>NC_089503.1:158695311-159952186 GCF_036850995.1 Saccopteryx leptura
TACATTTGTTTCACTATGTCCTGGAAATTGTTTATTTAGAATTTATTTTAGGCAACTCTAGCTTTCACTGATTGTGATTCTTTGGGATTTCATATGATACAACTTCTTACTTCATGGTGTTTGAGTTACTCAAGTAAAACATTTTTTTTTAATGTAACAGGGTAGCAACCTTTTGTCCTGTGGAAAAGCCTTTCCCTGAATTATTTTGTGTTACAAAATCCCCTTCACACAGACAACCACAGACGTTTGGAATTCCAGGCGTTCAAAAGTTCTATTCACATCTAAGTGCTAGAAAGTTATTCCACTCTGACTGATGGCCAGTTCCCAGGCGTACTGAATTACCAATGCATACTGACTCACGGGTGGGTCTTATCCCTGAGTACTGCTTATTTACAACCTGAACCGAATTCTCAAGTTACTTCTTTAAAAAAAAATTTTTTTTTTCTAAGGAAATAAAGCACAAAGAAAATTCTATCCTCTGCAGCTTTGACTGATATTTTGAGTTCTATACCTCATTTATAAGAAATAGCTCAAGTAAGGCTGGACAATGACATAAAATATTAGATAATAAAAGATATTGCTTCCTGAAGTATCACAATAGCATTTTCAACTTCTACAGTAAAATGTTTCATATACATTAGTTCATCTGGGCCTCACTACAGCCCTGTTTGGCACATAGAATATACTGCTGCTGCCGCAGGCTTAGTTCTGTCTCTGTTCTTGGAAGTCATTTTGTAGTTACTGCCTCCCTAACTGTTTTGTGTTGTCAGGAACTGTTGAGAAAGGTGCCTGTTTGCCTCTATGTGTTTGAGTAGGCTTTCTGAGAGCAAGTCTGGCTCAAGGCAAAAAACATGTAGTAGGTACCTCTTGCCTTAACCAGGTACGAGGGGATTCGATGCTGGCAATCACCCTGGCTGTGAGTGACTCAGGTATCATTATACAGTCCCTTTGTCCGTGGTCCTTGGTACCCAGACCCTATCTGAGTCACTAACTACCATCCTGTGAATTCCATCGCCTGTCTAATTAGCCCTGCTCTTTGATCATCAATTCAATCTCTAGCCCTTGGCAAGAGAGCAACAATGAATTTGTCTCTTAGGAAATTATGAAAGTGGACAGAAATTTAAGTTTTATTTGAGCCAATCTACAAATTCTCAGTTGAAGCTCTCCCCTTACTAACAGGTTCTATGAAACAGAAGGTTTAGCCATGTCGATAGATTCATTGTGGTTTCATCAGAAGGAAAACACTAAAATTGGATCCATTAGGGAGTTAGATACTAAATTTTGGACACTGTGTGCCTGAAGCAGAGCTACGACAGCAGATGTCTGAAAATATGAAATGAGGACTTGAACGAGGAGCATCCTAGTCTTGTGTTCACTCGTTAGCCAGCACGAACACTCAGGGAGGATGGATGAGTCCATAATCATTCCTCCATCCTTATCTTAGTAGATGTACCAGCAGTATTTGACACAGCTAATCATTCTTCCCAGTACACGAGTTGGTCTAACAAAATTGCCCATTAATTGTATAGAATCTAGCCAAGAGCTAGAGAATGTATTGATGACTAGGCAGATGGGCAAATGAAAAGAGAATGGAAGTAATAAGATGGTAGAAAGTGGCTCAGGTAAGGATCTGGAGCCAGGCTGGGAGCACGGACTGGTAATCACCCTGCCCCATCTGCAGTGGGATGCTTGCTGACAGTTAACGTAGATGCCTTTTACCCATTGTTCCAGATCTTCATACATGGGCCCATTAAAATGCAGTATAACTTAATCAAGTTGTTGATACAGACAAGATCCCACAAAAATTATTTACCTGGGACCCGATCATACCCATTAGGTGACCCTGACTAAAATCCTACATTATTTCATAGAAGAAAGATGTCTTTTAATGATTTTTCTACCCATAGTAGGTCTTTGGCATTCTTGACTACTGGTACCCGCCTGAGGCTGGGCACCACAATCTCAAGCCCTTTGTATTTGCTCCTCCTGTGCAACTCTTCCACTGGATAACTACAGGTGTCACCCCATGCCTTCTTTACACCTTATTCTGATGTCATCGATGTCATCATCTCTATGAAATTAACCCTTGGTCATCCTATTTACCTATCCTATTAGGTATTTACCTAATGTACCTATCTCTATTCTCTTTATCACCTTTCCTTACCTTTTTTTTCCCTAGGAAGCCCTTACCACCATTTTACATATTTATTGTTTGTTTGTGTCTCCCCACCAGAATATAAACAAGGATTTCTATCTGCTCATTCACTAGTCTGTTCCCAGTTATAGAAGTATATGTATTGGAATGAAGAAATATCAAATGAATGAATGAAAGAATGTGTGAATGATGGCTGAACTTCATTTGATATTTCCTTTCAGTTCCACAATCTGTCATAAATTTTTACTTATAAATTCATATGTGCATATTTTTGCTATAAAAATATCAAATTACAATGAAGAACAAGTCAATTCTAAAGTTAAAAATGTTTTCAAGAAAAATCAGACAGAAAGTAATTTTCTGGTCTTCATTTTAAAAGGAATTGTTAATGTTCTACTCACTTTCTTAAGTTCTCAAAAAAGAATCACTTAATTCCAAAACTATTTTTTTCTTGCTTTTTGTTTTATTTTTCCCCTATTTCTGAAGTATATTGAATTGGCCAATTTCTAGCTTCTCTCTCCTTCCAATTTTGGCCTATTTAGGCTGGGGTTTTTTTTCACCATGGTCCTAAAGTTTCTTTTCCTAACTCATATTGTTTCAAGGTTGCCATATCTATAAAATAATTTTTTATATTGTGATGATTGCAGAATAATGGCTAGTAATATTTTCTATGACGTATATCTCAGAAGAACATGCGGCATTAAGGAATGTCTGTAAAACCTGGTAAAAACTTGCTCATTAAAGGGAAAAAGCTACCAAAAATCATTTTCTATGAGTCTTTCATTTTTGATTCAGAGCATAAAATGGTATTTGTGGTTCCCATGATGTATTTTTAGACTCAAAATTTTCTTTAGCTGATTGCATATGCATATGGGAAAAATTATACAAAATATTTGCAGCTTCCATCATGTTACTGATTTTTGGTAACTGTATTCACAACTTGAGATCTGAGAAGGACAGACTGCCATGTAAGTGGCTGTCATGTGTCAGTCTCTAGATCAGCAGTTAACTATTGACTTAAAAAAAACACGCTCTAGTTCCTGCTAGGTTTTTGCTCTTCCTGGAACACATCATTGTCTTCTAGAACTGACATTCTCTGCCCACATATGTTTGCCCCAAGGGATTGATTCTAAAATAATTGTTTCATAGCGTTAGAGAGAAAATTGGGGTTGCTATTAGTTTTCAAAATTCCAGTCACAAATCTTTTAAATCACATCAACCTCAAAGACAGTGCAGACGCTGTCAACTTTTTTTTAAACTATGTCTCAAGCGATGCTGTTAAAAATGGTTAAGAGAAAAATAAGCGTCATTGCACATCCATGTGCAAGCACTTTAAATCAAATTCGATGCAGGGCGTGAAGCATGCGTGCTTTTATGCATGTAATAATTTGCTAAGATGAGAATATGACTCATTTAGGTAAAGAAGAAATCATAGCCTATAAATCACTGAGTTTTTATTTCTAAGTGATTATTAAATATACATTATGATAGTATCTCACAAAGGAAATTATTACACCTTTCACAGTAAACTAAGCATTACCATATGAAAAACAACTTTTTTATGAAAACAAGCAGTGGAATTGAAAAGGCCTCTGGGGCAATGGAGGTGTTTCCCAGATTTGTGAACTGAACAGCTGTTGTTATTCTTCAGGTCTGTGTATTATAGGTTACGACATTTCCTCGCTATCGGTTGGCATCAGGCACCCTTATATTTGTTTATTTTTATTTATTTTATTTTTTATTCTGATTGAATTTATTGGGGTCACACTGGTTAATAAAATTATGTAGGTTTCAGGTGTACAATTCTATAGTACATCATCTGTAGATTGTATGGTGTGTTCACTACCCAAAGTCAAATCTTTTACATCACTATTTATCCCCGTTTACGCTTTTCTACCTCCCGCAACTCCTGTCCCTCTGGTAATCATCATACTGTTGTCTGTGTCTATGAGGTGGTTTTTTGTTTTCTTAATCCCTTCACCTTTCTCACTCAATCCCTTACCCTCTTCCCTCTAAAACTTGTCAGTCTGCTTTCTGTATATATGAGTCTGTTTCTATATAGCTTGTTAGTTCATTTTGTTCATTAGATTCCATGTATAAGTGGAATCATATGGTACTTGTCTTTCTATGACTGGCTTATTTCACTTCGCACAATGTTTTCCAGGTCCATCCATGCTGTCACAAAGGGTAAACTTTCCTTATTTTTTTTTTGGCCAAGTAGTATTCCATTATATAAATGTACCACAGTTAGTTTTTATATCCACTCATCTACTGATGGACACTTAGGCTGCTTCCAAATGTTGGCTATTATAAATAATGCAGCAGTGAACATAGGGGTGCATCTATTCTTTCGAGTCAGTGTTGTGGGTTTCTTCAGATATATACCCAGAAGTGGTATATATTCTTCGGATATATACTCAGAACCAATCACTGACTGGTTCTTTTTTATGGTTAGTTTCTAAGTCCTTTTTTATTTTGCTATCTCTTTGTTGTAGTTCTCATTAAGTTCCTTGAGCATCTTTATAACCATTTATTTTAAACTCCATTTCTGGTAAATTGCTTTCCTCCATTTTATTTACCGGATTTTTTGCTCTATAAGATGCAATTTCCCCCAAAAAAAGTGGATGTGAAAATGCTCGTGCATCTTATGGAGCGAAAAATAGGGTATGTTATTTTTATTTTTATTTTTTGTATTTTTCTGAAGCTAAAAATGGGGAGAGACAGTCAGACAGACTCCCGCATGCGCCCAACCGGGATCCACCTGGCACGCCCACCAGGGGGCGACGCTCTGCCCACCAGGGGGCGATGCTCTGCCCACCAGGGGGCGATGCTCTGCCCCTCCTGGGCATCGCTCTGTCGCGACCAGAGCCACGCTAGTGCCTGGGGTAGAGGCCAAGGAGCCATCCCCAGCGCCTGGGCCTTCTTTGCTCCAATGGAGCCTTGGCTGCGGGAGGGGAAGAGAGAGACAGAGAGGAAGGAGAGGGGGAGGGGTGGAGAAGCAGATGGGCGCTTCTCCTGTGTGCCCTGGCCGGGAATCAAACCCAGGACCCCTGCACGCCAGGCCGATGCTCTACCACTGAGCCAACCGGCCAGGGCCATTATTAAATATTTTAACACACTATTTGGTTCAGAATATTGTTTTTTCTTATTTTCCTCCTTAAAATCCTAAGGAGGTCTTATGGTCAGATGCGTCTTATGGAGTGAAAAATACGGTACCTATATTTCTGGAGATTTCTCCTGGCCTTTCATTTGTGGCCTGTTTCTTTGTCTCCTCATTTTGACTGCCTCTTTGTGTTTGTTTCTATGTATTAGGTAGATCCACTATGACTCCCAGTCTTGGAGGAGTGGCCTTATGTAGTAGTTGTCCTGTGGGACCCAGTGGCACAGTCTTTTTGATCACCTGAGCTTGGTATTCCAGAAATGTCCCTTGTGTGAGTTATTGGGCTACTTTGTTTCAGTTGAGTCTTGGTTGCTATGACCCATTTGTTTGTGGAAACGACCCTCAGACTGGCTGACTATGAGGGCCCACACTGACTCCAGTTGTCAGCTGTTATGCAGTGCTGACCACATAAACCATGTAAAGCAGAATTCCCTTTTTTTTTTTTCCCAGAGACAGAGAGAGAGAGAGAGAGAGTCAGAGAGAGGGATAGATAGGGACAGACAGACAGGAAGGGTGAGAGATCAGAAGCATCAATTTTTTGTTGCGAACCTTAGTTCATTGATTGATTTCTCATATGTGCCTTGATGGGGGGGGAGCTACAGCAGAGCGACTGACCCCTTGCTTAAGCCAGCGACCTTGGGCTCAAGCTGGTGAGCTTTTCTCAAACCAGATGAACCTGTGCTCAAGCTGGTGACCACGGGGTCTCCAACCTGGGTCCTCCGCATCCCAGTCCGATGCTCTATCCACTGCACCACTGCCTGGTCAGGCCAGAATTCCTTTCTTATCTTTAAAAGGGGATGTAACATATGTGATGGTTTTGTCAACAGATACACAGTGGAATCGTCAAAATGTTTGTTCTTCTACTCCTAAAGAAATATTAAATAAAACATCCCACACAATTTCTAAGTTGATAGCAATAAATTTTCAACAAAAGTTTAGCTGCAATAGATATAAATTCCAGTATATTATAAATATTGACTTTTAACATAAAACTATTATTACACTTTTAAAGGTATCTACTGCAGTCTAAATGCTATGCTGATTTGATACTCACCATTATCCATTTATAAATACATAAACAATTTCTTCGATAGTTATAAAACCTTATAACTGCCTTTTTTGTTCTATGAACTATAATTTTTATTCTTGTTCCCATAAGTTTCATCCCAATATAATATAATTTTATGCTTGAAAATTTTATATTTATTATTCAAGAAAAATATGTACATACTGAAATTAAATTTTTTAATTTTTTGAGCTGTAAATTTCTGTGTGACAAAACAGTTGTTCTGCATTACAAATACATTACAATTATTTTTAGTTCATAATTGATTAAAATGAGAAATATTATAAAATTTGAAACAAAACAATTATAAGAAGTATTATTGGAAATGCATCTGTCATTGATTTGTGTTGGTTTATTCGCCAGTGGATTAATATGTTATGAATACTTTATTTTTTGCTAGATTAGACAGCATAAGTTATATTTCTATTTTTTTATTTTTTACAGATGTGTTAAGAAACTATGTTTATGTACAAGGTAAATAAAAACACAAGAGTTTTCCAAATGCACTGTCATGAAAGTCTTTAAGTTTCATCCAAGTTTTACGCCAAAATCACATAGCAATCTTTCATCAAAATTATTTTTAATGAAAAATTGGCTGACACTGTTGTTCTGTATTTCTCTCGTGTTACTGAAAGCAAAGAATTAAAAACCACCAGATTTGCATAAAGGATTTATCTATTCATTAGTGTTGCTCATTTTATCATCACTCTCAACAACATATCGATTTCTCTGTTTGGTGCTACAAAAATTTTGATACTCAGGAATATGTACCGACATGCATTGAATATTGGTAAAAGGCATGGCTTTCTCGTGTAAAAATGGAAGAAGAGTTGATTTTGAAGGGGATATTTAGATCACAGATGAGTTCTCAAGAAGACTTATCTTATTAGATAAGATTTAGAAGTTAATGTTAAAGAGCTAGTAATTGATTCCCTTAAAATTACTATTTTTGCCAAATTACCAAATGCAAAGTCTTTATGTACCTCCAAAATTCATGCACCCCAGTTGAAAGAATGCTGTTTTTGAAAAGAAAGTCTCTGAAAATGGTGATGTTTATTTATAATAAGATGAAAATCCCTAAAAATAGGACTTCACATTTAGAGATGAATAAATAAAATACATTGTATGGAAATATAAATATATATGTCTGTCTGTATGTTTGTATTTAACAATAGAAACATGGCACAGACCTTGAGCTACAAACTTGCTCTTGAATATCACAACTTAAACCAGGATATCTTAGCACCCTGAAGATTTCTTCTATTTATAATTGCTCAATGGATTCTAATCATACTCAACACATGGCTTATATTTTATTAACTCATGATGCAATACAATATTATTTTATCAGAGACATGAACAGTACTACACAGCTAAAAAAATGTTTCCATCTCATTTTTCTCCAATTGTATGTGTGTTGCAGAGGTGGGAGGTTTTATTACAAAACATTTATAGGTAAAACAGAAGATATGTTTCAAGTTTATTGCATTAGCCTACCCTGTATAAAACAATGATTCAATCTCACTACTTTTATAGAGAGAGGTCAAAATAATACACAAAGAACTTGTTAAAGGCCGAGTGAGACTAGTCATCATGATCCTTACCTAGTGCTAAGGTGTCTTACCCTAGTACTATGGCACTTGATCTGTGAAACTACAGGAATTTAAAAGAGTGAAAAGTAGGTAAAAGCTTACAAATAATGATTTCTTTGAAAGTAAAACTTAAACAATTCAAAAAGCAGACAAGTTGGGGTCATATACATAAGAAAGGAAAAGGAAAACTATTTATAGCACATTTCAGCATAAACTCTGCGTTAATATCAGAACAAGAGTGGTTTTCAATTGAGCCAGATACCAGAGGCGTTCAGTGACACATGGCGACCCCAACAAGCATCTCTGGTAGGGATGAGCAAACTTCTGTATTGAATCAGGAAGCTTGAGTCAAGGAAGCCAAACAATGACTACGAGAGAGAAAAGATGACTGATGGGATAGTTTCATCAGCAAGGTTTTCTGTAGACAGACTCAGTTGTCATCCTGTAAGTGGAAATAATACATCACATGGAACTCCCTCATAAAGAGACATATAGAATATAACCCCCCCACACACAAAAACAATGAATAATCAGTTAAATAGTGATTGTTCATGAGATCTGCTTTATTGGTGGTATTTTACCCCATAATTCCAAACTCAACATCCAGGACCTTCCTTGAAATCATAAATTATTTCTTAGGTTTTAAATAAGCACTAAAATTACCTCGGAAATACTTTATCTCAGAACTGTAGAACGTTGTATGAATTGATTCCTATATTTTATTCTATTCAAAATAATTTAGAACATATGGTCCTTTCAGGATTCTTACATTAATGAAACATTCATGCAAAAACAGCCCTTTTCACACATCTGGCAAAGGTAAAGTTTATGCTATATCTAGGCTGTCAAAACTTAAACTGTTCCAACATTTGCACGGACTGGGGGAAGAATACAAATGAAAGTCCATGTACCAGATGTCTGTATAATTAAAAGGTATAAATCAAACTGCAAACTCTCTAATAAAGTATGTCCCATTATCCTAAATTAATTAATGTGCATTCAAAATAATAAAATAAAAAATATGTGTAATGTTGTGGATTTTATTTAAGTAAAATTGAATGAAATATCTAAGACAATGCATTCAAGTATTTTGACTCATCTGTCATTCTGTTGATGTGTCAGTGATGTTTAAAAGTTATAAAATATGCATAAGCGATTCATAAAGTAAAATACATTCATGTAAAAATTTACTTGTTTTATTTTTAGCTCATCACTGTATACAGTTATATTGAAAACTTTTACATAATTTGCATTCTCTTGACAACAGTGATCTAAAGGATTAAAATTAACTTGCAAATGTATTCAGGTTATACCAATTTATGCAGCTTCATCAAAAATGTAAACTACAATGAAAGTAACAACAAATTTTTGAAATTATTCTTATATACTTAAGTTTATTTTTCTAAAATATTAAAAATTGTCTATTAATATTAACAGAAAATTTAATATATGAAATGTCAATTTTCAAACCAATAATTTTAAAATCAGCTGTTTAAATTTAATTTTGAGAAGTTATGTTTAGCCTATCTTTTTATAAAAATATCACCATTTTACATCAGCAGCAGGAAAAGTCAACACTTTACACTAAAGTAACCTAATCCTTTAAAATATTGTCCCACAAATATCCATTGTAGCTAATTATTTTGATTTTACTAAATAAACCAAGTCATAAGATTATTTTTACCCTAAAAATTTGGGGGAAGAAAACCCTAAACATTTATATAAAACAAAACTAGCCACTCTCACATTAAGCTCGCTAGTTGATAGTGACTATTTAAGACCAAATTAATGTCATATCCCAAAATTTCTGGTTCAAATCCTTTTAACTTGACCTCACAGACAGTCCAAACAATTCCAATTAAGTGGTTTATAGTCACTGAAAATTTATGAACAACAAACCAAAAATTATAGTGAAGATTGTGTTTACTTTTATATCAGTTCCTAAATTTCAGGATCCCAGAAAATAATTGAACATTAAAATTATTTTGAAAATACTATAGAAGTACTTATCAAGAAATAAGTAAATAATTTTCTGGTTTTGAGAGACAAATACTATATAATACCTCTAGAGCAGGGGTCCCCAAACTACGGCCTGTAGGCCGCATGCGGCCCCCTGAGGCCATTTATCCAGCCCCCACCGCACTTCTGGAAGGGGCACCTCTTTCATTGGTGGTCAGTGAGAGGAGCATAGTTCCCATTGAAATACTGGTCAGTTTGTTGATTTAAATTTACTTGTTCTTTATTTTAAATATTGTATTTGTTCCCGTTTTGTTTTTTTACTTTAAAATAAGATATGTGCAGTGTGCATAGGGATTTGTTCATAGTTTTTTTATGTCCCTCGGCCCTCCAACAGTCTGAGGGACAGTGAACTGGCCCCCTGTGTAAAAAGTTTGGGGACCGCTGCTCTAGAGGCTTTCAAAGTATCTGCCTTCCAAATAGCAAGTATAATTGTGGTCTGCGAGCTGTGAGGAAGAGCGCCGCCCACACACAAACTGGAAACATTTGTAGAGAGCAGCAGGCCTGCAGGATCTCAGGGGCAATGTACGAGTGTGAATGTCAGCCTAATCACCACCCAGGTTTGAATTCACAGTGAACCTGTGACACGTCTGTGATTCACAAGCTAACCTGTGATCAGTAAGAACAAGTCAGTACTTTTCTCAGCATCCTTATTGAATGACACAAACGAAGTGATTCTCACCACAGATCTCTTAATTTTGTGTTGTCATTTCAAGACAGAATGATTCTTGGGAATCTCATAGTCCTGGCTGGGCTGATAGAGCTGATAATGGTTGAGAAATTGTGTCCTCCCCACACTGATCTCTCATTTTCTTTGTTCTTTTCCAGTCTTTCTTAACGCGCCCTCTTTCCTATATCTTTGTCTATCCTCCTGTCCCTAGGTCTGTGTTCTTGATTTTAGTCTGACAGCACATTTGCGTCACAGCGGTTGCAAGTGGTTGAGAACCCTAGGGAGCCCGCCAGACAGCAGCCCTTTGGCCCGGTCCCACCCCTGCCCACCCCCATCACTGCTTCCCTGTCGCCAGATTGCCACCCTTCCTTGCCAGTGCCTCTGGTCACAGCGCTGGGAAGTATGTGTGCAGACACGCTTGCATGTGAGGCCGTTTCTGAATCACAGGCTCGTCAGTTCTTTCACGTGATATCAAAAAGCCCCGAAATCTCACCGCAGTTTCCCCACAGCTGAATTTACTCAGCTCCAAAGAGGCACCAAGACTATTCTGAGAACATTACTACACGGACACATGAGGGAGGCAGTAAAATCACTTTATCTGAAATAACAATGGAAAGCCAAATGGGAGCTTAGCAAGAAGGAATTCGAACACCACATAACTAGCCTTACGGGAATCGATTCCAAGAAGGCAGGATTGTACCGGAAGGCGGTATATTTTCTGGAACTAGTATCAAAGGTGGATGGAGAGAAGGATAGGCAAGTAAAGACAGCCATGGGGAACATGAAATTTCATCACTCTGACTATAGTGTTTTCAAGTATGAACTGTGCTTGGCAAGCAAAAGGCAGTTAAAGGTCTGACAACCGAGTGTAAATTTCACACACCTAAATCTCTTGCAATAGTTCTAGACACACTTGGCAATCAACTTTGCAAATGAGTTTTAAACAAGTACTCATAATGATGAAACAGTGTAGGGGATCAAACTGTGGTAAGAAAAGCATGCTGTTGATGTCAAAAAAAAGTCAGACTATTACCGTAATGCTAGCAGTACATTTTTTTGTCCACACTGACGGTGGTCCTGGTCACAGACTAATTTCTGATGCCTGTTTTTAGCATTATTATTCAGTGTGCCTTGGAGAAACGTGAAAACCTTAGGTATGTTTAAAAATTGATCAGTTATTCAATGAAAAACTCAGAAAGATAGCTGATTTATTGACATATATTAACAAGGAACAAATTAGACCATAGTCATTTTAGTTATTAAATAACCTATTTTTGAGCCCAAATATCTATCTTTTCTTTACCATATGGTGCTATGGAACACAATTTTTCCATAGCACTGTATTAGATGCTACTCTGCAGCCTGTGAAATGATACATTTTATTCTCTTAAGAGACTAATACCATATTTGGAAAGAGAAAGCTACATGAATGTTAAACTTAAAATAACTAAATAATTATTATCAGTCATAAAACTCTGTAATAACACCAACAATTTTATTAAACATCCTAATAAATATTTTCTATATATCAATGCTAGTATATAATAATAGTATATAATATAATAATTAAAGAAGAGAAACTACTGTACAGCACGTGATTTATTTTTTGTTAGAAGGAGGTAGGAAATATTAAATAATTTATGAAATAAAATAATGAGCATTTACTAAGATTGGAACAGAAAGTCAAGATGTGATTTGATAATTCTCAGTTGTATTTACCTTATTGGTTAGTATGCAATAAAGTTAAAAGAAATTGTATATGAATTTTGCCCATGGATTTTTTTTTTTTTTTTTTTTCATTTTTCTGAAGCTGGAAATGGGGAGAGACAGACAGACTCCCGCATGCGCCAGACCGGGATCCACCCGGCATGCCCACCATGGGGCGACGCTCTGCCCACCAGGGGGCGATGCTCTGCCCATCCTGGGCGTCGCCATGTTGCGACCAGAGCCACTCTAGCGCCTGAGGCAGAGGCCACAGAGCCATCCCCAGCGCCCGGGCCATCTTTGCTCCAAAGGAGCCTTGGCTGCGGGAGGGGAAGAGAGAGACAGAGAGGAAAGCGCGGTGGAGGGGTGGAGAAGCAAATGGGCGCTTCTCCTGTGTGCCCTGGCCGGGAATCGAACCCGGGTCCTCCGCACGCTAGGCCGACGCTCTACCGCTGAGCCAACCGGCCAGGGCTTGCCCATGGATTTTATCCAGTGTATATTGAAAATTTTGATAGCATTAGAGAACATCTAATTAGCAATTAACTATAAGAATTAACATTATAATTGAGGATGTATTAACACTTGAAAGTGATAGTTTTTAAGAGAAAATAGAGCATTTTGTAGATGAGTGTTAAGAATTTCTGAAAACAATTGCTTGGGTTATTGAAACTTATTTATTTGTTTTTTTTGGAATTCAACTTTTCTTTCTTGTGCTTCCTCAGCTTTGCTCTCATAGTACCCTTTCTTAAGAGTGATGCAGTTTTTTTTGTTTTTGTTTTTGTTTTTTGTTTTTATTTTGTTCATCTGAATTTGTCAAATGTGGTACTCCCACCTGTCTACTCTGCCATATTTCTGTGTTCAAAAGATCCAAACAGAGTTCCAGTGTGCTGCCTATTCCACATTTTATTCCCCATTAAGAGATGTTTATAAGACAGGGAATGAGGAATGGCCTCAAAGTTTCTGGATTTGATTATACATTTCCTTTGTCCTTTTGTTTGGCATCTGAGAGATTTTCAATAAAATAAAATATTTGGGCCCAGGCCGGTTACCTCACTAGTAGAGGGTCGGCCCAGCATGTGGATGTCCGGGGTTCAATTCCTGGTCAGGACACACAGGAGAAGTGAACATCAGCCCCAGATGGGGGTTGCTGGGTGGATCCCAGTCAGGGCACATGCGAGAATCTATCTCCCCTCCTCTTACTTGGAAAAGAAAAGAAAAAAAATATATATATATATATGTCTGGAATACCTGGGACAGTAAAAAATCTGGAAGTTAATTCAATTGCTAGAGTCCCCTAGATTTGTCCTTGCTGGAATATCCCTGGAGATGTCTTTTTCAACTTGAATGCCACTGGAATAGAGTAACTAGGTTGAAGTTGAAAATGACTTATTTAGATAGAATAGTTAGAGAGAGTTTCATGGGCCAAGGTTTTTGTGAACTGAGGCAATGTAGAGGCCCTGAATAGGAACGTAGAACAGGGACAGAGTTCAGTGTCCTGAGGGAAAAACCACAGTGGCTTTACTGACAAAAGTACTGAATAGCAGCACAATAGGGATAGAATTAACAATTCTGATTCATCGGTAGGTGGGGATATTTGAGTTACTCCCTTGCCCTTTTATCTGCTCTGAAGAAGCTCCCCTTCCTGACTCCCTCATTCTCTTCTCTGCTTCTATTTGTGTATATCAATAATTACCCATAATTCCTCAAATGAGAGCCTAATGAACAGAGTTGTCTCCAATGATGTGTGTGTGCCCACACATGCACATTCAGTATTTTATAATCAAAATCCCATAAGCACAAAATGAAGACTGCACCTATATTCCATTTAATATAAATATATGGTCTGTAATCCCACTTACATTATAAAAAACATCTTTACTTGTCAATAAATATTCTTTTACAATTTCAAAAAAAAAATAATTACCCATAAGGACCAAGGGTCAGGGCCGTCTCATGAAACCTATACAGTATAGGAGATTGTGAGGTGGTTTCCCCTGGGTCCCTCAGTGCACTCCATGTGGTCTCTGAGTAGCCATTGACTCCACAACAAGGCAAGTCATGAAAAGGAGCAGAGATACTAAAAGCTGGGTGGTAGACTAGGTTAAGCAAAGAAATGCATGTACAAAAGCCCTAACATCACGAAATGCAAGGCCAGTGTGGATGAGCAGGACAGACTGAGAGAGAGACTGGCCTGAGGTTGGGGAGGGACACAGAAGTGAGACAATGTAAGGTATGAAAATTCAAGAAGTTTGCATTTAAATTAAAATACAGTGAGAATCCATAGAAAAGTCTTAAGAATAAGAAATTCAAGATCTGATTTACATTTTTATGCTATAACTCTGTCTCTTAAATAGAAAATCTACTAATGGAGGTAATAAATGAAGCATTGTGAGAATCTAAGTGAAAAATAATCATAGATTAGGAAAGAGAGATAAAGACAAGCGGAACTGAAATTCATGTTGAAGGTGAAGCCAGGAGGATTTGCTGATGGATTTCATTTTCAAGGTATGCAAGACAGAGACATGTGATTGGTACTCTGGGAATGTGGATTGATGTCAGTGCCATTCACTGACATGTGGATAACAACACTTAGGGAGGAATTCTATATTCTACATTAGAAATTCCAAATGCTATACAATGAATATGAATAGGTTAAATTTCCTTCTTAAAAATGGGTCATGTATTCAAAATAAAATTCAAAAGCATTTGGCTTATAAGAATTACATCTAAAACAAAATAGCAAGCAATAAAAGGTTAAAATAAAGTGATCAACTAAGATACATCTGAGACTCTGAAATGATACAGTGTTACTGACATCAATGCAGACTACAAATATTGATTGACTTACGACCTATGCAACGACCTATGCAACTTACGACCATTCAACTTTATGACCACAATCGCTAGCCATGACTGCTCTGCGTCTGGCAGTGCAAGCATTGCCCAACTGGGCATACGACAGTGCAGACCAGCTTCCGGCAGCACTACCATCTCCACGTGCACCATTTCAACTATTATCCCAGACTCAATACAGCAATTTGTGTTTTGTGTCTTGGATATTTTTCATCAAACCCCTCCCAAGATGTCTACCAAGAGGAAATTGTCTTTGCAAATATTAAACTAGTTGTACTGGTAATGCAGTGTTTTACTTAAACCTGATGATGTAAAAATAAGAAACAAAAAATGGTGTAGAGATGATACAAATGGCATAAAATGAACAAAGAAAATTATGATATATAACAATAATGAAAGAAAATTCTGATAATATATGACTTAAAGATTTTTATAATATCATTTCACAGTACTGTATATATAGCCTACTCAACTTACGACCAGATCATGTTACGACTGGTCTGTTGGAACCAATCATAGTCGTAAGTCGAGCACTAGCTGTACAAGGTAAAAGAGATTAAATTAAAGTTTAAATTGTTTTGTTATGTTTCATCATGAGTATTTACATTCCTACAATTTTTTTTTTTTTTTTTAGAGAGGAGAGGGAGAGATAGAGAGAGAGAGGAGAGAGAGAGAGAGAAGGGGGGGAGGAGCAGGAAGCATCAACTCCCATATGTGCCTTGACCAGGCAAACCCAGGGTTTCAAACCGACGACCTCAGCATTTCCAGGTCGACGCTTTATCCACTGCGCCACCACAGGTCAGGCCTACATTCCTACAATTTATAATACACCTGTTATAACCATCAACCAGTCAAAGGGACAGAAAGTAAATATAAAATAATTTAATATATTAAGTAAATAGCTAAATACTTAACTTTATATTCCACGTTCTCAAGTATCTGTTGGAGATTGGGGAGTAAATACATGCTGACAACAAAGTATTCCTCAATAAATTCCCGAATGCAGAAATTATAGATATCAATTATTCAGCCACAATACAGTTAAAATAAATAATGAAAGCACAACTTCCTAGTCTCATTCATCACTATAGACATATTTAAACAATTAAAATTTTAAAAGATTTTTTATTAACTTATGAATCAAAAAGGGAATCATAAATTTAATTATAGACTATAATGAAATAATGAGTACTCCATAATAAATAGCAGAAGAACTTCTATTAAAAGCAAGGGGAAATAAAAATTTGTGTAAATAGTATTATATTTTATTAGAGGCTGTCACAATTGCTGTAAGACATGAAACAAAAATTAAAAGCATAGCTTTTGTAAAAAGTAAAACAATCCAGTGGGGAAGGTATGAGTTAACTTTAAATATGATTTAAATCTTCTTCAATTTGCAAGAAAGAAAATTTTAATGTATATGATAAAATTAGACTCTCCCTTCACATATACAGAAAATAAACTACAAATGGGCCTGATATTAACATTTAAAACAAAATAAAACTCCCAAATTCTGATGATAAAACAAGAAATGATATACTTGATTATATAGTCAAAATTGCAGTAGTGTTAAACAAAATTACAAACTACCTTAAAAGACAAACAAGCAAAATTATTTGGAACTTACATAAGATGTGTTAACATCTACTCTTTTTTAAAAATAATTTTAAAATATATTCATTAACAAAAAAAAAAAGAGGGTATGGATCTAGTTAAATGGACTTAACTGAAAGTCAGGAAAATAAAAATGATCAAAAAATAAGAAAACATTTACTCATAATTAATCAAGCAAATTTTATTAAAATAATGAATACTTTTTTTTTTTTTTTTTGCCTCTCAAGTTGCCAAAGAAGAGAAGATTCCACAAAAAGACTACTAGAAACAATAAACCAATACAGTAAGGTTGCAGGATACAAAATTAATATACAAAAGTCCATTGCCTTCCTACATGCCAACAATGAAGCATCAGAAAACGAGCTCAAAAACACAATCCTTTTCATGGTTGCAACAAAAAAAATAAAATACCTAAGAATAAACATAACAAAGAATGTAAAGGACCTATATAATGAAAACTACAAAGCATTGTTAAGGGAAATCAAAAAAGATATAACAAAATGGAAAAAATATTCCTTGTTCTTGGATAGGAAGAATAAATATAGTCAAAATGACTATATTACCCAAAGCGATATACAAATTTAATGCAATTTCCATTAAAATTTTAATGTCATTTTTTAAAGAAATGGAACAAAAAATCATCAGGTTTATATGGAACTATAAAAAACCCTGAGTAGCCAGAGCAATCCTAAGGAAAAAGAACAAAGCTGGAGGCATTACAATACCTGACTTCAAATTATATTATAGAGCCATGATAATCAAAACAACCTGGTATTGGCAGAAAAATAGACACTCAGACCAATGGAACAGAATAGGAAGCCCAGAAATAAAACCACATATAGATGGTCAAATAATCTTTGATAAAGGAGCCAACAACACACAATGGAGAAAAGAAAGCCTCTTCAACAAATGGTGCTGGGAAAACTGGAAAGTCACATGCAAAAGAATGAAACTTGACTACAGTTTGTCCCCTTGTACCAAAATAAATTCAAAATGGATCAAAGACCTAAATATAAGACCTGAAACAATAAATTACATAGACGAAAACATAGGTACTAAACTCATAGACCTTGGTTACAAAGAGCACTTTATGAATTTGACACCAAAGGCAGGGGAAGTGAAGGCAAAGATAAATGAATGGGACTACATCCGACTAAGAAGCTTTTGCACAGCAAAAGAAACTGACAACAAAACAGACAGCCAACTAAATGGGAGATGATGTTTTCAAACTCGGATAAGGGCCTAATATCCAAAATATACAAAGAACTCATAAAACTCAACAACAAACAAGCAAACAATCCAATAAAAAAAATGGAAAGAGGACATGAACAGACACTTCTTCCAGGAAGAAATACAAATGGCCAACAGATATATGAAAAGATGGTCATCTTCATTAGCTATTAGAGAAATGCAAATCAAAACTACAATGAGATACCACCTCACACCTGTTAGATTAGCTATTATCAACAAGACAGGTAATAACAAGTGTTGGAGAGGCTGTGGAGAAAAAGGAACCCTCTTCCACTGTTGGTGGGAATGTAAAGTAGTACAATCATTATGGAAGAAAGTATGGTGGTTCCTCAAAAAATTAAGAATAGAACTACCGTATGACCCAGCAATCCCTCTACTGGGTATATACCCCCAAAACTCAGAAACACTGGTACCTAAGACACATGCAGCCCCATGTTCATTGCAGCATTGTTCATGGTGGCCAAGACATGGAAACAACAAAAAAAACCTTCAATAGATGACTGGATAAAGAAGATGTGGTACATATACACTATGGAATACTACTCAGCCGTAAGAAATGATGACATTGGATCATTTATAACAACATGGATGGACCTTGGTAACATTATACTGAGTGAAATAAGTAAATCAGAAAAAACTAAGAACTGTATGATTCCATACATAGGTGGGACATAAAAATAAGACTCAGGGACATGAAGAAGAGTGTGGTGGTTACCCGGGGTGGGGAGGGGAAGGGAGGGTGTGGGGTGAGAGGAGGGACACAAAGAAAACCAGATAGAAGGTGACAGAAGACTACATGACTTTGGGTGATGGGTATGCAACATAATCAAATGTCAAAATAACCTGGAGATGTTTTCTCTGAACCTATGTACCCTGATTGATTAATGTCACCCCATTAAAATTAATAAAAAAAAGAGTGTGGTAAAGGTTAATAATAGTGTGGGAAAGGTTTATAAGAGTGTGAGGAGGGTTTATAAAGCCTTAAAAATATATATATATAAATAATAAAATAAATATAAGGTCACTACCTCGCAAGTTTTCGCCTATCACAGGGAGTTCTGGAACCTAACCCCCGAGATAGATAAGGGAGCACTGTAATCAAGACGAATTTGATGAAGTATGGTCACTTTCAGTAATTCCTTATTAGGAAATATTTACTGATATGGTCACTAAAAGGTTATGCATTAATGTTCATATGGAGAAATGTTTATGACATAAGTTAAATGGAAAATACTGAACTACGCTTAAAATGTCCTTTTTTTAAAGCCGGTAGTTTTTTAATATGCTGAAAAAGACTATTACAGAATATGTCAGAACGTAATGTTATTCTTGATAGTTGGAACATGATTGGTATTTTTTTGTGCACATATTCCATTTTTTATAATAAGCCAATATCTTACCTGCCAAGGAAAAAATGTGTATTTAATATAAAAAGCCCTAAATTGCAAAATTTAGTAGTTTTAACAATCCCTCTGCAGACTCTTTCTGTAAAAATATAAGATAACCAAATAACTGTCATTCAAATTATAAATGCTCCCATAGTGTTAATTATTGTTATATTAAGTTAATATCCCATAACAATAATCAAATTAATTATGACTATTAGCTCTCATAATATAGCCTATGCCAGGGGCCCCCAAACTACGGCCTGTGGGCCACATGCGGCCCCTGCGGCCATTTATCCGCCCCTGCTGCACTTCCAGAAGGGGCACCTCTTTCACTGGTGGTCAGTGAGAGGAGTACAGGATGCATCTGCATCCTGTGCTCCTGGATACTGTATGTGGCGTTGCTCACAAACAGTACTACTTCCTGTGACGAGGGACGCACGCGTCACGGCTACGGAAGCGCGTCATATCACTTCTTAAGGCTAGCAGTGACAAATATGGAACCCGGATATTGGCCATCTCATTAGCCAAAAGCAGGCCCATAGTTCCCGTTGAAATACTGGTCAGTTTGTTGTTTTAAATTTACTTGTTCTTTATTTTAAATATTGTATTTGTTCCCGCTTTGGTTTTTTACATTAAAATAAGGTATGTGCAGTGTGCATAGGGATTTGTTCATTGTTTTTTTTATAGTCCGGCCCTCCAACGGTCTGAGGGACAGTGAACTGGCCCCCTGTGTAAAAAGTTTGGGGACCCCTGGCTTATGCTTTTCACTCTTCCCTTATAAATTTTTATTATAAAACTTTAATATACTATAAAACTATTGTGCCTTTGAAATATTAAAAAATTTCTGTTGCAGCTTATGTTACTGTCTTTAGCTAATGTTCTCTTCCCACTGCCGAAATTTAGTCATTCTGTACCTCGAGCAAGGACACCTGGCATTTCTGTCAATATGCTGAGCCTATAGTAAGCACACACGTGCATATAATTCCATTTTATTTTTTTAAATATAGTCTAACAAACTTGGTCTTAAGTAGAATATTTTTTTTTCATTTGCATTTAATATAATTACTAATACATTTAAGTTTAAATACTGGACCTCCTCAAAGGATTGGTAGGTCCGTTCAAGCAAGAGTGCAAACAAAAAGATCAATGGGACAGGAATGCGGTCCGGACCCTGCCGCCCCTTCCTGGGAGCCTTGGGTGGGGGCGGAGATGGTGAATGGGAAGGGCCGGCAGCTCCTAAGTGCAAGAGCTAAGATTCAGACACGCACCATGTGACTGAACTCTGAGATCTTTTTTCCTATTCTAAGATTTTTCTCCCAAGAACACATACACTTTTCTATCTCCAAAAGACCTGTTTAATGCTGCAATCTGGAAAGATTTTTTTTTTTAATGATTTTCTGTGTGATGGTGGCTTACAATCAGGTGAAAATCCTGGGCAGAGAGTCGGGACTCAGTAAACATGAATAATCCCTCCTTCATTGGAAATTCCTTCCTCCTGTTTGACTATTCTGTTAGTGTGTAATAACTACCATCGAAGAGTAAGATACAGGACCCAAAACTGAATAATTTAAAAATGACATTTTGTAAGAATATAGTGAGATAATAGCTGGGGGAGAGACATGTAGGAGAGCTAATTTCTCATCTTTACTAGGAATCTTAAATGACATTTAAGATTAAAAAATAGGAGAAAGTAAGGGTAAACATGATGTTTTCAGTTATGTAGGAAAATGCCAGGAAGTAAAAAAAAAAAATAATAAAAATTAAAAGTTGAAATATACTGCTTTAGGTCAGTTGCATTAATTAAATAATAAAACAAAAAAGTTTCATAAACATAATTATTTGATAAGAAACCATATTTTATTTAATGATTAAAAAGGCTTTTTGCCTGACCAGGCAGTGGCACAATGGATAGAGCATCGAACTGGGATGCCGAGGACCCAGGTTCAAGACCCCAAGGTTGCTAGCTTGAGCGTTGGTTCATCTGGTCTGAGCAAGGCTCACTGGCTTGGACCCAAGGTCGTTGGCTTGAGCAAGGGGTTACTCGGTCTGCTGAAGGCCCGTGGTCAAGGCATATATGAGAAAGCAATCAATGAACAACTAAGGTGTCGCAATGCGCAACTAAAAACTAATGATTGATGTTTTCATCTCTCCGTTCCTGTCTGTCTGTCCCTGTCTATCCCTCTCTCTGACTCTCTCTCTGTAAAAAAATAAAATTTTAAAAAAAGTGAAAAAATAAAAAGGCTTTTAAAGAAGATAAAATTTTATAAAAATATTATATTTATTTTGAGAAAGAAAATGTTTTAAGTCTAGAAATGGCTAAAATACCTTTATGCTATAAAATTTTCTTAAGGAAATTACATTTCTAGGGAAAAAATGGAAATATTTAATTGCTTCCCACATCTGACTTGTGTATGATTTGATGAAATACAATGTTATACTCAAATACTACATTGCTTAAACTGAACCATGAGTCTGCAGTCTGAAATTAGTTACTACATGTTGGATTTCAGCCCAGGTAAATTAATGTTTTTCAGGGACCAAAAATATTATTGAATGTGGGACATTTTTAATATGATTCTTAAAGTATGGGATTATATTTATCTAGTTTATTTTTAGAGGAAATATGTATAGTTCACTATTGCCCTCTACTGCATGGAAGGACAAGGAGAAAAGAAATAGCAGAGAAATTTGTTATGTAACATACACTTAACCTGATTTGCTATATTAACACACGTTATTTTTTTCTGTAAAATATGCTGACTGATACTCATTGTAAAAATAGCCCTTGAATTAGATTGTTAGTACATTTAGAATATTATCATGCTTTTAGAGAGAAGATGATAATTAAAGAAAAAACAACTCATCTGACAAGAAGATAGATTTTCATGAACAGTTACTATTTTAGAGATAAGTTCTGGAAGAAAATAATCTTGTTACTCATAGGTCAATATAGTTTCTCTTAGATGGTTAGTATTTTATTGTGGGATGATTTAGAGAGAAGTATCATTCAAATACCTAGTCAATGATAAAACTCTGTTGTTGCAGACCAAGATAAGTCAAGTTTGTCTATTAGAAACAACAAAGTTCTTTCTGTTATATGTAGAAAGCCTGCATCTATGAGAGAATAAAACCACATCCCTATCACTAACAGATGGCTTGCTACAATAGAAGCAAGTCTTAAACCACCTTCACCCAAATATGCAAACATTTATCAGCAAACAAGAAGTCATCTAATCTACCATGCAAGATGAAAGAAGCCAAACTCTGTCCTCACACACTCTCACAAGCTAAGTTCAATGCCAATGTTTTGGCAGAATCATTCAACACTCTAATCAGTCCACAAGGTAATGCCTCTATGAAATGGGGTGGAGTAGTGGGGGAGAGTCAGAATCAAATATTACATAGATATTAATACCCAACTATAAGACAGAAGTATCTTTTTACATTGTCAAAACAATAGCACAATAACAACTAACAAAACTAAAAATTATTTTTTATTATCATCACCTGATTCATTTTCAGTTCTCAAATGTACCCAGAATGCCTTCTGAACATCAAAGCTGTCTTCCTTTTGATCATGCTCTGACTTGTAGAATGGTTTTCTTGTAGTAGGAATTCCCCCACATTGGTTGAAACTATATATATTCTGCTATTACTGGGCCCTTGTGTGAAAGAGTTATTGTTAAGCTGATGAAATGCCATTTTAGGATCAATATACCTTTTTTGTCAGATAGGGTAACAAATTCCAGTAGGAGTGAGGGCACCGGACAAAACAGCTTTCTGGATTTTTATATTTTGCTCCTGCAATGCAATTGTCCAAAATGGCTGAGGACAGCACTTGAGGACTTCACTACAAAAAACAAGCAAACAAACAAAAATAAGATATTGAATATATAGCTGTTGTCATTCTTTTTCCTAGTAATTGTTTGATATTTGACAGATAGGGGTTTAAACTTGCTTGCTCTACAGCATTCCACCTTGTAAAGAGGCTATCGAGTTTCTAAAAGCTGGTGGGAATGATATTTATCCCCTCCAAAGAAAGAAAAAGAAAACCGAACAACTGATAAATTGTTGACTTGATCAATTCTCAAACCTACAAGGACAAGGAATTATTATAGCCAACAGATGACGTGAGGAATTGTGAACAACAGTGAGAAACTTGGAGTATTCTTGTATGTTAAACCACAGGCAAAGTTCATTTAGCAAGAAAAACATCCAAGCAATATATCTAAGTATCTTAATATCAACGATGCAACAAGACCAGAGTGACAGAATGGAGCAGAGAAAACTTTCTGTGAATGAGTCTCACATCAGCTCTTAAAGGAAGAAGTCTGATTAAATTTATAGAATCTGATTTTTCTAGTTTGAAAGGGCAATTCTTAATGTTTTAGATTGATGACAAAGTTCTCTAGGTAGGAATGCCAAGATAATACAGATAAGGCATGAATAAAAGAACTACAGTAGAAAGAGAATCTAACAGAAGGAGGATAGCTGGCCTAAGTTCTTGTAACACAATTTTGATATTGGCGGTACAATCTATGCAGTAACTCCACTGTGCAGTTTTCCAGCAGAAGGTGACAAAATCCCCTATTAGGCAAAAAAAAAAAAAAAATCAGCATGTTTTAGCTATATAAAATTAAAATTCATTAAAATTACAGATTTGGCATAAACTTGTATTGTATTTTAAATGAGAAAGGAAATGTTTAAGTATTGAAAAATTAATGTAGCATATTACCACATGGAAAAAGAGCAGAAACAATTGTTAGGGGAAAGGCAAAGACTACCACAGTGATCAGTAACATGACCGATGAATTTATTTCCTTGTCGGGAACAGAAACATGACCAATAAAACAATTTACTAAGAAATTTCCCAGTGGGAAAAAAATCAAAGGATTTTAATACATTAGAAAGATAAGGTTCATTATGCTTTCACTAATTAAGGATAAAACAGGATGGGTTACTATGTCTGTGCTTAATGGGTCTAAACAAGCCACAAGTTCCTTGTGCAGGAGAGAATCTTCGGTTAGATCTGGTGAGGGTGTGGGGTACTGATAGTTCTTAAAGTTCTTTGCCATTTATCACCTTCAGTGGGAAGGGCCTCTCAAAGTTCCCCTTGGGTTTCAATGAGTTGCAATGAAAAAAGAGCATTTAGTTTTGCTATCTTTCAGGCAAGTGCCTCTTTAAGTGGGAAAGTCTTTTACACAGTGTGCAAGTTATCTAAATTGGATTTCTGTTGTGATTAAATTTCTCAGTTAGGTCTTTATCCTCTCACCCCCACCTATACATGACCCAAAACAAACAAGGCAGGCAAAATACGGTCATGGCAGCGTAATTTCTGATAAAGCTTACGTGAATAAGCTTCTCAGGTATAAGGTTCATTGCTTAACATTTCTGTACCTTGAGTGAGTCACAGGATGGGGTTAGATAATGTTTCCTACTCACTGGAAATGCTTCACTTGCTCCATCTGTTGTCATACAGTTTATTAGATTTACCAACACCATAAAGTTAAGTTTAGATTCACGGAAAAGGCACCGTGTGAGCCAACGTGAATTTATAATAGCACTTAATTCTATACCCATTTCCTTTGACCAGAATAAATAGTTGGTTTCATAATTTCATATTGCCTAACACTAACATTTAATATATAATGAGATATGTTCGTTTCTGGAAATGTGATCTATAATTAAAGCACAATGATTCAAAATCTCCTTAATGAAAGAGGCACCAATGGTTGGCATTTTTCAAAGTGAGTTGCTTTCCTTTATAATATTCGTCCATGAGCATTTTTGAAATACAACCCTTCACATATGCCCTATTATGATTCAGAAACTCACTAAGTTAAAAATTATAAGAAATTATACGTCAATAACTAATACCAAATGGAATGTATATCAGTAAATTCCCGCCCATCCACTAATCTCCCATACTTAATACACTCAGGTAGTATGCCATGTGACCATGGAATGTGTCTGTGTAGCCTTAGACAAGTAATCAAATTTAATGTGCCTTCATTCCCTCAGCTATAAAGTAGAGATAATAATGGTGTCTGCTAACAGGGTTATGTGAAGACCAAATAACATAATGCATATAAAAGTCTTATAATGGAGCCTGGCACATAGCAAGAACAAAATATGTTAGCTACTGATATTACTGCTACCAAATTATGTACATTTGGGTGACATTTTATTGTTCATCATCACTCTACTATGAAACCAGGCAACCAACTCAGTGAGGTCAACAACTAAAAGAATACTTCTCACAGGTATGGCATTTTATTATAAGACATTCTGAATAATCAATTTTGCTTTGTGTTAAATGATGTCCTGAGATAAAAAAGAATGTGGGATATTAATTACTTTCTTAGAGGGATCAAAAACAGAGCTAGAAATAAAATAATTCTCTAGTTTGATACACTTAATCACTAGCTGTATGTTTTTGCAGAAATTAGTGGTAGAATTATGAATAATACTTATTTTCTTCTTTATGATTTCCTTGACCTTCAAGTTTTTCTAAGCTAAGCAAGTATTACTTTTACAGAAAAAAAAAAACAAATAAAAATATACCCTGACAATACTTTTTAAAAGAAGAAACTAAGAAAAGTGTTTCTAATAAGAACTTCACTTGTAAATAAAATTTAATGACTTTAATAAATAATCCTTAGTTATCTAAAACATTTTAATCCACAAATCACAGTTTGATGAAATGTATAAATGAAGAGCACTCATAGTGACTTGAAAACATTATTTTCAATTCATTGTCTAGAGAAACTTGGCCAACTCATCATGGGCTTTATGGGAATTGTCCTTTCCACCAACACACTCACAAAAAGTAAATATAATGTAGGAGCTTTGCTATGACTGTCTATTAGTACTTACATCTTGAGCTCCAAATCCCTACTGCTGATTTATAAAAAGCACCTCTTTAAATATCTTTGAGGATTCTTAAAGGATGCTTATAAGTTTTGTCTCATTGCTTCTGGCCTTTTGCCTCCTCTTGCTGTTCCCCAGCCTGGTTTGATTTTTCTTGGAGATGAAACCCTACTCCTGATCTATGTCGCTGCTCTTTCTGCATGATGCTCAGCTAGGGGAAAGGTCCTATAGCAAGGGAATACAGTGTGTCTGTAAAGTCATGGTGCACTTTTAACTGGTCACAGGAAAGCAACAAAAGATGATAGAAATGTGAAATCTGTACCAAATAAAAGAAAAACCCTCCCAATTTCTGTGGGATGATGTGGCAGTATGTGCGCATGCACAGATGATGACATAACATCGTTTATACAACAGAGCAGCTCACGGCCATGCCAGTCGAGGTGTGGATGGTACAGAAGAAAGTTCAGTGTGTTCTGTGGCTTGCTAAATTAGAATCCGTGACCAAAGTGCAACATGAATATCAGCGTGTTTATAACGAAGCTCCACCACATAGGAATAACATTACTCAGTGGTATAAGCAGTTGAAGGAAACCAGCAGTTTGGTGGAGAAACCCCGTTCTGGTAGGCCATCAGTCAGTGACGAGTCTGTAGAGGCTATATGGGATAGCTACCTAAGGAGCCCTAAAAAATCTATGTGTGAGCCCACATTGAACTGCACTGAATAGTATGAAACTGGGAGAGTTTTCCTTTTATTTGGTGCAGATTTCACATTTCTATCATCTTTTGTTGCTTTCCTGTGACCAGTCAAAAGTGCACCATGACTTTACAAACACACATGCTTTACACGCTTCCACATTTCTGGGTAGTTAAAGATAGAGCTCTTTTCCTTTTCCATTGAGAACATGACCAAAGCATGTTCTCATTGCCCCAAGCATGGACTGAAAGGGATAGCTCCATGCCCTCACTAGTTGACCTTGAGGATCCTCGTTGACCTTGAGGATCACCACTGCCATCACCATCTCTGCCTTTGAAGATACCTCCTAACTTACCCAGGCATCAGTATTCTATGTGGTGAGATTAATATTTGCTAAGTATCTATTGTGTCCATACCTTCTGCTTAGTCAGGGGATATGCCATAGCAGAGATCTATGAGTCCCAAAGTGTGGTAGCTTTTTCTGTCTTCATACATTCAGTCATTAGTCCCAGGTCACACAAATATCCACATAGTTCCCAACTAGAGTGAGTTTTACAATCAGCTATGTCCTGACAACAACAGGACTTTTTTCTAAATGTGGACTCACAATTCCAGACTCTTGTCTTTTCCTGTGATCTTGGCACTGGTGGGCCCTCTCAAGTTGATCAGATATGTTGTCTCTCATTTCTTAGTATATTAACATGGGTAACAGTTTCTTTCCTCACCCCAGGAAATCAATCTCTCTGCAAATTAGTAAATTCAAATACCTAAGATATCTATCAATTCTTATTAGATATAGAGGTACCAGCTCTTGTCTATGCAAGATAAATTTCAAGTAAGTATACCTTCAGCGTGTACTCCCTTCCCAAGTTGAAGCTGGTAGCTCTGTTTTTCACCTCCTTTCAATTTTTTGTGTCCCAACTAGAAAAAGTGTTAAAATTCATAGGCTGAATTATAGCGTCACTGCCCAGACACGACACTGTAAAGCTCTCAGTAAAGTTATCAAAGTTTTTGACTTTTTGCTCATCATATCTTTATTCACATAAAAGTAGTGAGAGATAATCTATACATTTTATATCTCTTTCAACTAAATACAAGTATTGAAAAAAATATGAGATGATATAAAGTAAAAGTCTGAGAATTAGAGAAAGCACAGAAAAATCATGGAGAGATGTGGGCATTCTAACAATGGTTGTTAGAAATGTTATCGCAGGAAACATTTGGGGAAATTGTCACCCTTTATATAATTGGACAATGGGGTGGTTAATCTGAGTTTTACATTTTTGGGTAATAAGAGAAAAAATGTAATAAGAACAGTGATTTATTTGCACTTTTACCCTTTGAATGGCACTGTATACTGAACTACTTCTCTAGATTTTGAAGTAATAGAAATATTAGCAACATCTTTTACTGCAGACTGTTTTCAGTTGAAACATTCTTCTAGTCACCAGTGTGATATTACTGTAGTCTAATTTTTATGTTCTTGAATGTTATCCTCAAACTACCGGATAAAATCAAATTCAGTGGCTTTTTATCAGAACCTAAAGTTGTCTGCATTAAAGTGGGAAAGGATCTGATTTCCCATAAATTCAAAGCCCACTTCTACTGTGTATAAGATATAGCCAAATAGTTGGGTAACACCATTTTAGATAAGCCATTTGATTTATGTGAAAAACAAGAAACTCCACCCATGTTCAAGGATCTCAAGTCTGTGCTCATGAAAGTAGATTTAGTTTCATATTTATCATAATGATCTTCACCATTCATTTTCCCCTCTCCCCGTGTTGTTAATATATTTTCTGATGAAAATGTATCTGGTATAAGAATCAAGTTGTGAAAAATCATCCCATTTATGTTGTGAACAGTAAGGTACAATTTCCTACTTTGTTGTTAGATAGCAATAATATTTCATGGGTATCTTTGAAAGCATCAGCTGATAGAGTACTGCAGCCTTAAAGACTGCAGTGACCGGTTTCTCTTCAGCCTGTCTCTGATCTGACTTCTGAACCCCTTATACAACAAATGACTCCCCAAGAATGCAAAAATGTCTGCACTCCCCTCCCCTCCCCTACTCACACTCACGTACTCTAAGAACAGTTAGCACAGTCTGAGGAATGCAAACTTGAACTTTGAAGGCCTGCAGCAATGCTTGTGGCCAGTGCTGGTGATCAGCTACGGAAGAGAGAAAACAAGATTTACTGCCACATTGTTCTTCCTAACAAGCTTCCTAGATTTCTCAGTTCTATAATATACAATGGAAATAAATAGAATGAGGGAACTTTTCTAGCTTACCCCAGACTTGAAGAAGGAGGACTGCCCGACTAAGAATGAAACCCCGGTAGAAAAGACTAATATGGGACTTCAGTTCTCAGGAAGGATAAGGAGCAGGCTCATAGCACTGCCCATAACAGCAGAGGCTATTAAGACCTTTGTATAGGATGAGTTCTTTTATCCTTCATCAACCGAAAACTGTCACTGTGGGCCTTAGGAAGAAATGCACCAAAGATTTTCCCTGAACAAGGCCAATGTGTAGTGGAATAGTTTTCAGTTAATCTGGTGGTTTTTCAAAATTCTTATTTGTCCTCTTGAACCAAGATGTTACTAACAACATCTCTCTCTTTCTCTATCCCTCCCCTCTCTCCCTCTCCCCTTCTCCTGGTTTACCCTCCCCTATATAATCTCTATCTTGATGTTTTACTCTAAAGGTTTCTATCCTGAACACTATCCCTTTCTCTATAATTTTTATGGCATTAAATACAGGTATATACTAAACATGTCCAAATTTATGTCTCATCTTCAACTATCTCCTAGACTCCGGAAATTAATATCTTGCTGTTCAATTCATACATGCAATGAATATCCAATAAGCCAATTAAATGTGGGATGGCTCACTCTTTCTATATCCTTTAGTTCTTTCTGGAAACATCAGCTTCATGTTAAGGCCTCCCCAACAAACTTATATAAAAAACTTCCCCATTTTCCTTATAATGTTAAAATTTTCTCCATTACACTTATCATCATCTGACATATATGTATTTATTGTCTCTCTCCCCCCACAAGAAAATTAGATCTATAAAGATAAGGACTTATTCTGTTGTCTTGGTAGCCTATTTCAGTGTTAAGTATAATCATGGGCTAGTAATATGCATTTAATACACATTTGTTAAGTTGATAACCATCATAACAGGCTTTCTTTTTTTTTTTTTTTTTTTTTTTGTATTTTTCTGAAGTTGGAAACGGGGAGGCAGTCAGACAGACTCCTGCATGTGCCCCGACCTGGATCCACTCAGCATGCCCACCAGGGGGCGATGCTCTGCTCATCTGGGGCGTTGCTCTGTTGCAACCAGAGCCATTCTAGCACCTGAGGTAGAGACCATAGAGCCACCCCCAGCGCCCGGGCCAACTTTACTCCAATGGAGCCTTGGCTGCTGGAGGGGAAGAGAGAGACAGAGAGGAAGGAGAGGGGGAGGGGTGGAGAAGCAGATGGGCGCTTCTCCTGTGTGCCCTGGCCAGGAATCGAACCCAGGACTCCTGCACGCCAGGCTGATGCTCTACCACTGAGCCAACCGGCCAGACTGATGTTCTACCACTGAGCCAACCGGCCAGGGCCATAACAGGCTTTCTTGATTCAGAAAATAGCATCGCTGGGTACCCATTTGCTCAGATGAAAAGCTCCCAGAATTGTACCTGATTCTTCTCTTTCTCTCACCCCCCACACCTCATTAAGTCAGTCTAATCCAAAGTGCATCCCATATCCTAACATTCCTCATGATCTTAACTGCCACCCACTTCCAATACAAGTTTCTGTAGCCTCTCAACCATTTTTTCTGCACCCCCCAATTTTGCACCCTCCCCAAGAAATCCTTCCACACATTATAGCTGAGTGACTTTTCTAAATCTTAAATCCAATCTTAGCACACCTGTGCTTAAAATTCTCCAATGGCTTTCCATCGAAGCTATAAAACATTTCAAACTATTCAACATGGATTGGGAGGCTCTACACAATGTGCATATTGCCATCCTTATTTCTCAACCCTGCTCTCATCCTTTCCTTTGAACACATTGTGATCATTATTATCTCTACTCCCTCTTCTCAGAACACTTTTTACCCTGGGAATTTCTTCTCGTAATGTGGGTCTTAAATGATACCTCTTAAGAGGCCTTCTGTGTCTGACATTTCTAAAGCAATTATTTTGCCCTTTCTTCCAAGCACTAGCATATTATCCAGGGTTTCCCACATATAAATAGTATCCAAACCTTGTTTATTGTCTGCTTTCTTCTAGTTAATATCCTTATTCATCTCAACCCAGAAGATTATAAGTTCCTTGTGAGCAAAGACTGTCCTATTTGCCATTATACATCTAGCACCTAGATGACACATAGTGGATACTTAATAAATATCTATTTTCTGATTAATTTGAGGTTGAAAGATGGTTAAATATCAGATTGTACTATTAACTCATTTTGTGGCTGAGTAAACCATTTGACATCACTACATGTTAATTTCCATAATATAATAATAGACCTAGAAATTATGGGATGATAATGACACTCAATTGAGATCAGGCAGTTCAAAGTATTATGTAAATCATAAAGTACTACAATTATACTCCAATCACCACCTATGCAGATTCTTTATGTCATTAAAATACTGTAAAAAGTAATTAGAGTTTTATACAAAACATAGGCCAAAAAAAAGTTAAAATGAAAATTTCTACTGCAGAAATATATGCTTTTGGGTAATAATATTTGATCTTTGAAATACTGTGTTGATGTGCTACTCTTTATTTCACAGATAAAAAAATATTGTGGCAAGGTCTTTTCTATTTCTGGAGTTGGAATTTTATGAATATTGTCAGAGAGACCAACTTCAAGATGGGAGAAGATAGAAGGATAGAGCAGTGATAGAAAGCTGGAAGGAGCTATCAGGGATGGGACACACACAATACAGTGGTTCCTCGTTTATTGTGAAGGTTAGGTTCCAGAACCCCCCAATCCCCCGTGACAGGCGAAAATCCGCGATATATTTATTTTGTTATTTATATATATATATTTAAGGCTTTATAAACCCTCCCCACACTCTTCCAAACTTTTACCACACTATTATTAACCTTTCTAACACTTATTTTGCTTATTTTACTGCAAAAATAATTAAAATACTAAATATATAAAAAATACCTATATACCGCAAAATCCCATGATATAGTGAAAAATCCTCAATACAGTGAGACCGCAAAAAGTGAACCGCGATATGGCAAGGGCTGACTGTATTTAGTTAGAAAGCAATCCGGGGGTGGTGCATATACAATGCCTCCCTTATTGAAAACTCTCCAAATGTCCTTGGGGAATTTTTGTTTTATTTTGGTCCCCAAACTCCAGAGAGTTTTAGAAATTACATGAGATAAGGGTGGGAAAGCACCTTTACCCCTTGGAAAATTCCAAAGGATAATTATAAATACTTTCTATAGCTCATAATCTTGGTGTAGTTTCTGAGTATTTATTTTAATATTTGCCCAGACTTCTGCTATCAGAGATGAAATCAGCAATGACAGATGGCTTCTCTATTTATCAGGCTCTTAAAAGAATGTACACACTTTGACACAGAATGTTGGGAAAATCAGAACTCCCTAACTGAAGAGAAAACAACCATGAACTTTGTAATATTAAAGAAATATAGCTCCAATAACACAGGAACTTGAGAACATTTGTCTTCAGTAGATGTAGATTTTGCTAGGGTAGGTGGACTAACATTGCACTGGAAAATTACTTTGGAGACCTGCTACCTTTTTTATTTTCCCATAAATCCATTTGATAAACTTGGAGGAATCATAGTTCTTTATGCTCTTTTCTTCTAAATTCTCCTCTCTCAAACTGATAGCAATTTAATAAATGACACTTTTAGGTTCAGTGGTAAACACAGCCAATCTAAAGTAAGTGTAGCTATTAGTGAGAACAATGTTTGGGTTCCAGGTTTAGTCTAGCTTGCCACATGGTATTTGCTAAGAAGCCTGTCTCTGAGCTATGCCTATTAATCAAGGGGTTGGGCTCTGAATCTGGAAGTCTAGTGGTCAAACTGTTGTAACAGAAAAAAGTTGTGTTCTGGAAAATTAAATCAAGCTGTGAGGTAAAAATTAAATCAAGACTACTGATTTAATTACTCCTTTTCTCTCTTTGTATATAGGCATACATCAATAAAACACATTATTCATATAATATTGAACATGTAATATTGAACTATATATCTTCCTATTGCTATAATGTGCATGTATGTGTCTTTTATAGAACCTGGATAATAATCAAATTTATAATTCCTTCTATACTTATTTTTAGTCAAACTCATATAGCTGAATAAAAACTAATCTGATTATGAGATATCACATGCAAAAAATAGCTATAAAGTATAATGCAGATTAAAGTATACTCTCTGATCACTATACAGTTGAATTCACTTAAAATTATATTAATTCAGAATTACTCAAAGATCCTCAGAAATGGTTGTTAGAAAAACATATGCATCAGATCACATAGCCTGTGTTTAACTTCCCAGAAATGAAAGATACAAAGAAGGAAAAGATGGCAAAAGAAACGGAAGTGAGAGGTTTGAGAAGGCAGGGCAGGAAAGGCAGAGGGAAGGGAGGAGGAGAAAGAAATCAAGAAAGTAGAGGCAGAATAATGAAGCAGCAAGATGAGCCATAATTAAATGTCTTATTGATGTTTCCTTTCCTAAGTTTTTTATTAAATTTATTGGGGTGACATTGGTTAATAAGATTATGCAGGTTTCTATGATACATCATCTGTATATGGCATCGTGTGCCCACCACCCAAAGTCAAATCACATCTGTCACCAAATATTTTACCCCCTTTACCCATGACTGTCCCCTATCCCCTGGTTTTTCTTTCCATGCTTTACAGCTTAATGATTTGTGTCTGATTTTTTAAAAATCAAAGGAATGCGGTTTCTTTTACTGTTTAACTCACAGTCAAGTAAGTGGTAGTCAGATGATTTTTCATACCAGCACATCTCAAACTCAAGTAGAATTTACAGAGAACACAAGTGCCTCAACTCCCAAGATGTTACAATTACACACCGATTATCTTCTCAGTGTGCTCGGAGACTTTGATATTCCTCAGATCCATGCTCACATTGGTGAACTGAGCTTGATAATCTCATATGATCAGATGCCATGACATATACACTCTTTACATATTCTTGATGAAAATACAGAGGAAAGAGCAGTGCAGGCATGAGACACTGAGACTATTTCCATTTTTATTGTGAATATTTTAGTTTATTTGGCTTGACTTTCATTTTGAGGGCTAGGATTGACCTATAGAAAGAAAAATAGGCAAAGTAAGGAGACTTAGGTCCCAGCGCTGACTTGAACACTTTGTTTTTGCTTTTAATATAAAAGTTTTAAAAACATAATATTTCCACACTGGTTTTCTATTTGTTCTACTTTTTGAACTATAAAAAAGCTATAAAATGCTGGCTATTACTGCAATTTTTATAATAATATTACCAAACGCCTAGAATTATAATCATTTATTTCCATTTGTAAGGTTCACCTACCAATTTACACCATTTCATCTGTACCTATTTGTCCCATTTAAGGGACTGTTTTTGATATAATTGTCTTTCCTATAACCCATCCTGGCTCACTTGCCACATTTTCTCTCTGTTGGCACTAGACCTCATTGTTATGATAGTTCCCATTGTTTCAAACTAAGCCTGTGGGATCTCTACGCAAGCCTGGGGCTCCGCTTGCATAGGCAATGAACTGCTCCTCACATTTAGAAGAGGCAATGGAGTTAAACTAACCTATTTACAATAACAACCACGTGTTGCTATGAGATGTGCCAGGACAGGACTGAAAATCATTATCTGTGTCATGCAAGCAGAAGGTATAAATAAGGTGTCTGGACAGGTTATTTTTGTTAGCAACAGATGCAGGAGAGCAAAACAGCTACTGCAACAATACTGCCCATATGCTGGTGCAAACAGAAGAGTTGGGCAGTCCCGGGCTAAGTGAATTAGTGCTCCTCCACAGTGCCATTGCCCTGGGCAGGGTTGTGTTCTTCCTCCAGGATGCCCTTTTCATGCCAAAAACCCTGTCAGCTCCCACTAACCAAGAGCCAGCTGCCTTGGACAAATTCCACAGAGGGCGGTTGCCTTATTCCCAGGTTGTTAGGGTGATATCTTCTTCGGTATTGGGTGCTCTTTGGGGCCCTAACAATGGAAACAGATGGTTCTGTTTTGCTTCCACTTTAGTTTTCAACAAAATCATCACTCTTGTTCCTGCCTCCACCTCTAGCCAGAATTTTGTGAGCCTTCGTTCCATAATTTGCTCTCCTGATCCAGAATATGAAATGGTAAAGACTGACCCTGCCCATGAGGGTAGACTCAGAAGTTACCCTTAGCTGCAGTCTAAGCAATTAAGGGCTTGACGTTGCGCTTTAAGTCACAATCTCATGAGTTTGTACCTTCTTTTCTAGCACAGTTGATGTGCGTGGTGAATAAGTCTCTTTCACACATAACCTCACTCCCAGATTCCTGTCTCATTCTCATGAACATCAAGAATAGTCTTGAAGAAAAACAGAAATCCTATTCTGGGCAATGTGGAGTCAGGAAGGAGGAGAAACATGTACTCATTTTTATCTTGATATTAGTGATATAATATGGCTTGCCTACTTGGATATCTAAATGTCAGGGTTTTAAAAACAGCCTTTTTTCTCTGACTGGTTTCTCCAGTAAACTCAGCAGATTTGTGGTGCTGCAGATAAGATTTTGGTAGTCCACATTTACCCACTCGTAAATCAAATAATTGTTTGAAACTAGCATTACATGTAAGATATTATAGTAAATACTGCACAGAGTACAGAGATGAATTAGTGTGTTTATCAAACAGATCACAATCTGATAAAAGAGATTAGCATCTCTACATAAACAGTTTGTATGCATGCATTATTCTTTTTCATGAAGAATGGTATTACCATCCCTGAGACTCACACTAGGAATCCCAGAATCATCCTTCCCCTTTCCTCTCCCTCATGCATTGCTTTGCCTAAAATGGCCATTATGCAATTTATTTCCAAAATGTTTTTGCCTGTCTCTCTTCTTTTCACTACCAGTGGTATTCATTCATAAGCTTAAACTTTCTCGTTTGATCTATTACAATGAATTTTTTGTTTGATTGTCTGGGAGTAGGATGGAGCTATTGAAAGATTCAGAGCAGAGGGTCCATGTGATTATGCCTGCTTTTAAAAAAATTAAGTAATAGTGTTGTTGTTGATAACATCAAATCTGGGTGATGAATAGACAGATTTGCTAGGAGTGTCAAAGGCCAATTTAACCCCATTGTCGAAGAAAAACAAGAAAGAGGAAAGCAGTGACTCATTGTTCCACTCAGTTGTTCAATTTTTTAGTTGTGCACTCAATGGTTGCTTCTCGTATGTGCCCTTACTGGGCATGCAACCTTAGCACACCGCGTGGATGCTTTATCCACTGATTCACCCAGCCAGGGCTGGAAGTTCTTTTTATAATTAGTTGCACTTACTTGCTCCTTCTTATTTCTTTGCACTTATTGGACAAAGTGTGAGATAATTACAGCACACTCCATTGAGATATTTCACTCTTGCTGTTGAGGGGATCCTGTTTCCCAAATCTCATATTTCTCTGAGCAAATACTCATTGACATTCTACTTATGGCCTCTCTTCACCTCCCTATATGAGTTGTGAGGTTGGGAGGCACTTTATGTGTAATTTGGTCCCATCGCCATTTTAGAGCAACCTGCCAACAGCAGAGACACAAGTGTTGGTTTGTTTTCAATTTTAAGAGATCTACTCCTGTGATGAAAGGCTGTTAAATCTAGGACTACTTGGTAATTATTCCAAACTGATGGGATATGAAAAAGTTTTAGGAAGCCTGTTAGGCTTTTAATCCAAGTCATATTGTCGAAAATCACTTTTATGAATCATAGTGGTATATTTTAATGCCTATCAGTTGAAATTTTATGTGCTGATATCCCAGATGGGGAGAGAGGTAGGATTAAACCCCAAACTTTAGCTGACTCCCCAAACACTGATTTCTTCTCTTGTTTCTAAAGAGAAAGTCCAATTGCCTTTTGCACCCATCGCATCCCTCAGTCCCTTCATCAACTCATCCTCGCATCCAGTGTAGCATGGAGTCTTTTTGAGTATTTACTAATGATCACTGGATCGAAATCTAGGGCTGAGGGAGATAGACAGAGGCAGGAAGCGTTGTCTTTCCTCACCCACTGTGCTCACTTCCACCTATAACCTGGAGGGCAGGTGACCAAACCCAGCAGGCAACTGCTCAGTGGGGTGATAAAGATCTCTGCAATGACCCACTTACCTTCCATTCTAAGATTTATGTTGAGAAAATATTTGCTCACCATAGTCAAGATTGTATGCACAGTTAACATAATGAAGAACTTATTTTCTTATTATTTGACTCTACTTATATTGGGGAGAGCAAACCTCTGCTTCATAATTATCTGTTGTGAATAAGAAAAGTAATATCTTAGAAAAATATTAAACTGGTGTATTAAATTCATTTCCCTTAGGTCAAGGTCCCTGCTCCCCACAGATGGCAGATAACACTCAGAAAACAGAAGGAAACACTAAGTTCAAGTTTTAAAATATATTTTTGACTCTATAAAAATTATGGTCCTAAAAGTATTTTTCTTAAAATGCATGACTTTTTTTTTCTGTATTGTAAGAGCTTTCCTTTACGTAGTAAGAATGAATCTTGGAAATCTGAGCTTGCAGGTATATCACAGTTATGGAGGTTGGTGACTATTCAGTTTATACTTGTATTTTATATGATTTGTTTTATTGATAAAATAGAAGAAAATTGTACTTTTACTTTTATTTAACATTATAGCACATAATCTGTCCATTTTTTATAATATCAGTTTTTATTCTCCATCTTCTCAATACATGTCTACATCCCAGTAAACAGGTCAATAGCCTAGTGTGTATGATTTCACCCACTGGTCCATCTTCATAGCATCACAATTTAAAATTTTACGGTGCTTTTGATATTTGTTTCTGTCAATCAATTTATATAATACGTTAAAGATCTTTCTTCAACTCAGAAAGCATGAATCTAATTCATTTTTTAGCATTGTTTTATGAATTCTTTAATATTAGTCTGTTTTGTTTGTTCATTGATATTGTTCTTTAGATGAAATCATATGGTGTTTGTGTTTCTCTGACTGACATATTTCACTTAGAATAATACCCTCCAGGTTCATCCATGCTGTCACAAATGGTTATGATTTTCTTCTTTTTTGTGGCCAAGTAATATATATTCCATTGAATATATGTACCACCACTTTTTTTATCCAGTCTCCTATTGATAGCCACTGGGATTGCTTCCATAACAGCTATTGTAAATAATGCTGCAGTGAACACAGGGGTGCATACATTCTTTTGAATTTATGTTTTGGGTTTCTTCAGATATATACCCTAAAGTAGAAACTCTGGGTCATAAGGCAGTTCCATTTTTTATTTTTTGAGAAACCTCCATATCGTTTTCCACAGTGGTTGCACCAATTTACATTCCCACCAACAATGCATGAGGATTTCCTCTTCTTTACATCCTGACCAGCACTTGTTATTAGTTGATTTATTAATGATATCCATTCTGACTGTTGTGAGGTGATACCTTATTGTGATTTTAATTTGCATTTCTCTGATGGTTTATAACTTTGAGGATCTTTTCATATGTCTATTGGCCATCTGTATATGCTCTTTTCAAAATTGTCTGTTTAGGTCCTTTGCCCATTTTTATTTGGATTGTATTGTTTTATTGGTGTTGAGTTGTGTATGTTCTTTATAAATTTTGGATATTAATCTCTTATCAGATGTATCATTGACCAATATATTCTCCCATTCTAGTAGCTGTGGGTTGTCTTTTCATTTTGTTGATAGTTTCCTTTGCTGTGTAGAAACTTTTTAGTTTGATTAGATCCATTTTTTTCATTTCCCTCATATCCACATACTCATAAATTTCTGCCTTTCCTAAACCTTGCGATGTTAATTATTAAAGAGACTATTGCATTCAAATTATAATAGTTAATTTCTTTGATCACTTACCATAATTCTGGCAGCATGGTTGATTTTATTAGATATACTATATTTTTTTAATTGTGGTAAAATACACATAACATGAAATTTATGGTCTTAACCACTTTTAAGTTATAATCAGTAGCGTTAAGTACATTCACACTATTGTGTAACCAATATCCAGAACTCTTTTTGTTTTGCAAAACTAAAATTTTCTATCTATTAAACAACAACTTTCTGTTCCTCACTCCCCCCAACCCATGACAATCACCATTTTCTATGTCTTATGTCTTTCCCTTTGATTCTGATGTATAAAGTAAGTGGTGAAACTACCATTTTCCTGGAGCTTTTTCTCAATTTGTTGAGACTTTCCTTCCTGCAGTTGTCAGCAGTCTGGCTCAAATAAACTCATAAAAATTCTTACAAGTTTGGAAGTTCCTCACATTGATGCTATTATGAATAATGCTGCTATGAGCACAAGTATGCAGGTATCTCTTCCAGACCTTGATTTCAATTATTTTGGATACATACTCAGAAATGGAATTGTTGGATTATATGGTAATATTTGAGGGACTAGTAAGGCTGAGTGAAATGTGAGCATTTCATATCTCTCTCTCTCTCTCTTGTTCTTTCTGTCTGCCTCCAATGGACATGAATAATAATAGTAATAAATCTTTGGAGGAAATTACATCAGAATATGTACACAGTGAGTTTGTAAATATAAATTTTGTTTTAAAAGATTATATATCAAATCTGTTGTGTGTCCCTTGGAGACTTTGTTGGTAATAAATTCAGGGATTGAATAGATTGTGAGTGTGAGCCAGAGTGGCAAATCTTATCCTCTTGAGAACTAATGACGGGCAGGTTGACAGGACATCTACATGATAGAGATGGCAATGTTGATATATTTAATATAAAAATCTGATTTTCCTCTCTCTTACCTGAATAATTCAGGGAACTGAGATATGTGTATTGTTGCTCTTTGAACACCTATCCTATGAAAACCTTAACAGAAATGACAACGTTTTAACTTTTCCAAGGAGATATTTGTGTTTGAGTTGTGATAGTGAATATTCCTTGGAGACAAGTCCCACCAGTTTTCAAGGGGCGGGTTGGTAGCCAGGCAGCATGGGCAAGGAGTAGCAGCAGGGAGAGAGAAGGAGGCTGATGATGTGGACCTGTCTGTCTGTCTTCCTGTCTCTCCAGTCCTGAGAACCATAAGCCAGGCCCTGTCTGAGTCTCTGAATGATGTGGGATTCAGGGAGGTCAGTCTGGCTGGAGCCCCTTGCCATTCTTATCACTATGCTATATTTAGCTATCTGGAGCTTTTGTGCTTGAACAGAAAATTTTAAGTGGCTTTGATGCTTATTATCAGGGTAACTTTGAGAAAGTAAATTAACTTCTTTTGCTTCAATCTCTTTTCAGTAAACTAAAGATAATCATATTACAAACCTGATGAGGGTTTTGTAACGATTTTAAAAGGTACTCTATGCAAAGGCGCACAAGGGACTCAGGAGATGTGTTTATTTATTGTAGTCAAAGTAGTAGTATTACTTGGCTATCATATTCTTTCGGCAAAAGAGAATCTAAATTTTCAACATGTTGGCAAACAGCTAGCCTCTATTAATGAGTGACATCATGACTTCCTTATTTCCACTCTCAACTTCCCAAAGACCAAAAAAAGGCAATCAAATAAAGTTAATTTAATAAGAGTTGGCTGCAGGTAGGGAGAAAAACAATGGGACAGAGTCTGAACTGAGTCTTAGAATGAAAAGTAGGAAGGAGAATATTCATAGGGTTTGGGGGTTTTGGGCTCCAGTGAATTTTCAAGGCAAAGAATGAATTGGGATTGGGTTAAATTTATGACTAAAAGTTTCATGCTGAAAATTTGTTATAAGATTTTTGAATTATACCAGCCTTTGTTCCTGTATATATTCCACAATTAGCATGATATCTGAAGGTAATGAGCATGTCATATTGATACATTTATTTTAAGAATATGGTTTTCCTATCTATTATCTGAATAATTCAGGGCAATAATCTTTGTCTGTTGTTTCCTCTAAATATTAATACTACATATCTGAACTGAAATGTTAAAAATTTAAGTGTTTTCAATTTTGAATAAATGGAAGATACTAAAAATATAAGCAGTGATGCCAAATGAAAATGGAGATTCATAAGTTCCTTGAACTATCACAACATGCAATGTAGAAAATACATATTTTTCCCCATTAACCAGGTGATAAATTCATTAATTAGAGACTAAGAATTAAATGTGAATTTTCTAGTGATCCTCAGCTCCATTTTGAGAATGAATAGAGTAAATTGTTAAAATCTTTTATTGAAATGTGCTTTTTTATTACAAAGATATTTTCATGTATACTATAAATTATGCAAGAAATATTGTAATATATAGGAAATACAACATCGAATTAAGAATGAAAACCTTAATCTTCCAAGAATGTTCTATGCAGAATAGAAGAGAAGGTATGACTTTGAATTACTGAGGTTTAAAAATGAGAAAGATGCCATTGCATAGCTCTCAATTTCTGCTGATTCATTTTATTCAGCTTTATTTCATTATACAATAGTGTATAAACCATATTTCTCACTTAAATTTTTTAGTAGATCTGCTCTTCTTGAATTATGTTGTAACCTTATTTAGATTGCCTTGTTCACAGTCCATTCCACAGAATGCCACATTAATTCCTGTTGAGAATACGTGTGCTGCCCTGAGAGCTAATCTTCTTGGAACTGATTATAATTCAAATCACTTAAGAATTAATTTCTACAACTGATCATGTCACTTCTAATCATGTAGTGTGCCAATACGCAACATTTTAATTGTTGTAATTGAAGTTTGAGGTAATGAGGGGAGGTGAAAATGTTGACCTCTTTAATCAGAAAGCCTCCCAAATATTTGATGATTATCACTAGAAAGCCTGAGACCTAAAGAATGTATATATAAGGTGAAGCACACACATTGAATACTGACTGGCACGGAGGGTCTTGCTTTCAGTTAGGGACATGTTCAGTCTAGAGGGGAGGGAGGAGCCCTTCAATTAAGCCTGCTGTAACCAAAGCATTGTCCACATGCATGTAATATCATAGCAGATATTTCTGGGTCAGTTATGATCCCAAAATGTGCTAGGTGCTATCTTAAACATTGTTTTATCATTTTGAAATGTGAGGAAATAACCTCAGAAGGTGAATAACTTACCCAAGATTGCACTGCTCTTATGTGATAGAACACAGCTTCAGTTAGATTCCAATGGCCCAGAGCCATTTTTTTCTATTATGTCATACTCAATTTTCTCAAAATTTTATTCTGTGCATTTTAAAACTTATACTCTAAAGGGCAAGAGATATTACCCATGGTCCAGTTATTAGCAATGCAGGAAGACAGCCAACCTCGACCTGATTTAGAGTCTGTTGGAAAGGACCTCCTGTGGGAGCGCACAGTTCTCTACAGGAAAGAGACCAAGAGCTGGGAACTCTGTGGATGCAGAGATGCATCTGCTCCTGACAAGGAAGGACCTGGCAGTAACAGATTCCCAGTAATGAGACTGAGGATCGGTGGTCTTTGTAGAACTCATGGAAACTTCCTAAGAGAGAAAAAAATCTGTTTTAAATGCCACCCAAGCCAGAGAATGCCCATGTTAGATAACTACAGGATACAAATAAAAATTTTCCCTCTGTGATAAACAGAATAATGCTCTTCTCCTTCCAAAATGTTTACATCCTGTTCTCAAACATCTGTAAATTGTCCCCTACAATACAAAACGGACTTTGCTGTTATGATTAAGGATTTTGAAATACAGTGGTACCTTGAGATACGAGTTTGATTCGTTCTGTAACAGAGCTCATAAGTCAGTCAACTTGTATATCAAACAAATTTCTCCCATTTAAAATAAGTGAAATAGATTTAATCTGTTCCAGCCCTGTGAAACTTCCCCAAACCATCCTAAATTATGAAAAAAAGACATGTTTTTAATTAAGAAACACATCTATAATTTACGAATGCATAACAAAATATATGAAATAAAAAAAATGTGTTATTTAGTACTGTATTCTTACCTTGGAGACAGACGAGTGCGGCTAATGGAGGTGAATGGCAGAGGAGGAGGGAGGAAGGGATGCAGGCACTGTAGACACGTAAACTAAAACTGCACTTTCTTAACACTAAATGTAAACTAAAACTGCATTTTCCTTACTTAAAACAAAACTAAAACTGCACTTTCTTTACTTAAAATGAAACCACAAAAACTTAATTGTAAAAAAAATGCACTTTTTAAACTTAACATAAGCTTAACGTTATATATATTTCATTTAATCATTCCTTGTTTTTGCCTTTTTGGCTGCACTTTCGGCACTTCCACTTGCAGGACTTTTGAATAAAAATCTATCCAAAGAGGTTTGCTTTTGCCTGCCTTTTATAATGTTACAGAAATGTGACAAACAAGTGTCATTAAAAAGTGCTGAAGCACAACCAGTTGAAACTTTTTCTGGGTGCTTCTTTTCAATGACACTTGAAAGCTTCTCCCACATTGCCAGCATGTCTTTAATTTCACTTATAGAAATTTCTTCCTCCGACTCTACCTCCTCCTCACTACTAGTCTCTTGCAGAAAGCTCTGTATGTTGGTGCATCATCTGTAGCTCCTTCAACTCCTCAGTTGAAAGTTCCTCCTCATGTTCCTCAATGAGCTCCTTTATGTCACCCTCATTTACCTCCAGACCCATCGAGTTTCCGAGGGACACAATCTCCTCCAAAGCTTCTACCTCACTCTCAGTCTCTGGTTTGAATCCTTCAAAGTCCCTGTCTGCAACAACATCAGGCCATAAATTTTTCTATGCCAAATTCAGGGTTCTTCTTGTAACCTCTTGCCATGCCAAGTCAATAATGCGTAAACATATCATGCTGTTGTAGTGATTTTCCAAAACTCTCGAAGGGTTAGACTTGTATTCTCAGTCACCTCAAAGCAGCAGCAGAACAAGTGCTTTGTGTAAAGTTTTTTAAAGTTGGAAATGACCTGCTGATCCATAGGTTGCAAGATTGAAGTTGTGTTGGGTGGGAGGTAGAGGACTTTCACGAATTTGAACTCATCGAGAGTGTCATCTTCTATACCGGGTGGGTGGACAGGAGCATTTTCAAGGATTAGTAATGCTTTTATTGGGAGTTTATTTTCTTGAAGATATTTCTTCACTGCAGGACCAAAGATGAGATTTACCCATTCAATAAAAAACTGCCACGTAACCCATGCCCTAGCATTGGCACGCCACATAACCTGTAGTTTTTCTTTAAGAATCTTGTGAGTCTTAAAGGCTTGAAGATTTTCGGAATGATACACTAGCTGTGGCTTTACTTTACAGTCACCGCTAGCATTTGCACACAATGCAAAGGTCAGATGGTCCTTCATGGGTTTATGGCCTGGCAGCTTCTTCTTCTTTGCGGTGATGAAAGTCCTCTGGGGCATTTTTTTTCCAAAACAATCCTGTTTCTTCAGAGTTGAACACTTGTTGGGGGATGTAGCCTTCTTTTGCGATAAGCGCAGCAAAACATGTGATGTACTCCTCAGCTGCCTTAACATCAGCACTCGCAGCTTCACCATGCCTCACTGCCAAGTGGATGCCAGATCTCTTCTTGAAATTTTCAAACCAGCTGTGATGCCTTAAACGTATCTTCTGCTGCCTCTTTTGAGGTTGATGGTTCTTTCTTCTTTAAGTCGCTGTGAATAATACATGCCTTTTCACATATTACAGTCTCTGTCACCATATCTCCATATCTCCGGTCTGCTCTTTCTCTTTCACCCACACCAGCAGAAGCTTCTCCATTTCTTCATGGATATTTGTCCTTAATTGGGACATAATTGTAGTTCCTTTCACTGGATTTGTGCTTTTGATGGCATCCTTTTGTTTAAGGATGATACAAATTGTAGATGTATTGCGGTTGTACAGCCTTGCCAGTTCAATCACTCATGTACCACGCTCATGTTTTTCTATTATTTCTTGCTTTATTTCTATTGACATCATTCTCTTCTTCTCACCACAGTCCTTTACACTCACTTTCTTCATCCCCTTGACAGCACACAAAAAAAAAATTGGTAAAAAATGCAAAAATGATGCAAGAACAAGTATAGCGCACAAGATTTGACTTGATTCTGCAAATAACACATGAGAAGGAATGAGATGCTGGTGTTCGCTGCTGATATTGGACCCATGTGCCAATGTTCCAACTAGTGGCAGCTTTCCAAATCACAACTTGTATCTCAGAATTTTGCTCGGATCTCAAACAAAAATACAGACAGAGTCGCAGCTCGTATCTTAAAAAATTTCATATGTTAGTCTGCTTGTATCTCAAGGTACCACTGTAGAAAGATTACCCTGGATTATCCAAGTGGTGTCAATGAAATAACAGCATCCTGCAAGTGAGAAGTATGTCAAAGACAGACATACGAGATAAGACAACAGAAGCAGCGGTTGGAATGATGGACTCTAAGGATGGGGGAAGGGGCTAAGAGCCAATAAGTGAAGAAATCTACTAGAAGCTGTAAAAATGCAAGGATACAGACTTCTCCTAAAGCCTCCAGAATGAACACAGCTCTTGAGAGCACCTTGATTTAGACATCTGACCTCTAAAACTCTATGAAAACAAATTTGTGAAATTATGACTAACTTTGTCATCATTTGTTACAGTGGCTGCAGGAAACCATTATTACTTTCTTTACTTTTTCTTCTTCAATTCTCAAGTGTCCAGTGAAGAAATTCAGTGAGTGGAAAGAAGGGATATAATTCTAGCTCGGAAATAGGCAGAACAATGCAGATGAAGTAGTCCAAGCCCCTCCTTCCAACTGCCGCTGTCCAGCCAAAGCAGTGCCGGCTGACCCCGATGTATTCACCACTGAACCCATTGAGAAGTGACGGACCAAAGGATATTTTGTTACCTCTGAGTTATAAGACTTGTATTGGACTTCACCCAAGGGCTGGGGATCAGGAAGGTGGTATGAGAAATAGAGAAAATATTTTTTTATCGTATCCTATGAGTCCCACTTTTCCAAAATTATAGCACCATATGAGAACAAGGCGCACTTTGTATCAGGTGGCCATTCCATCGCCTCATCATTCTAGCAGGCTTAGACGTCCTCCAAGCAAACCTGTTCCACTGACTCTGCTGTCTTTGCAATTGTCCCCTTTCTCCATTATGCTCTTCCAGAGGGATTCTCAGGACTGACATTCTCAGATTTCCCACAGTTAGGCCTATCTCCCTCATGTATTATCAGCCTTTAAAAACTCCTCTTCTTTATAAAAAATAATAGTTATTTCTGATGATTGTCAAAATATAATTTCCAAAATGTTGAAAACATTATTGTTATACCCTTAGATAGTGAGCATACAGCAAGTTTTATTTAACTCATCAGTGAAGGAACCAGTAGAATGCTACAAGAAATTTCATATGGTCAGTGAAGAATGGTCTGAAAGAAGATGGCTAAATTGGACGCAGATTGGGTTCTGTTCAACAGAGCAATGAAACTGTGACTTTTAGAAGCCATTGACTCTGACAGAAGAAAAATTAATCACCTTATCAATTTTTTTGCAACTTAAATGCTATATTTCAGAGTGGTAAAATGCCTGAGACCTAATCAATTTTGATTACTACAGTGAAAGTTCCATTCTCGGAGGGAGTATGTGTGGTAGGGAGATAATGCCTTGGCATAATATTAAAATGTTACACAATCGCCTTGCTGATTTATTTCCAAGTTGAGAATCATTCTCTGTAATATCATAAACAAACTATTGCATTGTCTAAAATTTTTTTTAAGTTACTAAATAAATGTTGATATTAAGGATAGCAAATTTACTAAATAATGTGAACTTCTAGTTTAAAACAGGTGTTCACTACATAATTCTTGTGCTGGGTTGGCTAAGCTAGGATTGGTATTTTCACAAACCTCCCTCTGTGTATGGTTCTAGATGCGAAGGTGGCAGTTTGAAAACAGCCATGATTCTCAGGACATTGGGATCAGGTACAGTGATGTCCCTTTGCAGAAGCACCTAGCAGATTGTCCCTACCCCCTGCTCTCTGATCAGCTTGCCTTCCTAGCAAGGGCTGCGCCAAACACACTGACCCGTAACCCACGAACAGTTGTCTAGCAATGGCTACGGGGAGGTCGCAGCTTCTTGTAGACCTCTCCACAGCACCCGCTCTGCGCCTACTTTATTGTCTTGGTGTGCTGAGCTTCTGTGTTTATCTTCGAGCTCTGACTTTTCCATTCTTGCTGGTGTTTTAGGCAGATGAACTGGTTAGTGACTGTGTCTGATCCCCACACCCTGCTCCAGACCTTCATTTTTCCAGCCTTTCCCACATTTCTGGAAGAACTAATGTCTCTAGTAAATCTCGTGTGCCCCAAATACTCAGAGTGGATCTGCTTCCCTGACAACCATAAATGATGAATTCCGATTATTTTACAGCTGGGCTCCCTAATTTCAACACTTTCAGATGAGGTATTTTCAACCTCGTTCTGACATAGAGTCTATCTACTAAAATGATGATACTACTATTACTACTACTGCTTATAATAATAACAGCTAACACTTACCTAATGCTTATGTGGGGCCTGACATTATTGTAAATGATTTGTTGCTAAATGCTCAGATTTTTCTCAGCCTCTTTAAGACTACATCCTTTGTCTCTCAAAAGAATATCATGTTTTAGAATAGTAAAACATTCTTCCTAATGCTGAGATCGTGTTGGTATGAAAGGGTCACAGGGACATCTAGAGTGGAGTTAGGGGTATGGTTTGAGTAGGGAGGCTAATCTGTATCTTGTTTTATTTGTATGACAGAACTGTCCCTAGTTAACAATCATTATGGGTTCTCTCAGATATTAGGAGCCAGTGTTACAAAGAATCATGCATACATAATCCTGCCAGCAACCCCACAAAGTAGAAACTAGCATCTTCTTTATATGATTGAGAAAACAGATTGAGAAAATAACTGGTGATGGACAAAGACTTGACTTGGGGGGAAGGTGAATACACAATACGGTGTACAGAGACGTGTGTAGAATTGAGCACCTGAAACCTGTATAGTTATGTTAACCAGTGTCATCTTAATAAAGTAAATTTTAAAAATCACACATTGTATATGTAATTATAATGGAGAGTGCTAATGATCATTCTGCTTTCATTCTCTTTTACAACTAGACTCTTGAGTCTTAGCTATTCACAATAATGATGACTATATTCCTATTGTCTCTTGTAAGTAGGTACTGTCATTTGGCTATATTTTGATCAATAAGATAAAATTAGGAATAGTGAAAAGTGGTCCTACAGGGAGGGCCCATATCGTCTTTCTTGTCCTTTTTTCTGATTGCTGTGATACAGATGTAATGACTCAATCGTTAGCAGCCATATTGGGTCACTAGGTGACTTTGGGAATGGCAGTCAAGCACAGTGGAGCAATGCACCATGATAATCTTAGATCCTTGATACTAGAATGCCTTAGCCACCTGCCTCTGAACTTATACCTGAATGAAAGAATAAATATGCATCCTATTTAAGCCACTGATATTTGGGGGTTTCTTTAAGTTGCAACTGGACCTATTCTTAATTAGTGCAGTAATAGAACCTTCTCATGTACACACACAAAAACATGGAACTGAATAACCTCACCACCAGTGCCACCATTTATTCTGATCATTCTTTTCCCTGTGTGATAGACTAAAAACTAGAAATATTTCTCTGTTATGGATTTCCAACCTCAAGTCTGAAAACTTAAATTTATCAAGAGTCCTTAAAAATGCTGTTTCTCTGTCAACATGGCCTTCCACTGGTGTACTGAGAATGGGCAGCTATTGCTAAAATGCATTCCTAAGGATCATGAAAATTAAAGTGACTTAAATCCTAAGCAACATTCAGTTGTAAAATTGGGCTGGATTGCTATTTACAAATTTTAAGAGCATAGCCCTAGTTCACTTGAAAAATATATTCTGACTAAAGTGGTAGCTTTCTGCTCTTCATTTATACCTATAAGAGCTGAACCGACTTGCCTGCAGATTGTCAGAAAGAGTACACAGGTTATATCACGGATGAATTGTTTCCAAAAGTTATGGAGATCCAAGAGGAATGCTAGAAAATAAATGGGCATATGTAAACATGTAGGCAGCAAGGCTAATGTGCTACCTACTTAAGCTCAAATAGTTCTTCCAGTTCTTACCATTCTCGGGACCAAATTTCCAAGACCACTGATATTTATTGCAGATCACAACTTCTACTTGGAAGATGGTATGCCTTTAATTCACCAATTACACTGATTTCTGCTGGGCGCTTGGACTTGAACAAGCCTTGCAAGTTATGCTGCATCATGTATAGTCTAAGCATGCAGATGTGGGTGAGGGGAGATAAATAAACTCTGTGGAGAACTGGTTTGAGACAGAGAAAACCCATGCTGTTTGGGATGCTAAGGTTCGGGGAGACAATGCCTGTACATTAGCTCTCCTTGGACTTCCAGATGCCAACATTTCACCCTCAGAACTTCATTCAGTCATGAGATGACTATATCTCTGGTTTAAATTTAACATCTCTGAAGTGAATAACAGGTGAAGTCCATCAGTTTCACTCTGAGCGTATACATGAAGAGCAGACCATGGAAGAATGAAGTGCACCGGATTAGCACAGGGTCGTAGAGACCCCCGTGGGCAGGCTAGCTTGGTGACTTGAGGTCACCAGGAACATGAGGAAGGCATTTTGTACCTTTGGGTGGAGGTGAGAAAAACAAAAACAAAACAGTGGGCTAGATGCAAAAAGGGGAGACTTGTTTCTCTTACTGACCTCCATATTGTTCTCGGGTCACAAAATGGCACTTAACATCAAATCACTTTAACTCTGTCAATTGTGAGAGAAAAATGGTGTTGAATCCAGTTGAAAATTGAAAAATAAACCACTCAATCAACTGAACATTTAATTGTATGAAGTTAAAATGGTTTTACAGATGTTTCCCTGAGCTTACTAAACTGAGTAACTTTTCTGGCATCACCAGAACTAAGCCAGAAAAGGAGTGCGTGAGGTGGACTGTGCCGTCTCTGGGTGGCAGGGAGAGGCGAAGGGAGAAGACGGTGGTCAGCTGAGGAAACCGTCCCACGAGGAGTCTTACTTAGACTGGCTTACTTGTTCCCTTTTCCACACAACAGGTCCCCGTTTTCCTGTTGGGCAGCCCTGCTTCTTTCCTAGAAAGATCCCAGGTTTCCAACATCTGGGAGTCGTTTCCATTTCATCGAGGACAAATACAAAGCCATATTTCTGCTGTGACTTTCCAGGCCCCCTTTTGGGAAGTTGAATCTGCAACAGGGAAGAAAATCATAAGCCATTGAACACCTTCCCACTTCTAATTTAAAATACTGGGAACTATTCAGAACTGAGTAACAGAAAGGGAACATCAAACCAATCTCACTAGAACTTGGCAGACACTAACCCCTCTCAGAGTCCTCTGTCCAAATCCTGGGCCCGTTCCCTGAATACATGTTCAGAAAGGTCCAAGAGAGGCAGATTGCACTGTCTGGAAGTATCTTAGTTGTTCAAATGGGAAGCGGGTCTAGTAGCTAGCAGTCTTCCTTTGGTTTTCATTATTTTCTCCCCTGTCGTTCTCAGATACAATAAGGATACAAAGGTTTGTTTCTCAGAGGTGTAAGCCCTCTTCCTGAAGCCCCTTTTTTGTGAAATCAGATAACTGAGCTCTTGCACATTTGACATAATATAGCTGCTGCTTTTAATGTTGTAATCCTTGCAAATGAAAATTGAGTTAGGCCAGGCTGTCTGAAATGGAGACTCCAAAATAATGAGTAACAAATGCATAATAACCCAGGACCCAGCAGCTCGGCATGGTGCACTTGTCTTCATTTGGGAAGTTCTGTTCTTGTTCACATGTAATTGGGGGGCCCAACCAGGGCTACAACAAAAATTAAGCTGCCAGGAATCGTCTTTAATTAGCCTTGAGATTGCCACCCTGTTTCTTCATTACTAGAGAACCATATGGCCTATTTCTACAGTAAACACGTCTTTAAGACCATTTAAAAAGTTGCCCATGTTGGTAGGGATTTAAGCAAATTATACTGAGAACCATAATACAAAATTTCTGAATGATTGTTTTATTTTATTTTCCTGTATATAATAATCACCCTATTGTATTTAAGAGTAGTGTAGGGAACAATGAGCTGAATACAGCTCTGGTTTTTAGGAAAGAAACTATTTTCTTCTTTTAACTGGTGTGAGTTTCCTCATATGTAAATGGGTTCACAGATACCTTTCAAATTATGTCTGTAGGCTCAGTCATCACATGCATTTTAGAAAACATATATTCTTGGACAGACATGAAGCGAGAATATGTTTCCTCATTTCTCGAAACATACACATATATCCCTTCTCAGCTTAAGTTTGTGGAGAGCGTTCTCTGTTCTCTAATACTCAGAGATAAAGTGTTTGGAAACGAAAATGAAGTTATTTATAATGAAGGATTACAGGGATTTAGATGTTAGGAGACTAGTTCACCAAATATAAATCAAACAGGTACTTTATGATACAACTTTAAAAGGTTAACCATATGACTGAGTTTAGACTTCATCTATCCTTAGTGGAAAACAACAATTACTCACTTGCTTAGCATACCCGCAGATGTCTTTGTATCACCGGCGCTGCGCTGCAGAATTCAGGAGCACAGCTGTGCTAGGAAGTCAGCAACTTAAGGGAAATGCAGAGAGTTTCAACTTCTTTGGAAGAGTAGGATTCTATTGGAAACCTGCCTTGTTGTTGTTATTTGTTTCATTTTGTTCTCCGCCATTATTTCAGGATGCAAAGTGATTGTTCTCTTTGTTTATTGAAAGCGAAGTTCCCACTTACCAATAATGGCACCAGGGCCAGGTATCATTGCTCTCACAATCTGATACATGAAAAAGTTTTAAATTGTTATTTTTGAGAAAGTAAGAAAGAGATGAAAAGTAATGGCATCCAGAGTGGTGTGAAGAAAAGAAGACTACCAAGGAAATGAGGCAACAACGGGTATAATTAATAATTCAGCATTATCAAAAATATGATGTAAGGAATAAACATATGAAAGTAGGTAGAAACTTCTCACGAAATGTCAACTGGGAGCTCAGTTTTTTAAATTGGATATTAATGAAGAGAAATCCCACTTGGTTTAGATATATCTATTTAGATATTCTATCCTTTGCTTTCCAAAGTGACAAGCCAATAGGATAAATGAACACATGTGCAGTATTTTAGAGAAAAGTATAGTCCAGATATCTTTGTTCCTTTTTAGTTAAAATATGTGTTGTAGTACCAGGCTTCTGAAGATAATCTCTTAAGCCAAAAAGGGCCTTTGTATACCATAACAGACCAAACAGGAGATGGTATTTTTAAAAAGAGTGGGAAGGGCTTTTATAATCCTTCATATTAATCACATTAAAAATCCATTTGATAAATTCAAAGTTTTCTTATAATAACAACATTAAATCCCTTTTTAGAAGAATTATCCTAACGGGCATTGGGCTGCTGTTCTTTCTTTATGACTTTTCAAATTACCACTCAAGGGTATTATCTTCTGTCTCTTTAAGTGGAACTGACAAATTCTCCTTTTGTACGTGATACTGACACAGGATGAGTCCATGGAGGAGAAGGTGAGTGAGATAAAGTATATTAACTAATATAAGGTCTTGCTGCTTAACCAGAAAACTCTCTAGCTTAACACTACCCATTGGACTTCCGTATGGGGTCTATCACAGTCCAAAGAGTTCTTTACCGGGGAATCTTCTACTCAGTGATTCAGAAACCCAGACACCTCACATCTTCTGACTATCCCATTTCCAAGGACTTCGAAATTCCTTACCAGATTCTTATCAGCTGGCCAGCAAGTAGAGGAAGAAATATTCATGTGCAGGAAGATTTTATATAATCCAGGGCTTGAAGTAGCACACATTCTTGCATTGGCTATACCTCAGTCACATGACCAAACCTAACTGACTGCAAGGGAGGATGGGATTTGTAGTCTACCTGTTTCTCCAGAAAGAAAAATAAATTGCTTTGGTAAACATATGACTAGTCTCCGCCAAAATGATAGCTGCAACACACTTTTCTCCTTCTGAGACATGTACATATAATATTGTTGTATAAAATAACCTCAATTTGCAGGAACAAAGACACACTTGTAATCAAACCCAACAACTAATAATACTGTGTGATTGCTGCTGTTCTGAATGTTTTCTACCCCTGCTCACCTCCTATAATACTGACTGCACTCAGAAAATGAAGTGTATATTCAATAAAAGGACATCTGGCTGTTCTTAATGTCTAAATTATTAAAGCCTCGTGCATTTATATCAGCCCCTCATGTGTTTACTTTAAAACAGGTTCACGTAAAGTTCAATTTGACAGAAAGCCACAATGACTTCATGCATTAATTAGCCTTGTCTAACGGTGAGTGTTCAATTAAGTAAGCAGTCCTGCTTATTAGCACTCTTTAGTCCAGCTTTGCCGCTATTTGTCCTAAGTATTTTTGAGGACTCAGGACTCATTTTCCCCAGCTGTCACACAATGATGACCCTAGGGTATGCAGGTCATTGTAGCTCTCTAGGCTCTGAGGTATGACACACTCCAACTCTGCTGACTCCTGCAGTGACTCAAAGGGTAACAGAATAGGAGCAAAGAATGTTGTCCTGGGACCTGGTGTTTCACAAACCTGAAACTCACACCTTATTGAAGTGGTATTCCAACCCTTGAATAATCCAGTTCGGAAGGCTTAGTGGCAGTGCTTAAGCAACTGCATTTTAAATGTTCTGTCATCAATTGCAATTGTCTCACCATGGAAACATGGATGTACTTTTGCTCCAAAATGAATACGTACACCTCTGTCCAAGGGCATCCAAAAGACCAGAACAACAAGAAAGCTCTGGAACTACAATGTATATTTAATTGTTATATAAAAAATAAGAACAAAATCAAGCTCAGCTAATATTAATATAAAGCTTGATGCCATCAGGCTCACTGGGACCTCTGTCATAAAGGAGAGGATAATCCTGAGTGAAAGTAGGGGTCCTGCAGATTTGAAGGGAGTCAGCTAGTGGCTTAGCAAGTTATTCTATATGGTTTTAATTAAAGTAGGTCTTATTTTAAAGATTGGAAAAAGTCTATAGAAGATCTTCCAAGAAAGTAAGGCTTGAACAGAATACAGCACGTACAAACACAAGTGACCAATCAGAAAATGGCAGAGCTGACTTCTCCTGTCTGTTAGCCACGATGGCAGGAAGGGGTGAAGAAGAAAGAATAATCTCATAAAATGTGAAAAACATTTTTAAATGATTACAAAACAATTGCTTTTCTAAAGAAATCTCAGCTGTGGGAAGAGTATTTTGAAAATGGATGTTTGGAGAAATTTTCATTATTACCTGATTTTGATGCAGAAAGCAATTAATATGTGAAATGTATAAAAACTCAGAAAAATCAACTAGATATAAAATATTCTTACTCTTTAAAGTTTTTCCAAAATGGCATTTTAGTGGATTTTGAATTCCTTTATTAAAATTGTATAAAATTTGTTTATTTTGTGTGAATAACCAATTGATGCTTGAAGACTATGCATATTTGTTTAAAAAATCACCAAACTTTTCATTTGTGACTGAGACTAAAGAAAATACTATCTTGAGTTAATAAATACAACCAATAATAGGTTTGTTTTGTTTAGTTTTGCATTCCTCTGTGGAAATCTTTCTCAACTATGATAAAAGTAATGTGTCACAAAGAATTAAATAGAAATTTAGAAAAAAACTGATTTACATTTAATTGCATTCCTTCACTGTCCAAAATGCCAGTCTCCCTATGCATTCACTTTTGTCTGTTTTGTTTTGATTAGTTTTTGGTGGAGAGGGGGAGTATGGTGACTGCGAATAACTAAAATTAAAATTAAAATTTTAAGTTATTTTCTTTTATTTATTCATTTTAGAGAGATGGGAGGGAGAGAGAAAAGAGGAGAAGGGGCAGGAAGCATCAACTCATATGTGCCTTAAGCAGGCAAGCCCAGGGTTTCAAACCAGTGACCTCAGCGTTCCACGTGGATGTTCTATCCACTGCACCACCACAGGGCAGTCTAATTACTTTCTTATAGAAGTTTTAGTTTGTATTTCATTTTTATTTAAAATTTACATAATGAATTAGAATAGCACATATACAAATTATCAATTATTGAAAATGCATGTTTATTTTAGGAACATGCTCAATAGATATACACTCAAACATTTTTTCCTGAAAAAAATGAATAATGAAAATCTTTGATATACAACCTGAGGATACAGAGAAAAGGTTCCAGCTTCCATAAGAAATGAACTTACAATATTATTAAAGATCATTGACCTCTGTGTCCTTCCCTTCTTCCCTAAAACAATTCAACTGTTCCTATCTTGCAAAATTTATCCAATTTGCTTTGTAGAAATAATAAAAAATAATATACAAATATAATTTCTATAATGGTCTCATTCAACCCATTGATCCTCGTAAGGAAATCCTAACAAAATCCATGAAAATCCAAGTATTAAATCAGTTACAAGCTATACAAATAGTTTTTTTTTTTAATTCTACTTACTATTATCCAACTGGAAACAAGCCATTTACCTTCTTTCTGTTTTAGTTTCTTCACATGCAAATTGAGGATATCTGATCTGTTTCACAAGGGGTTGTTGAAGGGAACAGATAATAGTCACATGCTCTTTATAAGCTAAAATAACTTGTTTTATATAATTTGATATAGGATAGTACCAAGCTCAGACATGAGGCTGTAAGAATAAAAAAAATAGAAAGTTCTATGAAGAATATAACAATTAGATGATCAATAGGAAAAGAGCATAGGTTGGAAAGGCAGGTAGTTTAGATAAGAAGTTAATTTTTTTTTATTTAGACAATTAATTTTAATGGGGTGACATTGATCAATTAGAGTACATAGATTTAGAGAAAACATCTCCAGGTCATTTTGACATTTGATTATGTTGTATATCCATCACCCAAAGTCAAATTATCTTCTGTCACCTTCTATTTGGTTTTCTTTGTTCCTCTCCCCTTTCCCCCACCCCCTCCCACTCCTTTTTTCCCCTCCCCCACACTCTTGTCCATGTCCATGAGTCTCAATTTTGTGTCCCACTTATGTATGGAATCATACAGTTCTTAGTTTTTTCTGATTTACTTATTTCACTCAGTATAATGTTATCAAGGTCCATCCATGTTGTTGTAAATGATCTATGTCATCATTTCTTATGGCTGAGTAGTATTCCATAGAGGAAGTTAATTTTTAACAAAGCAAGCTCAAATCATGTACAAACCTATGAACTAATACAATCTATAATAGTTAGATTCATTTTTTTTTTCTACCTGAGTCCTAGATGAGGTTGACATTTGCAAGTAATCAGGTTATTTGTTGTATAAACAGTAGAAAGCCAATAACAATGCAAAGCCATGTACTCATCAGCTGTTTTTTCTGAAAGAGGTTACTGCCTCAGGGTGTATTCATTTTATCTAGCTGTGTTGTGAAAAAAAATAACAAAGCTATTTTCCTGAATTATTTAGCTTTGCAATGAGAGGCATAATTTCTCTGAATTTTGCATTTTAAAAATATTTGCCTCCCTGAATCTAGGTCCCAGAGAGTTTTGCAAAATTCCATTGAGTTTATATTTCATATAACTGTAGTAAAAAGCAGTATAATTCATGATCAGTTTATAAATCTTATTCTTTTGCCCAATTTTATATAACACTTACTGGTAAATGCTTTGTTGGACAACCTCTTTGGAGTAATAAAATTTGACTTAATGTTGACCATGAAAGGAGAATTAAAGCATAATTGTTTAAAGTAAGCCTTTTTCTGTAGAGTGTCAGATAGTAAATCTTTTTGTTGGTCATATGGTCTTTGCTGCAACCACTCAACTTTAACACTATAGTGTAAAAGCAGCTCTCTGAACAAAGGGCCAAAACTGTGTTCCAATAAAACTTTATTCACAAAGATAGACCATGTGCCAGACTTGGTCTGCAGGATATAGAGAATCAAAAGATTACTTGAGGCCTAAACCAGGCATTAAATGGATGACTTTTATACATTCTTTTGTTCTCTTGGGAAAATTAGCACCTGCCTTTAAAAAAAATGTCTCCTATATTTGCTCTTTGTATATTTATTAAATATTTTTACAGAGAGGTTTGCAGCTTCTTCTTCTCAATCTTTACTCTTACTTGAATTAGCTTATTGCTCTGGGTATTTTGCTTTCATCTGGAAAACATTGTGCTGAGTGGAGTACATCTTTCTTCTTAGAGTTCAGACTCAAAAGATAAATGGTATGAATGAAATAAAAGATTATAGCAGCCATAGGAGAGGCCCTGGCTCATGAAAGATACCTAACAACAATTAATAACTTAAAAAAAGATACTAAAGAAATAATGGGTCCAATAAAGAAAATTAACCCCCCAAAATCTATTCATGATGTAATCATAGAATCATATGGAAAATAATCTACTAGACAGTCTATATCAGACTTTGAATGTGATCATTTTTCAGTACAATAACCTTCTTCAAAAATTTTTAAATAATTGCTGCAACATAGTTTCTTTCTTTTTTTTTTTTTTTTTTCATTTTTCTGAAGCTGGAAACAGGGAGAGACAGTCAGACAGACTCCCGCATGCGCCCGACCAGGATCCACCCGGCACGCCCACCATGGGGTGACGCTCTGCCCACCAGGGGGCGATGCTCTGCCCATCCTGGGCGTCGCCATGTTGCGACCAGAGCCACTCTAGCACCTGAGGCAGAGGCCATAGACCCATCCCCAGCACCCGGGCCATCTTTGCTCCAATGGAGCCTTGGCTGTGGGAGGGGAAGAGAGAGACAGAGAGGAAAGCACGGCGGAGGGGTGGAGAAGCAAATGGGCGCTTCTCCTGTGTGCCCTGGCCGGGAATCGAACCCGGGTCCTCCGCACGCTCTACCGCTGAGCCAACCGGCCAGGGCCATAGTTTCTTTTTAATAGCAGAGAAAAGTCAGAGATTGGTTCAAAAACCTCAGGAGCTTCCCCATTGAAATCTGAAACTGAGCCCCATACACAGAAGGCAAGGAGAAACCAACAAAAAAGGCAGGCCACTGTGAAGTGGCAGTTTGATTTTATTTTAATAAGCAAGGGAACTTACAAGTCTTATCTTCAGTAGAAGGAAGGGTAGATATCCACCCCTACCAACTAGAATTTGAAAGTTTCCAGAAAGACCTTCACTGGGTTCAGTCACATAAGCCATCCTGTTGGTCTCAACAACACCTTACTCTCTCAAGACCGTGTCCTTGAAGTGGCTCTTACTGTGGCAACAGTGGGCAGGACGTACATGCCAAGAAAAGGTGGGGGGGGGAGCCTCCGTTGCCCTGATCTAGCTCAAGGGTCAACTGGAGGTCATGTTCTCTCATACCCTTTTCCAATATAGCTTACATATTTTCAGATACACATGATATCTTCATTTTATTTCATTACTCTTATTTATCACATTTGCTTTTTCTACTCAGAGATGATATCTAATTTGCTCTTCACTATATTTTTTCTAAGCATATTTTCTTACAAATATTAAAATAAAGCAGACATTTAGCTCATATTAGCTTACTATATTTTCATATTGTCTTCAATATAAACATGTTCAGAATTTGTTTTTAATATGAAAATTAATTTTTAAAATTCTGATTATTGATTTTCAGTTTTTATAACACTTACTAGCACATAAACATCCTAGTACTGCAAGACTATTCAGCATCTTAAAAATAATATTTACCCATTGCAAATCTTTCATAGTTGCAAAACAGTGTTCTCTTATGGGAAGATGCTATCATTCACATCTTATCTCCTTGACAGCTCTCCTTGGATATCAAGTAAAACTTTAGTAATTGAATTGATAGTGTGCTGACTCAGGCTTGGCATCCAGCTCAGAATCCACTGGGACTAAGTGCAAAATAGATATCATCTTCTCATTAAATGCTTTTCAGAAGAATTCCTATTAACAATGCAAATGACTATTATGGTTAGATGTTGAACTTAAAGGAATAATATGTAAATGCACTTTCCCAGAATAAAAATGTTCAGTGATTTTTACATGAAGAATTGAATTACCCATTTTGATTTCATTATAAGCATCACAGCAATAATGCCTGAGTTTTAGAGCTTTAGCTTGTGTAACTTTTTTGTCTGTTTTTGTGTGTTTTTCCAATTTGGGAGACCACCATATGAGTACCTGCTAACAGAGAAGCTAACTTTTCCAGTGTACCACACGCAGACTTGGCTTATCTTTGTAGTTTTTACGGAATTGTATTGTATTCACAGTTGAATTCCATGTTTGTCCCATATTCTGATATCTTTCTTTGTAACACCCAGAGTTGAAAACCTACTCTTTCCTTCCATTCTGCCAAGCAGATTATAGCTTTCTCGTTATTTGTATTTAGTACTTCTATTTTATCAACCATGGAACATTTTATTCTTCTTATTTCCCATAATTCTTTTCAATGTTCTCTGTTCGTCTTTATTAAAGTTTCTTTTTTATGTAATAGTCAACTTAGCTTCTGTTTCTTCTTTAAATATCAGTGAGCTTTCCCATGGTTCTGTTTTCTGTTATACAACCTTAAAAACTTAATCTGTTTACTAAATATACAAATGCAAAAAAAACCCCACATAATAACATTGTTTAAATAAATAAGCTCTTGAAAATGTACAGTTACTAAGAATATTTTTACACATAAACTCTGAAAATGATTAATTAAATACACGCTGAGTACTGCACACAATTCTCTGCAGCAGCACCTGCTGTTCATCTCTCAAGGTCAATATTTCTAACATCACACGTGTTTCCCACGTGGCTGAGAGGTGAATGAATGATTGTTCACTGGAGTATGCTAAGGAAAGCTATACTCAGTGGAACTTGCAGAAATTTTATGGCACACTTAAAATGAAGTAGATGACTAAATTTTGTATGCTCTTATTTTCGAACCATGTGTTAAAGGAGTATTGCAGTTGACCAGTGTACATGGAAGTTTTTAGAGCGGTGGAAGTCCTTGCTCCGAGTGTGAGCGAAACAATACAGTACAAGTGGGACGGGAGGTGGGACTGCTTTTAGCTTCTGTTCTTCTTCGTTTCTAATATGTAACAAGTGCCCAGCACGTAGCTATCCAGAAAGTATTTTTATATTAAAACATAAAAATCAATTAAAGAATTTTGACATTGTTTTAAAACAAAAATTTTAAGCAGAACAATGTTTAAAATATTCCTATTATATTTCTAAAATGCTATTCTGGTTTTAAGAAAAACACATAGCCATTGAGAGAGTTATGTGTGTGAGTATATGTGTATGTATGCGTGTCCATGCCTATGTTTTTAATGTGAAGAGTCCAATATAAAGTCAATTATGATTCTTACCAGGGGGCATTCAGTTTTTCTGTGAATTTCTTTGTTGAACTATTTAGTCATGTTTTGAGTAAATATCCTGGCTCCTCTCCTTTTCATAAGTTTCCTTTCTGTCTGAGCTCCTACTGCATATTAATCTTTAATAATTATAAGTATTTTTCCCTAACATTCAGTTTTATGTCAGACTAGTGAACACTGTGACCAAAAGAGCCACCACATTTTAAATTATTACCCTAAAGTTCTACTCATTCATAAAGCACAGACCAAATCAAGTGAAGAATATAGGTCTTCCCCTAGCAAGGGTGTGGTCGTTCCCATTTCTGTGCCCCCTTTCATCAGGCTGGGAATGACAGGAAGACCCTGACTCAAAGCAGAGAAATGGCTTTGGCTAATGAGATGCAAACATTCAGGACACTGTTAGGTGGCTAACTTACCTGGTCAAACCCTTGATTTTGGTTTTTTACTTCATTCCAAAGTCTCCCTCTATCTCTCCAGATAAATTAGATCTTCCCATCATGTATTCCCATAGCAACCAGTCCACGTTGCACTACAGGCATCACACGTGTCTTATTTGTTAAAACATCTACCTTGTCAGATTGTTAATTTCACAAAGGCAAACTCTTTGCCATCTTGATCCTTGCTTTTGGCCTGACATCCGAGACAGTGCCTGGCCCTGTTAGCACAGTGCTATGGTGGGTTACTTGTATAATTTGAGTAGAGGAAACAGGAAAGTTTGTGTATTAAAATCCTCTCTCCTACTTTTTCTCCACGATGCTTCAAATGTCACCATCAAGGTGCCATCTCAGTAGATGAAATCTGTAAACAAAGAACCATGTTTTCAGTTGCACATAGTTTCTTACAACAAAGTCTAGCCAGGGCAAGCTATCCAGGAAATTAGCAAAGAGAAGGCCATAGGGAGGACCAGCGTAGGGAAGCAAGAAGGAGGGGGAGGAGGATGAATGGCATCTCACTTGGAGCACACAGCACAGCCTATGGCTGACGGTCATAGCCAAGGGCACCCCAAGTGGTCTTGTTTCCCAGGGAAGGTTTGTGAGGGCTGGTGCTTTAATGGACTCTGGGGATAAGCTTAGAAATAGCGTGTGATGTTGTACACAGGACAAAATTTACCCCGTTGTGACTTTTCCCTGCCCCTCTTTATGTATATCATGTCGTGTAGGGGACAGCTTCTCTTCACGTATCTAAGCTTTTCCTGCTGTTATTCAGAATAGCTATTCTGTTTACTCAAAATGACAAGAAAACAATTTAGAGAGCAAATACCTGTTTTAAATTAACATGTAGGCCATTTACCTGGAAAGTGCTCTACTTGACAAAGCCCAGCTACCTCTGCTGTCTGTTTTTAGAAAACATTAGGCACTCTAAGTAAATGTAGCATTCTTTGATGAGCAAAACAAACTGTTCCCTTTTAAATCATCAATTACATAATAGAATATGAGGAAAGAACAGCCTTGACCCTGGAATCATTTGATTTTGACTTGGTACTGTGTATTGAATGGTGTTTTTAAATGGGCTCTGTGAGTCTCTCCCCCTGTACAAAAATTAACTCAAAATGGATCAAAGATCTAAACATAAGACCTGAAACAATTAAGTACATAGAAGAAGACATAGGTACTCAACTCAGGGACCTGGGTTTTAAAGAGCATTTTATGAATTTGACTCCAATGGCAAGAGAAGTGAAGGCAAAAATTAATGAATGGGACTACATCAGACTAAGAAGTTTTTGCTCAGCAAGAGAAACTGATAACAAAATAAACAGAAATCCAACTAAATGGGAAATGATTTTTTCAAACGACAGCTCTGATAAGGGCCTAATATCCAAAATATACAAAGAACTCATAAAACTCAACAACAAACAAACAAACAATCCAATAAAAAAATGGGAAGAGGATATGAATAGACACTTCTCCCAGGAAGAAATACAAATGGCCAACAGATATATGAAAAGATGCTCATCTTCTTTAGCTATTAGAGAAATGCAAATCAAAATGGCAATGAGATACCACCTCACACCTGTTCGATTAGCTGTTATTAGCAAGTCAGGTAACAGCAAATGTTGGAGAGGCTGTGGAGAAAAAGGAACCCTCATACACTGTTGGTGGGAATGTAAAGTAGTACAACCATTATGGAAGAAAGTATGGTGGTTCCTCAAAAAACTGAAAATAGAACTACCTTATGACCCAGCAATCCCTCTACTGGGTATATATCCCAAAAACTCAGAAACATTGATACGTAAAGACACATGCAGCCCCATGTTTATTGCAGCATTGTTCACAGTGGCCAGGACATGGAAACAACCAAAAAGCCCATCAATAGATGACTGAATAAAGAAGATGTGGCACATATACACTATGGAATACTACTCAGCCATAAGAAATGATGACATCGGAACATTTACAGCAAAATGGTGGGATCTTGATAACATGATACGAAGCGAAATAAGTAAATCAGAAAAAAACAGGAACTGTATTATTCCATACGTAGGTGGGACATAATAGTGAAACTAAGAGACATTTATAAGAGTGTGGTGGTTACGGGGGGGAGGGGGGAATGGGAGAGGGATAGGGGGTGGGGAGGGGCACAAAGAAAACAAGATAGAAGGTGACAGAGGACAATCTGACTTTGGGTGGTGGGTATGCAACATAATTGAACGACAAGATAACCTGGACTTGTTATCTTTGAATATATGTATCCTGATTTATTGATGTCACCCCATTAAAAAAATAAAATTATATAAAAAAAAAAAATGGGCTCTGTGAGTCATATTGTATTAAAGAGTAGTTACATTTCTTAGTCAGGATGTTATTATTTGCTAATAGCATGGTGTCAAACAGAGAAGTCTACATTTGGTGGATTTGTTTTATACTCTATTATTTACCCTATAACATCTTTCTAGTTCCTAGAGTTTCTTAAGTCCAACATGCATTACAGATGGTTCCCAATTTATAATGGTTCAGCTTATGATCTTTCAGCTTTAAGATGGTGTAAAAGTGATAGGTACTTAGTAGAAATCATGTTTTGAATTTTGACCTTACCCTGGGCTAGTGATATGCTATGCGATCTTCCCTGGTGACACTGGGCTGAGGCAGCAAGCCCCAGCTCTCAGGCAGGTATGTGATCACAAGGGTAAGCAACTGATGCTCTAGTATTCATGTGCTACGTGTAAGTGTTCTGAGCACGTTTAAAGTAAGCTAGGCTAAACTATGATGTTCTGTAAGTTAGGCATATTAAATGCAATTGTAACTTATGATTTTTTCAATCTACAATGGTTGCACATCAAGTAACACCTGCATATCAATATTTTAAATATGAAATGACAAGAGTCTAACTAAATATCATAAAATTATTACAGAAATCAAATACTGTTAAATTTTAAAGTCTGAGTGCCTAAGTAAATAAACAAATATAAAACAGGAAAAATCCATTCTAACAGGATAGAGTGGTATTAGGGGCTACCTAAAAAGTTTATTTTTCTTTTCTCAAAACTTACTGTATAGCAACAAATATATACAGAACAACAAATATATATATATATGATAAATATACACAAATATGTATGTCTGGCTCTCTTGTAGCTTTTGAGTAAGATTCTCTTACTTTGGGGAAATTTGCTCACCACAGGTAAAAACAAGCAGTAGAGCTGAGCAACTACTCAGAATACCCATTATAAACCTGTTTGCTGGGCAGAAAACAAGCAACTTATGACTTAGAGCATCAGATAAGCTCTTGACATGTGTATTTTGACGGAGCTAAACAGAGGTAGGGAAGAGTAGCAGAGAAAACAGGGGACTGGGAATCAGAAGACCGACTGTTTGGATTCTGAGCTTCAGTTTTCCTCATCTGTTAAATCAGAGAGTTCCAATAAAGATCTGAAGCTTTTCATCCAAGCTGCTGATCATGTATTCTAACTCAAAATCAAAACATTATCAACCACATCTGGGGTAGCAGAGACAATAGCAAAGGGGCAAGAGTAAGAACACAGCTGTTTTATGTGACCAAGGCCACCGTTTTAGGTCCTCTCAGCGATTCCTCTCTGTCACTAGTAGAGTCCTCAAGAAGGTCCATCAGCACCCTGAACAATTCCAGTTTTCATGTAGAACTTTTCACTACATAATTCATGTTGCAGCTCCGTTTAATAGCCCAGAGATGCCGTAAACACTGTCTACTTCATATATTTGCAGTTGCCTTTCAAACCGTAAAATGTATCTTGGCTTTTGAAATACTGCAGCAGCAACATTTCTAGCATTGGCCACTTTTCAATAGTTGCAGAGGCAGATTGTGATGTGTGGTTAATATGTTTATTTCCTTGATTTATTAAGCCCTTATATCCCAAATAATGACAAAGTTAAATAAGTAAAACATGAAATAAATCTTAAAAATCAGATTATGTAAGGACACTGGGGAAGCTACATGTAAATTTCATTTGATTATTATGTATATATACTTTCACAATTTACAGCTTTCATCAGAGTAACCTACATCTTTCTGGCACTATCATGTGCAGAAAATTTTGCATTGGAAACATTGCACTGATAAAGATGTGTTTGAATGCAAATGATATATGTTTCCGTTAACCTGTTGAGAAATTAGACCTCAAAATGAGGAAAGAATACAAACCAGAGAGAAAAGTTAAAGACAGTAACTGGTGATTAGGGCCAAGATCAAATTAAATAAGTTACCTCGAAACTGTTTAGATCTTTAAAAAAAAGCTTCTGGGCTTTTTTTTTTTTTTTTTTTTTTTTTAGTTTTTTTAAACCCAATTAATTTAATTCTTTACTGTTCAAATGTGTAAGTCATATTGTTTTTATTCATGGATAAATTGTTGCTAAAGGTAAAAAATAGCAAGAGGCCAACCCAGGGTGCAATTCAATTCTCTTAGCGTGTCCTTTAACTCCAGGCTTTTATATGGATATAGTGAATTCACTCCCATATTAATTCCACAAGGACACGAGAAAGGATTCTTTTATTCAGGGTTGGGCCAAAGTAGGTTCACAGTTGTAATACAAATAAATAATATAATACTTGATAAATAATAATACAAGAGTAGGCTGTTTTGCATACTCACAACTGTCAATCTCTAATAACTAACCTCCAGCTGAGATGAGCCATCAGGCAGACCAAGACGCAGGCAGGAGCTTGTCTGAGACTTGAACTTGAATGGGGCACTGGAGGAGATGCTGTAGTTGGAGGGAGACTGCCACACACTGGGAACAGGGAATATTGTCGCCCCAGACACACCTAAAATAGTACTCAAAGGAAAGTTCTCAAACTGAGAGCACTCAAATTTAATTTTCTTGCTTTCTTTATTTTCATTTATTTTGCCAACCTGAGGTACAGTGAATGGGATTTTAGATTAGTCATAACCCTCAAACAGACACAGTCATCACTGTTGCATTTAAGGAGAGGTCTGCTTCTAGTAAATTAGCTCTTGAATTAATAAATTTTAATAATGTAATAAGACTGATGAGCCCACCATCCCAGAGGAAAGACAGGCCCTTGACTATGGTGGCCCCTGTACCGCCGTGAGGCCCACGCCACCCTCTCCCTGCCTGACCTCACCTGGAAAAACCAGGTTCATGAAGACCTGGATCAGATTTAAGGCACTATATATATCATAGGCAGTAACCATTGTGTATTTTTGTTATATTGAACTAAAAATTATTTTTTAATTTCATGATTTTTACACAATTTGTTTCATCAGATTTCAGATTTAAACTTATAAAAGCAGTAGGGCCTTTGGGTTAAGGGCTTGAATTCTGAAGTCAGACTGACTTGGGTATAATTTCAACAGTCACCACTTGTTACCACATTGACTCTTACCCTAGGTAAGTTGGGTAACTTCTCTAAGCTTTGATTTCCTCATCAGGAAGGACAGCAGCTAGTATTGTGAGAATGTGATGATACAATTATAGAAACTGTCTTAGTGCCGGCACAGAGAAAATGTTCAATATACAGAAGCTATTATTATTTCTATCCACTATTCTCTGGGCAATATTGTTTAAGTATTATATTTAGTAATGTATAGTTATAACATGTCATAAATCAAATTCTATGTCATTGTGGGCCATTAATTCCAAGGAGATGATTACTATTACTTCACATAATAATAATGATATACTACAGCTTGTAAGACAACATGATTTTTAGGACATCTTTGCGTCATGTGATACATAAAAGAGTTTTATGAGGTATGTTGCAGGAGGCAACATTATTTTAAATTTATACCATTGAGATTTGGTAACTGAACATTGAAATTAAGTAATTGGTAAAATGCATGATACTCACTATGCCTACAATAATCTGACAGTCACTAAAGTATGTCTGTCTTTAGTCTGTCCATTCTGCTCTGAGAATGTCAGTAATGCTGTAGTCTCTCCATCATGTTACCTGGTCCATTTTGTTAACTGGGGCTGGGTAAATACCCCTTTACCAATGAGAGAAATTTGTTTCTTAGTTTCTTAACATGAACCACTTCTTTTGAAAGAATCAAATGTACACCAAAGGATACACCTATTGCATTTTATTTATCAGAGAAATTATTTTCATTTTCTTGGAACCTGACACACATCCTTTGCCATTCCTCTTGCATTAATCAACAAATGGCATTCACATTTGGAAACAACTTTGTAAAACTTTCTGAGCTAGAAGCAACTGGTCTAAACTGGCCTTCACTTCCTGACACATTTTAATTTCTAGGTTATTAAAGCCTCTTCTCTACTTAGAATTATGAGTTTTATTATTTTATTTATGTAATTTTATTTTTAAACTAAATTAACATGTGAAAACGCCATTTTGTGAACAAACCAATCTTCTTTTAGCTTGGCTAATATGAGCTGATTTATTTTATAACAGAATTTCAAAAATGTCTAATTTTACATGTAAGCACTCAAGTCTTTTATACGTAGTTTTTCACATGACCTTTTAATATAAAGTGGCAGTTATTTGATAGCTTTTATTGTTCCCATATTAAAATTCAAATCCCTTTCTATGGGCTTCAGGGTTCTGTATATTATGGCTGTCCTCTGCCTTTCTAACTGCCTTCCCAACATTCTTCCCTCCCTACTGCTCCACAGCCTCCCTCACCTGTTCCCTATTCATTCAACCCTCCAACGGCTTTCTGTCCTCAGAGCCTGTGCACTGGAAGTTCAATATGGAGGGTACTTCCTACCATGCAATTTGCTGCTCAAATAACACCTACTCATAAAGACTCTCTAAATTATCTAAAGCATCCAATCTAAATTTTCACCATCCCCAATAACTCCCAGTTTTATTTTTTGTGTGCATTATCAAAAATCATCTTGTCATTTTTGAGTGTACGCTTTCATTTTCTGTCTACTCCCATTAGAATACATCTTCAAAGAGAGTGGTGAATTTTGTGTATCTTGTTCACCATGGGTTCTCTAGCATCTCTAAAAGTTCCAGAGTTATAAGAAGTACTCAATCAATCCTAGTGAAAAAGCAAATGTTGGGACGAATTGATAAAATACATGGACAATAACCTGACAAGGCAGTGGCACAGTGGATAGAGCATTGGACTGGGATGCGGAGGACCCAGGTTCGAGACTCCGAGGTCACCAGCTTGAGCGCGGGCTCATCTGGTTTGAGCAAAGCTCACCAGCTTGGACTCAGCTTGAGCAAGGAGTTACTCGGTCTGCTGAAGGCTCACAGTCAAGGCACGTATGAGAAAGCAATCAATGAACAACTAAGGTGTTGCAACGAAAAACTGATGATTGATGCTTCTCATCTCTCTTCGTTCCTGTCTGTCTGTCCCTATCTATCCCTCTCTCTGACTCTTTCTCTGTCCCTGTAAAAAAAATAATAATAATACATGGACAATAGACTTAAATTCAAGTCTAGCTCACTCTATGTCCACTCTCTCTACTTGATCTTACATTGCTTTCATGTTCTAGAAATAATTGTACAGTAAGCTGTGGTTTGTTCCATAGTCTATGGTGAATGGCCCTTCTTGTATTCTAAAATGTTAAATCTTTTTTTCTTTTTGTCCTCCATCACCTTTTATTTGGTTTACTTTATGTGCCTCCCCACCTCCACCCCCTCCTTCTCCTCCCTTTCCCTCCCCCGGTAACCACTGCACTCTTATCCATGTCCATGAGTCTCATTTTTATATCCCACCTATGTATGTTCTTAGTTTTTTTATGATTTACTTATTTCACTCAGTATAATGTTATCAAGATCCATCCATGTTGCCGTAAATGATCCGATGTCATCATTTCTTATGGCTGAGTAGTATTCCATAGTGTATATGTACCACATCTTCTTTATCCAATCATCTCTTGAAAAGCTTTTTGGTTGTTTCCATGTCTTGGCCACCATGACCAATGCTGCAATGAACCTGGGGCTGCATGTGTCTTTACGTACCAGTGTTTTTGAGTTTTGGGGGTATATTCCCAGTAGAGGGATTGCTGGGTCATATGGTAGTTCTATTCTTAATTTTTTGAGGAACTACCATACTTTCTTCCATAATGTTTGTACTAATTTACATTTCCATCAGCAGTGAATGAGGGTTCCTTTTTCTCCACAGCCTCTCCAACACTTGTTATTACCTGTCTTGTTGATAATAGCTAGTCTAACAGGTGTGAGGTGGTATCTCATTGTAGTTTTGATTTGCATTTCTCTAATAGCTAGTGAAGATGAGCATCTTTTCATATATTTATTGGCCATTTGTATTTCTTTTTTTTTTTTTTTTTTTTTTTTTTTTTTTTTTTTTTTTTGCAGTTTTCTGAAGCTGGAAACGGGGAGGCAGTCAGACAGACTCCCGCGCATGCACCCGACTGGGATCCACCTGGCATGCCCACCAGGGGGCGATGCTCTGCCCCTCTGAGGCGTCACTCTGTTGCATCCAGAGCCATTCTAGTGCCTCTGGGGTGTCACTCTGTTGCATCCAGAGCCATTCTAGCGCCTGAGGCAGAGGCCACAGAGCCATCCTCAGCGCCCGGGCCATCTTGGCTCCAATGGAGCCTTGGCTGTGGGAGGGGAAGAGAGAGACAAAGAGGAAGGAGAGGGGAAGGGGTGGAGAAGCAGATGGGTGCTTCTTCTGTGTGCCCTGGCTGGGAATCGAACCCGGAATTCCTGCACACCGGGCCGATGCTCTACCACTGAGCCAACCAGCCAGGGTGGGCCATTTGTATTTCTTCTTGAAAGAAGTGTCTGTTCATGTCCTCTTCCCATTCTTTTATTGAATTGTTTGCTTGTTTGTTGTTAAGTTTTGTGAGTTCTTTGTGTATTTTGGATATTAGGCCCTTATTTGAGCTGTTATTTGAAAATATTATTTCTATTTAGTTGGCTGTCTGTTTTGTTGTCAGTTTCTTTTGCTGAGCAAAAGTTTCTTAGTCTGATGTGGTCCCATTCATTTATCTTTGCCTTCACTTCCCTTGCCCTTGGAGTCAAATTCATAAAATGTTTTTTATGGCCAAGGTCCATGAGATTAGTACCTATGTTTTCTTCTATGTAATTTACTGTTTCACATCTTATAGTTAGGTCTTTGATCCATTTTGAATTAATTTTGACAAGGAGACGAACTGTAGTCAAGTTTCATTCTTTTGCATGTGGCTTTCCAGTTTTCCCAGCGCCATTTATTGAAGAGGCTTTCTTTTCTCCATTGCGTGTTTTTGGCTCCTTTAACAAAGATTATTTGACCATATATATGTGGTTTTATTTCTGGGCTGTCTATTCTGTTCCATTGGTCTGAGTGTCTATTATTCTGCCAATACCATGCTGTTTTGATTATCGTGGCTCTGTAGTATAATTTAAAGTTGGGTATTGTAATAGCCCAGCTTCATTATTTTTTCCTTAGGATTACTTTGGCTATTCGAGGATTTTTATAGTTCCATATAAACCTGATGATTTCTTGTTTTATTTCTTTAAAAAATGACATTGGAATTTTGATGGGAATTGCATTAAATTTGTATATTGCTTTGGGTAATATGGTCATTTTAACTGTATTTATTCTTCCTATCCAAGAACAAGGTATATTTTTTCATTTCATTGTCTTTTTTTATTTTCTTTAACAATGTTTTGTAGTTTTTATTATATAGGTCCTTTACATTCTTTGTTATGTTTATTCCTAGGTATTTTTGTTGTTGTTGCAACCATAAAAGGGGTTATTTTTTTTAGTTAGTTTTGTGAAGTTTCATTGTTGGCATATAAGAAAGCAATAGACTTTTGTATATTAATTTTGTTTCCTGTGACCTTACTGTATTGGTTTATTGTTTCTAATACTCTTTCTGTGGAGTCTTTGAAGTTTTCTATGTACAGGATCATATCATCTGCAAAAAGTGAAACCTTTACTTCTTCTTTCCCAATATGGGTGCCTTTTATTTTTTTCTCTTGTCTGATTGCTCTGGCTAGAACTTCCAGCACTACGTTGAATAGGAGTGGAGAGAGTGGGCAACCTTGTCTTGTTCCTAAGTTTAGAGGAAAACTCTTCAGGATTTTGCCATTAAATATGATGTTAGCTGATGGTTTGTCAAAATGACCTTTATTATGTTGAGATATTTTTCTTCTATACCCATTTTGTTGAGTGTTTTAAACATAAAATGATGTATTTTATTGAATGCCTTTTCTGCATCTATTGATAGGATCATATGGTTTTTGTTCTTTGTTTTGTTGATATAGTGTATTATGTTAATTGTTTTACATATGTTGAACCATCCTTGTGATTCAGGGATGAATCCCAGTTGATCATGATGAATTATTTTTTTAATGTGTTGTTGTATTCAATTTGCTAGTATTTTATTTAGTATTTTAGCATCTGTATTCATTAGAGATATTGGTCTGTAGTTTTCTTTTTTTGTGTTGTCCTTGCCAGGTTTTGGTATGAGGGTTATGTTGGCCTCATAAAATGAGTTTGGAAGTATTGCTTCTTCTTCAATTTTTTGGAAGACTTTTAGTAGAATAGGAACCAAATCTTCTTTGAATATTTGATAGAATTCACTGGTATAGCCATTTGGCTCTGGACATTTATTTTTTGGGAGATTTTTGATAGCTGTTTCTATTTCCTCCCTGCTTATGGGTCTCTTTAGGCTACCTACTTCTTCATGACTCAGTCTAGGAAGATTGTATTGTTCTAGAAATTAATCCATTTCTTCTATATTGTTAAATTTGGTGGCATATAGTTTTTCATAGTATTCTATGATAATCCTTTGAATATCTATGGTATCTATGGTGATTTCTCCTTTCATTTTGAATTTTGTTTATATGAGTCTTTTCCCTTTTTTCCTTAGTGAGTCTTGCCAAAGATTTATCAATTTTGTTGATCTTTTCAAAGAACCAGCTCCTGTTTTATTGATTTTTCTATAGTTTCTCTGTTCTCTATTTTATTTATTTCTGCTCTGATTTTTATTACTTTCTTTCTTCTGCTGCTTTTGGGTTGTCTTTGTTCTTTTTCTAGTTCCTTAAGATGTGATGTTAAGTTGTTTACTTGGGGTTTCCCCCTTATTACTGCTTTTCTGCATCCCAGAGATTCTGATATGTCATGTTGTCATTTTCATTTGTCTGTATATATCTTTTGATCTCTGCTTTTATTTCTTCTTTGACCCACTCATTTTTTAGAAATATTTTGTTTAATTTCCACATTTTTGTGGGTTTGTTTACTTCTTTTTTTGTAGTTTTATTCTAGTTTCAAAGCTTTATGATCAGAGAATATGCTTGGTATAATTGCAATCTTTCTGAATTTGTTGATGTTAGTTTTGTGGCCCAACATATGGTCAATTCTTGAGAATGTTCCATATACACTGGAGAAAAATGTATCTTCTGACGTTTGGGGATGAAATGTTTTGTAGATGTCTATTGTATCCAGTTGTTCCAGGGTTTTATTTAAGAACAATATTTCCTTATTGATTTTCTGTTTGGAAGAATGATCTAGAGCCATCAGCAGTGTATTGAGGTCTCCAACTATGACTGTATTTTTGTCAGTTTTTATTTTTAGATTAATTAGTAAATGGCTTATATAATTTGGTGCTCCTTGGTTTGGTGCATATATATTAAGAAGTGTTACGTCTTCTTGATTCAATGTCCCCTTTATCATTATGAAATGACCATCTTTGTCTCTGATGACCTTTGCTGTCTTGTAGTCATCATTGTTAGATATGAGTATGGCTATACCTGCTTTTCTTTGGATATTATTTGCTTGCAGAATTGTTTTCCAGCTTTTCATTTTGAATCAGTTTTTATCCTTGAAGCTTAGATGTGTTTCTTGAAGGCAGTATACAGTTGGATTTTTTTTTTGATCCACTCTGCTACTCTGTGTCTTTTTATTGTTGAGTTCAATCCATTTACATTTCATGTAATTATTGACACTTGAGGGTTTCCTATTGCCATTTTATATATTGCTTTCTGATAACTCTGTTTCTTGTTTGGTTCTTCTCTTTTGTTTTTCTGTCATTTGTTTTTGTTTGGTTGTATTCCATACTTCTTTCCTCCATTTCTTCTTTTTTTTAAGCCATGTGTATCTGTAGTGGTTTTTTTAGAGTTGGTTACCATTAGGTAATTATAAGAATATATATTCCCTAGCTGGTTGGCTCAGTGGTAGAGTGTCGGCCTGGCATGCAGAAGCCCTGGGTTCGATTCCTGGCCAGGGCACACAGGAGAAGCACCCATCTGCTTCTCCACCCCTCTCCCTCTCCTTCCTCTCTGTATCTCTCTTCCCCTCCTGCAGCTAAGGCTCCATTGGAGCAAAGTTGGCCTGGGCACTGAAGATGGCTCTGTGGCCTCTGCCTCAGGCACTAGAATGGCTCTGGTTGCAACAGAGCAATGCCCCAGATGGGCAGAGCATCGCCATCTGGTGGGTGTGCCGGGTGGATCCCGGCCGGGTGCATGCGGGAGTCTGTCTGACTGCCTCCCCATTTCCAACTTCAGAAAAATACTAAAAAAAAAAAAAAAGAATATATATTATATTCATTGTAGTACATTATCTCATGAGTACTTCTATACTCCATCCTCCTTTGCTACTGCTAATCTTTTGTTTTCTCCCCATTTTTGTTTTTGTTGTCATAGATTATTCTTGTTTTTATTGTGATATTGTTGGACATTTTACTTGTGATTTTGTTTTGTTCTGTTCTTTGTGTCTGGTAGAATAACCCTCTTTAGTATTTCCTGAAGTGGGTGTTTTCTGGTGATAAATTTCCTCATCTTCTCTATATCTATGAATGTTTTTATTTCCCCTTCATTTTTGAAGGATAGCTTTGATGAATATAATGTTCTTGGCTGGCAGTTCCATCTCTTTCAGTACTTTAAATATTGAGGTCCATTATCTTCTGGCTTGTAGAGTGTCTGCTGAGAAATCTGATGATAACCTAATGGGCCGTCCTTTATATGTTGTATTCTTCTTTTCCCTGGCTGCCTCGAGCATTTTTATTTTGTCATTAGTTTGTGATAATTTCTAAAGAGTAAGTCTGTTTGGGTTAAGGTAACTCGGTGTTCTGTTTGCTTCTTGGATTCGAGGCTTTAATTCTTTCTACAGGCTTGTGAAGTTCTCATCGATTATTTGTTTGAATATGTTCTCCATTCCTTTATCTCTCTCTTTTCCTTCTGATATACCCATTATTCTTATGTTGCTCTTTCTGATGGAGTCAGACAATTTCTGTAGGGCTTTCTCATTTCATTTTTTTTAAATTTGTGAGTCCCTCTCCTCTTCTCTCTGTAATTCTCTCTAATTCTTTTCTCTATCTGGCCTGTTCTATTAGCTAAGCTTGTTACCTCATTTTCAGTTCATATATTCAGTTTTTCATCTCTGTTTGGTTCCTTTTTATGGTTTCAGTTTTCTTGGTCAAGTATTCTTTTTGTTCATTAAATTGTTTTATAAGCTCTCTAAATTGCCTTTCTGAGCTTTCTTGTATTTCACTGAGTATTTTTAGGACTTCAATTTTGAATTCTCTGTCATTTAACTCCAAGGTTTCTAAGTAATTGAAATTTTTTCTAGAGATTTTTCATCATCTATCTGAGCTATATCTCTGTCTTTTGTATACATAATATTTGACTTCTTTTTCTTTAATGACATTTGAGAGTGGTATTGTTAATAACACTATAAGAGATAATTTAAAAAATAAAATAAAAACTGAAAAAATTCAGTGAAAAAAATGAAAATTCTATAATGATAAGTGGAACAAAACTACACAGAACAAGGAGCAGGAACTGAGGGAAAATAACAAAAGAGAGAAAAAATGAGGTAAAAAACAAGCCAAGTGCCACAAAGAAAAATATGAATCCAAAATATAATAATTTGATGATAAATGATGATTGAATGAGAGAAAGGGAGAAAAAAAGAGAAAGGAAAGAAATGGGTAGAGATAAGAGAGAAAAAAGTAACAAAAACAATAACAATAAGAAAAGAAGTAAAGGTTTCTGAAATGAAACCCTCACAAAAAAGAAGAATAAAAAATGTAACAACTATGGATAATGAAGTTCAAAAGGAAAGGGAAAATAGAAAAAGGAAAGAAGACAAAATGACCAAAATGGAAAAAAAAAGTTATAAAAATGTAATATTTTCCTGGTTTTGAGAGGTAACTTCTTCCTTTTTTTCCTGTCAGGTGGCACTGTACTAAAAGTTTTGCACCTGTGGGACTCTTGGGCAGAGGTCTGCTGCTGGTGTGTCGCTGTGGCAGTGATGTAGGTTGGGCCTCAGTTCCATTGGTAGGTGGCGTTTGTTAGGGCTTTAAGGCTCTAACAATGGCAGTCTCAATTTTCCAGGTGCCTCTCTCCATGTCCCTTTCACCTGAGCTAGCAGCCTGGGATCTTAGCTGTGAGGTTCACCCCAGCCAATGTCTGCAGAGCAAGAAGCTCTAAGAGCAGCCAGGTCCTTCCTCCAGTACTGCTCAAAGCACAGATCTAGGTAAGGCAGTGGCAACCAGAGCTGCTAGTAAGAGCAGGCAGGGCTGGGAGCCAATTGCAGATCAAGTGCCTTTCTATGGCCCACAGGCAGGTCTAGCATGCTTCAGCACACAACAGGTCTAATCTCCATGGGCTTCTCCCTCATGCACTGTTGGTAGCCTGCAGTAAGCCACATGTGTGTCCAGCTCCCATGACTCCAGCAATGCACACAGAGGCCTGCACCCACCCACTCAGGCTCCCAGTGCCTATGATCTCAGTCAGAGCTGGGAATGCACTCAAAAGCCTACATCAGCCCACGAGGTGCCCAGCCCGGGCAGTCTCAGGCCAAGAATTTTGGCCCATGTGTGTGCCCTGCACTGGTGATCATGGAGCCGGGAATGCCCAAAGACCCTGGCAACAGCCCACGCAGGTACCTATCACTGATAGTCTCGGGCTAAGCCTCCAGCGTGTGTGCACGTGCCCATGCCAGTGATGTTAGGTGGAGCCACTCACACATTGTCAGTGATTGTGGAGCTGAGAATGCACAAGGATGTTGGTGCCGGCTCAAGCAGGCACCTGCACTGGCAATTCTAGGTATAGCCTGCTGCCTGTATGCATGCTCTGCATCTGTGATCTCAGGCAGAGCTGGTGTATTCTTCTCTTCGAGCCCCTACCCTAACTCAGCTTCTTCCCTCTATCTCAGTCTCTCCACCTCGCTCAGCTCCATATGAAAGCACCCCTTCTCAGATCAGTGAGGAAAACAAAATACCCTGTTTTATGTCTTATTTCCTTCAAAGTGGATTATATATTCAGCTACCTTTTCACCCAATCATACCTTTGTCTGGTGTGTATATATTTCAGGTGCTCCTGAGATTTTTTTCTCTGTGTTTAGTTGTTGAATTTGTTGAAATTTCAAGGGGAAAGAATGGGAGTGTCCCTTATGGCACCATTTCTCTGATGTCACCTAAATCTTTTTTGTGAATTATATTGTCACCTCTCTCATGCTTAATTGGCTTTCCCTAATATAACTTGACCAATGAAATCATTGTGGAGGAAAATAAAATGGAAGGGTTGTTAGAGGAAGAAATGACTATGAATGAGGCTAAGAAATCATGGGGCAATAATTAGAAAGAGATGTGTCAGGGAATTTATATTGATATGAATTTATTATTCATATTTTTATGGTTGAAGGACATCTGCAGTGGGTTAATAGCAAAATGAAGTAACTGAAAAAATGGCAACTAAAATACATTAATAAAAAGTATATAGATAAATAAATAAATAATAGTCAGCCTTGTGTAAAAGAGAAAAAAATAAACCAAGTCAAAAAGTACAGGTGAATGACAATGAAAAGACAACTTCAGGCCCTGGCCAGTTGGCTCAGCAGTACAGCGTCGGCCTGGCGTGTGGAAGTCCTGGGTTCAAATCCCAGCCAGGGCACACAGGAGAAGCACCCATCTGCTTCTCCGCCCTACTCTGTCTCTTTTCTATTTCTTTCTCCCCCTCCCACAGCCAGGGCTCCATTCGAGCAAAGTTGGCCCAGGCACTGAGGATGTCCCCATGGCCTTGGCCTCAGGTGCTAGAATGGCTCCAATTACAGCAGAGCAATGCCCCAGAGGAGCTGAGCATCACCCTCTAGTGGGCATGCTGGGTGGATCCTGATCGGGGGCATGCGGGAGTTGGCCTGTCTGCCTCCCCACCTCTCACTTCAGAAAAATAAAAGAAGGAAGGGAGGGAAGGAGGAAGGAAGGAAGGAAGGAAGGAAGGAAGGAAGGAAGGAAGGAAGGAAGGAAGGAAGGAAGGAAGGAAGGGCAACTTCAAAATTTGTGAATTGCATCTAGCAGTAATTTTCCGTAACAAATTGCTATAGTCATATCAGAAACCAAGAAAGACTGAAAACATGAGTCAAACATTCAAATCAAGAACTGAGAAAAAAAGGAGCATCTTCCTCACAAAGAAAACATTTTAAAGAAGAGAATCAAAGAAATTTACTTTGTATTGTTTACCATTTTATGGCAACATTCCAGGCACTGCATAATGAGTACTTGATAAATAATTGTTGAGTGAATGACAAGCAGTCATTTTGTAATAACAATGGGAATGGAAAGCAGGATGCTGACCCACATGATGCTCATGGTCTTCTATGATGTGTTTTTGCTGGACCAGAGCAGCAAGGAACTGAGAGATTCTTCAGGAAAACTATACCAACATTTTCACAACAAATAGGAGGCTTATTAGATCAGGAAAACTGGAAGCAATCTCACCGAAGTAATGGAAGGGAGGAGCTTAACCGTTTTACTTTTGAAACCTGCAGCTGAGTGAATGCCAACACAAGGAATGGCTGAAAAACCCTCACCGCACATTTTATTCCCAGATCCAACCTTACCTGTTGGCTATCCTGAAATAAGTTAATGCAGGGAGATACATGCTGAAGTGGACCACAGTCCCCTCTCCCTTCGGCCTCCACCCCCAGTCAAAGGGCTGCTTTCTGAAACGTCCCTTGATCTATATAAATGACTTGGAAATGCACCAGAATCCAAGGACTATCCAAATCAGAACAGACACTGGGACTTTCCCAAGTCTAGATGAGTGTGAATTTTTAAAGTGAAGCCCAAACTGACTCTTTTCTAAAGGGAAAATAGATGTTTCTGTTCCACAGCAAGAAAATATAATATAAAGGCATTCTTTAAACATTAGGGACTGATTTCTCTCTCACTTATAAAGAAGAACTGAGATTCAGAAAGTCTCAATGGACCTGGGTTCTCTCCATCTTGCAACTCCACATGTCTTTCTCCTCATAGTCCAGTATAGCTGCTGGAGCTCCAGTCATCATATCTGCATCTTAGCTGGCAAGAAGAAGGGAATAAGAACAATGAACAACCCCCTTTCCAGAACATTTTCTTAAAGTCACACACACTTCTGTTTGCATCCCATTAGCCAGACCGTAGTCACAGAGCTGTAACCAATTGAAAAGTCCAGAAAATAAATATTTAATTCAAGTAGTCATGATTGCAGCTACAAAGCAAAGTTCTGGTGAATATGAAGGAAGAGATTATGTTGTCTGATGGCAAGATTTGACCCACTGCTTGTTATTGTAAATATAGACAAATCTGTTCATTTACATATATTCTGTGGTTTCTTTCATGATATAATGAAAAAAATTGAATGATTGCAACAGAGATCATTTTTCTCACAAGGCCTAAAATTCTTACTATGTGGCCCTTTAGAGAAGAAGTTCACTGACCTCTGACCTGGAATCCTAGAGCTGGAAAAACTTCAGATATGACCCAACACTAGCTTCTCATCTATGACTCTTCAAAAATACGTAGTACTTCCTTTTTATTTTTTTGCCTTTCAAGATCATATCTACCAAATTATATTTTTAATAAAATTATTTAAAGCAAATAAGGATTTTAGATCAGAGTATCATCTCAGCACAAGATAATTTGTAGGGTCACATCCAGCTGCTATCGTTGCCTTAAAAGGAAAAGAAAGTTTTATTCAGACCACGATCCCCAATTGAGGAGGACATAATTGAGTTCCTTTAAGCTTTATTTAAAAAGAAATTAAGGTTTTAGGTTCCCCTGACTTCCTAAAGGACCCCCAGGTTGAGAATCAGAATTGGTGAGGAAATCAGCCCAGAGAAGTTCTTGCTTAATGTCATTAAGATTCTTTTTAAAATTTTATTTATTGGTTGTGAGAGAGAGAGAGAGAGAAAGAGAGAAGAGCGAGGGAGGAGCAGAGTGGGGAGCATCAACTAGTGGTAGTTGCTTCCTGTATGTGCCTTGACCAGGCAAGCCCAGGGTTCCGAACCTGCAACCTCAGCGTTCCAGGTCAGCACTTGATTCACTGCACCACCGCGGGTCAGGCAATGCCTTTAAGTAAGACCTCACAGTGAGTAAGATTCAGGTATCCGGACTCACCTTTCCATTTGTTGTTTTGCCAACCGCATCAATGAATGAGTGAATCTCCTACACACCAGTAACCAACCCGAGTTCTTGGGAAAGCTGGGGCCTCGTCAAAAGAGCAGGTTGGATCTGCACCTTGGAAACCAATAAATCTCTTAGGAGAAAATTTAAAAAGAAAAAGAAAGACAAGAGAAGTTTGTAATACTTTCAGATGTCAATGCTTTTTCAATTTGATTCAATACCTAACTTTCTAGTACACAACATAGGTACAGCATCCTTAATCATTACCACAGAGTGAAACAACTGTGGAGTTTCCTGCATTCTGCAGAGGGATTCAGGCAGTTCTCTGAGATTGCCTCCTCTTCCTGTCAACATCGTGTTTTCTTTCTAACGTTACCCCTTTGGCAAGAAGGACATTCCTGCCACGGTGGTCTTCTTTTCCCCATAGAATGAAAGCCTGCATACTAGTGTGTTCAAGTTACCAGGAGTGATCCCAGAACTGTGTACTCCACATGCCTTAGCAACTTTGGAAGCATTTTGCCTTGAAACAGGTCCAAGCCTTGTGCAAGATGGGCCGGGGAAAGGGCACACAAATTCTTTGGTGAAGAAGTCAGAATCAAACTCTTTTACTTCTCATTTTAAATGTATTGTTGAGTTGCTGTTGTTGTTTTGTCATACATGTGTTTCATTCAGAAGTAACTGAAAGTGTCAGCAAGGCAACAACAGGCGTTGTTGAAGTCTCTTTTATTTATTCATGTGTTAGGGTTAGCTGGGTTTAATTTACTAGAGATATAAGTAGGAGTAAAAACCAGCAAGGAGGTTCCCTTTAAGTCACCTGAAAATCATAACACTAAGAAACTCTAGCAATCACCTAATTCAGTCTCTTGGAGAAGAATACTTTGGCTAGTGGAGTCAGGGACTCAGCCAAGTTGTACGAGAGCTCTGAGGAAGCAAGGAGGCCCGGGTGCTAGTAACTCTAGAGCTATGGATAAGTGAGCACTGCTTTCTTCATCTATAAAATGACAAGGAGAAGGATGCTCTGGAAGACATTTCCACCTGTACAACTCCATGGTGCAATGACTTCAGTGGGACTCTGAGCTATTCTTGGACCTCAAGTGTCCTGATTCACAGTGCAGTGATATTTCTGCTAAATCTATCTGTTCTGTTGCCTTCTCAAATTTGACCCCAGTAATTGAACTTAATTGAAAACCATCTTCATAATCCATCTACATATCTTCTTTGATAATTCCATGATATAACTACTTAATTCTTATAAATTTTAGTAATCTGTACACCTAGTACCTCAACTTGCTTCATTTGTGTATTAAATATTAAACCAATTGTTTTCAAGTAACTAACAGTGGCCAGCACTGTAGAGATGCTATGGAAAATTTCTTAAAGATGACAAGGTCTCTGCCCTCAAGGAATGTGTAAGCTGTGCGTGAGTGGCACATGTCATTGTGTCTCCCTGATGGGTGAGGTAACAGAAACACAGGGATGTTAAATGATTTGCCGTGACCCCACAGGGAGAATGAGACAAACTTTAATTTAGAATTTAGACCATTCACAAGTTCTTCTCACCAAACTCAGCTAGTTTGTCTGATTGACTGTTTCATAGTTTCCCTGTTCTATCATATGTAATGCAAAATAAAAACAATATTTAACTCTAGCACAAAATCATCACTATTCTGAAATTAAAACTGCTTTGACACAGTACCAATTCTGAGCTCAGGCTAGCCTAGAGCAGGAAAATAATAGTGATGTGGAAAATATAGCACATGATCAACACTAAATTCTATAACTGATACGTACGTGCTGGCAGGATTAAAAAAGAAGAGGGTTTTTTACTCCAATCCACCATCACTTTTACCAATTTGTCCTAGACTATTCCCAGGAAAAAAATAATCTAAACTCTAGTCGATCCTAATGATGATTTGGGAAGTTCTGCTGAGGTGAAGCTCTTCATTTACCTCTTCTATTTTGGTAGTTTTCTAAGTCATTTTTTGAGCCCAGTTCATGAGAAGGTTTGCATTGCTTGAGTCTCAAGACCTTATACAAACAACTTATATCTGATAGCTAAAGAAGATTGAGGGGCAGGGTGAAAAAGGAGGGGAATAAGCAAAGAAAGAAAACCTTATACACACAGACAACAGTGTGGGGATTACAGGAGGGGAACGAGGATGTGGGGAGGTGGGAGAGGGAAGAGGGGGACACGTGCTGATGGACGGAGACTTGACTTGGGGTAGGGAATGTAGAGTGCAGTATACAGATGATGTAGAACTGTGCATCTGAAACCTATATAATTTTATTAACCAGTGTCACCCCAATAAAATTAACTAAATAATAACAAAATAAATAAATAAATAATGAAGCAAATGTCTTTTTTTAAGTAAAAAGATTATTTAGTTTGTGGAGAAGAAGAAAAGTAACTTTATATCTAAAGGAGATCTCGACTTTTAAAAATATTGAAATAATAATCTGAATACTTGATCCATATACTGTCAAACTTCTAGATAATGAAAACCTCTACAGTTGTCTAAGTTGTTATTTTTTTTTGTTAATACAGCTATTACATAAAATTATAGGTCTGCCTAATATCAAAATAGTTGAAGTCTTAAAGAATATTTATTACAATAATAAATTATGCTCTATCAGTAATGTGGGTTTCTTATGAATGTAAACACAAACAAACAAAAAGATATGCAATGTGTACTTATCATCATTAAATGGCATCAAACAGAGTTTCAATCTTTTATAACACTTTGAAATTTAAAAAAATAATACTATTGAACTATTTTATTTGAAATATATTCTATAATACCCTTAAACTGATTTTAATAATACACAGCCACAGCATAATAAGTAGATGAAAATATCCAATTATATTGATTTATTTTCTGCACTTATTTTCCATACTGTTAAAAACAGTGAGCATGTTTATATTATTTTTAGTGACATTATGTTTTAAAATTCTATTAAAAATGCAATACTCCTGGTATTAGAGAATTGATAAAATATTAATTCAAACATGAAAGTTTTTCATTTTATTCAAAATTACCCTTTAGCCATTATCTTACCATCATTTTATATGTGACCTAAAAAAAAAATACAAGAAAGACTAAAAAGCATCAGTGTGCCTTGGAGACATTTTTGTCTATAATTTGTCAATGTCTCATGGAAACATTGCTCCCTATAGACTTCATTTTAATGAAAGCCACCTTTTCTAGATGCTCTTAGGTTTTTTTTATTTGAAGTTTGTGCAAGTAGACATATTTCCATTTCCTTTGATATCTCTGGTGAAATTAAAGAATAAGATATTGTCCCTACCTAGCCCTCCAGATTTGAATCATTCATATTAAAATCCCATTCGGTCACTCAAAGTGACAGTAAATTCCCCCTCATCTTTCCTATTTTCCTCCTTTTCTATGTTTTGGTCTTTCCCAAAGGAAGCCCTTTTATAACTTTAATTCAGCTGATCCAAAATGCTACATTATCAAAACATCCCGCTTAGAATAAACATTCCACAAACCTCTGTATTTTTAGAAAATTTGAGCCTTCAAAGTAATCACGTGGCAAGTACCTAGGTAAAGGGAGAAGTAGCCAGCCAATAGCGCCGAACTTGATTCTCAGAGAATGTCTGAGGATGGGACACATACATGAAAAAAGATTCTACAAACTAGAATAAAAAAACTCTGTGCTCACACATCATGAAGATGAACTTCCATTCCCCTCAAAATAAAAAAGGTGATTATTTACCAAGGCTTGGTAATATGAATTCTGTGCGAATTACTTTGGAATTATACTCAGTGGTTCTCAACCCTCACTCTTTAGATTCACACAGGAGCTTCCGAAACCCAGAGAGACCCTGGTTTCACCCAAAGATACAGACATCAGTTTGAGGTGCAGGCTGCATATTATTACTTTTTTTTTTTAAGTTCTAGGGATAAGTGTAATAGCAGCCAGATTTAAAACCAATGAGATATGATAAAAAGAACTTTATTATATAACCGTTAATTCACCTCTAGAAACTCACCCAACCTCAATATATGTTGTCTGTCACAATTGGCTAAATATTTCCTTTTGGGAAATTTATGTCTCTACCAAATATAAATTCATTCTTACATGCTTCACATTGCTTGTAAATTATGTCATAGAAGCACTGGAGTGGAATATCATTAATTTCTTCGGAAACCAGAAATATGCTTCTTAGAAATAAGTGGGAACCGATGAAGTTAGGTATGTGCAAACATGAGAAGAAATACTGTGTGGTAATCAAAAGTATATTAGAGATGTATGTTTATTGATATCCATAAAATGATATTAACTGAAACACAGAGGTACAAATGAAAGAACATTACATCAAAATACTAACTATTTTTATGTGAAAGATATTTTGTAGTTTTTGGTCTTTAAAACTTGTATATACCGTATACTTTTTATTTATTTTTATTTTTTTCCTTTTAATTGAATTTGTTGGGGTGATACTGGTTAGCAAAATTATACAAATTTCAGGCACATAACTATACAACACATCATCTGCGCACTGTATTGTGTGTTCACCACCCCAAGTCAAGTCTCTTTCCATCACCATTTACCTATTGCCCCATAAAGTCTTGTCATTTCTGTCATAGTCTATGGCTGGAAGTAACCTGTGAGTCTCCACCACACTCAGAGGCAGGAGATTATACGGAGCATAAACATCAAGATAGGGTTTATGGGGCTATCATAGCACCCCGTTTTCTCAGCCTTCTACATCAGGCTGTCTACATGGTGACCACAGTCTGCCAGTCTTTCCTTCACATCTAGCTGATACCGAAGCACTTTTCAGAAGTCAGTGTATATATGACTTCACGTTCTGTTTCTGACTATTCCACAAAAAGTACACACTGTTGTTATTTTTTCCATACATATTTTAACAGCTTTATTGAGACATAATACACATATCATGCAATTCACCCATTTAAAGTGTATCATTACATGGTTTTTTAAAGTATATTTACTGACTCTGCAACCATTACCGTAAATCTAATTTCAGAACATTTTCATCAGCCCAGCCCAAAAAGAAATCCTGTGCCCATTAGCAGTCATTGCCCATCAGTTGCCCTCACCAGCCCTCGCCATGCACTAGTCTACTTTCTATCCTGGACACTCCACACAAGGGGATCATACAATACGGTCTTTTGTGACTGGCTTCTTTTGCATAATGCTTTTAAGGTTCACCCATGTAGTAGCAGGTCTCAAAACTTAATTCCTACTTACTGCCAGATAATATTCAATGGCATAGACATATATATTTTTTATCATTCATCAGTTGTAGAATTTTGGATTGTTCCCAGTTTGAGGTTATTATGAATAATGCTGTTGTGAACATTCATGGACAAGTTTTTGTGTTGACATGTTTCAAATTCTTCTGGGTATATTCCTACAAGTGGAATTACTGAGTCATATGGTAATTCTATATTTAACATTTTGAGAAACTGCCAAGCCCTTTTCCAAAGTTAGTGCACCATTTTACACTGCCTCTAGCCATTAGGAAAGGTTTAATTTTTCACATTCTTTCAACACTTAATACTGTCTATCTTTTTTCTGTCTGTTTTGTTTTGGGGGGGTATAAGTGAATTTTACTAAACATTTAAAAAGTTAAAAAAATTTTGATACAGACTTTCATAAAATTGAGAAAGAAATACTTCTCAAAACATTTATAAGGCTAGTATCATCCTAATAAAAAACCCACAATGCATTACAAATAAAAGAAATTATAGAACAATACCCCTCATAAAAATAGTTGCAAAATTCTTAATAAAATATCACATCCAACAATATGTAAAAAGATGATGCATCATGACTAAATGGAGTTTATTATAGAAGTATAAAGTTAGTTTAACGTTTTTATGAAAACCAATATAATTTACCACATTAATAATTAAAATAGAAAAAATATATTATCTTTAGAGGTGCAGATGAAAACATCTGACAAAACTGAGTCCCTGCTTTATTAAAACTCTCCAAAAACTAGGAAAAGAAGGAAACTCTTCATTCTGGTAAAAGACAGAATGGAAAATACAATGGTTATGTACTTAAGAGAGACAGAATGGACTCAGTCCTGTTAAGATTGAGAACAAGGTAAGAATAACCTCTCATCACTTTTAGTCAACATTGTACTGAAGGTCCTAGGAAGTGCAATTAGAAAGGAGAAATAAATAAAAAACATTAATATTGCAAAGAAATAAGGAAAATCATCTTTATTCATAAGCAACATAATTGTGTACATTAAAAATTCAAAGAAGGTTTCCTCCAAACTAGGCTAATTAGTGAATTTAACAAATTCACAAGATTCTGTCAGGAGATGATTCTCCCTGAGTCTCTAAGGTTATGACCATCTTGCAAGAAGGGGCACTGATTGCTTTTGATCTAGGCTTCTTTTCAAGGATGTAGATGTAGATGTAGATGTAGATGTAGTTGTAGATGTAGATATAGGTATAGATGTAGGTGTAGGTGTAGGTGTAGGTGTAGGTGTAGGTGGAGGTGGAGGTGGAGGTGGAGGTGTAAGTGTAGGTGTAGGTATAGATGTAGGTGTAGGTGTAGATGTAGATGTAGATGTAGATGTAGGTGTAGATGTAGATGTAGTTGTAGATGTAGATATAGGTATAGATGTAGGTGTAGGTGGAGGTGGAGGTGGAGGTGGAGGTGTAAGTGTAGGTATAGGTATAGATGTAGGTGTAGGTGTAGATGTAGATGTAGATGTAGATGTAGATGTAGATGTAGGTGTAGATGTAGATGTAGTTGTAGATGTAGATATAGGTATAGATGTAGGTGTAGGTGTAGGTGTAGGTGTAGGTGTAGATGTAGATGTAGGTGTAGATGTAGATGTAGATGTAGATGTAGATGTAGATATAGGTATAGATGTAGGTGTAGGTGTAGGTGTAGGTGGAGGTGGAGGTGGAGGTGGAGGTGTAAGTGGAGGTGGAGGTATAGATGTAGGTGTAGGTGTAGGTGTAGGTGTAGGTGTAGGTGTAGATGTAGATGTAGATGTGTGTAGCAAACAGCCTTGCATTATAGTGATAGTGTTTCCCCTCAAAGCAAAGGGTAGATTTGCTTACTACTCAGAATAATAAAGATGGTGCCTCCCTCAGGGTCAAAGTTCAAACAGGTTTACTGTTTATTATAATAGAGTCAGGCCCCTTAACATTGAGTTTCCTCTCCTGCCACACAGGCTGCACATGGGGTCATCCCTGGGCCCTCTTCACTTTGCCCTACAAGAATCAGGGCTTGGGGAACCAAAGCAACAGAGGTACTCTAATTACTGCTGTTGCTGGGGTAATAAGCTGTCCTTGGCCTCTGACCTAGAACTTTCTTTCCTTCTACGAGCCTCCACAAAACCTGTTCGTTTGCAAGTAGTATAAAATCTGAGAGCCTGCAACATTCTTGATAGATACAAGATGTAATATGCAAATGTCAACTGATTCAATAGTCTAGCCACAATCAGAAAATCAATTAATAATAAACAATACATGTAAATTAGCATGAAAACATAATGTGGTGATAAATTTAACAAAATAGTTTAAGGCCTTTGCCCTGAAAACTAGAAAAACATTGCCACAAGACATGAAAGACCTAAATAAATGGGGGAGATTCCCTGTGTGTGGAGAGGAAAATGTTAATTTCTCACTCTACCACTTGGATGTTGAGTAGAACAGAAGACAGAATCAGCCCATCTCTGGCGTGGAGGGCACCACTCCTCCATGCCAGGGACAGTGCCCTGATGACACTGTCTACTAGGCCCCATTCCAGAGATCTCAAGAACACCTCTGGCCCCACAAGCTCTTTCATTCTTTCAGTGAATTTCCTCTCTGTTTTATTAGCCATAGTTAATTTCTGAAGAACCTTGTCCAGTGTAAAAAAACTTGGAAGAAATCAGAATTTGTTGGTATGCACTTTTTGTTGATTTTTCAAAAGGGAGGGGGCAGAGAAAAATGTCATTCAAGAACAAGAACCACCAAATTTAGACCTGAAAGAGGGAGGATGGTCACGAATCCAAGTAACTGACCCAAGCCATCAGCTGGTGTAAATGCCTTTTTTTCCACCTAAACCTAGAAATGGCTCCTGCTCGGCCCATTTCATGGCATCAGTGTGCACACAAGAGCTCTGACCTCCAGGGATTTGCAGGGGAGTTACACGCAGTGTGACCTAAACACCTGGAAACACTAACAATGACAATGAAAGACCCCAAGCTTATCACCAAAGATCATTTTAAAAGCCTTTGGGAAGGTGAAACGGAAAGAACTCATACTTGCAAGCAGGAACATCTGGAATTAGACCCCTGTCCTGCCACTCACACAACAGTGCATAAGGTGGGTCTGATCTCATCAGGATCCTGTGCTTCCCACAGCTAGAACATTCCATCAGCTAAGGGCCTCTTTTTTCCATCCTCTCTCACCTGCCCCAGACAGTATTCTTCACAGAAACCTCCCTTAGAATTTAAAAAGAGACAAAAAATCACCTATCTCCCAAAGGTGATTATGAAGAATATAGACAAGAAATACAATTAGCCTGGAATTTAAAATATGGAATTTATTAGATATTGAATATAAAAATAAATACACCCAAACAGGAAGCCAGAGAACTCCCATAGTTCTCTAGGCATTCTCTCTTCAACCTGCATTAAAAACATTTCCCACACACACACAGTGGCCAGCAAAGACAAAAATGAAGCCTGCAGATTCCCCAAATGACAGGTGATGAACAGAGGGAGACTGGTGACCAAGTCAGACAAGCCCAGTCCCGAAGGAGCTCACTGCGCATGCAGTCACGGCACCAGGTGTGGACCCCAGCCCTCAGGAGCAGAAGCTGCTGCCAGGGTCTCCCTGAGCAAGGAGCTGGCTGACGTCACTGGTTGGGAGGCAGACTGCTTACTCCCTCTGTGCATTGTCCAGTCGCTTTAATATGAAATCCTGCTTCTGCTCCCCTAGCGCCTGATAGAAACGATGCATGGCGAGTCATAGCTGGAGTCTTACTTACAAACGTGAGGTGGAAGCAGCCAGCCTCCTCCGCCTGTAGGTCTTGCTATGGGACACCAGCTTGCTGCCCAGGAGCAGCCGTGGAGAAGCAGCTCTTCTTCAGCTGTGCACGGGTCCAGGTACTTTCTCAAGCTGAGCATAGAGACCAGAGCCACAGCTTAGAAGGGGGTTCTCCAACGCCTTTACCTTGTAATGGATGTGCCCATGAGCTGCCTGCAGATGGAAGCTATTAAGGGTAGGTCCCTTTGTAATCTGTTCTCTGTCCTGGGGCAGCCAACACAGCTTGTGCCGGGTGACATCAGGGATGCTGCAGAGGTCGCCAGAGGAGCTCGCATCTGAGACCCCTTCCTGCCGTGGGTATCCAGAGCCAAAGGGGAAGGCAGAGATGCCAAAATCCTTACTGGTGCCCAGATTGCACGGGGCCTGTTTGGTGTCAGGCCACAGAACACTGAAATATGGTGGCTTCATCAAACACAGGATGTAGATCTCACCTGTAATCACAGGCAGGTTGTCTCTCACGGCAAAGTCCAGGAATTCCTTCATTGTGTCTCAGGAATAGATGTCAGCAGAGGGTTCTGAGAGCTCATCAGCACAGGATCAATTGCTGATCTTTTCTCCCTTAGGCTGAGCCTCAAGCAGGGCTTGCTCCAGCTTGTCCACAGTGAGCTGGAAAGGCCAGAGATTCACATCAATGATCTCATGACCCCAGGAAACAAGAATCAGCTCAACTTTCACCTACAGGCTGGAGATAAAGGGGAAGCCACTATAGAAGGGGCCTGGGGTAAGCAAGGCCACATCTGGACCACACAGACCCATAGCCAGTGCCAGGAAGACAGAGCCTCAGCCATGTGATTTGAGTTCTGTGAATCAAGGTGGTCAGGGTCCTTGCCTAGTAGGTTAGAACCGGGACACGTCTTCCCACAGGAATGGTTGACCTCTCTAATGGGGATACTGCAGCAGGGCCTCCACGATGCAGTTCATGTTACCCCAACTCAACCTTTTAATCATCAGATCAATGCAGAGATTGTTCTCATGGGTACCAAGGTTAATGAAGCCCAGGGTCTTCTTGTCCTCATGGTCTTAGTCTCATTGGTAGGTCTTGCAACACTAGAAGTTGAAGTGATACAAGGCCGAGATGTCTATCCCATGGTTGGACAGATCAGAGCTGACAAATGCAGCATCAGCATCACCCAGTTGGTGAACTAGCTGGTCAGGCTGCCTGGATCACATGCCTGCTGCCCGTCTCTGACATCATCCCTAGACTCCTAGGAAGGGCAGGGCAGCTGAGCCCCAGGCAACTCATGGCCCCAGACTATAAAAAGTTGACCATCTGGTATAATAAGCAGCCCAGGAGGGCTTTCTGCTCAAGGGTGGCCCGATTGTGCATCTGCTCTTCCAGCACCAGGTCCCGCTGCAGGTGCCTGGTCATCAGCTGCATCATGGGCTCCTCTACAATCGGCTACAGGTGCAGCCTCCCCTCCATCAGTTGGGTGTGAATGCTTTGGTTTCTGAGGCCCTGGCCTCTCATCCGGCCACAGGACATGTGGAGGGTGTCTGATCGGTGACTCATACTCTGGACATTTGTACTGACCTCAGCAGGCTGGCTGCAACTTTTGTCTTGTTTCAACTCATGTCTCTCTGGTCTAAAATCCTCATGCTGATGAAATCATCCTTGGCCATCAGGGTTCAGAGACCTCTTTGCTGTCCCTCTTCTCTCACTAAGCTTGCTTACCCATCTTTTTTATTATAGCCATCCTACTGAATATGAAATGGTGTTTCATTGCAGTTGTGATGGACATTTCCCTACTTACTAACAATGTTGAGCATCTTTTCATGTGTCCATCAGTCATTTGTACATCTTAGGATTAATGTCTATTCAAATTATTTAACTAAATTTCAGTTGGGCTGTTTGTCCTTATACATATTATTGAGTTCTCATGGTTTTTTATATATTCTGGATAGAAGTCTTGGCAGATATATAATTTGCAAATATCGTCTCTCATTTTGTGGGTTGTCTTTTCATTTTCTTGATGGTATTATTTGCAGCACAAAATTTTTAATTTTGGTAATGTCTCATTTATCTACTTTTTCCTTTTTATCCCTTGTGCTTTTCAATGTGATATCGAAAAAAAACAAAAAAACAACCATTGCCTAACTCAAGATCACTAAGGTTTACTCCTCTGTTTTCTTTTAAGAGTTCTCTAGATGTAGCTCTTACATTTACAGCTATGATACATGTTAGTTCACTTTTATTGATGATGTAAGGTAGAGGTCCACCTTCACTCCTTTGTATGTGAATTGTCCCGTACCATTTTTTTAAAAAGACTCTTTTTCTCCCATTGAATTATCTTAGCACCTTTGTTAAAAATAAATTTGCTAGTAATATAGAGGTTCTTTCTGGACTCTCAATTCTATTTCATTGATTTATATGTCTATCATTAGGCCAGTACCACACTGTCTTGATTACAATAACTTTGTAATAAATTTAAAACCAGAAAGTATGAGTCATTCAACTTTATTCTTCTTTTTCAAGATTGTTTTTGCCATTCACAGTCCAACTCCATTACTGTAAGCTGTGGGGACCACATTCTCCCAGCATGGTTCCAAGCTGAAATGTCTTTTTTTAAGTTCTTTTTTAAATGCCAGATCATTCATCCTCTTTGTTGCATGTTACCTATCTCCCCAAATTATCGCAGATGGTAATCAACTGAGCACAAAGAGCAGCTGGAAATCAAGGGCAGGGTGGGAAATAGGCTGTAAAGAGAAAACGACTCATTTAGGTCACCAGAAAGTTTTTGAATAGGATGTTGTGGGAACAAAGTGACTGTCACAGTGACAAACTAGATTATAAATCTTAGAATAAATTCCTAAACATTTCCCTTGTGTTTTTCTTTTCCTCATGTGGACTGAGTAGATTGTGTTGATTAAGTTACTTCATTTTCTCAGACTCCATCAAAATGAAATAAAGCTATGTTGTTTCTCATGTTGTTATTGCAGATCCTGCCTTTTGGCCTTTGTAGCTAGTGTTCATGAGATTTTCCTTAGCCATTAGAGATTAAGCACTTTGTGTTTTCATTATGCTTAAAGGAAAAAAAAAACATCATCTGGAAATACACCGATTATGAGAGGATTACAATAAAGGTGTCCATGTAAGAGGGTTTTCGAGATCACATGTCTGTGTGTCAACTCTTTAAATAGTCGTATCATTCCCTGTCATGTGGCCAGAGAAAGTTAATTCTCTGGTTTTATAGAAGTAGACACTGAATTTCTAAAAGGTAAGTTAACTTGCTTAGATAATGAACATGGCAGGGACAGAGACAGTATCAAAGTGCAGCTTGTCAGCCTCCTGGAGATACTGTTATGGATTGAATTCTGTCCTCCAAAAAGATGTGTTGAAGCCTTAACTGCTGGTACCTGCAAATGTGACTTTATTTAGAAATATGGTCTTTGTAAGTATAATCAAGTCAAGGTGGGATCATTAGAGTGGGCCCTAATCAAATATGACTGGTGTCATTATGAGAAAAGGAATACCATGCTACTCTAAATATTATGACAATTGGGAGAATAAAATAAAATATTTTATGTAAAGCACAAAACTAGCAAATGCATTGAAATAACATTATCTACCTTTTTCCTTGAGTGTTATGTTTCTTTGGCTCCTACCACCAACACTTAAGATCCACAGTGTGATAAATTAAATAACAAATGTAAAAGGAGACTATTTCTAGAATTATATTTTACTAAGAAAATTCTAGATCCTATGCTGTGGAGTGATGCATTATAAATTTTCTCTTTATTAACCAAATGTTTCAATTTAAAAAATAACTCATTTAACAAGTCAAGTGTTACGTGGGTATATGTTCATCATGCCTTAAGTATTCAAAGGCAAAATGTCTATCTCCCCCCAAAAAACACACCATAATTAAGAAAGCCTTAGGGAACACTAAAATTAAAAACAAAAATAAGAAAACATCCTGATCTGCTCTTAGCAAAAGCAGAAATTGGGTTGTATAAAGGAAATAACCAAAATGTTAGTCTGGAAAACACTCAGAGTGCATATATCAAATTAAAACTCATTAAACCAAGATGATCAGAATCAAAATATATTTAGTGAATGTTATAAGCAGTAAAAATATTCAAAAAATTATGTATATTTTTACTATTTTATCACAAATAAGTACAATTAATGTTGAAAGCAGAAAGGTTAAAAAAAGAGCAAGATGAATGATTAAAGTTTGGAAAATGATAACTAGGAAGAAAGGACATGAAATTTATATAATCTGCTTAAAAGGAAAGATACCCGAGCCTTTATTAATGATTGCTTGCTAGTATACAAAGAATATCTAAAATAATTCCTACTTTTCTTTACTTTCCCCAAAATTTTGATAAAGGTACTTAATCAATGACAAAGCCTGAAGTGCAGTGGTTTTTAAGCACCTGAGAAGGGCTATGGAATTAGATTTACAATCTTTCTGGGAAGGAGAAATCATTTTGCTTCTTAGCATTGATGTTTTTCTAGCTACAAACACAAACTTGGCTGATGATGACCACCAATAAACTTTATTCTAGAAACTAGAATCCAATAAGAAAAAAAATTAATTACTCTGAAAAAACTCATATGGCCTGGTCATTTATGTAACAAAATAGATACAATGCCGTTCCCTTGGCAGTTCCTATAGAATTTCATTTATGGAAGGGCACACATTTGTTAAAAAAAGAAAGCTTGGTAATCTTGTCTGTGGAAGAAAAAGTGGGTTGAGGAGAGACATTGGAGTGCAACAGGGGTAGGAGGGGCTTTTCTGCTGCTTCTGAGAGGAAGGAGAGAGGTGGCCGGGTGGGCACGTATCAGTTTGGACATCGGCAAGAGAACACAATGTGTGAGCCTGACCTTAACATACCACATCATCAGGGCATCTTCTAAAACTTGACAAAGAAATATTATTCAGCCTTTAAAAAGAAAGAAATGTTGTCATTTATAACAACATGTTGAAACTGGAAGGCATTGTGCTAAGTGAAATAAGCCAGACAGAGAAAGATTCTTCATGGTATCATTTATATGTGGAATCTAGAAGGAAAGAGAGAGAGAGAAAGAAGAAAAGAAGGAAAAATGGAAAGAAAGGAAGGAAGGAAGGAAGGAAGGAAGGAAGGAAGGAAGGAAGGAAGGAAGGAAGGAAGGAAGGAAGGAAGAAAGAAAGAAAGAAGGAAGGAAAAAGAAATTTGAACTCATAGGAACAGAGAAAAGTGATTGCCAGGCTGGGGGTGGGGGTAGGGGGATAAGGAGAAGAAAGAAGAGAAGTTCAAACTGAGGATCTGATGTATAACAAGGTGACTATGGATAATAACACTGTTATTGCATAATTGAAATTTGCTAAGAAAGTAGTACTCAAATGTTCTCATCAAAAAGAAAAAAAAAAGCAAATATGTGAGGTGATGGATGTCTTAAATAACTTGACGGGGGGAATCCTTTCACAATATATACATGTAGCAAGTCATCACATTGTGCACTTTAATAGCTTATCATTTTATTTGTCAGTCATCCCTCAATAAAACTGGGGGGGGGGGGGAGAAGCAACTTGACAAAATGCTTGCTTGGGTTGGAGTCAGCAGATTTCCAATGAAAACAGTGGAAGAAAGTTGAGATTTTTTTCTACGGCACTATGTTTACTTCAGTGTTGGGAGTAGCAGGGTGACTCTGGGCTCTGCCAATGTGGACACAATATGTTTCTCTCCCACTTCATCTGTTCCCAGCATTAATGGCTTGTGTTCCAGACATCCATTTATTGAGTCTGTTTGGATTTGTAATGCATTTTCCCAGAGAACTGTGATGGCTGTGTTCCTGGGCCTGCCCACAAACTCTATTTATTCATAGAACACTAGAGCTGCGGAGCTGAGATCTAATTCAAGCATTTTAAAATCATAATGTTGCCGAAATAGTAATAATCGTTGTTCCCAGAGAGTCTTTGGGGGCCTTCTGGTGTCCATCCAGGCTCCTCTGTGTCCTGACCAGACCAGTTTGTTTGAGGTGGCGGGAGGCAGTGTCCTAAGGGCTACCCCAGGGATGGGGCTGATCCTGGGCAAACCCGTGGCAGCAGGAACGTTCTTTGAGTTTGGAGATCCATCAGGGAAGGGGTCTCGGCAATGAAGCAACAGTGGAATCATTCCCAGGGTAGAAGAGACTTATCAAGAAGCAGGCGCACTCCATATAAAATGTCTCTTCACAACCAGACTTTATCTATTTTGTCAATGATTTATTTGACTGACCTGACTTGACATGGCAGTTCTTTAAAACAAGTGACAAGAGGAAGCATCACCCCAACTAGCATCAGGACACTCTGCCCACCCAGGGAACTTGGAGTGGCAGGGAGGTCCCGCAGACAGTATGGACAATCTCACTTCTATTTCCCGAATGCCAAAGCTCAGGACTGTTTACCCTCTGTAGACTCCGTACAGCAACAAGGAGAAGTCAGCCTTCACTAAAATGGCAGAATGCCAATGGGACCAACGAACACTGGTAAATAGCTCCTTCCTAGCAAGAAAGATCCAGAATAAGATTGCTCCAGCATTTATTTTTAAAGCCATGTCCCTTTTCATCAATCATCTAAAGAAAATCTCGTCTCTTTTGGCCCCATTAAATGTACTTACTTCCCCTTAAGCTGACATGGACCATCATAAAGAATTCCTGTCCTGGGACCAAATAAGAATTCTTCTGTGGAGAAAACAAAAACTCACAGGGTCCTACACTGTTGTCGGTAGAGTATTACGATATCATGAGAATATTTCTAGAGACTAATTATTACTTTTAAAAAAGTGTCTCAGTTAATTATTTAGATATTTAACACAAGCTCAAAGTCAGACTCAAACCTTTGTTTCACTGACTTAATAGCTTATAAACTTGGGAAAGTTACTAGATCACACCAAGCTGTAGTTTTCACCCCTGGTGAATTGGTGATAACAGCACCATACTCATAGGGCAATTTTAGGAACGAAGAGAGGAGTGTATATAAATGTTCTCCCACAGTGACTGGCACCAGCAGAAATACTTAATGAGTAGAAGCTTTCTCTGCAATTGTTAATATTATTTCTGTCATTGGTTTGCCTTTAAATCTGACCTAATTTTTCATTTGATTTCCTATCTGATTTGCCATAAGCATGGATATTTTAGTCATGTTTACATATAACAATATTGCTTGATTTATTACAAGCACAATTTATGTTTAGGTAAATTTGCTTTTATTTAAATGTTACTTCAGCAGTGTTTGGGTCTCCAGTTTGTTTGAATAATTCTGAAATCTAATTCCTCTAAAGAGCAAGCCCCTCCTCTCCTTCTTCCTTTCCCTGCCTACTCAAGGTGGTATTGGTGTGAGCACAGGCTATGTCATGATCAAACACATAAATGTTTAACATCAATTTCATTGATGAGGGGCAAGGACCATTCTTAACTCATTTCTCCCTCTTTCCTTTACATTCCTCCATTCACAAAGTACAAGTAAACCTTCTGCCTCATAGGTGATTATTTACTGCATTAAACAAAGTAATTTAGAATCTGTCACCACCAACTACCCATCATCAATATAATTGTCCTCTTACCATTATGATCTGCTACCTTCCTCTTCCCACTAATTGATGAGATGTTGAGTATATTGAATTTGAAATGAAGATATTACTTCTGTCACCTCAAATTTGTCACCACATTGCAGAGTTATTTCCCTTCGGGTCAACTATCACACACATGCTACCCTGAAATTTGATTTTCTGAGACTACTGACACCAGGCTGTGAATATCATCACTGTCTATTGGAGTGTAGCAAGCCTGAAATGAAAAGGCTGTACAGTTTCACTAAATACACTACTGTCTTAAATAATTGGAATTCTGTATTCTAACATGCCCCCCCCCCAAAAAAAAAAAGAATAAGATTAAACAAGGCTCATTGAGTTGCAATCACACGGTATTTCTTGATTGTGTTTTGTAAAATAAAATATTGTGGAGAGATTTTAACAAAATTACAAAAAGTAGCTATATTAGATATTTTTTAGACTCCTGATTTATCTGCAATTTTTGTGACTTTCCTCCCTTCTCACTATCAAATGCACATTTTTAATAAGAACAGGGCAGGACAATTGTTTGGCTTTCATTCAAAGCACATTGGAAGGATATTCATCAGTTAAGAATGAAAATGAAGAACATATTTTTGATATAAAGTTTATACTCTTTTTTTCAAAGTTATGGGTTTACCTTCTTTGAGACCAATGGTGTGTTGGCCAATTAAGAAAGCAACATTACTGTAACTTTTTAAATTTATATTTTTTGTGTCAAAAATACCATTTTTAAAACTTCTTTGGAAATCTGACAGCAAGACCCATTTCTGGAAGCTATGGTACTCATTTTTATTAAAAATCTTCGTGTGTTATCATTTGCTTGTTTTCTGCCTTTGTTGTGTTTTCTGGCCTCCACTGACTTTGGGCTTGGACTTTTGACATGCTTTGGGATATGAGCAGATATAACATGTGTCATTGTCAGAGACAAAGCCAGGCACTAAAGGAGTGAGGATAGATTTTATTCATTAATAAAGTCTTGCAACAGGGAGAAGGGTCTAAGGTGAACTTAACTCAATTTCCTTTGTGCAGAAGTGACTGGACATGTTAAATGGAGAGTGGGGGAGCAGTAAGGGATATGGCAGAGACGAACAGAGTCAGGAAAGCAGAAATTTACAAAAAAAAATAGGATAAGTGTCAGTTAATATGACTAGGCCATCTGGGTTTGTTCATTTCTGTATCTTTATGCCAGGAGATAGTGATGTAACAAGTTAAGCTCTTACCTTCCCAGAGTAACCAGAAGCTACAGTTGTCTCCCTGAATGTTTGGATTTAGAAGAGGTGGCTCTCAGATCCTTGAATAAATAGTATTGATTTATGGAATACTTAGATCTCAAAAGGGCAGAGACAGGATTTTCATAATTGCAACCTTTCTCAAATAGCTGCTCTAAGAGGGGGTTCCAGAGCCCAAGTGCTTATCACCAGGTTTTGGCTGGAACCAAAAGCTGATTTTTCCTGGCAGCACTTGGGTTTCTCAGTCAAGCCTTTTGAGAAGGGCACGGGTCTTCTAAGGGTGAGGCCTGGAGCTGTCAGAACCTGGATCACTGTTTTTCCAAGTCTCTTAAAGTGTGTGAAGGGGGAGAACAAAGCATTTGTGCTCACGCTGTTAACCAGAGTATATCCAAACTCCTGGTTATAACATGTAGGATCCTTCATAATCTGGTTCAAACTTATTTTTTTTTCTCTGCTCTAACTGTATAAAACTTCTCACATTTCCTGAATGTTTTATTCCTGCTTATGACCTTTGTATCTACTACTGTTCCCTCTACCAAACATGCCTGCCATTACGTCTTTCTATACAGAGGATTGTCATTCTTCTGAGAGCCAGGGAAAATGGACTCTCCTTTGCAAAGCCTCTCTCAATTTTGGTTCTCCCCAGTGTCTCAATCACTTCGCCATATTTTCTAAATTGTACTTTGACTTTAAGGTCTAGCATAATTGTGAGTGTCTCCAATATCCATTTGGTTGGCTCATTTGACACCTAGTTTCACTCTTCCTTGACTTCCTGAATGCCAATGGTCCTCACATCTATCCTACTTCATCCACAGTGAAGATAGTTATTTTGCTGTTATATTAAGGGCTATCCAAACTTCTCAAGAAGTCCTTTCAAATGCCTCTAAAAGTTGACATTAATTAAATAATCATTATAGCCAACACTAAATAAACAATCATAATGAAAAGTGAAAGATAATTCAATAATGTCAACTATATAACATAATAAGCAAAACAAAAATAATATATGTACATTCAGTAGAATTAACAGATAAGTCACGAACTAGAAAAAATATTTAGAAAGATGTCTGGTAAAGACTGTTATTCAAAATATACAAAGAACTCTTAAAACTCAACAATAAGAAAACAAACAGTTTTATGAAAAAATCGGCAAAGATCTGAGCAGGCACCTCACCAAAGATACACAGATGAAAAATAAACATATGAAAGCCTGCTCAGTATTATATGTCATTAGAGAATTGCACATTAAAACAGCAATGAGATGCTACTACACACTATTAAAAATGACTAAAATCCAAAACGCTGACAACACCAAAGGCAGAGCAACATGAACTCTCATTCATTTTTGGAGGGATGCAAAATGGTACAGCCACTTGGAAGACAGTTTGATAGTTCCTTGCAAAACTAAACATATCTTACCCTACAATCCAGAAATTGCACTCATATGACACTCTAGAAAAAGCAAAACTATGAAGAAAGTAGAAAGAGCAGTGGTTTCCAGGTGTTGGGGAGTCGTGGGGGAGGAATGGAGGAAGTGTAAGGCACAGAGGATTTTAGGACAGTGAAATTATTATGTATAACACTGCATGTCATTATGCATTTGTCAAAACCCACTAAACATACAACACCAGAGTGAGCCCTTAATGTAAGTTACAAACTTTGAGTGGTAATGACATCACAATATAGGTTCATAGATTGTAGAAAGCTATGTTAAATTTATAAGAACACTAAGCAATATTTTCATAGTTTAGAATAGTAATTACAAAAAAAATCCTAAAGTGCCAATTATTTTTGGTGTGGCCAGGAGAACGGATGCGTTGTCATCCAGTGTTTTGTAAAAAGCATGATTCATATAGTCAATTAATTGGCAACATGCTCTCTAGAAATGGGCCTAATCAATTCAACATGGAGCATTTATCTAGTAATATGTTCCCTTGGAAGCATTATATGTTTATTTACCAAAGATGAAAGACTAGACCGCAATGCCAAAAGTTTTGTTTCAATTAAAATGGTTTAATGCTAATAATTCCATAACTTGCTCAAAAGATAGACACCGAGGGAAACAATGTTTATTAAATACAAGTGTTGCCTTTACTGGAAGGAGGGTGACGCTCAGAGATATCTCTCCAAATTTAATGCTTTACAGTTTTTAGAATTAACGTGAAGAGTCTGATGTAAATATCTTCTAGCCCTTCTGACTTGTTTTCTGATCGTGACTTCTGTCTTAGCTCCTTATCATTTAATATCTGACAGTGTTGTGTGGGTATTATTTTGTTGTTTCTTGTATTCCACATATGAATTTCAACAGCCTATTCTTATAAAATAATTATCTGATGGAAACATTATGGCAGAGAATAAATTAGTGAATAAGAATTTGCTGGCTATTTTTAGACAGCAACCAAACTATATCTTCAATTTTTTTTTACCTTTATTCCAACTCTAAAGAAACTGCTGATAAATACACTTAAAATTAGAAGTCAAATTATTACAACATTTTGTCATTTGTAACTTTAGAAGAGTTGAACATATGGAGCAAACAGGAGGAACTTCATATATGATTTAAAAAATCTCAATTAAATTTGAGAATTCTTAATTTTTAAGTAATTCATATTAGTATCTTAAAATAATTAGCCAATTATTTAGAAAAAAATAAGTCAGATTCTTATTTCTTGCTGATTAAAAAAGAAAAAGAAAAAAGAAAATAAATGTTTGCCTATGTGATCGGCTGACAATAGATCCAAAGATACGCAAGTCCTGATCTTTCGAGCCTGTGAATGTTACGTCATATTGCAAAATGGACTTTGCAAGTGTGATTAGGTTATGGATCTTGAATCCTGCAATATGTGGCTGGATCCTATATGTACTCACACATATCCTTATATCCTATATGTACCTTATAAGTATCCTATCTGTACTCACAGAGGAAGGCAGAGAGAGATTTGATTACAGAGGGGGAGTGACAAGGGAAGAAAGAGGTTGGCGTGATGTGAGAAACAGTCACAAGCCAGAGAGCACAGGCAGCCCAGAGCTGGGCAGGGCCTGCAGAGGGAGCTGGCCCGGAGCCTCCGGAAGGACCTGCCACTTTTAGCTGTCACTGTTAGCTCAACGAAATGGGTTCGTGCATCTTCCGGCCTCCAGACTGTAAGATAATTGATGGGTTGTTCTAGATCTCCCAGTTTGTGGTCTTTTATTTTAACAGCCACAGAAAATGAAAACCATATGTACCAGAAAAAGACAAAGTATATATCAAATATATATGATGTGCATACTGAAATATTTGGGAGAAGTAAGTGATGTCTACAGAGTACTTTGAAATGGGTGAAAACAGATTGATATGCTAGATAGAGTGATGAAAAGTTATATACAAAAATAAGTAAAATACAATTTAAAGGGTAGAATCTAGAAGGTTTTCTAGTAAAAATTTTTTTCAGGTTTTCTAAGTTTGAAATATTTTATAATGAAACATTAGGGAAAACTCACAGATGAAAATATAGGTTACCATAAGATAAGAAATAATCTTTTATTCCGTGACATTAGAAGAACAGCCATGAGAAAATGACTGAGTTTGCATGAAGCAGAATGAAAAGCTTTGTGGTAAAAAATGAAAAAAAAATGAACAAAATTAAAGGAAAAACAATGATCTGTGAAATATATATTTGCAATATGTCGGTCAAAAGATATTTTCTCACAATATGATAGTAGAATATTGTCACTAGAAGCATTTAATGCTCTCCTAATAATGCCAAACATGTAAAACTACTGTGCTTAGGATGTACAGTATCTCTGTACATGTAGTTAACCTTTGTAGTCAACTAGTACCCTCTCTTAACTATATCATTGTTTTATTATTATTTGGGGAAAGTTATATGCAAAAGGTATGAAAGAAAAACACCCAATTAGAAGTGATGAGAAAATTGTCCTTTATGTGTAAGATGACACTGATTAGTAACATAGGTGCTATTCTGGGCCTTTCTTCAGCAGAATATGCATCATGAATGCTAGCTCAGAGCTAGACATGCATCTAAAGTCACCTATTTATTAAGAAACTAGCACACCTTTAATTACCTTAAACATTACAAACCACATATGGGACTATAAAATGCCCCTTAATCATTATTTACTATAATAAAGATCATTATAAATAATGAGATGCCATCTCTAGAGTACTCATCGAAAGAAAAGAATGAATAGGTAGTATATCAGGCTCAGTGGAAGAGTGTGTACCCAGTGCAAATTGTTTCCGAGAATTCTTAGGAATCAGAGAAAATGTTCACGCCAACGTTATATGAAATCACAGTATAGAAACTTGCTTATATAGCCCCAATAATTTAACAAAATCTACTAAATAGAAATAAATACAAATAAAAATAAAGACCAAAAGGAAGAACATCAACTTGTTCACAGTCATTTTCTAGATTGTGGATAATAGTCTTTGTTTCCATCTTTCAGGTTTCTTTTATGTTTCTCTCTCTCTCTCTCTCTCTCTCTCTCTCTCTCTGTACAATAAACACAAATCACTTTTATAATAAAATAACAATATGTATATATAAACCACAAAAGGGACATTTGGGAGTGTGTGGACCATCTGACCATACAAAAACATGCCAGCAACAGCTGCAGTCAGCAAACTGAAGGACGTTGGTCACGACTGAGGACCACTGTGTCTGCTTCTCAAAGGTGCCACCCAGGACTCCATGGCAGTCACCTAGTGCCAGGCCTGGACCCTACCTTTAGAAATTTTAGATTTTTTTCTCGAGTACTGGCTAGGCATTTGCATTTTATTAAATTTCCCCAAGAGACTTTAATGTGAAAATTACACAGCTAAGAAATGGTTTTCAAACATTAGTTTGCATAAAAATCAAATGGTACTTGTTAAAAATTACAAATTCTTGGACTTTCAGTTTGGGGTAAAGTTCAAGTAGAAATTCCTATTTCTAACAGGCACCCATCTCCTCGGATACACATGTTCAACAGAAAACACTGTAACACCTAAGTGTATAGATAGTTATACGTTAAAATATGGAAGTTGAGAAAAAATATCTCATGAGGGCAATTTTTACTTTTACTCTAAATTTATACTGTCATGAACAATCATGTATATAAGGACATTTAAATATATATATATCACTTCTTTCAACTTACCAGTTTCCATTTCTGTTTTATCTTGTAAAAATGTATATATATAAAAAATATATAGCTATATTTTTTAATGATCAAAAAAGATCCCGATAGCCTGACCAGATGGTGGCGCAGTGGATAGAGCGTTGGACTGGGATGCGGAAGGACCCAGGTTCGAGACCCGAGGTCGCCAGCTTGAGCGCGGGCTCATCTGGCTTGAGCAAAGAGCTCACCAGCTTGGACCCAAGGTCGCTGGCTCCAGCAGGGGGTTACTCGGTCTGCTGAAGGCCCGCGGTCAAGGCACATGTGAGAAAGCAATCAATGAACAACTAAGAAGTCGCAACGCGCAACAAGAAACTGATGATTGATGCTTCTCATCTCTCTCCGTTCCTGTCTGTCTGTCCCTGTCTATCTCTGCCTCTGTAAAAAAAAAAAAAAAAGATCCCGATAAAGGTGTGACCTAATTTAATTCACAAACTGGAAAAAAACTAAAAATATATGTTCTACTAATGGTGAATTAATAGCTTAAATTTTACAGAAGATGCCAATTTCATGAATGGTACGCAATCTCTTAGTTGTAAGGTATGAAATTATTTTTTGTTCTCAGACAATAGGAGGAACACCGTGACAGCTGTAAGAGATCTCTCAAGGCCACGGCAGATATATGCATGGTTGGTGTTAGTCCTTATTTAGCACCGGGGGAAATCCAGAGGCACCCGAGTGCTTGCCAAACATTCCTTCAGTGTTATCTTTGGAAAATCAAGTTACTCTTTATTAACCACACTGACAGAAATCTTAATGTTCTGGCCAAAAGCATATGAATGTGTTAGACCTTATTTATTTAATCTGTTTCTTCTTTCTGTTTATTTCAAAATACTTCCTTCTTTAATTGGCTTTATGTGTCTGCTCATTATCTATCTTGATTATTAGCCAGATTACTTTTTAAAACAAGCTAGAATCTGCTTTCAATTTTTTTTTTTAGAATCATCAACCAGTGTTCCCAGCACTTGGCCTAAAGTTTTCAATTAGGTTGCAATGACTTTTTAACTTGAAAATATTGTTGTTCTTTCTGACTGTATACTTAACGAGAAAGGAAAAACAACTTTCTCCTTACTTTGAGAGTCTTCCACCAAATAATAAAAAAAAAGTTGGCCTCAAACACTAACGTAGATAAGTCCATTGAAACTGGTGGAAACTAAGACACACAGTAAAAATAAAGTAGCACTGAAAATTTTGACAGTAACTTAATTTTGCAGGCTTTTAAAAAGAAATCTAACATCAAAGCATACTGAATCTCTGAGTTGTGATATTGAAAAACATTTGTTCTATCTTTAGAACTTAATTATCATAAAAATGTGTTGACTTTGACTTTTACAGTGTTTTTATTCTAAAGAACTCCAATGTCAGTCTAATGTTCAATTTCTATTTAAGGATGGTTTAACAAAGCCATGAGGAGAAAGTGATTTTCTGTGGGGTAAATATCCATAGAAGACATAGCTCAGGGCTTCTCAGTGGATTGCTTTCTTTCTCATGCTGCAGTACACAGGTTTATTCTATGAGACTTTCCACAGCCTATCACTTGAATCACTGGTTGGTATTAGAGTAGATTTATTGAGTAATATTTGAGCAAAAGGTACTCAAGCATTATCACTGTGACCAAATATTCTTCAAAAAAACCCTGATATAGTTATTACTTGGGGTTTTATTCAGATTCTGAAAACTAAGGTTCCATTAAGCAGAACACATTTACCAGTATACTTAGAAATCCACCAGTGTTCAGTAAAAAAAATAATGTTATTAAGTAAAAATAACAACAGCAACAGCATAATATTTACTAATGCATATGTTGTGGGTATTCAACTGACAGTAACTATAAACAGATACCACACCCCAATCGCTTCCCTCTTATTGGTATTTTTTTCCTCATGATTTTCTAAGGAACACGATACCAATCTAGCCATTGGTTTGGAGACTATAGAGAGAAAATACCAACTATTTTGTTTCTTCCTATCTATTGTTATATGTCATAAATACAAAACATATTTTAATAAATCTGTAATAAACACAATAGTGATGAATTATTGTTCACTGTGCAGCAGGCATTCTGCTTAGTGGTTTATGTGCATTTTTCCCCACTTAATCCTCATAACATTCTTAAAAAGTATTTATTACTTTTATCTCCATTGGTAGACAAAGAACTTGAGTGAGGTTAGGTGAGTGTAAATGACTTGTCTAAGGTTACACTGTCGATAAGCATCTACTGATTGTCTTGGTTATTCACACTATTGCTTCTAATTCAGTAACCTTGAGCCACATCTTTCACCTAGCCGGGAAAACAGAGATGACGTCCTTTCAGCCTTTCTTTCTGGATTTGTAGCCACCAGTTTCCTGGGGTAGGGGTGGGGGAGCCAATGGAGCCATAAACCAATTACAAATATAATTTGTACCCAGGTAATTAAAATATAATTATGAATTTGAACAAGTCCAAACAGGATCAATCTTACTATCCCAAATATACCAAATCTAATTTTAGCATCATCAGCCAACATAAAAAGTCTGAAGCGAAGTTTCTAGATATAGAGAAATGGGAGACTAGCATGTTTTATTGTGAAGGAGCCAAAGTACTTTTATTCACTGAGAGCAAATAAGTGTAAACATCATCTTTGCCAAGCAGATATATTATCAACAACTGCCTTGCCTCTTCCCCATGCAAACACTTTGTGATCAACACCTCTCAGAACATGAAGGTGTTGGAAAAGGTGGCCTCTTTTTCTAATTACCTGGCCCCACTTCAGCACAGAGTTTGTGAAAAGTGGAGCCAAATTCATTGGCCTTGGCATGTCATACCTTAAAGATGATTCTCAGGGGTAGAAATTATTCTCCTTGAAATACAGGCAAGGGTTTATTGCCACAGATTTACTACTACATTTCTTTCTTCCCTCCTTTCCATCTTTCACTAACATCCACCTTCCCACAACCCTCTTTGGTGGAAGTTGCAGAGTAAGTATAGCAAATGTTTATTTCTCCAAATTTCATGGGCTTACTTGTAAAAGTCACCTTTCGAGTTCACAACTCTGATGCTTTGTGAAAAGAATCTCATATATATATAAAATATATACAGTATGAGATATATATATATACACATATTACATACACATATATAGGTGAAAACTGAGACTACCTGTAGCAATGTGTCTTAGTTGTTCAATAAAATTTTAGCCAAGAAAGACAAGACTCTAGACCAGGGGTCCCCAAACTTTTTACACAGGGGGCTAGTTCACTGTCCCTCAGACCGTTGGAGGGCTGGACTATAAAAAAAACTATGAATAAATCCCTGTGCACAATGCACATGTGATCTCCAATCACATCTTATTTTAAAGTAAAAAAACAAAACGGGAACAAATACAATATTTAAAATAAAGAACAAGTAAATTTAAATCAACAAACTGACCCTTATTTCAATGGGAACTATGCTCCTCTCACTGACCACCAATGAAAGAGGTGCCCCTTCCGGAAGTGCGGCGGGGGCCGGATAAATGGCCTCAGGGGGCCGCATGCGGCTCACGGGCCATAGTTTGGGGACCCCTGCTCTAGACCAATAAATATGATTTTCTTCAAGATAGTCATGCAAATTAATTTATCTGAGACAATAGTTTGATTACTTGAGCAAAGAGCTGGCTTGTCAAATAATAGCTGATCCGTCAAATCTTTCCTTGAGTCACTCACTTTACACTGCCCTCCAATCCTAAATTCTCGTCACAGATTTTGTTCAGTCTCCATCATTTCTCTAACTTGAACCACCTGTCCAGACCCCAACACCTTCTAAACAGGTATTCAGACTTCCCTCTTGTGAGATATACTGAAATCTCTAAAGGTGGTATTCTACCTCACTGCAGTGACTTCCATTCTATTTGCCTTTGCTTTAGTAAAGTAGTTGTTTTTGTTATACTTTGGAGAGTTTAATAAAAGAATGTCAATACGTACAGAGATCTGGAATCTTTCAAGTCCGATCATCAAGAGCTCAAGCTGTTTTTAGTTTAATCCATTTATAAGCATCTTTGTTTTTCAAGACTTCACGGAACATGATGAGATAGTTCCATAACACCAACGAATATGGTAACTTCACAGACAGGATTTCAAGATAGTTTAACATAGTTTCATAGATTGTACTATAGATTAAAAACACTTTTCAGTGGTTGATTTTTCGGTTTCAGCAGTGTTTCAAAGTGCAAAAGGAGTCCAAAGAATAGAATTTTTTTTCATTTTGTGTGTTCATTTCTCACAAATTAAATCCACACTTTTTTGTTAAAGCAACATTTGGAAGATATTTATTAAATAGGCCAATGACTAATTACTTGCCCACTTGAACAAATAAGTAGTTTAGACAAGATGATTCCTTTTATCTTGTTATTTTTAAAATTCATTCCAAAGCTTTTTTTAAAAAAAGAAAAACAATTGACTTACATTCATAAAAGTAAAAGACTTAGAGAAGTAAGCTACAGGACTTTAAATAAACATTTATTTAAAACCTTAATTTCAATTATCTCTATTTTCATGAAGTACTTTTTTTAATAATTTTTATTTATTTATTCTTTTTTTTTTTTAGAGAAGGGAGACAGAGAGAGAGAGAAAGGGAGAGGAGCAGGAAGCATCAATTCCCATATGTGCTTGACCGCGCAAGCCCAGGGTTTTGAACCAGTGACCTCAGCATTCCAGGTGGATACTTGATCCACTGAGCCACCACAGGTCAGGCCTTTCATAAAGTATTATTGGCAGTTTTGTCATTTAAGATAAAGAGATCTTTATCTCTGTAAAATAAAGTCCTTGTGTTAATAAAGGTCTGTTTAAATACACGATATAAATACCCTTTCCCTGCAAATGCATTGATATTAATGCTAACTGCACATACCACCTGTGTTACCTGATGCTGCACTGGCATGTTACTTGATTAAACACCTTTCAGCATCAGTTTCTGTATCACCCTTAGGAAGTTTTCATACCGGCATCTAACCTGGGTTCATGGACAAATAGTTTAGCCTTTTTTCAAAGGAAGAAGAAATACTGACATAACGATATTTCCACTTTTCTTCACAAGGGTAAGGAAGATCTTCCTTATTGGACAAGACTGGGGCTGTGGGGGAGACCGAAGAAAAATAAAATGCACACATTAAGGTCTCAATGACTTAGAACTGTCACTGAGCCATCCTGTGGAACACTGGAAGGTAATAGAGAACTTCTCTTCAGTATTTACCTGTAGATGGAAGAGGAAACACAGAAGCTAGTTAAAAACAAAAATCTTAATAAATGCAAAAAAAAAATGTTTAGCTTTAAAATAAATGGATTTTGTTCTAACAAAACACATGCTTTACAATCAGAGGCTATGAAACTGTCACAGGCCAACTGGAAAGAATAGCCAAGGACAGGTGCAGCAGAGGTGTGAGGTAATCAGTGACCCTGCTCTGGAGGTTACTGAATAGTGATTTCAACTTATCTATTTGTTTTCCATCATTTAGACATATGGCAAAGGACAACACTGTAGATAATTCAAAGTTACAATTAGTTTATATTAACTTACATTGGGTTTATTGAAAGTCTTGAGCAGTGTGATTTTGATACGGAGTTTTGGGTATGCTGGCTTGGATTGCCTGCAGTATTATTGCATAAAGCAATAATGAGAGAGGAGGAGTAGAAAGTCTTTGAGCCTCTGGAGACCAGGCTGGGAGTCTCCATTACTTTTGCAGTCTTGGTGCTCAGCTCAGCATCTGACATCAGTAGGCACCCATCTCCTCCTCTGTGAAAGGAACATTCATAAGGAGGTTAAAGGGCCTAAGTATCTCCAATCACAGATGTCAGTACTACACAAATTTTTACTTAGTAAGTTGTCTTAGAGACATAATTGAAAACATATACAGCAACTCTACCACCACTTCTTTAGTAGCAGAGCTAGAATGATTATGGAATCAGGTAGCTCAAGTCCAAATTTTGCCTGGGCAGGTTCCTTCTCTTCCTTGGAGACACTCTCCTTGCTGGGAAGTGGAGGTGAAAGGGCCAGCTGCCTCGGAGGGCCGTTGTGAGAACTCAGTGAGATAATCCAGGTAGAGTGTGTAGTGAGGCTACCGATCCATAAAGACATTCACTAAACAGCACTTATCACTATCACTCACACCCTAAAATGAAAGTATAGAACCTATCGATAGCTAGCTATTAGTTTCCTGTGGCTGCTTATAACAAATCACCACAAACTTGGTGGTTAACAACAGAAACTTATTCTTTCCCAGTTCTGGAGACCAGTAGGCCAAAATCAAGCTGTTCGAAGGCCATATCCTCTAAGAGGCTCTTGTGAGGAATCCTGTTTCTCCCTTGCCTCTTCCAGCTTCTAGAGGCTGCCAGTATTCCTTGGTTTGTGGCCACGTTGGTCCCATTTCTGCCTTCCTCATGGTCACATTATTCCCACTTTTCTGTATGTTTGTGTTAATTGTCCTCTGCCTCCATCCTATAAGGATGATGCCATGGTAACATTTAGGGCCCACTCTAGTCATTTCTTGATTTCAAAATTACTAATTTAAGCACATCTGCGAAGTCCTTTTTTGCTATGCAAGATAATCATCACAGAATCCAGAGATTAAGACCTGCATATTCTGGAGAACTATCACGTAGCCTACCATACTGACACTTAGTCCTTCAAAAACCAGAGATTCACTTCCCCAGAAAACCAGAGGGTTTGCTTCTCCAGATGCATATTGTAAGAGCAGTTTGTCTATTTCTCTCTCCCTTTCTCCCCCTCCTCTAATCCCTGTACCATTTATGTAACTCCATGCAAGTTAAGTGACTTAACCAAATAGAGATGCTTTTCTTACTCACCTAAAAGACTGAGGTAAGCAACCACCAGCTCTTGTTAAGGGGCTCACTCAAGACCTGCCTCTCTGTGAGGGTCTATGATTCTTTTGAATTTTCTAACATGACTGTTGCCACGTGGTCACAAAATGGTTGTCCCAGACCCAGGCATTTAACGTAGGGAGAAGAGAGAGTGTTTCTAGCTGCTTCTGTTTGTTTATCAGTGAACTAAAACTTTTTCTGAAAACTCTCAAAAGACATCCTTTTATGTCCTATTGGCCAGAAGTGTGTCCTCCATCACTAGAGTGAGGGAGGCTAGAAAAAGAAAAACTATAGCTTTTCTAGGATGGATGGTATAAGGCATCCAGGCAGGTGATCAGGGACAACTGTCGAGTAAGGGAACTCACAGGGTCTATAAGATACCTGGTCTATAGAAATATTGGAGAGAGGCTGTATTGGGCAGAAGAAGAAAGAGAAGCAGAGACAAAGAACTCCTTGAACACATACTACTGGTCAGGCAGTGAACCTGATAGTTCTATAGTGTCTCATTTTATCTTCACAATAGTCCTTTGAAATTAGTATTAGTATTCCTATTTTTCAGAGAAAAAACTAAGGTTCAGAACACTTAAAGATATATACTCTCGGTACACAGAGTTAAAAATAATAAAGACAGAAATCCAACTTCACTGTGTCTAAGTCCAGACACCATGCTCTTTCTAATATTCCAGAATGAATTATCAAACCAAGTAGATCATCTGCAGTTGACTTTTTTTCTCTTAGTAGCCACTCTTCTTCAGGAGCTATTTTACTTTAACAGTGTTGACCAAAACTCAGAGCACTTCACTAACATCATAAATCACTCCAGGCCTGTGGTTATGAGGACAGCTGAAATTCTCCAGTTCCATCTCAAATATGTTCTGAGAGGCCTGGTCGACACATTGCAAGACACAGTTGAAATGGGAATGTGGTACAGAAGCCTGAGACCTTGTCCTCACCACAGAGAGTGGGCGTCCTAGGCTTCCTGTGGTGCATGCGACACCATTCATCAACATTCATTGGTTAATTGTATCTGTTGATGAAAAGTGCTAACAGAAACACAACTCAAGTATTGCTGCTGACATTTGTTAAGTCCGCTTCATGTCTTCAAATGTGCCCTGGAAGACATGAGTTTCTAAATATGTTGCTGAGAGATTTTTACAGAGAAGGAATACCATTGGTGGAAGTTGGCTTCTTTCTGAAGGAAGACAAATCCTTTGTTAAAAGTGTCTACAAACATAGGGAAATTTAGACAGCGGGAAAAAACATAACTCAGTGCCCCAGGACTAGACCAACCATTTTTGATTATTTGAATTTCAACCCCTCAACCTCATCTCTTTCTCCTTGAACTATTCTTTGTTTTCTGTCCCTATTGAATTTATATATTTAAACTCATCAGTTGATGTGTGTTTTATAAAAGCAATAGATAATATAAAAAAATTCCAGCTTACCTGAAACACACACACTAAATAAGGCAAAACAAATTGTAGATTTTGGCTTCTTTTTTTTTTAAGTGTAATGATTGTAATAACACAGATTAGCTGATACCAGGAAGCTCTCAGATTTTTACAACAGACTCATTCCCTTACAGTTAAAGACGTTGCCATCCAGGGAAAATACAGAACAGGATCTCATAATTTGCAGATACGTGGTGTAGATAGAGATTACTCAGTTTAGTCATCCACGGGAGTAAGCACCGGTTCATTTATTTACCTATGGCTCTGGAGGAGCAGGTTAGCCCTGGTGAAACAGCGGTGAGAATATCAACTCCTGGGGGAGATCCAACCCCTTTAAAATGAGAACTGAAGAAAGAAGAAAGAGATCCATTTTCCAGCTTGCTGGGAAGACAGGTCAGGTCTAGACCCAGTGTCTGCCTCACTGAAAGCCAACATGCTTGGCTCAGCAGACCTCCATGCCCACACTGGACCATTTGTTTCATCCCTGGCCTGCCTGAGTGGCCCCAGAGACAGGCACCAAATGCTAGCAAAGCCACCACCATAAAACCTCATGTGTGACACCACTGTCAGGAAAAGGCAGTTGAACCTAATGGGTGTTAGAGGCTCTGGAGAGGCCTGGTAACACCACCCGGAAGTGCAAGGGAGCTATTCCCTTAAGGGATGAACTTGGACCAGTGCACCCAAGAGATGAGGGGAAATCCAGCAGATGCATTGCTCACCCTCTTCTTCCTCTATGGACAGTCCTGATGCACATTAGGTCTATATCTGCTAGAGGAGCAACCAGCTGTGTGTATTGAGGAGCTGTGGCCAATGTAGCAATGTACCCACTGTCCTTAACTCTGGACTTCCTGGTACTGTGCCCCCAGTAAAGCATTACCTTGAAAGCTTTTGTCTTGGGCATTGGTTTTTGAGGAACAGATGTTGAGACAGAGTAAGTGATGATAATCATACCTGTCCCAGAATTGGTTTCTACATGGGATGGCAGTGCTTTCACACTCGGCATTTGCAAAGTTTAAAGAGCATGCAAATGGATCTGGTAAGACCCAGGAATAGTCACAGGTCTAGGTCAGCACCAGTGTGAAGTAGACAGACTGGGAGGTGGAAACAGGTTTGCTCTTTGCCCTGTCCAGCAGAGCTGAAGGTCAGAGAGAGACAGGACAGAGGTTCTTCCATGAGGTTGCACTCCATCTAACGTCTCTGAACAAAAACGTGTCATTGGAAATGAGAGACTGAATTTTCAGCACAAATTGGTGGAAGGCAGTAAATAGAGGTCGAATGTGAAAAACATTTCCTTCCAAATTATTTTATCTGGGAACCCTAACCATGGGTCCCCCCAGGGTGATCAGCCGAGTCCAGCCTTTTACAGGCATGAGCATTCAAGGATAAAGGAACTGCCCCCTAAGATGGCAGCTCCACTCATTTCAGCAAACCTTTACTGGCCCTCACTGTGCACAAGGTAAATGACAAAGTGTATTTATAAGAGCGAGTGAGTGCTTATCCAAAATTACAATTTCAATGTTAGGTCTGCTGCCTACTGGTTTAGTGGTGTTAGTCTCATCAGTTCAACATTCTGAGTCTCAACGTCTTCTGTGAAATCCTGATTACCTCCACCTCGCAGGACTATTAGCAGAATCCAATGAGATAACATGGGACATCTTTAAATTTCTGCCTCAGTTAGAATGATTTTGGCTGCAAGTTACAAAATATCTAACTAAATCTAGCTAAAATTACAAGGGCGCCTGTTATCTCTCCTGACCAGAATCTCAGAAGTAACTGTGGGCGCTGATGAGTTCAGCTGCTACACAGTGCCATTGCTCTTTCTGCTTCAGTTCTCTTGGGTTCCCAAAGGGACTTGAGTTTTCCACAGCTACAAAAATTGTGTCTGCACAAAACTGGATGAAAAGGTAAGAAAAGAGAAAGATCCTCCACTCTGCCTCCCTCTTTCTCTCAGGAAGAGAACAATCTCCCAGAAATCCCAACAGACCTTAAATCTCATTGGACAGAACTGGCTTATATACCCCAATCCAAACCAATCATAAGTGAGCAGGTAGGACTGCCTAAATTGATATAAGCCAATCATCATTCATTCCTTGGGCTTGGGAAGGATCTTCCTTCTCTTCCTAGAGTCCATTACTACCAGATAGCTAAACATAGCCAGAGTGTTGTTGGCACGGAAGGAGGGAATGGTGTTGACTAGGAAACCAAAGTGAACGATGTAATTTAAAAGTATTAGAAGATTATTTTTTAAACTATACTGTATAACAAGCTTTAGGAGTATTAAAAAAAAGAAGAAGAAACAAATTCTTGTCCTTAAGGATCCAAAAGCTTTACTCTGAGAATTTGTTTTCCCTGAGACTTCAGATTTCCACTCTTTTCAAAGCAATGATCAGGATAAAAGATGTAGAATGTGCTTCCCACCTAATCAACTGGTTCTTCAAAAATATAAAAAGAGAACAAATGAGTGACATGCCCTCCCCATTAAAAATAAATTCTGGTTTACAACTCAGAGTTAAAATTGCATTCGATTGTTACAGATCTAAGAAAAAGTCGATTTCTTCACTTTCTCTGTGTTAGGTTTCTGATATGCACATAGGAGACCACAGCATTCACAGTCCTTGGAACCTGTCAGTTTGTGGGATGGGATGCCTAAGAGTAGGGGGAAATTTCATCCTTCTCTTGATGGGACTGTTGACAAATAGTACTGGGTTTCAGAGAATAGAGAGCAGAGACAGGTGTTTGAGAATTTATCAACAAACTTTAACGGTGCAACAAAGAACAGTAAATAAAGGTTCCTGGAGGTACTCCACACTCTCTTCTTCCTGTCTTTATCCCACTTTCCATTGCCTCTGTGTTTGACAACTTGGTCTTGCTACTCATTTTAATGAAACCAGTATGTTTATCATATTTGATGGCAGACTCTGTTGTTTGCAACTTAAGGTTCTGTTATTTTTTCCTCAGACCGATTCAATTGGCAGCCTCTGCCGACGCCTTTGCACAAAAATGACACCAAAGTTAGAGCGGCAAGAAGCAAATTCTATACTTCACAGTTCTGCCAACAAAATAAAGCATTGCAACTGGTTTTTCTTTTCCTTAAGAAAAAATAAAACAGAAAGAATAAAAAGCCTCAACAAGAAAGCATGCTCATATGCCCAAGCGGTGGGCTTCAGAGATTTCTCTGATTCTAAATGCTTGGTCAACTCTACAGCGGCCCCTTGCCATGATGGCAGAAGACCTTGGACATGGGGAACAGACTTGGTTAGCATGACTCACTTTTATGGCTCCAAAGCTTCAAACATCAGCAGCCAAAAGGGACTGAGCAGACACTGAATAAAGGATAAATAATGAAAAACATATTGCAACATTCACTTTCAAATGATATTTCCAATTTTTTCTTACATCTACAAATTTCTAGCAAAATGAAGTTATGCAATTTCATTAAATTATCTAGATGTCACGAAAAAAGAAAAACAACTTTAGTATGATTTGAAATGTCTCTTTTCGGCTGACGCAAACATGCTAAAGTCTCTCTGTTGTATAAAGATTTTCCCCTTGTTTCCGTCTCTTCCCTTTCCTCTTCTTGACCTCCAAACTTCTCAAAAGAGATTTTACACACACACACACACATTGTCTCTACTTCTTTCTCACAATAATCCTCTACCTCCATCAACTTGTTTAACCATTTCTTAGAGTCCAATGGACTTTTTCAAATGATCTCAAACTTCTTGACATATCTGTTATTCCTGTTCCACTCATTCTGCTCATAGGCTAAGACATCACACTCACCTGAAAATATTGCTTAACTTAATCATATCATTGGTTTCTCCTAAGCTTCTTCTAAATTTTCTGAAGGTTTCTAAGAATTCAGACTTTTTCTCTCTTCAATTATCTGATTTATTCCCATGGCCTCCACTTCTGTCTCTTAAATTTCATTACTCATCTCAACAACGGACCCATCTGTCAACTGCTGAGTTCAATCAGCATGTAGAAGCATCAGAGCGCCTCAAAAGATGCCTTTTGTCCAATCCTGTTCCTTCCCCTAACATGCCTCTAACAGTGTCATCCCACACCAGGGTTAAAACAGAGAGTTCTCTTTGCTCTTTCTTCTTTTGAACTTCTAATGTCCAATCAATTGCTCAGTTCTCTCACTTGGGTGTCAGTTACTTCCTCATTTAAGCCATAGTTTTGACTGTTATGCTCATGATCATGTTCCTGTTGCCTCCATTCTAGGCCATTTCTAGCAGATATTTCTCTCCCATCTTTCCACTGCCTTCCACTCAGCTTCCCCTGTCAGTTACTTGAGTAACATACAGTTCTGACCTTGTCACTCCTGACTCAGATCTGTCTACTCTCTCTCTATTTTCTACAGAATAAAGATTAGTGTGTAGTTTAGCATTTAAGGTCCTTCATAATCAGGGTGTTACCAGGCTTTGCAACCTTAAAAAATCTTGTGTAGAATGCATTGCTTTAGCAACTTAACAGAATTCACCACAGAGGAGGACACACACACAGCACACAACACAACACACACACAGAAAAAAACAAAAATAAAATAGGAAGGGGAAATTATTTTTATTTCTTTTTTTAAAGTTCGATGGTGAAACAAATTTTTAACAATGATTGTATTGCCATCTTCTGGATAGGTTAGAGCACTGCATTTGAAGCGATTTTTCTTCCAAACATTTGGAAGGTTGGGCTTCAATTTTCAAAAATATCTCTCTGAATGTAGTTTTAATATCTAGTATAATAGCAGATGTTAGAGTTTCATGGAAGAATTACTTTTTATTTAAAAGCACACATTATTACAATTAACAAATTGGCAGGACCTTTATAAGAGGCTGAGTGTTCACCTTTTGCTACTGAGAATTATCTCAGTGAGCCCAAGAACAAAATGATTAGAGAAAAGGTGGAGAAATACAGTGTCTGTCTAATGTTAGGTGATGTTCAGAAAATCATTTTCTGATGCTACTCAACAATTCAAATCTTTCTTAACCTTTGAGACTCAGAACTAGAATGACCTTTTCCAAGGAAAACTTCCCAGGTCAAGTCTCACCCTCCCTGAATTTATACAGCTGACTTTTAGCATATACCCTTTATTTGGAAGACTAATCATACTACATGATATTAACAAGTGACATTTCTTGTGTTTGTCCCTTAATATACAGTAGTTGTTAGGAATCTGGCCTCTGATGTCAAACTGTTTTCAAATGTGAATCTGCCACTTGATAGCTGTTAATATTGTGAGTAAATTAGAAAGAGTAAATTAACAAAAATTATAAAATCACTCAAAACAGTGCCTGCCACATAGTAAGCACTTAATAGTTATTAGCTAATATCAAGCAGATTGTTACAGACACGATTCTAGGCCATAATCCCAACAGGTAGCACCTCACATAATAGGCTTACAAAAAATATTAAGTGACATACTTTTTAAGCTATTTTTAAACCAATTATATATTTAAAATACATAGAGGTAAAATTCATCTAACTATGAACAGTTGCATAATCATGCCCACAATCATGATAAAGAAAATTTTCATAACCCTAATAGATTATCCCTTGTTCCCACTCCAACCCCTGAAGACCCCCAGTTCTTAGCAACCATTGATCTACTGTATTTCACTATAGCTTTCCTTTTCTAGAATTTTATGTGAACGGAATCATACCACATGTTGTTTTCTGTGCATGCATTCTGTTACTTAGTATAAGGAATTTAAGATCCATTTATATTGTTTTGTATAACAATAGCTCATTCCTTTTTATTGCATATTAGTATTTTATGGATACTTGGGTTGTTTCTACATTTTGGCTTCTATGAATAAAGCTGCATGTGAATTCATATACATGACTTTGTGTGGACATGTTTTCACTTCCCTTGGTCAATTACTTAGAAAGTTGCTAGGTTGAATAGTAGGTAGATATTTAAATATAAAAGAGCCAGCAAGTGGTTGTATCATTTTATTTCCAATCAACAAGGATGAGCTTCAATTATCCTATATCCTTACAAACACTTGACATATTCAATTGCACTGATTTTAGCTATCCTAACAACTAATGTTAAACATTTTTAATTTGCATGTTTCTTATTTGTATATCTTCCTTGCCATCCATATATCTTTTGCTCATTTTATAATTTATCTTCTTACTATTGAATTGTAGAATCCAAGTCCTTTACCAGATATGCTTTGCACGTTTTCTTCCAATCTAGCCCTTTCATTTTCTTAACAGGTTCTTTTTAAGAGTAAAGTTTTTAGTTTGATGAAGTCCAATTTATTTTTTCTTTTGTTTTCTATCTATGAAATCTTTATGGAGAAATAAATGAACTTAGAAAGAATTGAAGACATAATATTCAGTCTTCTGATTTATTAAATGGTATCGCTACACATTTAAAAGTTTTTAAAAATTTTTTCTCAGCAATATTTCATAGCTTTTGTTGTCCATGTCTGGTACTTTTTTGTTAAATTTGTCCCCTAATATCTATCATTTTTTTTTATGTTGTAAAAAAATGGCGAGTGGTACCTTTCTATTTCTATTTCAGTTGTTTATTGCGAATATATAAAACTAAAACTAATTTTTTCATGTTGACCTTATAACCTGAAACACTGCTAAAAAAAAAAAACCCAACTTAGTTCTAGTAGTGTTTTTGTAGATCCCTTGGGAGTTCTGATGTACATAGTCCTGTCTGCAAGCACAGTTTCTTTCTTTCTAATTTGTATAGCTTTAATTTCATTTTCTTACCTTACTGTACTGATTAGTGACTTTCCTTTTTCTTAATTGTAGGTAAAAAATATTGAGCCATTAACTATTGAGTATCTTAACTATAGGATTTTTAGTAGATAACTTTTACCAATTGATGATATTCTATTTTATTCCTAATTTCTTGAGATGTTTGCTCATAAGGTAGAAAAGGTAGAACATCCTTAGCTGGAATACAGAACAAGAACAGTACAGGACTTGAACATCAAGCTTGTGTAGAAGGCCCTTCCATAGTTGTAGGAAGATGCTGATTTTTAAAAGAAGCAAAAAAAGAAGTTGTGGGAAAAAAGAGAAGATGTGGGAGCAAAACAGAAGGTGTTTTATGAACACATAGCACAGCGATGTGATGAAGAGAAAGTTCAAAGGAAGAATTAGACAAAGTAATAGAGAAACATAAAAAAAAAGTTAGCTAAGAAGGACAGGGAGCTGAGACTTGACACAGAAACAAGAAACAGCTGGTGAATGAAGTTCTATGGACAAGAAAAGATTCAAATTCAAGAAAGCTTGCAAGAAAATTGAAAGAACAGGAAAGCTGAGCTACGAGACAAGATCACATAAGTAAAGGTTTTAAAGAACTTAACACGGACTAGGCAATATTTGCAAGATGCTAAGATTTAGCTCAAGAGTACAGGAGGCAACTGCAGCCCAGCAGCAGGCCCAGGAAGCAAAGGGGGCAGGATAATGCTAAGAGCTTGAAGCAGAGGTGGCAGCAAACAAGGTTGACCAGGCCCTGGCCGGGTGGCTCAGCAGTAGAGCGTCGGCCTAGCGTGCGGAGGACCCGGGTTCGATTTCCGGCCAGGGCACACAGGAGAAGTGCCCATTTGCTTCTCCACCCCTCCGCCGCGCTTTCCTCTCTGTCTCTCTCTTCCCCTCCCACAGCCAAGGCTCCATTGGAGCAAAGATGGCCCGGGCGCTGGGGATGGCTCTGTGGCCTCTGCCTCAGGCGCTAGAGTGGCTCTGGTCGCAACATGGCGACCCCCAGGATGGGCAGAGCATCGCCCCTGGTGGGCGCGCATGCGGGAGCCTGTCTGACTGTCTCTCCCTGTTTCCAGCTTCAGAAAAATGAAAAAAAAAAAAAAAAAGGTTGACCAGGACAAGATCCAAGAGATCTGGACCACCCATCTCAAGTATGGTCCAGAAACATGCCTCCCATACAAAGACTATGCTCTAATAAGCTTCCAGTATAATCTCATAAACATCAATATTCTTTTTCCAATCTTTTAATATGTTTGGCTACAATATACTTGTATGTTCCTTTTTTTTTTAAGTACAGTATTCTACACAGCCTCTTCAATGTTATCACCATACTCACGACCCACAAGGTGTTCAGCGCATTATTAAGGACATTTCTTAAAATGGGAAGATCCATTTCCTCAGCAAGTATAAGTTGGCAGACAGAAAAAGAAAACATCCTTTACTATCCCAGGAAGCTGATGACAAAGGCCAACCAACAATGATCCTGGAATTAGTGGGTAGGAAGAGAAACCACCAGTTTCCTGGGCTTCTCCCAGATCTTGAGACAAAGAAAGTTAGCACCTGAAGGGAACAGCTTGGTTCATCAAGTCAGGCCTCTTCTGGACGACTGTGGACTGTGATGGCCCTCTGAGGTTCACTGAGGTCTCAGGCCTGGGCAGCTGGCTGAACTCCGCAAGCATCTGCAGTATTATCAGACTTGGCTGCAGGGTTTTCTAAAGGTGTCTGTCTCTTACCAGATCCAGGGTTTTTCAGCTCCCCTGTCCTGGGATCTTGCAAGGAAATCCCTTGGCCATTCCCACGCTATCTCTGGGAGCACTTGATCTTGACTTTATAGGTGGGACCACCCTCCTTCCTGACTCTAGAGTTGGCTAACATTTTCCTACTTCTTCTTGCCCTATATTTGTACAAACAAATTCTTCAAAGATCCAGTGGGGACCTTGGGCAGAGAGTGGGGTCAAGCCCTGGAACTGAGTCTCTCATCTTCTCAAAATCCTTGGGGAACTATTTATTAGAATTATGTTATGACTGTTAAATAGCTTCCTTTCTTTCCCATACATCAGAAAGTCTTTATGAATAGGAACTTTATTTTTTAATTGTCTCTTATCTCCACTGTCCTTATCATAGTGTTCAGTTTAAATTTGAAATTCAGTAAATACCTTCTGCTCCCCGAGTTCAGAGATCAACTTTACAGACAATTCCCAGTCACTCCTCTAGATGGCACATGTGACCTACTTCTCTTGACTGAGGAAAGCAAGCATGGCTTCCATGGGGTGGCTCTGAGACTTTCCTATCTGCATTTTGATTGCTTTTCAAGCTTGAGAAGGGTCTGCTTCAACTGAAAGAAGTGGATCAAAAACATCTTACTTAAGCCTTAAGAAGTTGTTCCTGTGGGTGAGGGTGAGAATGAATAACTTCAATAACTTCCCAGCCCCACACCTCATAGCCTTAACAAAAGATGTTTATTTCAGAAAATAGAAACACATACACATACGCACACATACACATACACACACACACACACTGATGAGGGGAAGTGTGCTAAAAAGAAATCGTTCTTCTGCCAATACCTTATTGTCTGGAGTTTTTATTTTAAGTCACTCTCATAAGCTATTTCTTAAATGCTATGCAAAAAAAAAATTAAATTAAAATAAAAAGGTCATTCTCCAGCCCGCCTCCATGGTGGGCTGGAAAACATATTTGCCATGCTTCATTGACCTTGACTGTCCATCTCGTTCCACTAAAATGAGCAAGTTATGTTCTCTAAAAGTCAGTGCTTAAAAGCCTTTTTATAGATGCAAATAGATTAGATGAAGCTGCCCTCTGTGACCACTAGACGTGTTAAAGGTCAACATTCACACTGGCTTTGTTAAAGTGTAATCTGGTGCCTTGCTCAGTCCAGCTGGCCGCTGGTTCATATTTAACTCTGCCTTGGAGGAAGGTAGGAGAACGAATCCAAGGGGACCCTTAATGAAAATGTCCTCCATCTGACACTGAAAAGATACCCAGAGAACCTAAGTGCATCCTATTTTAAAGGAAAGACATAATGACTTAGATTGGTGAAAGTGCCCTTTTGGTTATCTAATTAAATAAATGGCGTTTGATTTTGTAAAAGAAGCCAGTGGGGAGACACATATACCGATAGGCAGGAGTGGTTCCCACCTGGGGTACCTGAGTCACCAGCATGAAGGCTGGCCAGGGATCTTCCCACAGCGGTCATCACTCTGCGCTGACCCAGACCATGAAATCATTTCTGGTCACAACACTTGTTCGGAAGCCACAACAATACGGCTGGTTTGAATGAGCATTTTCGTCTGGCTGGGCTAGGGAGAGACACCACTGGAGCTCCCACCAGGCAGTTGTCCATTGACCATGTCTTGAGAAGTATGGGAAGGGATGGCAGCTGGGGTCAGAGACCCTTAGATTATAAGAGGAGCGTGGGAACCTGCCAGAACTGTGTTCAAGAGAGAAGATTCTTGGAAAGGGTCAAAAGCAGCTAGACCTACTCAATAGAGACTTAAAAAGCCAAAACTTTTAAGGCTCAGGAGACAAAGTATGTCATGGAATTTGGGGCTGTTTATGCCTTGAAATCAACAGTGCTATACATGGACAATCTGACTGGAAACTTCAGAGAATTCTGAAAACAGTCAGACAGGTGTCTTCTTGGGTGATTGGCACGGATGGTGTTCATTTCCCTGGTCAGCTCTGTGGGCAGCTGAGGTGCACAAGAAAAAAGAAAGAAAAACAGAGAGATGCTGTCCAGTACCTTGAAAGTGGCCTGATCATGCTCTAGGCATAACTTTGGCCAGTTCCTACAAACAAGCACCCTTCTTCCCAGGTTAATAGATAAAATTATATATTATGTGTTGAGAGCACACCTGCAACAGTCATTTGACACAGATCATTTTAATTAATCTTTATAGTAATCTTATGTGTGTTAATATGCTTATCCCCATTTTATAGATGAGAAAACTGAGCCCAGGGAAGATAAGCATCTAAGGTCTCACAGGGAATAAGAAGTAAAATTAAAATTTAAACTCAATTAGTTTGACCACAAAACCCATAGCCGTATTCACTATAGTTGAGTATTTCCCAAAGCAAAATCACCTCATAGGCATCACCCACACATATAGGTGCCAGATGGAAGTGTTACCCTAACTGTCTCAGGCATCTGAACAATTTTTTTTATATGTTACAGAAGCAAATGTGGAAGGAACACAGAGAACAAGACGATTGACTCTGGGCTTAAGCACCTCATCAAGGAGATACCTGCAAGAGATGAAGAAAAAGAATGAGAAGTTCCTGGACAGGCCTGGGAAGGAGGCAATGTGCAAAGGCCGCGTGGCACTGCTCAGCACAGCATGTTTGTGCAACTGGCGTTCAGCTGAAGTTAGGACAGCCAGGCTGGCCAGCATCAGATCTGCTCAGGCAGGGCCTTTGGTGGGATATATTCTCATGGGTTTGGAGTTTTATCCTATAGATAATGTTGAGTCACTAAAAGATTCAAGGATGGGTATGTGAGAATGGTGGTGACCTAACTAGGTAATCATAGCAAAGGTAAGACACTGAAAATAGGCATCTACTGTATTATTTCCCACAGCAGGGTCACTCCACTTAATTCTGACATAAAGAGGTTAGGGCTGTAAAGAGTAACCCATGCAGCATTAACTGGAATGAAGACGGTCCCTTTAAAAACCTCACACTTCCAACCCCGCACACACCCGGGCAATAAGCATGGCGATGGAGGCTTTGTTCCGACTCTTCCACTGCTGTCCTCCTTCCTCCACCTGATTTCCAGGAACTTGGAACATCTAGGCTGTCCCTTTTTTCACATTACTTGTCTGTGATGCAATCAAAATGTGTTTCCCAGTGTGTACCTGTGCAATTCAAGGTTTCACTGGAGAGGTGACTTTCCAGGTGCAAGTGAGTTGACAACCTTGGAAACCCTCCCACTGGTTCTCAATAGGAAGCTGAAGTCTCTTCCCCCTAACGGGTCAGTTTTGTTTGTTTCATACAAACATACTTGTACATATACACATATATATGTGTAGATATATATGTAGATATAGCTGTACGTACACAGACATAAACACATGCGTATAATAATTTCACGTTAATCTTTATTCTTACAAGTTAAAGGAATATACTATCCTAATGTCTTGAATTTTGTATCTATGGGTAAGCAATGCCTCACTGATAGAGCTCTTATAAGACTTAAATGACATAACATATCATGTACCCAACACAGCCTGACCCAAAGCAGGCTCATACGTCCCCTCCACCTTCTGCACCTCTAGCAGACTAGAAACGGATGTAAGAAGTTTTATACTGTATTTGTCTGGTATTTGTCCTCAACTGATCTTAAATGAAGAGGAGATTGGGGGCGGCAGGACGGGGGCTATTATAATAACAAAGCTCAGAAATGGCTGGATCCAGGGCCAGAGTAGGATCCTTCCTGACCTCTCCTTTTCCTTCTCCTCTGACTGCCTCCCCTCTCCTTTTTCCCTCCTTTCCCCTTTTGTCTCTATGTTGGCTTGATGTTCAAGAGCCTTCTCCCCAGAACTGACAAGGACAACTGCCAGCAACTCAAGACCTAAACTTGACCAACTGAGCAATCTCAAAAGAAGAGAACAATGTCCCAAAAGACTGGCGTGACCTAAAAGCCACAAAAATTCTGAGAATCATTAACAAACTATTTTTACAACCTCTTTGTGTCAAATAGGTGCATTGTGCTTAGAGTGCTGCACAGAATTCTGGTACATTGAAATAAGGAAAAAGAAATACCCTGGCAGATGTTCAAACGAACGCAGTTACTGAGACCAAAGGTGTCATACGACAAAGATTAGATTCCAGCCTAGAAAAATTAAGGGCTTCAAGCTTGCATGTAGCACCTCTTTGTACATGAGAATAAATTAGAAAATCCAGTGACCAGTGTCCTAATGAGAAGAGAGACACAGGAACACACATGGGGGAGGGGTGGAGAAACCCCTGTGAAGACAGGCAGATGTTGAAAGTGATGTGGATATAAGCCTAGGACCTCTGAGAACTGCTTGCCGTCACCAGAAGGTAGAAAAGAGATGTGAAACGTTCTCCCTCCAGGACTGTGACAGAAAACAATCACTGTTGTTTAAGCACACCAACCTGTGGTCATTTGTTACAACAGCCATGAGAAACAAATATAGTTGGCAATATGGCACAGTGGAATAAAAGTTACATTCTAGACAGAAGATCCCCGTTATGTTCACACTACGCTTTTACAACCCGTGCAGAGAACCAGTTATCATGCTGAAAGCATCATCTGTCTTCTCTATAAATGGGAATAATATTATCCCTCTTGACACCTCTTTTAAATTGTGCTGGGCTCATTCAAACTGGAGGAGGTATAAAGATGGGGTCTTTGATGCAGTAAGTTTGGAAAATCCTATATGTCTGACTTTTCTGCAGAGACTAACAACCCAGGTTACTATATAAAAGGCAAGCAGAAGACTTGTAATTAGGAATCCATTTTGTCTTATTTAACCCAGTCCTCTCCAAATTTCTCCAATAAAATATTTCCTTCAAGGAACTTCAGGTAGTATCTTGCAGATGCACACCTTTTTCTGGAGCCCAGTGAGAAGCACCGCACTGTGCATTGAAACGAACATACTCCGTCTTTGGAGGGTATACACTCAGGAATTATTCATGTAGAAGAAAATTTGCAAAACCTGCAGAAATCATCCATGCACCCTCCGTGGCAATGTTCTTGGTTTGCATATTGCCCACGTGACTTTTGTTAAATGCAATTGGAAGACTGTGTATATGGAGTCACAGTTTATTTTAAAATGCATGCCTCCCCCCTCCCCCCCAAGTCCAGGAACAAACAGAACATCGTCTAACTCCAGCAGGATGCAGAGAGCAAACAAACATCTGCTAAGACTCCTGTTCTGGTCCACAAATGTGATTTCATTTCATTAAAATCTTTGTGGTCTTAGTATTTGTGTCCTAAATGTTACATGTAAAAAAAGGTATTTAGCTAAGAACATTTATTTCCTTTAATACCCAAAACAATTGAAAATCACATTATTTATTAGCACTTTTATTAACAGTAGAACCTAAAAAAGGTATTTAACAGTCTCATCCAGAGTCTCAGATCATGTGTATTTTTTAAGAAAATCCGTATTTTCTTTTCTTTTTAATATTTTATTTATTGATTTTTAGAGAGAGAGGAGAGAGAGAGAGAAAGAGAAAGAGAGAGAGAGAAGGGGGAGGAGCAGGAAGCATCAACTCCCATATGTGCTTTGACCAGGCAAGCCTAAGGTTTCGAACTGGCAACCTCAGTATTCCAGGTCGACGCTTTATCCCACTACACCACCACAGGTCAGGCTCATGTGTATTTTATATTAAAAAGATCCTTTCAGTACTTTTAGCTCGGTGGACTACCAACTGTTACCTACCCTACCAAGTCGCATTGCTGAGCTGATTCCTTCCTTGTTCCAGCAGTTCTCCTCCCCACATACCCCTGTGCTTCGTGCCTGGAGATACTGATCACTGAGGACCACATCAGATGGCTCTCTTGTCCCCTCTTAGCCCAGAAAGCTGTCTTCCCAGATGCCAGTCCTCACCCTGCCCAGTCATCCTACCCAGTGTTAGAGGGACGGGGGCAGGGAGTGGGCCCCTCTGCAGCCTAAGGAGACAGGACTAGCCAGTGTGCTGCTTCCCCTATAGCCTACCCACGATTTTGTAAACTGTCCCTTTCTTAAACTCTGTTCAAATTACCACATATGCCCATGCCACCTTTTTCCTTTGGGAACCCCCAGAAATTCAGCTTTAGAATGTCATTTTATTAACCTTCCCTACCTTCACAGATCACTGTGATGTAAGCACAATCTGCATTTTACACATAAGAAAAGAGAGGTCCTTTGCCTGAATTAACACTGAAAGAGGCAGAGTTAGGCTTAAACCCAGGACTGCCTGACTCCAAAGTCTGTTACTCCAGCATTTCACTATATTTCAATGCAAAAGCAATTCCAATTGAAAATAATTACAAAATCATAAACCGTTATGAAGTTACACTTAAATCAACTCATGCTGTATCGAAATATTTTTTAAATAAATGCTTATTCTATGCCAGCATTTCTTGAGCATTCAAATAAGCAGCACAGCCCTTTGATGCTTCCTCTAACCACGTGATCAGTACCATTTTAGAGATGAAGCAAGGGATACTAATTTTCTAATAAACACTTCCGAAGGACAGAATTTTCACAGAAAGACCAATTTGGCTTTCATCAAAGACACGGGGTGACACTTAGGGAGAGAGACATTGACATACCCGTGGCAAATAAATGAATAACTTCCTAGCAATGTTTTCCCTTCCGAGTTCCCTGGTCCACTCCCTGCTGGATTCGCGGCTCTCTCCCTCCTCCACCCATGCCGTGTCCACTCTGACCGCCTGTGCTCTTCCCGTTTTTACAGATTTAATGTTCTATCCTAAGTGTACACCCCAAACTGCATACCTAACCCCATCTGGTTCAGATTATGGGTGAGTCTTCCGTTTAGCACAATCTAACCTCTTCAGAGAGTAATTAAAATTATCCATCATCTATCTATCATACTTGACCTAGGTATGTGAGTATATCTATGAATGTCTTTTAAATTACATCAGAGTTTAGTCTCCAGAACAATATAGAAGTGAGATTTAACTTCCAAGCTAACAAATTATCCTGCAATAATTTTATGGAGGCTATCCAAAAGCAAGAGAAAAGAGAGACAGAGAGAGACTTAGATTTTAAGTGATTTCTCAACGTCACAACCCATAAATGGCAGAGCCGGGATGTGAACGCTCCAATGCCCATGTTGATTTATACGTTACCTCGCAGTGAGAACACTGAAGGCACAGAAATGGTTTCTTCTTGTTGACAAGGAGGGAGAAATTGGTCATTTAATATACAAGTTAGATTTAAGCATTTTGAACAGATTATACTTCTTTGCCAAGGATGCAGTTAAACAACATCCCAAATGTCCGAGTCCACCATGTACTATGGTCAATATTGCCAGTAAGCAGAAGGATACCAAAGCTTAGCTGTCTCACTCTTCAATGCATTTGGCAATCACTGTGACTTGCCGCTTACTAATCCCCAAACCAGGATTTTCTGAGGACCTGTCTTGTGCCCAGCACTAAGCTAGAAAACCTTGTATGGGACAGAAGTATCTAACATGTTCTCATTCTCTATCTTTTAGAAACATACAGTTGGGGAGTCCAGACAGAACATATAAACAAGCATTCACTTTGTAAGACAGTAAGTATGCACTTGTGCACCAGCTAACATATGTGAACTACTAATACCACAGGAGAGAGGTTCCCAAGTTGTCCTGGAGCTGTCCACGGAGCAGGTAGGCTGACATCCTCGTTGACAGAGATTTGATTCCTCCCTTTCTGGCTTTGGGATATTAACCACTAGATTTTAATCATTAGCTATCAATTCTTCAGTCCAGTGTTCTTTTCAAATAGATTTTAACTAAAAATGGTTACTTTCTAAAGGTAGTCATTGCATTAAACAATTTTTCTCCGGTTAAAATAGAGGGTTCATGCCGTTTCAGGGGTCCAAAGGAGGTTAATCAAAGCAGGTCCCTCCTGAGCATTTCTCCGCGGTCTCCATTGATCGTGGGCACCCCCGCCGCAGAGTTCCTACAGTCTCAGCTTGGTTTGGACTGCTCACAGTCAGAGCTCCTCGGTCTCTCAGGAAAACACACCAGACTCCTGACAAGCCTCCTCCTCGGGCCCCCACGCGGCGATGGGATTAGTTCCTCCCAGGGATAAAGTACAGGCAACACAAAATAATCAGTCCAAAAATGTTGTGGGTCCAGGACTGTTCCACTTTAATCCTGCCTAGTGTGTGGCCTGTCAGGGTCACGCTACCATGTTTCATTCGCTACAGTGGAATCCTCAGAATCATGGATTGCAAACACAAGCTCCTACAGGGTCACCAGTGTGGAGATGATTATGCAAAAGAGACTACAGCTGACTCTCACACAACACGGGGATGAACTGCTTGGGTCCAGTTATATGTACATTTTTCTCAGTAGATACTGTAAATGTATTTTCCTTATGATTTTCTTTTCTCTAGCATATTTTGTTGTAAGAATACAGTGGATCGATCACTTACATCAGTGGTAAGAATTTCTGGTAAACAAGGGTAGGATATTAGCCTGACCAGAGGGTTGCGCAGTGGACCCAGGTTCGAGACCACGAGATCGCCAGTTTGAGTGCAGTCTCATCTGGTTTGGGCAAGGCTCAACAGCTTGAGCCCAAGGTTGCTGGCTCGAGCAAGGGGTCACTCGGTCTGCTGTAGCCCCCCAGTCAAGGCACATATGAGAAAGCAATCAATGAACAACTAAGGAGCCGCAACGAAGAACTGATGTTTCTCATCTCTCTTTTCCTGTCTGTCTGTCCCTATCTGTCCCTCTCTCTGACTCTCTCTGTCTTTGCCACAAAAAAAAATACATGCAGGTTTTCGAAGCGTGGGGAGTCAGCACTCCTAACCCCCACGTCCTGCAAGAGTCAACAGTGTTGTCTTTTTCTAGTGTTACTTCTAAATCTTTTTCTCTCCATCCACTCACCGAAAAGGAGAAGAGTCGTCCTGCCAAGTCCTCTGTGTGTCTGACCAGGAAATCTGAAAATCTGAATATGTATGAGAATGTTTAAGCACTCAGCAGGCTGGGGGAGGGACAGTTCAAGAGTGGCCTTCATTCCTCTCTCTTGACCAGGTGATGTCATTATCACAGAGGGTTAGTACATTTATGAGGCAGAAATCGACATGGAAAGGGCCAAGAGGCATTTCAGCTCTCCTTTTAAAATCACAACAATAACATAGTGGCTGGCGTCAGGGCTTGAAAAGCCAGAAGCATAATTAGTCTGTTAAAGTCTTGGTGGTTCAGATGGTTTAAGGATTTGAGGAATGGCATTAAAATGTCATCAACATCATAATCCACAGAGTGAAGTGTTTAGAGCTGTTTATTTCTGTTTTCTTGTTTTTGAAGACAAGAAGTCTTTGCCTTTATGAGTTTCTTCATGGGGATTCCATTTCAGAAGCTTGGATTTTTAGAGAAATAAATAAATCAAATTCCAGGGCGCATTGAGGTCTCACCAAGAGGTGGCATTTAGAAGCTGATTGTGTCAGAAGTAAAGAGGGAATTGGGACCGTGGCCACCAGCAGTCACTAGTTTTTACATAGAGAAGGCAACATCCCACATGGTGTCACTTCTGAAGAAGTGGGGGTCGCACGGCCTTTCCTAAAATCAATCCTCCGTGCTTTGCTCTTGCTTTAAAAGTTGCGTTTTGTTTTAAAGTCAAGATTTTCCAAGTGCTCTTCACAAAGCCCCAGGGCTCTTCATCGGCGCCATGGGGCTGTGGAGGGGCCAGGTGGGAGGTCTCCGGGACCCCACTCTAGCTTTATCCCCAATTACTTTTTATTTGTTTAAAACATCAAATAACAAATGGGTTGAAATATTTCGTTTATAAAAGGGGTTTTTCTAAAAAAGTAAAAACAAGAAAAAGATCGACAACCAACCACCCACAAATTGAGAATGCTACCGAGTCAAAGGGCCACGTTCAGTTGGCAGAGTGTGACGTGCCTCCATGCCGTATGGAATGAGAACACAGTAGCAATATGTCCACAGGAGTCACTGTAGCTCGCTTAGCAAAGAATGGGTCAGAACATGGAATTTTCTTTTCTTTTTTTTTTTTTAAGTGACAAGAGGAGAGATAGTGAGACAGACTCCTGCAAGCACCCTGACCAGGATCCACCTGGCAACTCCGTTTCAGGCCAATGCTTGAAACCAAGCTATGTTTAGTGCCTGAGGCCAAGGCTTGGACCAACGAAGCTATCCTCAGCACCTGGGGTCACACTCAACCAACCGAGCCACTGGCTGCAGGAGAAGAGAAGGAGAAAAGGGGGAGAGAGAAGGAGAGAGAAACAGATGGTCGTATCTCCTGTGTGCTCTGATCAGGAATCAAACTCAAGACTTCATACACCATACCAATGTTCTAACCACTGTCACCGGCTGGGCCAGAACATGGAAATTTTCACAGAAGATTCTAGAAAGGGTAGAGAATGTTGAAAGGAGATGATACATAATATTAAATGGAAGATTCAACTGAAACACCCTAGGAACAATGTTAGTCTACAGTCAACATGTGAATTTCACAAGAAATTCCTTAAAACCAGTTACATGACTTTGGGTCTCTCACCAACTTCCAGGATGAAAAGATTTCCCAAACAAAAAAAATTAAAAGGAAGATTTAGAAGAAAGCTCTAGATAGAGTTATACTGTGAGTTCTACCCTCCACCCCACGGGGAGGGGGCAATGAGGAACCTGGCTTCTCACCTTGAGTCTAGTGAGAGGTGTTTTGAGTGGGACCACTAAGAGAACCTGCTTTTGCTGCCTGGGTGTGGGACGTTCCTCTGACCCAGGGAAGACCCTGGTGTCCTGCGGGAGCAGAGGGAGCTCCCAGTAACTCTGTCCCTCTGACTACAAGCCCAAGTATGCGACGCCTGGGCTAGGTGGAGACTCCGTGGAAAGAGGTCCAGCTGGGCCCTTTGATTCGGGACCCCAAAGACGAGCCTAGAAGCACTTCTGTGGGCGGACAAGGGAATCTGGACTGAGAGCACCTGGGAAAAACAGAGCAGCAGACACTCAGAGACTGAGAAGCAAGCAAGGGGCTGGAGGTGAGGAGAACTATTGTCTGAAACTGTCCGAGAGGCAAGCAGGTGGGCGTCCCTGAAGAACACCAGTGCAGCTCTGAGAGCAATAAGCCAACTTACAGCATGGCAGGCAGGCCAGCCTTGTCCTTTCTCCCCCATGCCTGTCTCTCCCATTCCTCCTGCAGCCAAAAGTCAGCAGGAACAGCTAGTGAGTGTCAGGAAGGGTTGGCGAGGTCACAAGCAGCTCACCACCCCACTGCCACCAAAGACAGGCTTGTCCGGTGCCTGCTCTGGCAAACAGAAGTCTTACTTTTGAATGCAAACGGCAATGTTAGTTAATGTATTATGACTGAAGATTCTAATTTCTAGAAGAAAAGAAACAAACAAACACTATCCTGTGTAACTTAAGAGAGTCGGGGGTCTTGCTTTATAAAATAAGAATGACCAGCAATGTCATAATGCCTGATGGTTTTCTTCCTAAGGAAAACATAAATAAAACCTTTCTCAATTATTAAATCTCAAGGTGAAAGTGGAGGGGAAATGCCTGTTAGTGACAGGCCCTTTAATGAGGTTAGTTTATTGTACCAGTCCAAAGTGCCTACCGGATAGTTGAGTCTGGCCCCATGGCAATGTCCAGAGCAGGTCTTGATCCTGAGCTAAAAAGTGAAATTCCGCATGCTGTGGTCAAGGGAACAGGGATCAGTGGAAGAATCCATGGAGGGTTTGAAAGGTTAGTTATTCGGGTGCTTGTTTTGTGTCTTTTAGTTTTTCCTTGCAGAGGATTCTTGCAGGTAGCGTTCCACCTAGAAGGCCTTTCGATCTCACCACATGGCAGCATTCTCCATAACACCACTCCGTGTCCTTAAAAACTCACGCAGAAAGGGAGGAGAGAGTCTTTTGGCTTATAGGGAAATAGCAGGCGATGGTTCACATAACCTAACCCTGAAAGTCCTTTTGTTTTCTTTATCTGTGTTGGGGATAAAGAGGAATCATTTGTTCCTCTTTCAAGATCTCAACTATCTATCTGCCTTCTGTCTTTACTTGCTGCTCTTAGGGAGGCCGCTCACAACTTCTCGCTAATGGGAAACAGTCACAGAACAAGAAAGAGAAAAGATTCATCTCTTAGGGGAAAAAGAGATATGGATTCATGAGATCAAAAGAATAGGCAAAACATAAGAGCACATCATCCATTAGGTGCAGCAGGAAGTAGAATGGGAATGGGGTCCAGAATCGCAGGAAAAGCACATGAGCGCCCTGGCTCCTCGGGGTTTCGGGGAGAGCTGCTAATGAGCTGTTCTAGTTATAAAATATGTCCAAATATTTTATCAAAGAATAAAAAGTAATCTCTGGGAGAAAAAAAAAAAGACCCATATGTTCTATATGTTGACCCACAGATGGGGGAAAAACTTATGTGTCAGAAAACAGAAGGAGGAAAGGGTCATGCTTTTTGGGGTCCCATAAAGACAGTGGCCTTGATAAGGATCACCTCAGAGTTTCACCTTCCTCAGAGCAACACCAAGGTGCCGTGATTCATTTGCACCCTTAATATACTCCAGGAGTTCAAGTCACATGATCGTTCATAGGACAAGCTCAGTTTCTGTCCTATCCTGGCTGACGGTAACAGTCACCTCATCTTTCTAGGCCTTTGAAGCAGGAATGGTAATGACCCTGACCTTATGTAATTTGGGTGAAAATTTAACAAATTAATGTAGATGTGGAAGCCACGAGGAAGAACTGCTGAGACATCGTGCTGCGGGGACATACTCGACTGACACCCTCAGCTCCTGTCTTTTTGGCTCCGTCCTCATATATTCTCACAGGGCTGCTCCCAGGGAGTCAATGACCAAGCATGGAGTGAACCAGTGCAGGTCATCCCTGGGACATAAGGGATGCCCAAAACAGATGTCCCTCGCTTGAAGACTCCCATTGGTTGGCAGAACCTTTCCTGGAATTGCACTCAGCTTGAGACTCTTCCTTCCCAGTCGTCCTCCCTCCCTCTCTCCTCCCGCAGGGGTCCAACCACCACTGTGGTGGGAAGGCTCCCACTACTTTCCACCATTCCCTCCCCTCCATCCTTCACAGGGTTTCCATCACAAGAAATCCTTTTGAAATTTTATCGCATCATAGTGCATGCAAACTAACACAGTTGGTGAAAAAATAAATAAAAAGCCAGCATCTGGCATGTAGTACATGCTAAATAAATAGAACTTTTTATTATTAACACATAGAGTGGTAGGTGATATAAACATGTAATTCCAAGGAAGGAAAATTCATTTCAAATCAAGACATTCAGAAAGATTTCATATGTGAGATGAATTTTGAGCTAATTGGAAGAATCTGGCAAATGAGGTTTGCTGAAGATTGGGGACCAGCCACTTGAGTGAGGGGAATAGTACAAGCAGAGCACAGAGGCTAGGGGAGCGAGATGCTTCGAGATTGCCGAGAATGCAGGGCGCGTGTGCCGTCATAAGGCCAGCTAAGTCTGGAAAAGCAGGTTGGGGCTAAAGTGTGGAAGGAAATTTATGTTAGTCAGTTTTGCTGTATTACCAAGCAAACCCCAGATCTCAGTGGTTCACAGCAACCGACACTTGTCTCTCATTCGTGTGCCATGCTGGGACTGGGGATCAGCTGCTGTGACTCTACCCCATGTGTCTTCCCGTCGTATTCTCTGACTCCAGCCAAAGAAGCTGCCCCTATTTGGGAAACATAGCTTCCCCAGAATAAGGACTGGCAGAAACAGATGATGCCTTTTGACGCTTGTATCCCATTGGCCAAAACAAGTCACATAACCAAGTCTGGCATCAGCAGGGCAGAGAATACTCAGCCAACCTAGGAAGCATTAACAGTCACACTGCTAGGGATGGGATCCATAATCTTCTCCTGGGAAAGAGGGCTCCATAGTTGGGAACAATAAATCAGTCTACCACAGGGAAGAAATTATTCAGTGGACCCAATGTAAACTTTTACTATTTATCTTTTAGCAGGCCAGTGACATCATCAGGTTGTTTTTGGATATGGAGATGGGTTGGGAATGGGGGAAGGAAGAGGAGAATCACACTGCACTGGTCCAGGCGGGGGGTGGGGACAGGAGGCTAAGGTAGTGACAGCGGGAGCATATTACCCTCTGTTCCAAAGCTCTAGTCTTTATTCTGAGACCTACACAAGCCGATGGAGGGGAGAGTCCCTTGTTAGAATGAAAAACAATCCAACCACTTTATATGTATCTGGACATTGGGGAAGGCAGGGCCAATTTTCAGGTTGGGCTTAGGAAACTGTGAAAAAAGAAGTTGAGTTCATGTTCAGAACCCACTTTCCTTCCGGTACTTGCCTCCTTACAGGAGGACCCGCAGTTTGCATCCCTTTGACCAAGCCCCACCCACAAGGCTCTTATTTTGTCTCTACGATGCCGATGCCCAGGTCTTTTCACCTGGGACCCTGAACCGTCCCTCCTGGGCTCCTCCCACTGCCTCTGGCCTGGCCCTTTGCCTCAACCCAACCTCCTCAAAGAACCCCACTCCCAATCACTAATCCTCTGTTCCCTCTAAAAAATGCAATTCGGCCCTGGCCGGTTGGCTCAGTGGTAGAGCGTCGGCCTGGCGTGCAGAAGTCCCGGGTTCGATTCCCAGCCAGGGCACACAGGAGAAGCGCCCATCTGCTTCTCCACCCCTCCCCCTCTCCTTCCTCTCTGTCTCTCTCTTCCCCTCCTGCAGCCAAGACTCCATTGGAGCAAAGATGGCCCGGGCGCTGGGGATGGCTCCTTGGCCTCTGCCCCAGGCGCTAGAGTGGCTCTGGTCGCGACAGAGCGATGTCCCGGAGGGGCAGAGCATCACCCCCTGGTGGGCAGAGCATCGCCCCCTGGTGGGCGTGCCAGGTGGATCCCGGTTGGGCGCATGCGGAAGTCTGTCTGACTGTCTCTCCCCATTTCCAGCTTCAGAAAAATACGAATAAATAAATAAATAAATAAATAATGCAATTCACTATAAAGTGTTACTTTACTCTCCTGTTCTGAAATATTTATATTTTAAATGAATGTCTTAGAGAATACCTTAACCTCCAAAAAGCAGTGTCTTATGTAAGCCAGTTAAAGGAGATATTCTTAAATAAGAAAAGCAATTTGGAGCAGATCTTAACCAGATCACGGAGGCCAGTGCTTATCTGTTAGGGTCCCAGCTTGACCACTCCCTACCAGAGTATGTGCAGTGTGTCACATGCTGCTTCCTGGTCTGCAGAAGGTGTGGATTGACTATCTGATACCAAACCTAAAACTCTATAATCTTATAAATACATTTTATTATTTTTTTTCTTTTCCAAGTGAGAGAAGGGGAGATAGACAGACTCTGGCATGTGCCTCAACTGGAATCCACCCAGCAACCCCCGTCTGGTGCTGATGCTCTGCCCATCTGGGGCCATGCTCACAACCAAGCTATTTTTAGCACCTGAGGCAGAGGCTCCATGGAGCCATCTTCAGCACCTAGGGTCAATGCACTGGAATCAATCAAGCCATGGCTGCTGGAGAGGAAGAGAGAGAGGGAAAAGGGAGATGGAGGAGTGAAAAAGCAGATGGTCACTTCTCCTGTGTGCTCTTACCAAGAATCAAGCCCAGGACTTCCACACACGGATGTGACACTCTACCAGAGTCCATCTACCAGGACCCTAAATGCATTTTAATTTGGGTAGTAGATTCAGAGCCAGAGATCAACGCCTGTGTATCCAAAATTGTTCTGCACCCTACAGAACTTCTCAGGAGAGTCCATTCACTTCCTGTCCTCTCTCCCCAGTGGACAAACAGTTTCAAACTCATTGTTTTTCAAGAGGAACATAAAGGAGAAAGCTGTCACCCTAAACCAGTACTGGTTTGGAAGGTGAATCCAGCCTCATTTTGAGAAACAAGGTACCTTTCCCCCAGCACAGAATTGATGAAGGCAGCTCTTTTTTAAAAAACTCAATGATTCTAACATCTGTTCCTTGGGTGAATCAATAACCTGACACTTAGCAGTGGCATCAGGTCACATGGTGATCTTCGCCACACCACCTACAGCCGGCACAGAGAAGCAAGGCCGCCTACAGCCATAGTGTCCAGAGCTTCCGCTCAAGATACCGGTGCATCCAGTTGGACCTGTGGACACAGCGCCTGGGGCCAGTTGCTCCGGAGCCACTTCTGAAGTCGTGCAAGGCTGAAAAGAACAAGTCACCTGCAGGCTCAGTCACTCCGTGGTTTGGGAGCTCTGCCACCACCTCGGGGCCACCGTGCCTGGGACTTGGCAGGAGTTTGGGCCCCAGGTTCCCTTCCACAGGAGAGAGAGAGTCAGCTTCTACTTCTGCTGCAGGTAAGTCAAAATGCATCCCTCTGTTTGCACATAGATTTTGCAAAGTTTGAGTGGAATGAGACAGACGACAGAACAGGGCAGGACAGAGAAACCCCAAGCTGGCGCAAACTGGGAAGGCTTGGGCTGGCTTGGCAGATGACAGGTTTTGTTAGATTTTTAAAATAATGTTGCTTTAGGAACAGAAAGAAAGCCAAGCCAAAAAACATCAACGGTAAGTTTTCCTCCTTTCCCTCCCTCCCCCCAAGATATGCTGAAGCCAGGTTTAATTTTATGTCAGGAAGGAATTCTCTCCTGAGACTTTCCTGGCTCCAGCTCAGCAGAGGATAATGTTTTCCAGCCATGTTTCCAGAGCCCCTCAACAGTTGAAAGGAAAACGGCACCGGTGCTGAGGCCTTGACTTTGAAGCAGCAGGGGGCGCTGTGATAAAGAACTGGGTGGCTTCCTCTCCCACCAAGGTGATTTCTGAAATTCAGTCAACGGTCTCTCTGATCTCTGATCGTTGTTTTTGGGACCAGGGAATACCAAAGGGATGAAAAACATTTACAGACACCAGCAGGCTGTTCGACCTCTGATTATAATGCAAAGCCTTCGTGTTATGTTTTAAATCAAAAGAAAAATAAGCCTTAGATATTTGTACAAGTTGCAGGCCAGCCCACCAAGCATGACGGTATTTCAGGATTCCTTCCATCACCATGTAATGACACCTCGTACTGAATATTGCAATCCCAAAGCCTTGGACAGAATTGGATATTTAAAGTGGGGCTTCCAGGGCATAAGAAAGAGCCATTATAACAACCTCACAGAAATGTACCTACCTTCATTCTACAAAGTACCGTATTTCCCCATGTATAAGATACACTTTTGTTTTGGGGCCAGAGATTTGAAATAAAATGTATTACAGCCTGACCGGGCGGTGGCGCAGTGGATAGAGCGTCGGACTGGGATGCAGAGGACCCAGGTTCGAGACCTCGAGGTTGCCAGCTTGAGCGAGGGTTTATCTGGTTTGAACAAAAGCTCACCAGCTTGAGCCCAAGGTCGCTGGCTCAAGCAAGGGGTTACTCGTTCTGCTGAAGGCCCGCGGTCAAGGCACGTATGAGAAGGCAATCAATGAAAAATTAAGGTGTTGCAATGCGCAACGAAAAACTAATGATTGATGCTTCTCATCGCTCCATTCCTGTCTGTCTATCCCTCTCTCTGACTCTCTTTCTGTCTCTGTAAAAAAAAAAAAAATGTATTACATAAAGTTATTGAACTCAAGTTTTATTTATCATAAAATTCATACAGCTCTTCATCACTATCAAAGCTCCCATCCACTAGCTTGTCCTCATCTGTGTCTGATGACGAATCACTATCTTCAACAATGGACTCAAAAACAAGCTTGAAAAAGCAGGAAATGCAAGTAAAAAAATCTACAACCACTGTATAAGATGCACCCAGTTTTTAGACCCCAATTTTTTCCCAAAACGTGTGCTTATACATGAGGAAATATGGTATATATCAATAATGCCCAGGTGACTTAGGTGTTTGGTAGCCCTGGTTTTCAGATTACTTGGACCCATTTAAAAACTAAAGTAGAAGAAGGTAGAAAGGCCAAAACTCACTGCTCATCGTTAGAAATCTCTGCTCTCCTTTGTGTTGGGGTGTTTTGAAGTTTGACATTGAAACATACCACTGTTTAGTCAAGAATAAAATGATTATTAACATTTAGGTCCTTCTCGGGCTCACCACCTCTGATTACTTGGTTTCTTCTGGCCTTAGCAGGGCTCCATGTAAGCATGAATTCTCTACGGGATAGTGGGTCCTCTGAGAGCATCTGAGGTGGCTCCATAGTTTTCCAGCTGTTTTCAGATATTAAGCCTCGGTCAGTTCAGTCATCAAACACAAGTTTATCCTCACCTTCTCTTTCTGGGGCTAAAAATGGACAATTCCTGGCGGTTCTCATATACATTTCTGTGAATATTGTGTCTACGTTATTGTCAAGGGTGCGCATGGGAGTAGTAAATGTTGGCTTCCAGAAGAGTCAGCTAGAGGGAATGCTGAAGTTCAGGGAAATTGAGTCCAGGAGAAGAGGGAGGTAATGAAGGATTCAAGAGGAGAAGCGGAATCTTTGAAGGAAAGAGTTAAAAATGAGAGAGCTCTCTGACTCGGTGCAGGGGTAATACATCTAACCTGAAGGTTGATTCCATACAGCCCAAGGAATTCTGTCATAATGGAGTGCCTCAGATTTTCAGACAGGTCATGGTAAAATCATCTGAGAAACCAAGAAGTTGTCCAGAAAATAGACTGAAACTAATAGAGGCTGTCAGGAACAGAGTCGACAAGCAAGCAATCTAATATGAATATATAAATGGAGGTGGAAGAATTGAGAGAATTAGACACAAGTAGTTCAAGATGGGCCTGGTCTTCTCTCAGAATCATTTTTGGGAGAAATCACTATTCATATCGTATAACATCATGAAATACTTTACATTTCTGCCCTTGAGAGAAGAACAAACAAATCAGCTATTTCTATACATCGATGGCTTGCAGACATATGTCTCCAAATATGTTGATGAGCAGTGTTCTCAATGGTTCCAGAAAGTTCCAGATCATCCATCAGATGGCTAGGAGCTCATTCTAAACTGTGGTCCAAGTAAGAGCTGCCATATGTCTTTGCTTCATCCTTATACTGAGTCAGAACTATATTTGGGGTCAAAATAAGACTGCATCCTTCCTGTGCTCCATGGGGCCTCTGACCATACTCTGATACCTGGAGGGTTCACTGGGGATAAAGTGACATTACATGTGGGACTCGGGGATAAATTAGTAAGGAAAGGTTTGCTTTGATTGTGATTTGGAGTCACTATTTGTTCTCTCCTTGCAGGCTTTCTATGAATTTGAATGGGTTTACATATGTACCTGATTAGTTAAGCAGTGTTAACTCAGTAAGAACTTTGAAGCTTTTATATCTGTAAATTATTCCTCCCAGTTTTACTAGACCTAGTATGAATTCTCTACGGGGTAGTGGGTCCTCTGAGAGCATCTGAGGCAGCTCCATAGCTTTCCAGCTGTTTTCAGATATTAAGCCTCGGTCAGTTCAGTCACCAAACGCAAGTTTATCCTCACCTTCTGTCCTCCTTCACTCTATCCGGTACAAGCATGAACTGGCACCCTGCCTGACTGGGAGTCTCTCTCAGGGACACCACCATGTCTCATTCCCCTCCTGGGATTCCTCTTCCAAGGTTCTGAGTGGCAAGTGGACAGGGGAGGGGAAGTGTGTCATGCATGCGAACAGGAACTGCCACCACCTCTCTCGGTGAGCGTAACCTGGCTGCTGATGCCTTCTTGGAGGCAGGTGTCCTGGTTCTGGCTATCTCCATGGATTAGAAGTCTGGGCTCTTTGTACCACAGTGATTCGTACCTCAACCTCTTTAAGCCCCTCAGCTCCTGTTACTGGCCATAGACTCCCATTCAGAGTGGGTGGGGACACAGGGTTGAAATGGGGATGAAACAAGCTCAGCTAGGTTCTGAGAACTGGCCACCTCACCCCAGCTGTCTCTTGTCTTAACCATTAACTGGGTGAGTTCACACTGCCCCCTGTAGGCACTCTCTCTCCAAGACCGATTTCCTTTGAACCTATGAAGTATATGTAAATTTACAAACCCTTTTTCTCAGCAGATACCAGTGAGGGAACTGAATTATACAACAGTCTTGTGAATGATCCTACCAAGGAGGTTTTAGAAAGAAAGAACGGGCACCCCCATTTCCATTGCTCATGCAAAGAGGAAGGAGTAGCTTCTTATGTCACACACACTGCATTGTACTAACCCTTGGGTTTGTTGCCTTGCTGTCTTGTTGCCAGTCTCATAATGTGAGGGACAGAGTCTGGTTGTAGCTGGCCACATCTGTCACCTCATAGGAAATGTTGTCGGTGACTTCAGTAGCCGTCAATGCAGCTATTGAATTCTCTTTCCTTTGCCCTTGCCTTGGGTAGTAGGAGTCCCACAAAGAGCTTATCACAGATTGAAAGCCAACAAAGTCCTTTGGAAGAAAGAAAATATAGAGTAAACATATAAACATTCAGCATAGGTATTTGGAATCAGTGGGACCATTCTTAAGATTTTTCATTATTTTCCATTAATTCAATTTATTTAGCAAAAAAATAAGAACCCAATTTTTGTTGTAAGCCAGACATGATGATAGACTCTTCTAATGAAAAGAAGAAGCTATAATGCCTGCTCTTTAAAAGCCCTCTCTTGTTGTGGACTATTTATAGTTTATAGCCCTGAATATATAAAGGTAAGGGGCTCAGGGCTGTGAGAGAGGAGAAAGTATGTATCTTTCCCTGAAGGGTAGACTTCAGGGAAAAGATGGTATTCGAGCTGGCTCTTGAAAAATGAATGGCATCCATCATTAGGTGGGAAGAGAAAACAGGGGGAAATCTTTCTGGCAGAGACAGTAGGGGAATGTGCAAGACAGAAAGATATAAAGATTACGGTGAAGTTAGTATGTACACCTTCGGGGCAGCGAAGTGAGTGTTGTGAAGGACGCTCTTGGAGCCTGGAAGAGAGTCTGTTGAGTCCAAACTGCTGATGACTTTGTAGTATCTCTCTAGAGAGAGTGTGGGGTTTTTTTGCACATAAAATGGGGGATTACCAAGGTTTTAAAGCAAAAGAATGATATACAGAATGTCATTTTAATAATAAGTTTTGGACATCACTATAAGAGGGACGGGAAAGTGGGGAATTGGGAAACAAGTTGTGCTAATTCTAGGAGAGTTGGTGAGCGCATAACCTAAGTGTATAAAGACAGGGAAGGAAGAAAGGAGAGATAGAAGAAATCTTCAATAGTCAAATTAAGAGAATGGCTCAGTGATGTCAAAGCTCAGGTGCCCGGGTGTATGAAACACTCTCGCTGAGATAGTGGACATGGGAAAAGCTTGCTGAGAAGAAGATCTGAGGGGAGTTTATTTTGACGTGTTCATGTTGAGGTGACTTGGGAACATCTGGAAGGAGCTGCCCAGGAGGTATCCAGGCCGGAGTTCAGAAGACACGTCTAGGCTGAAGGCGGGGCTAATCCACGTGTCAATGAGGCACGAAGCCAGGAGAGTGGGTGGGAGAGCGTCCAGTTGGAATATTCAGGGAAAAAGCAGGAGACTAAGGACAGAACAGGCAAAGGACTGAATGAGGTAGGAGACAAGCTAGTGAAGAAGGGGGAAAGTCACCAAGGAAAGAAATCACAGTGGGGCAGTGCCCAGAGGCAGGCAGAGTGTCCAACAAGACAGAAATAGTCATGGCATTAAAGACTGTATAGAAAAAAAAACTGTAAAAAACATTTTTTTTCATAAGATAAAGAAATTAAGAAGGGCTTGAGTGATGTTGGCTTCAGCCAGACGTTGTTTTTCTTGTGTTTAGATATTTGAAATAGATATCTTAAAATAGATGTTTTAGAGAACTTTAAGCTGTCTCTGGGATCAGAAATCTCAGCAAATGCTGGTTGTTGTTTTTTTCCACAGAGCATAAAATGTGCTTATATCCTTACATTTTTCTTTAGGATAAACAATTTTTGAGCAAATAAGCAAAAAGGAAGAGGCCGCCACTTAAAAAAAAAAGAGAAAAGAGCATATACTATACATGGAAAGGCCATTGCTGAAGGCGTTGGAAGTGATAGCAGCAATTTTTCTCTGTAGGAAAGGAAACAACTTCGATTCAGGAAAAGTAGCTTGCTGACAAGGCAGTCAGTCACATGGCTCCCCAAAGGAAGTTAAGAGATTGGTTTTTTAAAGTCATAGTTCAATGGAAAGTGAAGTACATGTTCACTGGAATAAAGCTTCCTTCAGTTATACTGAGTGGACTGTCAAAATAACCAAGAGGCACACAAAAGGATGGGATGGTAAAGCCTCTCTCTATGCCCCAAGCTTCTAAATGTCAAGTCAGATAATTTGCTGAAAGAGCAAACAGTTTGAAATAGAATGAGAAAGTGCACATGGGATATTTATTTATCTAACATTTTAGTCCCATTTTTGCACGTAATTGCATATTTTCTTTTAAAAAAAAAAAGACATCAAGAATAAAAGGTTTTCAAAAGTATGACATTTTTCTGTGAAGGATTGGATCAGTGGACCACCCTATAAATATGCAGTCTTTTTTCCTATAGGCATAGCTGATACATTATAAGATTAATATGTCTTTTATGTTATTTCTGTCTAAAAAATAGTGGAATTTGAGAAAGCCTCTGAATATGTGTGAACTCAAAGAGAATGAAGGAGAGAGGAGATAAAATTATTTAAGTGCCTACTGTACACCAGGCACATGATAAGAACGGTGGTGATAGCCGGGACATAGTCTATGAGTTGTGTCCAGTGCTCAAGGCACTAATGTGCCTTCAATCTTGGGAGAAGTCATCCAGGCTCCGCAAGCCCCCATCCATGTTTATCCCATCACAATATTGTTGCCACTGCTCTTGGCTCTCATCTCATTCTGAATCAAGGACAACTTGGATCTGAGAATGGTTGCGATGAACAAAGGGGAAGACTTTTCTGGGCACTTCACTGTGGATTGCTTCCTTTCTCCCTTGGGGCTTCACCTCTTGGCTCTCTTTTGGAAAGCAGACATGCTAAATTAGAGTTAAACCAGAAGACGCTACCTAGAAAACTTATGTTTTCTTAGGACTATGGACTCCTTTATAACTCCAGAGACTTCTCTACTCTACCTCTTAACCAATGTGGGAATCCCTCCTACACAGAGAGGCAACCAAGGCAAACACCTAGACCTGGACACCATACAAACTCAAATTCCAACTCTGGCACTGCCACTTACAAGCTGTGTCCTGAGGGAAGTGGCTTCACCACTTCAAGTAAAATAGAATGGTTGAAATGCTTTCTTGTGGGACTATGACAAAGACTAAATATGATACCGTATCTTACACAGTTGGTATAGTGCTCAGAACTTAAATTGTAGTTGGGCAGAAAAATGACTTGGGTATTTTCAGTTACCTGGACCTCACTATTTTAAATGAGCATCTATAGCAGTGTTGAAGTCAGGATGGGTAACTCTTTTGCAGACTAGCACAAAATTTCTGGTGAACAGGCACCTGCCTGCAGATGGGTGATTGAAAGACACTGATCTGTAGGTTTCTGTCTATGAGAGAGTAGGATGACTTGGCTCCATGAAAATATCTAAATTAGATTAAGCAGTAATTATGACAGTCAAAAGATAACATTTATGAGCTTTAAAATATTGGTTTTAAACATTGTTCTATATTCTCATTCATTCGGTTCTGAAATAAAATCATTTGTCTATTTAGTGAATAATTTATAGAACTAAAGTTAGGTTCTTTTAGATCTAGGGTACTGCATGTTAAAAGCCCAAGTGTTATTAATATCTATTTCTATTCCTCTCTGTTATTCATGCCGAGGAATTCGGAGTGAATATTAATAACTGGCCCTTGGAGTCAGACCTCCAGTAACAGAGAAAACTACTCATTTCATTGCAGCTGTCATTCAAATACATAAGATTCTAAATAGAAATGCAGAACCCATATAGGGCTTGAATTTCCATTGTTTGGATTTTCAAATCTATGAATTAATGGTAAATATCACAGGAAAAAATAAGACTACCTCTATGTTTCAAGAATGATTACACTGGAATCAGTATAATCTTTTCACCAGGAGCTTAAAGTAAAACAAGTCATTGTTCCTTCTTCAATACTCCCTTTTCGCAACAAACTATTCTTACCAACTCCCTAATATCTTGCTACTAGTTTGTGTTTTGTATATCGTGTTCTCACTAAGATGAAAGAATTACGCTTCTCTGCATGATACTTGCATTTAGGCTCTCGCATTCTTGAATAAAGTTGGGGCATGGAATTTTTGGCATCCAATGAACATCCTTCCTCCTGACCTCACCAAGCGTTTGGGGGACTCTGGAAATCAAACTAACTAAATTGGGACTCTTAATTCTATCCTCTTATCTTGTCAAGCAATCTTTTATCAAATATAAATGTTCTCGCTTTTTCTATCACTGTGATTTTTTTGTGGAGTAGTGACTAAATGAATGTGGAATGGAGTCCAGATTTAACACTGGCTCCCCTAGGTGGACTTGAGCTACCCTGGGCAAATTGATTAGTAGTGTTGTGTCTTGGTTTCCACACCTGAAAGCAGATATTATAACAATAGTACACACATCACAGAATAATTGTGAAAATGGATTAAGGTAATTTCTATGAAATTGTTGGAACAGTACTTTGCATTTATTAAGTGCTTAATAAATATAAGCTATTATTAGTATTGTTGTTTACAATTTACTCAAAACAAAGCAAGCTAAGACAAGTTGTGATATGAAATGTCAAAATGTATGAAAATCTTCAGACCTCACATTTCAAATGACAGTTCAGTTTACTTAGTTAAAGAAAACCGAAGTCTCTTCAATCTGCAGCAATATATATTCAATATTTCAGCAGAAGGACTACTGGTCAAGAAAGCAAAAGAGTTTATAAGTAATATTAGAAGCATAGTTTCAAACCATGACTTAAAAAAGAAAAGGTAGCCCTTTTCACATTAATGATTTTTATTTTTTTATCTTTTTGCACCTTGATAGTCTTTTAGGGTAGGAGAATTTTGACTTTGTAGTTCCCATAATACATTGTTGCCAGTATGGAGGAGAACCAGCTAGAAATGGCATGAAAAATCTTCACCTAAATTCATTTCCTCCTCCACTTCCAGGACAGATAGAGTTCACATCCGGGCAACTGTTCGGGCATTTATGCCAGCCCAGAATAATGCTGAACAAATGCTGTCCAAAAGATTAGGAGGGACTATTAAGACAAGAACTTGTTTTAATCAGAAGGAAGGAAACTACCACTTAATTTGAGAAAGAACTGATGTGAATACACAGCTAAGAAAAATGGTGTGAATGCACATCTATTTATTTTTAAAAATGACCGCAGCCCCAGTTCTCTGAATGTATCTGGCAATACTGTTTGCTGCATATCTTATGAACAAGAGACTGCAACTTTTTCTCTTAGATACAAGAAATTTAAATGGTAGAGCTCTGTATAGGAAAAACAAAAACATTCATTATCAGATAGCTCAAAGCCATTAAAAATAGAAATTAAACTAGAATGTAAATAGTAGGTAATGTAGTAATGGAGAATATTTTACTACAAACCTAAGTAGTCTGAAATAATTTATTATAAAACCATACCTTAAATTCCAAATAAACATTCTGACATCAAAAATGGACACAAAATTATGACTGACTAGCCAGGAAAATGAGAAATACAAAGAGACTGTCTCCCTGTGGTAACCTAATTGCAAAATGCATTCTATATAGAAAATGGCAATGTCTTTAGCAGTGAACGACTCAGCAGGAAGGAAGAGAAAAGAGGAAGTCTCTCTTGACTCAGCTGGAAAATATGAATGAATAAAATGAAGTTTAAGGAATAGATAAATATAAAAGAAAATCTAGTGTTATTGAAAAGAGAGAAAAAGTTAGACAATGAAATAAATCAGTCTGTTCAGATGATTTGGAAGAATAAAAGGAGCCTAGAAGACTAACAACATATGCCTAGAGGTGATTAAAAGACTAAAGGAGAAAATAGATTCTGAAAAGTAACTAAAAAATATGATTCAGTATAAGAAATGGGGAAGTTGGTTTTAAAAATTGAGACAGAGCCTGACCAGGCGGTGGCACAGTAGATAGAGTGTCGAACTGGGATGCAGAGGACCCAGGTTCGAGACCCCAAGGTCGCCAGCTTGAATGCAGACTCATCTGGTTTGAGCAAAGCTCACCAGCTTGGACCCAAGGTCGCTGGCTCGAGCAAGAAGAGGTCACTCGGTCTGCTGAAGGCCCACGGTCAAGGCACATATGAGAAAGCAATCAATGAACAACTAAGGTGTCGCAATACACAACAAAAAACTAATGATTGATGCTCTCATCTCTCTGTTTCTGTCTGTCTCTTCCTGTCTATCCCTCTCTCTGACTCTCTCTGTCTCTATAAAAAAATAAAATAAAACAAAATAAAATTTGAAACAAAGAGATTTTTTTAAAAAGAGGGAGATAAATTCATGGACAACAGGGTGGTGATTGCTAGAGACAAAGAGAGGGGAAGGTGGAAGAGGGTCTAGCGGGCTGATTGGTGATAGGTGGAGACTTGACTTGGGGCGGTGAGCACACAATACAGTGTGCAGATGATGTGTGGTAGAGTTGTGCACCCAAAACCTGTATAATTTTGTTAACCAGTGTCATTCCAAACAATTCAATAAAGAGGAGAAATAAAACAAAAATAGAGACAGAGAGAATAAAATTCCTTGCATTTTATTATTGCGTTTTAATTTGGGTAGTAGATAAAATGCCTTGCATTTTACTGCACAGTATACTTTCCAGAGCATTTAGCAAAAGCTGTCTTTCTTCATTCCTACTTCCAAAACTAGGCTTTAAAATTAGACTGTGTTCTTTTCTTACTGGAAAATGCCTTGAATCTAGATAGAGATAACCTCAAAGATCCCACTGACCTCAGACGCTGTCTAGAGAGAGTTCCTGGGAAATAGGACAGGAAAGCACCAAAGGGAGGGTTCTCTTGCAATAGAGGAGAGTAACCCAGATACAAATCTTCACTATGTGCATATAGGGAGTACATAATGATATAGAGAAGCTAGTGATAAGCAATACAAAATCTGTAAGGATCAGGTGTCCTAGGAGTGTCTTGACCTTAAAAGAAGGGTACCCTGGCCGGTTGGCTCAGCGGTAGAGCGTCGGCCTAGCGTGCGGAGGACCCGGGTTCGATTCCCGGCCAGGGCACACAGAAGAAGCGCCCATTTGCTTCTCCACCCCTCCGCCGTGCTTTCCTCTCTGTCTCTCTCTTCCCCTCCTGCAGCCAAGGCTCCATTGGAGCAAAGATGGCCCGGGCGCTGGGGATGGCTCTATGGCCTCTGCCTCAGGCACTAGAGTAGCTCTGGTCGCAACATGGCGACGCCCAGGATGGGCAGAGCATCGCCCCCTGGTGGGCAGAGCGTCGCCCCTGGTGGGCGTGCCGGGTGGATCCTGGTCGGGCACATGCGGGAGTCTGTCTGACTGTCTCTCCCTGTTTCCAGGTTCAGAAAAATGAAGAAGAAAAAAAAAAAAAAAAAAAAAAAAAAAAAAAAAAATATATATATATATATATATATATATATATATATATATATATATATAAAAGAAGGGTAGACTCAGGGAAGAGTTAGGTGTTCCAGGAGAGGGTGACAATGAATGGTGGTGGGGGGGGTGCATACACTTGATAGGGTTGGTTGGGTCCTACACCAGTCGAAAAAGGTGGGATTGTTTTACTGTCATAATACGTGGACCAGGTGGAGGATTTTGAATACAAGAGAGGTGCTATAAAAGAATCACTTTAGAAAAAGTAGGGTGCAGGATGATAAAAGAGAGGGAGGTAAAAGCAGAACTCTATCTCAGTAGCCCTCTTATAGGATGATGGGTTGAAATAAGGTGTCAAACTAAATTTTTGGATTAAATTGAAAAGTAGAGAATCAAGAGTCTATATGAGATTACACATTTTTATATAGAGGAGGTAGGGGAAACTGGGTAAAAGAAGGTGAAGGGATTAGTCAAAAATCATATATACATAACACATAGGCACAGAAAACAAGGAGGTGATGGGCAGAGGGAAAGGGAGTAGGGGTTAGGCGGAGGTGGGCAGAGGGAAAGGGAGTAGGGGTTAGGCGGAGATGGGCAGAGGGAAAGGGAGTAGGGGTTAGGCAGAGATGGGCAGAGGGAAAGGGAGTAGGGGTTAGGCGGAGATGGGCAGAGGGAAAGGGAGTAGGGGTTAGGCGGAGATGGGCAGAGGGAAAGGGAGTAGGGGTTAGGTGGAGGTGGGCAGAGGGAAAGGGAGTAGGGGTTAGGCGGAGATGGGCAGAGGGAAAGGGAGTAGGGGTTAGGTGGAGGTGGGCAGAGGGAAAGGGAGTAGGGGTTAGGCAGAGATGGGCAGAGGGAAAGGGAGTAGGGGTTAGGCGGAGATGGGCAGAGGGAAAGGGAGTAGGGGTTAGGTGGAGGTGGGCAGAGGGAAAGGGAGTAGGGGTTAGGTGGAGGTGGGCAGAGGGAAAGGGAGTAGGGGTTAGGCGGAGATGGGCAGAGGGAAAGGGAGTAGGGGTTAGGCGGAGATGGGCAGAGGAGGGGACAATGGGGATGGAAAGAGACTTTATCTGGGGTGTTAGGTAAGTGATACCGTATGCAGATGATGTTTTGTTGAGTTGTACACCTAAAACCTGTCAGTTTTGTGAATTAAAAGTACTCTAATAAATTTAATTTTAAAAAGAGAGATATGTGGAGAAAAGGGAATCCTCCTGCACTGCTGGTGGGAATGCAGACTGGTGCAGCCACTGTGGAAAACAGTATGGAGATTCCTCAAAAAATAAAAAATAGAACTGCCTTTTGACCCAGCCATCCCACTTTTAGGAATATATCCCAAGAATACCATATCACTGATTCAAAAGGAGAAATGCACCCCCATGTTTATGGCAGCATTGTTCACAATAGCCAAGATATAGAAACAGCCTAAGTGTCCATCAGTGGATGAGTAGATTAAAAAGCAGTGGTACATATATACAATAGAATACTATGGGGCCATGAAAAAGAAGGAAATCTTACCGTTTACGACAACATAGATGGACCTGGAAACTACTATGTTAAGTGAAATAAGCCAAGCAGAAAAAGAAAAATATCATATGACCTCACTCATTTGAGGAATCCAATGAACAAAGCGAACTGAAGAACAGAACTGAGACAGAGGAGGGATCAAAGGGACCAGAGGAAAAGAGGACAGAGGGAAAGGGGATGATAGGATGGGATAAACCTGAAAGGAAGGGGGAAGGGCGCTGTGTGAAGGGGGTAAGGGGGATGTTGAGAGGAATACGGAGGAGGGGGGATGCATTTGGGGCAACACTAGAATCTATGTAAACACAATAAATTAAAATCAATTAAAAATAAATAAAAAATAATGAAAGAGAGAGAGAGAGACTGTATATGAAAAATGACTTATTTGGGTTGAAGGAAAAAGATGAGACTCAGCATCATTCTGCATGGCTAGTCCCTCTATCCTTATTTAAAAGTTAATTTGAAAGACCTTTAGTCATGGTTGCTGAAGCATACTTTAGTTCTTAAGAATGCTTATCTTATCTCTCCTGACTTAATGATCTTCTCTTTGTATTCATCACCAATTTGATCCCCAAACATTGATGTTTAATGATGTCTAGAGGCTATTTCTCAATTTCTCCTATGACTCATATAATTCAATGGGAGAAATATCTGCACCATATATTTCAATAAATTCTCTCAAATTGCCAGCAAACAATCACATCTCTAGAAAACATCTTAATTATTGAATGAATACTTGTTGAATTCCCTCCTTAAAAAAGCCTTGAGAAGTCAATGCCATGCTGTTTTCTGTTGATAAAATGAGGAAAAATACTTGAACTCCAATTTCTCCCTCCATCTTTGACATAAAAAGGGAAGGGAGATAGAGTGGAGTCACAGACACACTTGAACACCAAGAAATATAATAAACTGTTGACCTAAGAACTGTCAAAAACTATAGAGAATTTTTATGAGAATTTATTTGAGCCAACCTGACAACATATGCCAGAGAGCAAGATCTCAAATGCTCTGGAGAGTAACAGTTTTATAGCTTTTGTGCATTTGAAATTAAGGAGGGAATGTAAGAAAATTGGAGAGAGAAAGGTGGGGATTGGCTTTTAAGATAGTTAAGCAGATTACGTGCTCTCTTGAGCATTAATACCCCCTTCTCGGGGGTCATGACTTCTGGCATCTCAAAGGTGTATTAACCCAGATGCACAAGTACAATGGACAGGGCTGGCTTAAAAGCTTTTATGAAAGAAGTTGTAGACCTGGGGCATAACTACCCACCATGACCAGCCCAGTTAGGAATTTACGATCAGATTACCCTGTAAGAAGGTTACTTTCCATAATGCCCCCTTTTTTTGTCCACACAACTTTCCCAAATGGGACATGTCAGTGAATTCCTATATCAGTTGGATGTCCAGAGTCCTCCCCACAAACTTCAACTGTCCATAAGGAGCTCATACTCATAATCATCTCCCCATCACTCCCCAAACATGGAGCTCCTCTAAGGCTCCTCTCAGAATGCATCCAGTTATAGGAGCTACACTCTTGAGATCCTTCAGCTAGACTCAAAGTCTTCCTCATCCTAACTCCCTTACTACATCACTGCAGCTCAAATCAGGTCCCCAATTACTGTTAAACTTACTGAAATACACATTGAATTAATCCACTCCTCTGTATCTTTCCTGTCTCCAAGCTCTTCCAAAACACAATTACCTCTTATCTAAACTGAGGTGATGGAGTTCTGATTTTCTCTACATTTAATTTTCCCTTCTCTAACACATTCTCCACACAGAATTCAGAGGGCTACTTTTTCTTTAATGTATGTTGTTTTATCATATTACTATCCTCATTAAAATTTTCCAGTGGCTTCTCCTTACATTTATAATAAAACTTATTCTTACAAAGGCCCATAGACTGGGCTGGACTTACAATTTCCCACCTCACCAACTTCATCTCCTTGTTCACCTTGCTCCGGTGACTCTGACCTTGTCTCAGACCCTTGAACATGACCTTGCACCTGCTATTCCCTCCATACCTACCTTCAATCTACTCATCCTCAGAGAGACTGTTCCAGACCTTACCAAATTATACTAGTTTCCCTGATTATTTTCTCTCTTTTAGAATTTATCTTGCTACACAGTACAGATGATCATTTAGCCTGTTACTTTATGCATATTTTCTTCCATTAATTTGAGAGAGAGAGAGAAAGAAAAGGAGCAGTGGAAGGACAGAAAGAGAGAGAGAGAGAGAGAGAGAGAGAGAGAGAGAAACATTAGCTCACTTTTCCACTTAGTTATATACTCATTGGTTGCTTGTCGCCTGTGCCCTGACCAGAGATTGAACCCTCGACCTCAGCACTCTGGGATGACACTCTATCTACTGAATCACCTGGCCAGGACCTTATACATATTTACATATTTTTTCTTCTTCCCCCACAGACTGTAAAGATCATGAAAATAGGAACCCATAAAGATCATGAGATTAGAGACCTTTCTCACTATATTCCTGAGGTATAAGACAAATCTAATAGAAGGCATGAATCCAATAAAAACTGGATAAATAAAATGAATCTAGAATTTAAGTAAGCTCCAGCAGAGCAGGGGCCATGTCTGACTGATTTGCTATTATATCGCTACCATCCAGGAATGTGTATCTTTGGAACATCGGTAGGTGCCCCCAAATATTAGATCTATCAATAAACAAAGGAGAGAGTTCACTATTTGAATTCATTGAGGGACAACTGTAGAAAACTTCTTTCTCAGAGTGGGTTGGATTCTCTCAGTCCATGGCTCCTATATCTCTGTTCTTTGCTCTAAGTCAGACTAAACAGAGTAAGATTAGCAAAAATCTGGGACATGCCTTGTCCCTCCTGGGTCTTCCTTTCACCAATCTTCAAGCAAATGATGGACTTCCAGACCCTTCCCCATTCTACTGGTTGTCCCCTGCATATGCTATAGTTTTTGTTTTAGTCTTTTTTTGCCTCTTAAAATATATTGTACCAAATTGTATCTGTGACATATATTAAGCTATTATTATCACCATATTTCCATGTGGGATATTTTTATTAATTGCATACCTTGGCAGCCAGACCATGGTATGAATTTATATTAAACTTTCAAAATACTATTAAACCCCAGGAATGAGATTAAACCAGGTCATCTGCTTCTAACACTTCTGCATTTGATTTTCTGAATCTCAGTTCAGATTTTACATATATTTTTAGTAAATAACAATGAGACTGAACTCTAACTTCCCACACTCTTGAGTCCTAGTTCTGTCATCCCGTGCACTAACTCTGTCAGGGTTTTGTGTCACCCAAGACGCCATAACGATGATTGTACTTAGATTTTTAAAAACTTTGCTTTTTTGCCTTCTAAAAAACATGACTCTCCTTTAGTGTTCTGCCATCTTTTTAACTGCTCTTTCTCAGTCTCTGCTGAGGCTTTCTTCTATTTACTTCTCTACTCACTCATTTGGTAAGTCATGGAATAAATATTTATTGAGCATCTCCTCCATGCCAGGGACTGGGCTCATGTCCTAACTGTAAATACAAACATGAATTGCAGCCTTTGTCTTCAAGTGCATTTCCCAAAGTCCTTTGTCCTTCACTTACTACTGGGCACTTTTACCTATAATCATTGCTAAAAATATATACTCTGCTAGATCCTAAACCAAAGTATTCAGCTTCATAATGTCTCTCGAGCCCTAGATGACTATTTTGAATTGTTTTCTAGGCTTCACTGAATTATTCCATAAAAAACCCCTCAAATTCTACATGGTCCAAACTTTTAACTCACATGTGTCAGTACCTCTAACCACCTTCATGACACTGAGCTTAATTGATGCTACCATTATTTGCCTAGTCATCTAAACTAGCAAACTGGGAATCACTTCATTTTTTCTGTTATTGACCTTTTGCACACAGTGGGTCACCATGTCCTGTCTACTCAATCTCATAAATACCTTCAGTCCCTCTTTATCTCAGCCTCCCTATGGCTACTCTTCTGGTTATCTGCTATCAAATGGATTCTTTTTGTATTCTTCTAACTGACTTCTAATCCCATTCTCTCCAGATCCATCTCCCACACTGCTATCAGGATGCCAAAAGGAGTTGAGATGTTTACAAAACATGTATTCTATACAGTAGGAAGTTTCCAATGAACAAATGAAGTAAGAAAACATGTGTTAAAGAAGAAATAGTCTATGGAAATAAGATGAAGCCAGGAATACTATCTAACACTTATTCCTTCTTACTATGTCCCTGCACTGTTCTAAGTGCTTCCTATTGTTACCTCATTCAGTCACAGACAACTTATGAGAATTGTTAAGGAACAAAAAGGTTAACATATCCAAGATCACTTGACTAGTGAGCTAGTCAATCCAAACCCAAGTGGTCTGCCTCCAGAGTTCATGCTCTTCATCACTCACAGTGCTGCCTCCTAAGACTGAAATAGAAGCACAAAAGTTATGCCATGAAATTTTATACACTTGTTACAGGCAGTCAACAGATTTAACACTTAACTCTCAAATGGTCAATACCAAGAGCAAAGAAAGCAATTCCAAGATTTACAGTGTTGGAAAGTAAAAACAAGCCAGCTGCCCATGGAAAACATGGCAATATTTAACGCTCTGATTAATTTAAAACAAAAAAGTGAAGGCTAACTGCTATAAGCCAGTTTGGCTGCTCCAAACTGTCAAGTTCTTTTGGTAGGATCTATAGCCTCCGATGGTCAGAGGCAGATAGATAGGCTCTCTCCACCAACAGCCAAACCATGCCACATGGGGATGCTGAGTGAAAGCAAGTGTCAGTCTAAATTCAGACACTCTTTTCAACATTTAATAGCAACCAGACCAAAAAAAAAAAAATACAGTCACATAAGCTTATAAATGTGATAAAGGCTCAGCGTCTGCCCCCGGGACTCAGGCAAATGCCTTACAGGAACCATCTGCTCAAGGCAGATGCAGCCGTATTCCAGCAGCCAAATCAGCCAGCCTCTAGTCCAAACAGCTTACAGAATCCTCTGTTGAGTGCTGGACATCTTCACACTTACTCTGCCGCTTTCCATTCATACAAGGACAATGGCACATTTACAATGTTTCCAGCAAATCTACCCACCTCAAATATCCATCAAGCACCAGTGAAAACTTATTTCTGTCACTTTTTGGCCAGGGTATTTTTTTCTGAAACATTCTGTGCCATAGACCCATTTAGCAGTCTGACAAAGCCTGTGGACTACTTCTCAGAATAATGTTTTTTTAAATGCATTTTTTAAATATTTCAAAGAAAACCAGTTTTAATGGAATGCAGTTATCAAAAATAGTTTAATAAAAACACACAATTTCCTTTTAAAACAAATAATAAGACCTAAAAACTACTGTAGATCTGAAGAAATAATCTTGTTTTTATTTTGAAATACCTACAATAATGTAATGCTACATAAAAACTCATCAAGTTGTTGGTGAACCCCAAATCAAGATAAAGGGTGCTCTTTAGCCAATGCCACTGTCTCATGGCATCAGACAATGGTGGTTTCATGTATCCATCTCCAAATTAGACATATTTCTAACACAGGGAGCAGAAACAAAACAAGTCTATAGACCTGGGCAAATGTTTTCTGGACAGAAATAACAGCAAACAACTTTGTAACCTAAATGACAGTGTTAACATATGAAAAGAATCCAGCAACTAACAGCTGTACAAAATCTAGAGGAAACACAGATTATGTGAAGCAAGAAAGAGCCAACCTTTCTCAGGCACATTATTTTGGGGTGGAGGGGGTGGTGTCCAGATCCTTGTTTTCATAAAGCACTTAGTTTTAAAGGTGCTATTTTTAACTATTGTGTATTGATTTTCAGTTTAACTCTCAAAATATGGCAGGAGCAATGGCAGCTGCCTTTGGTGTACCCCGATATTACAAGAACCTTTAACATCAGGGGCACTTTAATTGTGGTTCATGAAGCTGTTGGACTTCTATGGAGTCTCTGATCCTTCTGAACATAGTCATGAAAATTTAGTGTAAGCAGATAATCTATAGCTCACACCAGATTCTTAAAAGGGACCTTGACCTGCAATAACTAAGATGCATGTTTTATACTATGTTTTTCTCTCATGGCACACGTGTTGGTCTCCAGAGCCATATTTTAGCATTGCTCTCCTGGCTATATTTTCTTTTCTTCACAAATTTTAATTTAAATCTTTCTTGACCTCGTCAAAAAATCACTGGCCCAAGCTTTCTTTCATTATGTCCCGGTGAAAGGCACTAAATGCCTTCCCTGCAAAGTCCTTCTAGTGTGTGAACATCAGTTATGTAAAGTAGCGCTCTCTGCCCCACCACAGCCTAAGGAGTTTAGGGTGCATGCTCACTGAGTTTGATATCAACACAGGAAATGCATGAAAAGAAGAAGATCTTTCTTTTCCCAGGTTTTCCTCCTCCTAAACTAAACTATGTGCTTGGGATGGAGAATCTGGATTGGCCATCACCAACTATTCCAAATACATAGGGATCTGGAAGCAGGCAAAATATTGTGAAGAAGCCCATGAAACCAGAAGCAAACTACAAATGCTTAGAAGGAGATTTGTCACTCATGCGCAAACCATGGATCAGCCTCTATTGTCCTGGTGGCTCCAACCAGGGGATGTGTCTCCTTGTTGACATAAGGCTGACCTAGAACAAAGAAAGTTGATAACATAAGCATATCCTTTTTCCCAGCACTTGAGTGTGTGTGATTTAACCTTTAACTCTTGCTTGTTGATGTAGGTGAGATGTCAGATACTTTCTACTGAGCTGTTGGCAACTGTTTAAAGTATTTTCATCACCCTTCCACTGGGGAGAAGCCAGCCTCAGTCTAACAGGTTACTGTCACAGAGTCGCCTCCCACACTGTCCCCTCTTCTCTCTCGGCCACTTCCTCCGGACTGAAAGAGGAAAGCAGTGACAAAGAGCAGGACCAGACTGCTAGTCACTGTAAATCTGCAATTACTTAGTGTCACTTCTTGTTTTCAGAAAAAGTATACTTCTAGCATGGAATAGACTGATGTCTTGTGGCCAACTGTGAACAAATGATTTAAATTGTGACACAAACAATAAGGAACCCAGTATTAGAAAATATAACTGCATTTTTCATCCTCTTTTGAGTCTTTAGACTCAGAGATAAAACCTCTTACTTTTTCTGGATCAAACCTGTGTCCTGAAAGGACAAGACTGTGCCCTCTGCCCGCTTTTATACTTGGAGGGAACCCATCCAACTTTTCCTCAGGCTGAACCCAAACCCACTGTCTACTCATTCAGGGCCAAAGTTTTAAGTGGATATATTTCTGTTTAATGTTTAAGCCAAAGGATAAAGTTCTTGCTACTTTTACCTTTTCAAGACAAAGGTCTTCCTGCTACCAAAGGGAGGGAAAGCATAAAAATTCTTAGCAGTATGATTTCATACATATTTTTTTCTTAATGGTCATTCTTGTTCTCTTAGATGGAGGGGGAAATTTTGCTGAGAAATTGACTCTTAAGCTACCAGTAAAATCCTAGATGTATGTAATATACAACTGGAGAAATCAACTTGAATAAACTAGACACCACCCGTTAGCATTTCACCTTTTCAGTCTGGACTTTGGGCTCATTTCTTGGAAAGGAAATCTCTGTTCATTAAAGAAAAGTGTTTGGGCCAAATGCACAAAAATAAGAGTGGGCGGCGGCAGGGTGGGGGTAGGGTGGAGGGAGGTCACTGCATGACTCAGAGAAGTTTGGCTTCTATAATTAATATTTTTAAGCCTTCTTACTTCATTTTTAAAATAGAGTTATATGGTCAGAGGGAAAAAACTAACACATAGCAGTGTGCCAAAACTCCATATATATACATATATGTGTGTGTGTGTGTATATGTATAATTCATGCATGCATATTCATACATATATACAAAAAATCATACATAGTACACATATGCGTGTATTCACATATAAGGTCTGTACTGTGTTTATTGGATGTAGATTTTTAAATCATCCATGCCACATGAAATAAAATTATCTCAGCTGCACTCTTTGCTGGGAGACCGGGTAAAATATTTCCACAAGAATGTGTAAAACAGCCCTTGGCTTAGCTCTTAACTCACCAGTCATTCAGAACCATCATATCCGTTCCTATACCTTCAGAGGGAGAAGAGGTAGAAAACGGGCCCTTTGGAAATCATGGTGTCTGCCTCAGACATGATCTTTGTGTCACTCTGTGCACTACATACCTCAGTGGCCCAATGGTTTTAAAGAGTTCGTATGCACATCAGAAGTTGCCGTAAGGATTACCACCTAAGGCATCCTCTGACATAACATATTCCATCTGTAGAAAGCAAATCTTAGGGAATTGATAAAATATGATGCACACTTGTTAAACATTGGTAGTCCCCAATTCATATTTAAGGCATCTCAATTTCTAAATTATAAGTGAGACAATATGCAGTGTCCACGGTTCAGTCTGACCCTGCAGGGGCTATCCAGGGAACTAACATACTTTGTGGGGTTCATATTTTAACTCACAGGTAGATAAGAAAAGGCAAGAACAACGGGCAGAGGTAATTGGAGCTCTGATGACACCAGAGCAATACCTTTAAGTGACACGATTGGCTCCAAAGTCAAAACTACTTGACTGAGTTTAATGTTTTTCAAAGTAAAATTTAGTCAAGACCTGCAACTTTTCAAACTATATTTTCTTTGTAAAAAGTAATCCTTTAAACTTCTGTGGTCAAATGTAACTTTTGTGGCATTCATGAGCATCAAGGTGTTAAGACAGCAGCACCATACTCAAAAAAACAACAAAAAAATAAATAAATGAATAAAAACAACAATAAATAAATAAATGAATAAAAACAACAATAAATAAATAAATGAATAAAAACAACAATAAATAAATAAATGAATAAAAACAAGAAAGGAAGCCAGAGGCAGGACTGGTAGAAGTGCCTCGCTGGTGAAGACCACCACTATTAGAAGCATGGGTGTCAAAGAAGCAGCGAAAGGAAAATGACCTATTTGGTCATAAAGAATTTGGATCTGCTTCTTATCAAAGAGCTAACTGTGGCCAAGTCTCGCCAGGCATGCATCCTGACCCCTTCCCTCTGCTTTTCTACTCTTTCTCAGTCATTCTGGGGATCCCCTCCCCTGTTTGTTTCTGCACATGTCTACTTTTCTGCTTGTTTCTTTTCTAGATTTTTGCTGTTGACAAACTCTAAAATTCATTAAAATTGAAATCATATGCCCACAAATTCATACGTGCCCTGGCCGGATAAATCGGTTGGCTAGAGCATTGTTCTGATACACAAAGATTGAGGGTTCAATCCCCAGTCAGGGCACATACAGACACATGTGGACATTTCTGTTTCTCTCTCCCTCTACCAAATCAATAAATGAACTTTAAAAATGTCATGCAAACACATACATGTACAATTTGCTCACTGTTGTAAATCAAATAAAGAAATAGTTTTTTTACTGTTCATAATAGCAGACATACTAGATGAGTGAATTGACCATTGCAACATTATATCCTTACCTAGCATGTCACTTGGTGCATTGAAAAATAAGAACATATCAGCCCCAATGACATAAAAGACATCTTGGAAGACAGAGGGGAAATGTAAGGATGGTTCATTGCCTTTTTGCATGGCCTTCAAGGCACTGCATGGGAAAAGGCAATGAACCATCCTCATATTTCTCCTCTATCTCTCCAAATGTCTCTTATGCAATTCTTCAGAAAGAACTTTTAAAAACCTGAGGATCAGGTGCATCAGCCAGCCAAGGAAATCTGGAGGAGAACCAACAGAATCTGTCTTCCATGGATAAGGATATAGAGAGAGGAGCAGGGAACTTCAAACAAATCCAGGTAGTCCCAAAATGACACACTTTTCAAGTGATGCTCCCATCTTAACTTGCTGATTTGGAGTGATGAGACTCAATAGTCCTGTAGAGTAGAAGACCATAAATAGATTGGAATTGTATGAAGGCATTGAAAAATGTCAATAAGGTTTTTGTTGTTGTTTTGTTGTATTTTAACATAAGAGCTTAAAAAGATTCCTGCTCAGACGAATCTTTTATTTGCTCTGAACTCCTGAGAAAGTTTGAACAGCAGGTATACATAATTTGCTCTAACACGAATACTTTTTCCATACACTTGTGAGCCTTAAAAACAGCTGCTGGGGTCCCCTAGTGATGGTTTACTTTTGGAACCAGATGAAAGGACTCCTTGGTCCAGTGGTGCAAATTCCTGAGGCACCGGGATACGAGGAACTATAAACTATGCTATAAAAACCTCCACTATTCCTTGCTTTGATGTCTTGGTGTTTCCAGCAAACGAGATATACTTTCCAAATGCTCCTCCTCATTCAGTCATGCTCTGGGGCTGAGCTGTAAGGGACAGTTGGAACATCTGTTCGGTAGCAGAAGAGTTTAGGTGGTGGGAGAATTACTGCATACCTTTTCAAGGCCTGGTTCTACAGGTTCAAAACCTGCTGTCACTTGAATGATGAAATCAATCAATCAAACCTATTACTAGATATGAGGTTGGTCCAAAAATTCCTTGCTTTTCAGCACATTATTGTGTAGAGCCCAAGAAGACCATCTTTTTCTCTCTAACTCCCTCATAATTCAAAGAGGACAAACCACAAGGCAGATAACGAAAATTTTCACAAGCATTAACTCAGAAGGAGCAGAGATTGGGGGAGATTGTTGTTAGAAATGCTTGAGGCAGGGAGGGAAGAAAGAAAGAAAAAGCGGGAAAGAAAACAGACATTTGAAAAACATTTTTCTCTTTACTAAGCAATTTGTTTCCTCACTTTTTTGTGGCTCCAGTGATAGCGTTCAGGAAACTCGGTGATGTCATTTCCTTTCAATAGGCCAGTTACATAAATGTTGGGGAAGAGCCAAGCAAAACAGCCCTCAAACAGATGGCCGTGTGTGTAAATGCCAAAAAGTGAGAACAGCCATTTGCAGTAATTTTTTTTTTTACCCCACACATGGTATAATATTTATTTTACAACCTCTCTTATGGACTTATGTGGATCATTCTTGTAATTTTTCTAGGAAAATAAATCCCAAAAGAAGCAGTCATAAAATACAAAAAAACAAATCACTAAATAGTGAAAAATAAGGTAACGGGCAGAAGTGAGCATTGTGTGGGGAGAACACAAGCCATCAAAGAAAGGTCCACGCGAGACTCCCTGGGTGAGCAAACGTGCTAGGAAAGGGATATCTGTATCTGTCAGGAAAGTTCAACAAGGCCAATGAACTCGCTGTCTGAGCCTCAAGAAGTTCCAAATGAAATGCCTGCATGGCTTCCACAAAACAACGCACTCTGTCCAGATTCACTCTTAGTCCTTCAAAGCCAACCCAAATGCAGCTACAGAGTGCCTGCACAATGAACAGTTTACAAATCTCCTGTTCCAAGGACATATTGAGGCAATCAAGGGGAGTTTACACTTGTAGCTGTGAAGAATTTCAGTTATGCATAATAAAACACAGCAAGGAGTTCGAGGCTTTTCAGCTTCAAAACCCAAATTCTGTTCTTGTTCTATGTAGTGACTGATAATAGCATTTTTCTGCCCTTGCTGCTGACGAAAATGAAATGTGGGTGTTGTTTTTGTGCCTCTGACAGCACATGTTATGCAAAGAAAAATAAATTAATCCTTCATAAATTTTATCCATTAGCTTCCTTTGATATTTCAGTATTTCAATTAAATAAGAACATGTAAATTTAAAAAGGAGTCATCTTCCTAAATCCAGCTGACATAGATATTGGCAAGGAGGGAAAAATAAGAGTAAAGTAATTATGATTGTTTTCTTCTTTGTTAAAATGTTGTTGTTTTTTTCCCATAGAGATTAAGGAACCTTCTTTCTCTTTTATCTGTCAAATTTCCACAAGTATGTGGTTATGCTTTCTAACCTCTACTTGAATATATAGCAGTAAAATGTCAGATTTATTTGTTCACAAATATTTATTAAACATCAATTATGGGCCAAAGACTGTGCAGGAAATGGGTGATAAACAGATACCAACGGAGGGATTATTACTCAACTGCTCAACTATTTTACAGACTCTATTTAAAGATTACTTTGTTTGTTCTTTTCAAGCTTCTACCTACTTTTGTGCTATTCTAACTCTTGGATCCCAAGAAAATATTTGGAACACCTCTATTTCCTGTGAGAGTTCTATACCTCTTAGGTCAGGGAAGGACATTTTTAGAGACCCTGTTACCTTAGGTAGGATTGTGTCCTCAAAAAGGTTCTTATGCTTGTTTTGGACGCTGCTGCCTGAACTCCACCGAGCAACATAATAGGTTCCATATGCCCATTTTTTTGAAGAACACATTTTCAAAGCAGCAAATGTTTTGACGGATTGGCTCTTGGAGAGCCTCAATACTCTTATAGACATCGTTTAGCATTTCACAAGGCCCCTACTGTTAAATTCTGGGAATGGGGCCAGGGTAGCCTACCTACTGGTGCTCTAAGTAACATTAAAATATTGAGAATTCTTAACCATCATGCTTAGCTAAGACATATTTGGAATGTGAGGATTTCTTTGCTGCCATGGAACCGTGTGTGTGTGTGTGTGTGTGTGTGTGCGCGAGCGCGTGCGTGCGCGCTTGCACATTATAAGGAGAAGAGGGAAAGGCCCTTAGCATCAATAACTGAACAAAAAAGTTTAATGATGGGAGTTTTGAATGTTTAAACTTTTAACTCTTTCATCTAAAGTAGTTATTGAATTCTGATTCTAAATATATATATGCTAGAAGCAGTGGAAAGTGACAAAAAATACAATAATATTATAATGGGTATAAAATAGGTCTAAATGTTACTTTCTCAAAGGCTAAGAATTTTATCCAGTCTTCTTGCTTGCCTAATATTATCATCTATGTGCATCCCATATCATTCGTATGAACATAAGCATTTTTTGGCTCTGTCTTTGCAAATTTGCTTAAATATTATATTCTTTTGGACCCTCCTTTCCTTCCTTCCCCCACCCCCATCTTGGGATCCTAAATCAGTAGATCTGGGTTGGGCCCTAGAATTTCTATTTATAAGAACTACTTTAAACAAGAGAAGGAAATATGAGTTAAGTTGAACTTTTTATGTAAAGTCAGAGTTTATTTATCAATGGAAATATGTACAAAGAACTTTCAAATAAAATATGTGCTGACATTCCTTATACATGCAGACACTGGCTGGCTAAATGAGAAGACGATATTGATAATAAAATATTAAAAAAAAGAAATCACTTCAAGCCTATGTCAGGACTCAATATGCAACTTTTAGAAAATTTTAGAAAACACTTTAAAAGGCAAAAATTAAGATATTTGTGTACAGCCACCAAATATACTATTTATAATTATTTTTCTTTTAACTTATCAGCTTCTGAATTTTTCCACACAATCTATACTTTTGTTAAAATCTTATTAATATTTCTGCATTCTCAGTCCATGTGTAACAAAAATATCATAAACTGGGTGGCTTATAAACAATAAAAATTATTTCTCACATTTTTGCAAGCTGGGAAGTCCAAGGTCAGGGTGCCAGCAGACTGTGTCTAGTAAAAATTTTCTATTTGGTTCATAGATGGTGTCTTCTAGCCATAACCGCACGTGGCTGGAAGGGCAAGGGAACTCTCTGGGGTCTGTTTTATAAGGGTACTAATTCCATTCATGAGGGCTCCACCCTCATGACCTAATCATATCCTAAAGACCCCACCTCCAAATGCCATCACATTGAGGATCAGATTTCAACATAAAAATTTTGTTGAGATACAAATATTTCATCTATAGCATGCCTGTTTGAAAAAAATATTATATACAATGGTCTGAGAGTTCAAAGTGATAAAATTAAATGATTATTCATGATAAAAAATGATTCACCATGGTAACATATTTCCTTACAGATAGGGATTATTAGAGAAGGTGTATAAAAAACATAAGACAAAATGTTAAGAGTTATTGCTCACTAAAGCATAATACAATCTAATAGTCTCAAAATAACACAACGGACATGTTTCACTAAAGCATAATACAATCTAATAGTCTCAAAATAACACAACAGACATGATTTATTAAATATAGAATGCATAAGGGGGCAATATAGCAAAAACATGCAGTCAAATGTCTAAACTGAAATTCCAGTTACACCCTTAAGAGCATTGAGATCTTGAGCCTATTATGTTCTCTAACCAATTTTTCCTCATTTGTTAGAAGAAAGATCTACCATCCCTGGTTGGTATGCTCAAGGGTAGAGTGTTGGTCCAGCTTGTGGATGTCCCAGGTTCAATTTCAGGTCAGGGCACACACGAGAAGTGACCCTCTGCTGCTTCTCCAGCCCTTCCCCTTCCCTTTCTATCTCTCTTTTTCTTTCCTACCCACAGCCATGGCTCAATTGGTTTGAGCACATCGGCCTGGGCACTGAGGATGGTTCTGTGGAGCCTCCACTTCATGCACTAAAAATAGCTTAGTTGCAAGCATGGCCCCAGATGGGCTGAGCATCGGTCCCAGACAGGGGTTGCCAAGTGAATCCCAGTCAGGGCGCATGTGGGAGTCTGTCTTCCTATCTTCCCTCCTCTTACTCAAAAGAAGATGAAAATAAAAGAAGAAGAAAGGTCTACCTCACAGAACTGATTTGAGATTTAGGGTGATGATCTTCGTGTAGTTAGGTACCCATAAATTTTAAGGTTTATCATTATTAGTAGTACTGTTATTGAAATAATAATAATGGCCTACTATTGACCAGGCATGGTCTAAGTCTTCTGTTCTTTGAAGAGCATAGTAGAATTGACAGAAAATAAACAAGCACTGAACATCAAGAAAACATATTTTTAGATATTTCTAAATGCTTAGAAGAAAGCAAAACAGGGTGATGGGCTAGGAGTAACTAGGAGGCGTGGGCATCAGCAGAGATGCCAGGAAAGGCTATTCCAGGAGAGGTAACAATGCTTTCCTAAGAGTGAACGATGAATGGGAGCCCATTGTCCAAGGATACAGAGGGAGCATTCCAGGCAAAGGTGGAAAGATGGTGTTAGTTGACAGATGGTGAGGATGTAGGAGGAGGGGATGGAATAGGGAATGATTAGGGATTAGATACATGCTCATTTGCTTGTTTCTTTTTAAACTGGAGACGTACATATTTGTATTTTAAATGGTTAAAAAATAAATTATTCTTATTTAGAGGATGGAGACAGGGAAAGTACTTCTAAGTTTTGTTTTCTTTGGTCTGGTTTAGTTTTTTAAGGCTTGTTTCCAGGGTGGTGATTCTGTGTGGTTGGCATCTATTCTGACTGGTGGGAGCCCACGTCATTCATATTGTTATGTGTTTTGAAAATCACAGCTTGTATCTAACATTTCATTTTTTGAGTAGGAAGAATACAACTGGATTTTTTAAACCCTAGAACAATGAATGTGTCCTGCAACTTGTCAGTAAGGGAAGAAGTCATAAATTGCTGGAGTTAGAATGCCATGCTCAACACTCCTCCCTTTTCATAAGTAATTATGTTGGGTCGCTGATGGTTGTTCAGCTTTCTAGCAGATTTGTCAGGCTTTTAAGTTATCGTCCACTCAGAGACAAGGACATTATCCTCTACCATAAGGAATGCTGTGTTTTAATAAATGAACAGTGATTTACATAGTCTTAGGAACCATTTCTATACATTATTATAAACTAGGAACAGCAGGTAGCAAAATTAGCAATTGCACCATCTCAGATTTATAAAGAAGATTTTTTCACAGAATTATAAAATTTCAGTATTTAGAGATTGCCATTGAAGCTTATTATTCCAGACCATCATTATAGAGATGAAGAAAATTAAACCCAAAAAAGTAAGCCACTTTCACACACACACTTAATCAAAAAGATACGATTCTAACTAAAATTGAAATTACTTAGTTCCCTGGCTTGATCTCTTTCTATACATAAACACACGGGGACACGTATGTTTGCTATATATAAAGGAAATTGGATTCTTCTGGAGACTTTAAAGGCAAAATAAATTAAAGCTCTCATTCAATCCTTATTATATAAGAATAGTTTATTGAATATTTGTCTAGGACCACATAATCTTTCTTGATCCAAACTTCCAACAGAATAGGCTTCATAATCTCTACATTTCATATTTTAGTATAGTTCTAAAACAGAAAAAATGAGACGCAGTAACAGGAAGTTTGCATCTCCACTTTACAAAGGTTTGGAGAAATTTGGAATAAGTATGAGTACAGGTCTTAGTCCTCAGACTAGACACCTAGATTACTCTATTTTTAAAGCTGTAAGAAACTGGCAGTTACTTGTAAAGCCTTCTGTGAGGTTATAGCCAGAGGGTATGCTATCTGCTTAAAGAGGAACATGGCAATTTCAAAACTGGGACCCTCTCTTTTTTTTTTTAGCCAAACTGAAAAATATTCTTTTGAAATACAATAGAATTTTCCACTGATAGGTGCTCTGCCCCAGCTAGTGAGTGGACAAAAGATCCACTAACAATGGACACTAACCTCCAATACCATCGTTGCCATATCAACGTGTTCAGAGAATGGTATACAGGGGTTGTTTGGCTTTTATGCTCATTAATGCAAGTTAGTAATAGATAAAGAATGATGATGATGTCATTCTCCAGGGTGGCTGGATCGAGGGCTTTTGGTACCTGATGCTCAGCCGTGGCCTGAACAACATGCAAACTAGGGATGCCCCAGATCAGACTATGAACAGGTAGGTATTAAACTTGGTCTGTATCCCAGAGTTGGAGCACATGGCAGACAGCATGTTAGGAATGGGCAACCATACATTAAAGTGCAAAGCACAAGGGAAGAGAGAAAGAAAATGAATATTTATTAAATGCTTTCTATGAACTAAACTCTGTGGGAGTCACTTTGAACATTATGTCATTTAAGTTTCCCAACACCCTTTGAAAAATAGATTATAGCTATTTCATAAAGAAAGAAAATGAGGATCAGGGAGGTTAAATAACTTCCTTAAAATTAGGTGGTTACTCTGTGGAGCAGCTAGAATTTGAACCAATTCCAAGCCAAAGCTTCTCCCACTGAACTGAGACTTAAGTGCATAACCTGGTTCTATACCCAAGGAGGGCATCTAGGTATCAGAAGCAAGACAACATTTGTGAGTTTAGTCAAGTAATTCTAAAGAAAGGTTTGTGAGCTGCTGTGTTGTTTTTTTGAAACAAGAGCTTGCCTAGTTTTAGACATGACATTCGTATTATATTGTAGACCTGGGATTAAATATTTTAGTTCCTCTTTCTTGCAACATCAAAAATGTGGCCAAGTGTCAGGGAAAAAAATGTCTTGTCCCTAAAAGTGAGGGTTAAAAAATAAATTGGTACTTGTACCAGCTGCTGACATGAACATCACTGCCTCACAACTCTCAAACCCAAATATTTCCTGCATCTTCTCTGCCCTACCAGGAATTGCTGCTACCAAACATTAGTTTGATAAATTTTCACTTCTCAAATTCAACTTTTCAGTTCCTATAACAAATCAAGTTGTATTAACTGATATGTGGAAAATGTCAAGCTTTGGGTACAGCCCATTGTCTCAACAATAGTTGTCTTTGTAGACAAAATAACCAGCTCTGTCTTTGCTCCAGTGAGTAAGCATAAAGATGGGTTATGCTTCAAGGAGCCACATAATAAAGCAGGAAATTAAATTTTGAAGGCTGTTTTCCTTATGTTCAGGTACCAGCAAGATCTGATAATACAGACCCGAAGACATTGTCCCATTTTGAGAATCAGTACACCCACGACACATTTAATCCAGTAGCTCTCTTTTCTTAATGAATATTAAGTGGAAAGAGTCCTGTTATACCAAAAGGGTCATCAGAACACTAGCCAGTATTTACTGAGTATTTCATTGAACATGGGCACTTCACATTTGATTCTCATATGGGTCATGAGATAGGTATTATTATCCCTGTTGGCAGTAAGGATGTTGAAATTCAAAGATGTTACACAACTTCTCCAAGTTCACAAAGTAAGTGACAGTACAGATCTTGAAGTGGAATTGAGGTTGAGCCTTGGCCATAACCGCTCAGAGGGCCCAACTTTCTCTGCATGAGTCAAATATTCAGAGTTTTGTCACATACCTACTGTTCCAGGGAACCAAGACTTGGGAGGCAGATTGCATAGCCAAATGTAAAAGACTAGTATTTGATGGTGAACATGAACTTTAAGATTCACTTAATGGGTCCAACCCATTTCCCATCCAACTTGGTGACAGGCCTGCACCTCCGCAAGTGCTCATGAATCCTTCAGCCACATGTTAGCCTGAAACCTTCTTCAACCTCTTCGTGTTTTCAGTCTCAACCACTTCTTCGATAACTTCAATGATGCACAATACAAATGCCCATAGTAATAAATAAAAGCAGTTAAGACTTTTTGAGGGCTTAACCTTACTCTGTAACCATTATTGTCTTAATTAATACTCCCAACAGCCCTGTGAGGAAGATGCTACTTTTAATATCTCTATTAGAGAGGAAGACATTGGGGCTTAGTGAGCTTAAGTCCTTCCCCAGGGGTGCACTGCTTGTAAATAATAAATGTCTTCATCTACCTCTGAGTCCACAAAGGATGCTCTCATCCTGATAGTCCAGGTGCAGTTCTCCAGACCAGCAGCAGCGTTAGCATCACCTGAGAGCTTGTTAGAAATGTAGAATCTGTAGCCCCACCCTGGACTTACTGAATACAAAGCTGAATCTTAACAAGATCTGCAGATGTGAGGTAGTGAGGTATGCACAGAGGGGTCAAAACCACTGCTTTCAATAACAGCTTTGACTGGGGGGGGGAATCTTTGTGAACTGTCTGGGCTCACTCAGGACAAAGAGCTGCTTGAGACATGGGCTTTGCAGTGCTAAAACTGGGCGAGTCTCAGACCGGCCAGGACTAGTGCATTGAGCCCCCTCTGCGGAGAGAACAGTGAGCATTTCCCCATTTTGTGGGCTTAAGCACATCCTGGGCAGGCTTTCAACCTGCCCTGTGGTCACAGAAACTTGCTGATTGTGGCTTCAGATAGTGCCACTGATGTACACAATATGGACAGGGCCACCACTGAGGAAAGATGGACTCTCCACCCTCAGATCCCCGAGAGTTACCACTGTTCACATCTGGGTTCCTGAAATTTGACATTTGACCCAGGCCGTGACACAAAGGATCCCTTTCCCTCTCATCAGTCTTCCTCACTCTAGGACAGCGGTTCTCAACCTGTGGGTCACGACCCCTGCGGGGTCGCCTAAAGCCATTGGAAAATACATAATGCATATCAGGTATTTACATTCCGAATCATAACTGTAGCAAAATTACAATTAGGAAGTAGCCACCAAAATTATATTTTGGTTTGGGGTCACCGCAACATGAAAAACTGTATTGCAGGGTCACGGTTGAGAACCAAAGCTCTAGGATAATCACAGATCAGCACATTATAATTGCAAAGAAGAGCATACCATCCTGTCTGATGGGTTCATTCACTTAGTTCATGAATCTGTTTTTCTAAAGCTTCAGTAAAATCTGGATATGAGAAAAACCCTTATTATTTTAATATGAATGATTTCTATAAGGAAAATTTAATCCATGTGTTCATAATTTACTCAAAGATCATATTATTGCATTGTAGAAACTATTCATCCTTAAACCATTACTACAGATTACTCCTTGTGAAGAAATTGTAGAAATTGTAACCCAAATCATGGCTCAAGGTGTTGTTTATCTTCAGCAAAGATAGAAGATAAGTTCTACGTGTGAGTTCTGAAAGATTTCTTTGTCCCAAGGGAAAGCATTTTAAATAATTTATACAATAATATTTATACACAAAAAATATATTCAATTTTTGGTATATAAAACAAAATGATTCCTTTCTTTGGCTTTAATTTACTTTGTGGGTACTGAGAAGGTCTTTGTATTATTCTCAACTGTTAATACCCTGTGGAGGGACCACTAAAATCTTCAGTGGCCATGCTAAATCTCCCTGTCAGAAGTTTTACTTATTTCTCCACTGAAATTCTGAACCAATTGCTCAGACCCCTACCCCTACCCGTGATTTCATTGCTATGTATATTTAGGCCTTTATCTTGCCTCTCAACCACACAGAAATTTTAAAAACAATCACTGCCATTCATTCATTTATTCAGCAAACATTTATTGAGCACTAACTCTGTGTTGGGTCTTGTATAGAATATAATTAAAATGTCAACAGTACCTTAAGTAGCTATTAAACCAGTTTGTAAGATAAAACTCAGAAAAATAACCACAACATAGTATAGAATGTTTAACTGTCATTACAGATGTACATAAGTAAAACTTAGACATTCAGAAGTCCAAGAGATTTATTTTCAGTGGTAGGATCAGGAAAGAAAATTAGGCAGAAAATTTTGACTTGAGCTCCTAGTGAGATTCACAGAGAAGAAAACCATATACAAAAAAAGACCCAGAGCAGGAAAGGGTAGGGCACCTCTGGGAATAAAACATGTCCAGTCTAGCTGGAGTGTAGAAAGAAGCTGTAGGAGAGATGAGGTTTCAAAGGCATTTCATAACTGATCATGTGATTTGGGATGTGATTCACTAAAGAACAGGAAGTCATTCAAGATTTCTAAGCAAGGAATTGTCATAGTCTGCCTAAACTGTGTTCACCCAGCAGGAACATCTAGGAAGGACGGGAGGTAGCAAACTCGTCATGCAGAACTTATTTGGAGGCCATTAAAATAGACCCAAGAGAAGTAATAAAACTTACATTAGCATCTCCTTCTCCCACCCTTAGCCACTGGCTGTCAGCATCTTCAAAAGAATATCTTTTTATTTTTGCTTTTCTTTCACCAAAGAGTCTTCAAATGATTCTTATTTAAGAAGGACATAGTAGGGTAGGTTTAACCAAAAAATAAAAAGAAAAACTTTGATTTCTTAAGGATACATTGTCATTACAATATGCTGGGTTCCCTGCATATAGCTTCTTTAATTCTCAAAACAGCCTCATGAGAAAGGTATTGTTATTTTCACTTCACAGATGGGGAAACTGTGCTTAGGTTGGTTAATTCCTTACTTTAAGAATATTGGGTTGACATTGTTTCCCACAGGAAGAATCCAGAATTCCCTCATTCTGGAAGAGTTTATAACCTTTCTCTATTCTTTTCTTTTCTTTATTGATTGAGTGATTGATTGATTTTTATTTTGTAAAGGAGGGGAGGCAAAGACAGGCTCCCACATGTGCCCCGACCGGGATCCACCATCAAGCTCACTAGGGGATGATGCTATGTTCCTCTGGGGCATCGCTCCATTGCTCAGCAACCAAGCTCTTCTTACCACCTGAGGCAGAGGCCATGGAGCCATCCTTAGCACTCAAGGCCAACTCACTTCAATTGAGCCAAGGGTGCAGGAGGGAAAGAGAGAGGGAAAAAGAAGTGAGAGGGGAAAGGGTAGAAAAGCAGATGGGCACTTCTCTTGTGTGCCCTGACTGGGGATCAAATCCAAGACATGCACACGCTGGGCCAACACTCTACCACTGAGCAAACCAGCCGGGGCCATATTTATTTATTTTTTAATTAAATCTATAAGATTGCCATTGATTAATAAGATTATGTAGATTTCTGTAAAACATAACCTGTACATTGCATTGGGTGCCCACTACCCCACGTCATATCATCTTTCATCACCGTCTACCTGGCTCCCTTTACCCTTTACTACCTTAATTCTAGTGTTCAGTCAGAACAAAGTCACGGTCAGTGTTCATTCATCTCAACTGAACCCGGCCAGAGAGACCATGAGGAATGACAAGGAGTTAGGGACTGGTTGACTATCATTGGATAGAAGGCACCAGATGACACTGGGTGGAAATGGGGCAAACAAATTAGAGTGATGATGACATTAATTTTAATCCAAATAATTTCAGAAGTTGTATGGATATAGGAGAAAATGAACCTGGGGCCTTTTAAACAAGTATTCACAACTGGATAAAACTCATTAGACTAAATGGACAAAATTAAGTAAAGTCCAGTATTCTCAGGATAGTCAAATAACCTTTGGGTTTCTTTCGTCACCTGTTTCTGCCATCAAGGACCCCTTAGATGGCCACCACAGTGGGTCTAATACCCAGCAGACTTCCCTCCTAACTGCACATAAATTGAGGAAACATATTTTATATTTTTGAATTGACTGTAGCCATGGAGTGTCTGGTGAAACCAGACAGGTTCGAATAATGAAAGCATGAAATCACTCCCCATTTTTCACAGGAAAGGCTAGAATATTTAATAAAAACCAGGCAAGAGCCAGGATTTATGAATTTATCAAATGCCTCCTTGGCCAACATTTGCATGGAAATAATTGTGGATTTTTCTCTTGGCATCTCTAAATATTCCCTTTTCCACCTCAGAAATGAAGACTAACATGCATTCAGCCACACAGCTCAATGACCAGATCGAGCAGTGAAAGAGCTCACTTTCCCTTTCTCCCTAGGTTAGACACTTCACTAGGGTCTCTGTCTCTCTGTCTCTCTCTCTGTCTCTCTCTCTCTGTCTGTCTCTCTCTCTGCAGTCTAATTCACACTCACTGTAATCATTTTATATCTGAAAATAGCGCTATGTTTCCAAAAGTCATAGTTTTTCATTGCACAGGATAGTGCAGTAAACTGCCATATTCGTCACGCTTTTCCACTTCCCAGGGCTGGAAGCTGAATGTCAGAGGGAAGGCTCCCTCAAGTTTTTATGGGGTGGAAAATTTTGACTGTAGAGAAAATCAGACTAAAAATAATGTACTCAGTACCCATCCATCCATCCATTTCACAAATAATTATAATCTACATGGCACTCTGCTAGATGCTATGAGGAGGAAGCTTTGGGAAAGTAATTATGTACAATTACAAATTCTAATTAAGTGACATGACGTTTCTGGAGAGTAACACATAAATGACCTAAATGGTGAACACACAGCCCCCCAAATGGTGATGATGACCCTCACATGCTCACGGCCTTCCATCAGGGCAATGTGGCCATGCCATTGTCAAGTGTTGGATGAGGAATTAACTGTCTATTTTGCTTACAACATATTATATACAGGTATAATTCTCTTTATATCTGGGTAAATGTTTATTATATGATTATACTATTAGATTATATATTATATAAAATCACATTCCATTTGTATGCATGATTGGTAGGTAGAGAGAAAGAAAAGAAAGGGAGCATGGGAGGAAGGGAGGACGGGACAGGGGGAGAAAAGAAGGGAAGAGAGTATGAGAAGAAAGCATCTGCCTTTCCAAACTATTCCATTTCTCCTTCCCCTATAAAGTGAATGCACTTGTCCAAAAATCAAAGTACAAATGTTACATTATTTTTTTATTTAAAAAATCAGGTTTTAGTGATTCAGACAGCAGGGTTGATGAGAAATAGATAGGTTGTTCTTGGGGTCTGAGGGCTCGTAGATGTCCATAAAAGAAGACTTCCTATTGCCATCTATCCCTCTATGTCTTCTCCTTCCAAGACCTTGGAGCTAGTCAGGCGTGGCCCTCGTTCATGGGTCTCAGACCACGGCCCCCAGCCCGATGTTTGCCCCGGCCACTCTGGGTGGTGGAAGGGCCTGTGGGAAGTGTGGGAAACCCTGCTCTGAGTGCCACCTGAGACTTGGCCACATTTGAGAGTTCTCTAGTCCCCAGTGTCCAATCACATTTTTGAGCTGAAACCAATCTCCTTTAAATTCTCAGGAATGCCCTCCATTTTAGTTAAGACAGTTTAAATACTTCTGCAGGTTAAAACTTCAAAAAAAATTTTTTTTAACTAAAATTTCCACTGAATTAAGAGAAATCTAGGCTAAAGAATTCAAAGGCTTATCTCTCTCCTTGGGAGGAAGATGAGAACATTTCTCTCATTTCTTTTTCTATATTGCAGATAATTATTTTTAGATGGTATCTACATCTGTATATCTATTACCTGTGTCTCTATACAGGATGGGGCAAAAGACTCACAACTGTAAACCTACTTTTGCCCACCCTATACCATCAACATCTACACCTTTATTATCTGTCTCCACTGTTATCTACCCATTCCACAGATTATTTCTTAGTGGATCATTTGCCATATTATGTTTCCAATAAGTAATCTCAATGCACTTCTTAGCTCTAGTTAGCCACACCAGCATTCCATTGAAAACATTTCAAAATCACAAGAATTATAGGGCTGAAAAGGCTCTCAGAGTTGACTTACTTGACATTTCCTAAGCTTTGAATATTCCAGTACACATTCACAATTTTTGGTATATCCACAAGTTATGGTCTATTATTTTCTTAATATATTTCTTCAAATTAACTTATTATTTTTACTAAAATACATTATTTTAAAAGTAAGTCTTATTACATAAGTGGAGAAAAACTTGTAAAAAAAATGCTCAAAGATAAATATAATGAACAGAAAACATTGCTCAGCCCGAGCTGCTACAGTAGGCAAAGACTGGGCCTAAGGCTGCTCTTTGCCCCATTTCTTTATGTCACTGCATAAAGAATTAAAAAGAAATAACTTTCCTGGCCGGTTGGCTCAGCGGTAGAACGTCGGCCTAGCGTGCGGAGGACCCGGGTTCGATTCCCGGCCAGGGCACACAGGAGAAGCGCCCATTTGCTTCTCCACCCCTCCACCGCGCTTTCCTCTCTGTCTCTCTCTTCCCCTCCCACAGCCAAGGCTCCATTGGAGCAAAAATGGCCCGGGCGCTGGGGATGGCTCTGTGGCCACTGCCTCAGGCGCTAGAGTGGCTCTGGTCGCAACATGGCAACCCCCAGGATGGGCAGAGCATTGCCCCCTGGTGGGCGTGCCGGGTGGATTCCGGTCGGGCGCATGCGGGAGTCTGACTGTCTCTCCGTTTCCAGCTTCAGAAAAATTAAAAAAAAAAAAAAAAAAAGAAATAACTTTCTTGTTGTGTGATTTAATCTTACTTAATTCTGAGTCTATGTGTCACTTAGAAAAAACTATGTCCTGCTTTGAGAAACACTGATCAAGCTTACCCTCACTTTGCTCAGGAATCGGGCCCTGGAGGAAAAATGGGTTTATATGTTGCTCCTGGCAGAGCTGAAAACAGTCTTTGACTTTCTTGACCTCGAGCTCCACACACTTACTTGCCCATAAGTTATTAAGGAAGCATCCGTGCACCTGCTGTCCTCCTCTCTAACTGATGGCAAGCTCACTGAGGTCAGGAGCCGTGCTCCATGCACACTCTGCTGCACTTGGAGTCTTTGCTCTCTAGACACCCGATTAAGAAAGTTTGACTTGATGTGGAATGTCAGAGTGGTCACCAGGCAGTGTTTGCAAGGAAGTGAAAACCACCTCTCTGCTGCCCCCGGCTCAGGATAAATGGCGGCTCTCACTAGGCACTGTGCAGAGGCGTGGGAGACTGAGGTGGCCTCCGCCACCAGGACAGTCCTGGGGTGGCAGGAAGGATGAGAAGTGGGAAGGCAAAGAGATGCAATATTTGTGTCACTGAGGAAGAACTTACGGAGCACTGAGGAAAGAACCATCGTGAGGGCAAAAACAAATAAGGAATTATAGGGGGCCGAGGGGAAAGTGAAGGAGGAAGAAAACAAAGACTCAGAGGAAGAGAAATACGTATTGGTTCTGGAGACTAGAACTGGCAGGGAAGTTGGGGAGGGGGACCAGCTCAGCTTAAAATGAAACAGTGAGGAACCTCAGCAGCAGAGTTTGAATGAAGAGTGGAATACTCCACCCTGGGAGACCCGAACAGTAGGATTCAGTACGAGTGACTCCCAAAACCTATGTCTAGTCTATGGAACTGTCTTGGCCACATTGTTTCACAGTCTCTATCTCTCACCTACTTAACTGTGCTGAGATCATGTTGCTGGTCTAATAATTTGTTACAGGACACATTCTGGAGGGCCACAGGGGACCCTTTGGCATGGACCACCCAAGTCCACAGGTTCACGGAGCAAATGTTGAGGAACAGTCCACCAGGCAGCTGAGACAGAGCCAGCTCCTCCACCTGACCCGACAGAAAACTGCCTGTGTCCCCTTTAGGAATTTTCCTTGTTTCTTAACTTGCCTAAAGCCAATTTATTTGCATGAACTTATGTTTCTGAGTAAACTTCTTTCTTGGTTAATATCCATCTACGATTTCCCTTCATTGCCATTTTACCGTAACCAGGAGAGAGATCAGGGCAGCTGTGTTGGCAGAATCTATTAGGACTGTGTTTTTATAAAAATCGAGCAGCTTCTCAACCCCCCTGACTTTAGTCCTCCCTTGCAGCTTCCCACCCTCACATGCCTGCCAGTTTCCCCACCCCTGCGTCTTCTCTGGACTTCTCTTATTTTTCTTGGAGATGTTTTTTTACATGTCAACCAACTACAGAAATTGGCTCTGATGTACTAGAGTCTTATGAGGCCCCTGGAGAGGACTCACAGTTATGTCAGAAGGAGAACACTGTCCAAATTCACTCCCAGAGAACCAATTAGCCTCTAATAATAAAACATCTCCCGGGAAGGCAATGGTCTTGGTGTTTGAACAGAAGTCACAGGCCAAACTCTCCACTTCTAATGCTCATTTTATTCACAGATATAGAAATCCATTAGTTCACACTTTTCTTATGGACTTTACAATTTCAGCATCTTCTGTCATCTAGTCAAATTCTTTGTCCTCTGAGTAATCTTGTGAAGGGGGGGATACTGATGACCCTCACTTCAGAAACTACCTCTTATTTATTTCTGAACCCCCAAAATCTAGCACAGAAGTTGGTACAGAGCAAACGCTGAGAACAGAAGTTCCGCCAAATGAATGATTCATGAGTGCCCAGGAATAGTCCAGAGTTAAATGTACAGGTAAAGTAGATGTTTAGATATCTGATAACTTCCTATAATTTAATCTATTGTTGAAGTCATATCACCTATAGAGATCCTATAGATCAGGCTTCCCCAAACTACGGCCCGCGGGCCACAAGCGGCCCCCTGAGGCCATTTATCCGGCCCCCCACTACACTTCCAGAAGGGGCACCTCTTTCATTGGTGGTCAGTGAGAGGAGCACTGTATGTGGCGGCCCTCCAATGGTCTGAGGGACAGTGAACTGGTCCCCTGTGTAAAAAGTTTGGGGACCCCTGCATAGATTATTGATGATTGAAGTACTTATAGCCCATATGTGACTTCTTGGTAAAATTTTTTTGCTAGTACTTTATGAATTCTAAAGCACAAAAGTATTGCTTCAACCTATATGATTTATTAGTTTAATTAAAAGTGCATATAGCCTGTGAAAGCACCATTACTGCTCAGCTACAAGACTTTCCAAGATACTGCCTTTGCAGCTGTCAGGAGAAGGAGAGTGTGGGTAGGCAGAGGAGTCTCTGGGACACAGAGGAGGGTGGAGCGTGCAAACCCGTCCATAGGACGGGCCTCAAACAGGGGAGAGGAACCGGGTCAAAGCACCAATTTTACATTTCCACACACACCTGATCTTTTCCTGGGCCAGAATTGCTATCCGGAGGTGTCAGATCTGGTAGACAGACTGGGGCAGCAGGCTTCCTGGATGAGGCTGTTTGTGAGGTCAGGTGACTGGCAAGCATTAATCAGAATTGTGATTCCAAGTAGTCTATCTCAATAGACAGTAGTCCTATCAATAGACAGAGACGCTCAATTCCAATTAATCGCTAAAGATGCAGGTAGGAAGGTGCAGATATAAGAAAAACAGGTTGGTAAAAATTAGGCAGGAACCTTATTATGGGTTGAATTGTGCCCACCCCACATTCGTATTGAAGTCCTACCTGACTGTCTAGAGAAGTGGCCTATTTGAAAATAGGGTCCTTGCAGGTCTAATCAGTTACAATGAGTACTACTGGGGTAGGGTGGGCTCCTAATCCAGCATGACTGATGTCCTAATGAAAAAGGGGAGTTTGGACACAGACATATCTACAGGAAGAAAGCTATATAAAGATAAAGGTAGAGACTGGAATAATATAGCGTAAGCCAAGACAAACCGAAGATTGCTGGCATACCCCCAGAAGCAAGGACAAGTCGCGGAACAGGTTTGCCCCCACAGCCCTCAGAGGAGGCCAGTCATCCAGACAGCTTGATCTCAGACTTGGAGACCAAAACAGTAAGACACATACTTCCGTCAGAGCCACTGGCTTTATTATACATTGTTAGGGCAGCTCTAGGAAACTGATACAAACCCCCAATCAGTAAACTGGCAAAGCTCCAGAGAACTGGGGGTTAAATGGAGACACCAAGGCAGAAAGGGCCGTCATGGGGACTAGGGAGATGTGCAGTAAGTAAGGAGGGCATGACTACAACTGGTCCAAAGCATCTCAGTCCCCCCCCCAATAAATCCCAAATACTGGAAGCAGGACAAACTTGACCCCATGCACTACCTACTGGTGGCCCAAACTTCCTACCACACTGAATGCTTTGGCCAGTCTAGTCCAAGGCTGTAATGGGTTAGGAACATAGGCTGCCCTCTCTTTGCCTGTAGGAAGAGGTTGCGGCCCCTGTTGATATCATAGGAGGAATGCTGCATCAGAGGTCATTGCCAGCCAATTCTTGAGTTTACATTTCTTTTCTTAATACCTTCTTACAAACATCCTCAAATTTGTTTATGATACCTAACATTCTTTAGGTTCTTACACCACCTTAGCTTTGGGGATTTAGATCTGAGATATACCTACCAGTAGCCTAGACTCTCCAAACATCCCTCTTACAAACCCCACCCCCAATATGTATTTATTTTTTAATGCTTGAAGTTCCTTTGGTTCTTAAATGGGTTCTGCTGTTTGGATTTAGATCTGTGCATACCTCCACCAGCATAGACTACCCACACATTTCACAACTGTTCCCCATTTCCCATCTGGCCATTTGGGCTCCATCCTGGGCTCCGCCCTCCCATCTGTAGTTCATGTCTCCTTCTCATTGACCTCCTGTAACTGACCAGCCACACCCCCAGACACTATTTCTGCTAAGTTCTCTCCCATGGGACAAGACGCCCCTCAAATAGGCAGCCAAGAGACAAATTGAGAAATCACATAAGCTAAAACAGCTGCTGAAGGATAATTTGATTATCTAACATGTTACAAGGATAGAAAACTAGTAGCTGTCTAGAAGCACTGGATTTTAGATTAAGGAAGAGTTTTAGAAATGTATCTAATACAACTCTTAGAGAAATAGGGAAACAGATCAGCAACTCCATCTTGATCACAGAGCGGATGGGCACGCAGTGTGCCCCGCCTCTGGTGGGACTTGGCTGTAGTTGGGGGGGCGGCAGATTCTACAGGAAAGAGCCATCAGCAGGGGCTTTGATGGCAATGGGAGAGAACATGAGTTCTCTGGGTACAGGCAAGGATGCGGACGCCGGCCCTCAGCCATAGGCCATGTTTATAGCAGAGGCCTCAGCAACACATGCCTTCAGGGAGCAGAGGGAAGCAGGAGAGATCCCACAAAGCCACTGGTTAGCCAAGATGGGTAGCTAAGATGATCGTGTTCATGAAAAAACTTGTGGCAGAGGGTAAAGTGATGGAATTAGACTTCATTTTATTAATTTTTTATTGAATGATTGAAGTGGCAGTCATTAATAAAATTATACAGGTTTCAGGTGCACAATTCTACAACACATTTCTGTGCACAGTATTGTGTATTCGTCACCCCCCCCCCCAAGTGAAGTCTCCATTCAACACCATTATCTCATTATAACCCCTTCTGCCTTCCCTCATTCCTTCTCCCATCACAGAGGAAGACTTTAAAAGAGTGCTGAAAGTCTCCACGTACTGTGTAAAAACCACATCGGAGAACTAACATATCGAGAGTTCTCAGACTTTGATACATAAGACTCAGATATCCACTCCTAAAGATCCTGAGTTACAGCTCTTGGAGTAGGGACCTAGGAGTCTATATTTTTAACAACATCCACCTCATCCCGTGGTTCTGATGTACACCAAAAATTGAGACTCTTTACTAATGTGAAAAATAACAAAGACCCAGTTTACAGCCCAGGCTTATGTAACCTGCGAGTGGGTATGTGTTTGTGCTGGGGTCAGAATACAGGGGAAAGAAGTATACAAGAGTAAAAATGAGACCTTAAATGTGTAAAATTTAAAGGGAAAGAAAATTTGAAGGGTTATTATTTACCGTTTACAGTAATAACATTAAGTATACTGCTCATAAAAATTGGGGGATATTTCAAAATGAATATGAAACTATAACATATTCCCTAATTTTTGTGAGCAGTATATTTTCTAAAATATTGGCAGATAGAACTAATACTGGATCAGAGCTTGCAGAAGGGGCTTGCACTGCAGGTGACAGGGAGACAAGGACAGAGGGCAATGACTGACGTTCATCCCTCTGCTACGGTGTGCTCAGTGAAAGCAGCACCGTCATTTGAAGGGCTTCCTGTAACCCCTGGTAGGACAGCTCCCAGTTTGTCAGCACCTGAGCCCTTTAAACTGCTCTATCAGCAGAACTTCCCAGCGCAATAAAAGGGCAAGTTGTCCATGACTGCCTAGAAGGGAAATCGGAGCTGTGCAGACCAAGGCCAAGAACAAACCTGACCAAGCCCAACACTCACACCACACACACACACACACACACACACACACACGCACACGCACACGCACACGCACACGCACACACACACACACACACACACATGCACACACAGACTTGAAAAAGAAACCCACATTGTTTTTTTTAACCATCAAAGTGTAGGAGTCACGTGTCTAATACCTTTGCAAACAGCTACTTAATCATTTTCCGCAGCTGATGGATCCTGTTTTCTTTAGCCTTTTGGACTATATTTTTAAAAAAAAGAAAAAGAAAAAAAGCAACCACTGAGTCTGCATTGAAATCTCCAGGAACAATGAACTGTTCCTCCTTCTGTTCTCTTTTGCCCTGTGTGTGGATACACATATATTTTTCAAAACACGAAATAGTTTGAGAGCTTGAGAGAATTTTGTAAATTGTTCCTGTGAGTCAGCCCCAAGTCACCCGGAAGGAGGCCTCCCTATCCCATTCCAGTAAATGCTGTTCCCGCTCATGACGGGGTGTGTTGGCCGCTGTGAGGTCCCTGGGAATGACTTGGACCTGGTAGATGGTCCCATGGGGTAATGCCTCCTCTGCCTGCTGGAAAGTATCATTCTAAAGTTCAAGAACAAATAGCATCCTTTTCATTTCCACTGTCAGGTCTTTTTAACCAACTGTGTCTACTGAAGACAGCTTGCCCTAAATATTAAAATGTCCATTTGAATCTGTTCTTATATCTTAGTCATCAATTTTTTTTCATAGATCCATCCACTAGCAGATATTTGCATATCTAACTTGTGCTCAGCACTGTACAAACACTTTCTGAAAATAAGCATTCTGTAGGAAATAAGAGACCTATACAAAGCCAACAATGATTGGTCTGTATAAGAGTAGATAAGTCAGTGTCAAAATTAGGTAGGCATTCAAAGTCCAAAATACTTTCTCATTTTTATAGTGTATTAGACACATAAGGTACACTCTGTCAGACATCATGCAAAGAGGGGATGCACTAAGCTGTAAAGTTAATCTTTGGTTCACATGCCCAGGGCTGCAAATGACATTGCATTCTGTGAAAAAAATATTAGGCAATCAATTTAATATGTAAGTTATTCTTTCCCCACATTTTTTGCCTTAGCATGGAGGGACTTTTGTTTAACCCTGAAACTGTGAAAGTCTATAAATGCATTTGCTGTTTCCCAATGTATATTCAGATCAATACTTGTCTCATTTCATATCTATTGGGTGACCTTCTTTTAATCGCAGTAGAAGGAGAGAATTTTTTAAGAAGAAATTTGTCACTAAGTATATTTAAGCGAGACACATGATAACTTTGACCTGATAAAAATGTATTTACTTACTATTTTTAAAATTTGCAGGGCTGAATTTACCCAGAGTAAATTTTAACTGTTTGTTGAGCAGAACTTTCTGTGTCTGTCTGTGACTGAGCCACCCTGTGTCTGTGTTACCTCAGAATGGCTTAGAACCAGTTTGCCAAGACAATCAGATGCTTAAGAGATTGACTGGGGTAGGAAGCAGGAAAAGGCAAGGAAAGCCTTAAAATGGTGCAGGGCTGCACTGGTGGGAGGAGGGGGAAGGAGAATCAGGTAGAAAAGTTGCGGATGGCACTGTAATCCCATGAGCCTTGCAGGAATTGACCTGAGTCTCCCCCAATCCTGTCCATAGCCTGTGCTCCATCGCTGTCTAAGAGCAGCTCTTAGGAAGCATGAATTCAGCACCAACACAGTGATGGGTCTGGAGGTGCAGCACCAGTGACCCTTAGTCAGTTCTGCTTTCTCCAACAGCTGACATGGGCAACACATTTTAATGTCCACCTCTCTCCGTCAATATAAACATCATGACAACCAAAGTTAGTGGAATGCATTTGTTGATACATTTATTGAACAAATCTGTATTGAGCCTTTGCAGTATGTCAGGCACCATGGCCAGTACCATAGATGCCCTGCCTGGGAATGAGGACCTGCTAATCTAAAGACATTCTGCCCACTCCTAATGGTTAAGATGTCTATTTGGGAATCTTAATTCATATTGCCTCTTTTGGAGTTAAGTGTGTCATCATTTACTTGTTAGACTCTGCACAGAAATTCATCACAGACATGAAATGATCCTGCCTGTGTTCAGCCTTCATCTTTTCATTTTAATATGTTGGATTGAACAATTGCCTATGTCAGTGTATCTTAAATGTGTTTGTCCACACAGCCATTCCAAACCCCTTGTGATTTGTAATTTTTCCCTCCAAGAGTTGAATCCAGAATAGGGGGTGACAGAGACAGAAAGATGAGGAACTATAGGAGGAATGAGAAGAAATCATCCTAATTTTCCCCCAACCTGTATTCTGCTTCTCTTTCAGTGCATATTCATTGCATGTACTACAAAGCCTGAAATTCCATCATTAAATATTAATCCCTTTGAGATAAGGACTGGCCCCTCAGGCATGTTTTTTTCAAACTGCAAATTCTTTGAGAGAACTAATATACACATCTGTAACACCTGTGTGTGAGTCAGGCCTTCAGCCCACTTTACCCACCTATGGGATAAGGGAAAAGAATGTCATGTTGAGATTACTAGATGCCTGGAAGTGGGAAGGTCAAGAGAGAGAACAGGAAAACACGAAAAGTTGCAACATCATCAGTGAGATGAATGGTAATGATCAACTTGGACTGTAGATCCCAACAGGAGGATTATTTCTGAACATTTTCTGGCATTTTTCTTATGTTATCGTTGCAAAGGTATGCAAAGAAGTACATGTTGCAAACCCATCCTGATTTTTCAGAATGGTGAAAAATTAATTAACACCAACCAACCAAGTTGAACCACTGTGGCATTTTCCACTGATACCTTCAGCATTGGCCTCAAGTAAAAATGTTAACTAGATGGAAATGGGCTAGGTATGCCTGATTTCTGCTTTTGACACTCATCTACTCCCCTGCGTCCATACACCTGAAGATACTATATCCTGAGCTCTACCCAGACCTTCCTGATGAGTGTATCAAGTTCAGGGATGTTTCCAACTTCCTACATGGTCATAGTAATAATCAGTGCTTATCTGGTGTTTCCTCTGTACCGGGCATTTTACATCTAACACCCACCACTCTCTTAGTTGTCTAGATATGTAGATATCTGTTACTATTAATGGATGAGTATCTTGAGGCTCAGGAAAGTTAGGTTACCTGCACAGGTTAAAGAGTTAGAATGTAGAAGAACTGAGTTTCAAATCTAGACTTGCCTGGCATTCAGGCCCATAGAGTGACCTCAATCTTGGTTGCCACTCTGGGGGGCTGGGCACCAGGCATAGTCCCAAATCTATCCTAGAGAGAGAGTTTCCTTCCATGCCCTGTTCTGAATACTTCATGTGCTTCTATGTGTGGATTCACACATTGTACACAAGCTAACGACATGACTTGCCTTGATTGGACATGGCTTGAGAAATCTTGACACAGGGTCGGTCTATCTTACATTAATTAACCCTCGGCCATGCATTACTACCCCAGAACTGAGGCTCTGTTCGGATGTTCTGTGGTAACTCAGAATCATGCCCTCCAAGGTACCTCCATCTCCATCAAGTTTCTGAGTAAAACTTGCAATTTATTATTATCTTTCTTTGGGTGAGAGCATCACAAGCGGCAAGCAAGCTCTATCATGATCTCCTGGTCTTATCTCCAAGCTGATGAGATCAGACCACCAGAACGATCTGTGTGCATTTTCATTGTGTGTCTGTGTGTGTGTTTGTGTACGTGCGCAATTTTAAATCTGGATACAGATGGTCAGGTCTTGCCATGTGATTAATTAAGTGCTAAGCAGCTACTATTTGTGGTGCTATGTTTATTCATTCAACCCCTAGTCATCGAATGCCTTCTCTGAGCCAGACACTATGCTAGTTTCTGGGGAAAGAGAGAGCAAAGGAGACATGTTTCTTGGCCCCATTGAATCTATAGTTCATAATCCGAATGCCCAACCTGTGCTAATATTAACCATATTCTTTGAGTACTTAAGTGCTTTATATAAGTTAGCTCTAATCTTTGCAATGAGGTAAGCAGACAATAGCCCCATTTGACAGGTTACTAAACTGAGGCTCAGAAAGCTTAATTAATTTGTTTAGTGTCATGTGCTTAGTAAGGACAAGAGCTAGAATCCAAAGCAGCAGCCTTTAAGTAGAATCCATTCATTCTGTCGTGTGAAATCTCTCCTCTCTTCATATTACAGAGTAGCTGTTTTAGGGCCTAAGGAAACCCCTTTATCTCTTTATGTTTTCTCTATCTTAACTGTGAAATGGAAACAATAACTGCACCTTTACGAGAATGATCAAGAACCTATTAAAAATGCTATGGAAACATTTGTAAATACTAAATGTCATTATCAATTTAATAACGTGCTCTAGCTTTATGTATACTCCAAATTCCCAACTCGGGTGAGTTGGTATTCCTCTTGTAACCTAAGAGTACATGGAGGGAAGGCGCATCCAGCCTCCTCCCACTCTAAGTGATATTTGAAACAAAAACTGATGTTGCCTTTGGCTTCTCAAAAGGCAAACCTCAGCTTTCTGGAAATCTGTGCCAACAAGTACGATTCAGTTGAAAATCAGTTTGGCTAAATTGGTGATAAAATAGAAATTCTGCCCATTTCAATAAAACACAGTAAAAGAGAACATTTAAGTCTATGTAAAACAATTAACACTGCAGCTGACACATGGGATTTGCTGACTACGTTAGATGTTTGCACGGCCTCAGCTACCCAGGCATAGCTCCAGTTTGTGCTGCACTCATGATATCTTCCACTTTTAATTAATTAATAATGTGCTTATTAATGAATTAGCTAGTAGAGTTGCTAAACTGGAAAAAAGAACCTAATCTGGATTATGGCAATTTTGCTGAATTATAAATCCGAACTAGATGGCATTTGCTTTAAAGACCAAAAAGTGATCTATATGATCAGAAGCCTAATGAAGTGACTGAGAAGGATCTGCCTCTTGTCAACACTCTCTCTGGGGTTGGACAGACAATTCCTGTAAGGACTAGCACAGGGTTCGAGGCCACAGTTTTGGAGTGTTAGAGTCATGAAGTCTTAAAGCACAATGCCTGTATTTAAGCCCAGAATCTCCACTCCCTCCTTCATGTGACGGTGTCAAATAAGGTCAGAGAAACTGTTTATCCTGGAACAAAAAGACAGGCTGCATCTCAGCACTGATGAATCGTTTTTCACCAGCACCCAAAAGCTTTTTTTTTTTAGAAAAACAGCAGCCCTACGTACCCTCTTCTTCTCTTAGAATAGTCAGATTCAAAGAACATCACTAGTATTTGTTTGGATTCCTTAATATTTGAGCGCCCAGAAGGATATACCGTTGGTGAACTCAAGCATCTAGTTACTGATCAGCATCCTAATAGCCTACAGAGTTGATAGCATGCTTTTCAAAGTGCGATGCTCAGAATCACAATAGCATTATGTAAAATCTTGCTAGAAATGCAGATTCTCAGGCTCTCCCCCAGGCTCACTGAATCAGTAATCTGCTCTCTAACAGACCCTCCAGGCAATTCTGATGTAAGCCACAGTCTGAGGACCACTGAGTCAATGCAAGTCCCTGTCATTTCTGTTTGTTCCCAGGATGTAAAACTTTCGCAGCTTAGAAGTGGAGAAACTTCAGCAGCTAACAAAGTCAGTTTTGATAGCAGATTGACTTGCTTGATGGACTCTCTGTATGAAGTTTCAAAATATGGAAAATTGAGCTCTGAAATGTTATGATGTTGGTATTGGCAACCAGTACTGCTGAATTGCAGAGAAATACAGAGTCCTCCTGCTGTTTCCTTTTCCCTGAATTCCTTTCTGGCCTCTTGGCAAGGTTCCCTTGAGGCATTTCTGAAAATATAAACCTCCCCATGTAAATGAGTTGTTTACCCTCCTGATCATTTGTTAGAAAGCATTGAATTCTGCTGAATCAGGAGTAATTGCTTTTGACAAGCATACACAGAAAACAGTAAGTGATACCGAAAACACTTGGTGAGAGTCTCAGAACTTGGAACACTCTAGACTCTTAATAATGGGTCACGCCACTTGGCACGTCTTTTCATGTAATCTTAAACAAAGTCAGGCCAACTGGCAGAATAATGAAAAGTGAGTACACTGTACTAAAAGTTGAACCCAGTGAGACGTTGTCCCTGTAGAGAAAATGCAAGGCACATAAGAGACTTCAAGATGGTTTTTTTTTTTTAATATGAGAAGCTTAAACTAGTCTGTCTCAATATTACTTAACTTGGAAGAATAAAATCTTTAGAAAGAAAAACTGGGTTCATGGAAGTGGATAATTTCTATTTCCAAAACTAGAAGGAGGAAAAAAAGTTTAAAAATTTTTTTAAACAAATAATGTTAGTTTTGGGGGGAAAGATGTGTTTGTTATCTTACTCAAGTGTAGTTGAGTTTTATCCTTCAGTTACTTTAATTTATGTATAATTGACCACACATTTTCTTTTGTTTTTATTTATGAAAGTATATTAAATGCCAGTATTAAATTCAAAGGTAGGGCTTTGGCTGGTTTGCTCAGTGGTAGAGCATCAGCCTGGCATGTGGATATCCAGGGTTCGATACCCTGTCAGGGCACACAGGAGAAGCAACCATCTGCTTCTCCCTCCATCCCTCTCTTTCTCTCTCTCTCTCTCTCTCTCTCTCTCTCTCTCTGTCTTTCTCTATTTCTCTCTTCTCCTCCCATGGCTTAATTGGTTCAAGCACATCAAGCCCTGGCACTGAGGATGGCTCTGTGGAGCCTCTGCCTCAAGTGCTAAAAATAGTTCAGTTGCGAGCGTGGCCTCGGATGGGCAGAGCATCAGCCCCAGACGGGGTTGCCAGGTAGATCCCGGTCACGGCACATGCAGGAATCTGTCTCTCTATCTCCCCTCTTCTCACTTGGAAAAGAAGAAAAAAAAATTCAAATATGGAAGAGAATAAAGAGAAAATTTGCTCCCTATACATTTCTTCATTTTTATTTCTATCTCTTTTTATTTTTTCCCACTTTTTAAAAATTTTATTTAAAAATTAAATTTTATGGGGTGACATAGGTTTCAGGTAAACATTTCTAGAGGATTTGAACTGATGATTATGCTGTACCCTTTATTTCTATCTGTACTTTAAGAGGAAGCCACTGAAAATTATTTGCTATCAATATGTCCAGGTTATTATATATGCTTCTTATAAATTTGAGTCATATATCTACCTATTAGTCTGTTTTCCACCATATGAAATTGACTGGATGAATACTCACCAAACTTGGTGTGTGTGTGTGTGTGTATGAAAACATCTTTAAACAAGCAAAGAGCAGCTTCAAATGTGTGCCCCAAATCAAACATAAAAAAGACAAATATTGGTATTCCGTGTATTTTTATTTGGGATTAAGCTGCTTCTCATATAGTCACTGAGCTCTAGCATGAGCCAAGATAAGTTGCAGCAAATATTTAACTAACAATATTTAGGTGTAGCTTGAAAAGCAATGGACACAATAGTTTTATGTTTATTGTAAAATAAGGCACTGTGTATGCATCATGGATTTTTTTCACTTATCAGTGTTTACTGTCAACAACTCTGCATGTCAGTCTTTACAGATTTATTTATTTCTACAGACATAAAAAATTATTTTATATGTGGTGACTGTACTGTGACTTATTAAACCTCTTCCCTCTTAATAGACTTTGGAGTGTTTCAATTTCTTTGCTCTCATAAATGACCCTTCAAAAGATGTTTTTGTATATTAACCATGATGTGCTTTTGTGAGCATTTTGGTAGAATAGATTCATAGAGGTGGACTTCCTGAATATAAAGGAAGGAAGCCTTAGAGTTTGATGGGTGCTGCCAAAGCGCTCCATGCAAAGGCAGCAGGAATGAGAATCCTGTATCCCCTTGCTGTCACCAAACCTGAAATATATTTCTGTTAAAATACTTTGGTTCTAGTTGGAAATGGATTCAAGATTCATTGCTTTGTTAGAGGATTTGAAAACCCATTCTGATGTTTGTATTTCACTTTCTTGGTGGCAAAGCAGAAGTTTTTCATTTTGAAGAAACCTAATTTATCTTTTTCTTTTTGTTGTCTATGTTTTGGAGATCCTATTTTAAAAACCATTGCTTAATTCCAGGTCAAAAGAAAATTTCATATTCTCTTCTAAGAATTTTTTAATTTTAGCTCTGACAGGTCATTGATCCATTTTGTGATTTTGTATATGGTGTGAGGTAGGAATCTGACTTCATTCTTTTGCAAGTGGCTATCCAGTGGTCTCAACTCTGTTTGTCAAAAGACTATTCTTTCTTCCATTGAATTGTCTGTCAATTTTGTCAAAATTCAATTGACTGTAAATGTGAAGGTTTATTTTTGGATTATCAATTCTATTCCATTAATCTATTTATTAACCTCTTTGTTGGTCCCATACAGTCTTGATTGCTATAGCTTTGTAGTAAGTCTCAAAACTGGAAATGTGAGTCCCTTTGTTCCTTTTCAAGATTATTTTAGCTATGTAGCTTCCCTGCATCTCAATATGAATTTTATGACCACTTTGTAAATGTTCGCAAACACCATCTGAGATTTTAATAGGGATAACATTGAACATGTAAGTCAATTTGGGAATATTGCAATCTATGGGTCCCAATTTTTTAAAAAATGAATTTGCCTAATGACATGTTGACCAACTTGAATTTATAAAATTTTATAGTTTTATTTACTTATTCATTTGACACACCTTCTGTAAATACTTACTATGTTCAAGGCACTATGAAAAGAATTCCAGGATGAATGGGAAACAGTGATTCCCTCCAGAAAGGCATATATGTGTATTTGTACAGTTGAAAATATTTACAACTAATAGAAAAACAAGACAGTAGAAATATGCTGCATGAAATATCCATCAACTGCAGCAGGGAAACCTTTTTTGTAGAAAAGAGTTTCAGAAATAGGGTTTGGAATAGTTGCCAGTAGTCTAAGATTATAATTTTATTTTCAATCTGCTTTAGAGGGTTGTTCAAATCTTACAGATCTATTTCATTGTGTTGAAAGGATAAAATAAGTTTCAGTGACTATGTACATTCGAGGTCGCTACCTCATCTGAAGGCTGGAGGCAGTCAGGGGGATTCCAGCACGTGGAAACGCCAGCATGGACTTCCCTCCAGCTGAGGACACAAGTACAAGTTCCAGACTCCATGGGTCATCCTTTACCTGCTGAAAAAGTGATTTGCATATCACTGTGGCTCTGGTTATGACTTCCGTCTGCGTAGATATTTGGAATTGGTGCTAATCTAGAAGCAGACATACATATATCCAGTACTGAGATGTGAACTACAGCTGAACCTGGACCAAAGAATAAACTGCTCACGGAGAAAGCCATGTAATCCACACTTGGATTTAACAGGAGAAGAAAAACCAACCCTCACCATTTCCTGTGAGCAGGAGCAGAAACAATGTGGAAGACTGTGGAATCCCCTATTCACTTCTCTGCTTCAAATGTGCTTTTTTTTTTTTTACTAATCTCTTTGCTGAGGGAAGGAGATGGAGTGACTGCACAGAGCAGCCACAACTACTATAGGGTGGGAGTGAGGGGGAGAATGCCCCCCCTTCCTCTGGCTGCCGACCTGCTGGGCTATGGCAGGGTCCCACGCATATATTATCCGAATGGCCTCGGGCACAGCCAGCAACCACGCACAGGGCGGCGCAGCTACCCCAGAAGGGCTCACTGTACCCTCTCAACAGGGACATGGCTCCACCCACGCTCCCTGGCCTGCGGCTGTGTATCAGGTTTCTGGTTTCAGAATAAACGTTTATCCTCTGGGGTTAACATCCACTTAAATGTCCACCCTAGACCCTCAGACCCAAGGACTCACTGCTGCTTCCAAATAAATTAGTATAAATTGCTTTGAAGGCAAAAGAAGCTCAGTGCCCTTTCCATCTCCTCCAAAATTTTAGCCTTTGAAAGAAACTGCTGTGTAACTAACTGGGCAGGGTCTGTCTAGCCAGGGGTGAAAACATTTTCCAAGGGCCCACACCCATTTCTGAGGTGCACAGGCTTCCCTGCCACTCAGTCGGGATTGTTTCTCTGCCCTATTCAGCCTCGTCTCCTTGTTCTGTCCTTTCCTAACTTTACCCCACCCCCATCACCTCTTAAAGAGAAGAACTTAGATTCATTGTGATCTGGTTTCAGCTCTATAAAATGTTCTATCCTGTCTTTATTTGAAATTTTAATGCAGTGATTTCATTCAGATTTTGTTTATCATGGGGTTTGTTTTTTCGCATTTTTAATTTGCATTTAAATATTATCTTGATAACTGAGCTTATTGGCACCCTATAAATTTTGCTCTGGAAGCAAGTGACACTCTGGTCTTGTGCTAGTGCTAGTCCTCTTTCCGGGATTGGATGGCCCCGAGAGTCAAAGCTCTTTGAAATTATGCACGCAGCCATGGAGACATGGGGTTCCGGGAGAGTCCCTGTGCTGGAATCAGTAGTACTAGGACTCGGAGAGGCAGCAGTATGCCTACCTCTCCCTGCAGCCATGCTTCTGAGAGTCTTTCTAGGAATGTTCTAGGAAACATCTGAGTACAGCCTAAAGACATTCTCTATGACAGTAGTTCTTTGTTCTTGTGTTGAGTTTTGCTGTGAGGTGCTCCGCTGTACATATAAATTGTAAAGTACAGGAAGAGAATATTTTGGGGGATATACTGTTATTTATCCTGAGAGAGTAGTCTTCTACTGGTACATGAATGCTGATCCAGCAAAGTGGAAACATTATGGAAAATAATTAATGAAGCAAAGCCGCCTGGTATATTTTCAAAACAGGAGACGTGGATCCATCCTATCATAACTTTCTGCCGTTGTGACTACTTCTATTATTTCCCATGATCGATGTATGTGTAATTATTTTGTCTGATGTGTGTGGGAACTGTAGAAGTGCAATGGCTTAGGCTAGTGTGTGCTTCTTCTTCACAGCAAAGATTGTTTTATCCACAAAGCTCAGATCTTACTTTTAAACTCAAGTGACTCAGAAAATTCGCTGGTATGCTTCCTTCCACTTGAGAGATGCAGTCCAGTCACCAGTTTGTCATGATGGTCCCTAAGCACCTAATACCTCTATATCTGTGGGAAACATTGATGTGTGTGGGTTTAGTCACATGCTCACGACGCCACTTTGCAGTAGGTTAGACAGTTATTTGCCTTCCAGTTTCACAGCAAAGGAAAGCAAGAAGAAAGCGCAACTGGAAACATGGCTACGCATTTGCTCAGCTGTGGGTTCAGGAATAGCTCCAGTCCTTTAAGTGTGTAGCCTGAGCTCTTCCTTTATCTATTTGGAAGTTCTGATCACCATATTCTCCCATGTATAAGGCGCTCCCATGTGTAAGACACACCTTTATTTTGGGGTCCGATTTTGAAAAAAAAATGTATTACATAAAGTTATTGAACTCAAGTTTTATTCATCATAAAATTCATACAACTTTTCATCACTGTCAAAGCTCCCATCCATTAGCTTGTCCTTATCTGTGTCTGATGATGAATCACTATTTTCAACAATGAGCTCAAAAACAAGCACATAAAAGCAGGAAATGCAAGTTTAAAAAAATCTACAACCACTGTACAAGATGCCCCCAGTTTTTAGACCCCAAAATTTTCAAAAAATGGTGCATCTTATACATGGGGAAATACGGTATATGAAAGTTCTGAGTAATTTTCATGCCTAGATTATGAATATAGTCACAGACCTATCCATTTCCATCTGTTTTATATGGTAATGCTGTCCCTCTGTCCTCCCCTGCAGCACAAGCCATGTCTGAGAGCTCCCCTCTAACTTTCTATTGTACTGTGATTCCCACTCCCGTAATCCTACCGCTCGGTTCTCCTGGTTTCAGGAGAATTCCAAAAGCTAAACGGATCCTAGACAGCAGAAACAAGAGAGGCCTGTTCAACTGTTGCTGTCTGAACTGATCTTAGCAGAAACAGAATAAGACAGCCGACCCACAGGGTCAGATTTATTGTCAGCATTTTTTTTTCCTTTCTGTTGTATTTGTAATTGCTCCCTCTCATGTATTCTAATCTCTTCCTCTGGGACATAAAGGATTCACTTTTGGAGATTCCTTCTGTGTCTTTCAGCTCTAATCTCCCCTGGAGTCATTTTTCTTTCTTTGCCCCTTCTGAATCGGGATCAGATTTTCAGCTGTGTCTTCCAGCTCAGTCCATTTCCCCCAGTTCCCATTGTGCTAGCTCTTCTGATGTACATGCAATCCCGTGACCGTGGTTTGCTTTTCTCTTACTCTGCCCCTATAGCACTTAAAGTTCCCTATTTATGTGTTGGCCTCCCAGACATAAAAGTTTTGAATCCAGTCTCTTGTCCTATCATCTCATAGTCAATCTCTTAATTCATAGAGTCCATATGCTTTTGATTTTCTTTCTTTTTTTAAAGATTTTATTTATTGATTTGAGAGAGAGAGAGAGAGAAGGTAGGAGCAGAAAGCATCAACTGGTAGCAGTTGCTTCCTGTATGTGCCTTGACCAGGCAAGCCCAGGGATTTGAACTGGCAACCTAGCGTTCCAGGTGGAGGCTTTATCCACCATGCCCCCACATTCAGGCTGTTCTTGGTTTTCATGAAGAATCACAGCAGATCCTTATAAAAGGAATTCTCATTTCTGCACATGCTTGTCATTCCCACAGCACCTTTGTTTGAACAATCTTCTTCCATGTGAAAGAGAGCTTTTACTAGGCCCTCTGCCGTTTTGTTCTATCTCTCACGTCTGAATGAGAAGACGTACATTAGAAAATTCCTTTAAACAGGGCGAGGCGATGCTCCTGCATTCCTGGGTTCCTCTTCAAACTCCTTTCTCAGATATTAAGCTATGGGTTTGATCGATAGGGATTACTAGCTAGTGAGAAGCGGCGGAGAGAGGAAAATGCCGGAGAGTGAGCAATCCTCAGGACGTGACGGGCAGCACCCGCTGCAGCCTTCCCCTGCAGAAGCCTTCCTCTGGCCCGGAAGCCTTGCTGCCGCATGGACCGGTGGGTCGGGGCAACCCTAGATGAGCTGGCCTTCTGCCCAGTGTGGCCACCTCTTTCCTAAGGGGTCCTGCTCACACTTCTGCTGCACCTGTTTCTCACTGCTTCCTTTGCTCAGAACATGGATTCAAGCCTCCCAGAGGTGCTAAAATTCTGCTCAGCTCCAGGCAGTTAAATGTGAGGTCCTAGCAGTATGCTCCCCAAGTAAGATGTTTGATGTAACCATGCCAAGGTAACATTTTGATGTTAGCTTTTGGACAACACAGTCCCTGTTCAAATGAACCTTGTGAGAGTGTAAAATTAATCATTCTCTATTACCAACAAGTTTTCACAAAAAAAATTCTTGAATCCAAGGCTGCATATGCTAGACTTTTATATTTGTTGTAGCTGTTTTATCAATTTCTATATTGCTGATTATTGTTCTCCCAAATATAAAATCCTAAGGAATCAAGTCAGTACAAAGTCTCAGTTGAGTGTGGGGCTCTGGAGTCAGAACTTTGAATTAAATCCCAACTCTATCACTTAATAAGTGTGTGATCCTAAGAAATGTTCATGTACACCAAACTTAGTATTTTTAAAAGTTAGAATAAATTCATTAATATATGTAAGGTTTTAGAATGGTTCCTGATACTGGCTAAACACTCCATTAATGTTAGTTAGCATTATATTATATTTTTTAAAGAGTTTTATAATTACTAAACAAATGCATGCTTCCTGTAATGGGGAGGAACATGTAAAATACTCAAAAGGGTATAAATAAAAGGATTAAAATTGAAACTCCTGACCCTTCTAGAACTCATTTCCTTCTATCATAAATTGGAATGGCGCAGCAAGTCACCGGGGACAATGAATCCTCTCCTAGGACTACCTGGTGCAACTCTAGCACGTATGGTGCATGTAATAAATGCTAACTCATACTTATAGCGTCTGTCTGCGTGATGCCAAGCCTCCTTATATATTTCTGGCCCACAGATCATTTCCATACGGCACAGTGCATCCTAGACTGACCACATATCCTGACCAAAATTATTGAGACACTCTGTTTTTAAAGAGACATTAATGAGGGCTATAAAGTGATTTATTCTAGACTACAAAGAAAGTAGAAATGTGGTTGTATTTAAATGCTAAAATTACAAGAGACCATCCCGAAGGCCACCTGGAGGATCCTTGAGGCCCGCCAGTGGTTATCAGACCACACTTGGAGAACAGCCGACTGATGTCTATATATATACCCCAACAGCAAGCTTGCTTTTTGCAGTGCCACCACGTTATTATTTTGCCGTGGTCAGTTTGAGCCCCCCGTCTACCCTGTGAGACCCTCTTTCTGCTCTGAGGAGATGAAGCAAGTTTAAAACTAATTTTATTACTCTACATAATTTTTGATGTCATCTAAAGCATAGTTTATAAAGACTCGAGCCTAAGACAGCCAATGCCTCTTCTATTGACACCATCATGAAAACAGAGTAACTCCTGAAAAAATAAAATGAAGAGAAAATTTTTTTATCGTTTTTTTTTTTTTAAGCTTTCCTCCTCCCTCCCAGAGTTCTATTTCTCTCCACCCTCCCTGTTTCTCTCCTTTGGGGCCCAGCTTTAAAATTGGCACTGAGCAGTCAGAGTGGCCATTAAAGATTCCATTTGACAAAATGTGCAGAGCAAACACAAATGCCAAAACCTTGAGTAAACATACTTCCTGGAGCCCTGGGAATCGAGAAGGGGAGATGCTTGCGTAGCCCAAGGCCCCTCGCCTCCCTGCAGCCATCGACCACAGACGAATTCTGGATCCGAGCAACAGTGCAGATTTCTGGAATTAAGATCTCCAGCCCTCTAGGCAGGAAGCCTGATCCGGAAAGCTTGAAAAAACAGCATTTTGTAGGATATAAATAACGGCCATTTTTTCCCCAAGTATTTCCTGTTTTAAATAAGAAGTAACAGAACAACTCAATTCACTGCCCCTCTCCTCAAGCCTCTGATTTTTCCTTTTTAATATTAAAAACAGTTTCTAGGGAGCAGTTTCTCCTGAGACTTGGGCTAACAGGAATGGTGGGAGGAAGATTTCTTGCTAACACTTCACAATGGTCAAGAGCACCGGAGGAGGAGTCGGGGTCGTTGCTCCACTACTGCACATCTTCAGGGACTTTGCAAGCTACTGCTGAACCATGTTTTTAAATTGGCAGCTTGAAGTTTTGAAGGGGATATATTTACTCCTAGGGTCTCTTCGAGGTTTGGAATCTTCCTTTGCTCTTCTGAAGCACAGTACTATCCTGCTGGTGACTTCATGCACTTTGAAGTTGGCAGGATGATAGAAAATAAAAAGGTGGTCCAATATTAACATCAAACCAGGGCAGACTGAGCACTCCTTTGTCTTATAAATCCGCAGCAATCATTACATTGGTGAGAACCTACCCTCCTATTCTTAAACCTCACTGAGGAAAAGATTGGAGATTTTGTATGTAAAATATTAAAATATATCTTCAATTATATACTGTATTTTTGCTCCATAAGACACACCTGACCATAAGACACACCTAGGGTTTTAAGGAGGAAAATAAGAAAAAAAATGTTCTGAACCAAATGGTGTGTTAAAATATTTAATAAAATATACCACAATAATATTTTAACAATGTAAACTCAACAGCAGCATTAACAACCATTAACATTGTTATTAAGAAATGAGAAGAGCCTGACCAGGCAGTGGCACAGTGGATGGAGCATTGGACTGGGACACGGAGGTCGCCAGCTTAAGCATGGGCTCATCTGGTTTGAGCAAGGCTCACCAGCTTGAGCCCAAGGTTGCTGGCTTGAGCAAAGGGTCACTCAGTCTGCTGTAGTCGTCTCCCCCTCCCCGTCAAGGCACATATGAGAAAGCAATCAATGAACAATGAAGGAGACTAAAAAGCCGCAATGAGGAATTGATACTTCTCATCTCTCTCCCTTCCTGCCTGTCTTTTTGGTCTTTGTCCCTATCTGACTCTCTCTGTTTCTGTCGGGAAAAAAAAAAAGAAAAGAAATAAGAAGAGAATTTAATGTTCAAATACTCTTCTGGTTGTTTGGGAACCCACAGCAACTAAAATAAATGAACATTTACTCCATAAGATGCACGGGCATTTTCCCATCCAATTTTGGGGAAAAGAGGTGTGTCTTATGGAATGAAAAATATGGTGTATATATTTGTATATAATTATAATATACATATATTATATACCATATTTCCCCATGTATAAGACACTCCCATGTATAAGACCAACTTTAATTTGGGGGCCCAAAATTTGAAAAAAAATGTATTACCTAAAGTTATTGAACTCAAGTTTTATTCATCATAATATTCATACAACTCCTCATCACTGTCAAAACTCCCACCCATTAGCTTGTCCTCATCTGTGTCTGATGACGAATCACTATCTTCATATATGGCTTCATCCTCAGTTCCATCTATGGCATTTGAAATGCCACACTTCTACAACCACTGTATAAGACTCACCCAGTTTTTAGAACACAAATTTTTCAAAAAAAAAAAAAAGGTGCATCTTATACATGGGGAAATATGGTATATAATCTCTAAGCTATACATAATTGGAGAGTATATATATGTGTGTGTGTATATATATATTCTCCAACAAAGCACTAGATTTTACAACATGTAAAGAACTACAAAATAATAAGGAGAAAAAGACAATCTCACAGATAAATGCTCAAAAGACTTGAAGAGGTATATCACCAAAAAACAAACAAACAAACAAAAACACAACTAAGTGGCTAATAACCATATGAAAAGATGTTCGAACTCTTTGGGAATCAGGAAAACACAAATTAAAACCATGATAAGGCCTGACCTGTGGTGGCGCAGTGGATAAAGCATCGACCTGGAAATGCTGAGGTCGCCGGTTCAAAACCCTGGGCTTGCCTGGTCAAGGCACATATGGGAGTTGATGCTTCCTGCTCCTCCCCCCTTCTCTCTCTCTCCCTCTCTCTTTCCTTTCTAAAATGAATAAAAAATAAAAAAAAATTAAAAAAAAAGATTAAAAAAAAAAAACCATGGTAAGTTAATAACATCAATGAGCAAAGCTAAAAAAATGTCACAATGTCAAGTGAGGGTGAGGATGTGGAGCTGGAGAAACATGCACACACTGTGGGTGGGAAGATAAATTTTTATGACCCTGGAAAACAGCCCGACAGCATACAGTCAAGTCGAAACCTGTAAGGTAGCACTATTACCCAGCATTGACTCTCCTAGGCATAGACCATAGAGAAACACATGATGTGTCCCAGGGCACATGAACAGGAATTCTCATATAATGCTCCTATAGCTCCAATCTGGAAATAGCACAAATATTTACCAACAGTAGCAAGGGTTGTCTTTATACACTGGAATACTATCCAGCAAAGCAAAAAGAAAGGGCACAGCTAACCAGCAACAGGAAGGGGTCACAATATTGAGCAAAGGAAACCAGACACAAATGAATATGGCATGCCTCTCTTGGTAGAAAGTAAGAAATAGGACAAATAAAACTGTTATTTGAAGACACCTAAAATGGTAGTGATACTATAAAAAAATAAGAAATGAATATCATGAAAGTCATTACAGTGGAGGGCAGAGGATGAGAGGATGTTGTGATGAGGGAAAAGCAGAGGGGAGGTTTGCTGAGGAGTTGTGTTTTATGTTTCTGATTGGGATGCGCTCTTTAGAACCATGCATTAAACCCTAGTTTTAGATTTGTTTGTTCTTTTCTGAACATACGATATACTCCAATTTAAAAAAAAATTCATTTATAAGAAAGAATGGAAAAAAAATAAAAGACTAGTAGGTTGATGTATGAAAATAAGAATATGAATATGAGGAATCAAATCCTCATATTGAATATGAAACACATTTGGGAGTCAAAAACCTGACACAAGAAAATTCCAAACTAAGGAAACTTCCTACTAAGATGAAAAATGTATTTATTTCCCAGAACTGGGCACACTAGGAGCCAAAAATGTTCCTTTTATTTTATTTTACTTTTACTTTGGGAAGGCTTTCAGAGATTTAAACTATATTGAAGGTAACTAATCTTATTGGTTAAAATGGTTAAACAAATGATAAATATTAGCAAATGATAAATACTAATATAATAATGAATGTCTTTGAAAACACCTGTAAAGCCAATAATAATGCCAAAGGATCAATTAAATGAATCTTTGAAAAGTGGAGGACTTGCCTTCTTCAATTCCTACATCTGATTCACCCATCTGATTACTACTTACATGCAACCCTAGTTCAGTATTTCTTTTTTTTTCCATCAGCAATTGATTATATTGTTTACTGAATTCCTCTGTGTTTCTATTTAATCAACTCTTTCTCTACAGGAGATAAAAGTGGACAGGACAGATAGGTCCAGGACTTAAATTTCTTTTCAGTAATAACAAGCCTCTCAGCCATCGTTGCCCGAGCTTCAGCAGTTTCTGTTTTGGACAAGTTCCCTGTAAATCTCAGCAGTTGTAGGACGTCTTGTATTTCCCCGGTGATTTTTTTGTTTGTTTTCTACCAATCTTTATAACGCAGAGGTAGTCAACCTTTTTATACCTACCGCCCACTTTTGTATCTCTGTTAATAGTAAAATTTTCTAACTGCCTACTAGTTCCACAGTGATAGTGATTTATAAAGTAGGGAAGTAACTTCACTTTATAAAATTTATAAAACTGTTACAGCAAGTTAAAGCATATAATAATAATTACTTTCCAAGTACTTTATGTCAGATTTTCGCTAAGTTTGACAGAATAAATCTTTATAGAACAACTTACTAGAGTTAAATCTATCTTTTTATTTATACTTTTGTTGCTCTGCTACCGCCCACCATGAAAGCTGGAACGCCCACTAGTGGGCGGTAGGAACCAGATTGTCTACCATTGTTTATAACGCCTACAACTATAAGGTGGATGGTTTATTTTATCCTTACAAAAATTATCTATTAAATTTAAAAATGTGGGCCCTGGCCGGTTGGCTCAGCGGTGGAGCGTCGGCCTAGCGTGCGGAGGACCCGGATTCGATTCCCGGCCAGGGCACACAGGAGAGGCGCCCATTTGCTTCTCCACCCCTCCACCGCGCTTTCCTCGCTGTCTCTCTCTTCCCCTCCCGCAGCCAAGGCTCCATTGGAGCAGAGATGGCCCGGGCGCTGGGGATGGCTCTGTGGCCTCTGCCTCAGGCGCTAGAGTGGCTCTGGTCGCAACATGGCGATGCCCAGGATGGGCAGAGCATCGCCCCCTGGTGGGCAGAGCGTCGCCCCATGGTGGGCGTGCCGGGTGGATCCCGGTCGGGCGCATGCGGGAGTCTGTCTGACTGTCTCTCCCTGTTTCCAGCTTCAGAAAAATGAAAAAAAAAATAAAATAAAATAAAAAATAAATTTAAAAATGTGAATTACTTGAAAAAAAAATAAACCCAGAGATCATTCATGATCATAAATTCTGACATGAGGATGAATTCCCCTTTCTGTGCAGACTGCTGGTCACCCAGCAAAGGAAGATGATGTTCCTGCCATGTGGCTCGCAGGAAAGTAACACCATGAAGATGGAAACATCTAGGCTTTACTAAAAAATGTGGAGGGGGCAGAAAAAGGGGACAAATATAACTAAAACTTTGCTTCAGATGCCTGCCATTTTAAGTGTTTACATTTCCTAATCATTCATTCTAAAGTTATAGGGATACTTTCTTCCTAATCCTAACTCCAGATTTACATAACTATGATGTGTTTTTCATTATCCAATTTAAACACTTTCATTCTTCTTTCTTGGTTGCAAACCAAGGTCCCCTTTGACACGTCATCCTCACATACTCCTTTACTCAAGTTGACTATATGACATATTCATGACTATTTTCCATATTTGAAGACAGATCATCAGAAAATTCAATTTTGCTTCAGACTCACAAAGAGAAGGAAATGCACAAGGAACATTGTCCTTGACATGGAATTCACCCTGGATCTGAAACCACCAGTGTTGAAGTGAGTGACAAGGATTCCAGAGCTCCGCTGCTTCTACACCCCTCCCCTTCCTGAAGTTGGATAAGAGCATCTATGCCAAGTGTGCAGGATGTTGGGGTGGGAGGTGGGAGTGGAGGGAGGCCTGTACAGGAAAATATTCTGCTCCTTTCCTTCCCCCGCTCCTCATGCTGTGACTTTGGAGGGGACACTAGTGCTATAACCTGCCAGACAGACGCGAGCACACAGAGTCAGCCCGTTTCTTCTAGGAACCAATAAAGCCAGCCCTTCTTCCACTTACTTCCTACACCTAGAACCCCTGTGGGTATGGAAGTCAGAAAAACATTCATATTTCATCCATTTACTGACTCCATTAAAATACAGAAGAGAGATCCGAGTGTCTTTTCTAACACCTCAGCCAGTGCTCTGCTCATCCCGGTCCCGGCCTGGGTAAGGTGAATAATCACTATGCAAAGTTATTCTTTCACTGTGGCAATGACAAAAAGGTAAATTGCTAACCAAAGACTGGGTGAGTCTATGATTCCTGGCCTTTGATAATGTGACTCGGGACCACAGGGTAACCAAACTGGAATGCCACAGTTCCGTCCCACCTTCTTGTCTAATCTCTGCGGTGATGTCACTGACTTTTGTCATGGGCCTCCAACTTCTCTCACTCCTCCTACCCATTAGCCACCAAGGATTTTCTCTCTTAACACAAGTTCATCTTGGCTATGGCCTCCATCGTCTATCTACATTGTTCATTTCAGTTGCCTTTTATATTGGGATGTCACATGTCAGTCAAAGGAGTTAAGTTTCTTCAGAGAAGTTTCTCCGCTAGTCAGCTTAGAGTCAGGCATCCCCAGGGCACTCGCGGGAAAGTGCACAGGGCAGCCTTTCACCACGAGCTCACTTGGGTCGGACAGAAGTAAAGGGAACTTCCTTCATGCATGTGCACAACCAAGCTCTGCTTCTTGCATTTGCAAGCTGTGATCTACTCAAACTCAAGGAATCAGAGGGCATGTATCATGGAGGGTAGAATGCAGGGACAACAAGGAGAGCAAGGCCCAGAAGAAAAAGGAGGGAGGGTTCTTATTTCAGAGCATGGGACAGCAGCTTCAGTCACAGTCTGACCCATCAACCTAGCCATGCAGGCCAGGCCACGGGGCAGGCCGGTGGGGAGACACTCTGGTCCCAGGGGGGTGCGATCGGGCAAGTGAAGCTCTGAATTCATGGCATTTCACGAGACCATTGAAAATGCTTAGTAATCATTTGCAGCTGTGGGCCCAGCCATGTCATTTACATTCCACGGCCCTGGAGACGCAAAGAAAAAATTCCTCATGATACTTAGTTTTTCTTTTTCTTTTCTTTTCTTTTTTTTTTTTTTTTTTTTTTTTTTGTGGGTCATCATGTTAGCTGTAAATCCACTCTACTGGATTTACAGTCTATAAAATGTAGTTTTGATTTCATTGTTTCCACTTCATATCAAACCATAAAACTTAAAAATAAATAAATAAAATGCAAAGAAGGAACAAATAAATCAACAGGAAGGCTCTTTGAAGGAAATTGCCCCTCTGGAGCATGAAAAGCTTGGAAATTCAGATTCATCTAGATTAGTGCAAAGTCTGGATGGCAGGCTATTCAGTTTCAATATTCAAATTCTTATACATAGAAATGTGTGCGCCTGTCTGTCTCGGGGCATTTGTCTCCTAGGGTTACACAACGGCCTCGTGTGTGAGGGAGTCGGAGGGATTGGATACTACAACTGCTGCTGGTCCCCAGTCCCCGAGGCTGGGGCGAGGTTCCCTGGCAGGGGAGGTTGGGGCAGAAGGGGTGGCAGATTCTGGTCCGTGCAGCTACCGTCCCCGCCCCCAGGGCCAGTTATGCTCATCCTGTCGCACTGTTCCTGCTACTAGACCCAGAAGCAGCCTCAGAATGCTTCTTCACACCGAGCTCCAGTGAATGTTGGTCAATCTGTCAGCCTCAACACCCACTCTTAGGTCTGTTTATGGGGCTAGATAATGTCAAAGTTCTTGGGGCACTGTAAATTCCAGTGAACTGATGGAGACCTCGGAGAAGCCCACTTTTAAAGAACGCAAAAACATGACCAGCATATAGTCTAAAATATACAGACCCGTGCACTGAAGTCTTCTAGGGAGATTTTTTAGAAAATATCCACCCTGGCACCCACCGTGTTTGTTATCTGAGCTTCGGTCTGCAACGGAGCTGGGAAAGGGCACTTGCTTACAACTCTTATTTGGTCATTTTTGATACTCTCCTGTCCGAAGTTCCTTTTCTGGAGTCCCTTTCACATGGTTTATGTCTTTAGACAGTCTTATTTCGAGAGAAGTCCATGGTAGATGTCATCTGAGCTCCAGTTCAAATTAAAGTTACATATTTCCAATGAGTACAGTATAAATAAAATGATTTTGCCATTGACTGAATTTGCAGCTTCATTTCTGGAACCAAGACTTTGCATTTTTCAGATAACCACATAATGGTGTCCAGTCAACCCTTCCAGTTTCTCAGGCCAAAAGCCCTGGACAGATCTGCAGCTCTTGCCTCCCTCTTGCAGACCTCATGCAGAATGTGCCGCCAAGTCTGTTGACTTCTGCCTGGGTAATGACCGCTTCTCACCACCTCCCCTGCTACAGCCTGCACCAGTGATTACCACAGCTTCCTCGCCGGTGTCCTGCTCCAGACTTGCTCCCCATTGTCTGTTGTCCACACAGCACAGAGTGATCCCAGTAAAACTTACGTTGATCCCTCTGTTCAGTAACCTCTGTGTACCCTCACAGCGTAACCCCAGTCCAAGCCAAAGTCATCAGCATGGCCTGCAAAACGTAGACATCCCCCACCCCGCCCCGCTTCTGTCACCTGCCCTGGTCTCCTTGTTCGCAGTGTGCTGTGTTCTCGTGCTGTTTCTTCTGGCTATGATGCCAGCCTCCAAGATTCCCACGTGACTGTCTCTCAGACCTCCCTCCAGTCTTGTCTCAGTTGTGACCTTGTCAGCAAGCACCTTGCTAATCACCATGCTCATTAAGATTGTAACACTACTTCCCATCCTCTTTTCTCGCTTTAATTTGCTCTATAGTATGTGTCACCAAACACCATAATAACTAGTGAAATTATGTGTTCTGTCAGTTCCTCGAGGACAGGGGTTTAGGTCTGTTTTGCTCACTCCTCTGTTCCCAACACTGAGAACAGTGCCTAACTCAGAGCAGATGCTCAAGAGATATTTGCTCAATAGAAATGAATGAATCAGCCAATGGACAGCATGATTCAGTAATTGGAGGAAGCAGCATTAGTAAGCAATGAACAATTGGGCCAACGTTTTCTGGGAATTTGCTCCCTACACTTCCATATTCACTTTAAAATTGGCTAATCATTCTTCCTTTTCACCGGGTCACAAGGTTGTATTCAGGACAAATAGGGATTTATTTTTAAAACTTTGGAAGAAATGTCCTGTTGTATTTAAATAGCCAGGAAACAATTATGCAATTTGCTATTTATGTCGTTTGCCTCTCCTTCTCTTTCTCTGCACTGTTTCACTTAGCAATTTCATAAAGTACGAATAGTCAAAGGAGCAATACAAGTGAATTTCAAGTAAGTCTATTCTTACATCTTACTCAAGTTCACACAGCCTAGTCAGTGGCGGAGCTGTGGTTCCAACTTCAGTCTATTAAACAACACTGGCTAGTGGGGATGGTAAGATAAAATATTTCAAATCAGGAAAGTTCTAAAAAAAAGTTGGTCATCAGCTTAGCGTATTGCACATTATCGTGAATTTCTATGTGTTGATTGTACAAACAAAAGTCATTACCATAAGAAGTCAGAAGGAGAAAAACTGCTGATAGTATCACAAGGCCCCAGTCTGCCAGGAACTACAAGGTGCTTTCACAATATACACCAAGACAACTGACACTCACAGCACAAAATACAATGGGGATTGGCAATTTGTCTAGTTAGCTGGATCAATGAGACGTACAAACTTGATGACTCAGTTCTCAGAGTAATTTTTTTTTCAGTTGAATTATTCAATTTAGCTGTCTCCAGAGATCACTGAAGTATAGCTAGGCCACAATGTCATCTCCTGACCTTCTGTCTAGATTATAACTTATTTCCAAGTAAAGGCATTTTGTCAAATTAGTATGTGTCACCAAACACCATAAGAGATATCTTTAGTGACTGTCATTTGAAATTAAATGCTTATTTCTCTCCCTGTTTTGGAAAGGGAAAAAAGTAAAGAGAAAAAGAGAGGACAGTTGAGGTACACATATGTGGTGCTGGTGGTGGTGGTGGTGTGTAATTTCCTTGGCAATTAGTGACATGTCAAGACTGAGAATATGTAATGGGGGAAGTGCTATATAGGGGAATCCTAGTTTCTCCCATCCTATTATTTTCCAACAAGTTCTCAGGGATTCTTATGGTGTTTAAAACATTCTACAGTGAAAATATACACCACAAAATATCCTTGCTACATTTAATTAGTCTAAAGTCTTTGCTTTCTTTCTATTTATAAGTGGTTTATGTGACCATATTCTGAAGATTGTGAAGTTATTTGCTGCTATAATGAGAAGAGATTTCCTTCCATTTTATTTATTTTCTATTTAAAATTTTTCAATTATTCATTCATATCCCAGTAGAGCTCTCCAGTCAAAAGACAGAAAACAGACACTGTGCATGACTATAATTTCATGAACAGAAGATGAGGAATCTTGCTAAATCTAAGAGAAAGTTTGTGGAAAATCAAGGAAGTGTCAGGAAAGAAAAGAGTGGTGATGGTAGTTGACTCAGACGCCACTAGATAGTGGCCCACAGGCCATCCTTGGATTATGAGCTGAACAACATGACTTCTGCCACAAAAAGGGCTGTCTAACTATAATGTGTACCCAAAGGCTTTGACCTTGAATTTAAACTTTTACCTCTTTTAATGTGTAAATGATTATGCTAAACATTAGCCAAGAAAAATCAAGTACACAGAAAGACCTCATATTTTAAAAACACTTGACACTAGAGAAACAAATAACCTTAGAATTAACTGGAATGAGAACATATGATATCTTTATAATAAAGAAAATAGAGCCTCCATTTGGAGAAAAACAAATGTTCTAATGAACGTTATTGAAGAAAAAAGAAAACTACCAGCTTTGAAAAAAAATGGACTCTATCTGTAGGAACTGTCTTTGTAACTAAGGCTCAAAGTATGCAGTGGGCAGATTCTCAGTTTTAAATGTACTTTCTGATTTCTGCATGAGAGTGGAATAAGTCAGGTGCAAACAAGCCCATGGAGGGCTAGGACCAAGCAGAGGCCAGAGAGTTACCTACTTCGGAAGGGTTTAGAGACACAACCAGAAATTCCAGAGTGATTAAGAACACAGCCTCTGGTGCCAGACTACCCAGGTTCAAAATCAACCTCGACTACTCACTGGCTATGCCAGTCTCATCGAAATTATTTAACATCTGAACCAAACCTCAGTTTTCTTTCCTGGAAATGGAGATCAAAATGAATCTTTCTTCATGGGTTCTCATGAGCATCAAAAGTTAACATACATAAAGCACTTAGAACAGTGCCTTGCACAAGATAAATGCTATATAATATATTATTAGCTATTGTTGTGGGCAAATAGAGAAACAGAATGGAAGCTGGAGGTGTCACTACTGTCTCTGAGTTACTCCTGTGACATGAGGTAACATGAGCCAAGGGATAAATCAGAGTGGTGCATGGCACAAGATAGGTGATTGATAAATATGTGTTGAGTGAATATATTAATAAGCACTAGTACTAATTTTAAGCCATGTGCATGTGAAGGACAGAGAAGGTTGAAGCAGACTAAGGTGGCCAAGGCTCAGGTTGATTGGCAGCTATGTGCCCCTGGAGTGGACCAGACAGCTCAAAAGAAACAATGCTGGGTGTGTTACCAAAATAAAAATAAAAATTTTAAAAGGAAAACACAAAGTAGTAACCCTAATCACTTACTGTTAAGAAGATTTGTGCTTTGATTTAAGTGATTTTTTTTCTACTCAAGTTTCAGTGATTTGATACGTTTAAGAAGTCTCGAAAACAATGCAAACTGACACTGCAATTCACTGGATAATTTTGATAGAAAAACATATAAGGAAATGTGACTAATCTTTCTCTGTCTTATCGTTTTCCTGTAGTAATAAACTGGCTATTTGGGGTGGTTGAATGCTGTCTTACCTTCCTCTACCCTCCCTTTCCTGAAACCCTAGCGGAGGTTTTGTTTGCCAAAAGAAGTCATCTCACTGCTTCATTCACAACATGGGTTCTACAAGTTTCTGACAAGAATTCCCTATTGTACTTACAAACAGTTGTGTCCAGGAACTCTAATCAAAAAGGCTTCATGTGTAATGGTTAAGATTTTCCAGGTTCCATCTAGTCAAACAAGGGCCTGTACAAGCCAAGTAAAAAGCATGTAAAGAGCGTGGCATGACCATGGAGGGAAAGTCCAGATTGTCCATTTTACATATTGGGTCTTGGTTCATTGGCCAGTGGCGTAGGCAGGGGTTATACTATTCAGGTTATTGATGTGACTTCTGATGAATTAAACAGAATGAGGAGAGACTGGATAACCATGACATCGACAGTACCAGGCTCTCAAAGACTCAGATGCAATACAGAAGATGTAAATACTTTAAATTGCAGATTAAATTGCAAATTAAATTTAAATACAGATTTAATTGGGATGTGGTGTCTGAATAGTCTACAGGACAGTATAGCAAATTTCAGTCGAATGCATCAGGAAGCAGAGCCTGGCTTGGAGTAGCTCCAGACAAGAATTGTACAGTGGCTTCTAGAAGTCTTCTGCTGCCTTTTCTGTAAGGACAACTGGGGTATCTTCACTCAGCCTTTGTGCTTCTGGATAGCCTTTTCAGTTCCAAGGATATTCCATCTGTTCTAAAGAAGCTTCCTCACTGTCTCTATCTTTTAATAGGTGTGCCTCTTATGAAAACATCAGGAATTTGCAAGAAAAGAATAATACATTTGGAGGAACATGGTTTATGTTTCACGAACTCTGCCTCTGTTGCTATTACTGCAAATGAGAAACATCCTAAGGAAGGCCAACAGTCATGGAAACAAAATTAATTTTAATGTTAAAAGTTAGTGTATGTTAGCCCTAGCCAGATAGCTTAATTGGTTTGAGCATTGATTCAATCCACAAAGGTTGAGGGTTCGACCTTCAGTCCGGGCACATACAGGAACAGATCAATATTTCTGTCTCTCTCTCCTTTCCTTCCTCTCTAAAATAATAAAGTTTGAAAAGTTAATGTATACTTTATAATAGTTTGGAATTTTTGATCAAGAGTAGAAATAACAACATGTAAAATTTTTTTAATTAAATGCCACTATTTCCAAAGTCAAATGAACACAGATTAGAAAGTCTCAGAATGAAAAATTTGGGGTCTGATTTGGCTGACGTCAGTGATTCACCATCTTGGCTGGACATTAGAATGGAAAGGAGGCTTTTAAGAAGTTCACACTTTAGATAAGTTAAATCAGAATCTCTGGAAATGAACCCCCCAAGTTTGGTATTGTTCAAAGCTCCCCAAGTGACTCAATGTGCAGTCAGAATAGAAAACCACGGGCAGAAATTACCTTGATTGGCAGTTCCTTGACCAAACGTTCCTAAAGGTGGCTGTTTCAATGCTGTTGTAAACAGATTCCTAAAATCAGAGGGATTGAATCAGAGATTTTAGTGGTGGAAGAGGGTAGAGGTGAGGGTGGTGGTGGTGATGATGTAGTGATAAGTAGCAGAAATCTATATTTTACGAGTACATTATGAGAAATCACTTCATTTGACTATTGGAACTTTTAGAAACTGTTCCATACTTCATGTTTGGTTTGCTAAAAAGGGTCATCAACTAAGTTATAACACTTGGTTCATACTGCTTGCATTCTTATTGTGTTTACCTTGACTTTGCTTGATGCAAAACATTTCAAGTTTATCTTCCAGTTGACTTTTCTTAGTTAAATTTGCAAGAGAACGAGGCTTCTTTGATGAAGAAGGTTTTGCTAAATCCATGAGTTAGGATTTCAGACTTCCTTGCTGGATATGCTCTGTCGATGCTCATGCCATGTGTTATTGTGAACCAGTAAGAACAAAGACAAGCTTGTTAAAAAACTGAGATCTCTTACAGATGGAATTCCTAAGCCTTGCGATAATTAATTTCCCCACTTTTCTAGTCTCTCTCCATGGACTTACTCTTCTGAAGCCTTCTCATTAATAAACATTAAAGACGAATTTTCTCTTTCCAAGAAACATCAGTGCGGGGCTCCTTTTGCTGACACCACTTCTGCAGTAGAAGGTCCTGATTTCCAAATGTGTCTATTTCCGTTGTCCAGCAATATTTTCTTCTTTGGTTGTGCAAGCCTCTTGGTTCACTCTTCCCCTCTGATGAAAAAAGTAGACAGACATCTTCTGCGTTTCTCTCCAGTCCTTCTGACAACAACCAATCACACTTCCTTTTCGTTGGGCACATCTGTTCTACTCACCACTGACTTTTTCTGCCTGGAGCTCATGAATTTTAAACTCTAGGATTTGGGGGTTGACCCACCTCCAGGCTCTCTTAGAATGGAATTATTGCTGTGAGTCAACCTACCAATGCTCAATGTAGAAAACCAAGAGCTGGGCAGAGAGTAGGTGTTTTATAAACAACACATTTCGATGAATATCTTTGACTTGACCTAAAGCAGTAACAACAGACCTTTGTGGCAGACAGTGGTTAGGCCAGAAATTCAAGAGAGACTTGCCTCTTCATCCAGTAGAAGAGGAATTTTATTTATCCCTGAAAAGTACACAACTTTTCTAATTCTGAATATCCAAACTTTCCATAGAAGATTGGGGCTACATTAGTGATGCCATCTGCCTACATTGGCCAAAAACACTCGAAAATAGCTTAAATTTATATTTCAATCAACCACTGACTATAACCATACTTAATGTAGTTTCCTCATAAAAAAAGAAAAAGAAAAGTGGGTAGAGGGAACTTTTCAGAGAAAATGAAGGTCAGAATTGAATAAGGTCAAAGACAAGAATACATCTGTGCTGACAATAATCCAGGAACTCAGTTCATACTCACAGAGCGAAGATATACAGAAATGAGGAAGTGATTTAAGGAAGTATTGCATCTTTTTTTTTAATTTTTTATTAATTTTAATTTATTGTGTTAACATGGATTCAAGTGTCCCACTCAATATAACTCCCTCACCCCGGCCCCCTTGTCTCCCATTACCCCCTCTTTGCCCCCCTCCCCCAAGTATTGCATCTTAAAAGCACTCAATTTATAGCAGGGGTCCCCAAACTTTTTACACAGGAAGCCAGTTCACTGTCCCTCAGACTGTTGGAGGGCCAGACTATAAAAAAAAATATGAACAAATCCCTGTGCACATTGCACATATCTTATTTTAAAGTAAAAAAACAAAACGGGAACAAATACAATATTTAAAATAAAGAACGAGTAAATTTAAATCAACAAACTGACCAGTATTTCAATGGGAACTATGCTCCTCTCACTGACCACCAATGAAAGAGGTACCCCTTCTGGAAGTGCGGTGGGGGCCGGATAAATGGCCTCAGGGGGCCGCATGCGACCCGCAAGCCGTAGTTTGGGGACCCCTGATTTATAGTGTATCCACCGCAGGGTAAAATGCAGTGAGTCAACAGAAGAATACAGATGAACTTTAAAATTGAGTTGTTTTATTGTTTTATTATTTCCTTGAAAGTATTAGTCTTCATGGGAAGATATGACAGACACCATAAAAGGTGAAATAAAAACGCAGTGTCGTCTCTGCAGCACACATGAAACTAATACAGACTAATACTGAATATCAACTGTAATTGAAACAGTTCAAAAAATTTTTAAAAAGAGGCGTAACTTTAGGTTACTAAATAAGGACCCCATTTCCATGTGCAAGTAAGAGAAAATACTTCTTTCAGGCAATCTTTGTAGGAAGCATTGACCTTTTGACAGAATAAGGAAAGAAAGAGAAAATTTGGGCAATCAGTAATTGTAGATACAACTGATTACCTATAAGGAAAATAAGATTCCCCCAGATTTGGATGCTATGCCTTGAAAAGTATTCATGTCTCTTTCTAAAAATAATATTACAACACATTAAGTGCCATATATTTGTACCACAAAAAAGAAAAAAAAAAAAGCCTAACCAGGCAGTGGCGCAGTGGATAGAGTATCGGACTGGGATGCAGAGGACCCAGGTTCAAGACCCTGAGGTTGCCAGTTCAAGCACGAGCTTATCTGGTTTGAGCAAAGCTCACTAGCTTGAACCCAAGGTCACTGGCTCGAGCAAGGGGTTACTCGGTCTGCTGTAGCCCCACGGTCAAGGCACATATGAGAAAGCAATCAATGAACAACTAAGGTGTCGCAACGAAAAACTAATGATTGATGCTTTTCATCTCTCTGTTCCTGTCTGTCTGTCCCTATCTATCCCTCTCTCTGTCTCTGTAAAAAAAAAAAAAAAAGAACCCTACAGTGTCGTAATCGATTCAATTCTAAGAAATTGGAGGTGGAGGGAGTTTAAACTGTACTGGCTCAGGGACATTTTTTGGTAGGGTGTTGCCTTGAATCAAGTGTGACACAGCTGGACCTTCCAAGTTAGATTCAGATTTCAAAATAAGGAACTATTTTGAAACTATATTAAGACAATAATTAAGTGATTATAACTTCCACCATAATCTGACAGTCACTTGAAATAAAGAATACTAAAGAATGTGTTTATTCACATGTAGCTGTTTTGAATTACTGCCTCCATACAGCACAGACACGCTGGGTCTAAAAGCTCTCTTGGATTCCCTGCAGATCTGAGGGTCTCAGATCCCACTGACGCTGCTGTGGAAACTGGTCTCTATGTGACACGAACCGTAAGCAGCCACCCCTTACCTGCTCCCTCACCAAGCTAGATCCCACACAATGGAAAAAATAAAATCTGCTCTCAAAAGAAAACATTTTACCACTAATGAAGTTATTGGGGGGGGGGGGGGAATAAGAAAGAAAACATACTTCAAGTTTTAAAAGAATCGCATAATAAAGAATTCCAAAATGGCTTCCGGCTGTGTCATCACCACCAAAATAATTCACCCTCTCGCTGTGAGTCCGTGAAGGGAACACACTTAGATCGATGACTGCTGACAGTTCTTTTTTAAAAAAATTTTCCATTGATTTGAGAGAGAGAAAAAAAATCAACTTGCTTCACTTAATTGTTCCATTTAGTTCTGTGTTCATTAGTTATTTCTCATATGCACTCTGACCAGAGATGAAATCCATGACCTCAGTGTGCTGGAACAATGCTCCATCCACTGAACCACCCTGCCAGTGCCCACTGACAATTTTTTAAAATTCAGGCCCTTTGTTCTTTTTTTTTTTTTTTTTTTTTTTTTTTTTTGGATTTTTCCAAAGTGAGAAGCAGAGAGGCAGACAGACTTCCGCATGTGCCTGACCGGGATCCACCCGGCAGTGATGCTCAACCCATCCAGGGGTGTTTCTCCACTGCAATCAGAGCCATTCATTCTAGCGCCTGAGGCAGAGACCATGAAGCCATCCTCAGCACTCCGGCCAGCTTTGCTCCAAAGGAGCCTTGGCTGTGGGAAGGGGAGAGAGAAACAGAGAGAAAAGAGAGGGGGAAGGATGGAGAAGCAGATGGGTGCTTCTCCTGTGTGCCCTGGCTGGGAATCAAACCCAGGACTTACACACACTGGGCCCGCCGATGCTCTACCGCTGAGCCAACCGGCCAGGGCCAGGCCCTTTGTTCTTCATAGCTCATGTAAATGATTGTGATCTCAAGGCTCTCTTAAGCCCTCAAATTTTCTAACTGATTTGGGTTTAAAGAAGATTAGACAGTCACTCCTTCTAGTGTATCTTGATGACCTCACAGCACGGAGACAGAGCAGCAGGTGGAAAGGGTCTTAGCCATGGAGTCAGACTGTCTGTTTGAACCCAGCACCTATCACCTGTGAGCTGTGTCAACTTACAAAAGTCACTTAAACTGTCTGAGCCACAGACACCTATCTGAACATAGGGATACTATGTAATATATAACCAATATATTATAAAGACCATGTTACCCAGTAGATTTTCACAGGAGTTACAGTTTGGGCATCATCGTGGATATTTGCTTGTAAAATTCTTTCTGATGTGTCTGGAGAGATTATTAATTGTCCCCAGGTTTGAACTGCCCTGGTGGAGCGTGAGTGGGACCTTATGACAATCTCTTCACTTCCTTCCAGTTCCAAGATGGTAAGAAGGAAATCACATCTGCCACCAATATAAACCACAACGCAAGTCACACATTTCTGCTGAAATGTAGTTCTACTTCTGCATTAATGGCAATTTCACGATTTACTTAAAAAAGATGGAGCGGTAGAGGCAGAGGTTTTTCCAGCCACGTGTTTCTCCAAAACACACCTCCCAAGCCGGGTTCTAGGTGAAAAGAGTAAGAAAAGAAAAGATTACCATCTTTTGGAAAACAATTGTGGTTTCCATAAGACTTTACTCAATTATTTATACAATATTCACATTATGTTTAGGGACTTTTTTCACATGAGATTGTACGTAAGTCAGGGACGATAAAGCCAGGGAACAGGAAGCAGGCTCTGGAAGTGAGGAGGCCTTGCTTTGATTCCCAGCTCCCCCGCCTGCTCGCTAGGTGACCCTGAGATCCCCTCGTCGTATCATCATAATTTCCACATTTAGGGACATTGTGCATTGTTGGCATTGCAGCAAGCCTGGCAACTAATAAGCACTCCGTCCCATCTAGCTTCTTTTCCCCACTCCTCAGGGAAAGGGATGTCGCTGTCGTCTTCCCGGTCAAGAGAGCTGCCTACACTAGATGGACATAGAGCTGATGTTCAATAATATGTTGAGTTAAGATGACATATTTTTTCAGGAGTCATTTTCCCTCCAAAGAAGACTGTAATAATTCATTCTTTAATAATAACCGAATGACTATTGGCATTTTATCCAACATCTAGCAGGGGTCCCCAAACTTTTTACACAGAGGCCAGTTCACTGTCCCTCAGACCGTTGGAGGGCCGGACTATAAAAAAACTATGAACAACCTGGAATGCTGAGGTCGCAGGTTCAAAACCCTGGGCTTTCCTGGTCAAAGCACATATGGGAGTGGATGCTTCCTGCTCCTCCCCCTTTCTCTCTCTCTTCTCTCTCTCAAAAGGAATAAATAAAATCTTAAAAAAAAAAAAAAGAGTAAAAAAACTATGAACAAATCCCTATGCACACTGCACATATCTTATTTTAAAGTAAAAAAAAAAAACAGGAACAAATACAATATTTAAAATAAATTACAAGTAAATTTAAATCAACAAACTGACCAGTATTTCAATGGGAACTATGCTCCTCTCACTGACCACCAATGAAAGAGGTGCCCCTTCTGGAAGTGGGGCGGGGACCCCTGGTCTAGAGTCAAGCTGGTGGAAAAGTAACATTCTCCAAATGAGCACACTGGACAAGAAGTGCTCTTGGAGAAAGGAGTCCAGCTATTAAATGTGTTTGGAAAAAACTCCCAAACATGTAATATCCTCCCCCCCGACACACACACACACACACACACACACACGGAGAGTCAGTGTGAACTAGCAGAGTCAAAGGGCTCTAAAAAGTGCTGCAGTAAGAAATTGTTTTGTTGTGTTAAAATCATCATTTCCTAGTAGAATTTGACCAAGAAACTCTTTGAACACAAAATGAGAAATGATATTTTCTTCAGGGAAGGGAAAAGAAGTAACAAGTATCTGTAATATATTCAGAGTTTGAAAAACATTATAAAATCTGTTTTAAAATTTTAGTCACTAGAATTGGGTGCAATGTTTAGATGTGAATAACAAACTTTGAAAAAGGTAGAGAACTCAATGTTATTAATAGTGGACACCATGCAGAAAATAATGTTCCCAGATAGTCCAGGACTCTTTCCCCAAACAGATATTATCATTTAATAGCTAAAGAGGTTATAGAGAAGAATGAGAACTATTTATTCTGGAATGAATTAATTTGAAAATCCATTTTTCTTACTGGCATTAAACTATGATTCATGAAATTACAAGACTGAGGAGAAAATAAATATTTTAAGATCTAATAAGTTTACATGTGGCAGATAAATTTTAACATGTGCATTTAGATCTAAATATCTAGACCTGGCCAGGTGGCTCAATAGATAGAGCATTGTCTCAGAGCACCAAGGTCATGGGTTCGATCCCCTGTCAGTACAGATATGGGAAGCAACCAATGAATGCACAACTAAATGGATCAACGAAGTGGAACAACAAGTTGATGCTTTCCTCTGTCTCCCTCACCACTCCATACCTTCTTCTCTCTCTCTCTCTATCAAATCAATGGAAATATATATATATATATATTTATTGTTGTTGTTGTTGTTTGTTTGTTTTTGTTTTTTTTGTTACAGAGACAGAGAGAGACAGACAGGAAGGGAGAGAGATGAGAAACATCAATTCTTTGTTGCGGTTCCTTAGTTGTTCATTGATTGCTTTCTCATATGTGCCTTGACGGGGGGTGGGGGGGAGAGCTCCAGCAAACTGAGTGACCCCTTGCCTGAGCCAGCAACCTTGGGCTCAAGCTGGTGAGCCTTGCTCAAACAAGATGAGCCCGCGCTCAAGCTGGCGACCTTGGGGCCTTGAACCTGGGTCCTCCATGTCCCAGTTCGACACTCTATCCATTGTGCCACCACCTGGTCAGGCTGGAAATATATATATTTTAAAATCTATCTAAATATCTAAAATTTATCTAACTAATTTACTTTTATTGAGCACCTACTATATAGGCCAAGTATGATGCTAAATTCTAGAAACAAATCAAAGGGGAGAAAATCCTTGCCTGCATGGTGCTTATAACCTATATAAAAGACAGGTGCAAATCTAATCATCATAAAAATGAGTGTCACATTGTGTCTGCAATAAGTCCCGGGAAAAGAGAGAGGCTTGTGCTCTGATTTCCACTTTGGACAATAAAACCAGGAACCACAAATGCTTTGTTTCACACAACCACAACGTTGTGTCCCAGCGCCTGGCCTAGAGCCTAGCACAGAGTAGTTGCTCAATAGATAGTTGTCAAATTATTTGAACAAATAAACAAATGAATGAATGCATGAGAGTGCGCAATTGGATATGTCATAGACTTGCCAGGGAAGAGGAACCCTAAATGCAGCTGGCTTCTGAAGGATGCTCATCAGTAAAAAGGGAGGAAAGACATGCGAGGGAACACATGCAAGGGAGGAAGTATGGCTCGTGTGAGGAAGGACAGGAAGCCTGGGTGTGGTTGTCCGCAGGAGAGAACGTAGTCATCTGTGCAAGATAAGACAGGGTTGAAGCAGGAGGGGGCACATCCTCTAACACCAGGTAGGGAGTTTTGTTTTTATCTTAAGGTCAAAAGGAAACCACTGAGTACTTTAAGCCAGATTGCGTTTGAAGTGATTGTTCTGCCTGTTCCATTGGGGTGGGAAGGGAGGAACCGAAGAATACATAGACGGACTACCTGGGAATCTACTGCAACAGTGTAGGTAAGAGATGATAGTGTGGGAGGGTGAACTGATGTGAGAAAAAGTCAGAAGGTGAAACCATAAATAAAATGACAGAAAGATAAAGAAAAGAGAGGCATCAGGAAGGTTTCTGGATTTCCGACTCCCGTAACTGAAAGGATGATGTGTCATTCACAGGGTTAGGAAATACTGTGGAACTACAGTGGGTCTAGAGAACCTTGAGTCAGAGCAACTGAGTCTGCTCCCATCACTGTGTGCCCTTGGGGAAGCAATTTGACCTCACCAAGTGTCCATTTCCTCATCTCTAGTAGAGAGAGTAATAATGGTACCTTCCTCACAGGGATGTTGTGAGGATTGAGATAAATATGGGCCTCTTATAAATAAGTATTTTCTAAATGTTAGCTGCAGTTTTATTCATAAAGTTATCACTCCGGGAGGTAGTTTAATCTGAAAACCCAAATTGTTGAAGGTGTTTTTAGGTAAGTTCATAGTTAATGGATCAAAAGTATTGTAGTTATCAAAATGGAGGAGAATGAATGTTTGAGGCTGAGGCATATTACTATGGTATATGATTATTGAGTTTAACACATTAAGTAAATCTTATATTTTATGTTCATTATTTCTCATTAGTCTACCTAACAAGCTGCCTACCCAAATATCAATGCCCATAAAACCAAATTGCACCAATTTCTGGACATTGAGGACTGAAGCTGACATAGGCATCATCAACACCATGTAAGAAAATTAAACTGCGGGTCTATTGTAAAAATACATTTATGCCCAAATAATTGCAGGCATCTATAATAATAGGACTTTTCTCCTCCATTTCTCTCCCAGTGAAATGCTTTTTTGTTCAATGTTAAAGATGCATAAATTACCCATACTAAAAAGCACATAGAAGAGGATACACTCAATCCATCTCATTGAACATGCAGTTGATAGAGGGAAATCTGACAATCTCTGACATACAGTCTGCCCCATAGGTCTTTCTGCAACCCAAAGGGGGAAAAATGTCCTTAAAAAATAATTTACTTATTGACGTCAGTAAGTCTGAAGTAAAACAATTAAGTGCTTTCAACTCATTTTATTGAAAACAATTGGGCATTGAGAGTCAGCTATATGTCTGCAATTGTCCTAAGAGTTCTGCAAGGGCAAGAAGTTTAAGAGTCGGTTGCTAGGCGCAAGAAATAGATCATTGATTTGTCAGACAGTTCAAACACCCATGAAACCCAGCAATGCGCAGGGTGCCATGGAACTGATGGCCAAAGTGAAATTCACAGAAGTTACCAAAGGAAGACAGAGGTGGGGCTGATGGGGTCAGAGGAGAATATCATCTGAGAAAATAGCATTTGATTAGGGCCTTGAAGAATAATCAGATTTGTGTAAATCTAAAAATTGGAAGGTCATTTCTGGCAGAAACAACCAGAACAAGCTCGGGGGACAGGAGGGGTGGTAAAAGTGTATGACATGATTTTAAACCTTCAGAAAATCATGGAAAATTGTAGAATCATATCCATTCAGTATAGTGAAGCTAGATCATGGAAAGATTTTGACCACAGATTGGGGAACCAGATGAGAGAGGACAATGTATTGAAAGAAACAGTATGTCAATGTATGTGTGGTTGTGTGTGTATTTATTTAATAGCTGGAGAAATTGTTGACACTCTACTTCCAACATAACACCCTGTGGTAATGCTAACAGATATACTGTGTACCCATAGCATGTAGCACCTAAACCTTGTCAACCCTGAAAGAATTCTGGAATCAGACTGTGTGCTCACGCTACTCTTCCACTGAGGAACTCAAAATCAGCGATGTATAAATAAACTCTTTTGACTTGGATTTATGTAAGCAAATAGATTTATTGAGTAGAGTTACATCCACTCTCTCAAATAAGAATTATATGTACTTGAATTTTCTAACTATAAGCAATGATCTATAAAGACCATCAACATATTCCACTAAGCCAGTGGTTCTCAAAGTGTGCGCCAGGGTGCACTGGTGTGCCCTAGAAGATTTCCAGGTGCACCCTATGGTATTCCAGAGAAATATGTGCCTGTTACGGACCAAAAAACCAACAGGGTTTTTGGAGTTTAGATTCAGGGGGGACAGAGGTGTGGGGAATTGACTGTAAGCTGACAATCTGCCCAACCTCCCACCTCACTTGCCTGATTAGGTTGCAAAAGGCTATTAAGCTGTGGTGCTGGATTGTTTATACTACCCTCCATGTTCCCCAGAAAGACTGGAGGCAAGTTTCTTCTATCCTTTGTTTGGTGTAAAGTTAAGATGATATATGTATGGTGGGGGTTTTCTGCTCTCAACACAATTAAGAGTAAAAAGAGAGGAATTCTTCAATGTATTGATGAGGAAATGAGAGTTTGCTTTCAAATATATGCCCAAACATTGAAGAAATCACTAGGACACATCAGGTTCCTGTTTCTCATAAACACAAGAATGAAAAAACAACATATTCACACCAGGACCTGCCTAATTTACTAAATCTTACTAAGAATGTATCTATATATATAAAAAGATAACTTTTTTTTTAACCCCTCTTTTTTATAAATTCTAAAAAGTATAACTCAAAAAATGTAATATAAAAATGTTTTTTAATGTCAATAAATTTAATTTTGTTGTATTTATTTCATTTAATTACCATAAAAGCATGCTTGGACTTTATATTTTTTTCTTTAATATTTGACTTAATTATCATAACATACTTCTCAGAAATTTGTATATAGTATGCCTACAATTATTTGTAGGATTTTAAATGCACCCCAACTTCAAAAAGTTTGAGAACCACTGCCCTAAGCAGCTAGTTGCAAGACTTCATCTGTGTGGCCAGGGGCTGTGGAAACATTTGATCCTATCTGACGTTTTTCTGTGTGTTTGCAGTGATCTGCACAATATGATGTCTGGTTTGGGCTGGAATGTCCATTTCTTGCTTCAGGGTTTGTATTTGTAAGTCTCGACTATGACGCATGCCGTGGCTAGCACCAAGCCTCATCTTTAGGGATTGAGTTCTTCGTAGCATTCTGCCTCTCTCCAGTAGGTTTCTCAAATGCTGACCATGGCTTTGCTGCACTAGTCTGTGTCTGCCCATGCCTTGTCCCGCAGCTGTGTTTCCTTTGGGAGGACACTGGTCTTCTATGTGCTGTGGCAAGCAAGTCACTTCTTCTTATAGTGAGAACTGAAACCAGAGCCACCACATGCCATTTCCTGGACACCTCCTTCTTATAGTCCCCTTCCCCTCACCCACAGGAGCTGTAGTTTAGTGGTTAAGAGCAAAGAGTCTTGGATTTGCACATCAGCATTGCAATTTACCACCTGCATGCTCTTGAACATTTAACATTTCTGTACAGCAGTTTTCTTTTTATTTTTTCCTTTTTTTCTTCTTAGAATGGGATAATAATAGTGCTAACCCATAGAGTTTATTGTAAAGATTAACAAAGTTAATACATGTAAAGAGATATAAGAGTGTTTGGCACTTAATAAGTTATCAATAAAGGTTGGTTTATTATTAATTATTATTATTATTATTATTACTAGTGAGGGAGAGAAAGAGACAGAGAGAAGAACAGACAGGGACAGACAGACAGGAAGGGAGAGAGTTGAGAAGCATCAGCTCTTCATTGCAGCACCTTAGCTGTTCATTGATTGCTTTTTCATATGTGCCTTGACCAGGAGGCTTCAGTTGAGCCAGGAACCCTTTGCTCAAGCCAATGAATGACCTGCTGGGCTTAAGTCAGTGACCATAGAGTCAGGTCCATGATCCCACATTCAGGTCGGCGACCCTGCAGTCAAGCCAGATGAGCCCACCCTCAAGCCAGTGACCTCAAGGTCTCAAACCTGGGTCCTCAGCATCCCAGATTGACACTCTATCCACTGTGCCACCACCTGGTCAAGCTTATTATTATTATTACCATTATTTTATTATTTAATCTTTTTTTGCACCAATATCATGTAGATTACACATGTACATTACTCACTCATCAATTAGGTTTCTTCACTTAAAATAGGTTATAACATTACAATCTTTATCATTGTCACTTCACTAGGTATTTGAGCACACATATTTACTTCTATGTGTCAGTATGAATGGCAGTACCACAGATGACAGAGTTTTACATTACTATTTAGTCTTAACCTTTCTAATTATTTTTTTGGGGGGAGGGAATCTTGCTGATAATTGAGAAATGATAGAAGTGTATTAACACCTACCACAATTACCAAACCACCAAACTGGAAGTTTCAAAGCAAATGAAATCTGATATTTAGTCTTTTGCTGCTGTGTCTTTACAAAACTTTTAAATTGAAAAAAGACCCATCAAGTAGCCGTCGGTTGGTTGACACATCTATATTCTGGAGGGAACTGAAACAACGTAAAACAATGTAATTCTTATTGGTGATCTTGTTATAAAGATGAGGTTTTTGTATCTGAAAAATTAAAAAGCAATACAGAATTGAGAGTATTATGGGAGATTGGGAAGGAGTGAGATCAAATAGGCTTAGACAGTAGTGTGAGGGATATAGAATCCTATCAGGAAACAGTTAGGAACAGTAAATGTTATTAAAATGAGGTCATTACAATCTCCTTCTCCAAGAGCCCTTAACAAATGTGGATTTAGATGTAATCCTGTTTTAGCTCAATAATTCAATGCATACCTTAGAGGCAAAAGGAGTGGATTTGATTATCTTGTTAAAGTTCCTTTGGTCCTCTGATGCTATAATTCTGAGAGAAACCTCCTGGTATTCTTAAATCTCATGTTACTCATGAGAACAGTAATGCTAACCTGTGTCTACAATGCCCTGAGATCTTCATGCTAACGGTGTTACAAACAGCATGGATACAACATATTTATTATTAACAGGGAAACTGGTGACTTGAAGAAAAAGGAGACACTCAAAATTTTCAGATATTTAAGTCAGTATTTCTTGATTTTAGAACCATTTACCTGTAACTAAAGACATTCTATATTTTTAAAATATGTTCTATTTCAGTTACATTTTCCTTAAAGAAGAATATTGGCTAAGGAAACAAAAACTAAATTCTGAGACCAAATCAACAGGTATTTATTTTTAAACACATATAATTATGTCCTCAAAAAACATAATAGTAGAAACACTACCCTTCCCTAAAAGTAGAGAATCCATCTACTACCGATTTAATGAATAACCCAGCTTTGATTTCTAGTGATGCTGTACACAAACTTGAAAAATTATTAAAAGAATCCTTTATGTATCTGTTCTACTGTGATCTTGTAGAGAAAATTTTCTCTTTGTGTTCGGTAATTATTTATTGAGCACATAAAATATGCCAGAAGCTATGTTGGACATGACCTAGAGAGAGTCAGATTTTTTTAAAAAAATTAAAAAATAAGAGACTGTGAGATAATGATATGTGCTATGATGGAAGAGGTTGATGCGATTGTTCGTGTCTGGGCAAAGGAACCACTCTAGTGTGGGTAATATGCATGTCTTTGATCTGATTCCATTCAGTTAATTTCTCACCCACGTCCTGCTGCTCCATATCAGCAGGTTACAATCCACGGACTCCTAGGTTAGCTAACCTTGATCTGGGTTTAACCAACATAACCACGGATGCAGACTGGAGCTATGGAGGAAGGGGGTCTCTTTCTGCTTGCCGTGGGCGATGTCATAGGCAGAGACCTACATCGCCTCCTTTGGTTCTCAGGCATGCTTCTCAGGTTCTTCCGCTGTGGTCCTAAACTTTGGTAAACCTATCTTTTATTTTGTCCCCCCAGGCTTCTGCTGTTGCTAATCTCTCTCTTTCTCTTTTCTTTTTTTTATGTTCGGTCTCTCAGCTCTTTCTCAACAAATCTGTGAAAAACTATGAGTTAAATTTTGTGTTTTAAATACTTACAAGTGGTTTCATTTCCTGGGTGGACCCTGACTATGAGAGGGTTTCAGGTAAGGCTAAACTGAAGAAGTGAGGTTTAAGACCTAGAGAATTAAAAGAATCCAGACAAATGATGCTCTAGAAGGAGGAAGTCCAGGCTGATAAACATGGAAGTCCATAAAGCACATATAACCAAGGACTATTCAAGGAGCATAAAGCAAGCCAGTGTGACTGCACCATCAGGTGAGAAGGGAAGGTAATCAGTTAAGTCTGAGGTAGATGTATATAGGATCACATAGGTTCCTTTCTTTCTTTCTTTTTTTTAATTGATTAATTTTTAGAAAGAGAGAAAGGGGGAGAGAGAGAGGGACATTGATTTGTTGTTCTACTTTTTATACATTCATTGGTTGATTCATGTATGTACCCTTCCTAGGGATTGAACCTGCAACATTAGTGTATTAGGAATGACGCTCTAGCCAACTGAGCTACCCAGCCAGAGCTTCACATAAGTTTTTATTGTAAATATGAGAGAGATGCACAGACATGCTTTGATTTGGACTTTCCAGAGGTTATTCTGACTACTTTGTGGATATTGAAGGGAAGATAGTCCAGAGTAGTAGTTGAGATGATGGAGAAAGGGGGCAGATTCACAAAGTTTTGTAGAGTTGACACAACTTATTAGCAGTGCCACCATGGAGGATGAGAGAAAGGAAAGAACCAAGGATGACATGTCAGATTTTACCTGAATAGCCATTAAGAGGGAAGAAGGAAGAAGAAAGAGGTTGAAGGGTGGGAAACAGAGGAATTAAAAACTCTGTTTTCATCCTGTCAGGTTAAAATGCCTCTTAGACCTCCAAGTAGAGACATATAAGAAGTAGTAGGAGTCTGGAGTTCAGGGGAGAGCTTAGAGCTAAAGATATAAATTTAGGAATTGTTGGATATAAATGGTTTTAAAATCACAGATTTGGATAACATGACCTGAGAGTAAAATTAAAAAGGATTTTATTCCAAACCATCAGTGATTGCTCTAAACACAGGATTTGGAAGGGAAAAATGTCATTAGACATAACTATGTTTTAAAAAAATAGACTTTTTAAAGACCTAATAGAAACATTTTATGTCTGTTAAAGAACAGTCTGAGAACCTGAAGACACAATCACTTTGATTAAGGAGACAGCTTTTCAAACAATTTAGGACACATGACACATTGCCTGAATGGTCTTTGCCATTTACCTTGCCTAAGTGAGGCAGAAGTTATTAAACAACTCTTTTTCTTGAGAGATATTAACTATCCCAGGAAACCAGTCAGATCTGATGTATTGTCTGAAGTGAGTGTACAAATACCAACTGATCCTGAAAGTTATAAAGCTTTAACAACTTATCTTTCATTTCCCATATCCCTACCAGAGTAGGTAATGAAGCAGCTTTCAGATATTCTGCATATAAACAGTGGAAATCTTCAGCTCGTTCCTGTTTTTGACATTTTGTGTTCAGTCCGTTGACCAAACATAACATTTACTTCATGTAGCTCATGTGCTTTTCTTCTTTAGTCCTGCTGCTACACTCCTAACGTATGGTTTTCATCTCGTCTCCTCTGGACAACCTTCCTCCTTCCAGGCCACCCCTGCCAACACCATCCTCTTCAAATGGGTTCTCACTGCCATTTCCAAAGGGGCATCTTGTCCTTCACCTGGAAATAGAGAGTGGGTTTCTAACCCACCCTAATTACATCTTCTGTGTCTCTAGTCCTAAAGGATCTCCACACTGCCTATCTGGAACCCAGACTTTTAGATGTCTCTAAAACATCCCGACTGCTTATGTCAATAGGATACCACCAGGTGATTCATGTAAAATACAGGGGTGGGCAAACATAGGTTTCCAGTTGTAATACAAATAAATAACATAATAATTAAAAACAATAATGCAAAATAAACTCTGTTTTGCTTACTTATAACAGGAAACCTACGTTTGGCCACCCCATGTATGTTTGCTATGTTTTGTTCAAATTGTGGTTTGAAATATTCAGAGAATAAAACTGTAATCCCTAAATAAAGACTACAGTTTGTTTAAAAGATTTTGAATTGTAAAAGAGGCTTCATTACAAATCAAAAATAATAAAGTATAAGGAAAGAAGAAGTAAAGTGAGCAAGTTCGTCGTGTACGTTTTGGCTGCCTTCTCCTAATTTAAAGGAAGCATCTCGGGACAGGAGGATGGCCTTAGCAATATGGAGAGTGGAATTTTCCCCACTACTTTTCTGATCATGATAAGATTAAAAAAAGAAAGGAATTCTAAATATTTTAAATACAAAGAAGAGATAAATATAAGCCTTCCCAAAGATCATAAGACAACTCTTGAGAAATACACATTTTGAGAACTGAGAAATAGTAGAAGCAATCAGGAAGACTCAAAACAAGCATCAGATGAAAGCAAGGAAATGTTTAATTAAACCCCATACAGTACAGCTGGATATATACCAGGGGAGAAGAAATAAGACATGCCTGGTGATAAAAAAATAACATTAAATTTAGCATAATGAAAAAATATTAAAAATAATATTATTATTTATTATGTTTAGTTACTTAATTTTCAATGCAGTTATTTTCACATCTGGTATTATATGTTTATAGCTTGCAAGAACAATTGTTGAAATCCTTCTGTGTTATTGAAGAGTTACAATCTCTATAGGAAAAGATCAAAGCATTGTCGGAGGTGTAGACTAACTATTGGAGGACCCAGCAATTTATATCTTTAGGCACACTCTTTACCCAGCAGAGAATTTTCATCATAGTGGCTAGGAGGAAGTAATTACTGATACCTAACTCTTTCTAGTTCCATGAACCTTTGAGATTTTTTTTTAATTGTAGATCTTCTATCCAAGCTTAAGATATTCACATAAATGCAAAGGTTTGCTTGAAGTTTCAGGGTTTATTTACTCCCCTGTACCTAATAATCACAGCTATTCCATGTGTGCTTTTAAACCTTGAATGGTGTGTCCTCCCTGGCATGCCTGCCTAACCCATGCTACCCATCCACGTTGCTCTTATCGGTTAACTCCTGGACTCCTACCTCATTCATACCAACTTCATAAATTGATGAGAAGATAAAAGAAAGTTGCGTTTTAAAAATCCTTTTGCTATAGGTTCTAGATTTTCATGCAGACATGTTTGTTTGGCATTAATGAAAGTCCGTGTTAGTTGAATTCTGACCTATGTTTCAGAAAAAATTGGAATTTGTCTTTATCCTCAGTCTGAGAATGGCAGACAATGGTTGGGACTGTATATTCCCAGGTTCCAGGATCCCAGGGTCCTTGCCTGCAGAGTTCTGCCACCGCAGTGGAGCCTGGGGCTTGTCATTCAGTTTCTCTGGGTTCTACTTTGTTTTTGTAATGAGGGAGCTCAACACTTTAAGATCTCTTCCGGCTCTAACATTTTATTCCCCATAATATAAAATGTTACCAGAATAGATCACTATTTTTCCTTCTAATCATGTATTTCTGAAGACAAAAGCTATGCTTAGTGCCTCAATAGTCCCTATTTTTAAAGTAAATATACAGTAAAACAGACTCTAGTGACTGTAGCTCTAGAACACTATTCATCGTGAAAAAAAAAAAAGGATGTTCAGATCTACTCCTTTTCAAATACTGTGTATTCATTCATCACAAAGATCACACAATGGAAAATTAGATTAGATGAATATACTAACAGCGATGCAATAAATGATCAAGATGACTGTTTCCAGCCAAATATGTCCCTTACCTTCAGTGTACTATAATTATTTTGCCAGCCAAGGATCATGGAGTCAAGAGTCAGGAGGGTTTGGTGATGAGCATGCCAGAAGCTAAAACATTGGAGCTAAAAAATGTCATCTTCAGTTCAATAAAATGTGAAGCTAATCCTAAGTGCCTTTTAATAGGTGATATAATCTATCCTCTATTAATGGGTCTTTAGATTGATTCCAGTCTTTTTCATACAAACAGTGCTGTGGTGGACATTTTTGGATGAGTGCCTTTATGATTACATTTGGGTGTGTGTATATAATATGTATATGACATTTATTTGGTGATTGTATTATCAGGAGGTATGAGCCTTTTAATCAAATCACAAGTGATAAGTCAAAGGTAGTTGACATACATACATATGAACTGCAACCAATGCCTAGCCATTGTTCTTGCCAGTAGAAAAACTTTTTTATATATACAGAGATATAGAGTCAGAGAGAAGGATAGATAGGGACAGACAGACAGGAATGGAGAGAGATGAGAAGCATCAATCATCAGTTTTTTGTTGTGGCACTTTAGTTGTTCATTGATTGCTTTCTCATATGTGCCTTGACCTTGGGCCTTCAGCAGACCGAGTAACCCCTTGCTCAAGTCAGTGACCTTGGGTCCAAGCTGGTGAGCTTTTGCTCAAACCAGATGAGCCTGAGCTCAAGCTGGTGACCTCGAGGTCTCGAACCTGGGTCCTCCACATCCCAGTTCGACGCTCTATCCACTGCACCACCAGGCTAGAAGGACTTTTGAAGTGGTGACTGAATAGTAAGGGAAAGCTGTGGGAAATTGCAGTTTCAGCTGATATTATTTTAACATCTAGAAGAGTTTCTGCTTGGGAGTACATTCAAAGAGTACAGGTTCCCATCCGATTTTACGACTTGTGGAATTAGGAAAAACAATTTCTGTCTGAAAACTCCAAAAGAAGGTTAAATCTCTCAAGTAATCAATTCCATGGAAGGTAAGAGGTCCTTTGAACAGATAATAGACATCTGGTACACAAGGAAAAAAGATGAAAATACCACCCTTCAAGAAGTCCCTGTTATAAACACTGAAATAAGACTCAATATGTCCTATCAGAATTCAGGGAATGTTCTGACTTAAATATCTGGTTGTTATGCAACCTCAACCAAGCTGAGAAGGCAACTCTAAAAATGATATTAGATAACATACTTCCTTTAGTAGTTAAGTATTGTTCAACCCTGAAATTTTTTTAAATAAGTGCAGAAATGTTTAAGAAATCAAAAAAATTTAACAATGTTTTTGGTTAAGTGATATATCCATGTTTGGTAATTGTAAAATATTGGTAATGTTTAAGGAAACTGGTATATTAAATGAGAGAGAGATGACATGGGCATTTCCAATTTAAAATGTATGATGAAATAGTTGATATAGACATGATTTTAACTCATATACAATGTTTATAAAAGCTTGGTAACATGAAAGAGGATTAACCTTTACTATGTTTATATGCTCATATTTTTAAGATTTTTAAAAATATTAAGTACTTGGGAAAGTTTTCCAGAGAGACAACTGAAATACTCAAAAGGGAAGTCAAGTAGATCAGATTTACAAAATTAATTTAGTTAACTCTATGCAAAAATGTAATTATACACATTCAATATTCCTTTTAAATGGTTACTAAAATCATCAGTCTTACAAATAGTACGATAACTTTGTAAACTAAGTTTAAAAGCTCAAATAAGAAATAGAATTTTGTCTTTTAACTAATAAATTAAATCCAAACTTTTTAAGCAAAAGAAAACCTCAAAATAGACCTTTCTACATACAAAAGCCACTTTTCAAACAAATATTTTCACCTTCAAGACTTGCAACCTGCTTTATACAACTCTATCAATTCAATAGGGCTAACAACACAGTAGAAGTTTTAAGGAAATGTATACAAACAACGAGAAAAAAAAAGAAACATATTTAACCTTCCTCACAGTTAAAAAATCAAAATTATGGACCCCTCCAGAGTCAGTGAGTGCTGAGATACAGGTACTCTCATATGTAGACAAGGATACAAACTAGAACTACTTTTTTGGAAGACAGTTTGCCAAAAAAAAAAAGAGAATTTTAAAATGCATGTTCTTGGACTTGATATTTCCACTTCCAGGAATTTATCATGTACACATATTTGAATGTGTTCAGAAAAGCATTTCTCCAAGAATGTCCACTGAGGCATTGTTTGCATTTAAAGAATTGGAATGACCATCAGTAGAGATCAGGTTCAAGATATTATTAAATCCATGCAATGATTTAGAATGCAGACATTCAAAAGAACAAAGTAGCTCTTCTTGTGTTGATATTTTAAAAAGCCTCAATTATGTTAATTAAAAGATACATAATGAAGCCAAGAACAGAGTAATTTTATCATATACTTCTAATACATACTGGAAAGAAAAAAAAGATATATATATGTGTGTATATGTATAGACAATTTCTGGAAGAACATAAATACCTACATGGCTCTTAAGGGTGATTGGCTTAGTTTCCTAATATAATGGTAACAAAGGACCATGGAATGGGTTGCTTAAACAACAGAAATTTATTCTCTCACAATTCTGGAATCCAAAAGTCTAAAATCAAGTTGTTGGCTGAGTTAATTCCTTCTGAAGGCTTTGAAGGAGAATCTATTCCATGCCTTTCCCCTAGCTTCTAATGAGGCCTGGCAATCCTAGTGTTTCTTGGCTGATAGATCACTCCCACCTCTGCCTGTGTCTTTATATAACATCCTATAGCTGTATTGGAGAAGGGGCCCAAGCTACTCCAGTGTGACTTCATCTTAACTAATTACACCTGCAACAGCCCTATTTCCAGACAAAGTCACTTTCTGAGGTAGTGGGGATTAGGGATTCATCATAGCAGTTTGGGGAGACACAACCCATAGCAAAAGGATATGGCCTGCTGACTTAAGCTAAAAAATCGGTTAATAAGAAAAGACTACTAGTTAAGTGATGCACGCATGATTAAGTGCTATGTATAGTCCTGATCCCTTCTAAGATAAACATTTGGAAAACAAATACCATGCTGTATAAACTGATTGTCCAAATCTCAACATTTGGCATTCAGTGAATTTTAACGATGTTTCTCTCCCCTACTCAGAAGATTTCCATTTGGTTAAAAAGAGAAGGAAGTTAAAATTCAATTTCCCTCAATTGATGTTTTCATTTCCTGGCTTCTCAGCGATGCAGAGGTTCTTGAAGTCCTTTTCCTCTCTGCCTGCTGCACTTGACAACATCTTCAGCCGGAGGCCTCGTCTCTGCTGGAACACCTCTAGGGAAGCTGAGACTGTGCTTAATTCTGCCTCCTTAAAAATTTTATCATCTTGTCTTTGGTCAACCATTTGAGCTTGGCAAAATCACATATATTTAATATTTAAAGTTAATATGCATATATAACATTTGTTATATATTTTATATAATTTGTTGCATTTGTTAGCAGATAACGCTCATCATGCAATTGACTTAGCATTTTTATAAGAAAATACCCAGTATAAATATATGTTCTACAACTTTTGTTTGAAGGCTCAAGTCTTATTTTCAGGACATACAAAATGAGACTTATTCTCCTGCAGAGAATGTTAGAAACAAAGTTATTTCATGTATATAAGGCCGAGCCTTGAAAAGAATACAGGAAACTTGGTGGGAATTTTGCCCAAGAAATCTTTTAGAAAACTTAAAGACTTTAGGCAGCTTTAACAAAGGCACAGATTCCATTTGTGAAAGGGTTCCATAAAATTGTGACAAATTGTTCCATTCACAGTTCACTCTGCCAGATTTTGTCACACAGTATGAGAGACATTAGTAAATATATGTCAGCCTGTCATTCCTTCACAAAATACTCCCTTCACCCAAATAAAGAGGCTTGGTGGAGGCTACAATGGCCATCTTTGTCTAAGAAATATTCACTCCATTTGTAGATACATGCTATTTGCTTGGAGCACCAAATGGCACAAAACTCTTTATACCTGGGCAAAAACAACAACAACGAAGGTTCTGGAAATGTGAACCATCTCTGGAGCTCTCAGAAGGGCTGCAGGAAGTGCACCGGGCAGTCACCTGGACTTTCAGCAGCTGTCAGAAGATCAGACCTAAGGAATTCCAGCGATGACGTTCTAATCAGACAAATGGAATTCAGTATCAAAGTAACCTAGTGCAGCGGGGTAGCTCAGGAAGGTGAGGGTCCGCATATACATTCCTGCTCTCATTAATTGTAAAAGAAAACATTTCCTCATTGCCTCTATCATGTAAAGAAAATGTCTCATGATAATTCAGGCCTAGAGATAATCATTTCACAGCAGGAAAAAAAAACCATATCGCCTAAAATATAAAAATTCTACCTTTACAATCCTATCTATAACTGGCTTATGATAAAAACTAATGTTCAGACGATCTGTTACACCCCATGACAGTCTTCCTCTGGTGGACTTCAATGGGATTTTCTTACCAGAAAACAGTCCACTTGGTTCCTGGGGGTGAGCAGTTTATTGACAAACAGTTTATTTGGCATTAAAAAGAGGCATTATTGTTTAGCCCTTTCTAGAATTCACTTTTTAAAATGGTTTGTTGGTTACATCTTTGTTCTCCCTTTAACGATGACGTTTGTGGAATGACTCGTGGCTGTACATTTAGAACTAAATAAAAACCTGGGAGGAAAAGGTAAAATGTTAGCAGCTTTAATAAAGCCGTGGTGAAAGGGAGGATTGTGTGCAGTCTCAGGACATCAGGTAGGTCCTATTTCGAGTTCAGTTAACCATGAGTGCACTTCAGACATCACTGATGAAAGGGCTGGATATCTGGTGATAAATGCTATTAATTTGCTTAGAAATTGCCAAAACAAGTATTTTTTGGCACAATCAAGACTCGAATGTTATTGTAACCTGCCCTCAACTAATTTTCACTAGCGGTTCAGTGGTAGGGTGTTTTCTCTCCCGCCCCCCGCCCCTACACTAAACATTCAAAACACTTTCTAAATAGTGTCCCTCACTTGACTGGACCCAGCCAGAACTGGTTTGGGAATGGGTTTTGCAAAATCAGGGGTTTTACCCAGCAATGGCTAATTTGGGTTTTGGTTTTAATGTCTTGGCCTATGAGAACATGGAGGGTTTTCACTGTCCAAGTTTTCTTACAGGACTGATGACGCATCCTGAAACAAGAATCTCTGCTTTTCTTTTCAATAATGTTTCCCCCTTCTGGGAGGGTGGCCTGTGAAACTAGTTAAAACATGTCATTTCACCGCCACCAAACACTAAGTCGAACTAACCTTTACAACTTACTTTGCCATAGACCTGGGTTAGTGTGTTTGGGTGGAGAGCGAAGCCAACCTGCACCCTATCTTGTTTATTTGGGGGGAAAAGAAAACCCACAACTTTCTACACTGCTCCCGCTCTTCCTGGCCCTGCTTTCTATTTTCTCTCCATTCCAAGAAACTATGATAGCTCACAATTGTTTGGTTTTTTGTTGTTGTTGTTCATTTGTGTGATTTATTGATTGATTTTAGAGAGAGAAGAAAGGAAGGAGAGAGCAAGAGAGACAGAAACATCAATCTGATTCTTTCTGTGCCCTGATCAGGGATCGAATCCACAACTTTTTCCATTCTGGATGATTCTCTAACCAACCGAGCTATTCAACCAGGGTGAGAGCTCAGAATTTTGACAGTCTTTGTCCTTCATGCTCTCTAACTCGGGACTACAATTCTACCTATTCCTTCATGACTTCGGTATATACTATATGTTGTATACCTACTTAATTCATGAACTCTATGACTCCTTTGATTGAAAGGTGCACCATTATTTTATATATTACCAAAAAGAATGAAAATACTGCCTTATCTAACTTTAGAAATATTAAAATGTGGGGAAAAAACTTTGGTAATTTAAGGCAAGAAGAAAAGAAAATACCTTTAAATGTCCTTGTAGGTCATTAATAGGCCCATTAACTTTCTCCCATTTTGATTTTCCTTATTGACTATAACCCTGCCTATCTCTTCCTTCACTTGATTTCTTCATTATAATACACACACACACATACACACACACACACACACACGTATTTGATGCAGTCTGTGATCAAGGAGATTTGCCTTGGAGGGTGCATACAAGAAGCTAAAGAATTGCAAAAGTGATCATTGCTGTACTAGGCAGAAGTACAACCCTGTGGAAGTTCTGAGTCTTATAGCAGTTCTGGAGAACTCTCTAGAAAGATAGCATCTGAGCCAAGATCTCAAAGGTGAATGAGAAGAGTTAGCCAGTCAAAGGGACAAGGCAGATGAAAAGAGACAGGATAGACATTCAAGTAAAGAAAATACTACTAGTAGATAGCAAGAGAAATTGTAGCCTTGTGTTCTGGCGAATGGAAAGGGTTCTATAGACCGAAGGACAGGAAGAAGTCAGGTGGGGTGGGACCAGCTGGTAAATGGCCTCATCTACTGTGTTGAGGTGCTGAAAATTGATTCTGAGGAAATTGTTGAACCAGGAAAAGCCTTAAACATAAAGGGACAAGTTTAATCCTTTAATTTCAATTTGTCTGACCTTTATTTTGTGAGAATGAAATGAGTCTGAATAATACTTTGGATCTCCATATCCTTGGCTTGTGAGTGTGCGCTCTGATTATAATGGATACTCAGTTCAGTCTTTTCTGCCTGGAGATGTCTATCCAGCCATTAGGATCGAATGCCTTTAGTACCCTGTAATTTTCTCTCATTTGTATTTCTTTCTGAAATTTCCACCAGTAAGGTATTTGACTCCCTGGATTGATCTTTATGATTCTGATATGACTCGTATTTTCCATCTCCTCATCCTATGGCTCTCCTTTTGGGAGCATTCAAAAATTTATCTTCCAAACCTATCATTCATTTTTTTGGTAGAAACAGCACATCATATTTTTAGTTTCTAAGAACTCTATTTTTTTTTTTTGCAGAAATCTGTTATTGTTTATGAATTTAATAGCTTTTTAAATCTCCTCAAGAACATTAATCAACAGTTTTAGCAACTGTGTGATCCATTTTTTTCTCTTTCCCTGTTTTCACCTTGCTGATTGTGGTCCCTCTTGCTATGGTGACAGTTTCACTTAACTTTCAATGATTTAAGATTGTTCATTCATCTTTAAATAAGAGTAGAGCTTCAAAGCCTAAGTGGAGCTTATGCGTACAAACCCGGTGAGCTGACTTCCCTTCAGAGAGATCTTGTCGGGAGTTGGTTATTCCATTAGGGCCTCTTGCCCACTGGTCTGTAGGAGTTTTCTTCTGGGGGATTCAGTTCCTTTAAAGAAGTTACCTTCCCATTGATTGTTTTGAGGGCAGCTTCCTGGTTGAGGTGGTTTGTGCATATGAAGGGAAAGAGGACCTGGAGAATCCAACTATTCTACACCTTTCTAATAAGAGCAGACTTATTAGTTTGCTGGTGTTGAGCCATGATTCTCACCTTCACCCTATAGCATGTCTGGTGTCTTTGTATCACCAGCTACTCACATTCAGTTTCTCCTGTTAATAAATAAAGTTCCGATCTCCTGTGGAAATGATAGGCAAAGTGAGGGTGTGGTCGGCATTCGTGTTCTGTCCACCATGGGCTTTGAGGAGTTGGAAGTACCCACGTGTTCCTTTCCTTGGACAGAGGATTGGCTTGTGTAACCTGACCCTCTAATCCCTGGTCCTGCTCGATGCCTCAACCCGCCATCTCCAATTTCAGTTACTGCTATGAACTCAGCCTTTCCAAGGTTCTGTGGTGTGAATGGCTTCTGCTACAGTTATTGCACTACCCACATGTACATGAGGTCTGGATCCTCTGCCCCCATACATCAGTGTCTTCACTTTCATCCACTTTCCATCATTCAGTGATTTGTTCAAACAGTTTGCCTGCTGAAGCCCTCTTCTCTTTCCTTTGTCCTAATGGGTCTATAGCCTTTTTTTTTTTTAACAGAGACAGAGAGAGCGTCAGAGAGAGGGATAGATAGGGACAGACAGACAGGAATGGAGAGATGAGAAGCATCAATCATCAGTTTTTTGTTGGGGCACTTTAGTTGTTCATTGATTGCTTTCTCATATGTGCCTTGACCGTGGGCCTTCAGCAGACCGAGTAACCCCTTGCTCAAGCCAGCGACCTTGGGTTAAAACTGGTGAGGCTTTGCTCAAACCAGATGAGCCCACACTCAAACTGGCAACCTCGGGGTCTCGAACCTGGGTCCTCTGCATCCCAGTCTGACGCTCTATCCACTGTGCTTCCGCCTGGTCAGGCTATAGCCTTTTATTCACTTAATAACAGTTGAGTGGGGGCTTGGGAAACTGGGAGGATAAACATGTGAGTTCAATCTGCCTTCAGTTAGAATACTCTATTTGCAATTTAGATTTACAAGATTTTAGCTCAAATAATTCCTTAGGCTCATATATGGAATAAACATTTTCTGTACTATAAATTAATAAGCATAATATGAACATCATGAGAGACATAAAGACAGAACATTTGAAGTCAGAGCCATCCTGAAAAATTAGAAGCATACAGTCATATTTCCTAGCTAACATCTACTCTCTGCTTTCTTCTAGTTTTATACTATTTATAGCCTTAATTAAAATTTTAAAGCCATAAGCCAAAATGGAATAGTAATATGTCAGGAAACTTGAACCCAGACAAATGTCACCCCTAACCCCAGCTCTCTCATTGTTACCCCAGAATGCTTTCACTGATGCTTCACGGAATATATAAACACAATTTCCGACTTAAACAAGATTTATTCTAGATAAGGGCCAACTTTTCCACTCTTAACTCAGAAACACATCTTTTTACTTTTTCATATTTGATACAGTACAACCAAGGCTTTAAATAAGGTTTCAAAAATCTTTACTTTTCCTTGTAACCTTCTCAGTAAATGCACTCTAAAGTACACCTAAAATGGGGCAAAACCTAGAAAGATCCTCAAACACCAGAAACTTAAATTTATTATGCATGTATCCTCCTCTAGGAGGGAACGGGTTTTATTTAAATTGTATTGATAAACCTTTTGTGGTGGATGACACTTAGGACATTCAAAGGCTTGAGGTGACAGAGATACAAATGTAGATGTTTGCAAAGACAGGAAGGAACAAACAAAGGGCCTTCTATATCTCTTTGCCTATGAAAAGAACGGCAATCTCAGGATGGGCAGAGTATGGCTTCACAACAAAGCAGAGGATGAGATTTTTAATAATAGGGATGTCAAATATTTAAGTATATATGAGTGTGTACCTATGTCAAAATAAGTAAATATGCATTTTAATACATACTAAAATATAATCTAATATATGGAATATCTATTCTGTCAAAATAAAATAAATCCCATTCGTTTCCACACACTTTAAGAAAAGAGGGCTGCATGCATGCACAAAGGTCTTGATTTAAGTGGGTTTCATTTATATGAGGGGCGTGAACCAATCAAGGAAGGATGTTGAGTTTGACATGGTGCAAAACACGGATGGCAGACAAGAAACAGCAAAGTGAACCGTGAACTCAAGAAGAAGAAAAAAAAAGTAGCAGAAATAAGAGTTCCAAGCTCGCAGTGGCCAGGAAAACTGTAAATCATCTCCCCTGGAGAATCCACAGAGAGACAGGCAGGAACTCAAGGTTCCCACTCTACGTTCTTAAGACATTAACTGACATCTGGGTTAGTTTTATGCAATGTCTCTGGGTCTTAAAAAATGCAAGCAAACTGTGTAGCTTGCTGAAGAAGCCTGAATCTTATATTGTATCTGCTTTTGATGAGGACCAAATAATCTTTAACCTAAGTAAGGACATAATAGAATGCCCCAGGAAATGTACTTTGCTGAAAGTATTCCAAGGTAAGCCAAATAACTTCATGGGGCAGGGAAAAGTGATATTGTGGGTGGAATGTAAGTACTGGATGGGAGGCTGGACTGGATGCCCCGGGGCTCTTTAAGACCCTCTCATCTGTGAATCTAGGGGCTGTGCAGACTCAGACCACTTTGAATTTCTCAAATGTAACTGAAGTTAAACCTATGTTACGTAGAATGCCTCAAAGCTCTTTTTGCAAAGTTCAGCAGCACCACATAGTAGTCCTTATTCTTGTTCAAGTCAGTGGTAGGGAAATGGAGGTCTTGCAAAAACTATTCCAGTATTTCCTGTTGGATAAACTCTGTCATTCTCTAAAAACACCAAAAGGAGAAGTGAACAGAGTCAGAGTGGAAACGCTTCCAAACCCGGCAGGGACTGAGCCAGGCTGGGAAGAGCAGGGGCCAGCCTCTTACACAGAGGTCTCCAGTACAGGACAGGAGTTTCCTTTTCTGTGAAAAGGGCTGGCGTGCTAAATTATTATTTGTATTTCTAACGCTTTCTCATACCCTCTGGGGATTTACATTTTAATTCGAGATGCAGTCTTAATTTTAGGGATAAATCAGTAAAAAGGGTCTGCACTAACCTGTCATTTTCCTCTTCTATTTTGAAGTACTCTGTATGGGAGTTAACTTCTCCCAAAAAAAGCATTTGGAAAATTCCTGGTTAGGCCACTTGCTTGTTTTGTGAATGACATTTGTGGTCAGCTATAACATATATAGCATGCCTTCTTATTGCTGCCTTTTTCATGCATGTTTTTCTTATTTTGGCATTTTTATGGAAGTGATTAAATATTATTTGGTTTCAAACTGGTGCAGAAATTATGGAGATGTAGAAAACAGTCTATAGCTGAAATCCAACATACACATACCCACACAATCATAAACATACACATGTGCATGCAGCATTCTTAAAATATGTGAAGAAAGCTTTTGTTTGATTCAGCTTGCTTTTCTTTCTCTCTTCCTTTCTCTCTCTCTCTCTCTCTCTCTCTCTCTCTCTCTCTTTCCTTCTCTCCCCCCTCCCTCTCTCCCCCCCTCTCTCCCCCCCTCCCTCCCTCCCTCCCTTTCTTTCTTTCTTTCTTTCTTTCTTTCTTTCTTTCTTTCTTTCTTTCTTTCTTTCTTCTGACAATATGGGGGGAGAGAAGGGAAAGCAAATAGGACTTCCATCTCATTTTAGGTTTGCTTTCTAATAGAGGAAGCATTGTTTCAATGCCCAAGCCTCCTGCTTTTAACCAAAGTTAAATGTTATAGAAATGTTGTTTCAAGTCTTATTCAGAATGACTTAAATATTTTTGCAGGGTGTCACCTTCCAAGCCATCATTAATGTGTTTAGTTTCAATAGCAAGTTGTATTGCTATGGTAACTCTTAAAGGGGTATTCTCTCCCCCTCCCCACCCTGTTCACCCACCTCCCCCCAGAACATTAAGCTGAAGGGAAAGTATATCCTGGTATTTAGACTGAAAATTCCTGACACACTCATAGTATTTAATAAGTTCCAAAAAGTGTCCCAAGAAGCAGAATGGTTTTATTCTATTAAATCAGTTTTATACTGTTGTATGATAAAATCTAACAATTTTAAGAGAAACTCTGTTTTTTGTTATTGGAAAATTGGGACTCATGCCAGAATAAAAATTTTGTCAGGAATTCTACAGCTATTAGAAAAATTTTAAAACCTAGTCAATATTCCATATTTGCCTGTAGACCTAATGGGAAAAAATAATTTATTCCACTTAATTACTTCTAAGGAGGTTTAATTAGAATATCTGACTACATTGCTATATAATCCAGTAGTTGGGTTCTACATAATATTTATGTTATAAATGAGAAAGATTAAATATGTGAATATATTTTTAAAATACTTTATTTATATGTTTTTATAATGATAATAATTAAAGGCATATTCAGAAAATTTCTTTACTTATTCATATTATTTAGTTCCTAAGAGACAATGATCAATCTCCTAATAACATTTTTAGTAAACAGGTCATAATCCACTTTCAATTTCACAATGTTAGTTGCCTTGGGGCATGTGCTTATTCAGACTCTTAGACATGTTGTAAACTCAGTGCAAATAACACATTTCTCTGCCTGGCCTTTCATTTGTTAGTTAAAGAGGTCTTAATAAACATGAACCTGACTAAGCACGTTGAGGCTTCCCTACAGAAGTAAGGTGATTTCTAATTCACAGCCTTGTCAAATTATTTGCAATTTAAAATTAGTTATGATCTATATAAATCAACTAAAAGCAAAGAATGATATAATTAAGTCTCCCTTTCACAGTAGAAATATGTAATGAGCGCTTTCAACAATAGCGATATTTGTTACAATATTTCTGTCATGATTGATTTTATCTCTTTAATCATGAGATACAAGACAAGTATTTTTCAAATTGAAGCATGCCACACTTTGAGACTAGACATTTGCCACAAGACACAAAGTAGTGGCTGTGCCAATATTAGCCACCAGGTCACCTATACTCCCGTCCGGTGCACCCTCTATTGAACTGGAAAAAAGATCTCTTCTGCTGAGGAATTTCAAACTTCAGCCTTCCTTATTAAAATCATCCTATGGTTGCCCTGGCAAGTACTTCAGTTCATTAGAGCATCATCCTCATATACCAAGGTTGTGAGGTTAATCCTGGTTAGAGCACATACAAGAATCAACCAATGAATGCATTAATAAGTGGAACAACAAATTGATGTTTCTCTCTCTCCCTCGCCCTTCCTCTCCCTCTAATATTAATAAATTTAAAATAAAATAAAATTATCCTATGATTTGTGTCCTCATTAGCACTTGTGTTTCTTACATATTTCGATTATATTTTAAGAAGACCCATTTGGATAAATAACAAGTATATTTAGTTACTTTTTTAGTTAACATAATATTTTTATTGCTTTAAAAAGTATCCTTGAGATTTGTGTGTGTGTGTGTGTGTGTGTGTGTGTGTGTGTGTGTCTTACTTACATGATAGTTCAGCTTAAAGACTATTCAATGATAGGAGTAGTACAAATTCTTCAAAAAGATTATTTCAGCCCAAAATGTTTCCCAATCTGAAGAGTAACTTTGCCACCTGATTTATTTCAGGTTTCACTTTCTTGTGTGACTAGCACTTCCTTGCAACTCTACTTCTTTTCCTTCACATTGTTTTCCTTGCTTGGATTGAAGGTCTATCCCTTCCTAAGAGCTTTGCTCAAGACTGCCATAATGGTTGGGCATTCCTCAGCTGAGAAGAACCAGTTGGCCGTTAAGAGATGTTAACGTTACAATTCCTGGCTAGGCACACAGGAGAAGCGCCCATCTGCTTCTCCACCCTTCCCCCTCTCTTTTCTCTCTATCTCTTTCTTCCCCTCCTGCAGCCAAGGCTCCATTGGAGCAAAGTTGGCCCGGGCACTGAGGATGGCTCCATGGCCTTTGTCTCAGGCACTACAATGGCTCCGGTTGCAGTGGAGCAACGCCCTGGATGGGCAGAGCATCTCCCCCTGGTGGGCGTGCGGGGTGGATCCTGGTCGGGCGCATGCGGGAGTCTGTCTGTCTGCCTCTCCATCACTTCTCACTTTGAAAAAATACGAAAAAAACAAACAAACAAAAAGAGATGTTTACATTCCCTTTACATGTCCTCTGGGTAATCCTTCACAAGGGATGAAATGTACTGATTTGCCACTGCTCTGAGACTCACTCTAGACCAAATACAAAGTACTGCTGTTTTATTTTGATGGCAGGCATACCCAAAGGATCCTACCTTTATGTAACTGAAATGAACTAGTTTAGAGAACAAATTATTTGGAGAAAGGCCTGAGTTGTACCATGTATTATATGTAATACCAAGGTAATTTTCTGATTCGATTAAAATATTTAGGCAAAAGAGCAATAGAAGACACTATGATTTTACATTATGATGTTCAGAGTTACTTGGAGATTAAAGAGAGTTTGCATCTATTAAAAGATAATAAAACATAGCTAAATTCACAGCAGGTACGCTAATGGAGACATTATGGATAATTTTAAGATTCTCATATCTCTATCCTTCTTCCTTCTCCTTCATCAAATGGGTAAGAGTTCTTTCAGACTAGTTGAAAGGTCACTGGGCAAGATGACAGGAGTTAGAACTGGTGTGACTCTTGGCACCTTTACCAGCAATCTACGTGCAGTTGGAGGGATTCCCTAACTTCTCTGAGGCCCAACTTTGTCATCTTTAAAATGGAGACATACTGTTCTCACTTCCAAGATGGATATGATGATCAAGAGAGAATACATTTGAAAATTTATTAAACATGTGTGCAAAAAAATGCATAATCAACATCATCTTCATAAGTTAAAACTCATTTCCAAGTTCTGTCCCATTCTTTCTCTGCCTTCTGGAAGAAGTGCCACTAACAGCTGAGCAACACAAGAATAAGGAAGAAAAGCAAAGTCCCCTTCCCCGCCCCCAAAATGTCTGCAGTACCTTCACAATGTAGAATTGCCTCTTGTTGCAATATCCTGGCTACCAAAGACGTCCATGAAAGAAAACCTACTTGACGTTTTGTAGATTAATGTATTTGCTTTATGAAACCAAGGAAAAGAAAAACAAATTCTGGAATAGCTCATCAGACAAACACATGACAGCAATATAGGCCTCTTTCTGGGGCTCAGAAGCCAAACAGACTTTGTACTTATTTGTTTTCTTCAACCCTGTGGTGTGAAGTAGAGAGCAAAGACGAGGTCATTTTGCAAATCATCTGACTCCAGCCTGAAATCAGTAACCCAGAGAAAAAGCACTTTGGAGCACAGGGGAAGGAAAGAGGGACCAAACCTGGGCCTTCTGTAAGGCTTTAATGTAAGTGGAGAGTTGTTAACCTGACTCAGTCCTTGATCCGGGAAGGTGCTCCGCCAGCACAGACAGATGTTGTTGTCCTCTCAAGGTGGGGGTTGGGGGGAAGAATTAGGGAAACAAAGTCACTCTCATAGTCAAAGGGTACTTTGATATCCAGTCTAAATTCTGATTTCTAAATACTGAAAGAATATTGGTTTTTCTATAAAACAGCTCCATGTGAGCTCTCCAAGCTAAATCATGGAAATCCTATAGCACCCGACTAGTAACCTAGCAGTAACTAGTACATGGAACATTTTGAATGAATGAATGAATGAATGAACAGATTCCACGAAAACCCAAATAGAAGCAGTGATAATTATTTTTATTATGGAAATTGTCAAACAGAAACAAAAATAGAATTGTGAAAGGAAACACCAACAAAAATAGAATTGTGTAAGGAAACACCAACAAAAATAGAATTGTGTATGGAAACACCATATAGCCATCACTCTGCTTCAATCTCGCTTTGTCTCTTTCCCTTCCATTTGAGTGATTGAGCAGGTTCTTTTCAAGAAAATCCAAGATTGCACATAATTTCCTCCACAAATTCTTCACTTTACATCTCAAATGCATAAGAGCAATCCATGTACATATTTGACAAAATTGACAGGAATTTCTTAATATCTTCTAAAATCTGTCTCAAAAATACCTTTTAATGTTTTGGTTTTGGAGTCAGAATTCAAGCAAGATTCACAAAATTGTGTAATTTTTGGTCACGTCAGTCTCCATAAATCTATGGCCATCTTTCCCACACCACCCCACTCCATCTTGTTAACACCACTGACTTGTTGAACAAAACAGATCATGTGTCCTGTAGAGTATGCCACATTCCAGCCAGTAGAAGAAGTTGGCCAAGTATTCCCCTTTATTGAAGAAGGCATGTCACACATGCAAGGCTAGACATTTCCAGTTTGGAAGAGTAGGCGAGAAAGGAAAGCTAGATCGTGTTTGGAGGCCACAGTGATTTGCTAATAGTTGCAGCCAATGAAACCTGTTGCTTAAGGGAAACTTACAAAGCACCAGGGTCTGTCAGTCTGGGACAGGGGCTGTGGAGAACATGCAAATCAGAGAAAAGGAAACAAGGGAGTAGGCTAGCAATTTGAAATTGAAGGGTCTTGTTAGCTTTCTAGCTGTAACAAATGGCCAAAATCTAGGTGATTTAAAACAAAAGAAATGTATTCTCTCAATGTTCTAGAGTTTAGAAGTTTGAAACCAAGGAGGTATCAAGGTCCTAAGCCTTCTGAAGGCTCTAGGGTAGAATCTGTTCTAGATTTCTCTCCTGGCTTTCATTTACAGCCTCAGTCCTCAGTATGCTTGACTTGGATCATTTCAACCTGTGCCTCTCTCTTCACATTACCTTCTTCCCTGTGTATCTGAGTCCAAATTTCCCTTCTCCTATAAGGACACAGTTGTTGGCTTTAAGGCACACTCTAATCCAGTATGACCCCATCTTAACTTGATTATATCTGCAAAACTCTTATTTCCAAATAAAGCTACATTTGCAAGTTCCAGGTAGACATGAATTTTTGGAGGACACTCTTCAACCCAGTAAAATACTCAAAAATACTCTCTGTGAGATGACATTTGAGCCGTATCTAAAGTAGTTAGAGAGCTAACTAGTCACAAATCTGGGAAAAGACAATCCAAACAAAGAATAGCAAGTGTGAAGGTCTGAGAAGAGAACGGGCCTGGCTGTGAAGTGAGCGAGGGGTAACAGTTAGAGCAGCAGTCACAATGGCAGGGGGAGTGGAGGGCAGAGACGCAGCCTCTGAGCCCCTTCTCAGACTTTGGCTCTGACTCTGAGAGAGATGGAGTCATTGAGTAGTTCTAAACCAAAACAGTGCTACTAGTGTACTTTATCATGGGAATCACTGGCTGCCATGTTGACAATAGACTGTGGGAGGAATAAAAGTAGTTAGAGGTTATTTCAATTATCCATGTGAGAATGATGATGGTTTGGACCACACCAGTAGCAGCAGAGGTAGTTAGAAATGATTAGATAATGAGAACAATACAAAAAATTTTTCAACGTTTTTCCATCCATACTTACCTACTATATTATCAAGTATTTTGTCACAGTTTGGTATTCATCCCCCGACAATGGAGGCAAGAACCAAAAATTGAAAAAAATTTTTTATGTGAAAAACTTAAAATGAGGAGAGTCTGAGCATTTCTTTTTCCTTGCAATTAACAATGACAGGTACCATAGGACCTGCTCTTTGCCAGGAATCTATTATTTTACATGCATTATTATATCACTTAATCCTCAGAATAAATGCACACCACAGTATTCTTTTCCATATTACACATAAGAAAGTTAAGGTTCAGAGAAGTTAAGCAATTTATCTAGTTGCATGGATAGTTGATGATAGAGCCAGGATTCCAATTGCTATATGCTTCATCTTAACCTTGTGATTTTCGCTGTACTACATACAGTGTGAATCAGGAAAACAAGTCATCATTGTATTTAAATATCTAATCATTGTAGTCCAGATTTCTCTCTCTCTCTCTTTCTCTCTCTCTCTCTTTCTCTCTCTCTCTCTTTCTCTCTCTTAAGTTAACCGAGTACTTTATTTCTGGCCCTTCCTTTTTGCTAGAAATGATCCAGGTCTTTAAACATCGTGTTCCAGAGATATTTTTTATTTGATATTTTTCATTTAAAGGTAATTGATAACTTGATTTGCCTGATTAGTACGGACCATGAATATTGTGAAAAGAGACCCCTCAGTAGTCCACATACCAGGAAAGAAAGAGGCCGATACAAATCTTTTAACCAGGGTGTGCTAGAGCCCTTGCCAGGTTGTCTGTAAGAGCTAACTGTGCAGGCTCCTCCCATCTCACATTCAGTGACGTCACCTGACACACTGAAATAAGTTGTGGTGGGAGGGGTTACCTATGCAAATCAGCAAACACCATAAATCACAGCTTTTATTTTTTCTTTTAGTCAGGGACTCATTTTACCAACATACAATTGCCTATAGCTCAAAACTCAAAACAAAATATAATGCGGGGGGGGGGGGTGGTCGATGGATAGAAAGAGAGTGTTGTCAAATCACTAGGTGTAGTTAATATCTAACATTAGTTTAAAAAATTACCTCAATATAAATCAAAACAACCGAAAGAGTTCATCTGACAGATACACACATTTCAAGTGTGTAATTACCCATTTTCTGGTTGGCCCCAGCACAATGACCATAGGACTTGAGCAGTTCAGCAGCAACTGCAGAGCTCTGGACTGGTCCACTCACCCCCCACTCCCCATGCCACACCTGGGCTCGCCTTGGCAGGTGCTCTTCCTGCAGCAGATGCTCTCCTGGTGAGCTGGGTGCACCAGCAGAAGCCCGAGCCTCCGCAGTCCACAGCCAGGGCAGAGGCCCCCTGCCTGGGTTTTGTGGGTTTCGGGAGCCTTGGCTCTTCTCCCGACAGCAGCCAGTGATAGGATTTCCTTCCCTGGCTGTGGCAGGAACACACTCCTTCTCCGAGGAGAGAGGCGGAGGGCAGAGTAGTCTGACCATTAATCTAAGTAAGTATTATGTCCTCACCACGGGGAAAAGTCAGGGTAGCTCCATTAAGATGGATGGATTCCCTCTGAAAGCCAGGTGGAAATTATTTGAGGATTATTGGTTATTTTTGGATCATTCCCACAACTTGTATCTTCCACCAATATTTCTTCTAAAAAAACAGCCCTGATTTATGTCTTGGACCAACACAGACACACACACACAGACACGTTAGCATATCTACTTCCACCTTATCTGTCTTAAAGCCGTTCTCAAAGAAGCACTCCTTGTTTGTGACTCTTCACTGCCGACTTCTTGTTGTTTCTTCTTTTTCTCACTGACCATTGTCCAGTCCGGGCCAGACCCAGATTTAAGGTCAGGATAGAACTTTCCAGAGACTACTTGGAAAAGGTGCTGGGGTCATGATCAAAGCCCAAGAATGAATCACAGTGCTGCTATTGATCCAGGAGGAGAGAACGACAGGGGTTGAGGTGCAAAGCCCACGTGCGACCAGGAAGGGCACAGAGCCTGAAGGGCACAGAGCAGGCAAGGGAACAAGCAAGTGGAACGTGACTGGTGGGTGTGAATGCTGTGTTGGAGAGTCAATCCTACTCACAGCCTTGTTATTTCTTTATAAAATCCTAACGAGGGTCAGCATGGCGTAGGGGTCAAGTCACAGACCCTGGAATCAGGCTGCCTGCCACTTACCAGCTTGGGGACTGAAACCTGTTTCCTTAGTTTCTTTATCTGTAAAATGAAGATAACAATAGATTTTTAACTCACCAGATTGTTATGAGGATTAAATAAATTAAAGAGTTTAGGAGCATATTATTTAAAAATACATAAAAGTAAAACAATATGCACCCTGGTACCCTGCATGAAACCTTAGGGGAAAAGTGACCAGCACGATCGGAACCTCTTCGCATTTATCCCTCTTCCTTCTCTCAAAGGAAACCACCATCTTGAATGTGTCATCATTCTCACGCGTCTTTCTATTCATTCATATGAATACCTGTATCTCTACATCATGAGGAAATTTTATTTGAAACAAAAATAAATGGCAGCATGCTTTATGTAGTCATCTAACGTTTGTTCTGCCTTCTCGATTCTCCCTCATTAGCACAAGCAGTTCTGTGTCACACCTCCCTGTCGTTGCTGTTATCCTCAGAGGATTCCCAAGGGGTCAGGCACCACAATCTGTTTTTCTGCTCTCTGTTAATGGGCACTTGCGTAGCTTCTCCACTGCTACTCTAAGCATTGTTAGACACATTTTTTGGCAGATGAGTTTGAGTTTCTGTATGCTGATTTATAATTTTTTTAATTGTACTTATGGGGGCAACACTGGTTAACAGAATTATACAGGTTTCAGGTACGGAATTCTACTACAGACTAGAAGCAAATTTTCTGAGGTTTAGAGTACACTTATTTTCAAATTTACTTTTAAAATTTATTTTTTACGGTACTCAGACAAATTCACATTACCATTAGAACTGTACTGTCTGCTAACTACTACCGTGTGTCCCTTAAACAGGTTGGCAGATGAACTCGTGACAACACTATGAAGGAAGTCTTATTTCTCTCACTTTATAGAAGAGAGGCTCAGCACTTTTTCTCAGATCACGCAGCTTGTAAACTATGGAGCTGGGATTAACACCTAGACACACTGGTTACAGAGGTGTGCTAAATGCAAAATAGAATATAATAAACAGCTGAGACAGTCTGACCAAAAAGTATCATATGGCACTTAAAAAGTTATCATTGGAGGTGAGACTTCATATAACCCAGTATGAACTTATCATAACTGATTGTAACTCCATAGACCTTATTTCCACGTAAGGCCCACTGTTAGGTTCCAGGTGGACATGTATCTTTGGGGGACACTGTTCAACCCAGTAGAACATCTCCTTCTACCATCTATGGCCAAAGACAGGAGTCTAACTTATTTTATTTTATTTTTTTAACTTTTTGTAACTTGATTTTTTAACTGTTTATTTTAAAATAGTTTTACACTTAGAGAAAAGATACAAAAGTAATATGAGAGTTCACATATACCTTTCACCCAGCTTCTCCTAATGTTAACAGCTTATAGAACCAAATACAATGTCGAAAACTAGGTAATGACAGTAAGACAAAACTATTAATTAAACTACAAACCTTACTCAAATTTGACCAGTTTCTCTTCTAATGTCCTTTTCCTCTTCCAGTATTCAATTCAAAATCCCACATGGCATTTAGTCTTTGAGTTCCCTTAGTTTTCTATCTGTGACAATTCTTCACACTTTTCTGACTTTTGAAGCACCTTGGTCAGGCCTTACGCGGAATGTCTATCCATTTGGATGTCTAATGTTTTTCTCATAACTGTATTGAGGTTATGCAAATTTTGGCACAAATACCACAGGAATGCTGTTGTGTCTTTCTTGGGTTGCCATATCAGGGACAACGTGATGTAAGAGTAAAAGGAGAGGAATTCTTCGATGTATTGACAAGGAAATGAGAGTTTGTCTTTCAAATATATGCCCAAACATTGAAGAAATCACTAGGACACACCAGGCTCATGTTTCTCATAAACACAAGAATGAAAAAATTTAACACATTTGCGCCGGGACCTGCCAAATTTACTAAATCTACTAAGAATGTATCTATATATATAAAAAAATAACTCTTTTGTCATTTCTTTTATTTTTTAACCTCTCTTTTTTATGAATTTTAAAAAGTATAACTCAAAAAATGTAACAAAAATGTTTTTTATGTCAGAATAAATTTAATTTTGTCGTATTTTGTTTAATTACCATAAAAGCACACTTGGACTTTATTTTTTTCTTTAATATTTGACTTAATTATTATAACATATTTCTCAGAAGTTTGTACATAGTGCGTCTACAATTACTTGTATGATTTTAAATGCGCCTGACTTCAAAAAGTTTGAGAACCACTGCTCTACAGACTGAATTAGAACACAAGAACACTAATGAATACTCACTCCCCCCCACCCATTGATTTGAGAGAGAATGAGAGAAAAGAGAAGGGAGAGAGAGAGAGAAGCATCAACTTATTGTTCCACTTAGTTGTTGAGTTTAGTTGTGCATTTATTTGCTGCCTCTCATGTGTGTCTTGATCAGGGATGGAATCTGTGACTTCAGCTTGTGAGACCATGCTCTATCCACTAAGCCACCCAGCCAGGACCAAATCCTCACTTTTGAACAACCTTTAGTAAAATGGGTCAATGAAAGCTATTTTACGGGATTTCTTTGACAAATCTTCTCTCTCCTTATCTTAAAATCATTTGGAACATTTAAAAATTATGCAAACTTGTGCATATGTCATTTCACTTAGATATATAAATGTGACATATAGCTGCATACAAGTTAGCTTAACTTCCCTTCCCTTTCTGCACAGAGCTCACTTCCTTTCTCTCCCCTGTCTACTCTGATCTGCATCGGGTCCCCCATGATCTATATTACAATCCAGGCTCTAGTCTCCCTTATAATGATACGTAGAGATGTACACAAACACATGAACTCAAACTTATATGGATAGGTGTTGCTTTCATATTACTAGAATAGAAGCATAGTTTACATTTTTTCTCTATCCTGCTTTTCTCACTCAACAATACCCAATAAAAATTCTTCCACTTAATGAGGTCAAACTCCAATTTATTCTTTTAAATGATTGCATATGATTTCACTGTACTGAGGAATCATAACTTATTCAATCACTCACCTATTGACAAACATCATTTGTTTCCAGGTTTCCACTGCTATGGAATAATGCAGTAATAAACATCTGTGCATTTTATACATATGTTTATTTCTAGGGTATAGATTCTTATATACAGGATAGAGAACTCCATATGCAGGCTAAAATAATAAATAATGCTAATATTTTTCAGATTACAGTATATGTATTTTTATTTTTCATAATTCTTTCCAACTTACTTTCCAAATAAGATGACATTTTAACCAGTAATTCATATAAGTATTTTTTTCAACTTTATACTTCTCATTATAAAAATTTATGTTGTTAAAAAATGTATTTGGTTATATAACTGTATCATATTGAATGGTTCAGTGTTCTTCACTTTACAACATTCCAACTTTTCAAGTGCCATTTGAGTTTTACTAATATTTCATATCACAAGCAAATAATAAGCATTGAGCTCTGAGGTGCAATACCGGTGTAACCAAGAACACAGACAAAAGCAACCTACAAACCAAAACAAGCACAGGCTGTCTTCAGCTACACTACCCTCCAAATATATTCAATTTTAGTTAGATACATAGATACAGAGATAGATACACAGATAGGGGAAAGCCTCCAATACTTGCCCTGCCTTGCCAACAGCCAAATCTGACAGGGCCAGTTTCTCTGCATCTAACAATGTGCAGGACTTGTCAAGGTCAAAGAACATTTTATGAGAACAATAGCTATTTTATTCATTTTTTATGATACTGCAGAGTGGGGACGGGGGTGGGGCATGACATTGCTAGGTCCACAGACTTCAACCAGTCCTCATTCGATTTAAATATCTAGTAGTGTTCAGTGAGGCATCAAGCTGCACAGTTTACCTATGGCCAAGTCCAAAGTGCCATGTGTAGCTCATGGGAAATGACAGGGTTAAAATGGCTGTTTAAGAGGGACAAGAGCAGTAGGGAGACAGGTCGCAGAAGGTCTGGAGAAGGGAGCAAGAAAGCATTATGTCTGGGAGGTAAAGGGGGAAAAATAGCTTAATTATGGAAGAAAAGACACACACATAGGATAGTTCACTCAGGCAGAGTTGCTGTGGAAGCACATTCCAGAAAAATCTTAAGAGATTACTTTAATAATAAACCATGCATTCTTCAGCAAGCCATCACGGGATTAACTACCCCTTTCCTAGGCTGGGAATGCAGCCGTCGGTTTTGGGTTTTTTTCCCTTCTCCCTCACAGCAGGTTTTGTGCAGGGGGAGAGTCATGCAAGGACCAGAATTTTAAGCATTGCATTGAATTTTTATCGCCTTTGTTTTCTAAACATTCACTTCAGTTGTGATAGGAAAAGATCACAGGTGGGTTTGGCTGATTATCCAGCTGTAAGGATGTTCATTGTAGACCTACGGAGAAGTGAACAACTTCGATGGAACAGGAGTTGTTGTCCAGCCAGGGATAAGAGGGTTAAAATGGTTTTCTTTCTTTTTTTTTTTTTCCTTATATGAGCAGGATACTGAAGGACTGCCAGAAACAATATCAGCGCCTTAGAGAATAAAAATACACTTCAAATAGAGTTCTCCACTGCGGACTCTTGAGATTCCTGTGTGAGATGACAGAGATGTCCATTTGAAGCTGTTGGTCTGTGTGAGCTCGCTGCTCATAAATGAACGGTTTTCATCAAAGCCTTTTCTTGAAACTGCAGCTCATTGCAGATGAAATCATTTTCTTCCTCTGGCTTCCTTTCCATTTGGTGGGGTAGAGCAAACATAAGCTAACGTTTCTCAGTAAGAGTTTTCTGATTTGAAAACTAGGTTGGGGGGGTGGTCACTTCTGAGTTGAGAAAGCATTGAAGGCTGAGGGTTAATAGAGACTCGTTTGTGTCTTGGTTTTTAGCTGTCGAAGCCTTTATCTGCCTGAGGTCAGCTGTCATTTCTTCAGCTACTTAGCCTAAGAAGTGAAGCCATTCCTCTGAATAGCAAGGTGCCCTGTCCTAAAATGTACTAGAATCAAAATCCTTTGCACAGATGTTGTGAATACCACCCTAAGACTAAAGTTTGTATACCTCTTGTTATTCACACAAAGTCTTTCTTTTTCTTCTTAATAATGGCAAACTACCTCAGAGGATTACTGACTACTCTCAGCAAAACCCTCCTTACCCTGACAGCCCCAGGAGTGAGGGTGTGACACAGGTGGCAGAAACAGCAAAATCCAGGAGAGGCGGTGTTCTCATTGTCACCAGGCTGGGCGCTCTATGCCTCTGGCACCCTGGCTCTTCCAAGTCTGACCTACGTGAGAGCAGGGCTGCCACTCACATAGAGCTGCCCCAAATTACACAGTGGCTTTGCAGTCAGGGCCAGGATTGGACCACAAAATACATCCTTGGTGTCCCATGAGCCTGATTTGAACCCCATTTCCAGAGGTAAAATGCAAACCCACTGTATGTTGCTTACTCTGTCAAATCAATAACCCCTTCCCACCCAACTCACAATTTGGCGTTTTCACATTTAATATGCACTGTCTCCGACTTAAAGCATGGAAATATGGGGGGGGGGGGGATGGAATGGACATAGACATGCTTTTCACCAGAATAATTTCACCATTCTTAAAAAGCGCCAGGGCTTCTGGGGAATGTTTTGCAAGTGTCCATGATTTTAAAATATGAAGACAATGAATTCCCAGTTTGTTAAGGCTCACTAAGGTATGCCTCTGCTGCTCGGCCCTGTACGTCAACATTTTCAAATCCTTTATTTCTCATATTCCCAACTTCTCATAGAAGTATAGGAAATGCTATGGAAATTTGTACAGATCAAGTCATGTTACACGTCTGCAACATGGATTGTTCATACTCTGCAAGAGAAGCCAGTATGTTATCAGTTTATATCAGATATATAGCTTATTTAGACAGGCTTTATCAACATGAACATTGTTGTTTATGTCAATTTCATAGAAAGAGTACTGCTTGAATACCTGTATATACAGGGTTATATTTCATACATAAATACAGCAAGTTTTACATATATACACGCGCAGATCCCCCACCACTTTAAGTTCACCCCCATCTGTGATGGAAGAGGCTCCGATTCCTTGGAAGGAGGCAATCACAGGAACGGCGGATATGAGCGGGGAGCTGCCTCCAGCCAGGGGAGTCGAGAGTGAAGGCAGCCCTTTGTTCCGGGAGACCCGACGGGCTGAGATGACTCGCTGTGCCACATCACTCCAAGCGGCGGCCCGGGAAGGAATCGGCGGGACGAAAGTCGGGGTCCCCCCCGCGGAGTTTCCCCTTCCTGTCCTCATTTGCACCCTGCCGGCTCCCGCGGCCCGGCCCGGCCCGGGGCCCCCTCCCGCCCGCCCGGCCGCCGCGGGGCTCGCTGCGATCGCCCCCCGCTGGCGGGGCCCGCGCGCCGAGCGCAGCCGGGTCCTGTGCGAGGGCTGCGGCACGAGTTAATAAACAGTTAAGTTTGGAAGACTCAGCAGACACGTTGAGGGGGAGTTACCGAGCCCAGGCAGCAAAAACATCCCGGCGCATTCCTGGGGAGTCCTCAGCTGCCAGCATCTGATTACAACCATATCTCGCCGGGAGTGGCCGCGCGGCGGAGGCTCCCGGGCCGGCGGCTATTTAAGCGCGGCCGCGGCGGGCTGCGCGGTGCTGGAGGCTCGGCGCGAGCGGGTCATGCTGGCTTCGCGAGGGCACTAGCTAGCCTGTGAGTAGCTTCCCAACCCCTCTCCCCTCTGGCTCCATTTTTCTGCGACCTCCTTCCCTCCCTTGCTTGTTCCCTCCTTCGGGGTGCAGACGGGGGGCCGCCGGGGCATCTCGGAAACGGGGCGGTGCGCTCTGGAGAGCCAGCGCCGCGCGGCCTGACATCCCAGGAATGCGCCCGTGGAATGCCTTTACCTTTGGGGTCGTACTCCAGATGTCCAGCTTGTGACATTTCACAAGCGCCTCCCTTTCGTGTGTGTGCGTGTGTGTGCACGCTTGTTTAAAGGCTCTGCGGGCAGCCTGGGCAGGGGCTCCGGGGTGGCTGCGGACCGCCTCGCTCACTCCTCCAAGGGTGTTTATTTTTTGCCGTGTGACAAAGACTGGGGACCTGGTGTGCCCACGGAGAAGCTTTTTCCTGGTGTGGCTGACAACCAGTGGCATTAGAATGTGAACTTTGTCTTACACCCGGTTAAGAAAGTATCTGCCCAAGAGACCAAACCAACTTGTTTGAAATCCACGGCGCCCAGAGCGGTGCAAGGCTGTTTGCCTGCTCGCTGGAAGCCGGCTGGAAAGCCCAAGTGAGATTCCAGACTAGGGGAAAAATGAATGGGTTAAAAGCCTTGCAGCCCCAGTCCGCATAGCGGTTTCGCAGCATAGAGCTGACTCTGTTACTTGTTTCTGCCAGCCTTTCTTTTCGACTTAATTCTTAGCCTGGAATTCGGGTCCCCAGTCGGTTTCAGCAGGGAGCTGCTGGAGTACGAAGGGAAATTTAACTGGATTAAAAATACTTCAAGAATCTGGATGTTATCTCCACCCCAGCCACCCCCCACCTTTTCCTCTTTCTCTCCAGTTTGTATTTGGAAGGAAGAGAGGCTCCGGGTAAAGTGAGCAGAGCAGAAATAGGCTTCCAGACACATGGAAAGACTTAAACATTACGGAGGGGCGACTTCGTGAATAGTAAATGTTGTTATTGCACTATAAAGTGACTTAATGAAAGAATTTCTGGCCCTAATCAGGCAGAGCAGGGGAGTGGGGAGGAGACACAGGAGGAACTAACTTAAACAGAAAGAATGGCTGGGGAGAGCTGGCAGTTACAGAAATGCCCTTAGGACATCTGATAAGGCTCTTGGAATGGCTTTGATGGGATGTGTGATTGACCTCCCTTGTCGGCCAGAGGTTGGCTCCCCACAGCATCTACTGGCTGTTGGAGAGGGTGGAACTAGCTGGGATGGGAGAGCACCGCAGCCACCAAATGGCTTGTCTCCATGCTCTGTGACATCTCCATGCTTGTCTCCTGCACCAGCAGCCAGACCTTGATTAGGCTGCTCTTCTCTGGGCCTCGTACCCACCCACCCTAGGTTCTGTGTGTCCCTCACTGGAGGCAGATAAGCCTCAATGACACTGTAAGAAAGTTTATTGACTTGAGAATTCACGAGTATTTGGAATTGAGGTCTCCTTAGTTTCTGGGGAAAGACCTTTTTGATACAGTGCAGGGTATGCGGCAGTAATCAGTGCCACATGATACGACACAGAGTGTGGGCTATGGACAGTCTTGAGAAAACACAAAGGAGACCTAGTAGCATTTTCCAATGTGTATTTCTCAGCCAAATTGCTTCTTATAAATTCTTCATCAGTTTCCTCTTAAAGCAGATTAGGTTATTTTTCCTGTTGTTCTTGAACAACTTAACTTCTCCCTTTTCTTCCCACTGCCATCTCTATCCCTTCTTATCTGATAACTGCCTAGAGACCAGTTCTTCCTAAGCTGTGCCCTCCTACATTTTAATGTATGACCAGAAGGAGTAGATGGTAAGGAACTTTTTCTGACTTGAAACTGTCACACATACATTGTTGCCATCCCTGTGATCTTGGACACAGTTGATCTTCACTTGCAGATCTAGGGGAGAGAAGGCAGCATGTGCTTGTTAAAAGCCTTGCCTAATTTCTTAAAGACAACCCAGAGTCTGCATTTCCATGCAAGACTTTGTATAGTTTTAGATTCAATTAGAAGTCCAAATTCTTATGCATTGAGTCTATTTGTTGCCTTGCTTAAAAGTTTGAATGGATTTTAGTTACATCGTTTGGGTGGAAGGAAAGTGCTTTTAAGACACTTGTTGCTATGAAGGTGGTACAGGGACCTCTGGAAGCTGCTGATCAGCTGGATAGAGGTGGCATTTATGGGCCTCCTTGGCCGTGCCTCGATTACCTGGAGATTAAGAGAGTAGGAGAGCACACACCTAGCTGACTGGTTCTGGGCTGGAGGAAGCTTTGTGGAGACAGGTTCCTGGTGGGCCAGCAAGTGCGGTACCACTGCTCCCCACCCCCACCCCATCCCCTGCATCCCACACACATATGTCCCGAAGCCTAAGCCTGCTACCACCAATATGGTTTTTTTTTATTAATTTTAATGGGGTGACATTAATAAATCAGGGTACATATGTTCAGAGAAAACATCTCCAGGTTATTTTGACATTTAATTATGGTGCATACCCATCACCCAAAGTCAAATTGTCTTCTGTCACCTTCTATCTAGTTTTCTTTGTGCTCTCCCCTCCCCCCTCTCCCTCCCTCTCCTCCCTCCCCTTCCCCTCACCAACATGTTTTTTACCTGGGTAGTTTTGAAGGCTTCATGTATTTCTCTTCCTCAGTCTCTTGTGACTTAAGGGTTTAATCCATGCTCTTCTTAAAGACAAAGTTAAGATGGTGAACTCCTGGAGAAGACTGCTGCAGACTGGGCTTCCCAGGGTGTACAGTGGCCCACCTGGTCCTCAGAGCATGCCTCCCTGGGTAAGAGGCCTGGGCGCAGACCGGTTGGGGAGGTTTCAATAACTGACTGAGCATGTTGGGTTCCTACTCTCCAAACAGAGCCAGCCTGGCCACATGAAACACCCCAGTAACAGGACATGGTCTTTTAAAATTCGCCCTTGGTGCTGCTGTGTAATTCCCAAATTGAAGCATGCCACTGAGATCACATTTAGAGGACATAGCTGTAGCCTCAGGTAGGTGTGTTCAAGGGAAACTTCACTCATGGGGACATTTCCTGACTCGACCGATTGTGTGAATCAGAAGGGAAGCAGCTCATCAAGTCTCCTCTTTAAAAAACATGCTGATTTCTGAAGCTGGAAGCCAGTGATGTTGAGCATGGGCCCACAGGGCTGGCCTGGGCAGGTCTCCTTCTACCTCGCTCTACTGGGGAGCAGTTGAGAGTGTGAACCCTGGAGTCCCATTGCCTCTCACTGACTTCATTGATATCCCAGCTACACCTCTGCTGCTTAGCTGACTTTAGGCCAATTGCGTAACCTCTCTGTAATTTGGTTTCCTTATCAGGAGAACGTTATTGTACCTGCCCCTAGCTTTGTTGGGAAGACTTCATTTAACATGCTTAACATACTTTATTCTATCTAACTCAGGAATTATATTGTGTTTTGGTTTTGCCCCTTGAATGACTAGATTATGTAATCTTTGTGAGAACTGAGGACAGAATGGAGAATTTTTTTTTTGTCATCAAAATTGAACACCATTTGTCTACCTGAAAGATGTTAATCATTCAAGCACTTAATATGAACAAAGCCAGCGTGTTTGCTGTGCTCACGCTAGAACAGACAGGGAGTTACTCTCTGTTCTCTCCCTGGAAGCCTGAGTTGGGTCTGGTGTCATTGAAGCCTGCCCCACCCCCCTCTGAGACTCCCTACAGAGAGGGGGCAGCCCTTCCCCCTGAAGTCAGCATTCTAGTAGAAGGAAGTGGGAAGGGAGGGGCCATCCGTACTAAACTGAGTGACTAGGCTAGAAATAAAATGTCTTCTGGGTGCAGGCGGCCCCGTACGATGGTTGCCCACTTAGCTGGGCATGTTGCCATGGTTATTCCCCTTCCTGAATCCTTCTCTTACCTTGGAAGGAAGCCTGGCACTCTAGGGTAAGCAAAATCTGAACAAATTGCTTCCTGGCCTAAAAATGGAAGTTATTTTTTTTTATTAAATGAGGTAGAATCTTCTCTCTACCCACCTCATCCTTTTCCTCTCCTTCTAAACTTATTTGGATCCTACTACTTAATTTTCTAACTCTTAACTAATTGTTACATCATCAAGAAAACAAAACATTAAGGCTTATGCAATTTCAGGAACATAAAAGCTATTGCCTCAGTATAGAAGCAGCCTGGCAATTTTTGTCTGCTGTCACAACGTACAACTTATGGCAACGTGAACTGCTTTAAACTGGTAACAACTCTGGGTGAGCCGGGAAGGGGGAGTGTTCACCTGCAGGGAAGTTACCAGGAAGCAGAGTGCACAAGGGTTGTCACTTAGATTTTTAGGTACCCACAGAGTAAAGGGATCAGGTAGCATAGAGAGTAACAGGCCTGGAAAATCAGGGTTTGATGCCCTGTACAACCAGAAGCTTGGGTGAGGGATATGTGGTGAAGGGTTTTTTTCCGGGTAAGAAGCTACCCCGTTTCTCCCTAGCAATGTGATGCAAAAGATTACAGGCTAATAGACTTAGGTCTTTATGTGACAGACACACTGCCAGTAAATTCTCACTTACTAATCAAATTAATTCAGTCTTCAACTTTGGAACTTGGTTGGTGTGGCGTGGATTTCACCAGCTCCAGAGAACTCGTCTGAGACAGGGGTTCTCAGAGTGTGGTCCCTGGGCGAACGATAACTTGGGAACTTGTTAAACATGCAAATTCTTGGTTCCCATCCCAGAACCACTGACCCAGACTCTAGCAATAGGGTCCATCCAGCTGTCTATTTCAGCAAGCATAACGCCTGGTCTAAGAGTAACTTTCATAATTCAGTTGTTTCATAATTTAGTTGTTCAGTGGGAAGCATAACAAAGTATCTGAATGCCTACAGATATGGAAATAATAAAGCAAAAGCACTTAAATATAGCTCCGTTCAACTGAATCTTGGGATGCAGCAAGACGAAACAAAACACAGACCTTGACATTTTTCCTGCTACCTCAAGTATTGCTTTCTCGATCCTAGGGCAACCAAAGTACTCCTTAGTTTTATATTACTACCTCTCTTCCAAAGCCTTTCCCCTCCTCTGGGGTTTTTAAAGAGCATAATTGATCTCCATTTATTAAAAGACTGTCCCAGTTACTTCTTAAAAAAAAATATTCCAGTAAACTAGATCATTACCCTTGAACCAGATGGTTTTCTCTAACCTATAAAATTTTTATTTTGTTTTTCATGCCATGCCCAGAGTGCAGATGAAGGCCTTTCCATTATGGTAAATGAATCGACAGCACTTGGTTTTTATAGAGTTTTATGGTTTATGAAGTAATGTTCCATTCTCCCATTTGACTTTCACTTTAAATAACTTAAGGTAGAAACGATGTCTCCCTTTTTTTACTCCTAGTAACATCAGTCGATATCAGTTTGCCCAGGGTCATATCTGAAGCGGTAGAGCCAGAATGCAAGCATGAGTCTTTCCGATTTGAATCTTGGTGTTTAGCTGAATATTTACTAAGTTCCTATTATGTGAAGTATGTGCTCGGTTGGCAATGGAGAAATTTCCAGTGAGTGGAAATTGGGATGAAAGTCTACTTCCTGTGGAGCCAAGAATGTAGAATACAAGCCTGCCATTCCCTGGCAGTGCTGCTCAATGTCTCTGACCCGTAGTTGCCTCATCCACCTTGCAAAACAGTCCGAAGAATGACTGATGTTAATCAGAAACCGGTGCTTAGCCAAGATCACATCTCAGACCTGAAAAAACAAGGATGTCATCTAGAAGCTTGGCTTTGAGGAGGCAGCATAAGTTAGGGGAGAGAAGTGTGGGCTCCGAACTACTAATGACTGTTCACAGCCCAGCTTTGCCGTTTAAGATAAGAGGTGTAACTCTTGAGTTTTGTTTTTTTCCATCAGTAAAATGAGTGGCCTCGAACTTCAAATGAACGGTGAAGCCATGAAAAATACTTCTGTGCTGCTGCTTCAGAAATGTACCTGTTCTAGAATGACTGGTCTCTGTGTAACAGCTAAGCTGCTCTTAACAAGCGCTCTTGTTCTCATTGCTTGTGAGCTTTAGGCAAGCTAAAATCTAGAGATGACTATAGTCAAGCAGACAATTAGACAACTATCCTTCTTACATATCTTGAAGTTATTAAATATAAGGGTCAAGCAGAAAAATGCAGCAATGCTTTATAGCTCGGTGCAGGCACACAAATATTAGCTCATAAATCTCATCTGGGCAGGATGGTGGAGTCCTCCTGAGGTCTAGAGTTAATCCACACCCAAATGACTAGAAAGTGAAGAATAACTTTACTAAATATCACCATATTAGAGCAGCTGCCCTCATTGTTCTAAACATTTCACCCAAATAACCTAATTTATTTTTCATATTTTAAGTGTCTTCCTAGGGAAAGGGTTGGGAACCTATGGATCGTGAGCCAGATGTGGCTTTTTTGATGGCTGTATCTGGCTTGCAGACAAATCTTTAATTAAAAAAAATAATAACGGGCCCTGGCCGGTTGGCTCAGTGGTAGAGCATCAGCCTGGCGTGCAGAAGTCCCAGGTTCGATTCCCAGCCAAGGCACATAGAAGCGCCCATCTGCTTCTCCACCCCTCCCCCTCTCCTTCCTCTCTGTCTCTCTCTTCCCCTCCCGCAGCCGAGGCTCCATTGGAGCAAAGGTGGCCCGGGCGCTGGCGATGGCTCCTCGGCCTCTGCCCCAGGCGCTAGAGTGGCTCTGGTCGCAACAGAGCGACGCCCCCAGAGGGGCAGAGCATCGCCCCCTGGTGGGCAGAGCGTCACCCCTGGTGGGCGTGCCGGGTGGGTCCCGGTCGGGCGCATGCGGGAGTCTGTTTGACTGTCTCTCCCCATTTCCAGCTTCAGAAAAATACAAAAAAAAATAAAAATAATAATAATAACGTTAAAAATAGAAAACATTCTCGCCTGACCAGGTGGTGGCACAGTGGATAGAGTTTCGGACTGGGATGCGGAGGACCCAGGTTCGAGACCCCGAGGTCACCAGCTTGAGCGCCAACTAATCTGATTTGAGCAGAAGCTCACCAGCTTGGACCCAAGGTCACTGTCTTGAGCAAGGGGTTACTCAGTCTGCTGTAGCCCCACGGTCAAGGCACATGTAAGAAAGCAATCAATGAACAACTAAGGTGTCCCAACGAAAAACTAATGATTGATGCTTCTCATCTCTCTCCGTTCCTGTCTGTCTGTCCCTATCTATCCCTCTCTCTGACTCTCTCTCTGTCTCTGTAAAAAAAAAAAAATATATATATATATTATATATATGAGCACCTACTATGTGTAGCATAGAATGCTACACATAGTAGGTGCTCATATAAAACATATATATAAAACATTCTCATGTATTACAATCCATTCATTTCCTACTGCTCATGTTCATGGTTGCGGGTGGCTGGAGCCAATCACAGCCGTCCTCCGGGACAACACCAAATTTTTATTGGATAATGCATAACGTACACGGATCGTTGTATGGCTCTCATGGAATTACATTTTAAAATATGTGGCATTCATGGCTCTCCCAGCCAAAAATGTTCCCGACCCCTGTTCTAGGGGGTCAAGACCTGTTCTCATCTGTAATATGTAATACAGATGCAAAAGTACTTTTTTGCTTCCATTGAGTGCAAAACAGAAATAAGCCAAATGTGTTTAAACCTTTGTTTCAGGGCTGGTACACTCATATGAAGAATGCTGAACCAGTTTGGTTTTGGGGCATAGTGTTGAGATAAGAAACATGTAATTGACCTCCAGGTTAGAGGATCAGAAGTCAGAATGCTACACATAGTAGGTGCTCAAATACCTGTCCTTTAAAGGAGAGTCTCAGTTGTGAATTAGTTACATCAGCATTGAGGGAGTGGATGTATTATTTCTTGTTTGGGGTTTTTTTTTAACCTTTGCCTCTAAAGTCAACATCTTAAATGCAACCTCATTTCTGAAGTAGAAAACAAATATGTAACTGATAGAACAGGCTCTTCCATCTTTAGCTGGTTGATAATAAGGAGATTTAATATTGATTTCTGTCTGGACCAAAGGTTAACTATAACTTAGTCTTTTCAGAAACATACATGTACTTGAATTGAGATGGTAATTTTAGTCAGTGACCAAGCCATCTTCTGAAAGCTATCTTGATGTGTAGATGCCTACTTAACTGCCTGGTAACTTGTTCTTTGGGATTTGGCTAAAGTTCTCAATGTTTAAAAGTTTTTTGTAGTTGAAAGTTGGATTGTAACATTTACCTAACACCTGCCGGTGGACACACCCATGTCAACAATTGCTGCCTACAAGAAATTTCAAGAAAATGACAACTACTCAACTAGCATATGGTTGCACCTATAATAAAGTAGCAAAGAGAAAGGTCCAGAGGAAAAATGGACAACAGTGTGATAATGTGCATGGCCTTTATTGGAATGATAGAAGTCAGAGAGGAAGGAAAATGCTTTCAGTGGAGAAGCACCTGAGCAAATATGCATCTAAAGAACTGGAAGTCTGGCTTTGAGGAGGCAACACAGATTAGAGATTAGAATCTTGGGCTTTGAACTACAAATGGCTGTGCTCACAAGCAGTTTGGCCAAGAGAAAGTACAGATGGCAGAGAGGTAAAAGGTGATATCGTTCAGAAAGAAGAGGTGGATTGTACTGAGCCTTGGATGTCGGGTGAGAACTTAGATCTTTATTTGTTAAGCAGTAGATCTCTGTTAAATCAGGAAGCCAGAATGCTGGATCGGATCAATGAACCAAGCTATATGGGTAGGACGAATATGAGTGGAGATTTCTTAGCAGTTGAAGAAAAACCTGTATTTCATAAAAAGTCAGCAGTCAAAGTAGAGAAAAGTTTGGCTTAACTGAATATTTAGGAGCAAATGAGCAATATGTATCACCCCTAAAGTTTTCCGTGCACTGCTTTTTATCAGACTGCGTGGGGCTTGGAAACGTAGAACAAAGGATTCTCTGGCCTCAAAACTTCCCTGAGTTGGGAGAAGGGTTCAATGTGAAACAGAGGGAAACAATAAGTCATGGAAACTTTAGGAAAATGGTAGGGCTGATGAGAGGTCAGAGAGGATGCCCCTAAGACAACACACCTGGAGTGGACTTTGAATGACAAATTCAAGTAGGTAAAGACAGTAAGTATTACAAGTGTGACAGCATAAGGAGGCCACATGAGAAAGCATGATGTGTGTATATGTGTGTCCAAAGTAAATGAAAGAAATTAGCTTCTCCAAGAAACAAGTGATTATGTACATACATACATATGCTGATATACTGTGCATCCTAATTATGAAGGACTTTGAATCACAGGTTGACTGTGAATCTTGGAATTGAACACTGATGCCTGGTTCATGTGAATCAGGAAGGCCATGACGTCTGAGGGGGCACTACTACACTAACTCAGCCATCAGTGTAGGGCAGGTACAACTAGAGCCTCTTACAATTTAGATTCTCATTGAATCTTTTTGAGAAGATGAAGGAAGAATTTATCCCACAAAGATTTTCTTTATCTCAAGTATTCTGAATATATTCAAAAGTACTTCTGCCATGTGTCTAGATAATAATCAAAATAACACTGGTTGGTTAGTTGTGAGGAGCAAGATAGTATCGCTTGTTTAGAAACAGAGACTTAGGGTGGCAATGAGGCAGGATTGGAGAGGAACGCTAGAACTAAGAAAAAATTGATGAGGAGGAAGGAAAGGTATGAAAATAAAGGGTAATTGTGGAAAATAGAGGGTCAGAGGTTTGCCAGTTTCGGGAGACATGAACAGTCTGAGATAAAATCTTAGCTTCGTGCTAAGCCACAGAGAAGTCTGCTGTGGATCTTTTAGGTATGTCCATACGCAAAACAACTGCTGTTCTGTGTACAGACAGTGTGTGGAGATACAAATGTTCAGTTTTCTCTGCAAAAACTCTTAAACAGAAACAATGAATGCAACCGTGTCTTGTTTTAAGATTAGGAGTTTTAATTCATCCTGCAGCCAACACTGGTTGAGGGCTTTCTTTTGGGGTGGTAATAAAGTCCATTTTCTCTTGAAGACTCACATTAACCGAGAGTTAGCTGATAGTCCCTTTCTGAAGCTCTTGTAACTAGCGTGTGCTTCTTAAATAACCAAAGCCACGACAGGGTGTGGACGGATGGCGATTACATTTTCATGCCATTGCTTCATTTAAATCTGCAATTCAGTGGTTTGGCCTGATCTAAAACTGATACTATCATACTTTTAGAAAATCTGGCTTTTAAAAACGCCAAATAACATGTCTGGTTCTAGAATGTAGAAGTTTGTGTCATCTCTGAATTGCTTACACTTCTGCAGTGTGAAAACTGAATGCCAAATGAGTGTCGTGTTTCTTTCTGGTGTTTATGAAAACAGTGTTGATTCAGAACTTAGGATTTTAAGATAACTTTACAGGAAACATCACTGGCATTCTTTCATAACCTAGTGATCATAAGATTCTTCCCTCCCCCTGGCTCCATCACCCAGACAGTCTTCCAGATTACAACAGGGTTGTAGGAAACGCCCAAACATCAAATGTACATATCCCCCTTCTAGCGAATGTTTCAAGTAAATGTCAGAATTTTAAAACTGTCTGTTGAGTAAGGTAATTAAACTCTTAAGACAAAATTTGCATCTTTTCATGGTTGGTATTATTAAGAAAGTAATTTATATAAAATTCCTTGAAGTATATAGCAGTAATCTTGCTCTTATGAGACATTATTAATGGCAATGAAGCTTTCTACCTTAATCAGACACATGTCCCCTTAAGCACTTAGTTGTAACTATTACTCGCTGTTCTCTCTTCTCTGCCTAGTAAGCCCCTGAGAGCCAAGACCATGACTATTTTGTCACTCCATATCCAGCATAAAACAGTGCTCAGCACACAGTAGGTGTTCAACAAACAATAACCAGGTGACCAGATGAATGAATGATTCAAGCTACTCATCTGCAACGTTAATTGTAAATTTTTATAGAGTAAGCAAAATGGGAAACGTCAGCTTGCCTTATCATCTGTTAGTATAAATAAAACAGTTCTGAATCCTTTTTCAGAAAACCTTAAGGTTATTTATAATGAGTAATATCCATATGTTCCTCTAGTTTATATCTGCTCAGGGCCCGAGAAAAGCAGACAAGCTGTTGCTGAAATTCTCCAGATGGTGTGGTCTTTTCAAGTCCTTGGTTTAACGTGTACCAGTGGAGTATCGTCTGAGCTCATACATCCATCTGTCCCGACGGTGTAATCACCTGGCTAATAACAACACTGGTGAACAGTTTTCAACTTGATGTTTCATCCTTATTGTCCTTCTGTTTCTCCTATTTTAAAAATATTTGCTAAACTGTTTGCTAAAGAACGAATACAAATTGAGAAAATAGATGAGACCTTTGGCTCAACACTAAATAATTAAAGTTATCACTTTGACTTAACACAATTTTTGCCCAAATCAAAGACACCTGTTTTGTAATTTTGCATGGAAAGTTGTATTGTAGGTACAGATGTGATTTCCACTAGGCCTTTTAAAAATGCTTAAATCAGGTTGACAACTTATTACTATCCGCACAGAAGCCAGTGGCTCCAAGAACACCAGTCCGGAAACCAGCGTAGACCATACGCTGATCAACTTTCAAAATCCTTGCACCAAAGAGTTTTTTCAAAGCTTACTTATCATTTATTTCCTCATTTACTGTTCATGTTTTAATATATCAACAGCTTTTCTCAATAACTCTGGATCGGTGCTTATCAATTTATGGTGTCTAAGGTGCAATGGTGTCAAAAGCTCGCTGTGGGCGGCATTCTCTTATTTCTCAGACATGTTCACTTTGTAGGCGCTCTTAGCCTTTGTGATTGCATGAAACAGAACCTAGAGTATCTTCATGATTATATCTTTAGCCCTTTAGACTCTTGATTTATCTGCATTTTAAATATTGCTGACATTTGAACATATCTCTAAAGAATTTTATTTTTCCAATGCAGGAAGGCAGGTGTCTTTCTAAGATCAGTACTCTAACTGTGTACGAAGCAGACACCTGTCTTACCCGCTTCCCATTCTCAGCCAGCATTTTCTTGGTTCTGATCTTTCTAGTTTCTCAATAGCTATATGAGGAAACATAAAATGGAAAAATGCTATGTAGTCTGCTTCAAGTAAGGAGCTGTAATGATGTGATTATTTTAGTTGATCACTGCCTTTTACAAAAAAACAGTTTGTTTTCGGTGTTTATATTTTAAAGTATAATTTAACTTATATAAGTTCTTATAAAACTGACATAATGGAAATTTTACTTTTAGGATGAAATGGACCTTAAAATAAAGGAAGGTTATGAGATGTAATAGGCTTTAGCTTCTTTTAAAACCACCCATTAGGACACTGTTTATTTGAAGTTTGAAGGTCACTAAGCATCATAGCTTGGCAAGATGGGATACCCTTGAATCTGACATTTGAGATTTTTAGACCTTAACCTTTCCATTAAAAGGTTTTGTTTCCAAAAGATTAACCAAGTATTTAAATGAAAGAAACCAGCAACGTTTAATCATTCAGAGTGGCAAATTGATGCGACTATCATACTACAAAGCTATCTGAGTCTTTGAAGTGGTGGCTCTGTTCTGGGAGTTTTCACCACCCCACCCTCCACACTATTGCTCAAAACCTCAGAATCTTCCCAGTACCATGTAGACAAATAGAGTTTTCAAACCACGCCAATCCACTTTGACCTACCTTTCAACCTTTTCCCCCAGAGTAACCCAGCATGGGTCCTGCATTCTAGCCACGCAGATATAAATATCCTCTAAGCATCACTATCGATTACTCTTGCCCAAATGTATTTTTCTGAGTATAGCACATTTCACCTGTCTGAAGAGCTAGCTTCATTCTCTCTTACGCCTGTTTGGGTCTAACACAGAGAAGAGCTTATGGGTTAGACCTGCATTGCTTTCCAGGGGCTGGCGACCTGTACTTAAGCATCTCCTCCTGTCAAAGAGGAACGATAATGCCTTCCCCAAAGGATCCAATGAGAAAATCTTGGCAGTGCACTTGGCCTATAATAAACATTCAATAAATTTAACTTTTAAAAATATAGTGTTCCTTCTGTGTTTCTAAGAAATCTGGTTAAGCCATTCACAGCCCTGCCCTCCCGTTCCACTTAGCTCTGTTTTGAGCATTTCCTACTTACTGTAATCCGGGTTGTGTTTCTCCGGCTAGAGTGTAAACCCTATATGGAAATAGACTTTTATTTTGCTCATTGGCATGTCCTAAGCTCTAGATGGGTGCCTGGCGTATAGTAGGGATGTAGATTTAGTACATGAACTAACTTGCTGGCACACTGGTCACTGGCCTTCAGGGGCGAATATATTTCCAGTCTCTAAATTAATGGCTTTGAGCAGGGATCAATTACCAAAACTTTATGCTCTGAACAACAACAACAACAAAAGGCTATCAATATTTGATAATTTTTTAATAACATGGCTTCAGAGCAAAACGTAGGGTAGGCGATGACTTCCCATTGCGTAGCCACTCTGCCTAGGCAGTGTGAGATGGGTGACATTCTCTTCGGTGGGAGAAGGGGTGGCATTTGTTTTCCCTGGAAGGGAAGCTCTTAGATGGAGGTGCACATGTAGAGTGGCATAGAAGGTAGAGGCCCTCCACACTGGAGAGAGGGATCCTGAGAAGGAAACTTTATTCGCATGCCTCTTCTGATAATGAGCTCTAAGAGGAGAGCTTTGCTCATGGTAGAGGGACTAAGAACACTTGTTAGTGGTCTTTCTCTCACTAGTTTCCTGGGTGGAACAATTTTCCACATGCCTCTCTAGGTTGTGAGAAAGTACACTGTGAGTTAATAAAACATTGCAACTATAAACATATTCCCAATTTCAAATGTTGCTTCACTTGAAGGAGTCTGTGAAGTATAAAAAGCCTTGATCATTACTTTTTTGAGGATCTATCTTAACTGCCTTGTCTGTAATATTGAGTCTTTTTAATAAAGTTTGGATTAGGAATTTAACAGTGGCTTTCAAAGAAGATTTGTCTTTGCACAGGGGTGTAGAGTTCAGCTAAGGAAACAAATGATCAAATTGCATCCTCTGATGCTATAAATGCTCACATAAGAAGGCTAAAAAATAGCGGGTGCCACAGTGAAGTGAATCTGTCTAAAGCTTCAAGGACCAATTCAAGCTACTGTTCTTTATAACAGAGATCACAAAGAGATGCTACAAATGGAGCCCCTATCTTATCACTTATATCCAACTTATGTTTTCCTTAAATATTTATGTGTCAATTATTTTAGCAGGTACAGAATTTTGCCACAGTTCACTAATGGTTCAAAGAACTGACAAGATTGCTGGGAAAGCTAATGAAACATCTTGCTTAAATATTACATTGTTTTATGAACCAAAGAAACTTCCTGTACAGTGAGTCATTGATGTTGACATTCCTGTGTAGACTAACCAGAGCCTTTTTGTTATTCAGTGTAAATGTGAATGCCTCATAATGGGCCAGGATGTCTCAGTTGGACTCCAGCAAAGTGGCATACAATATATAACCATTTCTACTGGTTCATCTCATGCTAGAACAATAGACCCAAATGACACCCCTGTGATTTGTCTTCTTAAAAAGGTAATGAAACCCCATGGGGATGGTATGCAATCGACAGGTGTGGTAGAAGAAAGAACCTTCATTCATCCACTCATTCTAGAGTCTCTCCATGGTAAAGCAGATTTTTAACCAGCCTCTTATCCTAAAGGCATTAAATGGTGCTTGTGGCTTTTGAGAGTTAGGCAGGTTTACGAATAATAAGTAATGCAAAGGACTCAACACAGTTTCCAGATAAAGCTCTAAGAATTTAAAGAGCAGACTATAATTTATAGGTTTTTTGTGCAAGTATTATACAATACAATAATCTCAACATTAACTTAAATCAAACTCATTTAACATAGAAGGAGCAGAGGGTCACCTAGCATTTGATTCACTCTAAAACAATCTGCAGCTGGAGATGATTTTGCATAACACATTTTAAAAAACATAGACATAGATCCAACAATCATCTTGATAGTCTAGAGAACCATAAAAAACTAGATTGTCCGCCCTGGCTGGTTGGCTCAGTGATAGAGCGTCGGCCTGGCGTGCAGAAGTCCTGGGTTCGATTCCCGGAGAGGGCACACAGGAGAAGCGCCTGTCTGCTTCTCTACCCCTCCCCCTCTCCTTCCTCTCTGTCTCTCTCTTCCCCTCCCGCAGCCGAGGCTCCATTGGAGCGGAGATGGCCCGGGCGCTGGGGTTGGCTCCTTGGCCTCTGCCCCAGGCACTAGAGTGGCTCTGGTTGCAACAGAGCGACACCCCGGAGGGGCAGAGCATCGCCCCCTGGTGGGCAGAGCGTTGCCCCTAGTGAGCGTGCTGGGTGGATCCCGGTCGGGCGCATGCGGGAGTCTGTTTGACTGTCTCTCCCCGTTTCCAGCTTCAGAAAAATACCAAAAAAAACAAAACAAAACCCCAAAAAACTAGATTGTCCTAGTATGATATATAAGTTTATTGTTTCAAATAAGTTAAGCTCTTTGGAAAGCAGCAATTTCTTTGGCACATATAAACTGATGATCTGTTTAGTTAATGCATTTATTGCTTTTTAAAATATCCAAACTGACTTATCAGGTTAGCAGTATAGCATTTATAAGAATCAGCATATTGTATGGAATATTACTTTATATTCATATAAAGTTGAGACATAAATTACTTTTTCTGTCTTGTAGAATAATATCTAGATTAAAAATGAAAAAAGTATCTTGTTGGGTTTGAGGGAAATAAATATCATTTTCCTAGGCTCCTCAAAGTCATTGGTTAAGGCCATCGCAAACTCATCTCTTTTTTGTTTTTTTGCTTTTTACAAAAAAGGTGTGAGAGACTAAATGAGATATTCAAGATTTGAGCCTTTGGAAGCATTGTCTAAAGACATAACCAGGACAATTTTTATGCAATAGGTACAAATTTGATATCACACACACACACACACACACACACACACACACACACACACACCCAGCCCTGGAAGGATTTTAAAGTTAGGAGTGATGGCTGACTTAGGAAAGCAATCCAGTGGAATATGTATGTTAAAAAATCTTTAAAGTCACTCTTCCAACTCCAGAATAAACTTGTTGAAATCTTTACAAATTAAAGTGATACTTGAGGTCTTTTCTTCTGTTCTATGATTATTACAAGAGAGACCAATGAGCTGTACCCTCATTTCTTAAGAACTCTTACCTTAGTTCTCTGAAACACCGCCATCCATTTTAACTTTATTTGTAGAAGTCATTTAAATGACTTGCTGGGGGGGGGGGGTGTATGTAAATTGAAGCTTCCTAAAAGCTTCTGTAGATTAGTGACAATATTTTAATGTTTGGGATCACATAGACTGACATCTTTCTGAGAGCTCTTCTAGACACCAGGATCTCTGAATTACTCTTCCAGTCTTGTTGATTATGCTTTCTGCTCCCAAAGGTCGATGTCTAGACAAGTTTGTAGAAAGGAGGCTCAAATAATGGTGATGACTTACATGATATCAACAGATATAAGTTTGTTACCTTGGGCTTATATATAGAATTCATACAGCAAAACCTGTCTCACTTACTTAAACTTTATAAGCAAAAGTATGATATTAAATGGTAGTTTGTTTTTATTGTAGTTGGAATGGCCTGTGCTCATTGATCTCTGCAGTGAATGAACTGTACACAGATATTTCAATACATCAGGACATTTTATTGTAGTTGTTTCGATTATAAGCAATTAGAATCCCAAATCTGTTTCATTTAGCGTGGATTAATGTACAGCTGTTGAGGATTTTTCCATCAATTAGTTTTAAAAAATGCATTTATTCATTCTCTTGCACTTATTGGTCCAGTACTATTTCCCAAAAGATGGGAGAATGATGACAGAGTGTGCACCTTAGCTCAAGGGCGCATGCGTCTCTGCCACTGTGCCCACCCCACACTCACTCTGCAGCAACCAGAGTCTGTGTGTGGCTGTGTCTACAGTTTCAAAGCAGGCCAGCTAGCTATTCAAGATCAATTTTGGATCCTAGCTCTTAAATTTTTAAGACTCAAGTAATGTGAATACATCACCTCAAGAAGCAAGAAAACAAGTTGGCAGATTCACCTTTCTCCTTGTATCCCAGAACCTAAAATTAAGTAGAAATTTCTTATCTCTTAACCTGTCTATTTGGCCAGCAATGAAGAAGTAAGCAAATTAGCCTGTATTCTTATTTCTTAATAATGGCTCCTTTGGCCTTTTAGACAACATTCTGAAACATGCCAGAAAACTCATATTAGAAGGAAAGAAGGCTGGATATCAGGTTGCTGATTCTCTGTAAATCTGAAATTGAACAAAATAAGTAGAATATTCCTTTGTATTTTTAAAAGACTGATTTTTCTTTTGTCTTATTTAAAAACAACTAAATCTTCTTTAAGGGAAATGAGCTTAATTGTGAAGAATCATCCTTAAAGTGATAATTGCTATATCAAGCACACAAGTAATGGCTTAAAAAACAACAACAACAACAACAAAAAACTATTCTTAATGGAGGTTAATAGGAAGGGCCACCATTCTTCTTGGAGATGATGTGTAAATGCCCATTGGCAGTGGACATCTTGCCTAACTAGAATAGATCGTATCAGATGTGGAAATGTGAACCAATGGCAAGTTTCTCATGGAAGGTCAATGCCAACTCTAAGAGTAGATTGAACGCTAAAATAAAGGGTATATTTTACTACAAAGGCTACCTAGAACCTAGAGACAGTATTTTACAATAAGACAACTTGAACTGATGTTGTGTAACGTCTACATAACTTTTTTCATGATTTTGGTCTAACTACAAAAAATGTAATAAAAATGAAGTTCGAGGTCGCCGGTTCAAAACCCTGGGCTTGCCTGGTCAAGGCACTTATGGGAGTTGATGCTTCCAGCTCCTCCCTCCTTCTCTCTCTGTCTCTCTCTCACCCTTTCTCTCTCCTCTCTAAAATAAAAAAAATAAAAAAAAAATGAAGTTCTACCTGTCTATAGCCAATTACTATATATACTATAATTTGACTATGCTGTGCTGGTGTTACAAAGGTAGCTGGATTCTTCTTTCTTTCTTTCTTTCTTTCTTTCTTTCTTTCTTTCTTTCTTTCTTTCCTTTCTTTCTTTCTTTCTTTTTCTTTTCTATTTTTCTGAAGTGAGAAGCAGGGAGACAGAGAGATCCAACTGGCATGCCCAACAGGGGGTGATGGTCTGCCCATCTGGGGAATTGCTCCATTGCAACTGGAGCCATTGTAGCACCTGAGGTGGAAGCCGTGGAGCCATCCTCAGTGCCTGGGCCAACTTTGCTCCAGTGGAGCCTTGGCTGTAGGAGAGGAAGAGAGAGATAGAGAGGAAGGAGAGGGGGAGGGGTGGAGAAGCAGATGGGTGCTGTTCCTGTGTGACCTGGCCGGGAATTGAACCTGGGACTTCCACATACCAGGCTGACACTCTACCACTGAGCCAACAGACCAGGGTCAGATTCTTCTTTCTTTAAACTCTTAGAAACACACCACACATCTGAAATGTGAGGTACAAACAGGTACAAACACTTAAGCAATGACTTGGAGGGTTATATAAATGTGGGGCCCTGTCTGAAAGGAAAACCACGTTAGGATTTAATATAATTCAGCCAGGCCATTGAAGAACACATCAAATGTCAAGCTGTGCTTCTTGCACTGGTTTTTGGAAGAGGAAGAGTTTAAGATTACCTGCCTGCTCTTAAAGTGCCCTGATGTGATGATATCACAAAATAATTCTACCTGGGTTTTAGCTTAATCAATGTTTCAAATGCAGATGTTTCTAAATAACAAGCTTTTTAAGCTCTCCCAATATCCACATAGATCTTCAAGGTGATTGTTGTAATGGCACTTAAGTAAAGTGGAATGTATTTAACAGTTAAGATTTATGTATATGAACACCATAGGTGAAATCCCAGAGAGACTCAAGTGAATAAACTTGTATATCTGGAAGTCCACAAGCTTGATATACCACACATCCATATGGACTGCATTTGGGATTATTTCATTTGGGAATGAAAAAGCACAGCTTGATGATGCTATGTGTTCTAAGAAACAAACTCTTTAAACTCATTTTTATGATTTGTTTAATAACTAGCTTGGAACTAGTTAAGGATTTAGTTTTGGTGGAAGTATCTACCCTAATTTAGGAAGGATAGACGTGAAAAAGATGAGATATTTGCAGGTCGTTTGGTTAAGTACGTGTAGATAAGAGGGAGATTATTAAGAAGGGTATAAATAGTGTCAGTGTATTGACTTGGGAATCAGTTGGTATAGTGACAGTTATTATCCTTCACCTTGACTTCTTAGCTTTATTTACAAACCTTTCTGTAAGAATCAAGCATAATTTCCACTGTGCATTTATATACCAAATCCAAAGTAAAAATCATGCATTTACCATGTTTTTGTACCAGTTTCATAATGCTTCTCCCCAAATCACTGCCCCAAAGGCCTCACAATATAACATTTCTAGGGGCTACATTGGTAGTATTAGCATTTTAAAAGACATGTAAAACCTAAAAGTGTTTACATAAATTTCTCATTCTTTAAAACACTTTCCCTTGGCCCTGGCCGGTTGGCTCAGTGGTAGAGCGTCGGCCTGGCGTGCAGAAGTCCCAGGTTCGATTCCCAGCCAGGGCACACAGGAGAGGCGCCCATCTGCTTCTCCGCCCCTCCCCCTCTCCTTTCTCTCTGTCTCTCTCTTCCCCTCCCGCAGCGAGGCTCCATTGGAGCAAGGATGGCCCGGGCGCTGGGCATGGCTCCTTGGCCTCTGCCCCAGGCGCTGGAGTGGCTCTGGTTGCGGCAGGGCGACGCCCCGGAGGGGCAGAGCATCGCCCCCTGGTGGGCAGAGCGTCACCCCCTGGTGGGCGTGCCGGGTGGATCCTGGTTGGGCGCATGCGGGAGTCTGTCTGACTGTCTCTCCCCGTTTCCAGCTTCGGAAAAATACAAAAAACAAACAAACCACTCTTCCTTTGGATTTAGGATGAGAGGGAAGCAAAATGAAGTATAGGATCTGACTTTACCATCTAATTTGTACAAAAAAGAGCTTTTCTAAATTTAATTTTTAATTTCAGGGCACTTGAACCAGTTAATGATTAACATCTTCTTTTCACATACTTTTTGGCTCTACTTCCTGATTGCTATCACTTCTTGACTAGATATGCCAAACCTTATAAGGATCCCCTTCTCTCCTTGTCACTACAGCATGGCGTGTCCCCAGCCCACGACGGCAGCCCAGTGTAGACTGGTGTGCTGCCTCTAAGACATGATGGGTGTTCCCACTGAAGCCAGTGCTCTGGTGACTGAAACAGTCGCTGCTGTCACTGCTCCTACAGTTGGGTCTGGCAAGGGGGGAATGTTCAGCAAAGTACTGCCTGTCCCTATAGACCCTCTTATCATACAGCTCCTTCAGTGTGCTTGTACAGACTACCCACCAGGTGCTGTACAGAGGCCTGCCCAAGGTACCAGGGTGTCTTCCTGCTGGGTCAGATGGGAACCTTGACATTTGAGCACAGGCTTTTAAACTTCTTACCTTACACCTATTCTCCAGCCATAAGCGAAGTGTTTTTCCTCTCCTCCACCCCTCCAACCTGTGTTGAACCAATGCAATCCATTGGCCATTTCCCAGAAATGCCTTAGCTTGCTAGATAAGCTTACCTACCAGGTGAGCCCAAAGCCCAAGGGACATGAGGCAAGGTAGATTATGTCAAACCCCTCTCACCACCAAAGGCCATATTATCCTTTCCAGAAGCAGTGGACTCCTGATAACCTTTCCTCAGTATTAATGGGAATCATTCAAGGCTCCTTCCACAGGTGACTGACTCAATGTCTCTCTAATAGTGAGAAGAGAGGCTAGTGGACATGTACTTATACTATGACCTTGAGCTCAAGGATATAGTCATTACCTTGCCAATCTCTCTTTCCCACATGACAAGTACAAAAGAGACAACAGATAAGAAAGCAAACACTGTATCATTAAGAGCCCTGCTGAATCTGGGTTGAAACATATGTACACTAGACCAGAAACCCCCCATTCCCGTTTCCAGTTCAAGTTATGCGCACCTCACTTGAGATAGACAGAACACATGTACCATAGCCTGGTTGAGCCATGTCCGAGCATAGCTCAAATCATCCAATGCCAGCAATGTAAAATAATGATGGAAACATGATTTCTGAACCTCCAGAACTTCAATGTCACTTCCTTCCTTTTGTTGAAGTGACTTAAAAGATAAAGTTGGATTTCAATTTTCTTATTTTATTTAGTCTAAGTTAGAAGAAGTCACATGCAAGAACTGGGATGGGATGAATCATTGGGTAGGGTGGTAAAGTTGAGATGGGTATACTCTCTGATCTTCAGTTCATCTAAAAATAAGACTCATGTATCCATCTTTACAATATTGCACATGGTCAAAAGGCCTCAGGGATATGCCAACACCTTTTTCTTTTATAGAGTCTGAATAAGTGTAAGGAGGGATTCTAGACTCAGTCACCTCTGCATGTGTTCATACAAGCATATTGCCTTATGCCGTACTTCCCAAAGAGGCTAGCGATGTCTCATTATGAATCTATTGCTTTTAATCTTAATAGAGTTAAGTATTTAAAGTTGGCATTGAACTTAAACAACTGAGTAATACGATGATAGAATTGATCATAAATTTAATACTTCAGTACAACTTGTAAACGATTTTTAGTCATTCTAGTGAATTGGTTGCATTGCCCAGTCTGGAAAATGGACTTTCATTTCGATTGCATTAAGCTCATTTTTAAAGCTTATACTCTCCTACACACTCTTTATTATGATGCTTATTCTCTAGGTTTAGTAAGAGATACTCCTAATAAAAACTTATTTTAAAAACAAGATGGGTGGGGGTGAGTACAAAATTAGGAGAGATCACAATAACTCAAGAATAGTGAAAGGTGCCAACTCAAGAACTCAAACTTCCTATCATGCTTAAAATTAAAAAAAAAAAAACTAAACTAAACTAAAAGGCCAAGCACTAAATAGTAGAGAATGTACTGAAATAAATTTGAATTCTTTGATCTGCGAGTTGCGTCTCAAACCTAGCCAAATACTTTCTTCCCCACAGCCAAATCAACATAATGACCCAGTTTGACCAAGCAGGACTCCAGCTACCTAGACCAGAAGGAATCCAGCAACAATATACCATATAATTAGAGCACATAAAATCTTTTCTCTGTTTTTGTTCAGAAAACATCTGTGAAATTCCATGTTCAAACTACTCTGCTAAGCTATTTTCTTTGCTTGGTATATCTACTACTTGGAAGTTTAGCCTCTATGTGGTAGGCTTTGTACAGTCTTCTAAAAATACAGTTTTTGAAGAAAAAAACCTGACATGTATGATCTCTAGGAATGAAATAGTAGAGTCTCATGTTAAGGTCTAGATTTCTCTTGGTACCAACTTTATCCTCAGTCAGCAATGTAATAACTGGACAAGTCAGACACTCTATCATGCCCTCAGTTTCCTAATCTTTATAATGAAAGGGTGCGACTCAATTATTCCCTAGGTTTCCTCCAGCTCAGTTGTCTAGCTCACTTGCTATTTCTTCAAGGGGACAAAGGATTATGGAAATAGACCATTGTACCTCAAACTTGTCAGTATATTAGAATCATCTGGAAATCTTTAAAATTTATTGATGCCAGCATCCCTTCCCCAGAGGTTCTGATTTAATCAATTTGGGTGCAGTGCAGACGATGCCATTCTAAGAGCTCCCCAGAGATATGAATTAGACTTTCTAAACTGCTGGTAGTAATGATGTCGGCTTAGGTTTGACTCAGGATCCACTGGAACAGACTTCTCTAGATGGAATAGATTTTGTTCTCAGAGTCCTGTTTCCATCAGAATCTGCCTTCTGCAGGCTCAGAAGCCAAAGTTTAACAGGAGACTCCACCACTGGCAAAGCCTCTCACTTTTTCATGTGGATCTTACCGTTTAAAAGATTATGTCCCCCCCCTCCCCGTTTCTATTCACTAGCTGTTTATTTATTGGTCCCTGTTGCTCTGAAATGGTTTGAACACTTGCTGGGGAAAAACAATGTGGGATGCCACATGAGACTTCACGCAACAGCGGTAGCCAGGAAACCCAGCTTTGATTTAATCATGGCTGCCATTTGTTGAGCACGTTCTATATACAAGGCACTGAGGTTCCTACGTAAGTTCTTACTGATTTCTCATAATAACTGCAGGCTCTACTCTCATTTTACAACAGAAGAAATAAAGATTAGTTAAGTTGTCTTAGTCATAGAACTAAAAGATGGTGAAGTTGTCTAAGATGCCCATGCCTGAGCTCTTAGCTGCTATGTGATCTCACCTCTACTCACAATGAACTAGGAAGGGAACCTTCTTGGTTTTAGAGAGACAAAGAGAGAGAGGAGGAGGAGGAGATGAGAAGCATCAATTCGTAGTTGCTTCACTTTAGTTGTTTATTGATTGCTTCTCATATGGGGGCTCAAGCTGAGCCAGTGACCCCTTGCTCAAGCCAGCGACCTTGAGCTCAAGCCAGTGACTTTGGGATCATTGCCTAAACTGGCAAGCCCGCACTCAAGCCAATGAATTCATGCTCTAGCTGGGACCTCAGATTTCAAACCAGGGCCCTCAACGTCCTGGGCCAAAGCTCTATGCACTATGCCACTACCGGTCAGGCAAATAGAGGGAATTCTTAACTCTGGTCTGACTTGGTTCCAAAGATAGATATAAGCTTCTTGGATCAGGGCTTTACATGTCCTCTGAGTCCTGCAGCATCCCTTCCAAGAGTTAAAAGCAGTGATACATTGATCTCTGTAAATGCCTAACCTTTGTATACCTCCTTGACTAAGGCATGTTTTGTTACTGAGGCCCCTACAGCATTGTCAGCATTTACAAGAAAATCTTCTAAGGATTCCTTTCCAGTGTGCATAAACATCGTCTCATCTCCTCAATTAAACAGGCTGCACAGATCTTACTGTCTGCTGCACTTGGCCTTGGCAGAGTAGAGGAAGCCTTCCTAAAGGCATGGGAATCCAAGCGGCTAAGGGAGAAAGGTGTCACATCAAGTTCAGAAACAGCCTAATGTCACTGCACAATTTCTGGCAGCCTTTCTTTCTCTCAAGAGGCTACTTTGAAGACAAAGGTGAAGACTGTTTGCTGCCCTCTTGGACCCTGAGATCTGTCCTAGAGGTTAATGTTTCACATGTTCTAAAGCAGGCCTCAGCTGAGACAAGCATAAAGTTCTGCAGGCCACGGAGACACCTTCTCTGACCAGTACAAAGTACTGCACACTCTTGTTAAAGATGTTTTTGTTGCTTTGTTCTTGACTCTCTTTAACTCCCTTTCCTGTATCTATTTTATGTGAGTCTTTCCGAAAAGTTTACTGATATCTTAAAGTCGGTGGGATTATGACTTTGAAAGCAGCTTATAAAATACAGGTTAAAATCAGTGAGCTTTAAAAAAAAAAAAAGAATAGCAGCATATATAGTAGAAAAAGTAACACAGATCATGTTCAGTTATGAGTCCAGTGATTTATTAGCAATTGATCTTGTGTTACTGAGTCCATTTCATTCTTCATAAAATAGAGGCATATTCTATTTCACAGAGCTGCCAGGATAAATGTGTGTTAGGTGCTTGGTAGCTTCAGTGTTTGCTTCATTTTCCTTAACATTAAAAACAGATTTTCTACCATTTGTGGAATGGGTCTACCATTAAATAAGTTCTTTTTTTTTTCTTTCTTTTTTTTTTTTTTAACAGAGACAGAGAGAGAGTCGAGAGAGGGATAGATAGGAATAGACAGACAGGAACAGAGAGATATGAGAAGCATCAATCATCAATCAGTTTTTTGTCACGACACCTTAGTTGTTCATTGATTGCTTTCTCATATGTGCCTTGACCACAGAACTTCAGCTGACCGAGTAACCCCTTGCTCGAGCCAGCGACTTTGGGTCCAAGCTCGTGAGCTTTGCTCAAACCAGATGAGCCCACGCTCAAGCTGGAGACCTCGGGGTTTCAAACCTAGTCCTCTTCATCCCAGTCCAATGCTCTATCCATTGTGCCACTGCCTGGTCAGGCTAAACAAGTTCTTAACTCTGGTTACTCCTTGTACCAGCATTTTGAGACTGAACAAACAATTTCTTTTTTTTTTTTTTCACACCACTTCTACCTAAATCCCTTCATTTTTTGTTTCTTTGTTTTTTTAGAGAGAGGAGAGAGACAGAGAGAAAGGAGAGAGAAAGAGTGGGGGAGAAGTGGGAAGTATTAACAACTCATAGTAGTTGCTCCCTATATGTGCCTTGACTCGGGCAAGCCTGGGGTTTCTAACTGGCGACCTCAGTGTTCCAGATCAATGCTTTATCCACTGCGCAACACAGGTCAGGCTGAGCAAACAGTTTCTTCTCTGTTCTGTGTAATTGGGATTAGAAGATAGATTGGGTGGGAGGTGGGAAACTGGTGTCATGCTATTGCTTTACAACCCTGAATTATTCATTAGTACCATTGCTGATATGACTATATTCCTATGGATGGAAAACTAAGCAAGAATAAGAAGATGCCCCAGCAGACTTTGCCTCTACACAAATTGGTCCTTATGCTGAGCATTCCAGGGTTCAAAACCCTAGATGTCTTGCATGCATAACTTTAAGAGCTAAACAAACTATAGCATATTTTCTTTTTTTCACGCAAAGAACATAGTTGTCTTAAGATGAGTCATGCAGTCTTCCGGTTTACGTTTCTCAGAGCTTTCTCAGAAAAGATGTTGCAAGCTCCCGAATCTCTCCTAGTCATCTGATTCTTATGCCATGGAAAGGGGAAGTTCCCACATTCTTTTAGGGAGGTTTGTAAAGTCCAAAATCCAAGTTAGATATCTTTGTTCAAATGGAAAATTTTATTGACTTAGCAGAATTTCATTTACAACGTTCTGTTCTGCATTAGGCCTTAAGAAAGAGTCAGGAATATACAATAACTTTAGATCATCATTTGGCTCCAGATGTACGTTCTTATTTCTCTGCTCAAGCTGCTAATGAAAGAAATAGCCTGTCTCTGAGAACTAGAACCAGCCAGGTTTAGATGGGGAGCTGTTCATGTAACCCTTTTAGATGTTTTGAGCTTTAATTTGTAACCCCTACCTTATGATAACACTTAATATGTGTGTCTCCTGATTAGTGTTATGCTCTTGATCAGAAAGTTTCCTGTGACTAAACCCAATGAATGAGAAAACCATATACTTCCTAGTTGTCCTATACCCACTTGTGCCCCCTTATGAAAGACCGTTGACCTACTAGATCTTTAAAACAGACCCAATAGCTTAATGCAATCTAGACAATTTTTTTAAAGCTATGCCTTAGTTTGGCAAAGTAATCAAAAGAAGTATTAGGGCATCTTCTGGTTGTAAGTCCCTTTTTCAGGCCCAAATCCTTTTTAAAAACCAGTTCATTATAAAACCTGCTGAAGGTTTTTATGAATCAGTTGACAATTCTGTAACATTGTTGGAAGGATTACACATTTGGATTTAGAATGAACCTAAGTTTACAGAGGGACTTAAGTCTGGAAGCAAAACTTGTGTCACCACACATCAGATGTCAACTTGGGCATTTGAGAAGACTGATGGGGAATTTGGTCTTTAACCTTAGAAGAAAGGTGAATGTTTATCACTCTGGCATATGTATAACTTGATGTACACTTTTGTTAAAAATCTTGGGAGAAATCTTAAACATTTATTTAGAAAGGAGTTATCTTTGAGTCCTAGGGCTACAGACAAAGTCTACTTTCTGATCATTTCAGGGAGTGTACACATATTTTAAATTGTATGGTTTACAATGGAGACTTACCCTGGTTATTGCAACCCCACACACAGATACCTTTTCTTCAAGAGATTTCTATTAAAAGAAAAAAAATTGTTTTCTCCCTATTCTTTTCTCTCTTGTCCCTTGTAACAGCTCATCCCCAAACAGTGAAAGGATATATGAAAGGACACCAAAAACCTTTGAAACAATCCCAATGTCAAGAAAAACTGGACGTGAGTGTCTGAAAAGAGAAGCTTTTCCTATAAAACCAGAGTAACACCTCTCACTTCAGAACCCGTCCGTGGTGGCCCTGTCTGCCAGCGTGGGAGTCAATGCCCGGCTTTGAGTTGTGAGGTTTCTTATGTCTTATATCATTTTTATGACTAAACCACACACTGCCATTCCCTCAACCAAGCCCCTCCAAGTGCTTTTGTGGCACGTCTCAAATTCCTTGAAACTATTCTCACTTTAGAATTGAATTCGCCTGTAAAATGGGCTCACTCAGTTCTTGTCAGAAATAAGATCCTGCAGAAAAAAAATATCAGGCTTCAAAGATGGCCAACACATGCTTACTTACACCCAGGTTACTTTTCTACTAGAAGAGGAGGGGAGGAGGAGAAGGCTTCAGGCAGAGGTCTTATCTATTGGCTTCAGGGGCAAAGAAGTACTGGGCAGGGCAGGCTGTGGGGGATAAGGGAGCTCAGAAAATGTGAAAAGGTAAGGAGTCGGAAAACAAAAAATGCCTTTGAGAAATGAAGAATTTGGGGTTGGTATACAAGAGTGAAAGGAAAGGGAATTGAAGATAAAGAAGGGCAAAATATTTAAGACGCTCACAAACAAAACCAACAAGTTTGTTATCCTTGTCCTAAATGCAAAGAGAGCCACCACAAGACTAGTCAGGAAAGCTCCCAACATTGTTCTGAACCTTAGAAGAACTTCTTCACCACTCAACAAGAGATCCAGATCATCCCAATCCCGCGAACACAAGCCATTGGCTGGAGCTTCAAGGGTGTCATGGGAGCAAAAGGGGGTGGGGAATGCTCACAGAAAGGCTTCTGCTGCTCGCAGTCACATACTCTCAAAAGAGTGGAAAGCAAGTACTTGGATTTGGTCAGGAGACCCATTAGCGGCTAAGGTTGACTTTATGAGACTAGAATTGAGATGAACAGTCATTTGAGGGGAAGCAAAAAGGCACAGGGTAGGAGACCTTCGATTTTAGATGTTTGCTCATAGAAGGATCATGAGATGGTGATCCGAGGACTGCAGGGTCACAGAGTGCTTTCCTCCCCGGAGAACGGCCCACTGAGGAGAAGATAAGGATGCAGTAGGCTGAATGTCAATGTATAGCTCTTTAGATCCAAACATGGAGAATAAATTGGAATAAATTTACAATTGAAATAAATTCTTGAAATTAAGATGATGATTATTGGTTTCCTGAAATTGGAAGAGAGTGGATCTGACCAGGAGATTTATCACATTGCCAGGAAACAAGTCATGGGAGCCACGGACACCAATGAAGGCAGACAAAAGAGAGGTGTTGTAGTAGTTTCTGTCGGGCTGTCGTAGCAAATGACCAAAAGCTGGATGCTTAAAACCAAAGAAATCTATTCTGTTACAGTGCTGGAAGCACACAAGGGTTTTTGTTCTGGAAGATCTGAGGGGAAAGTCATAATGTCCCTCTTTCCTGGCTTCTGGTGGACATGGGTAATGTTTGGTATTTCTGATTGTTAGATGTGCCCATCCAGTCTCCACTTCTGTCCTATATCCCTTCTCCTTTCCGTGTCTCTATGTCTCAGATCTCTCTTTGCCTTTCTTGTAGAAGGACTTCTGTTCTGGGATTTGGGGCTCTCCCTGGATCCAGGCTAATCCCAACTCAAGGTCCTTAATTACAACTGCAAATACCCTTTTCACAAATAGGGCCACATGAAAAGTTCTGGGTGTTAGAACTGGACATATCTTAGGGGGGGCACTGCAGGTGTATAATAGAACATCTCTGTCACTAGTGTGAGATTTCTTAGATGGGATCCATCAGTGTCACATCTGAGGGACTCTGGCCCGGGCTCAGACAGCCAGGGCCAGACCCAGGCTCTACTATTGAATATTTGCATCTGAGTATGTTGAAGCCTCTGTGCCGTGGCTTTTCCTCTGGAAAAGTGAACTAATACTGAATCATAACACTCAGGGTTACTGTAAAATTTTAGAGTTAATGCAGGTAAAAGGCTAATAGTGCTTGGTTCCCAAAGAATTCTTGAGTAAGAAGAGCTGTGAGTCCTAGTCCTCTGCTATGTAAGATGTTCACCTGCAAATAGATTTTTCTCTGGCTGCCTACTGTCCGGTGACTTTGAGCAAAATTAACTACTAAATCTCTAAATGAAATAGTTCAGATAATATTAATCATACATAGATTTATGTATTTCTCTATGCATGTGTATTTTATGTTTCAGCGAGAGAGAAAGAGACAGACAGACAGACAGAGATAGGAAAGGATAGAGATGGGAAGCATCGACCTGTTGCAGCTCCTTAGTTGTTCATTTTTTGCTTTCTCATATGTGCCTTAACTGGGCGGCTCCAGCTGAGCCAGTGACTCCTTGCTCAAGCCAGCAACTTTGGGCTCAAGCGAGCAACCTTGGGCTTCAAGCCAGTGACCTTTGGGCTCAAGCCAGTGACCATGGGGTCATGTCTATGGTCCCATTGTCAAACTGGCAGCCCGCGCTCAAGTTGGTGAGCCTGCACTCAAGCTGGATGAGCCCGTGCTCAAGCCAGCTACCTTCGGGGTTTTAAACGTGGGTCCTCAGCATCCCAGGTCGATGCTCTATCCACTGTGCCACCTCCTGGTCAGGCTATGCGTGTGTTTTTAAGACTATTAAAACTACAAGGACTATTAAAAAAATGCATAGGGGGGATTAAGTACTGACCTTCAGGAAAAAATGTTGACATTTATGAAGGAAGTAAGTGCAATTGAAGCTCATTGGGCAAAAACTTGAAACTTACTTTTCATCCTTTATCTAACAAATAGCATATACTCCCATGTGGTGGACTTGTTCCTTAAATTTAAAAGCTCAAATAACTGAGTGCTGTAGGCACAGAATTAAGAGGTCTTTTGGGGGTGGGAGAGTGTACCACCAGCCCACAGGTGGTCTTAACAGGGTTACAGAACTACGAGTAGCTTTACTTTGCCTTTGGTCCACCATCCATGTAGAAAGTTAACCTTCTTCTGTAGAAACTTTGCCTCCTGGGAGGTGAAAGACCTTTTTGAAGCATTAGTTCACATCTGCTTGCTGAAAGCGACTCTACGTTCCTCCATTTTACCTACTGTGGTGCGTGGGGGAGTTTTATGAGAGCACACACCACAACTGTTTTGAGGACAAATGCTAAATAATAACATATAAGTATTCGCATTCAATGAATTATGCATCAGATACCCCATAAAGTCATTCTCTCCTTAATATATGTGAGTGTCAAATGTCAAAAATGGATGTCTTTTAAAGTACAGTGCTTAGAAAGCCTTGGAGATAGAATGTAGAATCCTAACATTTTAAAAAATATGAATATGAATAAGATAAAATGTATAGCTCTGCCCTTGACACTGCCTTTACAGGTAAAGGGTATTTTAGAAGAACCAGAATGTGTACTGCCCACCTTCTCATGCCAATTGCAATTTTCTCAAGCTCAGCCTTCACATTATTTCTATTCTGCTATGAAACCTTATTTTTCTATGTGTGACACATTTTGATCCTTATCATTTAGACTAGAATTGTACACCAAAGATCCAACACAGACTACTTAGCTAGATAATCATTAAATGTTACCAGATACCAATTGGTTAAAGCAAAATCTGGTAAACACCTTCTTTCCATTTTGGAAACTACAAAGGAAGCTCTCCTACACACTCCCCTGCTTTCGGAGTTCAGTCCAATAAGGGAGAAAGAACAGAATGAGTCTGAAGAACTACACTCGCCAATCACTAGTTGTAGGTCTATTATGGCAAAAAGTCTGGGTTTGCTGTGTTATGGTCTCATTACGCCTCTAAACTCTGCCTACAGGTGTCTGACATAGGTTATGTTAATTTGAGACTTCTCCATCGGGGATCGCCTGGTGTCACTGAGTGTCTGCTGGTGCTGGAGTTTGCTGCCTGCTTTCTGGCCATGTCTAACGAAGCAGAAACGAGTGCAACTAATGGTCAGCCTGACCAACAGGCCGCACCAAAGGCACCGTCAAAGAAGGAAAAGAAGAAAGGTAGGGAGAAATCCTCTTGAAGCCAATGAGGGGAGCTGGTGGTGGTTACCTCCGAAGGATTGAGAGGTTCAGGGTAAAATAAGAGCTGGCCCTGGCCTCACTTCGACCTCAGCCTAGCCTCCAGTCCTCCTAACAGGAGAGTGGGAGTTTGATTCACTCCATATACAAGACATCTCCGAATCCTGTGATTGTGCCCACTGGGGTCCTGCCAGCAAGCTTTCACACCATCTTGTCTGGTTCATAAATGCAACGATCAGTTAGCGTACAGTTATGATTCCGAAGCCTATTTACAACTTCGCTATTTTTTAAAAATCAAGATCTTTGTTCTGTTAGACCTTCATTCTTGACCTGAAGTATACCACTAGAAGGAGTCAGAGTTCTTAATCATTCCTAGTTTGAAGATATTTTGTGACTTGTCTGCCTTTCACATCCACACTTTAGCACAGGGAATGAGACTGCACAGGCCTTTTAAGAGAAGCAAAAGAAGTTATAAAGATGAGATAATTATCTTAAATGATTTTCAGAGAAATTTACCCAAAATTCCTTTCTGCCTTACTGGCAATTCAAAATCTTAGTAAACTGTGTGGTACCTTATTTTTCTTTGAATAAAAAACAAAAGCATTATCCTCCTTATATTCTTTTTAAAAAGATTTTTTAAACTATAACCAATATCCCTAAGTCTCGCTTCACATATTTTCATAAATTTCCCATAATTCAGTCCATTTAACACATTTAAGTTTATTTTCTCTCCACCCCAACATCATAGGTAGTATGACAGAGCATAATTTTTAAAAAAATTTTTATTATTGATTTTAATTTATTGTGTTTACATAGATTCTAGTGTTGCCCCGAATGTATTCTCTCTCCCCCGTATTCCCCTCAACATCTCCCTTACCCCCCTCCCCATAGCGCCCTTCCCCATTAATTTTTATGAGAAAGGAAGGGAGAGAAAGAGACAGGAACTTTGATCTGCTCCTGTATTGCCCTGACCGGGGATCAAACCAGCAACCTCTGCACTTCAGGATGATGCTCCAACCAGCCAAGCTATCTGGACAGGGCTACAGAGCATGGTTTTACTCAGAGGACATAAGAATAAGGATAGACTATTGCACACTTAATCAATTGTAGTATAATCAAGATTTATGCTACTCTTTTTTGGAGATGCTAGCGCACATTTGATTTTATGTGGGGCTGATATTTAAATACATTTATAAATTTTATCCTGTATTTCTCTCTTTTATCAGGCTCTGAAAAGACAGATGAGTACCTTTTGGCCAGATTCAAAGGTGACGGTGTAAAATACAAGGCCAAACTGATTGGCATTGACGACGTGCCCGATGCAAGAGGAGATAAAATGAGCCAAGATTCCATGATGAAGCTAAAGGTAAGAGGGGACAGTGTGCTTCTCTCTGTCCTCAGCGAATACTCAAAAGAGGGAAATGCATTCAAAGTGTATGTTTACCTGTATCTCAGTAATTTGAAAGAAAAAAATGTCTAATCATGTAATTGATCCAGAGGCACCTCATTTTATGAGTAGCCACGAGTTTGTTGGCATTTTTTTTTTTTTTCTGAAGCTGGAAACGGGGAGAGACAGTCAGACAGACTCCCGCATGCGCCCGACCAGGATCCACCCGGCACACCCACCAGGGGCAACACTCTGCCCACCAGGGGGCGATGCTCTGCCCCTCCGGGGCGTCGCTCTGCCGCGACCAGAGCCACTCTAGTGCCTGGGGCAGAGGCCAAGGAGCCATCCCCAGCGCCCGGGCCATCTTTGCTCCAATGGAGCCTTGGCTGTGGGAGGGGAAGAGAGAGACAGAGAGGATGGGGGGGGGGGGGTGAGAAGCAAATGGGCGCTTCGCCTATGTGCCCTGGCCGGGAATCGAACCCGGGTCCTCCGCACGCCAGGCCGACGCTCTACCGCTGAGCCAACTGGCCAGGGCCTGTTTGCTTATTTTGAGTGTTGTTCTAGCATAGCAGGATTCTTGAGAGTTAGCCCTTTGGTGTTCCGAATTTTTTAATTCTAGTACTGTACTGTCACTATGAGAAACTAAATAATACTTGTTAAGTAAGATAAGGCTTAGAAGGAACATCCTTGAAGATCTACTCTAGTATTCTTTTTGTGTGTGTGTGACAGAGACAAAGAGAGAGACAGAGAGAGGGACAGATAGATGGGACAGGAGAGAGATGAGAAGCATCAGTTCTTCGTTGCAGCACCTTAGTTGTTCATTGATCGCTTTCTCATATGTGCCTTGACTGGGAGGCTCCAGCAGAGCCAGTGACCCCTTGTTCAAGCCAATGACCTTTGTGCTCAAAGCCAGCAACCATGGGGTCATGTCTATGACCCCACGCTCAAGCCAGCAACCCCGTGCCCAAGCTAGATGAGACTATGCTCAGTGACCTCGGGTTTTGAACCTGGGTCCTCTGAGTCCCAGTCTGAAGCTCTATCCACAATGCCACCACCTGGTCAGGCTACTAGAATATTCTTTTTTTTACCATTGACTATTCTGAGGCCAAGAGAATCAGAACGGCTTGTCCAAGTTCACAGAGCTAACTAGAGATGTCCCAGCTCTATGTCTTCTGTTCCATCCGGCTGTCTCTTAGGAAGGATGCCTAAGCCTTTCATAGATGGCAAACGGAGCTGAAAGCAAAGCTGACTTTTAAATTTTTAGTGTTGGAAGCATTGTCGAATACTTTTAACTAACTTTTTCTTGTTTCCCCGACCTCATCAGGGCATGGCGGCAGCTGGTCGATCTCAGGGGCAACACAAGCAAAGGATCTGGGTCAACATTTCCCTTTCTGGGATAAAAATAATTGATGAGAAAACTGGGGTAAGAATTCACTTTCAATGATACTTTTCTGACCACCTGAGTTTGAAAAACAATTTTCAACTAAATTTTAGCTCCCTTTTTCCTTTTCAAAATTCTGTAGAAATATAAATAGATAACACTGCTCCTGTCATACAGGCAGAAAATAGGGGAGGAGGTAAGGAGTCCAAATAGCTTCTTTTGAAATTTGTTTCCCCTGATAGATGTGAACCTCAAGTTTATAAACACAGATATCCTATCAGTGTCACTTGGATACATTTTTGGACCCAGGTACAAGAATAATCCTAACCTCTGGCTTTGATGCTGTCATAGGTCTATGCATGGGTCCCATTTTAATATACAGGGGTGGGCAAAAGTAGGTTTACAGTTATATTAATAATAATAATAAGCACAAAAATAAGCTCTGTGTTTCATGTACTCACAACTGTAAACCTACTTTTGCCCACCTCTCATAGATCATATGCAAACTTAGTGGCTAACCTAATGCTAGAATATTACCTGTAATATTCCACCTTGTTATTCCTTTCCTCCTCACCCTGCAGTTGTAACTCGAATCATTTTTTGTGGTTGCTGTTTTTCTTCTATCATACATGAGTAGTCTTGTTTGTGTGGGGTTTTTTTTGAGCCTTATCAAACAGCTATCATATTTCAAATCTTTGGGGACTTTCTTTTTTCTCTAGTCAAGATTCATCCACTTAAAATGTTTGTAGCTTATTCTCATCATTGTAAAATTCTCTGTTGTATCAGGCACTGTGGGGAGACCTCCAGCTACTATGTATCCCTTCCTAGGGAAACCCTTTATCTAATATGCAAAATCCAGTGGCCAAACTTAGGGCGCTGAACTGTGGTACAGGCTCACTCGCCGGCTGGCCCCCATGCACTGCTGTCTCCACCCTCCCTCACCTCTCAAGTCTTATCTTACCGAGCCCATCAGAGGTAGCAGGTTCTCATTGCAAGCATTCTTTCACTCCCCACCCTTCTAAGATACCCAATATAAACTTTTCAGTGGTCTTAGGCATTTGGAAACAAAAGCCAAGACATATTCTGACAACCAACAAACATCCCTAAAGATTTGAGCCCTGCTATTTGCAAGGACCAAGAGAGAAGGGGGAGGGAGAGGCACTGCCTACCCCTGCCACGTGTAACTCCTGTGTAATGTTGTAGGTATCTTAAGTGAGGTTCATAAATACCCTAGGAGGGCATTTGGTAACTTCGAGAATATCTTGGGGATAATTGTTTCAATAATACTTAGGTACCTATTCTCCAGCCACTCTGAGCGATTGTCAGAGGAACCCTGTGAATGCTCCTCTAGCTTAGTTGTGTTGTGTACTTGAGTTTGTCTTTAGTTGGGAAAGTACAACTACTTGAAATAAGTCGTATGCCCACCTGCAGTTCAGAAATCCCTGGTCTCCCGATCCTCAGTCCTTCCCTGCTACGTGCCATCACGTCGTCTGGGTAGAGAGATGCAAGTATCAGAATTTCAAAAAGGGGCATTCTCCCCTCTTTTTTTTCCTTTTTGTTAAATTTATTTAGGTGACATTGCTTAACAAAATAATACAGGTTTCAGGTGCACAATTCTCCCCATTTTTTTAAAGGAGACTTGCTATTTTTTTATTTTCTTTCTTTCTTTCTTTCTTTCTTTATTTCTTTATTTTACAGAGACAGAGAGAGTCAGAGAGAGGGATAGATAGGGACAGACAGACAGGAACGGAGAGAGATGAGAAACATCAATTATCAGTTTTTTATTGTGACACCTTAGTTGTTCATTGATTGCTTTCTCATATGTGCCTTGACCGTGAGACTACAGCAGACCGAGTAACCTCTTGCTTGAGCCAGCGACCTTGGGTCCAAGCTGGTGAGCTTTGCTCAAACCAGATGAACCCATGCTCAAGCTGGCGACCTCGGGGTCTCGAACCTGGGTCCTTCCACATCCCAGTCCAACACTCTATCCACTATGGCACCGCCTGGTCAGGCAATCTCCCCATTTTTGTTTTCTACTCTTTATTCCTTTTGGAGGCCTTCCTAACAAGGGTAAGTATAATTCTAGCCTTCAACCAGAAGTGAACATTGTGTTCTTTGAGTGTTTTAGCCTCTTCATATATCCATGCTTAACTGTGATAGCCTATAAATATATTTCAGTCTTCCCAATAAATCATTTTTTTCTGTTTTCTGGGTTTTTTTTTCCAGGTGATAGAACACGAACATCCAGTAAATAAGATCTCTTTCATTGCCCGGGATGTTACAGATAACCGAGCATTTGGTTATGTGTGTGGAGCGGAAGGCCAGCATCAGTTTTTTGCCATAAAAACAGGGCAGCAGGTAAATGCCAAGCCTTGGGGTGTACCTGGAGGGGACCTTGTCCTCAGTGGAGCAAAGAAGTGTTCGTCACTCAGCTAGAAAGCTTTCTAGAAACAACCGGATACGGGAGGGGCAACAAGCAATGATTCAAAGGATGACTATCTCTATTGGTCTAAGGAATCTTTACTGAAATGTCATTGATTCCTATGAAGCATGTGGCACAAGGATTATTAGAATTGACCTTCTCATAAAGTCAATGCTGATTTTAGAGTAAGAGTGAATTATTCGTAGAAATGCAGAAGTCACTGGAAAATTATCATGGTGCTTCTCGTTTTAAGTACTTATTAGCCCTGCTTCCTTTTATGTATCTGGGTGTGAGGATGGGGGTGGTGATGATTCCCCATAAAATAGGAGAGGGTAGTAAGGAGCTGTAGGAGAAAGGAAAATTAAAAAAAAAAATCCTAATCCAAAGTGATGAGAAACAAAGGAAAGCAAATGTTAAGGTGAAGATACTGACAAAGATGCTTTCCCTTGTTTCAGGCTGAACCTTTAGTCATTGATCTTAAAGACCTTTTTCAAGTGATCTACAATGTAAAGAAAAAGGAAGAAGAAAAGAAAAAGGCAAGTACTACCTAGTTCTGTTAAACTTGGGACAGTATTCAGGATTGTATTTGAACATTGTGTAAACATATGGCTTGTCTGGAGAGTTGACTTCTATGTGACTCTCCAAAGTATAGAAAGTAGAGAAATGTGCCAACTGTTCTTCCCAATAGGGCAATGGATGGATGTTATTATTAGCCACTTCTGATTTCCAGTCCCTGGCTCCTATCTTTTCTCCCTACAAACATCACCTGGATTTTAAAGACCATATGGGACTACCAAGTTTAAGTCCAGTAACTCTATTCAAATCCAGAGGTAAAATGAAAAAAGAAGGGGAATGTAGGGCAGAGATAATATGCAAGAGTCTCTTTTACTTATCATACCTGTGAACCCATAGATATGTTTGTTCTTTTATTTAACTCCCTTTGACTATATTTACTAAGATCACTGAATCTGTGTCTTTCTTTTTAGATGGAAGAAGCCAACAGTGCAGTTGAGGTAAAACTGCATCTTCTTTTCTTGGGAATCCTGCATGTCTGATGCATATAAGTCCTTGTTTGCTACCTGCCTGGCATGCTTCCCTCTGGCTTATTAGTCTGTGTTCATGACCCTTCTGGTCATAGAAGACGTACAACTGAATGATCAGTGCCCAAATTAAAACTGCTTAGCAAGCCCATACACTGGGAAATGAAAACTCGGCCACTAAACCCTTAAATATTTGCCATCTTTTCAGAATGGAGGTGAGGCCTTAATGACTCTTGATGATCAAGCTAACAAACTGAAATTGGTGAGTATGTGACTTTTTATAACTCTTCCATACCTAAACTGGTATAGATATTGCAAATACTAAGTCTGTATGAAAATTCGATTGCAACAACTATTTCCCTAAACATTATTGTAACATTGATGTCACTATACAAAGCAGTCTTTTTAGTAAACACATTTGAATCTAATTCAAATACTTTCTAAAGAGTTTGGTCCAGATGGATCTGTTTGGGTACCTGTCTACACTTCCTGACCTAAATCCTAATATCAAATCTGTATTCATTAAATGAAAATCCAATTGTGACAGCTATTTTCCTAAACTTTAGTTTAGGAACCAATTACAACAATATACAAAATAATCTTCTTGAGTAGACACATCTGAATCTAATCCAAATACTTTTTTAAGGCTGTTGACCAGATGGATTTGTTTGGGGACATGTCTACACCTCCTGACCTAAATAGTACAACAGTAAGTGTCTGTTTTTAAATTTGCAATGTAATGGAAATGACATCTATGACTCAAATTGGCAATTAACCAGAAATCTTGAGCATCTCATTGAAACTTGGAAGGTGACTGCTGATTTTTCTGCATAAAGTGTAAATAGCTACTAGGACAAATTTGCCCATCTTAAGTCACCATGGGAACCTGTCGGCACTAATTCAGATATATTAATGTTGCTTAGAGGTTAAATCTGAGCAATAGGTCAGGCAATGTAGTCTTCGGTATTACTTAGGATCAGAAGGAGGAGCTGAATAATCATTCTGGGCATAAGCCCATTTGAAGAAAGTATGCTTGTTAGATGATTAATTGTAAAGCCTTCAGGCTTCTTCATTGTTTTTCTCTTCTATTGTGATTCAGCATAAGCTTGGTGTGAAGTAAAACTTCAACAAGAGGCTCAGTTATGTTTAACCAAAGTTTATCCTTTAAAAAAAATGTTTCTCATTTTAAAAGGATATTATAGTGTATCAAAGCTTGATATCGATTGATCCGTAATACCTCTGAGAATAGAGCAGTATTTTCCTTTACAGATAAGAAATGATGATTCAGGAAAAAAAACTCATTTACCCAAGAAAGAGGTTCAAATTCAACACTTAAGCCCAAATCCAAAACAGGCCTCAAGTGAAATTAGCCACTTAATTTTGAATGGCTTCTTACAACATCTATTATTTATTTAACAGTTTTTTGAGCACCTGTTATTTGCCAAGCACAGCAGTGAGTGAGACACACAATGTCAATAACATCACAAAGTGTACTATCTAGCAGGGAGACCAACCTTAAAACCAATTATAAAGCTTATTAGTAGATGTTAGTTATAGGTATTTATGTAGTGTAGAGGGTCAGCTAATAGCTCTGAGTGAGTTTCTGGATTTGAACACAAAAGGCGAGAAAGCAATAACCAGGAGAAAAGGGCATCGGTATCCCCTGGGAGTCTTTTATATCAGGAAGTTATCAAGCAAGCCCATATGACCAAGAAGATCCCTGGAATTAAAGCTGCGGCAGATCGAGGCCTGGGTAAGTCTCACTGGTTCCAGAGTATTGCAGAGAATTCCAGGCCTTCGAAATTTCACACAAAATGCCCAAGCCAGGAGATGAGAAGGAGTAGGGACTGCGCACACGCTTCCCAGATGCCGACCCCGTGGGACACACACCACAGGACAGAGTTTAGAGCAGGGGTCCCCAAACTTTTTACACAGGGGGCCAGTTGACTGTCCCTCAGACCGTTGGAGGGCCAGACTATAAAAAAACTATGAACAAATCCCTATGCACACTGCACATATCTTATTTTAAAGTAAAAAAACAAAATGGGAACAAATACAATATTTAAAATAAAGAACAAGTAAATTTAAATCAACAAACTGACCAGTATTTCAATGGGAACTATGCTCCTCTCACTGACCACCAATGAAAGAGGTGCCCCTTCCAGAAGTGCGGCAGGGGCCGGATAAATAGCCTCAGGGGGCCGCATGCAGCCCGCGGGCTGTAGTTTGGGGACCTCTGGTTTAGAGGACCTAAAAATCCCTGCAAGAGAGAAGCCGGTTTAATGTTCTTTTAAGCCGTGAGTCCTGACTAACTTGTCTATAGCCCTGTCACTCTTCACAATGTTTGTTACCATTCTAAGGATAAACCTTTTGAAATTCTAGATTAGATCACCCTGAAAGGTCCATCCTGGCGCTGAAGTTTTTCTATTTCCTGGGCAACGTCCCCTACTCCTCTATGAGTAGCCCCCTTCCCAAAGTAAATTGATGTCTGAATGATGTACCAGTACTTTCTAAGTATAACTGACATTCAGACAAGTTTATTAAAGAGATCAAAGCCCTCAAGCTATGAAACAGAGTTCCAGTAGGATAAGCAAGGAAGCCTGGACTGCTTCATCTGTTTCTGTAGACTTCTAGAAGGTTCTGGACGAGGAAATAAAAAACAGGAATAATCCTGAGTCTCACTGATATTAGACTTCATTCTAAGAATTTTTGGCTTCTAAAAATAAAATTCCAACTTTAGTGAAACTAACAAGAAGTCAAAAGAATAAATACCATCAAAGTAGATAGTCTCTGCTGAATAAGAGAACTCTGACAGTGCTAATTATGTGCTGGTCAGACTTTGCCAGAGTGTTCTTAGAAATTGACTTTGTATTCATAGGTCACAAAATAGGTTTATCTCTACTTGATAAAACCAGCATGTCTAAAAATATTCAAATCTTACAATAGCTGCTCTGGAGGAGATGAAGAGAGGAAGAAACCTAAATCATCTAGACTTCATTAGTTCTGTCCTACCCTCCCAACACTTACACAGAATGCTTTCATGCATTTCAAATAAAGCTCATGTTACAAAACAAGTAACCTTCCTTAGAATGTGATTTTTACTGGAACACCACTTGAACAATGTTCTTTCACACTGGTCTAAAAAAAAGACAGAAGAAAAAGAGACAAAAGACATGCTCTCACTTGAAAAAATTGACCATTCCAAAGCAGTTAGTATGAGAAGAACATAAAGCTTGTTCCTCTGAAGAAGAGGTTAAATCTGCTGCAGAGATGGGATCAGGGCTCACAGCCTTATACACCATATTTCACCGTGTATAAGATGCTCCCATGTATAAAACGCACCTTCATTTTGGGGCCCGAAATTTGGAAAAAAAAATGTATTACATAAAGTTATTGAAGTCATCATAAAATTTATACAACTCCTCATCCACGCGTTAAAGTGGAAAATGCAAGTAAAAAAATCTACAACCACTGTTTAGGACGCATCCAGGTGTTAGACGCCAAATTTTTCACACAAAAAAAGGTGCATCTTATACATGGGGAAATATGGTAAGTAAGATACCGTGGGTGGGCACAGGTGAAGCTGAAATAGAGGATCAATGGGAAAAGGCTTTGTAAATAATCCGAACTTGAGTAGTTTGGCTAATAGTAAACTGGGTTGCCTTGTGGGTCATTTTGAAAGTCTGGCTAACGAAGCTTATTTCAGTATAGGGAGTGGCAAGAAGACACCAAAAGCTGTGTGGGGGCAGCCCAGGATTTGGCAGGCTGGAATGTCTGGGTGAAACAACTACCTGGAAAAAAGCTAAGCTATGGACTGAACTCAGTATCTAAAACCTTGTCTCTGTGCAGACACCTCGGGTTGCCTGAGCGCCCTCTTACAGGAGCTTCTTAGGAGCAGGGGCTGTAGTTCACTTTCCCGTCGCCAGTGTTTGTCTCAGGTCCTCCAACGATGGCCGAGTGGATGCATTACTGATGTCCAACAAAGAACTCATATAAAGTTCTCAATTCTGGGGGTAGATGAGGAGTCTTGCATCTTTCTGTTGTAGTCTACGACCTTGACTCTTAATCTTGAATTAACAACAAACCTGACCTGAGGAGAGCCTTATACATTTTACTTATAGGGTGACTATTCAGAAGTTTAACATTGTGGCTCCTGTTTGGTGTCCTAAGAACTTCTTCTGAAGTATTTGAAAAGGAGAACTCTACCAGCAGTGAATACCGAACTGTTCTGACCAGAGGTGGCTCATAATAATAAAGAAAAATTGAAATCACAAGCTTCTGTAATACATTTTTTTCCTACCTTTTGATTGTTAAAGATCACTACACTTAGAGATCTTCCAATCTATTTCTTTGATTTAAAAAAAAAAATTTATAATGACAAGCTCTTTATTCTGACAAATTCTCCTGGTTATAAAAAAGAGAAGCTGGTTTTTAAAAATTGTGGATTATACCTAACAGTAAAGGAAGTTAAAAGATAGAATACCAATAAGGTCTAATTTAGGGCCTAAACTTTCTGAAAATGTGTTCATTTCTCTTAAAACCAAAGAAGCCTATTTAAGCCTCCTTTTTATTTTTGAAAATGTTATATTCCCTTAAAGTTGTTTCTGTCTCAAGGATAAAAATATCTAGTAATTTGTTTGGGCTAATGCTAGAATTCTAACTTCCATTTCATAGGTATTGTTCATTGCTTATATTTTTCTGTGGCTAGCTAGCTAGTTAAGTATGATATTTAATGGATCAAAATCAGTCAGGAGAAAGGTCTGTCAGTATGACAGCTCTATCCCAGGATGAATTCTAATTAGTTATACACACAGATCAGATTGATCTAATTTGCTGATTTTATGCTGAGAAGGATGTCTTATCTAACAACTGAGAACCCAAATAATTAACATACCAGAAAATGACAGAATAGAACTTGTGGAGTTATACATTTGGTATGTCTTTCAAATTAACTCTTAAACCCACTCCACCTTATACATAAATTAAAGATTATATTATACATAAAGATAAAGATTAGTTGAACTTATCAACTAAATAGATAAGATTACTGTTACAGCACAGATAATTCTAAGCCATATTATTAAAAAATGCACAGATAAAAGAGGCGAATGTGATATGTTAGATTATATCATTATTTTAGTATCACTTCCTTAGAAAGATACGGACAGACAAAGGTATGTCCAAAGGAGAGACTTGGATGATGAGGAAGAGAGCTCTAAATTGGCTAGCACTTTGGAAGGGAACCTTAAATATTTAAGAAGTCACACCTGGCATGCTGTGATGTGAGGGGAAATTCTCCCCTCCAAAGGAAATACCACTTATGGGGAGATGTATTTGACCTTGAACTTTATTACAGCCAGAACTATAAAAATATGGATATATTAACCAATAAATTCGCTCATTTAGAGGTGATGTTCCACAACGGGGGTATAAGGGAAGGGACAGTGCATCAGGTGAGAACCTGGGCTGGGCTCTGAGGTCTTGTCTTCTTTTCAAACTCTGCCTACTTAGAATATCACTTGGAGCGACGCACAGTCAATTCTTTTTAAGACTTTCAAAGACATGAATTGCAACAGTGACCATGAACTCCATATCTGTAAGGATGTGCCATGACATAAGTAAAGTAAAAACAGTTAAGAGTTCACTTAATAAGGGGCTAATGAAGTTGAAGTGTAAATAAAAGGGCATGGGGTGGGGGAAGGGCAAGGAGGACCTATTCAACTAATAAATGCACTCACGAGGTGACAGGAGGAGGTCGTGGTCAACCAGTTTGTCAAGACCAAACTCGAATAGGAATTTTAATAATCCTGGTTATTTTATGTAGTTTTCTCATTCGAAGTCACACATGGACTAATGCTTTCTTTCTTTCTTTTTTTTTTCTTTCCAAATGTGATAGGAAAGCAAAGATATCCTGTTAGTGGATCTAAACTCTGAAATCAACACCAATCAGAATTCTTTAAGAGAAAATTCATTCTTAACAAACGGCATCGCCTCCTCCTCTCTTCCTCGACCAAAGTCTCAGGCGTCTTTCTTGCCCGAAAATGCCTTTTCTGCCAATCTCAATTTCTTTCCCACCCCTAATCCTGATCCTTTCCGTGATGATCCTTTTGCACAGCAAGACCAATCGCCACCCTCTTCGTTTGATTCTCTCAAATCTCCAGATCCGAAGACAGAGCATTTGAGTGGCGTGTCTACTCCACTGAGTAATGGGCCCCTGAATGGGGATGCTGATTACTTTGGTCAGCAGTTTGACCAAATCTCTAACCGGACTGGCAAACAGGAAGCTCAGGCAGGCCCGTGGCCCCTTCCAGCTCCGCAAACCCAGCCAGCAGTGAGAACTCAGAATGGGGTATCTGACAGAGAACAGAACGGCTTCCATGTCAAATCCTCCCAGAACCCTTTTGTGGGAAGCCCTCCCAAAGGACAGCCCGTACCAAATGGCGTCAAGCAGGACTTGGAAAGCTCTGTCCAGTCCTCAGCACATGACTCCATAGCCATTATCCCACCTCCACAAAGTACCAAACCAGGAAGAGGCAGAAGGACTGCTAAGGTGAATTGTCTTCTCCACATGTCCTTTGGCAGAATGCATGTTCCGTATCAGAGGGTGGTATGACGCGAGCTGTCTCCCCTGCTGCTGTTGTAGTTTCCTGTGTGGCTGTGTAATAGAAGGCGGGGTGAGGCTCCTGGCACTCCCAGAATACCTTATTCTAATCGCCGCCCTCTTAAAGCTTCTCACTTGCACCCTGCTTTCCGTCTGCATGTCTTGTCTCTGATTATTAACTAAACACAAGTTTTTTTTCATTTTTAATGCTTCTATGCTTCTGTACCTCTGGTAAGTTTGATGGTCACATTCTGGGAGCGGAGGGCAAGGGTTCTCATGATTCCTTGTACAACTTCCCCACACTAACACACGCCCCCCACACCCTCACGTTGCATTAATGTCAGAGGTGGTGGTGTAAAATTCTTGAGGTTGTCTCCTCCATTAAAAGGTGACGGAATAATCCATTGTCTTGAAAGAAACATAGATTCACTGTTACCACCTCATTCAAAAACAATTGAAAATACGGTTTCTATAAATATTTTGTTTAGACCTCATTGGAATATGTATGCTGGACTAATGATTAGACTACTGTATCAATTTTATGTAGACTGATTCAAATCCACTAGAATGATCAAAAATATTTAAGCAACTTATTTATAGTTGTCCCTTTGTTCCCAGCTTCAAGCTCTTAGCTGATAAGAAGGACAGACAGATACAAATGTGTAAAAAATAAATTAGATTTCACTTTAAGAGTCCAAGACTCAGTATCTCTCCATTGCTGGGATCCTTGTCTTTTTTATTTGTTTGGTTGTTTTTTTGTAGTAATCTATCAGTAATAGAAAATCATTTTTCTTTGTATGATTCCCAAATTTGAAGCACAGAGTAGGAGACCGAATAAAGCTTCACTTCTCTGTTACTGAGTGACTCCTTTACGTCCCTCTCTGCCCTGTCAGTCTCCAGCAAATGACTTGCTTACATCAGACATCTTTGCTCCTCCTGACGCTGAAGCTCCAGGGCAGACATCACCTACAGGACAGTCTACAGCCCCACAGACCAACCCTCTGGATCTTTTCAAAACAAGTGCTTCTGCCCCAGTGGGACCCCTTGCAGGTCTAGGTAAGTGCCTGAGATCGAGTTAGCTTTTGCCCCTATTACTTTCACTGCTAAGATAATAAATAATGCATAAGAAGAAGGCACTGCATATCCATAGAGGTTTCAGGGGCATAATATTTGATCATCCTGGGGATTGTGTCTTCCACTTTTACTTCTGTGCAACCCCACTGCCACCTGGTACCTTGGCCTTATAAGCAAAATTTGGCTCCTTGAGTTGACATGTGAAAAGAAAGTCATGTTAATATTGCTCTTATTTGAACCAATTGATCATGGCTTACTGAAGATGATTATAAGGGATCTTGAAGCTCAAACCAGTTTCAGAGGAGAAATGAGGCTGAAATGACAGAACTTTGTCTCTCATCTCTATTGAAAAAGTAACAACATGGCATGTCTTCCCTGCAAGTTCCCATTACTTTGGTCTCACCAAAGCCTCACCAGGTAGCCCTCTTGGAAGGGAACTATACCTGAAGAAGAATGTAAGTTAAGTCTGAAGCAAGTGTAAGCCATAGAATGAAAGACTCCAGTTCTGAGCCCGGAGCTGTCCCTAGGCATATGGTGGGTATTGGGTAGGCACATATCCTATCAGTCTCTACATACTTAAGCCTTAGCAGCTCCTTGCCAATATTTTGGGTAGCTGAGTGTCTAAGTGAAATAAGAATGTAAATACTGGAAACCCCAAGTTGAAAAGAGCACAGTGATAAGGGAAGAGGTAGGATTTTTTTAGATACCCAGGATGTGCTGGTGCCATCATTCATAAACGTTTCATTAGCTCATGTGTGCCCACATGACCAGGGATCTTTCTCTGCCTCCTGTGGAGCCAGTCATCAGCACCCTGCTTTGTTTTGTTTTTTTCTCTGCTGTTTTCTATTCTATTAAGTTTGTTTAATCATATCTGGAGTATATAGTAGCAGGAGAGTTGTTACCCAACTGCTGAACGGCTGAAACCCATGTGGGGGGTGAAAAGCAAATGCTCCCAGGGCTCTGCTTGAACTGGTACCACCACGAGACTTTCCCTGAGCTCTTCCTATCTCTTGGGGGCTCCCCTCTCTGCATCACTCTTCTCCTGCAGCCCCAGGGGAGCTGGTTGACGCTTTTCCTTGTGGAAGGGCAGGGAGCTTGCAGGTAGTGCCCATGACCAGATCACATCACAGAGCTGTGTAGTCTCATATCATGCCCCGAAGAATTTTTACAGCCAATATTTAACAAGTCAGCCTGAAAATACAGCTGGACTCTATAACTGTTCATTTATTCAGACGAAGTGAAGCTTTTTGGCTAGGTGCCCCTGGTGAGGCCTTGGGGAATACAACTGCAGAATACTGATGATTCTTTTAAGTTTGGACATGGGACTCAAACTGAGCTCTACAGTATAGCCCCTGTCCACTGGCAGGGATCCTCCGCCAACCCCTGGAAGGTGGTAGGTCCGCCTTCCGCTGGACCCAGCTGGGGACTCTGCCTCTGGAGAGCTGGGGGTGGGGCGAGGGGCTTGTGGAAAGCTGAGCCTTCAGCTTTGGCTAGCTACGTTGTGTTTAAATCTAGCATCAGAAGTAATACATGAACTTTAAACCAAAACTATTTTTTCTTTCTCTCTCTCTCTTTAACATCTTGCTTCTACTTTTTTCAGTGGGGCCTTACATATCTTGGAAACACATACGTACATGGAACCCGGTAGACAAGAACAGAGGCTAGCAGAAGTATATGCTGGGAAATCCTTGATTTCCTGACAAATTCAATATTTCTATTTTTCCCTCACTCCCATTAATGATGAAAGCCACATATTTTCTCAAGGGAAGGCAAGTCATTCAACATGAAAGTTGATAAAAATTCTACCCAATTGGCATACCCAATGGGTGTAAATTATGAATGAATAACTCTGGGTTTGGTGAATGAAATAAACAAATTTAAATAAATTTGTTTTAAAATGCTAGAAATGACTTTGTTCAAACTCAACTCACTTTTAGAAGCCTATAGTAGACAATCTAAGAGAACTCCCTTTGATGAGTTGTGAAAGGACTATGTATATGCTTTAGTGTAAAGGAAGTCTAAGATTGTATCTATAAAATAAATATTTGAATTAACATCCCATTAAAAAAAATAGTCTTGTCTCTTGGTGCCAAAGAGACAGAATAGGAGGGTAGGTGGTGGGTTCAGAGCCAGTGTGCCTAACTTTAGTGTCTGCTGTCATAAACTGGGACTGTCTCAATTTTAGTAATTAATATTTCTGTACCCAGCTTCCTCACTTGAAAAACAAACATGTGAATTTAGTAAGATGACTTTCTCTGAAACTCACTACTCTTATTTATTTATTTATTTATTTATTTATTTATTTTTATTTATTTATTTTTTAGCACTCATATGTGTTCATGACTAGATGGCTAGTGTTCATGTTGATCTAGTTGAATCAAGTAACACCAATCTCCAATACTAGGGGAATTCAAAATAGAATATCTTGCTACATCAGCCACTGAATACCATTTTCAAAATATTTCTTACTCTGGAAACAAAAACAAACCTAACCCAAATGTGAAGGCCTTAGTTTGGTTAGAAAAACTTTTATAATGAAAGGATGCTCTGCTCTCTGAAACTGGGTGCAGGCAGCTTTGGAGAGCTGAGCATCCCTGGTGAGTAGGTCTGAGGCCGAATCCAGGTTTTCTGTTAGTGGTGATGGTTTCACTGGATCATTAATACACTTGGGCAGAGGCAGGAGAGAAAACCCTCTACGTATTTGAACAAGATGTCAGGAATGGTCTTTTCAAGAAGAAGAAGGCAAACATTGGAGAGATTTGGATTTTAGTGGTTCCACTAATTCCTAATCAAGGTGGCAGGACACAATGGAGACATTTCCCATAGGGATCAGATACCCAGACAGAGGCTTTTAGAGATCTTGGGAGGTTTGCTTTCGCTTCACGGTATCTTCTCTCTCTCCTCTCCTCTTTGAATCCTCTGTTCTAACTTCTGGCAAAGTTCAGTGACTGACACATGGCAGGAAACACTTATTTGAAACAGCTCTCCCAGGATAACCAACCTTCCCTCCATTTTTACATAGAAAAATCTAAAACTATCTTGGCACCAACCAAGTTTTATCATCCTTTTATATAGTTGTATCAGCCTTGGCAACATTTAAAAGCAAGGCAACTCTGAAATGGTTTCTTCAGGATGCAAGCATGTCAAGGCCTAAGGCACACACTGGATCACTGGTTGCTGGTTTCCATGAGACCCAGACCTGGGCCAGCTACCAAACGAGCCAAGCGAGTCAGTGACTCACAGTCATAATCCATTGGTCCGGTTGTGGATTACCTTAATTAACTAGTTCATAATCAGCATGGTTTGTATATGTACGTGTATTCACTCAAAAAACAAGGTTATCATATTGACAGGCTTTGTTCTAGCTGTTTAAAATGCATCAGTCTATGTATGATAAGGTACTTATGGTACTTAATGTATTTTTTGCTCGGTAATACACACCTAACCATATGATACACCTAGGGTTTTAAGGAGGAAAATAAGAAAAAAATAATAATCTGAACCAAAGGGTGTGTTAAAATATTTAATAAAATACCGTATTTTTCACTCCATAAGACGCATGGGCATTTTCCCCTCCACTTTTTGGTGGGAAAAGTACATCTTATGGAGCGAAAAATACGGTATCTCAGTAACTTAAAGCAGTGGTTCCCAACCCCCAGGCCATGGACTGGTACCGGTCTGTGGGCCATTTGGTACTGGTCCACAGAGAAAGAATAAATAACTTACATTATTTTTGTTTTATTTATATTTAAGTTTGAACGATGTTTTATTTTTAAAAAATGACCAGATTTCCTCTGTTACATCCGTCTAAGACTCACTTTTGATGTTTGTCTTGTAAGTTCAACAATTATATTTAAAAATACCACAGTTTTTACGCCAGTTGCATAATTTTATTTTGTGCATTTATCCATCCCACCATAAAGGCTGGTCCATGAAAACATTTTCTGACATTAAACCTGTCCGTGGCCCAAAAAAGGTTGGGGACCACTGATTTAAGGTATTGGGTACTTATGAACTGTATTACCTGTCAGGTGAGGAAAGAAACATGTAGGAGAAAGAAAGGCCTCAGACTGTAACTTGGCTTTGCTGTGTTGGCTAGTTAATAATCTTCAGAGTCTTCATTTCCATGTTAGCAGCAAAGCTGAATAAAGAAATATGCCTTGAAGATGCAGAGTTGTGTTTTCTGAAACTCCAAAGTCCTCTTCAGGCTTGTCACCTGATAAGTCCTTTCTGTCTCTTCCTGCAGGTGGTGTAGCAATTACACCCCCTCAGGCAGGACCATGGAGCTCAACATCATTAGTGTTCAATCCATCCACTTCGATGGTCCCAGGAGCCATGATGGGCGGTCAGCCTTCCGGATTCGGCCAGCCAGTGGTGTTCACCACAAGCCCAGCTGTTCCAGGTTGGAACCAGCCTTCATCCTTTGCAGCCTCACCTTCCCCTCCAGCCCCTGTCGTTTGGGGTCCATCAGCACCTGTGCCATCTAACACTTGGTCATCAGCAAGCCCTTTGGGGAACCCTTTTCAGAGCAATATTTTCCCAGCTCCTGCTGTGTCCCCACAGCCGCCTGCCATGCTCTCCTCCCTCCTGGTCACTCCTCCTCAGCCCCCTCCCAGAACTGTCCCTCCAAAGGACATCTCCACCGATGCCTTCGTTGCCTTGGACCCACTCGGGGATAAGGAAGTCAAGGAAGTGAAGGAAATGTTTAAGGACTTGCAGCTGCGGCAGCCTCCTGTTGTACCCGCACGGAAGGGGGACCAGACATCTTCTGGGACTTCAAGTGCCTTCGCTAGTTATTTCAACAGCAAAGTGGGCATTCCTCAGGAGAATGCAGACCATGATGACTTTGATGCCAATCAACTGTTGAAAAAGATCAATGGTAAGCTACCCATCCCTTGGTCTACTACACCAACGAGTATGTTGGTTTGCAGTAAAATGGGCCCACAGAGTCCCCCAAAAGAATACCCTCCCACCCACCAACAGCCTGTTCTTCTTGTTTCTTTGTTTTGGTTTTTTTTGTATGTGTGTTTGTTTTTTGTAATCAGTAGTTATGGAGACAACCATTTATTTACCTTATGAAGCTCTTTACCTAACGCTTTCTAAGGTCTGGCCCAATGCTGCCCTCTTGTGACAAATCTTAAAAGGGCTGCCAAGAGCGATGGAAAATCAATGGGTCATGGCACCTGGAGGGTGGCATAATAAAGCCTCAGCCAGGCTTGTGCCTTCGGTGAGGGAATTCTGAATCTCTTCCACTTCAAGTAAATGAATGTCCATGGTGTCCTCTTCTGAGAAGGGAGGAAGCTGTATGTAATAATCAGGAGTCCCCATGTTCTGCAGTGATTTTTGTTCCATTGATGTAAATTTCAAAACTCTGGAACTTGCCTTCTAAGATGAGCCTGATTGGGGACTTCTGTCTGTATTTGGGGAAAGCTTGTCTACTGACCACTCACTTGGGTTTTTTCGCCTTTTAGAACCACCAAAGCCAGCTCCCAGACAAGGTGCCCTGCCAGTTACCAAATCTCCTGACAATGCGTTTGAGAACCCTTTCTCTAAAAACGCTTTCAGTTCACCACAAGCTTCTGTAAGTATTAGCTGCTGCCAACTGATGCTCCAAAGTGTTTGCCTCTTCAGTTACCCTTGTTTGTAGGCGAGTAGTAGCTTTCTGATGGTAAAGGGCATTTGAATAAGATTTATCATCGACAACGAGCACAGGGTAAACATCAGCTCAATCCAGGGAAAGATTATTTCTGCAGGGATGACTCTTCTGAACTTGGGACGTGAATATCATATAGAAAAAGCCTTTTGTGTCTCACTGAACCTGACTCACGAAAACATTTTGGGGGAAAATCAATGCAAAATACTACCTTAAAAGATCTTTCAAAGATTAAGTTTCTGATTTCCCACTCGTGGTTCTTTAGTTCATAAAAATATACTTCCCATTTGGGAGGGGCAAACATAATTTACCTGAACCTTGGTTGTGATGTAAATAATAAGTATACATCGCTAGTTACAAACTAGAAAATACAAAATATTGTAGACCCTTCTGCGACCTAAGCGATTTTTAAAGAAATTAGAAAAGTCTTAAGTAGAGGGGTTTTTTTTTATAACTATAATGAGACCTACTGACTGATTGTTTATATTTTCATAGATGGCTTCTCCTCAACCCGCTTCTCCTGAAGTATATAGGGATCCTTTTGGAAGTCCTTTTGCCTAATTTCGTAAGTAGGGTGGCCTAGAGGGGGAGGGGGAAATCTTAATGGGGCCGAGGTTAAATCTCTGTCATTTAGAAGTAATAGACATGGAAACCTACTTAGCTACTTTGATAATGACAAGGCTGGGCATTTAAAAATAGAGTCGTTATCTCTATCATAGGCATACGGGTTTCTACCATATCCTGTGCTTTGATACTTCAGTTCTGTACAGAAGTAAAGCACAAGAGGACACAGAACAGCTTTCTAGTTTTTTGTTTTGTTTTGTTTCTTGTTCTTTTGTTTACCTTCATAATGAAGTGATTGCAAAGCATCCTGGCAATTACTTGGCAACTATAGACTAGCAATTTTCAACTTTTTTTCATCTCATGGCACACACAAACTAATTACTATGATTCTGCAGTACACCAAAAAATATATTCTATTTTTTTGCCAAACTGACAAAAAAAAATAGGTATAATTTTGATTCATTCACACAGGATGCCTATTGCCAGCTTTTAATTGAACAATCTAAGGGAAATGAGGTCAGTAATGTCCTTGACTACAGTGTCAGGTATTGCATGTTTTAAGAATTTTTGCGGCATCCCAGTTAAAATCACTGGGTTCAAAATCTGTGGACCTTCTGAAGCCACCAAACAGGTCAGCTAAACAGACGATGATCATGGCACTTCTGCCTCCCAAATCACTACTTATTTGTTAGTGAGGGTCTTCAAAGCTGGTCTGAAATAGTCTGATGGCATTAAATCCCGAAGTGGTGACAGTTGCCTATACTCTTTCAAAAGCAGTGTGGAGTGCAGGTGAGTTTGCAGGTTGATTCTTCTCACTCAACAGAGGATTTCAGCCTCCGTTGTCAGTGTAACCACCATAATGCTAAGTCCCTGGGAGGCCTCAGCACAACCCTGTCTTTCTCAACAGTGAGCGGAAGCACCTTTGACTGAAGTTAAAAGATTGAAGTTAGTGAAGGAAAGTAGACTTATGAGCATTTTAGAGGAGGCGGGACATAGCGGGTCAGGGAAAACAAGAGAAAAAGTAAAAAGAACCCTTTATTTTTCAGTCTTTTCCCATCCAAGTAGACTTCTAAACTATGCCTTGACCCACCTTGAATTTAGTTGTTTTAAATAGATAAATATCTTCACTCTGACAGCAGTAAGATTAAGTTTATTTGCAGTTTGGATCATCCCCCCTCGATCTGTTTCTACAATTACAGTGTTTTGTAAAGGGCTTTTTGTTTTTTCATTTTCTTTTGTGTTTTTTTTTAATAAAATCTGCTTCAGAGGACTGGGTGGGATTATTGAAAAGGCTAATTCTAGGGCCTAAACACCTCAGCCCTAAAGTATCCCCATCTGGTGCTGAGCACAAAAGCGTCATAAGTCCTAGCGGGGACTCATTCTCACCATTGTCTCCAGGGAGACATTGAACAAGTAGGAAATAATAAAGTACACTAGAAGTGTGGGAGGATCGTTTGCACTAAATTGAATTGATTCAAGTTCTCTTTGGAGGCCGTTTCTTCTTTAAGTCGTGAAAGAAAAATAAACCTGAGTCACCCGGCTAAACTTACAGAATGGGAGGGGAACTATCATGGGAGAAAATAACGAACATTATTGATCACTTGTGCTAAACACTTTAGTACAGGTCTGACATTTATTATCTTATTTAATCCTCTTGCATCAGCCCTAGGAGATGCTATTACTGACATTTTAAATAATTACTTGGTATTTAATACATTGATATTCAATCCAAAAATTCTAACTACACATTTTTTCTTCTCCATGCTTCTTTAGCAACTTGGCTTGCTGACACTACAGAGGAACAGAAAGGTTGGCCTTCGTAGTCAAAGACAAAGCTGATAGCCAGATGAACCCTGACCTCTGCCCTTGTCTCAGCTTTGACATATTATCTGTTGCCTTACTTTTGGCTGCCCCTGCTACTTGTAAAATGCCTCTCACTTTCTGATTAGGTTAAAGCTAAGCTGAATCTATGGCTTTAAATAAATTAAGATCCTAAAGTCTCTAGCTTAAATGTAAATGAAATAGTTTCCCTACTTGAACCCTTGCCTAGTGTGTCCCTAAAGGCTTCTAGAACATTCTACCATGCACCCTCTAGTTGGGCAATGCAGCCACCACAAGACTCTTATCCGAGTCTCACCCCTCAGATAAGACTGCTTTAAATAAATTTTAAAATCTCTACTGTTCAAGGTGGTGTGAGGGTTCTATTTTAGAGCATTGAAACCTAAAAATCATGGTAGAGCAAGGCACCTTACATCTGGCTTCAGACCATCACTTCCAGAGAACTTTTAAAGTAAAATTGAAGCAAGTCCAACTCCCCCATAGGTACTTTGGAATCCAACACACCCTAGAACCTTTTTAAAGATATAACTCGTCTTCTTTCTAAAGACCTTTTTTTTTTTTTTTTTCTTTTCAAGGGCAAGGTTATCCTTTTCCCAAGCTGCTAGCTCTTGCCAACGAGGGAAAAACATTTTTTGTCTCTCCTGTCCTTTCCCTCTCATTCTCTTTTCAGTCTGTTTTGCTCCTGGGTTCATATACAATCACCTCCCTTCCACAAGAAATGAAGTTTTATGGAGCAAAATATCTCATGAGTCACAGATTTGAACCCTCGCCACCTTCTCAGTAATCGCTAATCACAGCAACTAGAATTGCAAGCAGGACAGCTGTTACCCTTTCTGCGGAATAGGGGGCCATGTTCTGGAACTGAAGTTTCAGAAGAGTAGTAAATGTCGAAGAAAACCTGAACTCCACTCAGCAATGAAGGACAACACATCACACAGCTCAATGTGATTGTGCCAAACATATTAGGTGCTTATTTGAGGTCACGCTGGACCTTTATCAAGTAACTGGAAAACTTTCTTGAAGCTGCAATCTCAATTAGTTTGAAGATAAATAGAAAACAAAACAAAACTATAGTACAATTATTTGCTCTTATCATTGAAAATCTGATGTCTGCATTATTTTTCTCCTCATAACCTTGGAAACTTTCCCAGTTCATTTTCGCTCCTATTGTTAGCACAGTTCTGAAGGGTTTGTTCTTGCCAAAATGAGTTTTGTTTGTTTTTGTTGGGTTTTTAATGTTGTCTCTTGACCCCTAATGCTCAGGTTCTTGTGGGTGTTAATCAACCACATACGATGTAACCTTTAGGTAGAAGAAGATGGTGTCTGCTCAGGATCTAAACAAGATGGTGGCCTCCTGAACCTCTCTTGATTAGCCCCAACTAGCCCAAGATAAAGTCCTGTGGTTTTATCTTTTATGGTAATAGCTCATCATGTTTGGCATAATTTTTCATCTGGCTTCCTGCTCGGTCATTATAAACACAGACTTGAAATAGTATTGTATATGTCTAAATACCTAAATGTGCTAAACTGGAGGCAATTATTTCTAGGTAGTTTAATTTTGGAAAGTGGAAAATTTTTTGAAAATGATGATCAGCCACATAATTGTTTTATACATACTTGTTTTCTTGTGCACTTTTCTGTATGCAAATAAAGCTATAAATTTACTCATTTCAATAAACTGGAATGGCAGAATCTCATATGTTACCATCAGTTCATTCTAACATTTGACCCCTCTTTTGTGCTAATGTGTTAGAGTCAAGGTATAAGATATACCTAGGTGAATAAACGTTAGTTATAACACATTGTGCATTGTCACAAAGACAAAGAGCAAGTGGAAATCCATGAAACAGGACCATGAATAAGTTATTATTTGACATCTTTCAATTCTTTATTTTCCTCTTTCAGACCTACATACCCCCTCCTGGGCATTTAATGGGAGCCCAATGGATAAGTCCTGTACCAGAACAACCTCAATTGATGTCAGGAATAAAAATCATTTAATAGGGAATTCTTGACTCACACTTTACCCCTCTCATCCTTGTTGGACCTCACCAAGACAACTGTAGACAGGCCCAGGTGGGTGCAGGTCATTCAGGAGAACTTCCGTGTGAGGTGGTCTGGCCAATGGTCAGATATCTTTAGCATTAGGACACTCTCCCCTATATAGAAGTTCAAGGTTCTCATTCTTCTTAAGAAGACCTAGATATATGAGGAAGATAACCCCAAGGCCGGCCTTGCTTGGATACAGAAGTCTTAGTGTTAAACTTGACTTCTCTGGAAATAAGACAAATGTTGGGAGGAGGGGGGAGGGGGGGAGGGAATTGTCTTTGATTGGTGTTTACTGTTATAGGATGTTTGATATTACTGCCTTACCATTCCCCTTACCTGAAACATTTGGTCTCTTTCGGACAACAATGAGTAGAATATTGATAAACTCACATAAAAATAGCTTCCAGAAAGCCACAAGTAGAGAGGGCTGCAGACGCTCTGCAATGTGTCTGACACACTGAGCCTGTGTGCTGTTTCCATGTGGCTTAATCTGTAAGCTCTTACCCGAGGTTAACCCTCACACATGTGTTCAAGGAGTGAACATTCATTCAGCATAGTAGAAATTACTGTTCTTTAGTCACAGGTACTACTCACACCTGTATACTGGCAGCTCAATTCTTTTTTTTTTATAACCTATCCCATTTTATTATATTTGTTCGTTTGTTTCTCTTATCTTTTTTTTATAAATAAATTTTTATTAATTTTAATGGGGTGACATCAATAAATCAGGGTACATATATTCAAAGAAAACATGTCCAGGTTATCTTGTCATTCAATTCTGTTGCATACCCATCACCCAAAGAGAGATTGTCCTCCGTCACCTTCTAGCTAGTTTTCTTTGTGCCCCTCCCTCTCCCCCTCCCCCTCCCCCTCCCCCTCCCCCTCCCCCTCCCTTTCCTTCCCTCCTCCCACCCCCAACCCCCCACCCCCCGTAACCACCACACTCTTGTCCATGTCTCTTAGTCTTGTTTTTTTTTTTGTTTTGTTTTGGGTTTTTTTGTATTTTTCTGAAGCTGGAAATGGGGAGAGACAGTCAGACAGACTCCCGCATGCCCGGATCGGGATCCACCCGGCACGCCCACCAGGGGCGACGCTCTGCCCACCAGGGGGCGATGCTCTGGCCCTCCGGGGCGTCGCTCTGCTGCGACCAGAGCCACTCTAGTGCCTGGAGCAGAGGCCAAGGAGCCATCCCCAGCACCCGGGCCATCTTTGCTCCAATGGAGCCTTGGCTGCGGGAGGGGAAGAGAGAGACAGAGAGGAAGGAGGGGGGGTGGAGAAGCAAATGGGCGCTTCTCCTATGTGCCCTGGCCGGGAATCGAACCCGGGTCCCCCGCACGCCAGGCCGACGCTCTACCGCTGAGCCAACCGGCCAGGGCCTCTTAGTCTTGTTTTTTATGTCCCACCAATGTATGGAATCCTGCAGTTCTTGTTTTTTTCTGATTTACTTATTTTACTTCGTATAATGTTATCAAGATCCCACCATTTTGTTGTAAGTGATCCAATGTCATAATTTCTTATGGCTGAATAGTATAACATGATGTATATGTGCCATATCTTTTTTATCTAGTCTTCTATTTTTTTTTTACAGTGATTAAAGCCTTTAAGCAAACTCTTGGCCAATACAGCAAGAATCCATAAAAGAGTAGTGTCCTTAACATGTTCACCAAGTCCAAGTTGGCCCCATCACCATGCCAAATCCCTGAAAAATGCAACCCAACCCCAATTCAGTCTGTTAGGAGCTGTCACAAGGAGCAGGAGTCCAGGAAAAGTCCGCATCCAGGAAAAGTCCACATGGCACTGGAATTGTTGTCACAATTCTATACTTTGCAGCTCAGGTCCAAGTCCCAATGACCGCTGCTTCTAGCTGGTAATGATTCAAGTAGACTGGAAAAGCCATCTGCAGCATGTGTGGATATGGAGCTTCTATTCTCCTCTGCCTGGAGAGATGAGACCAGGTTGCTTTTCCCTGGAGCTCTGAGACTGTGGCTTGGTAAAGAGAACCTTGGGATACACTAAGCTGGGTCTAGCAGTTCAATTCTTATGGTAACCATGTCCTACCTGGAGGAGGGCTTCGGTTAGGCATCAGAGAGATCCAAGCTAAAAGCTGAACGTTAACAGCATGTGCCCACCTTTCTCACATAAAGGCAATACAAAGAGAGAAGTTATTGATTTTTCTTAAGATAACCTCACATTTGTGAATTGATTTGCCATTTATACAGTATAACTCCATTCTGTCACTATTTTAACTCTGGGAGGTGGGATGTGTGTCTGTCTCATCGTGTCTGAGAATGGCGGCCATGCTTTAAGACAGCTGCAGTCAGTTCCAACTCTTCATGAGTTTCCACAGTATCTCACTGTAAAACTGTGACTGGTACGAAGACCTTTTCAGTCAGTGATTTCAACCCTTCTGTCAACTGGTGTCTAGAGAAAGCCACGCAGAACACAATTCTGTGTCTTTCCTGTGCTGAAAGCAGGGAGGGGAAAGGACAGGGAATGCAGCCAGCTCAGGAGTTGGTTGACCCTGAGACAAACAGGTGTGTGAGGACTCTGACCCGAATTCCCGGAACGGGGTCAATACAAAGTATGCTAATGAGAGATAGGAGCTCCCCTAAAAGTCCCTGGCAAATATTTAAGCTACTACTGCTGGAAGAGATTAGTAAATAATAAAACACTGAATTGCTGATGGTAAAGGTTTGAACTAATTCCCTTCCATTAAAAATAAGAAAGACTGACGGTAATGCTGATGGACAAGGACCAGGCACGTGTCAACTCGCCCAGTGAGGGACTGAGCCCCCACTTGCCCTCATTTCTCTGGAATTGTGTACTTAGTTACTGAAACTGTCCCGTGTGCTGAAATCATACGAAGTCCAGTCTCTGGGAAGATAACAGTGCAGGCAAAGGAACAGCTTCTGTGTTGACCAAAGATGAGGTGGTTATAAGGGAAGAAAAAGAAACCTGTTCTGAAAGTTTTCATGACAACTTTTTCTCAGGATGTTAGTCATGCAGTTTTCTGTCCATTCTTGTTCCATCTGGTTGCCTTCAATCACTACAATTTTACCTCAGTTGTAAGACATTATTGCCATTCCAAAAGTTACATGCCCTGAAGAGCTGAAGCTCAGCTGTGGGTGTTTCCAGGGTGCATCTGCAGCTGCCCCCACCTGGGACTTAGTCACACTAATTGATCATCACAGACCCTTTTGTCTGGAGCAAGGGAGTCAATGAAGAGGGAGGAGGTGGAAAATGGAAGGCTGGCTATGACGTTGGCCTCCCTGCCTCCTCACTAAGACACTGGTTTAGAGCCTTTCTGGTGGAAATGATGGGGCTGGAGGCAGGAGGAGTTGTTTTCTTTTGAGGAAAGACTGGGCACAGGCCAGCAGTTCAGAGCCCATGTACCTGTTAGTAAAAATGGACTGCAGAGATAGAAAGGCTCACAGTGGCTAAAATTATATAGTAAGGGAGTATTTTTCTCACATTAAAAAAAATCTAGATTAATGGCTACCAGTTTGGGTTCAATAATGCCCTTACAGACAGAGACTTTTTCCTAGCTTTTCACTCCAACATTTGTAGCCTTTTGGCTTTCTGCCCCACGGTTATTGCCCCTTAGTCACAAAATGGCTGCATAGATCTATAGGAGGGCTAGAGGGGAAAAGGTAGCACAATTCAATGTCTCCTCCTTGTACTGGGCATTTCAGTTTGTCCCAAGGGTTCCCAGTAGAAGTCAGCTATGTCATGGCAACTGCGAGGTGCAAGAGAGGTTAGGAAATCAAGCTTAAAATTGTTTCCAACCTCTGTAATGAAGGCAGTTAAGGAAGAGGCATGGCAGGCTAGATGATTTGTGAGGCCTGGGACAAAATTAAATTCCATTGTTCAAACAACAGGAAAAGAATGCCGTTAAGGACATTGAATAGGAACTTCCTTTCTTCTTTCTGCAGCCTTTCTCATATCGTTATGTATTTTACCTGCTAGATGTTCTAGAGAAAAAAAGTGAAAATATTAAGTATTCACATGAATCTTACCACACTAATCTTTAACTCATAATTAGAATCACTGAAATTACACAGTTTGCATTTCATAATTCTTATATGCATATACACTCCATTCCTGCCAGAACAATGGAAACGCTGCACAAAACAAACTTGGCTGTGTGTAATTCACTTCCTGACAAGTGTGCATCCTGCCGCGCACCTAGTTTACTGAGTAGAGAAAGATGGGAGGGGAGGAGAAGAACCTGTGGGTTGCTCTATCCTTTCCCTGTCATAAGTAGATGGCTAATGCAGGGAAGTAACACTAGTGAGAAGGGTATGACACTTTGTCTTGGACATTTGTGTTTCTTTTTGTGTTGGAAGCAAGTTCTAGTTCAAAAGAACAGTGTGACGTCTCAGCACTGTCACTTAGTCATTGACACAATACACTTACCTTATGTTCACTTCTGCTTTGAGTTACTGAACTGCCACACATCATGGGCCCACCTGAATTTTGTATTCTTGGGGAGACAGAAACACTGTGCAAATGGGGTGACATTTTCTCTGCCAGTTTCCTCTGTCCATGGGCTTGCTTCATTCTCCCATTGGACTTTGCTTTCAAAACAAAAGTCCTAATATAAAATTAAGAATTTCCTGACCAGGCGGTGGCACAGTGGATAGAGAGTCGGACTGGGATGCAGAGGACCCAGGTTTGAGACCCCGAGGTTGCCAGCTTGAGTGCGGGCTCATCTGGTTTGAGCAAAGCTCACCAGCTTGGACCCAAGGTCACTGGCTCGAGCAAGGGGTTAGTTACTCAGTCTGCTGTAGCCCCACAGTCAAGGCACATATGAGAAAGCAATCAATGAACAACTAAGGTGTCTCAACGAAAAACTAATGATTGATGCTTCTCATCTCTCTCTGTTCCTATCTGTCTGTCTCTATTTATCCCTCTCTCTGACTCTCTCTGTCTCTGTAAAAACAAAAAAATAAAGAATTTCAACAGAGCAACACTAGAGCAATGAACCTGGGGTGGGGCCATTCTGAGTGCTCAGCCCCGCCCACTGCACCAGAGGCACGCCCACAAAGCCTGCCTTGGCAAGGAGGCTTGACCATGAGTGAGGGCTTAGCCAGTGTGACTCCCACAGGCCCGGTGAGACTTTAACCCAGCATTGGCCCACCTCCAAACAGTCTTTGACTCTGTAGCAGTCTCTGGGAAGAAGACAAGCACCCCTATTGGAGGGCATAGTCAGCAAAGCCCAGGGCGAGACAGCTCGACTAGAAAGTGGAAGCTAACAGGTGCAGAGGACTGACTAGTGCTGTGTGTTAGGACTAGGAGGATTACCAGAGACAATACAAATTGGAAGGAGGCAGGGAACTAAAAGCCACTGCACAGAAGGCTTGAATGTTGACATAACCTGATATGAACTCCACAGGATATGCCATTTTGGGGGAAGGGTATGGAGAGGACTGTAAAGCTCCCAAGCGTGCACTTCCTTTTTGTAAATTTACATGTGTGTATATAGATATAGTTCAATAAATTATTTAGATCAGCACATGGTAGCCAATCCCCACTATATCTTAAATTTCAGCCTGACCTGTGGTGGCGCAGTGGATAAAGCATCAACCTGGAATGCTGAGGTCACCAGTTCAAAACCCTGGGCTTGCCTAGTCAAGGCACATATGGGAATTGATGCTTTCTGCTCTCCTCTCTTCTCTCTCTCTCTCTCTAAAATGAATATTTTTTAAATCTTAAATTTCATAGTACAAATCATTAGATAAATAGAATTACATATATACATGTACTCAAATTTAACTTTGCCAGACTACATCTATCTTTTTTAAAAAATTTTATTGATTGATTTTTTTAGAGGGAGTAAGGTAAAGAGATTTAGAGAGAGAGAGGGAGGGTGAGAGAGAGAAACACTGACTTCTTGTTTCAGTTATTTATGCATTCATTGGTTGATTCTTGTATGTGTCTAGATGGGAGATCAAATCTACAACCTTGGTGCTTTGGGACAACGTTCCAACCAACTGAGCTCCTCAGCCTGGACTAAAATACATCCTTCTTATAAAAGAATTTTACCAGAGTCAAGGATTTTAGCATTAATATTTGGGAGCAGGAACTGTGAAAATACAGATTACTTTCAAGCTTAAAATAAAGAATAACATAGTCAAAAAAAATCTATGTGGCCCTGGCTGGTTGCTCAGTAGATAGAACATTGTCTCAGCCTGAGGACATCCCTGGTTCAATCTCTGGCCAGGGCACACACGAAAACCAACCATCTGCGTCTCTCCTTCTCCCTCCCTCCCTTCTCTCTCTCTTCCCCTCCCATAGCCAATGGCTTGATTGGTTCAAGCATGGGTCCCAGGTGCTGAGGACAGCTCAGCTGATTCAAGCATTGGATCCTGATGGCTGTTGCCCGGTGTAGCTCAATATGGGCACATGCGGGAGTTTGTCTCCCTATCTCTTCTCCTCTCACTTAAAAAAAAAAAGAAAGAAAGAAAGAAATCTATGCCTGCCAGATAGTTTGGTTGGTTAGAACTTCATCCCTATGTATGGAATTTGCCCGTTCGATCCCTGGTCAGAGCACATACAGAAACAGATTGAGGTTTCCATCTCTCTCTCCTTTCTCTTCCCCACCTCAAATCAATTTTAAAAATTTAAATTGTATTCAAAACCATGCAATTATTCTCCTGAATTATAATGCTGCAGATGAAGAATCTACGACAAGAGAATAGATTTGCATCATAAACATAGAATCACTTAAAACAATGGGAAGGCAAAGTAACAAAAAGAAAAAAATGCAAATGTTAAGTTTACCTGGAATAACCAAAGCCTAAACTTGGATTCATCTTGAATACATATTTTTAAACAAAAAAATAAAAATAAACAATGGTTTCCCAATATCTTCCTTCCTGAAGTGCCTTGTAAATCTCCATTTCACTCCATTGCAAGCATGCTGCTGCCAGATTTTAAAAACAATGGTGGATTCAGGGATGAGTCCTGGGAGTCACTGAAGAATAGCATCAACATACCCACAATGTATACCACCTACAAACACTATTCTGAATGTATTACAATAAACAATCTAATCTTCATTTCAACTCTGTGAGGTGGGCTGCAACTCCCACCAACACCATTTCATAGAAGAGAGTACTGAGGGACAAAGAACTTAAGGTACCGCCCAAAGCCACATAGCTAGCAAGTGGCTAAGGCTAAGGGGAAACCCCACCCCAGCTGCCTATGTCCTCGCTCTTAACCTCAATTTAACCGCTTAACCACTCCATTGCCTCTTAAGACTGGCACCATTCCCATTTACAGAGGTACATCTTACATTCATCAAGACTTTATTCTCTTCATAGTACTTTTCTTGTACTTCTTATTATCAATATGCTTATCACAAAAATGAGTGAAAAGGATATATTTTCACTTTTTTTGAGAGAGAGAGACAGAGAGAGAGACAGAGAGAGGGACAGACAGGAATAGGAAGGAAGAGAGATGAGAATCATCAATTCGTCGTTGCAGCACCTTAGATGTTCATTGATTGCTTTCTCATATGTGCCTTGACCAGGGGGCTCCAGCTGAGCCAGTGACCCCTTGCTCAAGCCAGTGACCTTCTGGCTCAAGGTAGCGACCATGGAGACATGTAATGATCCCAAACTCAAGTCAGCCACCCTGCACTCAAGCCAGATGAGCCTGCTCTCAAGCCAGTGACCTCAGGGGTTTTGAACCTGGGTCCTCAGCATCCCAGGTTCACACTCTACTACCTGGTCATGTTGTTTTCATTTTTAAAATTAATTAATTTTTTTAACTAAATTTTTTAAGGTTTTATTTATTTACCATATTTCCCTGTGTATAAGACGCATTCTTTTTTGAAAAATTTGGGGTCTAAATACTGAGTGCATCCTATACAGTGGTTGTAGATTTTTATTACTTGCATTTACCACTTTTTCGCACTTGTTTTTGTGCTCATTATTGAAGACAGTGATTCGTCATCATACACAGATGAGGACAAGCTAATGGATGGGAGTTCTGACAGTGATGAGTAGTTGTATAAAGTTTATGATGAATAAAACTTGAATTCAATAACTTTATGTAATACATTTTTTTTCAAATTTCAGGCCCCAAAGTTAAGGTGTGTTTTATACATTGGGATGTCTTATACATGGGGAAAGACGGTATTTTAGAGGGGAGAGAGAGAGAGAGAGGGAGGGAGGGAGGGAGGGACAGAGATAGAAGGCAAGAGGAGCAGGAGCATCAACTCCCATATGTGCCTTGACTGGGCAAGCCCAGGGATTCGAACCCATGACCTCAGAGTTCCAGGTTGATGCTTTATCCACTGCACCACCACAGGTCAGGCCTTTGTTCATTTTTAATTCGGCAAGTTAATACTGCTTTGGCCTTTCCAGAGCTCACTTTCAGGATGGATTATCACTTCAAAATTAAAAGTTTCTAGTTCTAAATGCAACACATCAATTTATCCTCACATTTAGTCCGTTCTAACTCAGGTTTTACCCACCAGAATGTTTCTGTTTTCAATATAACCCTCTGACTGCTCACAATGAAAGATGGGTTATGAGCCAGATTCTCCCAATTTCCTCTCCATTATAAATAGTAACCATCCTGCATCTGCTTACAGTCAGGTTAGATGTGTGTTCCATGGTCAATGAGGAATGCTGTTCGCAAAAGCCTGTTTTGTAACAGGAAACCTGTTGTATAATTTCATCAAAATCTTACATCCAGTGGTCTCATGCTCTTAATTGAACTGATCATACCTCTGCATTGATAACACATAGTTTATTTAAATTCTCTTCTCTTAAGTTCTTCAGGGTTCAAAGAAGCCTATCAAGGCCCTGGCTGGTTGATTCCGCGGTAGAGTGTCAGCCCGGCGTGAGGAAGTCCCTGGTTCTATTCCCAGTCAGGGCACACAGGAGAAGCACCCATCTGCTTCTCCACCCTTCTCCCTCTCCTTCCTCTCTATCTCTCTCTTCCCCTCCCACAGCCAAGGCTCCATTGGAACAAAATTGGCCCAGGCGCTGAGGACAGCTCCACGGCCTCCACCTCAGGTGCTAGAAGGGCTCTATCAGCAACGGAGCAACACTCCAGATGGGCAAAGCATCGTCCCCTAGTGGGCATGCTGGGTGGATCTCAGTCGGGCGCATGCAGGAGTCTGACTGCCTCCCTGCTTCTAACTTCGAAAAAATACAAAATAAAATAAAATAAAAAAGCCTATTAGTGGTGACGATTTCTTTTTTTCTTTTTCTTTTTTCTTTTTGCTCCAGAGAGACAGACAGACAGGAAGGGAGAGAGATGAGAAGCATCAACTAGTAGTTGTGGCACTTTAGTTGTTCATTGATTGCTATCTCATTTGTGCCTTGACCGGGGGCCTCTAGCTGAGCCAATGACCCCTTGCTCAAGACAGCGACCTCGGGCTCAAGCCAGTGACCATAGGGTCATGTCTATGATCTCACATAGGTTGAGCCTACGTTTAAGCTGACAACCTGGGGTTTCAAACCTGGGACCTCAGCATTTTAGGTCAATGGTCTATCCACTATGCCACCACCTGGTCAGGTTGTTTTTCTCAATCTTTTAATTTGGTAAACAGAAACCCTTGAACTGTAGAGCCTGAAAACGGAACAGGTGAACACACAGCAGAGGTACCTGGGCAGCCCACCAGCAATACACACAAAACCCCAAGATAGGGACAAGCACGAGTCAGTAAAGAGAGAACAAATAAGTGAAGAAAGTGATGCTGGACCAGAACCAGGTGCAGTTCCTGACTGAACTCGGCTAGAATTATCAACCCGCCTTGTCCCTGGAGAGGGAAGCTTAGCAGAATGCCTGCAGAAGACAAATGTATTCCTTAACAGGGTTGAAAATGTGCTTACCCTACATTTGTGTGCAAAGAGAAATGTCTCTTCTTTCTTTCTTCCTTCCTTTCTTTCTTTTCTTTTCTATTTCGTGCTTTATTTCTCTCTTTCACCAGCCCGATCTTCCTCACATGCCTCCACTCACTGGTTATGGGTGCCATCTGCAAGCTCAGCCCAGCCATGCTCACTCCCTCCATAATAACTCTTTCTTTTGGATTGTGCCTAGTATTTCAAATGTCTCTTTTTTCTTTCTGCTCTTCTCTACGATAATGTTTAGTATGATGGGGTGCAGGGGTGGAGGGGGTGTTGAGAAGGAGCTAGATCCTTAGGTCCTTCTGCTATCCCCTGGTTCTTCCAGCATCTACAGCATATTCCTCATCCACCTGGCCACTCCCTGTTGATACCTGTAGCTAAATCTTTTGACTGAAGAATGTAGGCTCTGTCCCTCTCTGTGCATTTGGGGGACCTGCATTTGGGTTCTCCCTGCTACCCAGACCCCCACCTTGACCCTCACTGACACTAGACTCCTGACGTCTGACTGCAAGTGCTTTTCTATCCCAGCCGTCAGCTCCAAGCCCACGTTGTCCCTGAAGTAGCAAGCCTGCCAGCTACCCTCCTGCTCCCTGTTCAGGTCAGAGGGGAACGTTGAAAACTTCTGAGGCCCATGATTGCCAAAGACACCTAGGAAGCCAAGTTCAGTCCCTCCCTCTTTGCCAACCACGTGACACAAAGACTTGTAGTCTGCCCTGGCTTCCCCACACTGGGAACGTCTGACAGCTTTGTTCTCCAGGTCTCAGGTGGCAAGGACAGAAACATCTGTCTCCAATCGCAGCCTACCTACGTATCACACTGGCTCCGTTCTGCAATTCAGCCTGAAAAAGTTACTAAGAGCAGATGCCTCCCAACATCTCCCCCACCCCCACCCCCACCCTCACCCCCACCCTCACCCTCACCATCTTCTCCCCTCTCTGCTTCTCAGGCGGCGGGCTGCTCACAGGCTCTGCGCAATGGCCTGCACTGTGCCGCTGCGGAGAGGCACATGTGACCAATCGCTATTTTATGCTACATCTCCCTTCTTGGGCAACAAGCCTCAGAGCTCAGGCTTGAAGTAGAAAAGTGTCAAGAAGACATAATTTTAAAACCGAAAAATCAAAGAGAGTATAAGATTTGCAAAGCATCATCCTCTAGTATATTTAGTTGGATTTACATGCAGTTAACTGATAAATCTGAATTTGATTTGGTCCTCAAATACTAGGTTTTGTTTGTTTGTTATGGTGGGTTTGTTTGTATTTTTTATCAAAGTCTAAAGATCCAGAAACCAAATATACCTCAACCAAATGACATTAATGGACTATCTAGTAACTACAGAATAACTATGAAGAAACCATTATGAACTTGCTTAACACTTTGTATACTGTCAAATTATTACTGCCATAAAAAGCAAAGATGACTTTCAGATATAGAAACCAGAAAGAAAAAGCAGGTGGTGACTCATTAACAAATATAAAGACTATAAAAGGATCTTCCTGGATAGGGACAGGGTAAGAATTTTGTGTTTGCAAATCAAAGTCACCTGGAGATTTCATAAAAGTACTTGAAGATTGTTAAACTGACATGTTATACCATAAGCCCTGTATTTTTTTGGAGGGGAGGGATTATCATTTCAAGATATCTATACTTTCAAAACAGAATACCCAGAAGGTTCTGGTAAAGAAAATTCAACAGAGCACCCTGTGAAACTTCTGGGTTTAATGGTAGACTTAATTTTAAGAGTGGGTAAGAAAAAGAGTTATAGGTTGAGCAATAAAGAAGACTTTGGTCTTCTTCATTGTCTGACAGGCAAGGTAGAGGGGTTAGCAAACAGAAGTGAAAGAAGAGGAGATGCTGAATCACCTTTTACTTAGCGATTCTGCATGGTCTACATGTGGAAACCATATAAATTGTCTATAAGCAGCAAGCTCAGGAGAGCCTGTGAAACTAATCCCATTAAACACCTCAAGCTTTCTGCATAAAAAGGAGAAAGGGCAAGGAAGGGTGGTGAGCGTAGATAATGTCTACTGTAGGATAGGCAGTCCTGGAAAAACTAGTTCTAAATCTGTTACCTCACCGACCTATCCCTGCTTTATTGGTCTTTGTATGCACTACTGTTCAAAAATCGCCTGTTTATAATTAATAAATATGTATAAATGTTCTTCAAGTCCTATGGCAACACCTTAAAATAATTCAATGATATATAACATCTTGTGCCTTTCTTCTCAGAGTGGTCATTCTGAACCTCAGCTCCAGCCACACATTTGAATGACTCAGCAAGCTTTAAATCGTACTGATGCAAGGCCCTATCCCACATTAATTATTACAGCCAGGTGCGGGTAGGCATCCCTCGTGGTGGGTTCAAGCAAATGGTTCCATCCGAGGATCTATCAGGCTGACAGGACCAGTCATGGGTTTCTAGATCGCATACTATTAGGATAACGCAAAGGCCTTAGGCCAGGTGTGGCCAACAGTTTTTGCCCCAGGCCAGATTAGAAAGAAAATTTTTTTCACAGGTCGGACGAAATATTAAAACTAAAAAAATGTTGTGGAGCGTCGGCCTGGCGTGCGGGAGTCCCGGGTTCGATTCCCGGCCAGGGCACACAGAAGAGGCGCCCATCTGCTTCTCCACCCCTCCCCCTCTCCTTCCTCTCTGTCTCTCTCTTCCCCTCCTTCAGCCAAGGCTCCATTGGAGCAAAGTTGGCCTGGGCGCTGGGGATGGCTCCATGGCCTCTGTCTGCCTCAGGCACTAGAATGGCTCTGGTTGCAACAGAGCAACGCCCCAAGATGGGCAGAGCATCGCTCCCTGGTGGGCGTGCCGGGTGGATCCCTGTTGGGCACATGCGGGAGTCTGTCTGACTGCCTCCCCGTTTCCAACTTCAGAAAAAGAAAAAAAAATGTTAAATACAAAAATGATTTGTTTAAGTAAACAAAATTTTATAATGTAATTTGTTTATGAATAAATGTAAGTAATTTAGTACAACAAATTAACAAAAAAACTAATGTGACATGTTAAGGCACTTTGCATCGCCTATTATTTTTTTAATATCTGGCTCTATACTTGTAGTAGCTATTCTTAACACAGCTTCTAAATGTAAATCATTCAATCTTGATCTTGTACTTTTATTTAGATTCATTAAAGAAAAAGTTTGTTCACAAATATAAGTTGAGCTGAAGATTACTAAATATTCCTTGGCAACTTTTTTTAAATTCCCATATTTTCCATTATTCAATTGCTTATAAAAATTGCACAGATGAGTACAAAAGTTGTAAATCTTTATAGTGGATTTTTTTTTTTTTTTTTGTATTTTTCTGAAACTGGAAACGGGGAGAGACAGTCAGACTCCCGCATGTGCCCGACCGGAATCCACCCGGCACACCCACCAGGGGTGATGCTCTGCCCACCAGGGGGCGATGCTCTGCCCCTCCGGGGCATCGCTCTGCCGAGACCAGAGCCACTCTAGCGCCTGGGGCAGAGGCCAAGGAGCCATCCCCAGCGCCCGGGCCATCTTTGCTCCAATGGAGCCTTGGCTGTGGGAGGGGAAGAGAGAGACAGAGAGGAAGGGGGGGAGGTGGAGAAGCAGATGGGTGCTTCTCCTGTGTGCCCTGGCCGGGAATCAAACCCGGGCCCCCTGCACGCCAGGCCGACAATCTACCGCTGAGCCAACCGGCCAGGACCTTTATAGTGGAATTTTTAAAAAAAATAAAGAAGTATCGCGAATCCATTCAACCAGTTATTGGAAGTTAGCCCTAGATTAGTCACACATGAAAATCTTTTCCGCATATCACTATCTTCTTAAATATCTCGATTTCCAATAATCAAAGATGCTTCTGCTTTTGAATAGCTGAGATTTTAACTTTCATTGATGTACAATGGTTAGATATCATAGTTTATGTATAACGATTTAAAAGTACCACTTATTTCATTTCCACAGTGCGTCATACGGAGAATATTAAAAATTTAATTACGGGCCGCATACACTCATTACAGGGGCTGGATCCAGCCCGTGGACCGTACGTTGGCCACGCCTGCCTTAGGCAGTTGACCTGAATTCTTCAAAATGATGAACTAAAAAGAGAGCCAGGTTGTAAGAGCATTTGATGCTTTGCCTTTCCTACAGGTGCAAATAAGCCATGCGGCTCGTGTTTACATTGGAACATCTCTGTCCGCCTCCCTTTCCAGCCAGGTTACTGCTCTTACTAATTTCAAGTTTACGCTTCCATGGAAATCATTTCAGACTTGTACACACTCCCTCTTCCTCCCTCTCAGAGTCTCCAAAGGTGAGCCACTCCGGGGTTTGCTTGTCAATCATTTTTGTTGTTGTTTTAACACAAGCGTTGCTAATCTCAGCCAGGTTAGTATGCACGGACTCACTGCCATGTTCTTGCAAGAAAATAGCATGCCAAGAACTATGAAATGTCTCTCTTTTGGTTGGATTTTGCACCCAGGAAGGCAATTCAACAAAAAAACCTAATCTAAAACAAACAATAATCATTCTAGTACTCTTGCCCTTTGTTAATAAATGCCTCCGAGGGCCTGTCCGGCCATTCCACAGGGAGCTGCCTAAGCAGACAGATGTCGACCAGCCGGGGCTTCGCCTTGGCCGTAGCAATATGCGTGTTAGAAATCGGAGTCCTGACCGCCGAACCCACCCCCCCCAGGTAAGTCGCTCTTCCTCTTGTCTGTGCAATTTCACTGAGGGCGCTGGCACTTTAAGGTCTACTTCCTCACAGCAAAGTACGTGAAAAATTCTGACCCACAAAGATATGTAGCCTTGGAATTTAAAGTTGGAAAAAAGGTAAGGGTGTGCCTGTGAGTTTTCTAAAGAAACCAGTTGCTGTTTCCAAGGATTTCTTTGAAACAGGCATTCAGATGTTTAGGCTGAGATAGTCTTTCAGTACATACTTGGAATTCAGAAACAAAACTGATTTTTACCAGCATGTGATAAACCTGGGTTTATCAGTGTCTAACGTCTGAGAAGTTCAAAGTTAAGGAAATGAATCTTTCCCACGCTCTGCCTCAATGTCTAATACTTAACTACTAAATCCATCACCCATTTGCACCCACACTGGGCACAGGTTAACCAGTTTTGCTTCTTTTCCTTGACATCCCAAGTCGTGTCTCGAGGCACACACTTTGTCCTTTGGATGAGGGTGGTGTTTCTTCCATTCTAGAAGGATCACCATAGGGTAGCACTAGTGGCCATGCTTCCAGCAAAAAAAAAAAAAAACACACACACAAAAACTTGCTTTCTCTTTGCTTTGATCCTAATTAGAACCACAAAGCCCATGCCTTGTCAGTCTAGGAAATATATCAACCAGACAATACTAAACGTCTACACTGTCTCCAGAATTGCAGGAAAACAGACCTTTGTGAACCCACCCAGCATGATCTGATTTGATGATGGTCTTGAAATATTTTGGGCTTCAATAAGCTAGCTGGGGGCAAGTATTTTCCCGAACACTGTCCCTTGGCCCAGACATAACTGTGATCTGTGTCCAGTTCTTCTTTGGTCATTTGACTCTTGGTTTAACGAAATTCTTTTCTGACTCCGATGTCCATCTCAGCATACCTTTGCCTGCCTCTTGGCTGCAGGGCAGGCTGCCTTTCTGTCTGGCCCCCAGGACACGTGGCTTGCTCAAAGGACTTCGCTGCCAGGAGGAGACACACGAAGGTGTTCCACAGACAAACAAGGGCTTGAGCCAAGTGCTCCACCAGGCTTTTCTTCATCCCAACTCTCTTTTCTCCCATGTTATCTAAGAAGCATTGTTCCACTTAGATAGTATGTTCATTTACTGAGCATCGTGTAAAAGGGGAGTTGGGAAGCCAGTTCCTGAAAGTTGCTTTCGCCCTCTTGTACTTACTCTGACCCTTTCTTAAGTTAAAAAAGTAACTTTAAACAACCTGCATTCCTGGACTGTGACTCCTGCTGATTAAAAATGAGAGGCTGTGGGGAAGGCTTCAGCTGCTTTGAAGTTTGTACCCCCTGGGTCCTGGCCACGCTCTGCTGCTTCAGGGAGGACCAGCAAACCCCCTTGGCTGGCCCCAGCTCCGAGCAGCTGCAGTGTGCAGCTGGACTTGGCTTCGTGCGCTCCTGCTGCCATGCCCTCGCGAGTTTGTTAGGGTTGCCCTGCTCTGTCTACTCCCTGTCCTGCCCTTTGGTATAAGCTTGAGGTCAAAATAGAGTGTCCAGACCAGTCCTGAAGTGAGACACATAGTTCAGCCAAAATCTAAAGTTGCAAAGAATTTTTAAAAATACAGATTGTATTAGAGTGGAGCAGCAGACGTCCCAAGCTCAGTTGAAGGGGGTATGAGCTACAAACTGTCCGTGTAAGCCTGGGCGAGCCATTCCAACCCTTTGTACCTTTGATCCCTCATCTATGAGATGGTGATTGTATTCATTTCTTGGTATCACAAACTGGGTGGCTTTAAATAGCAGACATTTATGCCCTACCCTCTGGAGGCTGGAAGTCCAAAATCAAGGTGTGGGCAGGGCCACAGTCTCTCTGAGACTCTAGGAAGGGTCCTTCTTAGTTTCAGGTAGTGGCCAGCAATCCTTGGTGTTCCTTGGCCTGCAGGTACCTCATTCCAGTCCCTGTCTCTGTCATTACATGGCCATCTTCACATCCTCTTCCCTCTGTGTATGTCTATCTGACTCTAAATTTCCTCTTTTCTTAAGGACACTGTCATATAGGATTAGGGTCTACTCTAATGACTTCAGTTTAACTTAGTTTTTCTCTGCAATGAGCTTCTTTGCAAATAAAGTCATAATTCTGAGGTATTTGGGATAGAATTTCAACAATTCAGCTCTTAACAGTGACAATGATGCTATCTACCTAGTTTTTTGTGTAAGTTCTAATATCATACACGTCATGTACTTACAACATCTGCGCCTGCCACGTGGTAAGAACTTGATAAATGTGAAATATTCTTTAAAAAGAATAACATTGTCCCACCTATGTATGGAATAATGCAGTTCCTGGTTTTTTCTGATTTACTTATTTCACTTCGTATAATGTTATCAAGATCCCACCATTTTGCTATAAATGATCCGATGTCATCATTTCTTATGGCTGAGTAGTATTCCATAGTGTATATGTGCCACATCTTCTTTATCCAGTCATCTATTGATGGGCTTTTTGGTTGTTTCCATGTCTTGGCCACTGTGAACAATGCTGCAATGAACATGGGGCTGCATGTGTCTTTGCGTATCAATGTTTCTGAGTTTTTGGGGTATATACCCAGTAGAGGGATTGCTGGGTCATAAGGTAATTCTATTTTCAGTTTTTTGAGGAACCACCATACTTTCTTCCATAATGGTTGTACTAAAAGTGAGACTAAGAGACATTGATAAGAGTGTAGTGGTTACAGGGGGAGGGGGGAGAGGGGAAGAGAAAGGGGGAGAGGAGGGGCACAAAGAAAACTAGATAGAAGGTGACAGAGGACAATCTGACTTTGGGTGATGGGTATGCAACATAATTGAATGACAAGATAACCTAGACATGTTATCTTTGAATATATGTATCCTGATTTATTGATGTCACCCCATTAAAAAAATAAAATTATAATAAAAATAAAAAAAAAGAATAACATTGCTATTACTTTCACCTTGATATGTTTTCCAGTTTAGGAGAGGAAAGGAAGGAGTGACAGTCAGCAGCATTCAGGGGAAATCACAGGGCTGCAGGCATTTCATCTTAAACTACAGCTACTGTGAGCTGTCAACTGTCGGAGATTTTCAGTGATCATTTATTTACAAACATGAATGTGTCCTTGAGAACAGGTCATAAAGAGAACATCATCTCTTATGCTTCTCAAGGTAGAATAGAAATGTTAAAAACCACTGTGCTGATAGAATCATAGCTCATAGTGTGGATCCTGGAGCCAGGTGACCTGAGTTGGGTTCCGGGATCCACAATTTGCTAGCTATGTGACCTCAGGCAGAGTCCTTAATTTCTCTAACTCAGTTCTTCACCAGAAAAATGGGACTAAAAATGTGACCTGCTGGGAGAAATCCCTGAGATACAAATGCGATGTGCTTAGCCCAGTGATAAGCAAGTATTAATTAAGTGTGTGGTGAGTCTTGCTTATCTTTTTCTTTTTAATTTGTAAATAGCAAAAATTTTGCATGGGTCAAAGATTAGAAAAATAATGAAATATACATTAAGAAGTCTTGATTTCCCTGTTCACAAGTCTTCATGAGACCTGTGTGACTGTATGTAAAGTCCTTAGAACACTTCCAGCACCCACCCCATTCTTCCCCTCCCCTGTAGGTAACTACCATTCCAAACTCAGTCTTACTCTCTCCCTTTCTTTTTAAAAAGGATTCTATACTGCTCACAAAAATTAGGGGATATTTCAGAATGAATATGAAGCAATAAAAGAAGAAGCATTTGATTCTTTTTTTATTAAACAAAACATCAGACAAGCAAACGACAAGTCAAAGAAAGTTGTTTAGTTATGCAAATGAGATGCAAAACCAACTTTTATTTCATTGGTGAAAGTGCACTAGACAAAAGGCTGAAAGTCCTGGAGTATCTGCACGTCCCCTGATCCCCTAATTTTTGTGAGCAGTGTGTTATGCATACTGCCTTGTACTTAGCTTTTTACTTTTCAATACATTCTGGAGACCTTTCTGTATCAGTATACAGGGAACTTCCTCATTCTCCTCAAATCAAATTTATTTTCCGTTGGTGGCTATACTGTTCAGATAACCTGTCTTTTATTGAATGTTTGGGTTGCTTCCAATCTTTTGTGCTATAAACAATGTTGCAATGAATGGCCTTATTCTTATATCCTTTTGCAAGCAGATTATCGTACCTGAGGGCTAATTCCCAGAAGTGATATAACTGGGTCACAAGGTAATTGATCCCCTGTCTGATGTAGCAGGAATTGCCCCATGGACCTGTGCAGTTTCATTTTGCACTTTCACCACTAGTATAATGATAATACAAGGAAATCAAAGGATAGATTATGCTCACAGATCAGAAGGATTAATATTGTTAAAATATCCTTACTACCTAAAGTAATATACAGATTCAGTGCAATCCTTATTGAAGTACCAATGACATTCTTCTCAGAATTAGAACTAACCCTAAAATTTATATGAAACCACAAGAGATTTCAAATAGCTAAAGAAACCTTGAGAAGGAGCAGAGTGGGAAGTATCACACTCCCTGACATGACACTATACTACAAAGCTGCGATAATGACCATGTGTGGTGTTGGCATAAAACCAGATGTAAAGGTCAATGGAATAGGACAGAGAGCCCAGAAATAAAGCCTTGTTTATATAGCCACTTAATCTACAGCAAAGGAAGCAAGGATGTACAATGGGGTGAAGATAGTTTTTAATAAGTAGTGTTGGAAAATTGCAAAAAATAAAATCAGACCACTTACTCATACCATATACAAAAATAAATTACAAGTGAATTAAAGACTTAAATGTTGGACCTAAACCCTTAGAACCCCTAGAAGAAAACATAGGCAGTAACTCTTTGACATCACTGTTAGCATGGATGTATCCCCACAAGCAAGGGAAACAAAAGGAAAATTAAATAAATGAGAATGTATCAATCTAAAAAATTTGGCACAGTGAAGGAAACCATGAACAAAATGAAAAGACAGCCTACTGAATGGGAAAAGAAAGATATTTTCAAATGATGTATTTGGTAAAAGGCTAATATCCAAGAAATATGAAGAACTCTACAATTTAACACCAAAGGAAAAAAATTAAACAATCTAGTTAAAAAATGGGCAGAGAACCTGAACAGACGTTTCTTCCAAGAGGACATACAGATGGCCAATAGACACATGAAAAGATGCTTACCATCATTAATCATCAGGAAAATGCAAATTAAAACCACAATAAGATATCACTTCACACCTGCCAGAATGGTTATCATGAATAAATCAACAAATAACAAGTGCTGGTGAGGATGTGGAGAAAGGGGAACCCTTGTATGCTGTTGGTGGGATTATAAATTAGTGCAGCTACTATAAAAAAATGAAGAGAAATTCCTAAAAAATTAGAGGTGCCATATAATCCAGCAATTCCACAACTGGGTATTTATCCAAGGAAAACAAAAGCACTAATTTGAAAAGATATGTACACATCCTCATGTTCAATGAAGAATTACTAGTAATAGCCAAGATATGGAAGCAACCTAGGTGTTTGTCAATAGGTACATGGATAAAGATGTGGTCTATACATCCAATGGATTATTATTCAGTAATAAAAAAGAATTAAATCTTTCTATTTGCAATAATATGAATGGACCTAGAGGGTATTATGATAAAGTAAAATAAGTCAGACAGAGGAAGACAAAAACAATATGCTCCCAGTTATATGTGGAATCTAAAAAGACACATTAGATGAATAAACAAAACAAAACAGAAACAGACCACAGAAGATGCTGATGGTTGCCAAAGTGGAAAGGGTGGGGTGATGGGGAAAAAACAAAAAAAAAATTTTAAGTGAGATTTCCTTCTTTTTTTTTTAATGGCTGAGTATAAAGGAAATATTATCTTTTGCAACAGCATGGATAGATTTGGAGAGAATTATGCTAAATGAAATAAGCCAATCAGAGAAAGACAAGTACTAAATGATTTTATTCATATGTGGAGTCTAATGAACAAAATAAACTAACAAACAAAATAGAAACAGACTCATAGATACGGAGATTAGACTGACGGCTGTCAGAGGGGTTCGGGGTTGACAGGCTGGGTAAAAAAGGTGAAAGGTTTAAGCAAAGAAAAAAATTCATATACAGACAACAGTGTGGGGATTACAAGAAGAAAAGTAGGTGGGGGAGGTGGAGGAGGGTAGAGGGGCACAGGGGTGAAGAAAGGAGACTTGACTTGAGGTGGTGAACACATAATACAATATACAGGTGATATGTTATAGAACTGTACACCTGAAATCTATGTAATTTTACTAACCAATGTCACCTCAAGAAATTCAATAAAAATAAAAAAATAAAAAAGCCTTTAACAAAAAATTTTTTTAAAAAAAGAAGGATGACTGTTTCCCCACAGCCTTCCTAATAGAGGCCTAGGCCCACTTTTTGTATTTGCCAATCTTACAGGTTTTACAAAATGGTAACTTTGAATAGTTTTAATTTGCCTTTCTCTTATTGAGTCAGAATTGCACATCTTTTCACATGTTTAAAGGCCACATGCATGTTTTTCTTTGTGAACCGTCCATGCTTTTTGTTCATTGTCCTGCTGGGTCTTGTCTTTCTTGTAGGGATTTCTGTGATCACTTTATAAATCCATCTTTGGTCTCTGCTGTGAATTACAAACATTTTTTCCAGTTTGCTATTCCTCTTTTGGCAGTATAACTGACACTTTTAGTGCAGTCATCATTTTTGTGTTGATTTTATTTTTCACTTTTCAAATATTATAGTTCAGAAGCAGTCTTAGACTGGGGCTTGGAAACCCTGAGAATGGCCAGATATGTGTCCCCTGGGGAGACAGCCTGGCTTTGAATGCTAACGTAGTCACCACGTATACTCTGCTGGGTAATGTGAGGAAGATTTCTTACCAGCTCTGTGGCTCCGTTCACTCTCTTTAAAGTGCGATAATACCAGTAGTATAGCTCATAGGACTGATGTAAAAATTAAGTGAGATAATGAGCAGAAAGGCTTAGAAGAATTCTCCTTAGACATCTCTCCTCTCTCTATCTCAGTGTGTGTGTGTGTGTGTGCGCACACACACACATCCTCCACCTGGTAGACTCAGGGGAGTCAGCCTTACACATAGTACTGAGGGGCTCGCAGCGCAAGTGTCTTTATATAAACCAGCAGAACTTGGACGGCTTTTCTTTTCTTTTCTTTTAGTTACAGAGACACAGAGATAGATAGATAGAGGGACAGACAAGTAAGAAAGGAGAGAGATGAGAAGCATCAGTTCTTTGCAGTATTTTAGTTTTTCATTGATTGGTTTCTTATGTGTGCCTTGACAGGGGGCTCCAGCAGAATGAGTGACCCCTTGCTCAAGCCAGTGACCTTGAACTCAAGACAGTGACCTTGGGCTTCAAGCCAGTGACCTTTGGGATCAAGCCAGCTACCATGGGGTCGTGTCTATGATCCCACATTCAAAACAGCAGCCCCACACTCAAGCTGGTGAGCCTGTGCTCAAACTGCAGGAGCCACACTCAAGCTGGTAACCTCAGGTTTTAAACCTGGGTCCCCCACGTCCCAGTCCAATATTCTATTCACTGTGCTACTGCCTGGTCATGCTGAAACATGTTTTAAAATTAAATTTATTGGGGTGAAGTTGGTTAATAAAATTCTATAGGCTTTGAGTATACAATTCTGTGATACATGATCTGAATATTGCCTTGTGTGCTCACTCACCACCCAAAGTCAAATCTCTTTCTGTAACCATATATTTGAACCCCTTTACCCTTTACTACACCCCACACCCCCTTCCCTCTGGTAACCACCATACTGCTGTCTGTGTCTATGAGTTTTTGTTTGTTTGTCTTGTTTGTTGAACACATTTTTAAAGTACCACATCTCTTCTGAGAATATTATAGCACTATTTTACATAACCTCCCTTACCTCCTCCAGTCCTATAACCCTCTCGCTTCTCTTGCCCTGCATAATTTTCCTTCACAACTCATATGCCTTAACTCATACTGCACACTATGTTTTCTGGTAGATGTACTTGTTCATTATATCTCACCCATTAGAATGTAGGCTCCATGACGGTACAGATGCTATCTTGTGGCCACAGCCACTAGAACAATGTATGTCACAGAGTGGGCCCTCCATAAAGCTGTTCAATGTTGCCTCTTCACTGAGACTTAGGAAATTGAGAAAGGTCCTGAGAAAAATTAAGAGTGTTAGACACTGCTGCTTTCATCTTGGTAAATTGCATGAACTAAATAAACTGGCAGATTTATGGGTCAAGAATGCAGTCCCAATTAGCTTATATTTCTCCACTCAAAGGAGTCATATTGTCTTATCTATTGACAGAAAGATTCCTTCCTCCAGCAGGTGTTTTCCTGCCTGAACCTACCCACATGAGTCCTGGCAGGGGAGCTGCTCCTGGGGTTTTCTTTTTCTAAAGCTGGAAACATCGTGGCAGGGAGGTGGAACTTGGCATACAGCAGTGATCCTTTATTTAATGTATTTCTGGCCCCGAGTTCAACGCCCCACCATGTTGATGCACACCACTTTGATCTAGGAAGTGGTGAGCAAGCTGAGTTTGAAACATTTGGAGTCAGATTCCACTTGATAAATTCATATTTCTTCTAAGTATTAAAAAAGTGCTTTCGAATACTTCTCCACGCAGTCTAATAGCCCAGCATGGAGAAAGGCAGAGGGTAAGTGTTGTACATGCACAGTCCTTGAGCTGTAGAAGATTATCTGCCTGGTGAGTCAAAGGAGCAAGGGAGGGGGTGTTGAGCTAAGGAGGAACTATCCAAGATCACTCATCTCCTTTCTCAATATTGATGCAGTGCAGCACATTTCTTGTGCATAATTTCTTAGCCCTTATTAATAGCTCCCTCAAGTCCTGCCTTTATTTTACCTCCAAATATCCAGGTACCTGCTGCAATGGAGACTAAACAGCCAGGCAATCATACAATTTTCAGTTTAATTTCGCTTATTTGACATTATTCGCTTGTAAGTTTGAAATACATCCAGGCAAGAATGAGATTGTCCAATTGATATCTTATACCTGGAGCTGCTACACTTAAAAAAAAATCAGCATTCACTCAAATGTCCTCATTATCTCAAAATGTCTAAAAATCATGAGACTAGTACAACCAGAAATTATTGGGTAAGCGATAATTTTTAAATTATTTCAAAGAGGATGTAGTGAGTTGAGGGAGAGGGAAGGCGGCACAAGAAATGAACAAAATTGCAGGGCAGAAATGCGGATTCTAAGTCCAGGTCTTTTTCTTTCTTTCTTTCTTTCTTTCTTTCTTTCTTTCTTTCTTTCTTTCTTTCTTTCTTTCTTTCTTTCTTTCTTTCTTTCTTTCTTTCTTTCTTTCTTTCTTTCTTTCTTTCTTTCTTTCTTTCTTTCTTTCTTTCTTTTTTTTTGTATTTTTCTGAAGCTGGAAACGGGGAGAGACAGTCAGACAGACTCCGGCATGCGCCCGACCGGGATCCACCCGGCACGCCCACCAGGGGGCGACGCTCTGCCCACCAGGGGGCGACGCTCTGCCCACCAGGGGGCGATGCTCTGCCCCTCCGGGGTGTCGCTCTGCCGCAACCAGAGCCACTCTAGCGCCTGGGGCAGAGGCCAAGGAGCCATCCCCAGCGCCCGGGCCATCTTTGCTCCAATGGAGCCTCGCTGCGGGAGGGGAAGAGAGAGACAGAGAGGAAGGAGAGGGGGAGGGGTGGAGAAGCAGATGGGTGCTTCTCCTGTGTGCCCTGGCCGGGAATCGAACCCAGGACCTCTGCACGCCAGGCCGACGCTCTACCACTGAGCCAACCGGCCAGGGCTCTAAGTCCAGGTCTGTCACCGAGTTTCCAGTTTGGGATAAGTAGTATCACCTTCCAGTTTTAGTTTCTCATCTGTGAAACAGAACTAATAGGATTAATGAGAAAATGAGCTTTAAACATTGTCTAGTAAAACTAGTAGATAAATAGAAGAAATTGCTTTATTAAAAAAATATTTATTGAGTGCTACGAACTGAATTGTGACCCCTTGCCCCAAATGTGTATGTTGAAGTCCTAATCTCTAGTACCTCAGAATATGATTGTATTTGAAGATAGGGTCTTTAAAGTAGTTATTAAGGTAAAATAGGGTCGTTATAATGGGCTCTAATTGCATATGACAGGTATCCTTACAAGGGGAGTGAATCTGAACACAGAAACAGAGAGAGGAAAGACCATGTGAAGACACAGGGAGAGGCTAAAGCAAAATCATAATACGATCATCTAAGTAGCTGATGAATACAAAAAAGATAGAAGCAGACCATCCCGGTGAAGATGACCACACTAATACTGGACAAACTAGAAAAACTAGATATTGAAAAACTCTATAGAAATATTAATAGGTAGAGCCTAGAGTAATTCCTGAAACCAATCATGAACCAATCAACTCAGTGACATTTTCAGGTCAACTGTGGCCTCAATCTTGTGTTATTTTGATATAATGAGCACTCCCCACTTGAACAACACCCTTTCAGATTTTATGGATATCCACCAGATGTTGCCAACAGGTGTTTCTCAACATTGCATGAACATGGAAATCACCTGGCATACCTTTTAAAAAATATTGATGCCTAAAGCCTGTCCCCAGAGACCCTTATTTAAAGCCAGGATCACAATGTCACAATCCCTGTGTTTAATATCTGAGGGCTATCATATGCAAGTAATACCAAAAACCAATGCTATATAGATCATAAAGGGGAATCAGCCATTGCTCCTTGATGAGACCTGTTAGTTCCAAATGCCACCTTAGTTTTATGGAAAAGTTTTAGCAGAGAATTTCTTAGCCATATGATTTTTTTTTCAAGTTTTTTTTTTAAGACTTTATTCAATTTTCAGAGAGGAGAGAGAGAGAGAGAGAAGGGGGAGTAGCAAGAGAGAGAGAGAGAAAGAGAGAAGGGGGAGGAGCAGGAAGCATCAACTCCCATTTGTGCCTTGACCAGGCAAGCCCAGGGTTCCGAACTGGTGACCTCAGTGTTCCAAGTCGACACTTTATCCCACTGCGCCACCACAGACCAGGCATGTGAATTTAGATATACACTAGAACTCAGACTTTCAGGAAAGCAAGTTGTTTAAGGAGTTTTGACAGCCTGTGTAATACATTTTAATCCATGCTTTTAAAAGATTGATGTTCTTTAGGCCTCCTCATTTTCTGGATGGTGTAAGCAAAAGTCAGCCCTGCAAAAAGGTTAGCTCCCGTCATGAACCCAAACTTAGTAACAATCAATTCTTGCACAAATTCATTGTGGGATGTTCAGCGGGAGATCATAGCCTAGAGACATACAGGACTGTCCAAGACAAGATGATCAAGAACTTCCCCTTCTTTCACTTAGTTATTCATTTATTTGTTTAAAAGACATTTACTGAGCACCTTCTACTTTCTAGGCACGTGGTATATACACGCTGAACAAGATTTAAAAGTTCCTCATCTCACTGATACTTTTATCTAGAACATGAACTCTGCTAGTTTGGGAATCATGGTTTTTATTTTACTTTGTTTTGCTGTCTTGCACACCATTATATCTTTGATGCCTAGAAAATTGTAGGCAATTAATAAATACATGATGAATCAATAAAGGAATGGATAATGAGTAAAATCATTACAAATGTGCTTATGATATAGGAAAAAACCAAATGCTATAGGAATATGTACAGAAAAGTAACTTACACAGAAGATTAAAGAAGTTTCTCAGGGAAAAAAAATAATAATAATATGTCCAAGATGAGCTCAGTATGGTAAAGTAGAAATAATAGGTTTAAAGGCCTGAACACAGAAGAAAGAGTAGCTTATCTTGGAAATTTCAAGTTCAATATGGTTGGAACTTTGATGGAGAAACATGAAGTTGCAGAATTAAGAAGGAGATAGCCATGTACAGTTTTCTAGGCCATGTGTCTTAGTTTCCTATTGCAGCTGTAACAAATTGCCGCAAATTAGTGGCTTAAAAAAACACAAATTTATTATCTGACAGTCTATAGGCCGGAAGCAAGTCTCACTGGGTGAAAATCAAGGCACCAGCAGGGCTATATTTCTCTCTGGAGGCGCTAGGGGAGAATTCATTTTCTTGCCTCTTCCAGCTCCTAGAAGCTGCCTCTATTTCTTGGCTCATAGCCTCCATCCATCTTCAGAGCCAGCAACAGCTGGGGAGTCCCACTTCATGCTTTGAATTTTGCCTGCCTCTTCTTCTGTCTTCACATCTCTGTGAACCACTCTTCTGCTTTTGAGTTAACATTGTTGGAACGAGCCCACCCGAATAATACAGGATGATCTCTTCTTAATCACATCTGCAAAGTGCCTTTTCCATGTAAAGGAACATACAGTATTCAAAAATTCTGGGAATTGGAACATAGACATCTTTGGGGTCATTACTCTATTTATCACACCATGTTAGAAAATTTGAACTTAATCTTAAAAGCAAAGGGAAATTAGAGAAAGGTTTTTGGTATGGGAATGGTAAGATTAACTATGCTTTTTTTTAAAAAAATCTCCCTGGATGATTTATGGAAACTGGATTAGAAAGAAACTATTGTCATCTGGGAGAGATGTAATACCAGTGAAGACCAGAACAATGTCTACATTAGATGATGTGAAGGATGGATGGATTTGAGAATCACTTAGGAGACTATGTTTTAGTAGTTGATTAGATATGGGAGATGAACCTGGGGGATGTTGGAAAAGACAAGTAACATCCCTAAGTCTCTAGTTAGGGTGACATGCTGTTTATCAAGAAATTAAATTCAAGGGAGGAGCAACTTTGGGAGAAGAAGAAAAAGAATCTGTTTGGGAGGCATTGAGTTCTTTGAGCCACAAAGACATTCAAGTGCAGATGTCCAATTAGGAGTTATATCCAAGAGTTTAAAATTCAGAAAAGATGTCTGGACTGCAGACTTATCTCTGGGTGTCATTAGCATATACATGGAAACCAAAACCCTGAGGAAAGCATAAAGTAAAAAAAAAAAAAAAAAAAAATCCAAGGACAGGACTTTGGGAAAAACAGCCTTTCAGAGACTATCAAAGGAGGAAGAACCTTCATGAGGATGTTAGAGAAGAGGTCAAAGGAGAAAAAAGAAAGGAAAGGAGTCTAGTGTCATTCAGTCCAAAGGAAAGGCATGTTCTAAACAGCAAGAGTGGGAAGGAGTCAACAAGATAAGGACTGAAAGAGCCAAGTGAGCCACCTGGAAGTCATCCTTGATTTCAGCAAGAGTAATGTCATTGAGGGAGGAAGGTTGAGCCATGATTGGGAAGTCAGGGACAAGAGATCAAGTTGCAAACTATTTTTTCAAGAAAGCTGGCAAAAAGATAAGAGAATTTGGGAGGTAGCTAAAGGGGCACGTAGGGCTGAAAGAGGAGATGAGACTTTGTGTTTTGGTTGAGAGAGAAACAGATATACGTTTACAAAAGTTTCTTTAAGCAACCCTGTGAAGGGAGATGAGGATTGCTGAGAAGAAATGTAGAGTTCAGAAAGAGTATACTAGTTGCTCATTTATCTGATTGTTTAAGTTTAATGTCAGACAATGAACATATTATATGAAGAATGGAAAGGAGCTGGACATGAGGGAGAGATTTAAATGGAGGAGATATTCAAGGACATCCTCAAAGAGGAGCTGGGATCTAGGGCTGTGACATGTTCGACCTCGTCATCCCCTGGAGTTGGGGGCTGCACTGTAGAAAAATGGGTGCCTGCTCAGGGGCCTGGGGACAGGAAGTGGATAGGATTTGTGTTCGGTGGCTTCTGTTTGGGCCTTTTTTCCTGTCATTGAATGAGAGGTGGCATTGCACCCAGAGGAGATCTAAATGGTAAACCAAGAGAGAAAAAAGTTCGAGGCCACAGAAGCCCTGCTGAGCATTGGGTCTGGGGAGGGAAGTGGAGGCTCCAAATGCCAAAATATAAGATGTGACCATGCAGAAAGAGTAGGACAGGTCCTGCAGTGGAATGGGAAGTGCTACACTGGTGGCAAAGCTTCCAGTTTAGGAAATGGAGAAGGCAGAGGTGGGGGAACCTGCTTCCTGAACCACTTGCTCCGGCAAGGGCTGAGTTATCTGGCTAAGGGTGCAGAGAACCCGGCAATGCCGGGCTTCACCAGGCAGTCTGAGGGGTACAAGATGCAACGAAGGTTGTAGCTTCAGTAAGTTCATAAACAAGTTGGAAATGTAAGACTAATCAGTGTAAGACACCTTGCAAGACACCTGGCTCTTTTTCTTCATTGCCCCCACTTTTGTTGTTGTGAGGTTGAAAGTTAAGTTACAAACTCAGTGCAGAAATTAAAAACGATGAGCTGAAAATACAAAATGGTACGTGATCAAGTAATCAAGTAATGGGAGATATAGTAAAATGGTAAGTAGTGTGATTTGGAAAGGGGGGAAATAGTAAATAAATTGAACTGGTTAGTGAAGACTTCTTGGAAACAGGCACACATAATGGCCATGGGAAGTTGACATGTTCTGTTATCTTAGTTATGACCTAGAGCCAGAACAAAGGAATGGAACTCCATTGCCCATAGACTGCAGAATGAGCCCCTGGAGTGAATGGACGCCATGTGACCCTTGCCTGAGACAAAGGGTAAGCATTCAGCCCTATTCCCTGGTGACATCCCCACGTGGACATTGTATTGCCAACATCTCCAGGGAAATGACTTCAAGGATCCTTCAACCAAGTTGCAAATAAAGATCAATATCCAAATGGATATGAGTAACTGTGCTGGGTAATGTGAACGGGACACGCATGATAAATGAGTGTCATAAGGAGTCATTGGGCTGTTCATGCATAAGGAACCACCAGCCCAAGACTGTGAGCTGTCCCTTTAAAAGTAACATTAGTGACAGCTTGTATGGCTCCCATCTTAAAACCATAGACTCAACGGGGGTTTGGAGGGCTGCCGTGGTGTGGGTGCACTTTTAGGTCCTAATCCCTGTTTTGGAATGCAAAGTTCTAACGTGTCCAGCTGGTTTTGTGCAGTTTCGCTCACGGAGCATTGAGGCCTTCGGACAATTTAATGGGAAAAGGTGCGTGGACAGTCTGGGAGACCGAGAGGAGTGCGTGCCCACTGAGAACTGTGAGGATGCTGACGAGGGCTGCGGAAATGACTTCCAGTGTGATTCAGGCAAGCCCTGCACTCCGCCTGCTTATTAGAGGTTTCTGTGGGCACTTGTGGGTAAAAAAGAAGACGCACACTTCTAGGCGCTCATGTTTCCAAGTGTGAAATGGGCCCCCAAGGCCCTGGCCCATTGGCTCGGTGGTAGAGCGTCGGCCTGGCGTGCGGAAGTCCTGGGTTCGATTCCCAGCCAGGGCATACAGGAGAGGCGCCCATCTGCTTCTCCACCCCTCCCCCTCTCCTTCCTCTCTGTCTCTCTCTCTTTCCCTCCTGCAGCCCAGGCTCCATTGGAGCAAAAGATGGCCCGGGCACTGGGGATGGCTCCTTGGCCTCTGCCCCAGGCGCTAGAGTGGCTCTGGTCGCGACAGAGCGACGCCCTGGAGGGGCAGAGCATCGCCCCCTCGTGGGTGCCACGTGGATCCCAGTCAGGCACATGCGGGAGTCTGTCTGACTGCCTCCCCGTTTTCAGCTTCAGAAAAATACAAAATAAATAAATAAATAAATAAATAAATAAATAAATAAATAAATAAATAAAAAAGAAAGGGGCCCCCAAATGGGCCATCAATAGATTCTGTATATTCTGTGGTCAAATGTATGTGTATTACTGCCCCTCCAGCACTGAATTGCATTTGATGACTTCAGAGAGAGGGAAATTGGCATTAGACACATTGTTTCCTTCCTGATTTTGGTCACAGGCAGGTGCATAAAGAGGAGACTTATGTGCAACGACGACAATGACTGCGGAGATTATTCAGATGAAGATAACTGTGAAAGGGAGCCCCGCAAACCCTGCCGAGACAGAGTGGTGGAAGAGTCTGAGCTGGCACGGACAGCAGGCTATGGGTCAGTATTCCACCTGGGTGTTCTGGAAGAAGGTGAATGAGAGTGATGCCCATCTCTCCTGCCATGCTAAAGCAGTACAGGGTTTGCATTGCTAGAAAGCATAGCCTGTGGGTCTGTTTTCTGCTTGAGTTATGTTTGAGTTTGAAAGAGGTTAAGTGCTGAATAATTACCTCATGATAACTTGGACACTGCCTGACCTCAATAGGTGTCTATAAAATGCACTACTAGCCTATCAAGATCTTAGGTGGTTACTTCTGAGTCCTGTAGGAGATATAATACCTCATTTATGAACTTCTGGAAGACCGTAGCTATGTTGAAATGACGTGTTAACATTTAAAATGGGATCGCCAGTAGTCATTCTGGCAGTTCCATTCCAACGTTTGAATTGGCAGGAAGATTATCCTCCTCGGGAATTTCTCCTGGCTCTCTATCTGGTTAGAAGTCCTCAGGAGGTTCCAGCATTCTAGGGTTGACCCAAAAGGAATAGGACAGAGAAAGCCACTATGATGACAGCTGATGGTGGTGTTGAGGCTATGGTTTTCATTACAGAACTGAAGTTTTACTCATTTTCCATACAAAACATCTGGCCAGGTAAATTTTGATGAAAAGTCTTGGACAGTCTGGAACTCTGAGTTGTACAAAATAGAAACCATTTGCAGAGATCTGTGTTCTAGGAGTTGGGAAAATGACACAGCCCCAAGCTGCTACCCAGTTGTTTCACATAGTCAGAAGACATTCCATGGATGTCCACATCAGAGTCTCATTCATTGTACAGAGCAGTAAGAGGGTGCTTTATTAGCAAATTATTCCCAACAGAGACATAGCTGTTCCCCATCCAGTAGTATATTGACAGAGATGGCACGTGGCTCTGTTTGATCTCCTGAAAGCAATGTGTTTCTTCATCCTCATATTCTCAGTGCCTGGTTTATAATAGGTCCTTAAGTACTAACATGTGGATAAATAGGTGAATGAATTAACTAATGAAAATAAGTGCTTGCTGAAGTAGTATCAATTGACATCAGGCCAGACCAGAACTGGGTGGGTCCCTAGAAAGAAATTCAGGTTCAGGACTCCCATGCTGGGAATGGGGATAGGGGGAGGAAAGAAAATGGGGTGATGTTGTAAGAGCAAGGCTGACAGGACTAAGGTAGCGGTCCTCAACCAGAGGTGATATTCCTCTGTCATGTATCTGGTGATGTCTGAGGACCATTTTGACAGTCACTATTGTAGGGTGTTGGACTGAGGGGCTTGCTAGAGTAATATCCCGTGGTATTACTCTACAATGCACAGGACAGCCAGACCCAAAATGTCTCTAGTACTGAGGTTAAGAAACCCTACCCTGAGGAACTTGACAGTTCCTAAGACTTCTGTAAAAAATGGCGATGTCTTCTCTCTCTGAGCCAGAGGAAACTTCCACTCCTTCAATCACATAAGAGAAAAATTCCAAGATACCAAGAGCCAGGCACCAGCTAAAGCGTTTCATACTTCTTTTGTTCACTTTATAAAATCTTGCCAAGCAAGCAGCATTCAAATATTAAACACAGTGCTTTTGGCCCTAAGCGTAAAGGTAGGAATTTTGAATCAAATAGATGATCTTGGGTTCCAAACTCAGCAGGCTCTCTTAATAATTGGCAGAAATGGAACAGGAGTTGGCCAAAATCTTATAGCCAGATCACTGCATGCTCCGATGACTTCTGACTCTTCTTGTTGCTTTCCTCGGGGAGAGACCGGGAGTGGTGAAAGCCCATTATTGCTTTATTTTTGCTTTACTTGGGATCCAAGAAACAGTTTTCTCCCTAATCTAAATAAAAGGGCCTGAAGCAGGGGATTACATATGTTACGTATTCTCACTTAATGCAAATTTACATCGTGTCTTAATAGGAAAAGGATACAGAAATCTTGGCTCATTGAGCTAAAAAACAATTATTTATAATCTTTTGCTTTCCTTTGTTCAGAGAATAGAAAATTTGCTATCTAGCCTTTGCCAGGGAGTTTCATACTGAAGCATCCCAGTGAGCTGACTAGAACCCCTGGGATACCTCATCCTTCACTACAGTTAGCATTGGGACAGGGAGCAGACCCAAGTTTCTTTGATTTACATGAACCTATATTTTTTCCACCATTCCACTTACTTTTTTCCTTCTTTCCACATGCCTATCACCACAACATCACCTCTCCCACATCAGTACAAAGCCTACAAGTTGACACCACAACTTTAAAGCAACACTAACTTTAGAATATAAAACTCAGATAGTATGTGTTATCTAAACATCTGAATTAAGAGTACAGAAGAACAGGATAAATTACTAATTAATATTTAAGAGGAGGTTTCAAAATAACATGCTTTATTAAATTTATGACATTCTTCCATCCACACCATCAATATTACATATGTATTTACTATTGATCTAACACAGGCTATGGGACTATATTGAAATCAAGGTAGTAGACATAAACATTCTAATGTTATTAACATGATTATACACTGATTCTACACCATCCAATCTGGAAAATCTCAACAAATCTTATAAATGTCATATCCAGTCAGTTTCTTTTACACATGAAAGTCACAAGTACTCATAGTAATTAACTTATACTTTTTTTTTTTTACATTTGGAGGACACTCTTTTTATTTACTTATTTAGATGGACTGTCACTTAAATTCTTATGCCAGGAGAATTCATTTGTTTCAGCCTCTTGTCTTGTTTCAGCCTCTTGTCTAGGCATCTGAGACTCTCCAGAAATACTTAGGGAAATCCCAAACCCATCTTGCATTCATTGAAAAAAGCATTAATTCATACCAGCTGCAAATGATATACAGTACGTGAGGAATTACTTTCTTTGTGTGATTTAAGCATGATAGCACTTTGGTGGGGGGACTTTTCAGTTTACCTGGTAAATTGGAGCTGCCCATGGTTCTCGATGCAGGTGAGAAAACAGTCATCTCTATGTGCTACTGAAGAACCCTTTATTTATTTTTTATTTTTATTTCCCAGGTGATGACATTCGATCCATGAGAAGTTTTCATGTTTCTTGGCAGAAAAAAGAATTGGCTCATTCTAGACGAGACTGGCTGTCTCTGTAGTAGTGGAACCAAATCAAAAGTTTTGAAAATTTTCTTCCTTAGTTGTGCTTCAGACCATAGATCAGCTTTGTTGCAATTTTCCAGATGGATCCAGCCAACTGGTCAACTTGCTGAACTTTAAAACAATCACCTTCAAACTGGGGCATGGGCATCATGGGTGCAGAAAAGGTTTTCCAAGGGGGGAGGAAACCTGGAACATTTTAAGATAATAGTTTCCTCAACTATTGGGTTACTTAAATAATCTATCTAAGTCACAGTAAATCCTCAACTCCATATATACATCTTTCTCATAAAATTGATAAGCTTGACAACTCTGTGGCATTCAAGATGCCAGAATCATTCTCCTTCCTCACTTTCCTTTTTGAACTCATCTAACTCCCACTTTCTGAAAGAAGACTACACCCTCACCCATCTCACATTTCACAATAAGGAGAAAAAACAAAACAAAAAACAACTCCAAAAGTGTTAGTCCTCAACTGGACTCTTAACACTTTGTAAGTCAAATAGACTCAAGTTCTTTTATCAACAACATTGAAGATATCCTAATCAACTGTCAGATAATGGGCCATAAAAATAATTTTTGATGAAAGGCTAGTATGTGATGTTTTCTTGGCCTAAAACTCAGGAGATCAAAGCACTGACTGACATTGCTATGACGTTTCTCCTGTTCTTCTCTACTTATTTATGTGAGCAGGGTTTCTCAGCATTTACTTCTATAAAAATAAACCAGGTATAAATTGATACTGAGCCCTGTCTGTTTTCTGGCAAAATAATAAGTAATATTCATCCATGAAGTGAGAAGTGGTTCATTTTAACTATATGGTCAGTCTTGAGCAACATATTCCTGAATTCGTTTCTTAATTTGCGTTCCACTAAGTTGAACTATAGTGTTCATTTTCTTTATAGATTCAAAGCTTAAGAATGTGCTGTTTGTGTAGAGATATTGTTTTTAATAAACACCCTGGCAACAGGATACCCTTCTAATTTTTTTCTTTGCATTAGCAATGAGTTTATAGTAAGTCATCCACACCCTTTGATAAAGTTTTCTGAAACCATCATCTGAGTTTATTATCCAGCTCTGGGAATTAGAAACGTGGTCTAGAACATGGAAGAATTTTATGCTTTTGTGCCAAGCTAAGTTATAGATGGGAGGTTCATACCCCATTTTGTCCTCCCTGGTCTGGGACTATTTATTCCAGTGACAGCTTAGACAGCAGTGACTGTTGCTGCAATTGACACAAGTGGACTTCACAAAGAATGAACTGCTTCCTGTTCATATATTGTTTTTAGGTCGACAAAGTTAAAAAAACTTAGCTTTTTTAAAGCTGAGCAAGATTCTTATTTCTGAATTAAAACTTGCCAAATAAAAATATTCTCCTGGGAGAAAAAAATAGAATTTCTGAGAATGCCTTGGCAGGAGGCTGGAATTTGGGGGTTCCTCTTGGAAACACACAAATAATAGAAGCCTGGAGAAAACGAGGTATTTGGCAGGCAATGAGACAACTGGAGGAAAGGGCTCATGCACATGTTGCACTGCCCCCTTGAGGTGCTGGGTTGCAAATAATTTAAATAGGTGATATTATCAGCATTGGCTCTTAGTTTCCTGAGAGGTTAGCTAAGAGTTACAGCAATGAAGTTAAGACTCCAGGCACCAGGTGGCCCACCTGGCTCAGTAGTTACTGCATTTATTTCACTGTGCTCTCCTCCGTGTCCTATTTGCCTAGAACAGTCTACAAGGCTTTACTAAAGTAAGCTTTCTTCCAGAGAAACAGTGCAGAGGTGAACAGGCTCTTGCCTCTGTTCCTGATTACATTACACACATATTGGGTGTCCCCACCTACCAAGGGCTGCCTTGCACTAGCTCCTGGAATCTCCCTACCTGACACTTCTGTGTTCATTCTCAGGATCAACATCTTAGGGATGGATCCCCTCACTACACCTTTCGACAATGAGTTTTACAACGGACTCTGTGACCGTGTGCGGGATGGCAACACCTTGACTTACTACCGCAGACCCTGGAATGTGGCTACTCTGGTCTATGAAGTAAGTCTCCTCAAAAGAAGACACAGTGTTCTGCTTTTAGGTTAAAGCTGTTTCAATAAGCTTAATACCCTGCAGGGTTACTCTCCTAAGAGCACTAATCCTGCTCACGAAGGCTCCTCTCTAACACCATCCTCACAGCACCTCCTAATACCATCACATCGGGCAGTAGGATTTTAACAGGTGAATTTGGAAGGGGGTGGGGGCGTCAATCTTCAGACCATACCCTCCCTATGCAGAACGGTCACCCAAAGTATGCCACTGAAGAGGGTCCATGCCACTGACAAGAGATGGGTGTCTCCTTCCCAGCCAAGTATTTTTACTTCTTTTATAGAACCTCTGGAAAGAGCGTAACCATTGAAATTAACAGTCCTTCTATTTTGATACCTGAAAATAGCCAAGTTGGCAAAGAATATTTTAATTGCAAGATTTAATTTTTAACTAGGTTGTTTAGTTCAATTTTTTTATTTCATACAAAAATAAATGTGTGTGTGTGTCGGGGGGGGGGGGGGATGTCTAAATGTCCAAACAGCACAATAGATTATGAAGAAAAAAATCTCCCACTCTACTATCCCATTTTACAGTTCTTCTCAAAGGTAAACATTCTCTGTGGTTTGTCTATATTTCCAGTGATTTTCCATGTATGTATGCATGTATTTATTTTTATTGATTTTTTATTTTTACAGGCAGTAGAGTATAACAGGCAGTTCAAGGCTGAAGTCTTGGCCTGTTGTGGACCGCAAATGGCAAAAAGCCTTTGTTGAGGGGATTTACTCTGCCCTATACCTTGTAATTCTGTGGCTGCTGCATAAGTGGGCCAGGAAGGAGGCCAGTGTAGCTTAGCATTAACAAATACATCAGCTCCAGTTGCTAAAAGTCCTTTAAATATACTCCCTTGTATTGTTAGTTCCATTTCAGGGCGTTCTGGACCTATTTTTTGAATCCAATAGGCAGCATCAGTGGAGCCAAATCTTTGATTCTCTCAGGGTCCCTTTAGCAGGGTTTGGCCTTGTCTTAAAAGAGGTAAAAGGATTAATTGAGCAATTTTTATGTCAGGGGAGATAGTGACTATATTCCTCAGAGTGTGGGCCATTACTTTAATTTCCCCTGTATAATCCGAGTCTATTACTCCAGGAAGAACAAAGAATTCTCTCATAGTTAAACTACTTTTGCCTAATTAGAGTCCTGCTGTGTTACTGGGAAGTGGCCCAAAAATTCCAGTGGGTATAGCTTGAGGTCCCATCTCTGGAGTTAATACGAATTGGGAGGAGGGACTGAGGTCCAGTCCTGCACTGCCTGTTGATGCCTGGGATAGCTGGGAAATGTTTGACCTGCTGGAATCAGAATTTGCTGAGGAAACACTGACATCACCCTATTGTTTGATAGGGCCAGGGAGGGCCCCATTGTCAATTTCCCTGAATTACCTGCCCTTTGGTAGTATATTGAGACCTACACTTATTCACCCACTGTTTCTCTTTCCTACAAAATGGGCAGAGGTCCGGAGCCTTAAGGGTTGGCTGTCCTTGAGGGAGAAGATGAGACCGATATCCGGGGGGAGCAAGGCAGCTTCTAGCAAAATGCCCCAAACAATATCCACAGGCAGAAGTACTTCCCTGACCTTCCTTCTTTCATTTGTTCTGCCTTTTATCAAAGTATTGTCCTGGAAATCTTGTATTAACATCTGTGGCAAAAGCAAGACCTTGCATGTATGAAGGCCCAACATCGGCGCATATTCTGATATAGTCCTCTATATCTCCCTTCTTGTGGTGAGGCCATAGTGCAGCCTGACAAGTCAAATTAGCATTTTCATATGCTAACTGCTTTATTAAAATCTTTCCTACATTCTTATCCTCTACTATTCTTCTAACTGCCTGAAGTAGCTTGAGATAAATTCTTGAAATGACTTATTAGGGCCCTGCTTAATTTTGCTCAATTCCTTTATTTTTACCTAACTGAGTATAACCTTACACATAAACAAGACAATTTACACAAAAAAACAAAAGTATAACATATAACTTTGATTAATCCTAATACATAAATTGCTATTTGGTTCCTAACTCTGAAGACACCTCGCAGTGCACTAACCAAATCAGTAAGTCCTCTACATTCTTTTTTTTTTAATCTTTTTTTGTTTTATATTTTTTTAAACTTTTTTTTTGTCTTTTTCTTTATTCATTTTAGAGAGGAGAGAGAGAGAGAGAGAAAGGGAGGGGGAGAGGCAGGAAGCATCAGCATCAATTCCCATATGTGCCCTGATCAGACAAGTGCAGGGTTTCAAACTGGCGACCTCAGCATACCAGATCGATGCTTTATCTACTGCGCCACCACAGGTCAGGCCAGGATCTACATCTTATTCTATTTAAAGTTAAATGAGCGCTCCTTACAAGTTCTTAAATCATTTTATTTTTTCTAAATATTAGAGCCAGAATTTCCCATTTTTGCATGCAAAAAAAAAGAACTTAATTCATGCCTTAAAAACAGACACATTTTAGACAGCATTAAACAAAGATTAAACAGAAACAAGAAAGACAAACCAGAGAAACTCGGGATTTCAGAGCACTACCAGGTTAGAAAGATGCCTGCCTGGTTTTGGTCAGGGCATTTTCTGACAGAGGGACTGAAGGATGGGACTAAACAAAATATCCTCAAGAAAATTTGCTCTCTGCAGCTGCTGGGATATTTTCTATAGTCAGATCCAACACAGGTCTCCTGCCTCATTTTCCAGGCAAAGAATAAGAAAGAAACAAAATGACAGTTTAGAAGATTGTAGTTAGAATATTAAAGAAAATCAGACCATAACAGGAAAAGCTGTAATTTTCCTAATACCTGAGTCTCCTATCCATTCTCAAATTCTATAGTCACTGTAACCAGTGGCTCAGGAGGAGCAGAGGGTTCAACGTAGGAAGGAGCCGAGGGCAGTGGAGGCCCCGCGGCTAAGGCAGCCATAGCCGCTGATTTTTTATCCCCTGAGTCATCCTTAGACTCCAAGTTATCCTCGTATTCACATCCCTCTGTTTTCACCTCACCTTGATACTCTTCAGACAATGATTTGTCTTCATACGGAAACATTTCTACAAAAAAAGTCCCTTATTTTTTACCCTGTTTCATAATATTTTACTCCCAATTACACTTTCCCCAAAAACTTTCTTTGCTCACTGTGTACACTTCACTTGGGGAGTTCCGTCACCTGCCTTCAGTTTAGTTTCCTCGTACTCAAGTCTTCTGTTCGGGCACCACTTGCCACGGACCAGCGCAGCTCCTAATAATGGTGCAGAATTAAGGAAACAGACTTATTAAGATAAAAGGATGAAGGCCCTGACCGGTTGGCTCAGTGGTAGAGCATCGGCCTGGCGTGCAGGAGTCCCAGGTTCAATTCCCGGCCAGAGCACACAGGAGAAATGCCCATCTGCTTCTCCACTCATCCCCCTCTCCTTCCTCTCTGTCTCTCTCTTCCCTTCCCGCAGCCAAGGCTCCATTGGAGCAAAAAGTTGGCCTGGGTGCTGAGGATGGCTCCATGGTCTCTACCTCAGGTGCTAGAATGGCTCTGGTTGCAACAGAGCAATGCCCCAGATGGGCAGAGCATCACCCCCTGGTGGGCATGCCAGGTGGATCCTGGTCAGGCGCATGTGGGAGTCTGTCTGACTGCCTCCCCGTTTCCAACTTCAGAAAAATACAAAAATACAAAAAAAGAAAAAGAAAAAAGGATGAGACTGGGAGGACTCTTCAAATGCTGATGGCAATATCCAAGTGCCCCATAGCCCCAGTTTGCTTTATTATATAGCCATATGCAAATCAAGGAAGTCCTTGATACAAAGTTACACATCCAAGACTAAAACAGGAATTCTCCCAAGGCATAAACAGGAATCCCCCTACCATGCATAAGTGAAATCAACCAACATCTGAACAAAGAGTAAGAGGAAAGGCATGTAAATTGCTTCCAGCAACTTAAGGAAGCAAGTGAAGTGGGTGCAAACACTCAGCATCATAGCCAATATGGAGGTGGTGAGGGAAGAACTTAGCCTTTTGCTAAGCCTCGAATCTACAAGGCTTCTTGCCATTTATGGTCCACAACACTGGCCTTTCTGCTTAAATTAATTAACTTATAAAAAAAATGCACAAAACTGTCTCTGGCTCGTAAATCATTCAGAAGGATTAGCTTTATTATTTGTTACTTTGTTTTTTATATAAGTGGAAGTATATTGTGCATCTGTCATGCAACTTGCTTTTTCTTTATTGATATCTTAACTTTTGAAAGTATGTTATGTTCTAAACCAGTGGTCCCCAACCTTTTTTAGGCCACGGACCGGTTTAATGTCAGAAAATATTTTCACGGACCGGCCTTTAGGGTGGGATGGATAAATATATCACGTGACCGAGACAAGAGTCAAGAGTGAGTCTTAGACGGATGTAACAGAGGGAATCTGGTCATTTTTTAAAAATAAAACATTGGCCTGGCCTGTGTTGGCGCAGTGGATCAAGTGTTGACCTGGAACACTGAGGTCGCCGGTTCAAAATCCTGGGCTTGCCTGGTTAAGGCACATATGGGAGTTGATGCTTCCTGCTCCTCCTCCCTCCTCTCTCTCTCTCTTTCTCTCTCTCTCTCTTCTCTAAAATGAATAAAAATAAATAAATAAATAAATAAATAAACATCGTTCAGGCTCAAATATAAATAAAACAGAAATAATGTAAGTTATTTATTCTTTCTCTGCGGACCAGTACCAAATGGCCCACGGATCAGTACCAGTCTGCGGCCCGGGGGTTGGGGACCACTGTTCTAAACCCTCCCTATGCATTACCTCATTGAATCCTCACAGCCACCTTTGGGCTGGGTATGAGGAGTAAACTTATTTCACAGACTAGAAATCAGATTGGCTATACAGAGGTTATTGTAATGTCCTCTAAGTCATGGGGCCAATATTTGAACCCCAGCTGTCTCATCTTGTGGCCTTCAGTCTTACCTTCTTTAAAGGCTCTACTGCCTTTCAAATAATTGTCTACTGCCTTTAAAATAATTGTGGGCTTTTGTTTTTCTGTGTTTATTTTGGGTGGTTTTTGTATGCTGTTTTTAACAACACTTTGTTATTCTCTTTCAGACCAAAGCGGATAAAAATTTCAGAACTGAGCATTATGAAGAACAGTATGAAGTATTCAAATCTATCTTCCGAGAAACAACATCATCACTCAATGTACATGCATCTGTAAAATTCACACCAACTGAAAAGATTGGGACATCTAAAATCAAACTTGAAAACCATTGTGAAGTAGGAGAAAAAAAAGAAGGAGAAGGAGGAGAAGGAGGAGAAGGAACAAACTCCTGTTTAAAATTAAATACTGACCTTTCGTTTCGATTTAGATATTCCAAAAATGAAACTTATCGACGGTTATTGACATATTCTACTAGGACGGTAAGCCCAAACACTTCCTATAGAGAATATAATAGGATATTTTTCTAACTAACTGAACCCTTCTTTTAAGTTTACATGTTTAGAGAAAATTGACTTCATAAGAGAGAAATAATTAACACTCAACAAATCCTCCAATATGTAGCTAGAAATTCAGGAAGAAAAATGGTAAGTGGAGAAAAATCTCATCTAATATCTTTAGTAATAGTAAGAGATGTTTGGCGGTAGTAACAGAGCACAGATCAATTAGAAATTCAGAGCATACTTTTTCACTGAGATTGTAATAATGGACTGTTCAAATACCATCTTCAGAATTACAGTGACAACTCATACTACATCATTTTGCTAATTAATTGCAATGCCTTAGGACAGTGGTTCTCAAAGTGTGTGCCAGGGTGCACTGGTGTGCCCTAGAAAAGTTTCAGGTGCATCCGATGGTATTCCAGAGAAGTATGTGCCTTTGGGGACCAAAAAACCTACAGGGTTTTTGGAGTTTAGATTTTTGGGGGACAGTGGTGTGGGGAATTGGCTATAAGCTGATAGTCTGCCCAACCCCCACCTCACTTTCCTGATTAGGTTACAAAAGGCTGTTAAATTGTGGTGCTGAATTGTTTACACTACCCCCCATGTCCCCTGGAAAGACTAGAGGCAAGTTCCTTCTATCCTTTGTTTGGTGTAAAGTTAAGATGATATGTATGGTGGGGGTTTTGGATTGATGATTAAACATAAGGAATTGTCTCTTGAAGCCTTTTGGATTTCTATAAAAGAAGAATATGTAGCAATATCTAAAAAAGTTTTGAACATTTTACTACAATTTTCAACATCCTTTTTATGTAAATTAGAATTTTCTATCCTCAACACAATTAAGAGTAAAAAGAGAGGAATTCTTCAACGTATTGATGAGAAAATGAGAGTTTGCCTTTCAAATATATGCCCAAACATTGAAGAAATTGCTAGGACACATCACTCTCATGTTTCTCGTAAACACAAGAATGAAAAAAACTTAACACACTCATGCTGGGACCTGCCAAATTTACTAAATCTTACTAAGAATGTATCTATATATCAATATATAAAAAGATAACATTTTTGTCAGTTTTTTTATTTTTTTATCCCCTCTTTTTTATGAATTCTAAAAAGCATAACTCAAAAAATGTAACATAAAAATGTTTTTTAATGTCAGAATAAATTTAATTTTGTCATATTTGTTTTATTTAATTACCATAAAAGCATGCTTGGACTTTATACTTTTTCTTTAATATTTGACTTAATTATTATAACATATTTCTGAGAAATTTGTATATAGTGCGCCTACAATTATTTGTAGGATTTTAAATGCACCCTGACTTCAAAAAGTTTGAGAACCACTGCCTTAGGATGATGACTGTGCACTCACAATATTATAAGTATGTCTCTAAAGTAACGGTGCTGTAAAATCATGCACATGGCATATGAAATTGGTCTGCTTACTTTGTAATCATACCTTTAGTTTTAGACTTTGAAAATGTGTTTGGCTTTTCATTTTTAAACCATATTGCAAAGTTTGTTTTATCATCTTTGTAATATCTATAGAATATACTTTCTTTAATTAATATGACTCTTATAAAATGCTATTCTTCCTTTTTTGATATCTCAACCACCTATTTATATACCCTTCTTACACTTTGAAATTAAGAATAATTCACTCTTAAAAAAAAAAAGAAAGGCCCTGGCCGGTTGTCTCAGCGGTAGAGTGTCGGCCTGGCGTACAGAAGTCCCGGGTTCGATTCCCGGCCAGGGCACACAGGAGAAGCGTCCATCTGCTTCTCCACCCCTCCCCCTCTCCTTCCTCTCTGTCTCTCTCTTCCTCTCCTGCAGCCGAGGCTCCATTGGAGCAAAGATGGCCCGGGCACTGGGGATGGCTCTGCCCCAGGCACTAGAGTGGCTCTGGTCGCAACAGAGCGACGCCTCGGAGAGGCAGAGCATCGCCCCCTGGTGGGCAGAGCGTCGCCCCCTGGTGGGCGTGCTGGGTGGATCCCGGTGGGGCGCATGCAGGAGTCTGTCTGACTGTCTCTCCCCGGTTCCAGCTTCAGAAAAAAAAAAAAAAAAAGAATAATTCACTCTTGCCTAACCAGGCAGTGGTGCAGTAGATAGATCATTGGACTGGGATGCAGAAGAGTCAGGTTCAAAACCCTGAGGTTGCCAGCTTGAGCGCAGGCTCATCAGCTTGAGCACAGGCTTACCAGTTTGAGTATAGGGTCTCTGGCTTGAGCATGGAATCATAGACATGATTGCTGGCTTGAGCCCAAAGGTCACTGGCTTGAAGCCCAAGGGGTCACTCTGCTCTTCTGTAGCCCCCTAGTCAAGGCACATATAAGAAAGCACTCAATAAACAACAAAGGAGCTGCAATGAAGAATTGATGCTTCTCATCTCTCTCTCTCTTCCTTCTTGTTTGTCCCTCTCTCTGTCTCTGTCACAAAAAAAGAATAATTCACTCTTAGTCCTTATATTATTCCTAATGATACCTTTGTTTTTATGTGTCTGTACATTGCCTGAATATTTATATGAATACCCACCCAAAATGTGCAGTTGAAAAATTCTTTAAATCATTCAACAAATATTTAATTGTAGACTTAGTATGTAGCCAGGTATGGCTTCAAGGTGCTCAAAATCTGTCTGTGAACCAAACTAACAAAGACTCCTAGTCTTGTCCTTATAGGCAGGGTAAAGATCAGCAGGGGGAAATATATAAAAACAATAAACATATGAGAGAGAAAAAAGGGAAGCTATACAATATCTAGAAAATGCTAAGTGCTATAAAATAAAATGAAAAATAGAGTAGTAGAAGGGAAATCAGGAGGGCTAGGCGGATGGCAGTACAAAAAGGGAAGCTCAAGGCACGCTGCACTGAGGAGGTAAGATCTGAGCAAATAGTAGAAGGAGAGGAGAAAACCAAGTAGTTTTATTTGGGATGATATATCGGGCAGGAGGAATTTTGAGAGACAAAGCTCTAAGATGGGAATCCATTGGGCCAAAGTGAACGGGAAGGAGAAAAGGTTAGAAAAGTTACCTTGAACCAGATCATGAAGGGCCTCACAGCCTATTCTAAGACGGTTTTTTTTCTCTGAGTGACGTCACTGGAATATTTTTCATAGAAGACTGATAGACCCTAGTAACTGTCTCACTTGATCCTAAGTTGCAAATGAATCAATAAGAAAGTATGGTTACTATTCTTCTAATTGTCACCGTAAAGGATAAAGGCAACAGCTTTAATCTCAGTTGCTCTAACACAGGGGTCGGGAACCTATGGCTTGTGAGCCAGATGTGGGTCTTTTGATGGCTGCATCTGGCTCGCAGACAAATCTTTAATAAAAATAATAATGTTAAAAATATAAAACATTCTCATGTATTACAATCCATTCATTTCCTACTGCTCATGTTCATGGTTGTGGGTGGCTGGACCCAATCACAGCTGTCCTCTGGGACAACACAAAATTTTTATTGGATAATGCATAACATAAATGGGTCATTGTATGGCTCTCACAGAATTAATTATCAATATATTTTAAAATATATGGTATTCATGGCTCTCTCAGACAAAAAGGTTCCCAACCCCTGCTCTAACATCAATCATCGTTAGTCTCTAGACATTATTTTTATTTCCAAGAGGCAGAGCTGTGGTAGACTGGCAAGGAAATATGTCTGTTCATTTTAGTAAACTCCCTTACTGGCTTATAAATAACTGAAAAATCCTCTTACGTGAGGAATCCTTAAGTGACTCAATAATATTGACACTCATCTAAACCACTGTCTATATCTTTTTTCTATACTGAAATATGATGAATTGTCCAGTTTGGCCTCTTAATACTTCCATTTTGCATTTAAGCCTGCAATTCAGGTGGCTGTCAAAAGAGAGAAAGAGAGAGAGAGATTATGAGAGTTAAAAGCAAAAGCAAGAAGGTTTGTTGAAAGTGATTGTAGGAATAAAAGTGAGAAATGATAGGAGAGTTGTAGGGTCAAACAGGACTCTAAGTTTTTATGCCCACTCAATTTGAAGGATGGCGTTGCTATCAACTGAGATAAAGAAAACTTCAGGTAGAGCAAGTTTGGAGGAGAACACCAGTAGTTTAGTTTTAGTTAAATTAAAGATGAGATGTCTATTAGACATCCAACTGGAGATGTCAAGTAGGAAGTAGGTGTTATGATTCTGGAGTTTGGGAAATAGGTCTGGACTTGAGCTATTAAGTTGGGAGTTGTTCTTAAAGTCAAAGGTTTGGTGAGGCCACTAACAGTTAATGTAGATAGAAAAGAGAAGAAGATCAAAAATGAATCCAAGGAACTTCAATGGAAAGTTTGGAGAAAGAAGAGGAACCAGCAAAGGAAAGCAAGATGTGCCAGTGTAATGCCCTGGAACCTTGCTACTCTAAGGGTGGCCCCAGCAGCATCTTCATCACTGAGGATATAGGATTTCAGACTCTACCTAAGACCTACTGAATCAGAATTGCATTTCATCAAAATTCTCTAGGTGATTTGTTTGCACTTTACAGTTTGAGAACTTCCCTAGAAGACAAAAAGAGAAACACTATCAAGGAGAAAGGAGTGATAAACTATGACAAATATACTAATATGTATGTCAAAGGAGATGAGGAGTAAGAAGCAACCACTGGCTTTAGCATTTTGAAGGTTATTGGTGACAAGAGAAGTTGTGTTGAGGTTGTACGGGCAGCAGCATTACTGGATTAGATTTAGAGAAGTTGGGAAGAGAAGAATTGGAAACAGCTCATATAGAAAACTAAGGGAATTTTGCTTCTAAGAAGGACAAAGAAATAGGTAGCAATGTTTGGACAAGTGAAGTCAAGAAATTTTATTATTATTATTATTGTAAGATGGAAGAAACAACAGTATGAATAGGAATGACTGAAGGTCTACTTCTAAAATAAGTTGAGCCAAAGAACATAACATCTTTCTAACAAGGTATACCTCCTAATTTTAGCAACAGTGCAAAGGAATTCAAATACATTTTGTGCATCTTTGAGAGTCCATTGAGAATTATTATGAAAGTCATCAGATGGAGAATTCATATGATTTATTACTATATATGCCGTGAGTCCCTTTAGGATTTTTGTTAGAGACTGCATTACGCACCATCACCCACAGTTAAGTCATGCAGTACAAACCATTATGCTTCTAGAACGCAGAAAGTTTGGTGTGGTGTTCATACACACTGAGATATTTTTTTAAAAAAGAATAAAATGTTTTTAGCTCCCATGCAATCCACATGTGCCAACCACAACTACAGCAGGAGAATCTCAAAAGAATCATCTACAAAATCATGTGTGCCAATTGTAATTTAGTTTTGGCTGGGACAGTCTATAGCATTTAATACATAGTTCATCACTATCCCAGTTTTGTCTTAGAAATATAAGCCATCATCCCACATTTAACTGTTGAGCTGTGTTAAGTTAGCTTGAGATCCATGTCTTAAAATATCATCTATTCCATCTCTGTTGTCAAAGATTGAGAGGACATAGTAGAAGGAAGAGGGAGACCTGAGACCTAGGTTCTTAGTACTAATTGTTCCCAAGGACTATTTGTGTCATTTGGAGCTAATAACTTGATACCCCTTGATCAGAATTTCTTCATCTAGAAAACAAAAAGATTGGGCTTCCTATAGAATATTGACATTTCTGTCCATCTGTTCTTAACATTTAAAAATCAACTTAGTAAGGTATAATTTGCATACAATAAATGCAAAGATTTTAAGCTTATAGTTCATGAGTTTTGACTATTGTATTTACCTGTGTAACCACCTCCTTATACAAAATATAACACATTTCCATAACCTCTAGAAAATTCCCTCATGCTCTTTGCAGTAAATTTCCTACCACCTGAGAGGCAACCAATGACCAGATTTCTCTGACCCTAACTTAGTTTCACCTGGTCTAAAAGTTTATATAAATGGAACATTACACCATATATTCTTTTGTGTCTGACTTAATTCACTCAGCATACTATTTTAAATTTACCTATGTTGTTGCATGTATTAATAGTTCATTTCTTTTTTATTGCTAATTAGTATTCCTTTGTGTGAATATACTTCAATTTGTGTATCAGTTCCTCTGTTGATGGACATTTGAGTCATTCCCAATTTTATGACAGCCTAACTAAAGTTGCTATAAAAGTCTTGTACAAGTATTTTTGTGGACTGTTTTGTCACTGATCTTAAGCAAATATGTAAAAGTAGGATTGCCGACCATAGTGTTGCTGTGTATTTACTTTTATAATAAACTGTCAAACAGTTCTCCAGAGTGGTTGCAGCATCTCCCACTCCCACCAGTAGTGTAGAGAGGATTTCCTCTGCTGCACATCTCCACCAACAGTTAGTATTCATAGTATTTTAAGTTTGCCATTCTACTGGGTTAAATTGATATCTTATAGGTACCACAAAAAAAAATTATTGCCTGTGGAAATTTAAATTTTTGTCATTTTTACATTTGAAATATTGGTGATAGAGCTCACATTTATTTTCTTCTGTTCTACAAAAATAAGGAAAAAATGTTTCTGCATGTAAAAGGAGACGTTGATCTGGGAAGATTTGTGATGAGAAATCGAGATATCATGCTGACATCAACTTTCTTGGATGCTTTAAAAAATCTGCCAACTTCCTATGAAAAGGGGGAATATTTTGCATTTTTGGAAACCTTTGGAACTCACTACAGTACCTCTGGGTCCCTAGGAGGATTCTATGAACTAATATATGTTTTGGATAAAGCTTCCATGAAGACAAAGGGTATGCCTAGAAGTAGAGCTCTAACTTCTAATAATGTTTAAACCAGTCATCATTCCTATTGTTAACCTCTTTCAATGATTAAAACCTCTAGAATAAAGTTTTATGCTTCCTTGACAGAACACTCTCCCTGCCCTTTGGCATCTAAAATCCTATCAAACAGCCAATTGACTTCTTGTTCCTCAAACAAGATGACTTGGTCATGCACTAGCCAGCAGCAGAAATTGTATTGCAATTTAATATTATTTGGTAATGCTGCTTTTAGTGAAGTCCTATTTAAAGAGTGAAAGAAAGTACAAGAGATACAGTTTTATAACCCATTTCTTATTCAGTAGACTGGTTCAACTGTATGTATGATAATTATCTTCCAAATTATTCTTCAATATTCGAAGGGAAATATTCGTCTTAACATCTTAGCGCAAGAGTCAAAAATTAGCCTTACCTTGCATGGTGACAGGTCTACTTGCATGGTGGTAGTTGAAATAGGTTCATGTTGAGTAAGTTTCTGACCACACTTTAAATCATAGAATGCAGACCATGTTTGACCATCAGGGTTTGCTTTATGTGCAGGGCTGACCTATGTGCTACATGGTTGTCACCTGGGAATAAAGGCTTTATCCAAACCTTTTAAGAATAAAGCAGATGAAAAGAGATGATGTTATATAAATTTGAATTATTTATATTTTAATTATGACAAGTTATACTGTTTCTTAAAGCAGTGATAAGTGCTAGCCTATCTCCTTTCTCTGCCCTCAAAATTTTGGGGTGTGTCTCTAAAAAAGGAAAGTGCTATGGGAAACCAATTCCATGGCGCTTTCCCCATAGCCTCTGGCAGTGTCGAGGGAAGAATAGGATGCATCAATAATCTTAAAGCCTGACACAGTTCCCACAGTTGTTTAACACGCTCCAAATGAGATAAATATGACATGACCAGAACCAGTTGCTCTTGATGGCTCAGTCTAGTTCAGGCAGGTGGAAGAAGCCTTACCTTACCTGTGGGAGTAGAATATGAGGGTGCTTGGCTTCTACTGCCGCACAGGGTGAAAGCCTGCGAGAGAGCACAATGAGCTCTCTGAGCCCTGCTTGCTGTATTGGTAGATATCACTGGGGAGGGGCACAAGAGGGCTGCATCTTGAGTAACTTGAAAATCAAGAGAGAAAGGCTCAGCAGGGGTGATCAAAACACAAGGGACTCTTCAGGCTAAGAGTTCTTGGTTGAGAAAGCTCCAAGGGCTGAAATCTTTAATCTTAGAACTATAACCACCCTAGTATAACCTATGTCCTTTTCTTTTATTATTATTATTAAGTGAGAGGAGGGGAGGAAGACAGACAGGCTCCAGCATGCTCCCCAACCGGGATCCACCCAGCACGCCCCCTACCAGGCAATGCTCTGCCCATCTGGAGCTGCTGCTCCACTGCTCAGCAACTGAGCTATTTTGGCTACTGAAGCAAGGCCATGGAGCCATCCTAAGCTCCTGGGGCCATCTTGCTTGAACCATTTGAGCCATGGCTGCAGGAGAGGAAGAGAGAGAGAGAGAAAGAAAGGGGGGAGGAGTAGGGAAGCAGATAGTTGCTTCTCCTATGTGCCCCGACCAGAAATTAAACCAAGGACTTCCAGACACTGGGCCGACTCTACCACTGAGCAAACCGGCCAGAGCCTACCTATGTCCCTTTTAAACAAGGGGTAAATTTATATGTCCTTTGCCATTAAGTTGACAAGCAAAGTTAACAGGAGACCACTAGATTCAAATACAAGGACAAAGCAGGACAGATGTGACCTTGAGTTTGCGTTCAGTAATAATGTCTAAGAATGCAAGTATGTTTCTCACAAAAGAATTAAACTGGAATTTATTTATGACATTAATAGATATCATTTCATAATTTTCAATTCAATGCACAAAACAGGTGTTGAACTAAGGGACGTACAGAAATGCCTTGGGTTCGATGCCACCCTAAATGTGAACTTTGGATATGAAATCAAAGGTGGTCTTGATGCAAATAAATGTGGACATATAGGTGGTGGCAGAACTGGTAAGTATAGCCTAACTTATTAGGTAGAAAGGGAGAGGGCATGTCAGTGAGCCCTGTCCCATCACTATAAGCCCTTTTTTTGTGCACCCTCTTTATTTAAAATAAAAAAACCCACAACTCTAAGTGCTTAAAAACTATCTTATCTTTACAGTGGTTTCCAAACAGACATAAACACAAACAACCCATGGATATGTACTTATCAGTGTCGCCATTGTGCAGGCTGTGCCATGCCCAGCTTTCAGGGTGCCATTTACACTATTGTCATTATAGATTTGTTCATTTGCAGTAGCACTGGTAGAAAAATATCTTGAAAATATTTTCTTTTTTTTTTTTTTGCTTAATTTTAATAAAGCTTTTGAATGGGCTAGGGACAGTACTGTATGTGTCCCATTAAGAAAGGAAAAGGCCAAAACTCTCTCTCTGACTCAGCCTTCCACCTGACTTGAAACCCCTAATCCATGGTCACTAAACTGGTACAGAGGGACAAACTTCCACTTATAAGGTAAACAAGCACTGGGAATGTAATGTACAACATGATGACTTTCTTAATTAGCACTGCTGTATGGTATACTGTATTTGAAAATTACTTGGATCCTTAAAGTCCTCATCACAAGAAAAAGAATTTTTGTACCTATATGACATGTATGTTAGTGACACTTATTGTGGTAATTATATACATATACGTCATGTCTTTATGCCATACACATTAAATTTATACAATATTGTATGTCAATTATATCTCGATAAAACTCAAAAAAGAAATCCCTAATCTATCCTTCACATTAAATAAGTGTACAACCCTTTAAAAACTATAAATATCTTTAAGATAAATATTACTTTTATTATTAATCTTTAGCAGATCTACAAGCATGAGACAATGTTGAAATTCTCAATTTTTACTCAGAAAAACCTGAGAGAATTTTCAGAAGTCTAGATGCTTGAGACTCACCTTTGAAAGTAGTGGGGACAAAGAAAAGATGAAAGCCTGATGTTTCTTTTTGTAAGATTTTACCTATTGATTTTACAGAGGGATGAGAGAGAAGGATGGGGAGCAAGAATATCAACTCCTAGTTGCTTCACTTCAGTTGTTCATTGATTGATTCTTTGTCATATGTGCCTTGGCCGGACAAGCCCAGGGTTTCAAACAGGTGACCTCAACATTCCAGGTTGACACTCTATCTACTGCACCACCACAGGCCAGGCTAAATGCCTGATATTTTTAAAGCATAGCAATCACTAATATAGCCATGACTGAAACCACTGATGAACTAAAAAGAGAACTGAACTTGTCATCAAATGTCATATTTTCGATAGTTGGCCCGTAAGCTAATTGGGTAATTTTGGGCTAGTCTCTCCAACTCTCTGAGTCTGTTTTCTCATCCATAAAAATGAGGGAAGATTTTTTTTAAAAAATCATTTTGGACTGACCAGGCAGTGGCACAGTGGATAGAGGGTCTGCCTGGGATGCTGAGGACCCAGGTTCAAAACCCCAATGGCTTGAGCACGGGTTCACTAACTTGAGCACAGGGTCCCATGCTTGAGTGCGGGATCATACATATGACCCTATGGTGGCTGGCTAGAGCCCAGAGGTCACTGGCTTGAAGCCCAAGGTTGCTGGCTTGAGCAAGGGGTCACAGGTTCAACTGCAGTCCCTCAGTCCAGGGACATATGAGAAAACAGTCAATGAACAACTAAAGTACCACAGCAATCAGCTGATGCTTCTCATCTCTCGCCCTTTCTGTCTGTCTCTCGCACACACACACAAAAAATCATTTTGAAATTTTTTCCCAGTTCAAAATTTCACAAGTCTAAAAGATTCACAATAATTTGTTAAAAGTTGTTTAGTCTGGAGAGGAGACTGAGGGAGAAATGGGTAGGAATTTGGGGTAGAGGAAACTTTTGCTTTTCACTTTATTCTTTTTTGTACCTTTTGATTTTTAAATAATATTAAAATAGTTTAAAGCAAACTGACAGAAAATATAATTATAAAGGTAAGTCTGCAACAAAAAAACTATTATAGTTCCTTGAAAGGTGTTTTTAGTTCCCAGGCGTGCACATGCATAACTGATGAACTTTGAATTACCAATGTAATCGTTCATGGTACCACTCTTAATTTTTTTTATATAAAAAAAAGAGGGTTGAAATGTACAATTATCTACTAATAACAATTTTCCTTGTAGATTTGGGGTGAAAAATTCATATAAGTAATATTTATAAGTAAAATTCAATAACTATAGACTATTCAAAGGGGGGTTAATAAATGTTTGTCAGCTATCACAGGATTGAATATGCTTGACTTACAATTCCTTTTCTCTTCTCAGAAAATGGCAGCAAGGATAACATCATAGATGATGTTATTTCTCTCATAAGAGGAGGAACCAAACAATATGCACTTCAACTGAAAGAGAAGATTCTCAGGGGAGCGAAAATGGTTAATGTGACTGATTTTGTAAATTGGGCATCTTCCTTAAGTGATGCTCCTGTGCTCACAAAACGAAGGGTGAGGAATGTTTATTTTCAAATAGAAGACTTTGTCATTCTCTTACTAAATGTACTTGTTGGTTCAAATGAACAGTTAATTTCATCTGAAAGAGACGTGAGTGTGTAAATGCACTCCCATCTCATCCCTGTGAAGAAGCATGGCATGGAAGGAAGGCACAGAGTGTGGCATCAGACCAACCCAGGCTGAGTGGGGGTCTCTGTCCCTCACAAGATGTAGAATATTTTCTGATTTCTGCAACATTAAATCCTCCAGGGCTCCAGGTTTATTTTACAGACTTAATAAGACTACACATATAGAGCCAACAGCACAGACTGGCACAAAATTGATACTTAGGAATTATTACTTCCCTTCCATCCAACCCTGGTTTGTCCTTGCCTGCGGGAGCATCACACTACCACTTCCAAAAGGAGAACTGACTTCACTAAGTACCTTAGTAAAGTGGAAGTTCATAAGGTCTCCTTTGCAAGAACTCATAGGAGATACTCCTTTTTAATCTCAGTTTCAAGTATCATTTTGTTTCTCCTGGGAATCAGGCACGTTTTTCTTAATGCAGATGATCATTAAATTCAGTTGTTTTACTCAATGCCCTCAAATTTGTGAGCCACCTCATTCAAATGGGTGAGTTCTGAATCCTGTGCTTTTATGTTGCTTCTGCCTTCATCTTGCCTGTTCTGTTCTCAGTTGCCCTTTTTTCATTTCCTTTAACCACTCTTATCTACCCATATGTCAAGCTATATTAAGTTGTTTCTGGAAGAACTTCAGTAATCATGAACCAATTAACCTATGATTTTTGTTATATTGTGCAATTTAGCAGTGATGCACCAGATATTAAAGAGCATCGGCTTTTTAAAGAGCTGTAGTACCAGTTCTCTGTGTTATAGTCATTATAGTCACAATTACATAGTGAAAATCATCCTTAACTCTCTTATATAGAGATAAAAATAACACTCATTTGATCAACAAACTACATTTGGTACATATAGTTTAATTAGGTTAGAAGCCGGTAAGAACCTTAAATACTTAACATTATAATATTAATATTAACATAATACTTAATATTATAATAACATAAGTACTTAATATTAAATTATATTTCTTTTTTTCTTTTGTATTTTAGCAAGTGTGATGATAGACTACGTCCACGGAAAATATATCCATCTACAAATGGTAGAAAGATAGAGAGTGAGCTAGGATAGGAGAGAAATTATGACTGTTTTCTTACTTAACAGAGGCCAGAGGTCATCAGAAAAAGATGTGGATTTTCAGAAAAACTTCAAGAAGTTCATTTTAATTGTTCTTTGTCTTTCTGTGAGATATTTGACTCCAGGGTTCGAGTTTCCTCTGAAAATGCTGTCATTACACACCTTTCATCTTTATCTGTTTGAACACTCTTTATGCATTTTATCCACATCGTATTTTCTCCTTGACCCTCTCTACCCCTGTGTCTTAGATCATCTGGCCTTGATTTTCCTTTGAAGGGTGAAACACGATAGGTTTCTTTTCTTAAAAATCAAAATAACTCCATCATATGCTTATGTTGTTTGTGCCAATGTGACAATGTTAGTAAGTAGTTTCTTCCCACCAAATAAATATGGCACAGTTGGCATCTGTATCTTACATAGTAATTCAGAAAGGGCTATGCTGGCAAGAATTATGTTGACTTTGTAGATGTTCCTGATCTATTCTGGATATAAGACTATTCTCATATAAAACTGTTATAAATGCCTTCTCTCAACCTGAAGACTTTCACCTTTTAATGGTCTTTTCGATAACTGATTTCCTCTTTTCTTACTTTTTATTTTGAAATAATTTTAGACTTACTACAAAACTGCACAATTAGTACAGATAAAATACTGCAAAAACAGAACAGAGTTCACATATATCCTACACCGAGAAGCCCTAAATATTGACAACTTACATAACCATAGTACCATTATCAAAATCAGAAAATTACATTGACTAAATCACAGACCTTTTTTAAATCTTACCAATTCCCCCCCCCCAATGTTCTTTTTCTCTGTTCCTGGATCCAATCACAATCACACACTGCATTTAGTGGTATGTCCCCTTAGTCTCTTCCAATCTATGACAATTCCTCAGACTTTTCCTGTCTTTCACAACCTTGACACTTGATGAGTATTGGTCACTTGTATCAAATGCCTCTCAGTTTAGGCTTAGGGGAGATTGAGGTTGTGCATTTTTTAGCAAGAGTACCACAAAAGTGATTTTGTGTCCTCAGTGAGTCCTATCAGGAATTATGATGTTGGTATTTTCTTATTTTGATGTAGTTAAATGTATCTCTTTTTTTTTTTTTTTTTTTCATTTCAATTAGTGCTTTTGTGTCTGAGGTAAAGTTATTCTCTACCTCAGGGTCTTAAAGATATTTTCTTTAAGAAAGTATTACTTTCCAGAAGCCCCATTATTTTGCTTTCACATTTTCATCTACAATAAACCTAGAGTTGTTTTTGTGTGTGGTATAAGTTAGAGGGTCATTTTAAAAAAATTTTCCCTATGACTACCTCCTTGCCCTAGAATGATTTCTATTTTATTAGTGAATGGTAGTATAATTTTATGTCTATGAAAATCAAATGTCAGTCTTGTTTCAAATTATTATGGTTTTTTACCAAGCTGTTTTTAAGGTTTTGTCCATTATTACTGTGTGTGTGTGTGTGTGTATGTGTGTGTATGTCTCTGTTTAGTAATTTTACGCTGATGTGCCTACGCGCTACAAGAAAAAAATTTAACCTTGCTTTTGATTGATGAGGTATCTTGATGCTTGTCACCAGTTTTATAGTTTCTCAACCACCAGTCTTCAAATATTGCTTTTTATATATTTTCTCTTTCTGAGACTCAGATTATATGGATCTTTTACTTTCTCACTCTTACATTTTCTACCTTCTTTCTGTATTTCCCAAACTTTTATATATTTTCCATGCATCATTGTCAATAACTTGTCCTCTATATTTCAGGTCATTAACTCTGCTCCATCTGTGTCACATTTGCCATATAACCAGTCCATCAATTTGTTTATTAAAATACCAAGTTCTAATATGTCTATTTGTTTATTTTTCAAATCTTCCATTTAAAAGAATGGTTTCCTGTTCTCTGTTAACATGTGCAATTTTGTTTCTTATCCCCATTGCTGATACAGTTATTTTAAAATCCACACTTGGGAACTCAAATCTTGGCATCACCCCCTGATCTGGTTCCCATTTCTATTATTTCTATGGTTCTCAAGCTTGTTGCCCTGCTTCCCTGTGTACCTAGTTATTTTTATTGCGGACTGGGGATTGTACTTTAAAAATTGTTAGAGGAGTAGTGTGAGGCTAAGGATGATTTTATTTTTCTCCAAAGGAAATACATATTTATATCTGGAAAGCTCCTGAAGTATGAATAATTCTGGATTATTTTAACCCAAACCAGGCTGCAGTCTTGACCAGGGCTTCCACACTTCCTCTTGCCTCTTACTTTTAGGACCGTCGTCCTTGGGGTTGGGGCCCTTGTTTACCTTTGTCAGTCCTAGAGTCCAACCTTCTTCCCCAGGCCAGTCATATGCTTTGCCTGCCACTTAGTCACTTGACTACCTCTTCCTCAGTTAGGAACTATGTCAAAGGGACTGGTGACCCCAAAACATTGGGCTCTCCTTACTGAATTTCCATCTCCTCCCAGATCTTGATTACCTTGTTAATTCTTTATCACCTTGTTAGTTCTCTAGGGCCTTCAAGCAGATTTTTCATTTTGGGTTTATTTTGTTCAGCCTTTCTCATTGTCCTCAGTAAAAGGTTTAATTGACAATAGTTAACCCATCACTACTCTACAGCAGGAATTGTTGATATGTATATTTTATATCTTCTTTCTTGAATCTTTAGATTCTAATTGCCTTCTGATTTTGTGGTCTCTTGCTTCCAAGTGCTATGCCACCAAAGGGCCTCACTTTGTCACCCTTCCTTCACTCAAAAGGCTCTTCATAGTCACATAATTGAATTTGCCTTAATTTAGTGGAACAATGATGCAAGTTTTCATGTATGTTATGGTTCCTCCACTATACACTTGATCTTAGCCAAAAGTCCAAGAAGCAATGGTACCTGTACTACCCAAACTTTCTGAATTCTGTACTGTGTGACTGGATTATTCTTTCTTCCTGATTATCTTCAGATCTCAGTTTATTAGTCATTTCCTCAGGAAAACCTTTCCAAGCTTCCCTGATTCAGTTGTAGCAACTTTGTGTCTAACTCCAGAAATTTAAATGTGCAAAATAAATCATCGTACCTTATTTTCTTGAAGTCTAATTAAATTTGACATTGAGAGCCCCTATCCCTCCATATACCGCTAAAAGATTTAGCCTTCATTCATTTGTTGGATGGGGTTTAGGGAGGTTCTTCCTTATTGCCTAAATTAATACAAGAATCCTGATGTTTCTGTTGGAGAAATAGGGATAGGAGATACATATATATTTAGTCCACCATGGTCACCCTGATGGCATCATTAATTATGTTTACATGGCCACTTGAAGTCAAGTGGTTTCAAGCCTTTCATGCTAAGATTGTGCATGAGGATCCCTGATGAGACTGAAGTCTGGTCCTCAATATCTAGCTTCTGTAGGGGTACCATATGGGTCTTGCTACTCCCCAAGATAACTGCTAGCGATCAAATTATGATTTACTGCTACTTGAGGTACGTGCTAACTCTGTCCCCTTCCTGGTCTAGAAGGATCTCCTCTTCAGTGGCATTCTTCTCACATCCTTCCCAGTAAAAATTTCCCAATAAGTTCAGACATTTAAAAGAAAAAGAAAGTCAATAAAGAGTTGACCTTCTGAGCATTCTGGACTTGACCTTGCTCACAAACCTCCTCTTAGACAAGGCAAGCACCTGGCTATCTTCTGAAAGAGGAGAGGAAAAGGCAGTGAAACAACCCACAAAATAGTATTCCCATAAAATATATGGCCAAAAGCTTAAATTCATGATTGTTAATTTTTAAAACACATATACATATCATAGTTTCCATTTAAAATTATCTGTATGATTATTTTAACATCAGTCTCCTTACTACCACAATGTCATCTCAATGACTAGAGAGATCATGACGAATTTTGGTCACTGGTAATCTTAAAAGTTAACATCGTATCGGCCCTGGCCGGTTGGCTCAGTGGTAGAGTGTCGGCCTGGCGTGCAGAGGTCCCGGGTTCGATTCCTGGCCAGGGCACACAGGAGAAGCGCCCATCTGCTTCTCCACCCCTCCCCCTCTCCTTCCTCTCTGTCTCTCTCTTCCCCTCCCGCAGCCAAGACTCCATTGGAGCAAAGATGGCCCGGGCGCTGGGGATGGCTCCTTGGCCTCTGCCCCAGGCACTAGAGTGGCTCTGGTCGCAGCAGAGCAATGCCCCGGAGGGGCAGAGCATCGCCCCCTGGTGGGCAGAGCTTCACCCCTGGTGGGCGTGCCAGGTGGATCCTGGTCGGGCGCATGCGGGAGTCTGTCTGACTGTCTCTCCCAGTTTCCAGCTTCAGAAAAATACAAAAAAAAAAAAGTTAACATTGTATCTGGCAATGATAATCTTCCAATAAGTCTTTGCTGAATTAGTTAATTAATTAATCAGTAATTCAGTGAAGAATGGTACAAGCTCCATCAGTAGAAAAAAGCCTAAAATGAAATGTTTTGCTTTCTTGAAGCTGTCTCCTATATATAGTCTGATCCCAGTGAAAATAAAAAATGCACACCAAAAGAAAGAAAATTTGGAAAGAGCTATTGAAGATTATGTCAATGAGTACAGTGTAAGAAAATGCCACCCATGCCAGAACGGTGGGACTGTGGTTCTGCTGGATGGAAAATGTGAGTGTACCTGTCCAGTCACATGCGAGGGAACTGCCTGTGAAATCAACAAACAACTAATTCCTTCAGGTGAGAACAAGTTATTTGATATTGTCAGGGACAATAATATGTGTTTGGGGGGTATTTAATGTTAAAGCTCTGTTTCTCGTCTCTCTTCAGTATCAACTCAATGCTTTGCAATCCAAAAAGCACTTGTGTTCTCCCCAACTCTATGCTCTTGGTACGCAGGTCCTCTATTTTCTACCTATGTCTCACCTTCCTCACTGGTCACATTGACTCTCCCTGCACCCGATGAACATGCCCTCTAGTTTGGAAATGTGTCTTGCATCTTAAACTTCATTCTACTCCCAGCACCTAGACAGAATCTGGAACATCATGGTAACACAGGCTGAGGGGATTCATAAGTGGATGGGTTGATGGACCCAAAGTTGAAGTCCTATCAATCATTAAGTTCTGATAATCCTTTTGTTTTCTCCAGAAGAGAAAACCGAAAAGAAATAGAGTTGTTGGCCTCCCTGTGATCACGTGGAAGGAAAAACACCATGAACACCAGGACCTTTCAATTTAAGATACTGCCCATGGACATAGTCCTGGTGGTCAAACAAAGAGCAAGCATCATACTTCATGAAAATCCTACCAACCTTTGACCTCCTCTCTTAGATCCATGATGCTTCTTTTCCCTCTTAAAAGTCTATGCTGTTTCCATTTGTTTTTCTCTAATGAGGAGAGTCAGCCGTGATATATGTATGCCAAGCCTGCTTTCCCCAATTCACAATGCCAATCTCTTGCTAACAAAACAAAATTAAATTAAAAAGAGAACGTTGGTTAAAAAGACTAAAGTAGTTGCCAAAGTGCTTTGTATGACGAACACATTTCGCCAGTTCCACTACCCCAGTCTGTACTAGTGGGTTTCGTTCCTGTTTACTTAGTCTCTTCCTTTTCGGTCATTCATTGATATGTTCATGCTTTATTCATTCGGCAAATCCTTACTAAGCACTTACCACAGGCACAGTGCTCTGCTCATTAGTCTGAGCTCTCCAGTTTAATTCTACCTGCCCGTAGGAAAAAGTCAATTGTATTTGTTACCCAAAACTAAAAAAAAAAAAAAAAAAAATTATTGTTTTTTAACCAAAAACTATTAGATTAAATTGTGTGAAATTGCCTCTATTCAGTCATATTTTACCAAAAAATGAAAAGAAATGAAAACAGCAATCCATATGAGTCAACTTATACCTACCCTTATGAATTGTATAAGGTAAGGTTACACATCAGAAACCGATTATGAGAACTAGCTGTACCATTTTATCCAGCTAGCATAGTAGTTAAGGCCTGAGATCTTTGAAAAGATCTAAAACTCTAGAAGAAAGGAAGGAAGGAAAGGGAAGGGAAGGGAAGGGAAGGGAAGGGAAGGGAAGGGAAGGGAAGGGAAGGGAAGGAGGGAGGGGAATAGGGGAGGAGAAGGGAGGGGAAGAGGGAGGGGAGGGGAAGAGGGAGGGGAGGGGAAGGCTGTTGTCATTCAAGGCTATTGGTATAAATCCTTCCAAACATGACTCCAACATTTGTGACATGAAGCAACAGAGGTAATTACATCTGAAAATTGAGGAAAATAGTATATGGCAAAGTGGTTTCATCCTCTCTCTAAATAAATAAGTTCAATGATTTTTTTAGGAAAAGTAATTTTATTGTGTTAAAATATACAATAAAAGGGGAGGGGAAAGGAGGGGAGGGGAGGGGAGGAAGAGAGGGATGGAAATTAGAGAATGTCTCAAACTAAAAGTGCAAAATCAAAGTTCATAAATGTTTAATTAAATGTCAACAACATGTATCATGTAGACTCCATTAATTGTCATTCCTATTAATCAACATTTCATGCATTTATAAATAAATTTAAGTTTATTTTTCTCACTTCGTGAAAGTTCTCAAGAATATACAAGATTGCTGAGAGATCACAGTAAATAAATTATTTATTGGCAAATAAATTCAAAAGCAAAATTTTAAAAATGATTTTTAAGTATTTTTAACAGCAAAGAAAAAAGTTATTAGATATAGGATATGTTTTAGTAGATTAAGTTTCATATAGAGATGGTATATTAAAAATAAAGGTGTTGGGTCCAATAAGGTATAAAGCATCCCTGGAGGCTCAAGATAATTCCTTGCGCTCAGAAACCTGAGTACAGCAGGAAAAATGAGGATGTTGAGTGCATACTAACACTGGACTCTGGCCTTAGACAATTCACTGTTGAGAGAGTTTTTGACACAGAACACCTGGATTAAAGGAGAAGTTATCATAGTAACTACTGATTATTCCTTACATCTTTGTCAATCGTTAAAACAATAAAAAAGCAGAATCTCAACCAGACCCCCAAGTGTCAGCTTAATGATTCACCTGAGTTCCTTCCACTGGAAATTGGGGAAACAGCATTGGTTCATTATTGGCAGCAAGATCCTCCAACCTCCTTCAGAGATGGTGTATCTGGTAGATCATTTCCAGCAGGGTGCACCATTGAGACACCAGAAACTATCCAACAGGAAGCAGTCTAGAAGAGTCTCCAGACCTAAACTGAGGAGGAATCACCAGAAACTGGGGGAAATGAGGACCTCCTGGCTTCTGAGCATTCTGTGGCTCTGCCTGGATGTGGTTGGGAGAAGCTGACTTTGGAGGAGGGAAGCCCTAGCTTGCTGGACTGTAACTGCTGCCCACCTTCACATGCTTGCTGCCAAGGCACAGCACAAATTCAAGTCAATAGCCAAGGCTCTGGCCATACATTCGAGTCATTACACTGAACCCCACTCATAAAAGAACCTGGAGAAGCTGAATGAACATTCGTGTTCCCTTAAAAAGAACCTTTAGGGTATTGCTATATATTTCCCATTTTGGACATAAAACTTAGGTTGCTTATTTATTCTACTGATCACATGGTAGACAGACAACACATAGCTGCCAGCTAATAAATGTTTGAGGTGTGGTCAGCATCCTCACCCTGGCTTTTCATTACTGTCTCCCCCAAAGCTCTTTAATTGTGTGTGAAGTGGGACACTGCACACAACAGCCCACGGTAGCAGCTCCTGAGTTAGTTTCTCAGTAGTTGTTTATGAAAAACAACCCAAAAATGGTGAACAAAAGACCAGGTCAGCTTAGTTTATTTAAAAAGAAAATGAAAAGATTCTCTTCCTCTCCCTCCCTCCCTCTCTCTCTCTCTCTCTCTCTCTCTCTTTCTCTCCCCCCCCCCACAAATAGTTCTCAGGACAAACATCTATCTTTCTGCCCCTCACTCTTCCACGCCTACCTCACTTTTATCACTCACCACCATGCTGAGAGCAGTGAAATTGTTCAAAGGCGAATTATGGACTATTTAACAATAGACAAGTTACTAGACTGCTAAAACCCCAGGATAATAATATCTCCTTCACAGAATTATGGTGAGTCATTAAGATAATGCACACAATCCCCTTGTCACACAACAGACAAGCAATGAACGGTGCCTGTTACTACTGTTGTCATGCAAGGCTATTGGTATAAATCCTTCCAAATATGACTCCAACATTTGCGACATGAAGTAACAGAGGTAATTATATCTGAAAATTGAGGAAAATAGTATATGGCAGAGTGGTTTCATCCTCTCTCTAAATAAATAATAAGTTCAGTGATTTTTTTAGGAAAAGTAATTTTTATTGTGTTAAAATATACATAATATAAAATTTACCATTTTAACAATTTTTAGTGTACCCTTTAGTGGCATTAACTACTTTCTCATTGCTGTGCAACCATCACCACTATCCATCTCCAGAACGTTTTCATCATCCCAAATTGAAACTATGTAGTAATTCAACACTAATTCTCCATCCCCTACTTCCCCAGCCCTGGTAACCACACTATTCTACTTTCTATCTCTATGAGTTTGACTATATCAGGTTCTTCCTATAAGTGGAATCATGAAATATGTGTCCTTGAATTGTACTTAATTTAATGTCTTCAAGCGTTTATGACAATTTCATTGTTTTTTAAAAGCTAAATAATATTCCATTTGGTATATGTATACCACATTTTGTTTATCCATTTCTCTGTTGAGAGACACTTGTGCTGCTTCCACCTTTTGTCTATTGGGAATGATGATGCTATGAACATGGTGTACAAATATCTCTTTGTGTTTCTGCTTTTAACTTATTGAGTATATATACAAAATTAGAGTTGCTGGATCATATGGTAATTATATGTTTAATTTTTTGAGGAGCCACCATATTGTTTCCACAACAATTATACTATTTTACATGCCCACCAGCAATCAATATGGGTCCCAATTTCTCCACACCCTAGACAACATTTGTTTTTTTTTGTTTGTTTGTTTGTTTGCTTGTTGTTGTTTTATAATAGCTATCCTAATGAGTATAAAGTGATATCTCATTGTGGTTTTAATTTATACTTTGATAGTGATTAGTGATGTTGAGCATCTTTTCATGTGTTTGTTAGCCTTTTGTATATTTGCTTTGGAAAAATGTCTATTCAAATCCTTTACCTCAGCCTGACCTGTGGTGGCGCAGTGGATAAAGCGTCGACCTGGAAATGCTGAGGTCGCTCGTTTGAAACCGTAGGCTTGCCTGGTCAAGGCACATATGGGAGTTGATGCTTCCAGCTCCTCCCCCCTTCTCTCTCTCTCTTTCTGTCTCTCTCTCCTCTCTCTCTCTCTCTCTCCCTCTCTCTGTCCTCTCTAAAAATGAATAAATAAATAAATAAATAAATAAAAATTTTAAAAAAAAACAAATCCTTTGCCTATTTGTATTGTTTTACTTTTCACTTGTAAGAATTCTTTATATATTCTGGATATTAATTCTTTATCAGATAGATGATATGCAAACATTTACTCCCATTAGAGGGGGTGCATTTTCACTTTACTGATCGTTTCCTTTTAATGTTGAAGAAATCTAATTTATCTACTTTTGCTTTTGTTGCCTATATTTTTATGTCATATTCAATAAATAACTGGATCTAAACTTAATGTCATGCCCTGGCCGGTTGGCTCAGCAGTAGAGCGTCGGCCTGGCGTGCGGGGGACCCGGGTTCGATTCCCGGCCAGGGCACATAGGAGAAGCACCCATTTGCTTCTCCACCCCCAGCCCCCTCCTTCCTCTCTGTCTCTCTCTTCCCCTCCCGCAGCCAAGGCTCCATTGGAGCAAAGATGGCCCGGGCGCTGGGGATGGCTCCTTGGCCTCTGCCCCAGGCACTAGAGTGGCTCTGGTTGCGGCAGAGCGACGCCCCGGAGGGGCAGAGCATCGCCCCCTGGTGGGCAGAGCGTCATGCCGGGTGGATCCCGGTTGGGCGCATGCGGGAGTCTGTCTGACTGTCTCTCCCTGTTTCCAGCTTCAGAAAAATACAAAAAAATAAATAAATAAACTTAATGTCATAAAGTTTCTTCCTATGTTTTCTTTTAAGAATCTTATAGTTTTATTAGCTCTACTGTCTAGTCTGTTAATCATTTATAGTTAGTTTTTGCATATGACATACGGTAAGGCTTCAATTTCATATTTTTGTATGTGGATATCAAGTCTTCCCAATATTACTTGTTAATCAGTGGTTTTCACCCATGTGCTAGCCTACTAAAGTCAATCAGCCTGAAAGTATAAAGAGAAAAGAGGGTTAAGATGACACTGAATTATTTCACAAATTGTTCTAATAGATTTGTTTTCATAACTACATTAAAAATATTCCTAAGTCCTCCTTATAGCATTAGTAAGTAATAGCATCAAGTTCCAAAAACTACAATGGAAATGAAAATTGAAATATTCCTATTCCTCTGAATAAAAAGAAAATTTTCATTAGGCCTGACCTGTGGTGGCACAGTGGATAAAACATCAACCAGGAATGCTGAGGTCGCCAGTTCGAAAGTCTGGGCTTGCCCAGTCAAAGCACATATGGGAGTTGAGGTTTCCTGCTCCTCCTCCCTTCTCTCTCCTCTCTAAAATGAAGAAAGTCTTTAAAAACTGTTTTAAAAAAAGAAAGAAAATTGTCATTAGGTTATACTCAGGTATGGCTAATTTATATAAGGACATAAATAATTATGTATTTAGGTCGGTTTTCTGCCTGACAAATCCAACTTTGAGTAATAGAGTATAAAAATGACTAACTTGGAGTCACTGTTCAAATAGAAGAATATGGGAATTTAAAGGCATAAATAAATAAATACAAAAAAGAAACTCAAGGGAAAAAAAGGAAATATCCAAAAATATTTTCAAATTTACTGTTTTAAACAACCTTGAAATCAAATTCTAAAAGTGCAAAAAAGGTAAGGGCTCACCAATATTAATCCTGGACTGAAACAAACATTCTTATTTTAAAATTAAACAGACAACAGATGAAGGATATGAGTATATGCAAACCTTCAATTAAAGGACAGTGGGGGAGGGAAAGAATTCATGGAACAATGGAATGACCTATTTTCTCCTTTGTCATCCTATCTGAGTCTGTAAAATCCCAACATACCTCCATTATTTTCCAAACTTTCTAGCCTAATCTTCCTTTTGGGAAGAAAGTTGGGAATGAATGAATGAACCCATTTTTTCATATAGCACCTTTTCTTTCTTTCACTCATTAAAATGCAAATTACGCTTTACAAATTGTTAAGCAGGATGACCAGCCCAATAATGGTACATATTTTGATGATGTCAGTTAAATCTCCTTGTCTTGGAAACCCAGTGAGATAACTGAATTACAACTTGGATTCTGCTTTGAAGAAGCGTATACAAGGAATAAAGAGACTATCAAAAGCCACAAGAGAAAAGTACAAGACTAACAGACTCCACTGAGCATTCTGAGTCCCCCAAAACCCAAGAAGAGGGTAAGATATAAATTATAGCCAAAACAGCAGAAGAAAGTGGTGAGTAAATTAACATATAACAGAATTCTCTACAAGCTTTGTTCTTTTCTCTCTTTGCCTTCCAAGTTAATTATTTTGATAAATGACTTCTTAAGTAAAGTTTGGGTTATTTTTCCATTTTCTTACTTTGGCAGCTCTTTTAAAGTTTAGTAAACATTTGCTTGGGGTTGAGTTTAAATTATAAAGACAATTGTTTCAGCCCTGGCCGATTGGCTCAGTGGTAGAGCATCGGCCCAGCATGTGGATGTCCCGGGTTCAATTCCCAGCCAGGGCACACAGGAGAAGCGCCTATCTGCTTCTCCACCCTTCTCTCAATCCTTCCTCTCTATCTCTCTCTTTCCCTCCTGCAGCCAAGGCTTCATTGGAGCAAAGTTGGCCCAGGAGCTGAGGATGGCTCCACGGCCTCCCCCTCAGGCGCTAGAATGACTCCGGTTGCAACGGAGCAACAGCCCAGATGGGCAAAGCATCGCCCCCTACTGGGCTTTCTGGGTGGATCCCGGTCAGGTGCATATGGGAGTCTGTCTGCCTGTTTCCCCACCTCTCACTTCAGAAATAAATAAATAAATAAAAATAAAGGATAATTGTTTCCTGCCTTTTTTGAATTTAAATAAAATTTCCTCATTCTATGGAATATAGTGGGAACTCTCCATCTATTAGAAGATGAGTTCACTCTGTACTAAAGTTGATTAGTAAGTTATTTCTTCCAGAGCACTAATGTTCTGAAAGGCCTCCTTTCATCAAAAGTACAAAAGTACAAGAGTGAAAAAATATCCATTTTGTTTTCAAAACAAAAGTGAAAGAGAAATAAGCCAAACCAAGGAACTGCCCATTTCCTCCTGCACATTTTTAATCACGCTTGGTCATATCCTGCCTTTTCCTAGCCACTTTTTTTTTGGATACTCCGTATCTCTCCAGGCAGGGAGACTAGAATTTCCTTGAATTTCTATGACTCTATTTTGTGAGTTTGAGTTGTTCTTTGCTGGCAAAGTTTGAAAGCATGCTGATAAAAAGAGTCAAGTCTACAAAATAATGAAGTTTCAGCTGACCAGACTCCTAGTATAGAAACTTGAGGGGTGAGGGTCACCTAACATTTCTGTGCTTTCTTTTCATCATCAAAAAGCAACAATGTAGTGATCATTATTTTAGCCAAGAAGAGTTCTTCTAATGCTTCCCATAAAGAATGGGCATCAAGGGAGGCTGTGCACAAGTAGAATTACTGTGCAAAGAGTATACTGCTTTTATCAGATTTTGAAAGAAACCCATGAGCCAAAACAAAAGGTTTAAAAAAAATAAAAGTTGTTCTAGGATCTTAGGGTGACAGAAGGAAGTTCAAAAATTAACTCTCACTGGAGGAGTTTCCAATTTATTTAGGGAGCCAGACTTAATGCAGCCCATGCAATGGGAGAACCACAAAAGCAAACGTATCACAGAGCTTCATTTCGTGGTGCAGTCTGCAGAAGTTCAGAAAAACGAGGAGATGAATAAGCAAGAAGCAAGGAAGGCTTCCTGGAAGAGGTGAGACTCAACCTTCCCATGTTCTCCTAACTCAGGGGTTTTCCCAGGCCTGTTTGTGCTGGATACTTAAAATAGATGATCTTGTATTTCTACCTTAAAATGGTAGCCATTCAGATGATAAGGCAGAAATTGTCAAAGAGTATTTCTAACCCTCTTTATTAACAATTTCAACCGTGCGCTTTTTCAAGCCTGTTAGAGACAACCTTGATGATACTGTTAAGTAGAAATGAGTAGGTAGTGTTACTTAAATTTTCACTAGTGCCCTCTTCCTCTCTTTTCCTGTAAATTGACTTTTAAAAATGAAGCTGTTTACAACCAACCACGCACTGTCTCTGGGCCTCACGGTCTCCACCTAGCTATCACCTTCAGTGACTACCAAAAGGACAGACTGATTTTACCATTGCCTGAGCAAAAGCTGTTTTCTAGAATGCAAGTTTATGATGAGACTGCATGCCCATGTACCTGAGGAATTCGAACCACTGTTGCAGTCTCTGAGCTACTTCTTCCTGCCACGGACAGTAATAATTGCAGTGCCCACACCATGCAAATATGACTTTATCTTCTTAGATCATATCACTACATTGTCTCTCACCTTTATTGCATTTCCTGTTTCACCTTCCTGCTCAGGGTTGTATGTACTTAGTTGACTTGACAGAAAATGTACTCAGATATGTACTCTTTGAAATAGTTGTTGTAAGAAAAGTGATTATGCTCCAAAAACTAAAAAGTATAAACTTATTGGTGGATTATGAGTTAGGATTGGAAGCTTCAGCCCTTACCTGTTTTTCTCTTAGCCAAAATACTTCTCTTCAGTGTACATTTTTGAAAAATTGCTAAATTTATGTCAGGAACAACTAAAAATGACCATCATCTGCATTTAGAGATAAGCAGAAACTGAAATGGAGTTCAAGTGAAGGAACTGAAATTTGAAGTTCTTTTAACTAAAGACTTGTCCAATCAGCTACATTGTTAATGGAAATTTCTAGATTTCTGGTTAGCATGTAATTTTGTCCAACTTCCTGGTACAGAAAGTCATTGAATGACCAAGAGTAAATAGTTTTTATGTAGTGCCTGGTGAAAATATGTTGGTAAACTTAGTAGTAAATAGTGTCAGCGTGTAGAATTATTTCTACCTGTAAGGATTGTCTGGGTCACCATCTCTCTGGCATGAGTTACCTGTGTGCTCCTCCTTTTGGAATCCTGCACCTGGTAATCACCCAGGGAAATTTAAAAAACACTGGCGCCCTGGTCTCAAAACTACAGATTCTTATTTTTAGTGGTCTAGGGCAGTGATGAGCAATCTTTTGAGCTTGGTGTGTCAAAATTCGCCAAAAAACTGAGCATAACTTGGGTGGTGTGTCACTTAGAGAAAAAAAACCATAATTTCACGATATTTATAGTTTAAATAACAAAAATGTATAATTGTAATATATAACTGTATTTAATAAACCAAAAACTAATTATCTAATTATTTATCTTACCTGCTTAGTGACTTTTTGTTCATCTGTCAGTTGGTTTCTTTTGTTGGTCTTGATATTATTGAACTTGTATGAGGTGCCGTGAACTAAGATAAGTGAGGGGAGGGGGAATTCTTTTTTTTTTATTTTATTTATTTATTTTTTTTGTATTTTTCTGAAGCTGGAAACGGGGAGAGACAGTCAGACAGACTCCTGCATGCGCCCCACCGACCGGGATCCACCTGGCACGCCCACCAGGGGCGACGCTCTGCCCACCAGGGGGCTATGCTCTGCCCCTCCGGGGCCTCGCTCTGCAGCGACCAGAGCCACTCTAGCGCCTGGGGCAAAGGCCAAAGAGCCATCCCTAGCGCCCAGGCCATCTTTGCTCCAATGGAGCCTTGGCTGCTGGAGGAAAAGTGAGAGACAGAGAGGAAGGGGGGGGCGGTGGAGAAGCAAATGGGTGCTTCTCCTATGTGCCCCGGCCGGGAATCGAACCCGGGTCCCCCGCATGCCAGGCTGACGCTCTACCGCTGAGCCAACCGGCCAGGGCTGGAATTCTTTAACTAACCTGCCTATTAGTGACTTTTTTGTTGCTGAATTTCATTGGCTAAATCTTCAATTGACAGTTGGTATTTTGTACACTTCAAGCCCAAGCAAGCACTACTAACTTCATCTGTCGGTCTGTTTCTTTTGTTGGTTTTGATATTATTTAACACTGAGAATAAGGTCTCACAAAAGTACGTAGAGGGAAAAATTGTGAGTAAAGCCATTGCTATATTTTTTAGGGTACTAAAAGTGTCTGGTAATCGGTTCCAGGCACTCCAAATTTCCTGTTCGTAGTGGCACTCCTCTTGATTCTCCAAGCAGCACCTTTCCAGATTCTCAAGCTTTGACCTCAAGTCGACAAACACCTGAGCCCAGATGCTGTCTTGAAATTCTGCAAGATGCATCTTATGTAAATTAAGATGGCTGCCGCTATTTCTAGTGGCAGGAAATGGCACCCATAGCACAGGCCCTCACCTCTCCCAGCCTCCCCCTCACTTAACTCAGTAATGATGGTCAATTAGAAATCCACAACACCCCAGAACAGTAGATTGGATGATGGTTGCTGTGGTTATGTGGTTGCTGGTAATGGCGAACACAGGGCCCCCAGAGATGCATCCGCCATGGCATTCCGCTGCTCCCTGCTCTGCCGGCCAGAAGTGAGGTCAAAGATCCTAACTGGAAGTCCCAGATGCTAACAGCCTAACTGGAAGTCCCAGATAGATGGTTTGTGCTGGAGTTCTATTGTTTTGGCCTATAGACCTCCGGCACAGAGTGTCTACACTACAGCAAATGTTTACTGCACCTGGCCATGCAGGAGCCAAGGATGAAATGTCCTTCTTGGCATGCAGCCCCATACTTCTCTGGTATGCGGCTGTGTGTCATCGAAAAATGGCTATGCATGTCATAGGTTCGCCATCATGGGTCTAGGGGTACAGCCTGGAAACTGGGTTTTTAAAAAGACCTCCAGGTGGTTTTAATGCACAGTCAGGTTGAGAACCACTGATTTAGACCCTAAGATGTCCCTGCACTGGGATCATCTCTAGTCCAGTAGATAGTGAAATAGAGGCTTTCCGATTATGCTGAAGAATGTCACCATTGTAAGGACGTCCAGCAATGTTTTACATCTGATGGATGCCTGGTTCTCATAACTGGTTTTTTTGTGTGGTTTTTTGTTTATTTGTTTCTTTCTTTCTTTTGTGACAGAGACAGAGAGAGGGACAGATAGGGACAGACAGACAAGAAGGGAGAGAGATGAAAAGCATCAATTCTTCGTTGGGGCACCTTAATTGTTCATTGATTGCTTTCTCATATGTGCCTTGATAAGGGGGCTACAGCACACTGAGTGACCCCTTGCTCAAGCCAGTGACCTTGGGTTCAAGCTGGTGAGCCTTGCTCATACCAGATGAGCCTGCACTCAAGCTGGTAACCTCGAGGTCTCGAACCTGGGTCATCCACATTCCAGTCCGATGCTCTATCCACTGTGCCACCACCTGGTCAGGCTCATACCTGGTCTTGCCTTGTTCTTTCTCCTTCACTCATTCATTGTACATTTATTATGTGCTAGAGACTGTGCGATTTCAGATTGCTGGCTATCCTTCTAGCTCCTGACTACTCCTCAAGCCCCAGCCCTCTTTAAAATACCTGCCATTCAAAAGAATAATCCCCTTCACGATTGCAACAAAAAAAATAAAATACTTAGGAATAAACATAACAAAGAATGTAAAGGACTTATATAATGAAAACTATAAACCATTGTTAAGGGAAATCGAAAAAGATATAATGAGATGGAAGAATATACCTTGTTCTTGGCTAGGAAGAATAAATATAATCAAGATGGCCATATTACCGAAAGCAATATACAAATTTAATGCAATTCCCATCAAACTTCCAATGATGTTTTTTAAAGAAATAGAGCAAAAAATCATCAGATTTATATGGAACTATAAAAAACCCCGAATAGCCAAAGCAATCCTAAAGAAAAAGAATGAAGCAGGGGGCATTACAATACCTGACTTCAAACTCTATTATAGGGCCACGACAATCAAACAGCATGGTATTGGCAGAAAAATAGACACTCAGACCAATGGAACAGAATAGAAAGTTCAGAAATAAAACCACATATATATAGTCAAATAATTTTTGATAAAGGGGCCAACAACACACAATGGAGAAAAGAAAGCCTCTTCAATAAATGGTGCTGGGAAAACTGGAAAGCCACATGCAAAAGAATGAAACTGGACTACAGTCTCTCCCCCTATACAAAAATTAACTCAAAATGGATCAAAGATCTAAACATAAGACCTGAAACAATTAAGTACATAGAAGAAGACATAGGTACTAAACTCATGGACCTGGGTTTTAAAGAGCATTTTATGAATTTGACTCCAAAGGCAAGAGAAGTGAAGGCAAAAATTAATGAATGGGACTACATCAGACTAAGAAGTTTTTGCTCAGCAAGAGAAACTGATAACAAAATAAACAGAAAGCCAACTAAATGGGAAATGATATTTTCAAACAACAGCTCAGATAAGGACCTAATATCCAAAATATACAAAGAACTCATAAAAGTCAACAACAAACAAACAAACAATCCAATAAAAAAATGGGAAGAGGATATGAACAGACACTTCTCCCAGGAAGAAATACAAATGGCCAACAGATATATGAAAAGATGCTCATCTTCTTTAGCTATTAGAGAAATGCAAATCAAAACGGCAATGAGATACCACCTCACACCTGTTTGATTAGCTATTATTAGCAAGACAGGTAATAGCAAATGTTGGAGAGGCTGTGGAGAAAAAGGAACTGTTGGTGGGAATGTAAAGTAGTACAACCATTATGGAAGAAAGTATGGTGGTTCCTCAAAAAACTGAAAATAGAACTACCTTATGACCCAGCAATCCCTCTACTGGGTATATACCCCAAAAACTCAGAAACATTGATACGTAAAGACACATGCAGCCCCATGTTTATTGCAGCATTGTTCACAGTGGCCAGGACATGGAAACAACCAAAAAGCCCATCAATAGATGACTGGATAAAGAAGATGTGGCACATATACACTATGGAATACTACTCAGCCATAAGAAATGATGACATCGGAACATTTACAGCAAAATGGTGGGATCTTCATAACATGATACGAAGCGAAATAAGTAAATCAGAAAAAACCAGGAACTGCATTATTCCATACGTAGGTGGGACATAAAAGTGAAACTAAGAGACATTGATAAGAGTGTGGTGGTTACGGGGGAGAGGAGGGAATGGGAGAGGGAAAGGGGGAGGGGGAGGGGCACAAAGAAAACAAGATAGAAGGTGACAGAGGACAATCTGACTTTGGGTGATGGGTATGCAACATAATTGAACGACAAGATAACCTGGACTTGTTATCTTTGAATATATGTATCCTGATTTATTGATGTCACCCCATTAAAAAAATAAAATTATTAAAAAAATAAAATAAAATACCTGCCAGTTTTAGAGCAATATCAGCTTCCTTTCTACCCCTGAAACTCTCCAAGCCCTGCTTTCCTGCCTTGTTCTGTCAATATTTCTTACCATATCTTAATTTTCAAAAACACTTTCATTTTAAGGAATAAATAAAGAACATCTTTTTAAAAAATAAAGGATTTTGTATTGCCACAATATAATTAATATTAGCTCATCATCAAATGAAGATATTTAATGCCTCTTGACTAGGTAAATGCAGTAGTACTTACAAGACAGATCTAGACATTTGCATCACCAATTATGGACTCGGTTGGATTTTCTTTGCAGTAAGAAACAAAGATGACACCTGACCAGGCAGTGGCGCAGTAAATAGAGCGTTGGACTGGGATATGGAAGGACCCAGGTTGGAGACTCTGAGGTCGCCAGCTTGAGCGCGGGCTCATCTGGTTTGAGCAAAAACTCACCACCTTGGACCCAAGGTCGCTGGTTACTCGGTCTGCTGAAGGCCCACGGTCAAGGCACATTTAAGAAAGCAATCAATGAACAACTAAGGTGTCAAAACGAAAAACTGATGATTGATGCTTCTCATCTCTCTCCGTTCCTGTCTGTCTGTCCCTATCTATCCTTCTCTCTGTCCCTGTAAAAAAATTAATAAATAAAAATTTAGAAACAAAGATGATCTTTTGCCTTTGAAATTAATTTAGGATTAAGCTATATATTCAAAATAAAAGAAATAAATCTGTGTACCAAGATATGTTTAGATAGGTACTACAGTTGATTGGTGGGTAAAATACTTAGAATCATATATCATGCTTTAACTCGAATTTCTGGTTCTCAAGTGGGAGGGATTAACGCATTAGGTGCTAATAAAAACTGCTGAAATATTAACACAAGCACCTAGATTGAAATATGCTTAATATTTTTAATTAAATGAATGACATCCTATGATAAACTTATATTTCCACCATTTAAATGTTGATGAGATTGGTTTAAATACATTTGAAATTGATGATTAAAATGACATGGTCCTTTTGTGTTTTTTTTAAATTATAGTTATGCTTTCAACAAGCACTATATACTCAAAAAAGATGACAAAAAATCAGCAAAGAATAAAATAAGGATTATGTATAATACCTTCACCCAAATCAACCACTGTTAACATTGTAGAATGGGCCCTTCATTCATAGATGACAAATTGATAGGTAGATGATAGATAGATCCAAAAATACAGACTTTGTATAAATCAAGTTAATAATGTACACAGAATATAATATCCAGATAATTTAAAAAAAAATTTGTGTCCATTTTCCAACTTGACAACTTCTCCTGCAGTTGCCCTCATATTATTAAAGTGTAATAAACTGAATAAACCTGGCCAGTTACACAAATGTTCTCTGAGGGCTACGATAACATGCAAATAAACCCTACATATCAATGTGTGAAAGCTGGACAGACCACACAGTTCAAAAAAGGAAGTACATTCTGCAAAGCTAGTTTGCACATTCACTGTCCGAGCGCCAGCATCTTCGGGGTCGCTTCGTGCCAGGCACGTCCACTCCGTCTGATAAAAAATGGTAAGTAATCAATTTCATGGCTTTCCCTGGTCTCCTGGCGAACATCTAATCTTCTCTAGTGAAGCAGAAATGGACCGGGGTGCATTACGGCCAGGTCGCACGGCCTTGGGAATTTTTGCTTGTCCCCTCGCTGTTCCACTAGCAACTGAAGCTGTTGAGCCTTTATTATACCAGCGGAGGGCTGTGGCTTCAGGAGTTCCCTTTTCTTGTTCTAGCCTTCAGAAGAGAGGAAGAGCTATATGCCTCAGAGAAAGGCAAGTTGTAGTTCTTGTCTTCTTCTTGTAACAGAGCTGGGGGTCAGAATGAGCAATGCAGTTAAATTTCCCATTGCACTGTGGACCCCAGTCGAGAGTTCCAACGATTCGCACCAGCTAATGTGTAAAACACAGTGGGTTTTATAGAAGGAGCTCTTTTGTTTTTTAAAAAAAATTGCATTTTAAAAATTATTTTAATTAAGAAAAGCAAACAAAGCCCAACTAATCTAAATCGTAGGGACACGTTGTATTCTCAAAGTTAACTGAAAGTCATTATTTAAAGCACCCTTAAAATTGTGACCAGCTTCCCAGTTGTCCCATGAAAACCAACTTAACCTGCAATGTAGCTGAACGACAGTGTTAACATTCTGCTACGTGGTTTCCTATTGTTTCTCTGTAAAAATTGGCTGTTTTTATATATATAGTATTCTTATGCTCCAGGGTCTAGAAGGGAGCCACTTTCTCTCCCACCCATGCCCCTGCGCAGCCCCCAGAACACTGGCGTTGGTTTTCCCTTCTCTAATCGTGGGATTACTTCCTTTACAGCTCCCAAGGAGAGGGTGGAGATTGCGACTCTTCTAGATTGTCACTGGGGGAGGGAAGACACTGGAATGGACAGTAAAGGGTTCATGGGATGCGTTTGTCCTCTGAGCAAGAGGGGAAAGTGTAGAGTGAGTGAAGGGAATCTGGCCGCGGAGCAGAGAGGAGAGATGGGCTCAGAGTTTCAGGCACCGGGGAGGGGCATGCGCAGTGGTGAAGAAAGTGGTATAGCAAGGCGCACCTGCAGGAGGAAGGCGGTCAGCTATCAAGGTGGGACTGATGAATGCCTTTAGTGTTTCCAAACTGTATCTTTAGGTTCAGGATTCTTAGAAAACAGCTTGACCTTAATTACTGATATCCTCTTCAACAAATAAACGAGGGCATTTCTCCTACTGGCGATCAAAATGTAAAATTTAATATGGCATTATTATCTCACTGGAGTGTACACGTTTCTGAGTAATTTTTAAAATACAATTTACAGATTCATAAGCAAAAAAATAAATGAGGGTGCTATGGTTAAAGAGTTATTTGGATTTTGGGGGGAAAACGAGATGATAACAGAAAAAAATTTTTAACTGGATAGTGTATGTTTGGTGTAATACGTAAGCAATGTTTTCTTAAGAGATTATCTTCTTATAAAAGTAACACATATTATTAAAAAAATTTCTTAGAAATATGGATATGAAGAAATGAAACAATACATAGTTTCTATAGTTCTATCTCCTAGGGGGCATCCATTGTTAAGTTAGTACCAATCCTTCTAAAATTTTATTATTTAAAAATATATTTTATAAATATAATTTTTATAAGTGCCATCAAACTTTATAAACTATTTGCTTATCTGATAACTTATTTGAAATATTTTGAATAATAATAAGTTAGATATAATTTCTAATGATAAATCACTTTAATTACTGTGTACTATTCCATAATTTATTTTAATCGGTTCCATATATTTGGACATTTAGTTTTCATAGTTATTTTTTCTTCTTTATGGTAACACAGACAGGACTGTCACAAGCTTTCTTTTATATATGTTGCCTGATTATTTTTTTCATTGGCCAAACTACTAGAAATAGTACTAAGTAAAAAAACAATAGTTTTAACTTTTAACAAAAGATACTCTTTTTAAACAATTCTATTTAAGTTTACTTAGTCTATAGTGACATGGTAAATAAATTTCAAGTTGCAATTATGGTATATACATACCTATCCTATGTCAGGGTATACTTAAAGGGGAATTAGATTTCTCTTAATTTCTCTTTCCCCCAACATAACTCTGACATTTGTACGACAGGCTGCAGAAAGGCAGGTAACATATCAAAGGAAGGAAAACAAACTCTACTTTTTCTCCTTCAGAGACATCATAGCATAGTCAAAAGGCTATATTCGTGGCTCTTTATGCTTTGCTTACTAGGTGTATGTTTTTTCACAAGTCATTTAAGTCATAAGTTTGTTTCTTTATCTAACAGTGGTGGGATGATTATGAGGAGGAGGAGGAGGATGATAACTACGCCACAGTGTTGTTCTGGAGAGTAAATGAGATCGGTTATAAAGCACCTATTACAGCGCAGGCACCACCCAGACACCAGATGAATATGAGTTTCCTTCCTTCCAGCCCCAAAGACATCATTTCCTAAGGAGGCACAGAGACTCCCGTGAACACAGGAGGAGTATGTTAACAGCAGTTAAATGTGTGAGCCCTGACATACTCTATTTCATGAAATCCTCATAACGGACTTGAGAGATAGTTACTGTTCTTGTTCCAGTTTTCCAGCTGAGGACACTGAGTCTTGGGAAGCATAAGTCACTTGCTGACAGTCACACAACTATTAAATATCAGGGTTGGGAGCTGCACACACTTCTATCTGCTCACGGAGTGTGAGCTTTTTTACATTATGCTGCATCTGAGGAAAGGTAGGTACAGAGAGGACAACAGGTGGGCCCAAGGAAAGTATTCCAGAGTGTGAGGGGCCTTTTCTCAGGCTGGTGACGTTCCCTGTTGGAGATGGAAATCAGCTGTCAGAGCCACCTCTGCTACTGCCAGTCTGAATTTTCCAAATGTCAACGGGCTCACTTCATTGAAATCTTGCAGAAGCCACTGGGATGGGAGGCCAGAGGGGTTCCTGGCTTCGTGGTTCTCCACCGCATGGTGCAGAAAGGGGGATTCAATGATCAAATGCCTCCTCCCTTCTGCCCCTCCCAAGCTCATCCACAGTACTGTATTAGGTGTGACTAACCTGGCTTCCTCCCCGCTGAGTGCAGGAGAAAACTATCCAAAAGCGGCACTGTGTCATAGCCCAGGTGTTATCAGTAAATTCACTTCTTATAGCCAAACATTGTAACTTATTGGTAGAGGAATTGTGGAAACCTGTAGGAATGAAGCACAAAAGTATGTGGGATGTTGTGAGGACAAGCACATCAGCTACGAAGATTGATCGGAGTCAGCCACACAGCGGAGGAGTGGCGGGTTCCACACCCAGCCTCCCGAGACGCCTTGGGTGGTCGTGACCCAAGTCTCCCCAACTCTCTCTCAAGCTGCTCAGTTAGGGAGCAGAGCTGGCCTCAGTGTTCTCCCGTGTCTCTTATAATATGGCTCCATTTTAGAAGTGAAAGGCCATGGGCAATAGAATTCTGCCTCTCAAACATCCATCTCTATGGAAATTGACTTAATCTGCAACTTCAGACAAACAGCTCACTCCATAGCCCTAAAATGGAAATAATAAAAAGTAATGCTTATTCACGAGACAAGCCTGTTTAGGTACATTTCAATTTGTAGAATTTTATGGAAAAAAGGGGGGTGAGGGTGAAGAAGGGCAGATATCCAATAATGTAGAAATTTTTGTATGTTTGTGGTTAGTATGGAGGAAAATCTTTTATGCATAAATCTTAGGAGGTTCTAAGAAATGAAGTAAAAAATGTGTTTGGGGTTTTTGTTATACATGAGCAAGTGAAAAAAGAAATGTGCTATCACACTCATTCATTCAACCAAGGTTTACGGAGCTCCTATTTTAGGTCGGGGCCCTGCTAGATGAGAACGGGAAGGGGGTGAACCACACGGGTGGGGCTCTACCTCCTGGAGCCCACACTCCCCGCAGTGGCTCTCAAATTTTAGCACGAACCTCAGTCACCTGGAGGGTCGGGGATGGGGCCTGAGAATTCACGTTTCTAATAAATTCCCAGAGGATGCTGATGCCACTGGTCCAGGCACCAGGAGACCATGGCTCTGTGGAAGCGGCTAGATGAACAGCTAATCAAAGCAGTCATATCAGCAAATACCTTGCCGTGACCTCGGCGGAGGTGACGAAGGAGCTGAGATAGAACACATAAGAGAGACTTCTTCTTAGAAAGGAGTCTGGTCTCTGGTGAGGTGACGTTTAGCCTAAAGCAGTGGCTCTCAGCTCTGGCTGCACAGGAGAATGACTTCAGCAGCTTATATGTATAAGTCATCCCCATTCTCAAGGCCCCAGTGAGAACAGCTGAATCAAAACCTGAAACAGGAGGTGGCCCAGCGCGGTGAGGATGAGCTGGCACTTGGAAGTGGTGGTGAAGACCACATCTAGCAGAGGAAATGGCAGAGCGAAGGAGCCAAGCAGAGAGAGGTGGGCTCTCAGGGAGACCGGGGAGTCTAGAGAATGAGCAAGAGGGGACTGGCAAGAAAAACTAAGCAGCAGCCCTGTAACTGACATGACAAGGAATTCGACCTTGTTCTGCTCACCCCCCAGTCATGGGAGGCTCCTAAGTGAAGGTGTGAGTGCCCTTAGCTGGTCTACATTTGGAGAAGAGGGCGCATGTCGAAAGTAACATGCGCCCTCACCACACAGCCTTGATCGTGGCTTGAGACTTCAACATTGCCTTTCTCTCCCTCTTCCTTCAAAAGTGTGCCTTCAAATTGGCACCCAGCCAAGTTAGAAAATAACAGTAGGGTTTCTGAGGGGCACGGGTTGGAGGACCTGCAAATAACTTGAGGGGCTGTAATGGAAGCCCAGCCAAATATTGGTGTCACAGGGAAATCAGAATATTTTAAATCATAGTCCTGAATGATATATAAATAACCCCAAATAGAAATCTATTCACCTCGACCTGCTCCCCAGCCCCTCTACTATTCTATTCTTATCCTCCCCTTCTGCAGAAGGGTTCATCTACCTCTTGCAGCAAGATCTAGCCCAATGTGTTAAAAAAATTTTTTTCTATACCATGGCAAGAGGGTTTTAAACCAAGGGTGAGAGGTTCAAATTCTAGGAGATCCTTTGCATCTACCCATCGATGCACGTAAGAGGAAATGAGGGCCGCATCTGAGAGCAGAGATGAGCACACAGCAAGCGTGCGGCACCATTGTTCTTTAAGTGCATGGCTGTGGGGCTCCAGCTCTCGATTTGCTAACCTCAATGTCACTTCCCTAATACTCCGAGGTGCATTCCATCTGCCCTTTCTTACTTATCATGTCCTTTTCTTTTTTAAATATCATGGTATAAAGAAACACAATAAAATATTATGGTATGTTATAAAACAAATAACAAACAAATGCTCACATTCTCATCACCCAGATCTCACGCATGTAACCATTTGGCCATAATATTGCCCTTTGCAATCTTTTCAAAACACAACAGACAAAGTTGAAGTCCTGTCTTTGACCTTCCCAGTTCCATGCTCACTCCTCCCTCCAAGAGCAGAAGGCCACACCGGCTCTGAAAGTGGCATCTCCCCTTCCCAGCAACAATTTTATATTTTTATTTCATATGTCTAGATCCATAGAATGACATAGTATTGTTTTTGCCAGGTTTTATTTTTATGATTTCTGCATGTACTGTTTTTCACTTTACATTGGTATGTTTTCAAGATACAACCATTTGGACACATTCGGCTCTGGTTCACTTTATTGGATTGCTGTGTTTATTCATTGTTTATACATTGTGGTTTATTCACCTATTCGCCAACATGTAATTTGTTGTCATTATTTTCTATTCTGAACAATAGTGGATGAATACTGTTCTACATAGAGAGTACAGATAACCTCAAGTTTATTAAAAGGTACCAAAGTGTTCTCCAAAGTCATTGTAACAATTCACCTCCCATCAGCCTCCTATGAGAATGACCATTTCTCTACATCTTTAAAACTTGATATTGTCTGATTTATTGATAAAATTTTGAAAAACGTATTATATGCAAAAGTCTACCTCATTGTTGTGTTTTAAGTTTTCTGATTACTAATTAATGGAGGATGTTTTCATAAGTTTATTGGCTGCTTCTGCAAATTCAAGTAACCTCTTTTGTAAATTCTCCTCACATGCTTTACCCATTTTCTTATGGATTACCTTTTCATGTTGATTTATAGGCAATCCTTATATAATAATTCTAGGCATTACTCCTGTGTAAGCTATATGTTGTGAATTTCATGTTCCTAATCTATTGCTTCTTTTTTTTTTTTTTTACCTTACTTTTGGTGTCTCTATTTATCCAGAAGTTTTCAATCTTAATGTTGTCAAATTCTAAAATATGCTTTTTATTATTTCTGCTTTTGATGTCCTTTTAAAGAAAATATTCTTGACCTCTCCCCCAAATATTAAAAGTATTTTTCTAACCTTTCCTTTAAATGGTTTAAGTATTGGTTTTTCACATTTATGCCCTTAATCTTCTGGATTTTATTTATATTTGTGCTCTGAGGCAGGCATCTAATATAGTCTTATATGGATAAGCAATTTAGTACAACTTATTGTAGTCTGTTCTTTCTCCTTACTCCTGTCTGCTGCCTTCACCATCATGAGTCCATTGTCCACATCTGTTCTGTGATTCTGCTTCTAAGCCCCCATCAGTCATACTGGTCAGTATACTTATAATATCCCATGTTTGTCCATGTTTCTTATATCTGAGTCTTCTGGTCTGGATTTATACATCTTTTTACCCAAGTATACATGCTCTTACCTATTGTCTAACAATTTCTATAATTATTTAGTATTCCTATTATTCTTCTAAACACAACAAGGACCTAAATACAATGTAATTATACATTGAACATAATTCTTCAACCCTATTTCTAGTTCTTAAGACTTCTACTTGGAAGAACTGTGTCTTAGTTTTACTCACATTTAATTGGTAAAAATAATTTTTATGATCATGTCTAAGCTAAGCAAGATAGAGATGTAGGAAAGCATAATCCTCGTGCATTCAGGCTAATGACACAGATGGGTACTAATTTGGAAGAAGAATAAAACATGTTACAATGTATATTGGTCTTTGTATCACTGAAAACCTCATTTTGCCTTCACTCTTAAATGATAGTTTAGCTATCTTAAATATTCTAAGTTAATATTTTTCCTCAGCATTTTACAGACTTATTCCACTGGCTTCTAAATTCTACTGTTGCTGATTTGAGTGTGCTGTGAAGTCTAAATGTCATTTCCTGTAGGTGAAATTATGTCATTTGTTTTAAGATGCTTATCTTTCACCTGACTGGTGGTAGCTCAGTAGATAGAGCATCAGCTTGGGACGCTGAGGTCCCAGGTTCAAAACCCCGAGTCTTTGGCTTGATCGTGAGCTCATCCAGCTTGAATACAGGGTCACTGACTTGAGCATGGGATCATTGACATGATCCCATGGTCGCTGGCTTGAGCCCAAAGGTCACTGGTTTGAAGCCCAAGGTTGCTTGCTTGAGCTCAAAGTCACTGGCTTGAGCGAGAAGTCACTGGCTCAGTTGGAGCCCCTCCCACCCTGGTGAAGGCACATATGAGAAACAAACAATGAACAAGTAAAGTGCCCCAACTACTAGTTGACGCTTTTCATTTCTCTCCCTTCCTGTCTGTTTCAATCTCGCTAAAAAATATATATATATATATTGTTCTCTTATTTTAATTTAATTTAGATAAACCTATCTTATAATTGCTGCTTTTTAGGGGTTTTTGGTTCTCACTAATAGTTTTCTTCTCATATTTTTGAACTTTGTGCTGCAGACCTATATTGAGAAGGTTTTGTTGGTTGGTTGATTGGTTGGTTGGTTTTCCCTTCCTACGCTGCCTTCTCTCCACTTTTTCTAGTGTTATGCTAATCTCTACTACTTCTTGAGAACTCCAACCTATAACCAGGTTTATATGGAGAGTTGCATAATTCAGGGTCATGGTAATGTTGCACTTAGTATATTCATTACTAAGTCAACTGGTGTCTTGACCCAGGGTCTGGCTCTGGGACTGTGTCTAGTCCAGGGTTTCTCAATCTCTTCATTTTTATGCATTGTATGACATGTAGTAGCATCGCTGGCCCCTACCCACTGGATGTCAGTAGCACCCCCAGCCCGTTCATTGTGATAACATTTCCAGATATTACAAAATGTGTTCCACTCACTCCCACCCATGCTCTACTAAAATCATCCCCAATTGGAAAATATTTGTCTATCCTAAGGCAACTTTCAGTGGCCAATAATTTGGCCTCCTTTCATGGTGCTAAGAATGGGAAAAGCATATTTGTCCCTGCCCTTGATTTCAAAGAGTGACTGTAGCTCAGGTTACCTATAGGAACTGAACAAATGCTTCCATGTCCTGAACCGGTCCCATCAGTCCTCCAGTCCTTCCTTGTCACTCCCCGTCTTGTGTTTTTGTTCGGTTTCTGATCTAGAATGGTTGTCTTCTTTTTCAGTACATCTATCTTTAAATATTTTTATTTTCTATTCTATCCTCAACATGTGGTGAGGTCAGTAGGAGAGCTAGACGACTCTAATTTATTGATCAGAGTTGATTCCTTTTCTCCATCTCTTTTCCCTCACTTAAATTTAGCATCATATCTTTCCTTTTTCTGTTCTCCCTTTATCGTTGATCTGTGGCATTGGATAAATCAATGAAATAGAAGACATGTGTCAGCATCAATGTTGTGAAACATTGAATTAATCCAGTTGCTTCCAGCTCTCCACCATCCCTCTTTGTCCCAATCCCAGCCTATTAAGGCAGCGGTTCTCAAAGTGTGCTCCCTGAACCACCAGCAATAGCAGCATCTGGGAACTTCACAGAAATTCTTGGGCTCCACCCAAGACTGAATAAGAAGTTCTGTGCCCTAGCCAGGTTGCTCAGTGGAAAAGGCGTCCCCTTGGCACATCAGAGGTCAGGGGTTGGACCCCCCAGTCAGGACACATAGGAAGAGCATTCAGTGGGTATACAACTAAATAGAACAACTAAGTGAAACGAGTTGATGTTTCTTTCTGTCTCTCTTTTTCTCTCTCTATTCCTCTCTCTCTCTAATCAATGGAAAAATTAAAACAAAAACAAAAACAAAAAAAAACCAGCCACTTGTGTGCATTAACAAGCCCCCTAGATGATTCCAATGCAGGCAAAAGTTTGAGACCCCCTGGGCAAAAACTTAGCTAAAGAGGTTTGGATCAGTGGTTCTTAACCTGGCGGCACACTGGACCCCTCTGCCACCCCCAGAGATTCTGGTTCAGCAGGCCTGGTGGGGGCTTTAGGTACTTTTTTCTTTTAAGTTCCCCAGTTGATTCAAACACCCAGTCAAAAGTTCGACTTAGTTATTCATTTACTGCCTAACCCGTTTTGACAATCATTTATCCCAACTCTTACCCAGTCTTTCCAAATTCTAAGTGGAAATGGGTGAAACTATTAGTGAACAAAGTTTGAAGTGATTCTGGAGTTGGACTTCCCGGGTTTGACTCTCAGCACTGTCCACTACCAGCAATGTGAGTTTGAACAATTTACCTTCTCTGTACCTCAGTTTCTCCATGTGTAAAGAGGGATGAGGAACTAGACCTACTTACTAAGGATCCTATAAGGATTACACAGCTTTATATATGAACACACAGCAAAACCTGGAGAGAATTCTTCTAAACTATTTATTTTGTAAGTAAAACATGCCAAGAAACTACAAAACAAAGTTGAGTCAAAATAAGTCTTTTGAAAATGGGAATTTTAAAAAGCATTTTAAAAATGTTTCTCTTTTTTTTCCACACTGGGACCTTTTGTTTTATGAAACTCCTTTTTTCTCCAAAATGCTATATAGTCTTTAAAGAATATTGATTCAATAAAAATTACCTATTTTTTTAATAAAAACTTCAGAATGTTACTATATGCTTTTTAAAACAAGCTAGTAGGATTATAAAAGCAGAGCTCAAAATCACTGTGCTGTAGTTAGATTTTAGCTCCAAAAACTGATAAGCCAACAATAACTTCAACCCTTATGTAAATTCTGGCAGAGATAAAAAGGAGCAGAATTGAAATAAACATCTGCTGAATTCGATCTTTGACAGACATTTAGTTGAAAGAATTCATGTGAAACCTAATAAAAACACTTTACTAGATAGACATTTGGGAGGTTTAACTTACATGAATACATTTTAATTTGTCAGTGTATGGACACCGTCCAAAGAAAACTACTTGCAATTCTGTTTATTACAACTTTGAAAGAAAAGTAGTTGAGTTTACTTTATCACAAGCGGACATTCACCCGAAAGAAACTAATTTTATCACATGCACCCACAACTGCATGAGACAGCATTTCAGGGCTGGGTGGAGTTTTTTAAATAGCAGAACATACTACCTCAATACAATAGGGCAGATACACACTTTTAAATTAGTCATCTGAGGAAGGGGTGGGGAGTTTCCAAACTTTCTGTTGTTAATTATCAAACAAAGAGTATGAAGGTAGAACTGTTAAACTTCTGATTCCAAGGACAGTCCACCTGTAGTTACTGAGCATGCACGGCATAGATGATGTTAATTCTCAGTAGATGTAAAAGTTAGACAACCTGAGCAAACATTGATTGGATTTGATAAGCAGGGCAAGGAGAGTAGAAGGAAGTTCCAGAAAGTAGCCAGAATAACCATGTCTCGATGGCTGATTGGGCAAGAAAACTCAGATATAATTTTTATTCATTGTGACTCTTCTCCATCCCCATTTTTCACTGTTCTTCCCTTTCATGTGGTAAATCCTATTTAATTACACACACACACACGGAGGTCAGCCAGCACATTCCTGAGAAATGATGGTACACCTATCCTTTGATCAGTAAGCAAACTGGTTTCTCTCTTCTTTGACTTTATTATAGACAGGTACTCAATCCAGACGGGCAGGAATGGGGGGGGGAGGGAGATAGGTGGACTATTGGACTCTTGGGGAAGTAACTTGCAAAAACTAGAACCATTTCACATGTTTGCATTTGCAATTTCTATTATACTGTTTCCATTGTTCAAATCTGCATTTAACTGAATGACTGTACATACTGCATCCATAAACACTTTTTAAAATTATTCTATTTAACACTGTACTTTTTTAGTTATTCTAATAAATTTGTACCTTTGGAAGTCCTAGACCCACAGAGCAGACAAAAGGAGAGATGATTACAATATAGGGCTCTTGGAACCAGTGGGTTGAGGCTAGGAGGTGCCCTGACTGTATATTCTGTCCCCTCGGGCTCTGGGCAGCTCTACTTCCCCTGGTACCTCCCCACACTGAGGCTGGGTCGGCCTCCATTATGAGATCCACTTGATCATCTTAAATGTGATACCCACTTCTTATGTTACCCACTCACTTCCTGGAAACTTGGGAGATGGCGACTCCAGATCAGATAGTTTCCTTTTCTGGCTTTAATATTCTATGAATTGAATAAATTACACAGTTGTGGATATGTAGAAAGAATCAGAGTCAGTTTTGGTAAACTTTGCCTTCGGGTAGGTGGCTGACTGGGACATGTTTGGATTGGAAACAATATCTGGTCTGGGGGGAAGATCAGATTTCAATGCATAACAGCTTGCTGGGGGTTCTGGACTAGTCTAGAGTGTGTGTGAGAAAGTATTGGGGGATGGTTAACATTTAGTATCAGATAGCATATTGATGTCTGCAACTCACTTTCAAATGCATCAAAGACCAAAGGTAAACGGATTAATCAATAGACGTGATAAAGCAAAAGCAAGAAGAGCAAAATGCAAACAATTATAGATTCTTAGTGGAGGTATTTCGGTGTTCACTTTCAACCTCAATTTTAACTTTTGGATCATATACTTGCAATTTTTCATGATAAAAACTGAAGGGGGGCGCCTGGCCAGCTTGCTCAGTGAGTAGAGTATCAGCCTAGTGTGTAATCCCAGGTTTGATTTCCAGTCAGGGCACACAGAAGAAGTGACCATCCGCTTTTCTCCCTCTCCATCTCCCCATTCTCTCCTTCTTCCCCTACCACTTCTAGTGCCTTCATTGGTCCGAGTGTCCGCCTCAGGCACTGAGGATAGCTTGGTTGATTTGAGCATCAGCCCCAGATGGCAGTTGTCAGGTGGATCCTGGTCAGGGCACATATGGGAGTCTGTCTCTCTTATCTCCTTTCCTCTCACTTAAAAAAGAAAAGAAGAAAAAACTGGAAGAGGGAAGTCATATACACTGGGGAAATGGAGCTGAGAACTTCAGTATTATACTCCATTTTCTATATTCTTAACCTGTGCATTTATATAACCTCTGTTTATCCACTAGTAAGATATCTGCAAAAAAAAAAAAAAAAACCTCTCTAAATGTAAATAGCTTTTTTTGTTTTTCTTCTCTTGTAATAATGAGATGCATCATGATGATAAATTTTTTTAAAAAAAAATACAGGAAAATAGGCCTTGGACGGCTGGCTCAGTGGTAGAGCGTCGGCCTGGCGTGCAGAAGTCCGGGGTTCGATTCCTGGCCAGGGCACACAGGAGAAGCGCCCATCTGCTTCTCCACCCCTCCCTCTCTCCTTCCTCTCTGTCTCTCTCTTCCCCTCCCGCAGCCGAGGCTCCATTGGAGCAAAGATGGCCCGGGCGCTGGGGATGGCTCCTTGGCCTCTGCCCCAGGCGCTAAAGTGGCTCTGATCGTGGCAGAGTGACACCCTGGAGGGGCAGAGCATCACCCCCTGGTGGGCAGAGCGTCGCCCCCTGGTGGGCGTGCCGGGTGGATCCCGGTCGGGCGCATGTGGGAGTCTGACTGTTTCTCCCCGTTTCTAGCTTCAGAAAAATACAAAAAAAAAACAAACAAAAAAAACAGGAAAATATAAAGTAAAAACCCTACTATCTGAACAAAACACTTTTAAAACTTATAACTGACATACAGTATTTTATTAGTTTCTGGTGTATGACATAGTGATTCAACATTTATATATATATTCCTTACAAAGTGATCACCACACTAAGTCTAATAGCCACTGGACACTGTACATAGTTACTACAATATTATTGACTCTATCCCTTATGCTATACATTATGCTCTGATTTATCTTTCTTTCTTTCTTTCTTTCTCTCTCTCTCTCTCTCTCTCTCTTTGCATTTTTCTGAGGTGAGAAGCGGGGAGGCAGAGAGACAGACTCCCACATGTGCCTGACTGGGATCCACTCAGCAAGCCCTCTAGGGGGCGATGCTCTGACCATCTGGGCTATTGCTTCGTTGTAACCAGAGCCATTCTAGCACCTGAGGCAGAGGCCATGGAGTCATCCTCAGCACCTGGGCCAACTTTCCTCCAATGGAACCTTGGCTGCAAGAGGAGAAGAAACAGACAGAGAGAAAGGAGAGGGGAAGAGGTGGAGATGCAGGTGGTTGCTTCTCCTGTGTGCCCAGCCGGGAATCGAATCAGGACTTCCACATGCCAGGCTGATACTCTACCACTGAGCCAACAGGCCAAGGTCACTCTGACTTACATTCTAACTGGAAGTTCGTAAATATGTTTCTAGAAGTGTCACTAGACAGAAGATGAGACCTTCCATTTGTGCTTCTCATAGTTGTATATCTGCCACTTCTCCACCTTCAGCTCAGCCACACCGCTCTGACACTTCTTAACGCGCAGCTCCAACTTTCTCCCTTCAAGAAAGTTTCCACTTTCCGCTCTCACTCACCTCAATCCCCCTTGATCTGGCGTGCCCTGCCTTCTGCTTCTCTTGTCAATGGCTTGAAATTCTCATCAAGCATCTTTAATCTTCAAAAGCATTTTCTCCCCGATTATTTTGCACTCACCATCTTATCTCACACATCCCAAGCAGTCAATACATCTTTGCTATGGACTCATAATCTTACAAGAGCCCAATCTTATTAAGACCAAGTCATCCTTCTAATTTAGTAGGTAACTACACAATTTAAAACAAAATTCTCACACTAGGTAGACATGAGGATATCTATGCCAATCCATTTATGTTAAATTGTGGGAGACACAGAGATTATAATAGTAATACACTGAGTTCTTATTTTACAAAAAAACCTCAGCACACTCAGCTTTCACTTGGATTTTGTCACTGCTGTTCCCCAACGGTCCGTGATGAGGGATCCGCACAGTCTCTGAAGGGCAGGGAATGTTCCGGGCTCCCAGATGGGTATTGGCAATGTTTACGAACATTTTTATTTCGTGGAAATAAAACCAGATTTGGGTTCTTTAAAAAGTGAAAAGAAGTATTCTTATTCATATTTGAGAGGTATCTTTATACATCTACTTCAAGGAGTTTCCATGAGTCACTTTCTTGGATTGTAAATCTTATAAAAATTGTCTTGGTTTTATAGAAATACCCTACTTATCCCTGTTACAAACTCCTTTCAGGGAATCTCAAAGAATAAATTCATAGACTAGATAATCTGGGCATTAAAATCTACTGTTCTTCATGAAAAGAAAAGAGTTTGTTTCTATCTTCCTCTTTCTGTATAGCACTGTCCTGAGCTGTATCCAAGTTCAAATCACTTTTCAAAACATTTTCCTTTGAGAAAATATAGCATAGAATAATATATAATAGCAAACACTTCACTAAGTGCTTTCTATATGCCAGACACAGTGTTTTTAAAATAGCATTTCATTAAATTATTAGAATGACCTTGGGAGATATACTACCCTTACTTTGTTTTATGAACCTGGAAGCTGAAGGAAGTTAAGTAATTAACTTCTTTAGTAGTAGAACTAAGATCCAAACCCAGATGGGCTCCAGGGTCTATGTCTACACCATGGCACTCGATGACTTTCTGGGGCACCAGTGAGAACCTGCTGTTTCACAAACTTAGTATCAAGTCTACCTGCATCTTTCTTTACATGAGTCTATCTTCTCTGTTGTAATTTATTTAAAAATCAACACCTTTTTGGACAAATACTGTAGTCCGTACTCTGATGATTTTTCCTCTAAACTCTCTATTTGGCATTTATTCTGACTTATGGAAGGAACAAAATGTGAAATTAAAATAATATCTACTTAGATACCCTCTTTTCTCATTTTTGTGACTTTTAAATTTACATTTCAGTTCTCTTTTGAGCCATTTTATTTTTCTATCGTTATCATGCCTTAGATATTAGGTAATATATCTAATATCTAAAGGGCTACTCTCCCTCACCCCTCCCACCATTGTTCCTCTTTCCACAATAGTCATTGATATCTTAACCTGTGTATATTTCCAAGTAAAGTTTATGATTTCATTTAGTTCTTAAAAAGTTGTAGTTGTGCCAAGGCTGGGTAGCTCAGTTGGTTAGAACATCCATGAGGTACGCCAAGGTTACAGGTTTGATCACCGGTCAGGGCACATATGAGAATCAACCAATGAATGCATAAAAAAGTGAAACAACAAATCAATGTCTCTCTCTCTCTCTCTCTCTCTCTCCATGTATGTGTGTGTGTGTGTGTGTGTGTGTGTGTATAAAATCAATAGCAGAAAAAACATTTTAAATAAAAATTCTAGTTGTGAATCCAGCTGTAATTTTCTCAGTAAAAAAACCTGGGCTAGTAGGCCTTAGCCAGTTGGCTCAGTAGTAGAACATTGGCCCAGTGTGTGGAAGTCTTGGGTTCGATTCCCAGTCAGGGCACACCAGAGATATGACCATCTGCTTCTCCTCCTTTTCTCCTCTCCTTTCCCTCTCTCTCTCTCTTTCCCTTCCACAGCCAAAGCTCCATTGGAGCAAAGTTGGCCCAGGCACTAAGGATGGCTCCATGATCTCCTCCTCAGGTGCTAGAATGGCTCCCATTGCAACAGAGCAATGCCCAGATGGTCAGAGCATCGCCCCTTACTGGGTTTGCCAGGTGGATCTCGGTTGGGCACATGTGGGAGTCTGTCTGCCTCTCCACTTCTCACTTAGGAAAAATACAAAAAAACAAAAAAAACAAAAAAAAAAAACCTGGGTTAGTATACTGTAACTGACTTTTCTTTTGAGTATTGCTCTGTGGTGGTTCAATTTACTTTTCACACTTTGCACTTTAGAGATTTTCCACCTACTCAATAGCCCTTACGTAGTCTCAGGATGACTTTGCAGGTTGGGGCTGAGTCAGGCCAAGGAGCAGAAAGCAGATGAGACTGAGAATAAAGTCACAGTAAAACTGTAGCGCCAGTTAAAACTGTATTCCAGTCTAACTTGGTGAACCAAACGGTCACTGCAGATGAAGGGACTCATTCTATTTTTGTTGTTAATATTGTGTTATTATCATTCGATTTTACTTTCCCTTAATGTGGTTTACAGAGGCAAAATTAATGGAAAATATTTAGAAATGTGTGTTACTCAGCTTTTCATGTGCGAATTAAGCAATTCCTTCAGAAACAAATACTAATTCAATAAGTACTCTTGAAAACCACAAGCATGTTTTTGCCAGTTTTCCATGTTTTCAGACAAAATTTTAAACAACAAATCACCCAAAGTTTGAGTGAGATGTATTAATTCACTAGGCATGTAAAATATTTTCCTAACATAAACCTCTTCAAAGGTAGCTATAAATCATTTGGAACTCCTCCTTTGAAGGGATGACTAATCCTTTGACCATTAAATTGTGAAATGGGACCCTCCCAAATCACTTGATTCTATCTTAAAGCTACTAGTTAGTTTAGGTGGCTCCAGGATGGAGCCTTCATATGTATCATGAGTGGTTATTACATAAAACTCCACAGTCCCTTGTCTTAAGAAGTGCACTTTGTTGTTTGCACGTACTCTAAAATCAGAACTCCATATCATTTTAAGAGGTTACATAACCACTGTCTAACACTCACAGCATGAGGCTCACCTAAGAAATTTTCACAGAGGTCACTTCGGGGTAACCACACAAGATTTTACTTGCTTTTCCACCCCTAAATGCAGTGATTGCTAGACCATATCATTTACAAGGTGATAGTCACAGGACCCTAATGACCTCCATACATTTAAGTAATCCTACAACTCAATGCTAAAAGAAAAATCAAGACATAAAAAGTGTATCACTCCATTTAACATATTTTAAAGGGGGGGGGCATTCCAGACAATTTGGTGGTGATTTTTTTTCTTTTGGTTTTATTTTGTTTTATGAAATCTATTCTGGGTGACATTCCAAAAATGCCTGTAATCACCAAACTTAATGGCATCTTTTTAGTCTTCTCGGTGATGGTCTGAAAGTCTCCCCTTGTTGTCTGCGATGCCAATCTTCCCTGGTTCTCCTCCCTGTGCCTGTGACGGTTCCCTGTCAGCTCCCTCTGGACCCACACCTTCCACTTTGGTAATACTCCAGGCTTTATCCTTTCCGTCCCTCTCTTCGGGCCCTCGGGATCAAGGCAGCAGCTACTAATCCTCTACTAAAGATTCACGTGTATGACAGGCACCTCAACTGCCAGTAGATCCAAACCGAAGTCATCACTCTTTCTTCAATCTGTGCCTACTCAGTGAGTGCAGCCACCATGTGCCCTGTCACCCAAGCCTCATCCTTCTATGTCATTTACTATTTCTCCATTGTCACCAGTTAAAAGCACATACACGCTCCCTTTTCTCCAGCCATATTCAAAAGGTAACAGTCACAATCCAGGCCCTTGTTCTTTTTGACAGGACTAACAGAGTCTTGCATCTCACGCTTCTTCAATCTGCCCTCACTCTGCTCCTGCAAGTGTCTCTCTAAGGCGCACGTTTAGTTATGCATCTTTCTGGCTTCAGAGCATTCAGATGGCTCCTGATGGCCTAGAGAAGGGGTCAGCAAACTACGATGGTCTGCCGGCCAGATCCACCCCGTCGCCAGCTCTTACAAATGCATTGTCATCGGAATAGAGCTGTGCTCACTTGTTTATGTGTTGTCTACAGCTGGTCTCAAGCTACAACAGCGGAGTGTGTCATTTTGGCAAAGACCATGTGGTTCCAAGAGCCAAAAGTATTGGCAATCTGGCTCTTTAGAGAAAAAGTTAGCTAATGACTGGCCCAGTGGATAGAGTCTGAACTCCATGGCATGCCACAGAAGGTCCTCTGGCTACAGCCTCTGTCTGCAGGCATGGCTCTTGCTGCACCTCCCTTAAACCGTACCCTCTGGCGGTGCTTGTCCAATAGGTAGCTCTGTGGTGCTGGAGATTTGTCTGTCTGCACTGTCCAATACAGAACCACTAATCACACGTGGCCATTGAATGCTTAAAATATGACTAGTACCATTGAATTTTTAAGTTTATTTCATTTTAATTAACACATATTTAAACTTAAATAGCCACATGTGACAAGTGGCTATAACAGTGGACAGTGTTGTGTTAGACTGTGTCACCAACAGTATTTATGTTTATTTTGCGGGAAATATTTTAAATTTTCAGAATGCCCTGTCTATCTGGGAAACACTCATATTTCAGGGTTACCATTTTAAGCTACCAAGTCCTGGTCTACCCAAGGAAACTGGGTATCTTTGTTTTGTGCTCTCACTGTGCCATATTACCAAGAAAACTTTTCGTATTCTGCTCTGTCCCCCCACCAGAATAGCAGTCCCCTAATGCAGATCCTTGTCCAGTTTGCCTCTGTTTTAAAAGCCCTTAATCCAGTGTTTGGCTTGTGCCTGGAGATTTGTTAATATTGGCCAAATGGATTAATTAATATCCCATTCAAACTTTTTCAAAATGAAAGTTCCTTTCCTTCACTTCTAGTTCTCTGACAAATGAAGAACAACCACTCTCACAAGAACTAAAATATCCTAATAACCCCTCCCCACTTCCCCATTTTATGTTGACTCCTGTTTGGGAAAAATAACCCCTTACAATCCTCTTGGCAACTTGATCTTGTTTGCACAACTTAAAGTTCACTGTCATAATAGCATCTTTGAGACTTAGAGTCCAAAATGTCACATTCCTCTAAAGTAGTCATGAGGAGTCCATGACTGCTCTGCCAACCCACTTTTTTGACCTCTATGAAATTTGTTCATTCTGCCTTTTTTTGAGGACACACTATTCACTTGTGCCTCGTATGATCCCTTAGCTATTCCAGCTAACTTGTTTTGCAGTTAGTTGTAGCAACTTCTGATACTATCTACCCTCAGGACAGTCGGAGACTCTGCAGTTTGAGTTTTCCATGGGCATGAACCCAGTGGGTTGAATTGTGCATGTGGCAAAAATGACAGTCAACAGTCCTTAAAAGGAGGAGCCTGACACTGCCAATGTCAGTGCGGAGAATGTTGGAGAATCTGATCCAGTAATCGGATTTCAAAGTCACCCAGGAATTCTAAACCGCACATGTTCACAGGGCTCTGAGAATCAAAGCAAAGCTTTGTACACTTCCTTTCTGGAGTTCCAACTTAAATATTGACAGTTTTCAGTTGCTTTTTTTTCTTTGCCTGTGTAGACTTCAGAGCTCTTTAAGATGAATTATTTCAAAATGCTTTACACTTTCTCAGTGCTGACATATTTTAAATGGTTGAGGTTTTCAGTCAGATGATTATAATCCACCTCAACTGGTTTTTAAGGCTCTGCTATCTCACTTATATGCTAATAGTGTATTCCTATAGGATCAGAGGACGTAGAGAAGGAAGAATGAAATAATGCAAGATGAGGTCCTCATTTACTTGTCAGGTCACTCCGGTTTCTTCTTCCTACCAGGCAGCCTGTGTTGCGCATGCACATTCATGGGGAGCTTCTGTCTAATGGGTCGGCCAGATCATCTGTTTAATGGGTTTGCATGGTGGTTGTGAACAGGCTCCAGAGCCACACCATACACACGCACATCCAAGTTAGACCTCTTGCTACCTGCTTCACCATGAGCGAGCAGCTCCACACTCAGTAGCCACGTTCTCCCCACTGTGAAGGAGGGACAATGGCAGACTCCGTAAGAGGTATCAGATGAGACCTTTGCAGGAAAGCTGTTGGTACTGTGTCTACCACAGACTAGGAGGTCAGGGAATGTTTGCTGGGAGTTTTTCTCCTTCTTCTTCCTTTTCTTTTTCCCTTTCTTCTTCTTCTTCTTCTTCTTCTTCTTCTTCTTCTTCTTCTTCTTCTTCTTCTTCTTCTTCTTCTTCTTCTTCTTCTTCTTCTTCTTCTTCTTCCTTCTCCTCCTCCTCTTCTCCTCCTCCTCCTCCTCTTCTTCCTCCTCCCCTTCCTTCTCCTCCTTCTCCTTTTACTTAAAATGGTTCAATCTTCAGTGCAAATACTTTCAAAACCTTCGTTTAAAATCAAAAGGATTTAAATCCCTTCAAAACGGTTTTTGAAGAACTCCAAATTCTTATTTAAAAAGAAAACCTAATAACCTACTTTTTAAAATGTTTAGAAACATCTGGATTTCTTTGGGGATGGGGGAGAGGGAAAGAAACAAATTTCATCAGTAAATGTGGACTAGAAGAAGCTTTGCAGCTGGGAAAATCATTACTGTTGTGCAATGTTTCCACCTGACTCCTGCCCCACCAAGGGAACGGCCAGAAGTAAGGACCCCTTAAATAGAAATAATTTTCCTCTTGTGACATCGGAGCAACCAACGGAGTTTGATTTAACTCCTTTTGAGCTGCTGGACCAAACTCCCAAAACCTCAGACGAGGGAAAACAGGCTCACTGAAAAAATAAAGGAAAAAAGACCCAGGGCCTAAAAAGAAAATGTTGCCAATGAATCAAACTTCCAAATGTTTATAAGAACAAACTTTTCTAAAAGCACAGTATGGTGCTCGCATAATCTAGATGCTCAGCAAATGTTTGGTGAAGGAAGTTGGTTCAAGCTAACCATGTAGGTATGTTTGCTTGCCCGTGTATTATACTGAAAAACAGTGAAATATCACAGTTGACATAGAAGGAAAATGCCTATAAATATACTTCTAGGGTACAAAATGTCCAAAGAAATGATATTTTATGGAAGTTATATTGCTATTCTCTTACTTGGAGAGGTTTTTCTTTTTAAATCACAGGCCTTGCTATTTGGAGTGTTAACTTGCAGACATAAACCTACTTTATTGAATTGTGCCAAAACTCTGAATTTTTATCTTTTACATATCCAACTAACAATCTTGGAATAAGAGCTTAAGGTAAACAGAATATTGGATTCCATTTGTAAATATAAACTAAAGACTTTTTCATGTGTCAAGATTATGGGGAGGTCATTCTTCATACATATACTACACAATGGAAAATATTATTAGTTGTATAGAGTCAAAAAAGACATATAAAATAGAACATCTTTTAAATACTATTTCAAAAACTAGTATCTGAGAGCTATAATTCATTAGGCAAAAAAGTGACTATTTTTGAAAGTCATGCTTTTAAAGAGCATTTCCGCTTTCAGACTTATTTTGTATGTGTCACATTGTCCTATATTCACATGATCTTATGAGGTAGGTGTTCAAATTTTGTTGGAATCATTGTTCCAATTTTCATATAAGAAAGTTGATGCAGTGGATAGAGCATCGGCCTGGGATGCAGAGGACCCAGGTTCGAGACCCCGAGGTCGCCAGTTTGAGCGCGGGCTCATCTGGTTTGAGCAAAGCTCACCAGCTTGGACCCAAGGTCGCTGGCTCGAGCAAGGGGTTACTCGGTCTGCTGAAGGCCCGGGTCAAGGCACATATGAGAAAGCAATCAATGAACAACTAAGGAGCTGCAACAAAAAACTAATGATTGATGCTTCTCATCTCTCTCCGTTCCTGTCAGTCTGTCCCTATCTGTCCCTCTCTCTGACTCTCTCCATCTCTGTAAATAAAAAAAAATTAAAAAAAGAAAGTTGAAGCATAGAGCAGTAAGCTATCTGAGCTCTCACAGTCCAACTCCAAGGGTCAGGCTGACCTGTCTGCAGTTCTGCCTTGGATGAGACGACAGGATATTATGATATTATGATATTATGATAAAAATGGGATTGGCAGGCACCAACTCTGAGCTGAATTATAATCACACAATTTTGCATATTATATGTGCCCCGACATTTGTGTGTTATCATACAAGGGAAAGCATAGTTCTGCCACTTGGCCCTTGACAACCTGCAGCTTTGTGCTTTAGGAGACAGAGCGATGAGACCACAGACAGCCTGGGGGCTGGCACGTCCCTTTGCCATAGGAGCCTCTTGCCATTTGTCTCTAAGCTGCAGCTCCTCATTTAGAAGTTTCTCATTTGTATCCCCTGAGTTACCTGTCCATCGCAAAGAGAGGTACACTGCATTTCTTTTTGCATTTTTCTAGATTAGGCATGAACAAAAGAAAACATTGTTTTTCTTTCTTTCCTTGGCATAACAGCATTGCTATGAAATTTCTAAAAGAAAATAAAAGTGGAACTAAACAAAACATCCCCCTCCAAATCTTATGATATAGTCTTCTTTGACGATGGATGCTGTGGTCGCTGAAACCTCCACCTGCCAAGCTGTGTAAAGCCTGGTCCTCCTCTTCCCGCCTGGACATCCTGATCCAGAGAGCCTCTTCTCTCAGATGTCCCTCAGTGCAACCCCCTCCTCTTCACTCTCTTGTCTACGGGACTGTTGGGGACGATAGTGAATTCTCGGCTAGAACCCATTCAAAAACTCACCAGCAAAGCCTATCTGACCACCATCTTCTTATTCTTGTTTCTCTCTCAGAGAAGTCTGTTGGGTTATGTTTTCTGTCCTCTCTACTTTAGTCTCCCAAAGATGTACATGTACATAAACACTGGCAAATATTTATTAATGCTGTGTTTAGTACAGAGATTGAGAGGATTCTGACTATATATTTCACTTTGAGTTGGGAACATATCACAGCACAGATTAGGAGAAACACACCCTCCTCATGTATACACACATATACACTTTTTTTTTAATTGTGGTAGAAGAGACACAAACCTTTTATAATGAATTCTGGATTCTAGCATTTGACAACATTAAGATAATTGTTGATATACCTCAAAAGGAAAAACGTTGAGTCAACCTAAAAGAATTTAGATTGGTTTTGGAGAAAAAAGAAACACTAGAATGATTTAAGAGTTCCTGGAATATAAAGCATGTCAGGAGTATGGAAGGATTTCAGAAGCACACCCTCAGGATGACTGAAAAACTGGGGGGAAGTACAGCCAAGAAGGGACCCGATGTCAAGCCTCGGCCTGATCAAGCTTTCCTCTGGGCTTCAGTGTAAGTTTACAAGAGGCTTGCAATTTAAATAACAAATTTTCTGAGCAGAAGATTATAAGTAGATGCCCTCCAGCAAAAAGAAAGGCTTAGAATGTAGCAGGAAGAATTCAAATGAGCCAAAACCGCAAAGCCCCTTTCCAATGCACCTGCTTTTCAAATAAGGTGAATTTCTCCCTGGGAAGTGCTCTGTGATCATAGGCCACAATATGAATGACGCCCCCTAGGGTTGTGCAGGGCACCATCAACTCCACATATCTGTTTTGTTTTGTTTTTTGACCATATAGAGTCACCCAGAGAAATGAGGAAAAATCAGGAGAAAAGGTGGAACCCCCACCCCCTCTCCCAACCTTGACCTCAGGTCCCTCCCTCTTCACCACCTTTCTGCCTCTCTAGATTTTGAGGAAGAAGTAAAAGGGGGCAGGGAAGAGAAGAAGATGAGAATAAATGGGAAGGTGGGGAATAAGCTGACCTGAGGACATGCAGCTCCAAAGTCAGGGAGTGGCCGTGAAGCTTGTGTCCCCTCCTACCTGCCCATCTCCCCAAGTCAAGTCTGGGAGAACCTGGGATGATGACCAGTGACCCACTGATGCCCAATGCTCTGTAAACAACCTGAGCTGACCAAATGGGGCACACTAGCATATGCAGAGATCATCAGCCGGTTCTCACACACAACAAAGAGCTTCTCATGTGTTCGAAGGGGAAGTGGTTTGAAAACTTAACTGTTGGAGGCAAGAGGTAAACAAAGCATAAAGCCCCACCCACTTGGCTTTCCTAGGGGCTAAATAAGCCTTTCTAAACACTATTACTCAATTCATGTTCTAGTTATTCTCATAAACCACTAGAAATACTTTACTGATTTGATGGGGGCTGTTGTAAGAACAATACACAAATACTGAGAGGGCTTAGGGCTCCTTTTTCCTCTCCCTGCATCCAGTAGTAAATAGTTCCTTCCGTGTCTGGCTACAGGGACTTCATTGTCCTTGTCCAGCTTTCTCCATGCACAATAGCTGCCCTTTATTGTCCCTCCTTCTGCAGGCAGGAGGCTTGGCCCACAAAAGTATTACAAACAAGTTGATGTTGGCTTAACTAAATATTTTTATCTTTGTCAAGTTACAATTGAGTTTTAAGGAGAAAGCCAAAGGAAGAAACTAAAAATTCACCTAACAAAGAGTAAAGCATTCTCTTTTACCTTCTCAGGCTTTCTTAAAACCTACCCCCCCCCATGGTAATTTAGATAGATAAATGATATATAGGTAGGTAGGTAGGTAGGTAGGTAGGTAGGTAGGTAGGTAGGTAGACAGACAGATAGACAGACAGACAGATAGAACAATTCAGTGGCATCCAGTATATTTACATTGTTGAGGGCACTCGTTTATTTTTATCTTCTTCGTTTAGGGTCAACAAATTATTCTGAACCTTGATTATCTCAGGCAATCTTAGTTGGTCTTAGCTAGTCCATGTAAATATCAGAATGCTTTTCTATCTTTGTCTAACATGAAGATGAAAGTAATTCATAGAACACACATAAAGACAAGGCAGACAGAGGCAAGCTGATGTCAACCCGTTAACCCACCTCCTCTGAGGGTGTTTTGGCCAAATGCAGTTGACTGTATTCCATTACCAAAGCAAACAATCTCCAGCTCTAAGAAATCTTTCATCTTTGGTTCAATCTTGTTTTTCCAGTGACCTATTCACAGGGATTTCTCATACAACTACTGAAATATCCCAAACCAAACGCTGCAAACAACTCTCTTTCCCACTCTGCCATTTCCACCAGTACCACCCATCCTGTCTTGAAGAATGAAAGTGTTGTAGTCATTTTAACTCTTCCTTTCTTTCTTTCCTTGTATCCTGTCTGGCAGTGAACACTTTAGTTCAGTGATTATCAGAATTTTTCATATCGTGTCCCACATAGGAAATGGTGATATTGAATTGGGTAAACAACATAACAACAAAAAACCACTGTGTCCATAAGTAATGGCCTGGAGGGGAACAAGGTGTTCTCCAGAGCCCCCTAAGGCCTCCGTGGGTCAGTGTCTCAACTCACCCGTAACACCTGCGCATTCTTTCTTCAAAATGTCTTTTATATTAGACCTTTTGTTTCCATTTCTGCAGCTATTATCTTTGTCAAGGTCATCATCTCATACTTGGATTATTGTAACATACTCTAACTGTGTTCCTTCCCTTTCCCCAAGGTTATTTTTGGCGGTGCCTCTGACAACTATATTTACCCACTATTTTTGGCATGCATGTACAATTGTTTACCATTACCTATGAGAGCCAAACCAAAATTTTTGTCAGGATTTCAAGGAAAAGAAATCATGTGGACCCATCTCACAAGTTAAACTTGTTTCCTATTTCCTTTAACAGCTTCTTTCAAGTTAAATTTACTTATTCACTGCGTACTATGAACATCATCACATTTCATGTTTGCTCTGTTTCCAGAAGACCCTGGTGGTGGTAATTAATAGTCCTGACAACTTGAATAGTCTTACAGTCTTGAGTGCCTACTATGTGTGGGGCCATGTGCCAACCTTAACAGCATCTTGCATATTAGCTAATATAATAATTTTATAGATAAGGAATTTAAAACTGAGGCTAAGTAATTTGGCCAAGGAGAAAAACTGATTAAATGGCAGAGAGCTTAGAGTTCAAATCTCAACGTGACTTTAAACAACACAGTCTTTTCATTGCCCTTGTCCAATATGAAGTTAGCTTTCCCTGTCTCGACACGTTTCTTTGCAAACTTCTAACTTGGCAATTAATAATTTGCTATCATCTGATAATCTTTTTTTTTTTTTTTTTTTTCATTTTTCTGAAGCTGGAAACGGGGAGAGACAGTCAGACAGACTCCCGCACGCGCCCGACCGGGATCCACCCGGCACGCCCACCAGGGGCGACGCTCTGCCCACCAGGGGGCGATGCTCTGCCCATCCTGGGCGTCGCCATGTTGCGACCAGAGCTACTCTAGCGCCTGAGGCAGAGGCCACAGAGCCATCCCCAGCGCCCGGGCCATCTTTGCTCCAATGGAGCCTTGGCTGCGGGAGGGGAAGAGAGAGACAGAGAGGAAAGCGTGGCGGAGGGGTGGAGAAGCAAATGGGCGCTTCTCCTGTGTGCCCTGGCCGGGAATCGAACCCGGGTTCTCCGCACGCTAGGCCAACGCTCTACCGCTGAGCCAACTGGCCAGGGCAATCTTTTTTACCTTAAATATTTTTTTTAATTTTTCAATTATAGTTGACATGCAATATTATATATTTCAGGGCACACTCCAATGACTAGACATTATATTATATAACTTACTAAGTGGTCACCCCAATAAATCTAGTACTCATCTGACACATGCATAGTTATTACAGTCTTATTGACTATATTCCCTTTGCTGTCCTTTACATCCCCATGACTATTCTGTAACAACCAATTTGTACTTTTTAATCCCTTCACCTTTTTTTAGCTATTTTCCCAATCTCCCTCCTACCTGGCAACCTCCAAAATGTTTTCTGTATCTGTGTCTGTTTCTGTTCTGCTTGTTTATTTTGTTTTTTAGAGTCCACAGAAAAGTGAAATCATATGACATTTGTCTTTCTCTGACTTCTTTCCCTCAGTACAACACCCTCTAGATCCACCCATGTTGTTGCAAATGGCAAGATTTTATCATTTAAAGTAAAGAGAGATGTGTATATATTGCCATTTTATTATTCATATTTTTTTCCTTCTTCTCCTAAAAGAAGACCTTTCCTCATTTCTTGTAATACTGCTTTGTTGTGATGAACTCCTTTAGCTTTTTCTTCTCTGGGAAGTGCTTTATTTGTCCTTTGATTCTAAATGATAGCAGAATATGGTTAATGGCATAACATTAGACAGCACAGGTAGAGGACATGTCTACATTACAAATAACCCTGTTGGGCAGAACTACTCTAGAAGCTTATCAACAATTTCTTAAAGAAATATATATGTTTGAATATATGTTTGATATCATTCGTAGCAGCTAAGGGTATACTAGCTAAAAAGTTCCTATAAGTAAGTATCATAGGTTAAGGTTTTATCCGTTATTTGTTCACTCAGGGTAACACCTGGTGCCTAGTAAGCACTCAAACATGTTTAACAAGTGTCTGTTGAATAAAGATGGCAGTTATCTGGCAACATAATGTGTTTTTTTTTAAGTAAAGATTTAAACAGCAGAAAGAGAAACAAACTATTCCATGCGCAAGTAGTCTACGTTTCATAAATGCTGCCAAAATGCTTAAATGTAAATGTATGGCCAATTGTTGACAGCCGCTCTGCCTCTGCTTGGACAGCTGTGGATTACATCTGCATCAAATCAGCCAGAAGTTATTTATTTTCGAAGTGTGCACTGACCCACTTCTAAGCCCAAAGGGTAAAAATGTCACCTTTGTTCATTTCTCAAGAAAAATATTTTTAAGATCGTGCACTGACTGTGAAAGAAAAAGCAGTTCCTTGGGGTGCTATCGTCATTCCCGCCTCGCGTCAGTTTTCTGACAGGCATCATTTCTTGCCTTCATTCCTAGTTGTAATATGAACAGGAAAGCAACCCCACTGCCAAGCAAGCCACACTGGCCTTTTTCCTTCCAGAGATTTAAGCTGATTGTTGAGTGTGTGCTTACGAGCTGTGTGATTTTGTAATTGCCTGTTCATATTTCAAGGACTTGAGCTTCTTGACCCAATAGGATTCTTTAAGTCAGTTTTATATGGTTGACCCTTGAACAACACAGGTTTGAACTACATGGGGCCACTTATACACAGATTTTTTTTTCAATAAGTATATTGGAAAATATTTTGGAGATTTTCTTACTACAGCTAGTGCTCGACTTATGACCACAATTAGTTCCAACAGACCAGTCGTAACATGATTTGGTCATAGGTTGAGTAGGTTATATGTACAGTACTGTGAAATAATGTTATAAAAATCTTTGTCATATTTTATCATAATTTTCTTTCATTATTATACCGAGTCTGGGATAACAGTTGAAATGGTGCATGCGGAGATGGTAGTGCTGCCAGAAGCTGGTCCACACTGTCGTATGCCCAGCTGGGCAACACTTGTGCTGCCAGATGCGGAGCAGTCGTGGCTAGCAATTGTGGTCATAAAGTCGAATGATCATAAGTTGCATAGGTCATAAGTCGATCAAAACCTGTACTGGAAAGCAATTACATTGATGACCCCAGGCTGTATTGTTGCTTCTTCATTATCAATGCATGAATTATTATATCTGTAAATAGATGTGATTTTCCTTTTCACATTTATATATATATATATACTATATATATATATATATATATATATAATATATATATATATTGTACTTTTCTGAAGTGAGAAGCAAGAAGGGTGGCAGAGAGACAGACTCCCACATGCGTCCAACCAGGTTCTACCCGGTGTTGCTCCATTGCAACCAGAGCCATTCTAGCATCTGAGGCAGAGGCCATGAAGCCATCCTCAGTGCCCGGGCCAACTTTGCTCCAATGGGACCTTGGCTGTGGGAGGGGAAGAGAGAGATAGAGAGAAAGAAGAAGAGGAAGGTTGGAGAAGCAGATGGGTGCCTCTCTTGTGTGCCCTGGCTAGGAATCGAATCCGAGACTTACACACTGGGATGACACTCTACCACTGAACCAACCAGCCAGGGCCTATATTTTCATTTTTGATGTCTAAAGTTGGTCATATGTATAATACCTACTATGTTTTATATCATGTAAGACAATATTGATATAGGTACTGACATATAATTCATCTTATAAACAGACAACATAAACTTATGGTATTGACAAATATAGTACACTACTCTAAATGTATTTTCTCTTTCTTAAGGTTTTTATAATATCTTCTTTTCTTTAGATTACTTTAATGTAAGAATACAGTTCTTTAATACATGTAACATATAAAATACATGTTGATCAACTGTTTATATCTTTGCTAAGGCTTCTGGTTAGCACTAGGCTATGAGTAATTAAGTTTTGAGGGAGTCAGAAGTTATGCATGGATTTTATACTGACTGAAGGGAGGGTCTACATCTCTAACTCCCAAGCTGTTCATGGGTAATTCCATTACCTAGGATGTGGCCCTATGAGAGATAACTGTAAGTACTTTTATGTATATAAATTAAATAAGATTAACAAGTGAGTCTCCATGCCTGAAGTTTAGGCTTTTAAGTATCAATAATATTTTAATAGAGATACAAATACAGTCAGAAACAAAATAATCTTGCTGGGTGGCCTTTACAAAGATTCCTCATAGTTCCACACAGAATCAGACTACCTGACATATGTGTACTATGGGGATAGGGTAGTTATTTTGGAATTAGGTAGATATTTTAAGATCTAGACCTAAGATTAAATATCATACATTTGGAGTCCATACTTTGTTCACTTGAAGAGCCATCCACAGATAACAGGAAACCCCATTTTCCCTGGAAACACATTTGGGCCATATAAGCTAGAGAAAGGCCAGAGTAGAGATTCTCAAAGTGTGGTCTACGACCCCTGAGAATCACCAATTGCTTTTTAAGGAACCCACAAGATCAAAGCCATCTACATGATAATACTAAGATGTTATTGGTCTTTTCCATTCTCATGCTTTCATGAATGTTCAATGGAATTTTTCAGAGGTTGCATAATTCCACGAAAAGGCTATTAAGGTATTCTTCCCTTTGAGGCCATATCTTCTCATACTTCAACCAAAACAGGTCACAGCTGATTGAATGCGGAGCACACGTGAGGATGTAGCTGTTTTCTATTACACCATACATTAAAGACATTTGCAAAAATATAAAACAGCGCTATGTCTCTTGCTAAATTTTTTGTTTTAGAAAGTATATTTTTTAATAAAACTGTTATTCATATTAATGTGTAATGATTTGTTATTGTTGTTTTACATGAATAAATAAACGAACATCTTCTCACTCATTATCCAGTTTGTGGCCATTTAATAATTTTTAACTATGTAACGTGGTTTTGAACCCAAAGAGTCTGAGAACCACTGCTTTAGAACATGATGAATACAAATAGATAAATGATTAACTGAAGAAGGGAAAAGTGAGTAGAACCCTGTTTCTAAGCTGAGCAGAAGATTGCTAAAGACGCTGGCCATGGTTCATCATCTGATCAATTACAACAGGACTTCCTGGAGGCTATATCTAAGTCTTACTCTACTCTTTCCTCATAATCCAAACCATTCATTTGCCCAGCCAAATATTTGCTACCTCTTCCCAGTAGCATACAAATTGTTTTGTTTCATAAAATATTTACTCTAAAAAGTAGCACTTACAATGGTTTTAAATGAGAATTCACTTTTAATTCAAGAGGATGGCTGGGTCTGTTGGCAGCCTTGACTGCAGTTGGGAGTGTGGTCATGGCATACAGATACCATTTCTGAGACCTGGTGCATGTCCTCCGTGGTGTATTGCAATGAGAATGGCTAGACGGCTGTTCACATTAGCCCTGATTCCTCTTCCCAGTGCCTTACTTGTTTAGCTTCATGTGCCATATTTTTAGGTAATACAGGCTAGTAATACCAAGAAAATTTATATTACATTGATCCTTTTTTATACAATAATGCAATGTCCATTATAATAAAAAGTGACTATGAAAGGGCATTGGCCTATGTGTGTGTCTGTGTGTGCATGCGTGTATGTGTTTGCAAATAGGTATCTTCCAGTCACCTTCTTTCAACCACTCTTGTCTTTGGCTGAGAGAGAGTTCACCACTCCTAGCTACTCTACTCTACACTGATCCATTTCCCAAGAGCTCGGAGCTAAGCCAAACAGTTTGATGATATAATTCTGTGCATCCTTATAGCTTCTCTTCTGTCTTGCAACCTATTCATCATTGGGTTACCATGGGTCAAGTCCCATCACCCATGTAAAAATCTGTCATTGCTTGGGTGACCCAGCCTTACCTCGACTCCCTTCCAAAGGCATCCCAAGCTGATGGCAATGTAGTCTAATGACTGAAGCACAGCTGGCAGCAGCTGGGAACTGCTGACTCTATGAGAACTTGGCCTCCCCTCTCTGTTTCCCACTCTGCAAAAAAGAAACACTTAGCTATACTTCTTCTAGTCACCTCCCCAGCATGTAAGAAGAGTTTTGAGAACTATGTGGCCTTTGTGCTCCTCTTACTAGCCCGCTTTCTCACATTGTTATCACAGTTCTCCAGGTCTATCCTCCCAGCCAATCTTACCCATGACCCAAGTACCATTTCAGCATCACTTCAGTGCATAATAATTTCTCATGTCTGAACAGCTAATTTAGCACTTAACGTAGAGTATTCTGTAATAGTCATTGTACTATGAATTTTCCAGAAGTACAGCAATTGTTTTTCCAAAGAGCCTTGAGTTTTTTGAGAGCAGAGATTTTTGTCTTATTTTTCCTTGACCATACCACCTGAAATAATGCTGTGCAACTTGCTAACAATTCGCCTAACATTTATTCCATACTCACCATGTGCCAAGCATTGTGCCAGATGATTTTGTATATATTGTCTCAGTTAATCCTTGAATTAAAAATCAAAAATTAAAGAGAAAACCACAAAAAATAAAAAAAATAATAAAAAACAAACAACAAAGAAAGAACTAGAGAAAAAATTAGAAGAAAAAGGTTTTTTTACCCTTTTCCAGTAGGTGGCACTGGATAACAAGTTATAGCTCTGTATATTACCAGGCTGACCTCTGCTGAGAAGCTGCAGTGGCAAAGGTGGAGGCAGGGCTGCAGTTTCTATGATGGGTGGGTCTTGTGAGGGCTTTACAGCTTTAACAATGTTGATCTCAGGCCTCTGGGTGCTCCTCCCTGCATCCCAACAGACAGGGGATCAGACAACCAGACATAGGGCACTTATGTTCTTCACCTGTGGAGTATATCTCTGCCTCTCTCTGTACCTGCTCGTGGAGGGAGGCAGTATCTGGGAGGCTGGGGGGCCACACTTTGTATTTTTATGTCTCTGTCCGAGTGCAGGCTGTGGGTAGACCATGGGAACACTGGGGGTGACCCCATGCTCCACCACTTTGGTTCAATTATCACAACAAATTCTCCCCAATCTCTCCGTTCCTCCTGGCTGAAGATTTAGTCACTCCGAGGTTCTCTCCTCTCCGAAGCCGTACTCAAGTGTTTCTTATCTTTTGTCCTCCATTTTGTTTGTTTGTTTGTTTGTTTGTTTTTTCACCCTTCCCACCTTTAGTCCATTCTGTGCCTGGATCTTTCAGGCAAGCTTGTGAGCTCAGCTGGGGCCCCTTTGCTGGTTTATAGCTGTTCAATTTGTTGAAATTTCAAGGGGAGAGATCAAGGGTAACTCTCACAGTGACACTACTCTGACATCATCTTCTGGTTCTTAGCCTTCACCAACTTTATGACTTAAAAAAAATGTTACAGAATTCTACATGTACCAAAATACTTCCTCGGTTGGTCAGCTATGGCAATATCTGAATCCCTACCCATAGGATCTAGGATTTCAGTAATTAGAAATAACAGAGGTAACAACTTAGTGCAGCAAAGAGCAGTGTACTTATGGAACCAAAGACTAGGTGGGAGGATCTAAGTCCTGCCTCAGTTGTTAATTTCTCCATGCCTCTTTGCCCATCAACGAAATGAAGATGACAACCCTGCCTCACACCTTCAGTTGGTTTTCAGTAAATGTTTTCTCAGCAGATGGGTGAATGGATGGGCAATGAATAGTTAGATAGACAGCTGCTATCTAACATATGTAAAATAATCTGATACATAACTATACTACTTACAGTATAAGCAAAAGGCCAGACTTAGTGGCTTCAAACAACACAGATTAATCATTTTACAGTTCTGTAGGTCACAAGTCTGAAATGGGTCTTACTGAATCAAAATCAAGATGCGGGTAAGGCTGTATTCTTTCTGGAGATTTGAGGGCAGAATCCATTTCCTTGCCTGTTTCAGACTCTAGAGGTTGCCTACAGTCTTTGGCTCATGACCTTCCATCTTCCAAGCTGGTAATTTCTGATGAGTCTTTCTAAGGCTGCGTCCCTCTGACAGTGATATTCCCGCCTCCCACTTCCTTGTGTAAGACCCTTGTAGTATGTTGGGCCTACCTGTATTATCCTAGATATCTCCCTATTTCAACATCCTTAACTCAATCACTTCTGGAAAACTCCCCTTTACCATGGAAGGTAATGTACTTACAGTTTCAGGGATTAGGAGGGACACATCTTTGGAGGACTACTATTGGGAGCAGTACAAGGTAACTCAGAGATTCTGGATCCTGATTGACCACTAGAATCATTTGGAAGTTTTAAAGAAAATAGATGCTCAGGCACCTCACCCAAATACTGTGCTTTAATTTGACCATGTGTGCCTGGCCATCAACATTTACTAAGAGTAACCCAGATTATGCTACTGTGAAGCTAGGGCTGAAAGCCACTGGATGTATGTAAGAAAGCGGACTGGGACCATCACACAAACTGAAGTTTGAGGACCTCTTCAGCCACTTAGCTAACTCACTTTAGTTTTCCAAGCCTGAGTACCCTTATCTATAAATTGGGCATAATAATCACATGAAAAGTAAATTAGATAATATGTATAAAGTCCTCTGTGGCTTGCCAGGAAAATGTTAATCTTCCAGTAAATGGTAGCTATAATTATTTTATAGAGCAGCTCAAATCCTTAGGTTATGACAAACATAAATATCAAAAGTGAATATCCCGCAAATCACCCCTCTTGGTCAGACTTAGAGGAGCTTAGAGTTCCAACAGTTCTGCTTAGATTATGAGTAAACTGATATACTTAGGAAAGTTATTAGTGTTCACTGTCCTTTCACTTGGTTCTGGGCTAACTTCTCCTGGGTGTTCTCACTTACAGACACTCCCTTCACATTGCAGGAACTGGGCCTAGCAAACAAAAAAGTTCAGCGTTTTGTACAGATGGCCAGTGGTCTCCATTTCTCAACCTGCGGGATGGTATAATCTCAATCCCATCCCAACAAGTTTGCTAGTCCTACTGGGAAGTCTTTCCTTTAGTGAGAGAGTATCGGACACTGTCCTTTCCAAGACTCAGATCACTGTTCCTGGGATCCCAAGTCCCAGATTATTTTCACCAGCCCAGCCCCATCCTGGCCCATGAAGTGGGACATTCACTTATCACCGTGTGTGTGTGTGTGTGTGTGTGTGTGTGTGTGTGTGTGTGTGTGCGCGTGCGTGTGTGTCAGAGACAGAGGGAGGGACAGACAGACAGGAAGGGAGAGAGATGAGAAGCATCAATTCTTTGTTGCGGCATCTAGTTGTTCATTGATTGGTTTCTCATATGTGCCTTGACTGGGGGGCTACAGCAGATCAATTAACCCCTTGCTCAAGCCAGTGAGCTTGGACTCAAGCTGGTGAGGTATGCTCAAACCAGATGAGCCCACGCTTAAGCTGGTGGCCTTGGGGTTTCGAACCTGGGTCCTCTGTGCCCCAGTCCAATGCTCTATCCACTGTGCCACTACCTGGTCAGGCTGAATTGGGACATTCAATCACGACTGTCCCTAGTCCTTATGTAACAACAATACCCTATCCCATGGGGAGATAAGACTCTTGCCACTGCAAGAGACAGCCTCTTTGCTGTCTCATTGATTTTTATGTAATGCTGAGAATTAGAATGGACAGAAAGAACCCTTCCAGTTTTATAGTAAGCAAAGTCTATTTAGCTAAAATCCCAAAGGAGTTTATTGTGTTTTTAAATTCTACCAGCTTCCAAAATCAAAAAGGGGGGGGAGGGATTACATCATAAGTGTGGGATCTTGCTTTATTAGCTTCCTGAGTCAGAAAAAAAGAGAAGGAAATAATATATAGGAGAATGATCTCAAACACTTTTTGTCTTGTATTTTCCTTTCCTAACCTCTTTCTTTAGCCACTGGGGAATTAAGGGGAAATACCAGATAAAAAAATGTTGACCCTGGTGATTTCAAATTAAAATCTGTGGTTCTGAGTATTTGGGGAAAACTACAGTCTTATGGTTTTACTTCCCTTTCCTTCTATTCTGGAAAGAGTCTGACCACATATTACTGTAGGTGACAACAGTTCCAAAGTTAACATGTCTGTAGTGTGGAATACATGAAATCCTTCTGTCCCATGTGAGGGAGAACCCAACATTTTGGCTGGTTGGTTTCTGAGAAATTTTAAAAATAGAAAAAAAAGCATAAAGAAATATATAACCAATTTCAATGACTCAATCACCAAGAATTTTGTCATTTGTTTGAAATCTTTTTGAATATGAAACAAATAAACAGTATATAAACAGCCTATATAAAGTTGGAATCAGTTCCCATTCTGCCTCAGTTCCATTTCCCACTATTGCTATACAGAGACAGTCTCTATCATGTTTTCACTGATTCTTCTGAGGGAACGTTTTTATCTACCAGTGAAGGTCGGTTCTGCTCATCCTGACATGTGTGGCCAGGACTCCAAACCCCAGAAGATATAGATAATGATTGTTTCAAGTAAGAGTCAACTCCTGCTGCTGACTTGGTCTTTAACCTTATATTCTGGTCTGGTTACTGATCTTGAAGAGATGCCTTGGGCTCTGTGTGTGTATCAAGAACAGACACAGCCTGCATGGTGGCCCAAGCCTGCTGTTCCCCAGTTCCCACATTGCCTTCTCAGGTGAGAAAGGCCTTCCTCAATGGGAGAGCACTGTAGGTAGTCTTTCTTATGGGATTTAAGAGACAGAATACTAGGAAGAGAATCTGGAAAGCAAATTTTAAGGGCTGTTGACCTCCATGCCAAAAGTTGCAAATTCTGAGGCCAGGCAAGTGACTTCAATAAGCAATGTAGTTACACCTTATTACTAAATTGGGGTATCAGACTTTTCAAGAAAAGCCACAAATCTAAATGATTATGTGAAATCATCCTTTTTACATTTCCCCATTTTTTAATATATATATTTAAAGCTTAAAATCTATAGGAAAGTTTAAACAGTCGTACAACAAACAACAACCTTCCTCTTAGTTAAATTCGCCCAGCTGGTAACATCTTGCCAAATAATATGTGCGTGTATAAATGCTTTCCCAAACCATCTGAAAGTAAGTTGTATAAATCATGACAAATCGCCACCAAAAACTTAAGTATATACCTCCTAAGAAACAGAGCATTCTCTATTTTAACTGCAATAACATTATACCTAAGAAAAGTAACTATTCTTTTTATCATTGTTGTCTCAAAATTATTATTTGATATTTCTTTTGGTCAAATCAGCATCCAATCAAGATTTACATATTGCATTTTATTGTTATCAATATATCTTTTTGACATCTTTTAATCAAGAAGAGTTTCTTTACCTTTTCTATGTTTTTCAAAATTATTTTTAATTGTTGAAGGTGAGTATGTTTGATGTGAATTTGTGTGTGTGTGCACATATCTACTCACACATAGGCAACAACAGCAGGTGCACAGGTCGGAGTCATGCTGAGGGGAACAGCTCTGCACCTGGGTGCAGTTCATCAAAAGTCCCACTTCCAAAAGCAGAGTCAGCACAGTCTTCATCTCAGTCCCTGTTAGTGCCTTCACTCATCAAGATGGAAAGATGAGAGAGACAGAGAGACAGAGAGAAACCTACTTACTGAGGGCCTTAGCATTGATACTGTGCTAACACTCTAAGTAAGGATGCACTAGGTGAGAGTCGCTCAGGATGGGATGCGGGTGACTCGTGCTCGGAACTAGGAACCTAACCTGCTCAGTCAGGAATTGCAGTGTTCAAAGCACCTTCAATTATTCTTCTGAACATTGAAGTTGGAGGACTACCATTCTAAAGACACACACATAAATTAACAACTGACCTTACCCCTGTCAAGTTCTAGTGGAATCGAGATGTGGAACATTATCCTATGATTCCGTGAGTTCTCTGAGCAGCTCAGGGGAGGGTCAGAGAGGCTTTGGGGGGCTGCAGAGGATGAACTCTGAGTGGAGCTGGAAGAAGCCTGAGTTAACCAGGTGAGGAAGGGGAAGAAGGTATAGGAACGAGAGAAGTAGAGGCTGCATCACGTGCGGCTGGAGCTGTGTCAGAGATGGATGAAGGAAAGCCTCGTAGGCCACGTTAAGGAGTTATAACTTTTTTTCTGAGGGTTTGGAGACTCTCAAAAGGGCCTTAAGCAAACACGATCCAGTTAATCACAGGAAAACCATGCTTTTGCCTCTGAGGAGACAGACTCAGAGGCAAAATGTGTCTGTAAGAAGCCACTGCGGTGGAAGAGGCAGGAAGTCATTGAGGAAAGGGGGCATGCAGGATTCAAAGCTACTCGGGAAGCAGCGGGGCATGGTGTGAGATGTGAACTTGACAGTCAGAGAAGAGAGTGTAAAGTGGGTTTTCGGCTCGCATTTCATGAAGCTCATGGCAATGGCTGGCTGCGTGGATGCGGTGCCTGTTGGACATTCAGGTGAACATGCTCTGTAGGCAGTTGGTTACCTGGTTAGGAGAGCAACAGTGGGAGCCTTAGAACTTACTTAGCACAAGGACCCTGGCGAGGCGAGGCGACGCTGCTGGGGCAGAAGGCTCTGAACCAGGCGGAGGGCGGGGCTGCAAGTGCCTGTCAAAGAAGGGAACTTGTAAATGCACTTGAATGGGCGGAGCCAACCTGCAGGGAACACTGGTTTGTTGACACCCCCACGCCCCTTGCCTACTTCCAGAGCCGTGGTCTTCTCTCCCCACGCTTTCCACCAGTGGTCTTCAAAGTGGGAGGACTACACCAGAAAGGGGACTCAAGACAGTTTGTTGAGCATTAAGAGCAATTGTTAAAAATATTATATTTTAAATATATCATCATTTCTATATTTTGTTTACATTTTATAACAGATAAAATATATTCACAAAATAATATATGTGTGTGTAGACAGATAGAGAAAAAGATAGAATTCATTAATAAGTATCCACATAGTAGGTATATATGTTCTAATATATTTTATTGTTACCCAGCCACAATGAAACATCTTGAGTGACCACTTTTCAGCATGACCAAAATTTGGGTGACACTTAAGAAGGAGAAAAGTGAGCAAGGGTCATGGACGCTCACTTCTCAAAGATTGCTGGCATCTTTCAAAAGGTTTTGGCCCTGATACAACCCCAGATAGCAGAATCCCTGGGAGTTCTAGTCCCTTTTACCTACGGACCAAAAAGGGGCAATGTATTAAATCTGACAGGCTCAGGGGAGGCTTGCTTGGTGGGTCTTATAAACTCAGAGACCGAAAGTAACCATATAAGATGGTCTAAACATAAAAATCCCTAATGATAAGCAGGTCATGGTGGGTCATGTCTGAGGCCTGTAGCTTCCTTGACAAAGGTCGATCTTTACCTTAAATGAGGCTATTATCTATTTGCATCTATGATAACATACCTTTGAAATGTCATAGTAATCCCCTTTTCCAGATCTCTTACTACCAGTGCAGGAGACCACAGAATCCCTCATTGTTCCTTTTTCCCCCGAATGTCATCCCTAGGTGCCATAAATGTTAATTATTAACTATCCTGAACCCACCAATGTCAAAGATGTATGAGTCTCTCTGTTTTGTTTTTTATTGAACCCGAGAGAATTCTCCACTTTTTCTTTTTCCCACCCTTAATCTACTGTTAATGGATTTCATGCAGCCTTTCTTAGGTGTCCTTCTTCTATTCCAATGTATAAAATCAGCTATAAAACTGCCATTCTCCGGAGCATTTCCTCAACCCGTGGAGATTTGCTTTCAGGCAATTGTCATCCATTTGACTGAAATAAACTCGTAAAAATGGTCTGCAGGTTTGCACATTTCTTATGTCGGCATACCTTCTTCTATTTTGAATGCATTTTTAGAATCTTAGAAGCGGAGACTTAGAAAACTCTTTGGTGCCGGCCACCTAGTTTTCTGCTTTCCTGGGGAGCAGGAAGAAAGAGCTGGTCAGAGGAAGGAGGCTGGGGTCAGAGGGAGGTAGGGCAGGGGACAGGGGAGAAGAGTCCCCTTTTGTTCACATGAATCTGGAGCCACTCTGGCACTGTGCAGTTTGCGGTGTTTCTCTGATTTGTGTGCAGGAGTTGGGGGGGGGGCGGGGGACAGGAAGGTGGTTGTCCAGATCAGAAAGTGAGCAGGGCTGTTTCCTGGCTTCTCTCCCACGTGGTGATCCATTCTCATTGTCACTGCCAGCATGTCTGGGCATCGCTTTCTGACAGCAGACTGGGAACTCACTCCAGGCACACACATCTTTGATGACCTGCGATTGGGATGTGCTTGGCTTAAAGACAAAGCTCCAGACAGCCAGACATACAGCAGGAGAGCAATGTGAGCTTTCAGAAGGGGTGGACGCACTTGTGTTTTACCTGCTGCTCCTTCGTCTGGAGCAGTGACCAGGCTTGACCTCTCTGGCCAAATGCACTCCTATGCTGGAGACTGAAGCCTGCCCCCCTCTGTCTTTGCATTCTACCCCCATCCCTACCCGTCAGGACTGTGCTAAAGCCTAACTCAAGACCAAATTATTTTAACTCCCAAACGCACTTATGATTTGCTTTCTGAGTAGGCCGCTAGAGGCTTTAAATGGTGCATCAGAGCTACCATAGCCCCCAGAACCAGCTCAACTCTTTCTTCTTGACAGGTGGCTAGATTGGCTATTGGCTCCATGTCACTTATTCCTTTACAAACTTGAATTTGAACTTCATAATTTTTTTAATTGAGGGGAAATAAGTATTATGATTGCTAAAGTGTAAGAGCAATAATAAGTACATTTTAATTTAGAGAACAAAAAAAGCAAGCCTATGGACAAGCCATAGGTATAAACAAGCTCATGCTTCCGATAGTAATTATACTGACCAGATAGACAGAGGGTGAGATTTCTCAATGTGGGGTAGAGGGGAAGATGAGATAAGACAGGGAGAGTAAAGGAATTTGCCTAGATTGCAAACACAGAAATTCTGATATACTGACTAGATAATGATACTGTAGTAATGAGTTGAGTCAGCTGACTTCCTCCACCCTCATTAGATAACTCACTAATTTTCCTCTTGTAGTATTTTAGTTCCTTGTGTCACATAGGATGGGGAAGAAAAAGCCTAGTATTCAGGTCCACAAAAAATGAGCTATTCACTGAGACCATCATTTGCTTAGAATTGCTTTTCCTGGGGAACAGGGTTAGCTTTGAACATTTAATAAATTGTCTAGAAGCATTGAGCTGTTAGCTATGGCTCTTCAGCATATATAATATAAGATCTAATATTTGATTTAAGAAACCTTTGAATTATTTTATTTTATTGCTCAGGTTTCCTTGTAATCTATGAAAAGCTTTAGTCAGGAACTACAAATTTAATGAAAGGTAGCTATTCAAATAATCAACCAGTATTATATAACGCAAGAAATTCTTTTCCCAACTCCACCTTTTGTTAACACCATCTCAAGAAAAATCATATGTGAAGACAATATGGCCCTAATATTTTGTATTCTTTCTTCTACATGGAGGGAAAAAATACTACTGCTTAAAAGTCTTACATTAATTTGCTGTTTCAGAAAACTGATTGTGTCTATCCAGAGTATATAAAATAGGCTTACACTAAAAACAATGCTTTTGCCTTTATCACTTATAAGCAATATAATATAGAGGGTCATGGAGAGAACCAAATGAAATTCTAATCAATATCATGTTATTGTTATAAAAAATAGATTAGTGCATGATTTTTCTTTGTGAGACAATTTTGTAAAAATAGAAAAAAATGAGTATTTATTTTTACATAATAAGGTAGACTTGAGAAAGTATCTATACTTCCATTTATATCATTATATGACAAAACTCACTTCATGACTTTTTATTACATCTTCAAACCTTTTTAGATGTTATCAACAAGCAATACTAGCATCTAAGTCAAATAAGACATTCAATTTTTAAAAATATAATCTTTGTAAATGTGTACATTTCTCTTCTGCCATTTAGAAAGCAAAATGTACTTCTTCCCCTCAGAGGTATACATTGTTGGACTTACCTTTTGCTGGGATAAATGCATCAAAAAAGAAAGAAAGAAAGAAAGAAAGAAAGAAAGAAAGAAAGGGCAAAAGCAACTGCCCCACAAACAAGGAAGCTGCCTCTAATAGACTAATTCATTCAACAGCATTCACAAAGCATCTTTAGTGTGCCTGGCATCAAAGACAGGTAAGCTGCAAACTCTACCCTTAAAGTACTCAAGTTCTAGTGCAAGAGAAAGACTTGTCTCCAACAATTTACAGATTCTACAAAAGCCAGAGGAAGGATGCCTGACATGTTCTTGAGGGGCTGAGTTCAGAAGAAAGTGGTACCTACAGTAAGCTTCAGGCATGACTAGGAGTTAACCAGGTGAGGGAAAAAAAGAGTGGAGATGAATTCCATGAAGGCGTGGTGAGTTTTGGATTTTGGGGGGATTTAGTTTTATTTTAGCACCACAGGAAAGCTAGTGAGGGAAAGAAGAAACATAAGACCAACTTTAAATAGTGAACATTTCTTCTCTTTCTCCTTTCTTCCTTTCCTCTATAAGCATCCAGCAAAATCCAAAGATGGTAGAGTCACTCCCTGGTGCCGGGCCCAGGCTCCTACCATCTTCTTGCTCTGCCATTCTTAGAGCATTGCCTTAAGTCATCAGTGAATCTGATGGCTCAGGTCCACACAGCATTCCAACCCACAGGGAGGGGAAGCTCTGCCCAGCAGCTCCAGAAATCTCTTCTCCTTTGATCCCATTGGCCAAAAGTTAGTCATATGACCACATCTAGTGGCCAATAGGGCTAGAAAATGTCTTATCCTTGCTAAACAGCAAGAATTTTCTTACTTTAGAACAGGCGTTAGCCAAATTCTTCTGCAAAGGGCCAGATAATAAATATTTTAGACTACATACAATCTTGGTCATGTGTTGTTCTTTTTTTATGGTTTCTTTCTTTCTTTCTTTCTTTCTTTCTTTCTTTCTTTCTTTCTTTCTTCTCCTCCTCCTCCTCCTCCTCTTTCTCCTTCTTCTTCTTTTTCAACTCTTTAAAAATGTAAAACCATTCTTAGCTTGAGGGGCTGTGCAAAACAAGCCATAAGCCAGATTGGGCAAGTGGACTATAGTTTTCCAACCCTCACAAGTGGACTATAGTTTTCCAACCCTCACTATAGACAAAGAATGTGTACAGGGAAGAGTGTGGCCATCTCTGGCATGACTGACAGAAGATTATAAACCACAAAGAGGAAGAGTTTTGTCTCGTTCATCTTTCTAGTCTCAGCACAGTGTTTGATCCATTTGGTTGGTGCTTAATGTTTATGACTGGTGAATGAATGAATGAATGAATGAATGAATGCTAATTTACCAACAACAATTTGTTAAAATCCCACTAATAGTCTCTTAACTTGAATTTTCATTTAAATATTGCAGTTTCTTCAGAATATTCCAGAGGACAGCCCTGAGTATGCAAACAGATTACAGAGCAAAAGGCCTATGTTTCTCCCCGAATGCCCTGTGGCAGGCGGGAGAAACTTGTTTTGGTTTTGCCCTTTTAAGTATCACATGGTTGGTGGGAATGTCAGCAGAAGTGTCCAGGCTGAATAGACACTTTTTAGTTCCCCTCTTTCTCTTCCTTCTTGCTCAATATCCTGAGGGCATAATAGAAGTTTTTTTGTCTAAGTCAGCCTAGAGGGGGGAGGGAGAGGAGGATCACTCAACCATTGCCCCAGACATCCCCCTGCCAGGAGTCAGAAAGGGCCACAGTCCTTGGATTCCCTATGCCGAGCAGATCCAACAGCCCAAAGCGAGGGGGCGCCTAGTCCCTGGCCCAAGGACGACTCACTAGACGAGGCCCTGCCCCCAGCTCATTCTGCCGGAGTCAGGTAACAGCTATGCCCAGGTTTCCTCTTGTACCTAAATATGAGCTTTTTTTTTTACAGCAGGAAGAGGCACCCTCTCCAAATCCTGGCAGCACAGACTGTGCTCAAGGGAATGACTGGGAGAAGGCACACTCTGTTAGCAAACAGCAGCAGAGGTGGGCAGCAGACATGAAAACCCGGCCTCACTGTAGCCAGCAGGGTGACAAGCAGATAAAAGTATGTCATTTGCTGTTTTGTAACTGGATAGGGCCTCTCATGTAGTCCTGTTCCAATCTCTGGTGCTGCTGTGATTAAATGATGTCTTGCCCAGAAACCAGACCCATAATCCTACTGGGCACAGACAACTGACTTCATCCTGCTCTGACAAGCATGTGCCCATGCAGCTCTTCTGATGAGAAGGAGTAAATTTCAGTTTCCACCAAGACTTTACAATCTGGCAGGGGGTGGGGATTCGTGCAAAATTTCTACACGGACTGTAGAAGGAAGGCTGCACTGCCATCAATCCTGCTTTCTTAGAGCCTCAGAGGGAATCCTAGGAAACCAGGACTGAGGACCACAGAGGGCTACCAATCCTCTCAGGAGTATTTCAGAGCAGCAGTAACTCCAGAACTTGATTAGAGCCCTCAGCCGTCTTGTATAAATCACTGCCTCTTCTAAAGAATTCACAAGGCCTTCACCACCCTCTTTTTAATGAAACTCACAGGTAATTAAAGGAAGAGGAGGAGTCTCTTACTCTGCCTTCTATCAGCTGTGTGACTTTAGGCAAACCATTCACCCTCTCTGTGCCTCAGTTTTTTCCTCTAAATTAATGAGGACAATAATAGTACTAACCTCGCAAGGCTGTTGTGAGTATAAAACTATATGCACTTAGTGTGTGCTAATATGTCATAATAGATAGGTAACATTTGCCATTTTAAATATGTTGTCATCAGAGTGAGGTTATTCTGGGTAGGAAAACGGATGGGTATGTGAATACTAGGCAAAATCATGACCATGCTTTTCTGCCAATGCTGAGAATTGTCAGGAGAGGTTTATGTAGATCAATATATGTCCATATATGAAGGGAGGCTCAAACTTCAAATATGCTAATGCCCCAAGAATTAATGATAAATGATAGGGAAGGGGGAGGAGGAGGGGGAGGAGGAGGAGGTTCTACTTTCCAGTAAAATCACACCTTTCAAAATGTTCTATTAAAGGTGATCATGAATATCAAAGGAATTGTGCTGTGTGTAAGGGATGCTCTGGAGAGGTTAGTCTTCTATTAAAAATAAATATCCTGGGAAGGATTCCATTTCTCTGGGGAAAGTATTTTAAAGGCTCAGATCCATGTTGTTTGTTTGTTATATCCATCCACGTGTTTAACTGCCAATGGGTGTCAAATGTTCCCTAGCTCCTGCCCAGACCCAGAGGCCCCTGGATTCAGAGTTCATCAAACTCCTTTCTGGGGAAATTCTACACCTTGAAAAGTTATCACTGCCTGATGGGGCAGTCACACTGACACCTAGTGGTCCGAATGCTAAGTGCAGGCGATTGCTTTAAAGCTTTTTTGAGTCGGCAAGTGCCTTAAAAATCATGCTTTCCTTCATGGGTATCCCATGTTAACAAGAAAAAACGGTCAGGAAAAGTGGACAGACTATTTCATTCGTCCAGTGTGTTAGCAGGGGCCACCTCTGGGCGAACGTTCTAAGAACAAGAATGGGGGGAGGGGACGGTGGCTCCCTGGCCTGGTTTGGGCTGTGGTCCCAGGGGTTGTGGTTGAGACTACGGCTCTAGGTTCAAGATGGGAGTTTGAATGGGGGCTCTGCTACTCACCCGCTGTGGGTCTTGGGTGAATTACTGAACTGCCTCATGCTTGGTCTCTGTATCTATGAAGTGGGGATGACAATAACTTCACCGTGGTCTGCTGCGAGCTCCGAGCACAGAGGGCAATGCCCCATGTCGTCTGCTGGTGACAGTGTTCACGAGAATGTTGCGGTAGAAGCTGTGACCCCACCGGTCGTGCAGCACAGGACAGTGGGAAGCCGGGTGGATGTACAAGGAGACCCAGGTTCAAGTTCTGCCACTAAGTAGCTGGGTGACTTTGGGGAGATCACTTACCCTGTTTCCTTTTCAGTAAAATGAGGAGCTTGAATTTACAGATGATTAGAGGTTTTTTTTCTTTCTCAAACACTGTGATTCTAAGGTAAGCTTTCTAACTCAAATTGGTCCACCTTTCAGGCCCATTTTAATTGTCTTTATTTTTACTAAAGCTGAGGGTCCAGCATGTCCAGGCATTTACTTATATAGTTGCTGACTGATAAGAAGTGGAGGTTGGAATTATCTCTGTATCAGCCACTGGGAATAAACCAAGTACATGACTGGGCAGGAATGAGACTCCAATGGAAAGTCTCAGCAAAGAACATTTCCCCACCAGAGGCTGGTCTGGGGTTTCTCTGCCCAACTGGAACCCTATCCCCATTAAACACCAACTCCTCTCCCCTTAGTCCCTGGCACCCACCTTTTTACTTTCTGTCGCTAGGAATCTGATACCTCGAATAAGTGGAATCATACAATTTGTCCTTTTGTGCCTGGCTTATTTCATTTAGCATCACCTTATCTCCAAGGTTCATCCATCCATGGTAGAGCATGTATCAGAATCTCCTTCCTTTTAAGACTGAATAATATTCCATTCTATGCATGAAACGTTCCCAGACAGGGAACGTGGCCCTTGGGGTCTACCTAGGGCCAGCTGGTAATATATGGGTTCTTGACTTCGTGCAGGAAAAATTTCATAATATGAGTCCAGGTGATGTTAAGAGTAAGTTTATTAAAGCTGGGGACAGTGAAACAAGGAAGGGCGTAGAATTGAAGCAGCAACAGGAGAGCCTAGGTGAGGGTGCCCGGGCTCTCTAGAAACCTGTGGGAGGGAAATGAGCAGAGAAAAGGGGGCCATGGGGATGGTTGAGGGGGTTAGCCCACTGCCTGTTGCTCCCCTGGTTGTGAGCCTCGTGAGGACCCTTAGAATCTAGCAGATGCTTGCCTGTGGGAGAAGAAGAGGGGAAGGTGTGCTCCATGCTCAGGGAGGGAGAGCACACTGGGTCCTTTGTTTTGAAGGTGTTTAAAGACTGGGAATTTAGGGGAGGATTTTAATAGGATATTCATTAGCTTATCCAGGTGCCCCCTTTCAGGGTCTGATCATACTTAAATGGTTAGTCCCAGGGCAGGTCATACTAAATGGTTAGTCATTAGTCATTGTGGCCCACCTGGTTTTGCTGCTTTTCTGGGCCTGGAGCTAAAACACAACTGAGGCCTAAACATTATCGCTAAGGAAGTAAATTTCAGTTTCTAACTTCTTGTCAAATACAGAGAAGAAACTCACTGCTCAGACCTATGCATCTCTGTGTGTACATAGATATGTGAGTTCAGAGGGGTATGAAGGCAGAAAGAAAAGGTAGCATATTTCTATTTTGTTTTTTATGTCAAACAGTATCTTTCTCTGCCATCAAAATAAATTTCTTTACAAATTTTATATTTTTAGCAAAGTGAGTTTTCTTATCCTGCTTCATACTATTTATATATGAAAACAGAATGACCACAAGAAGTAGTAAATGAAATTTAGATCTCTTTGAGGTGTTTTATATTGTATTAGGTTGTACGTACTTTAAATAGTACCCTAAAATCCAAATGAGCCATTAGTAAGATATCTATGAAAACAATTTGCAATTATCTACGTGTTCAATAGTCAAAATATAAATGGCTTCCTCCAATTTGTTATACTTAGTTAATGCAGGCTAAGTAAATGATACGCTAAGCAAATGTAAGCTAAATTTGCTTAAAAACTATAAAAAACAGAATTACAAAAATAAATTGTTTCAAGACTATTTTGTTGTTCTATACTATTTACATCTTATCACCATTCCATCAGCATCAAAGAAGTCAAAGATGCCCTGGCTGGGTAGCTCAGTTGGTGACAGCATCATCCCAAAGTGCAGAGGTTGCTGGTTTGATCCCCAGGCAGGGCACATTCAGATTCAGATTGATGTTCCTGGCGTTCTCTCTCTCTCTTTTTCTTTCTCTCTCCCTCTCTCTCTCTCTCTCTCTCTCTCCCTCCCCTCCTTCACTCCCTCCCTCCCTTCCTCTCTCACTCAAATCAACAAATTAAAAAAAGAAAAGAAGTCAAAAACTTATAGCAGAACTAACTTCAGAAACACAAAGTCACATTTAACTTCCTCAGCCATTTACATGTAAGCCATTGGAGGCCACAACAAAGTCAAATTGTATTTGTGCAGAAGCTATTTGGTAGGATAATCAGGAAGGGAAGTTTGAAGGTTACAATTGGTATAATGATGGTGATTTTCAAGTTCTTAGTCTTTAAAGACTGAGGGTACACAAAAGCCTAATTGATCTATGTACCTTGAGAGTTCAAGGTGACGGTCTTTGGAAGGTGGGCCATTGCTGTCTGAAATTTACTTCAATTTACCCTAAAAAAGAGAACCCATAAGGAACAAGGACAAGATCAGAGCAACAGGTGCCTGAGATAACACACAAAGGGAGGATAATACACAGTGACATCTGTAAGAGCTTTCTGCCAAGACTCTTGGGCCATTTCCGGAGGAAAGCCACGCCCACACAGCTCGCAGGGAATCCCGCTCTGCCAGGTGTTTTTTCTCCCTGTGACACACCTGAGAACACCAAGCTGGCTGCTGGAGTTGCTTGCCATTCCAGCTCGGCCCTCACAGCTCACCAAAACAAAAAATGTCAGGCATTCTCATAATCGGGGCCAACACGACTGCTTCCACGGCTCGCTCCTCCTACCTGTGCCCTTGCCCAGTCTGCAGCAGCCTGCTCCAGCCCCAGCCACATGATCTGTGGTGAGAGGCACGTTCCCACATCCTCTTAAAGAGGGGCCTGGGGCTCTCTCCAGCCAACTGGAATCCATCACAGAGGGTTCGCCGTGGAGTAGAGCTTCTGTTGGACAAAGAGCTCTTAAAAATACACTCATGTATTTTTGACTTAGGCAGTCATTTCTCCAACTATTACTTCTGTGATCAAGCACGGTGAAATTCAAGTCAAGTCGGTCCATCCACCACTATGTTTACTACACAGGTGTTATGAAAAGAAATGTGCCAGGCATCCGGGGCATGCTGGTGTGGGTAGGTGGTGGCAGAGGGGTCCTCTTTCAAGGAAAAAGATAAAACCAAGTCCTTGCTTTCACCTCTCATTGGGGAAACGAGTACACACGTTAAGCATGTAAATCTTTAGACAGTGTTAATAAGGATAAAGGAGGTTACTGCAGGTTTATTATGGAGAGTGGAACGTGCCATCTACCATCTTGTGAAGGGTTTTGCCACAAGCATTTTATTTCGGCCAACTTTCATTAAGTCTATTTCTACAACTAAACACAATTAGTTATGTTATGCAATTGCTAACATGAAAAGTTTTCTAAAAGTTTATTTTCAAATCTAAAGAGTTCTCTATTCCAGGCTTACTAGGTCCAGAAAATCAAGTCTTTTTAGAGGAAAAAGACACTTACCACTCTGCATGTGTGGATGCATGTGCGTGTGTGTGTGTGTGTGTGTGTGTGTGTGCGTGTGTGTGTGTGTTTAGAAGACTTGATTGTGAGGAAATAGCTGTTATTATCTTTAACCTAGACAATATAATCCAGTCAGGCTGAATATTATTGCTCTATGAAAGTCTGAGCTGCTTGAGTCTATTACAAATTTTCACCAGCTTCTTTCCTACCTCAAGGATGGTAAGCTTATGTGGCTTAATGAAAAACTTCCGATTGTCTCAGTCTTTTTGTTATAGCTTCTGGTCAATCCTTGGCTGAGTGGATCCCAGGTTGGAGCAACATGAGCCTTCCCCCAGCACCCTCCCCTCCTGACTTCCCTGTTCCATACACCCTTATTAGAATTTCTGATGACCTGGGCCAGACGGGTGCTTGCTTCCTGGAACATTTTCTCTTCACACCTACAGCTCCTTGCAGCCTCATGTTATCCTCTGAGGTTGCTATTCCTGGGCTCTTGTTCTGGGCAATGGTGGGAGTGGTAGCAGCTAATTTTGTTCCATGAGATGAACCAATGATTCAGACCAAATAAGTTATAGGTACTGACATGTTATTTCAACATAATAAATAAATAAATACCCCGCACACAGAAATTTTGATTAATGATGAAAGAGACAGAGAAAAAGAGAAAGGAAGGGAGGGAGGGAGGGAGGGAGGGAGGGAGGGAGGGAGGGAGGAAGGGAGGGAGGAGAGGAAAGGAGGGAAGGAGGGAAGGAGAGAAGAAGGGAAGGAGGGAGGAAGAGAAGGAAGGAAGAAAGAAAAAGAGAGAGAAAGAAAGAAGAAATAAAAAAGAGAAAGAGACATACCAATACCAATTTGGGTAAACTGTGTTATTTACTCTCTTCCTCTGAGTTAAAATCATTACATGCAATCAAATGAAATCAGCTTCTTCTCTTTTCCCACTGGTTTTATCTAGGGAATTTTGAATGAACTCAAAAAGAGTCTGGTGGCTGTGGTTAGAAATAAATGATAAAGATATATTCAAGGGTCTTAGAGTTTGTAAACTGAAAACACAGCTAGCAAAACCCCATAAATGTTTCAAAAAAGAAAAAAGAGTTCTTATTGAAAAAAAAAAAAGTACACTTTTGAAAATAATCAGTCCCACATTTATTAGTTCAAGAATGGTCCAGGACAGTTATCGGTCAGATATTATCAGTCTGGGTGAGCAATGCCAGATGGTTGAGAGGGTGGGTACCAGGGCTCTTCTCCTTAGGCTTTAATTACAAAGGTGACAAACACAACTTAAGGAGGTGAACTCAGGCTTCAGATTTATTTTTAATTCATTAGGTATCCATAATCCATGGGTGTTTTCTTTCTTTGTGCTTTACAAAATAAAACTTTACAGAGGCAAGATTTTTAAAGGCAAGAAACTTTAAAAAACAATCTCTAGCAGTAGTTTTCATATTATTTAGTTTCTATTTACAGGTGTTAGTGTACTCTACTATAAAAAATTCAAAGCAGAATTTCTGTGCAAATTGGCAGCTGTAAACATAACCATGGAGATGTAAAGCATAGACAATATAGTCAATAATATTATAATAACTAGGTATGATGACACTTTGTAAGTTATGAAATGGCTAGTCACTATGTTGTACATTTGAAACTAATATGATATGTCAACTGGAGTTGAAAAATAAAACAATATATTATTTCTAAAAAACAGCATCCCTGGTCTCTATCCACTAGATTCCAAGAGCTATCTTTTTGTTGGTCATTTTCATCAACAACGTCTCCAGACATTGCCAAAACTGCTCGGTTGAGCCTGACCAGGCAGTGGCACAGTGGATAGAGCGTCGGACTGGGGTGTGGAGGACCCAGGTTCGAGACCCCGAGGTCGCCAGGTTGAGAGCGGGCTCATCTGGTTTGAGTAAAGCTCACCAGCTTGGATCCAAGGTCGCTGGCTTGAGCAAGGGGTCACTCGGTCTGCTGTAGCCTCATGGTCAAGGCACATATGAGAAAGCAATCAATGAACAACTAAGGTGCCGCAACAAAGAATTGATGCTTCTCATCTCTCTCCGTTCCTGTCTGTCTGTCCCTATCTATCTCTCTCTCTGACTTTGTCTCTGTAAAAAAGCAAAACAAAACAAAAAACAAACTGCTCGGTTGAGAACCACTGGATTAGTCTAATATTCGAGATAGATGAAAAAGCATGAATACTGTAAAAATATATCTAAAACCCTGTTATCAATAACGGTGAGAGAGTATTTTTAAGTTTCCACATGAACATGTATAGATGAGTTAGCTATAAAAGGAAACATTTTCTCAAGGTCTATACTAAATGCCATCTCAGCCTTTATGTAGGTATGTACTTGGTTCACTGTCTTTATGGAGTTTGCTGAAAGCAAAAACAGGTTTCTGGATTCTGGAGTTGTGAACTAGAAATCCAGAGGATGAATTTGCTAACAGCGATCTTCCCAGGGGCTGTGGTGAACATGGTACGTTTATACCAGGGAAGGTATATAAGTCTGAGGAAGTGAATATATAGGGGAGAACTAAAGAGATTTTATTTGTATCAAGAGCATTTCTGTTCATTACACCTGTGTAATTATAGAGCAATGTTTATAGTTTGTGTTAAACATTATATCGGTCCATAGATGGAAATAATAGTGAATTGCTTCAAATGACTTCAGAAAAGAAATTCCAAATAATCTCAGATGAAATGTTTGTTTTACTTAAAATACCTTAAACTCTGAGGTCTTCCAGGTTGTGAGCTACCTCTTCTTAGGCTTAAGTAGAAGCCCAATCTTAAAATCATAATAAAAAGTTAAAAAGGTTCTGAAAATTAACAGGAAGTGCTAATAACAGGAAAGTGGATGTACAATGTACAAGAACTCTCTACCTTTGCAAATTTTTTTTTGTATTTTTCTGAAGTCAGAAGTGAGGAGGCAGTCAGACAGACTCCCGCATGTACCCGACTGGGATCCACCCGGCATGCCCACCAGGGGGGGATGCTCTGCCCATCTGGGGCTTTGCTCCATTGAGGCCGGAGCCATTCTAGTACCTGAGGCAGAGGCCATGGAGCCGTTCTCAGTGCCCGGGGCCAACTTTGCTCCAATGGAGCCTTGCCTGCAGGAAGGGAAGAGAGAGACAGAGAGAGAGGAAAGAGAGGGGGAAGGATAGAGAAGCAGATGGGCACTTCTCCTGTGTGCCCTGACCGGCAATTGAACTCGGGACTTCCACACGCTGGGCCGATGCCCTACCACTGAATCAACCGGCTAGGGCTTACTTTTGCAATTTTTCTGTAAATCTAAAACTGTTCCAAAGTATAAAGGAATAAAGTCTATCAAAAAGAGATTCTGCAAATATATATGCTGATAAAGATCAATTCACAAGGGAAGAAAAGCAGAGTTAATTTTGAAAATTTAACAACTGGAATTTCACAGGTATTAAGCAATCAGAATGATTGCTAATCATAAGTCTATCTGTACTGGTGGGTATCAACTGAATATAAGTTCTGGAAAAAAGCCAGGTGTAAAGCACAGGTTTCCATTTGTGCAAAAAGTGGGGCCAGATAGGATGTGTGTGTGTATGCACAGCTTAGATATATACATTAGAAACTGATAACAGCGGTTGCTTCCAGTGAGGAACTGGGTGAGTTTACCGTGTAATTTATTGTTTAAAGCCGGTCAATTCTGAGAGTAAAAGGTAGCACTATTATTATTTCAGAGCAATAGGCATAAACTCATGGAGTACTGGTAAATCAGGATGTATAATCCCACTGGAACTGGAAGACTAGGAGGTTCAGGGCTTGGAGCAGGCTTACTTTTCACTCTACTATACAATGATACATTGCTCCTCCCTATTTCTTTTAAAGTAAAAGGAACCTTAGAAAATGAAATGGATATTCAACCTACAATAAAGTCAAAGTGGAAAAACATCAAAAAATTTTTAATCATTTTTGACTTCTTATCATTATCATTAAGGAATAAGAATTCTGGCTATTATTGTTAAGATCAAGGGTGAGTTTGGGTGTTAAAATTTTTTATCTACTAAACTTATTAACAAGGATAGTAACCAAACAACATCTAATGCTAAGCAGTCAATATAATGGACTAAATAGTTGTAGTGTTCAGGCTATTTTATTTACCAAGCATATTAGTAAGCTCAGCAGTTGCTATATTTCTTCAGCTCCAACATAAGAACTTGTTCTTTCTTAACCTATCTCTGGTGAAAAGTTTCAGAGAGCACATAAACTAAACTCAAACATAATAACTGTTATTTAGCAGTATGCTTGTCTCAGTCACATTGATTTAAAATTAGGACACAATATTAACAATTGTAACTTCACAATTTGATCACCAGGAGAAAAATGATGTTATGTATCTAGTGAATTAGAATAAACAACAGCAGACATGCAATTCCTTTTTTTTATTTTTATTTTTATTTTTTTTTATTTTTTTTACAGAGACAGAGAGAGAGTCAGAGAGAGGGATAGACAGGGACAGACAGACAGGAATGGAGAGATGAGAAGCATCAATTATTAGTTTTTCGTTGCGCACTGCAACACCTTAATTGTTCACTGATTGCCTTCTCAAACGTGCCTTGACCGCGGGCCTTCAGCAGACCAAGTAACCCCTTGCTGGAGCCAGTGACCTTGGGCTCAAGCTGGTGAGCTTTTGCTCAAACCAGATAAGCCCTCGCTCAAGCTGGTGACCTCGGAGTCTTAAACCTGGGTCTTCCGCATCCCAGTCCGATGCTCTATCCACTGCGCCACCACCCGGTCAGGCTTTTTTTTTTTTAGATGAGAGGAAGAGAGATAGCGAGGCAGATTCTCACCGGGATCTACCCAGCAACCCTATCTGGGACGAACACTCGAGTACCAAGCTATTTTTAGCACCTGAGGCTAATGCAGTCAGGCCAACCATGCAACCCTCATCTGAGACCACACTCAAACCAATCGAGCCACTGGCTACAGGAGGGGAATAGGGAAAGAAGGGGGAGAGAGAGGGGGGAGAGAAGCAGATGGTCACTTCTCCTGTGTGCCTTGATTAGGAATCGAACCCAGGATGTCCATACTCCCAGCCAACACTCTATTCACTGAGCCACTGGCCAGGGCCAGACATGCAATTCTTGATCACAAACTTTATATACATTAATTCATTCAATCCTTTTTTTTTGAAAAACAAAGCCTGTGAAAAATAGGTACTGCTATTTACATTTTATAGATGAAGAAAACTGAGTCCCAGAGGGGTAGATCACATGGCTAGTAAGTGGCAAAGTCAAGGTTTGAACCCAAGTCAATAATCCCAGAGCCTGTGTTATTAACCATGGCACTGCCCTACCTCCTGGGTCTGGGTTGACATCTAAGAGACAAGTTTCAATTCCAAGTCAAGCACTTCCATAGTTTCTAAATTAAAACCAGAACACAGAGTTTGACAGTGGGTTAGTGTGTTTCATGGGGTTTCCCCCATGAAATTCAAGATGTGAAGTTGCTGTAACTAAGCAGGATATCACTTAGATCCTTTGGTTTCTGTTCCTCACCAAAACAGTGGAAGAGGTGGACTAGTCAGGCGTCCCCAAACTATGGCCCATGGGCCGCATGTGGCCCCCTGAGGCCATTTATCCGGCCCCCCCGCCACACTCCCAGAAGGGGCACCTCTTTCATTGGTGGTCAGTGAGAGGAGCACTGTATGTGGCGGCCCTCCAACGGTCTGAGGGACAGTGAACTGGCCCCCTGTGTAAAAAGTTTGGGGACCTCTGGATGATTTGTACGCCTTGAATTGCTTCATAAAAATAGGAACCCTTTAATGTGCTTTATGAATATTAATTTGTTTATTCCTCCTAACAGCCCTGTGATGTGGCATTATTAGTCCCATGGTAGAGGTGAGCGGACTAAGGCCCAGAGAATTGATCTTCCTTGCCCTAGATTAAATAGCTAGAAGATGCAAGGCGAGGTGACATGATTCCTGAGTCTATGCTATTAACCCCTCTGCTATACGTCCCTTTGTTAGAAAGTCTAGAATAATTTGTAGACCTGGAATGTGATTACAAAATATAGAGTAAGTCTAGAGAGAATAAAAGATTCTTCCCCAGAGACAGACTCTCTGCCAGGTGGCGAGCACATTTTTGTATTGATACTTCTTTACACTGCTTGTGCTCACATTTGGGGTTCTCTGCAGCCATGATGTCCCTGAGGCACAGGGCGGGACCTACCTTCTCCCATCCTCCCCCCGCCCCCAGCATCCCAGCTCTCCCTGGTTGCTGTCTTCCTCCCTGCTTTCAGGAACTGATGGAGGATTTGAGGAAATCATGGGAATTTTACCAAGTGGCCAAGGGAGGCAAGGTAGAGAACAAGATGTTTTCAGCAAATCAGATATGGGGTAGTAAGTTAAAGAAGCAGAATTCAAGCTGGAACATGTTTCTCTCATCTGGTTTTTATCTCCTTCCCAGGTTTCTTACCCCCAACCCCAAAACACACATGCACGGCTGAGGGCATCATCTCTTTTACAACGGCTATTCACAGTATTCAGCTCAATGCCAAATATCTAAATCCCTAGACTTGGTCCAGGTGTTGTGGGGACACAAAGTGGAATGAGATAGAGTGTGGAGTTTGGAGCCCTGGATGTCCCTGTGCTCAGTTCCTGGCTGTGAGTTAAAAATGCTCATCAACATTTCTCATCATAGTAGTTTTCATCTAGCGAGTCCTTGGGCTGGCTTTAGCTCAGCGGTTCCTTCGAGTCAAGCTCAGTGAGCCCGTGCTGTGGGCCAGGCAGGCACTTCACAAATTCTCTCTCTAACGTGCATGACAGCTCTGGCAAGTCTGTGTTGTGACACCTGTTTTATAGATGATGCAACTGAGGCCTAACAGATAAACTAGGATTCCAACCTAGTTCTCATGACCTTCCCACGATGTCTTTTTGCAGTTTTAACCTCACTTTTTTTCCTGGCAAATGAAGTTAGACAATGCCATCCACCCAAAGCCTGAAACGGATCATACAGGTACAGGCATGGTTCAGAATCAAGCACGTGCATTTCCACACTAAATGGTGGTTCTCACTATTGGAAGGGAAGCACACCGAGGTGTCCCTGCAGTGACACATGGGTTAAGGGGCTGGAGCAGATCTTCCCAACCCGACAAGGTCTGGTTTTGTGGTCGTCAAGTGGGGCCCTGACAGATGAAATGCACACGGTGTGTGGCAATGAGCCATGGGGGGAGGGGGAGTGAGAAAACCTTTTCTAGATGAAGTTTAAAGCACGAAAATAGCAACAGTGATGACCACACATGTGTCTTCGGTTATTTTTGTAAAGCTTCAGATGTTCAAATATTCTAAAAGAACTAGAATATTCTAGAAGAAATTGCTTTTGAGAGACAGGCCAAACACACTATGAGTTCAACCAGATTAAATGGGATTGTACCACAGAAGGGTGACTGCTTGCTTTATGTACTAAGCAATACCCTCATCCTTCAACAAGGAGGACCGACACTGTGTAGCAGGACTTTTGAGAGGGAGTGACGAATGTCATTATAGAGGTGACAAGACTAGAGAGGCAAGAAGTCTGGATGTGAGACCTCCCAGCCAGTCTCTGCATCCTTGCCGCCTTCCCCAAGCGCCCCAGACTCTGCCCCTCGACAGGACCAGTCCCAGAAGGGAGCGCACTCTGCCTGCTAGTCCGCTTTCAGTGGAATCAACAGCACTACATTATATAAGGAAGTAGAAAAACTCCTTTCATTACTTACACATAAAATGAGTGGGTATTTCTGCCCCGACTCCCTGTGAGCAAACAGACCGACCTGAGGTGGAGCTGACCAGAGCGAACACTCCTAAACCACAGAGATGCCAAACATGGCCGTGTGGTGTATAGCATGCAACCTAGGAGTTTACTTTCATTTCTTAAGTGCAGTTTCTATTGAAGAGGCTCAGCTGTAAAATATGGAAGAAGTCATTTTGTTATAAATTTCCATCTTTGTTCAAGAAAAAAAGAGAAATGCCCAGGGAAGAGTAAATGCAACGAGAGCTAGAGAAACAGTGACAGGAAAGGGAAACAGTAAGTTATGACAAACAAAAACAAGCGTGCCTGCCTGAGACAACCCCCCAAAGGTAGATGTCTGATGGCCCTCCCCCTCCAAGAAGCTCTCACACTTATTTTGCCATAGAGGAAGATAAATGTTACAATAGCTCGCTGCCCAATCAGCGACCTTGCAGGCCTCAAACCAGGAAACCCTTTAAAGTAGAGTGCTTTAAACTGTGCAAGTGAAACTTCTGGTTCTCAGCTAGTTTTTGTTCCCTGTGTTTGTAGGATGGGAAAGCAGATGTGAAGTCCCTGATGGCGAAGTTTAACACAGTGGGCAACCCGACAGAGGACGTCTCGGTCAACAGCCGGCCCTTCAAAGTCCCGGGACAAAACTCACCTTCGGGGGTACAGGCAAAAAAGAACTTATTCAACAACCAAGGAAATGCCAGCCCTCCAGCGGGACCCAGCAACGTACCAAAGTTCGGGTCCCCAAAGCCACCTTTGGCAGTGAAACCTTTTTCTGAGGAGAAGCCTGACATAGAGCCCAAGCCCCCATTCCTGAAGCCCACAGGGGTGGCCCAGAGATTCGGATCGCCGGCAGTCCCAGCCACCAGAGACCCCGAGGGGAAGGTAGGCTTTCTGAGACCTGTGGGCCCCAAGCCCACCAGCCTGCTCAAAGAAGATTCCAAACCCGGGTTTCCCCGGCCTCCTGGGAACAAACCTTCACTCCATGGTGTCAACCAAGACCATGACTTGAAGCCACCAGGTCTGAAGCCCAGGTTTACTCCTCCAGCCCAGGATCACGAACAGAAGCAAGCGTTCTCAAAGCTATCTGGGCTGCAAGGCAAGTTTGTGCCCACCTCACAAGACCACGACCCCAAGCCCCTCTTCCCCAAACCCGTTTTTGGCCAGAAGCCATCCCTGAGTCTCGATGACCCGCACGAAGGCGACAGCCCCACCAAGAATGCATCTCCTCAGAGAGGGCCCTTCGCCCCCCAAGGCGTCAAGTCCAAAAGCAGCCCTTTAAAACCAGCCAGGGAAAACTTGGACAATAAAGACCATGGAGGCGAGACAGCAAGTTCACCTTTTCCTGGAGTCATCCTGAGACCCACTGCAAGCAGAGGAAGCCCAGGCCTCCCCAAAACTACTGATGAGAAGAAAGAAGACAGGAAAATCGATGCTGCTAAGAACGTATTCCTCAGCAGAATGAGCCAGGAGGAGCCGGCCCCTGGGGCCCCACCTGCCAAATTCCCTAAGACACCTTCCAAGGTGAGCATGGTGGGGCCCTGGGGCCAAGGTCAGGAGAAGGAGAAGGGTGACAGGAGTTCAGCCACCCCCAAGCAGAAGCCCCTGCCTTCCTTGCTTGTCCTGGGCCCACCCCCAGCAAAACCCAGCAGACCACCACATGTGGACCTGATGAAATTCTGCAAAGCTGCCCCTGGAAACAGTAAGTTTTTCTCTCGTTTTCTGTTTAACATGTTTTGTTCCACAGCAGAGGGTGTTTTAGCTTAGCTTCTGAGGGAAGGTTTGTAACAAGGAATGATGCTCTCACCGGTACTTTTGTGGGTGTGACAACTGTACATTAGCATTCTTTCTGAGAAGGTAGGGCTGGTGTTGAGGGGTGGGGGAAACACATCCATTTGATTGATAAGTGGTTTTGCTCAATGATAATCGTTTCATTGACTTCCTTAGTTTGGTTTCATTTCTGTTGACTGAGACCACGGTGTGTTACTTGGAGTGACCACTAAGGAGTTAGATGGAAAGGGGACCGAAACTCTAAGGCAATTTTGACACCCAGGGGGCATTTGGCAATGTCTGGAGGCACCTGTCATTTTTACAACAGGAGGGTGCTACCAACATGTAGCAAGTAGGGGCCAGGGATGCTGCCAAACGTCCAATCCCAAATGCCAATAGTACAGACGTTCAAAGACCCTCCTCTAAGTGATTGTAAATGCCCACAACATGTTTCCTAAGCCCACTACTCAAATAAGAGAGCAACAGGGTTCTTGGGAAACGTCACTTTGTTTTATCTTTTAGCTAGTTCTCAGCATAAAATGTTCTGAACTTCTCTGATTCCTCAAGTAGTACATGACTAGGATACGAAGCCAGACAAAGGGGTATATTCTTCTTCTTCTAGGTGAATAGTTTCTTTTCTACCAGAGATGTTACCACAATACCAGGGCACATGCTAGCATTTGATGCTGCGTGACTTGGTAAAGATTTGTAACTCTGCATGATGAAACTCCCCTTATGCCTGACATGATTGATATTTTAGGCAAATGATGTGTAACTGTTGCTACTGGGAGGAGGAAGATATTTACAAGTGATCACACTCACTACTGGATATATTTTTCTCTTTACAAGTGTCTGGTCCGATTAAAGCTGTTCCAGTCATACAGATTCTTGTCCTTTTTTTTTTTTTTTTTTTTTTTTGGCTCCGTAGACATATTTGACACTTTGTAATCTTCCCAAGATCAATATTTTCAGTGCTAATTAACAGATTAATAATTAAACTGGTATATAACTCAGACATGTTATTTTTGGGCCCCTTCTTATTTCTCTTTCTTGGTTCTTCTCTACCCCAGATTTTAAATTTTGCTATCATGAGCTCCATTTTATGGCTCTAGTTCATGCCAAACAAGCTGTTCTGATGTCAGGCAGAATTCCCTGGGTGCTCTCTTCCACATCCTCCATCTTTGTTCCCACCCACTGCGAGGTCTGGGTGGTGGAAACCGGGTATCTGGTCGCATGCTAGCAGGTGAGTTTTCACAAGTGCTGCCGCCATCGCCTTGCGGGCTCTGCAGTGTGGTCACTTGATTTCAGTGCAGTGGGGCTCTGAGAGCCCCAGCACAACAGCCTGGTATTGGGTTGATTCTTGCCCTTCTCTTTCCCTTTTCGGCCTTGCCCCACCCTGGCACGCCTTCCCTCTGCTCAGGTGCCCCGTCACACAGTGTAGACCCTCATCCTCTCATCAGTGTACCCCGCTTTCAGCCTCTGATTCCATGGTGTGTATAATGCTCCAAAGTGGACCCCTTCCCTCTTCATCCACCTCTTCTACCAATTAGAACTCAGCCTTTCTTCATTTGAACTGACCTCAGGTGGGCGTCAAAATAAAAGCACTGTGTTTCATAAAATTAAATTCTGAACAACAGCCCTTTAAATCATTCACTTTTCCTAAATTTATTTTTTAAATAGAAATCACATCTAGCTAAAACAAAACAAAACAAAAAACCCAGCAAGTAAAAAAGAAAGTGTCAGATGGCACATAGTGAAAAGTTGCCATTAGTTTCTTTCTGCCATTTGCTGGGTCTTTCCAGCCTCTGCCTCACACGAACAGCCACCCCAAAGTCTGTTTACGTTTAAACAAGCAAACAGAAATACAGATACCAATCCCCCCTGCTGTTTACCCAGGAAGTAGAATATTATATGCAATGCTCATATCCTTGTTTCTTATAAAACACTAATAAGTCCTGTCTGTCTTTCCACATTTTAATAAGAAGTAACTGATTACTCTTTAAGCTGCATAATAGTCTTGTAAGTAGATGACACACCTAATTGATTTAACAGTTTGTATTGTTTCCAAACTTTGACTGTGAGAAAGTACAGAAAATAACCTCCCTATAGGTCATAAAATAAGCATTTATTTTCTGAACGCAGAGAATTTCTTAATAGTCAAATCAGCTGACTCCGAATCCCACCATTGCTATTTTCTCCTCAATCATACTAAGTAATTCAGCATTCCATTTAGGAAAGTTAAAAAAATACCGGCATTAGAAAGTATATATGTATACTGCTCACAAAAATTAGAGGATATTTCATCGTATAGTATTCAGATTAACTAAAGCTTCATCTAATAATAGTGCAGGCTTTCAAAACTCTAAAACTTGTTTCTTAGCCTTCCATCTGATTTCTTCCAGATGCACGTACAATTTCTTTATACCGCATCCTCAGATCCACCTCTCCATTTTTATCTTCTTTATCCAGTATATTAACCGTTAGAAATATGTAGCATTTATTGAGGGCTCGTTATAGATCAGATAGATGTTACCCTGTCAATTCCAAGGAAGTAGGGATGCTATGAGGACATGAAGCCCACAGAGGCCGGGTAACATGCCCAAGGCTGTGCCATGACAGAGCAGGCACCCACCTGACCCTCTCACTCAGAGCCCGGGGCCCCATTGCCACCCTCCCTGCTGGGCTCCCTCTCTTGAAACATAGACTAGCATGAGATAATAAATTAAGCATAAATGAAACCCAGAGAGTCCTCATTCTTCTCTCTTTCTTTGTCTTTTGGTTGAAACAAGGCTTTTTTCTTTTTTACTATAAATACCACTGCAAGCTCTATGAAGACAGAGACTGTTGTGCTCAACTCTATTTATTTGAAGCATAGAAATAATATATTCTTGTTAGTTGCTCAGGTTTGCCCTCCCACCAAAATCTCACTAATCAGAATGTAGTATTAATACTCTCTATAGCTTAGGAATTACTTTATTTTAAAACAAACTAGATATCCCTTGCCAATAGAGTTACATTCAATTGAACTAAGCTTCTATGCAAAATTAGTATTATACACATAGTCTGATTGTAGATCTTTTCGGCCTATTTTCTTATAAACCAGAAGCTTGAATATAACATGCTGCCTTTCTGAATGTGGAGCTAATAACGTTTTTTCCAGAATCACTTAAGGTTATGAAAGCCAAAACTTTTTTTTAATTCAAAATATAAAAATGCTCTGTGAACTAACCTTCCCTTTGGTTCCTTTTGGTTTCCAAGCCAGTCGTGAAAGGACTTCCTTCCAAGCATCACTGTGTATGCCCGGCCAGCAACATCTGGGGTGAGAACCCCTGGCCTGGCTGCTGGTTTGCATGTAGGAGTTTGTAAAACCTGCTGGGAAATACTGCGTCCAGTTTTGTTTTTTCTTTTTCTAGTCTTGTTCTTAACATTGGAGAGAAACTAAGACTCATCTTTCCTGTGTTAGCTTCAAGAATGACCAGTTAAGCATCTGACAACTGAAGGGGCAAAGCCAAGGTCCCAGATGGCTTTAGCAATGAGCTAATGCTGCGACTGACCCCTTCCCTCCTCAATTATTTATGTGTCGCTTTAATCCACCTATAGCAGTTTGGAGTTGAAAGGCATTCGGTCTATTTTCACCAGCAAGTGACTCGTTTCTAGGAAGGGACAAGGATTTCCTTCATAGATCCTGAAGCTGTCGCCTTCCTTCCCTTCATTCTCCTTTCACGTGTACTCTCTTAAAATTACCTTATTAGATATGTACAGGTCACATTTATTGCCTTATTAGATATGTACAGATCGCGTTTATTATCACTGTGTTGCTCGCAGCCCTGGCAGGAAGAAGGGATTCAATTTAAGAAATTCAGGGTTGCGTGGATTCTTTACATAGCAGGGTTTCTACAAGCACTGACACATGTGAGTGTGCACCTGGAATTTGAGATCAAAGTACCTACAAAGCAGATCACAGACTGGGCTACTTGAGGACACTGGAACACTGGAGGCAAAGCTTTGTGGCGCGCAGCTTGGCGTAGGACGTCGTCTAGAGAGGCTCAGCTCCGGGTGGCACGGAGACCCTCCGCATGCTGTGCGTGCTCACGCTCCCGGCGCCCGGCGTGCACTTGGCTGGCGTCCACCTTTACCTGGGCTCCAGTCCGAGCCCAGTCTATTTCACTTGCCCTCCTGGATCCCTAGGAAAGCAGTTTTCCATAAGACCTATCCGTCTTCCTTCTATCCCGGGTTGACGCTTCAGAGGAAACTGTGAATTTGGCAGCTTGTCTGGGTTTAAACACGTAAGTGAAATGCCTTAGGAAGCACCTGCTCTTTCCTGATCACCCAGTTCCATGGTCAAATCTCAAAAGCTCCCAATTCTTTGATTTCTAAAATTCTCTCTTCTGCCCTTCTAAGATGAACCAGCTTCTCAGTCTAAATCTTACTGCACAACCTGTTCTGGGCTGTGTCATATTCCAACAGCATCCTTTGGGCTTTTACTACCTGATATTTTTATCATGTTTATAAGCAACCTACATGATCTTTATTTTTACTTTCTGGAATTTCATTTTACTGAGAAGTCAGAGACCACCCTGAATTTCCCTCTTTGAAAATGATTCCCAGAGAAATCTGTCCTTAAGGTTTAAGAACTTTGCCAGTCCATGATTGTGTCAATCATTCCACCATCAATAGTTTCTGAGAGATGGAGTCTTCTTTGTGCTGAAGGTTTTGGGGTTCCACAGGCGTAGTGGTCGCACCATTTCTTTTGATCTGCCCAGTGGAAGACAGACACATCTACTTGCCTTCATCCAGCACGATGAGTTCATCTTCCTTTGAGAGCTGCAATCTGAGTCCTGATACCGCTTTTTTTTTTTTTCATTTTTCTGAAGCTGGAAACAGGGAGAGACAGTCAGACAGACTCCCGCATGTGCCCGACCGGGATCCACCCGGCACGCCCACCAGGGGCGGTGCTCTGCCCCCCAGGGGGCGATGCTCTGCCCATCCTGGGCGTCGCCATATTGCGACCAGAGCCACTCTAGCGCCTGAGGCAGAGGCCACAGAGCCATCCCCAGCGCCCGGGCCATCTTTGCTCCAATGGAGCCCCGGCTGCGGGAGGGGAAGAGAGAGACAGAGAGGAAGGAGAGGGGGAGGGGTGGAGAAGCAAATGGGCGCTTCTCCTATGTGCCCTGGCGGGGAATCGAACCCGGGTCCTCCGCACGCTAGGCCGACGCTCTACCGCTGAGCCAACCGGCCAGGGCGTGATACCGCTTTTAACCCACTCTTCTGTGGAGTGAGGATAGCTGCGCCAGCCTTGAGGGCAGTTCTTGTTGGAGATCTGGATTCTGGTCCATTATCTGAGACCTCATTCGGGGCCCCAGACCAAAGCCAGGCCAACCACGACGGCTGAGCCCCCTTCTGCCTCTGGTCTGACCCTGTAGTGGTATGTAGGGCTTTCATGCTATTGGTTTCTCCTGAACCAGGCTGCTTAGTTTTCTCTAAGCTGGAGTATATTAGGGGGAATGTTCATGTTTTTCTAGAATCGCTGGATTCCCACAGTATTGCTCCAGAGCCCGGGGAACAACTGGGAAGCTACACTCGCCTCCTGTGACACCAGGACCTTCTGTTTCCTCCCGTAGCCATCACTTTTTGAAATTTATCCAGTGAGGTTATTTTCCTTTTCTTGTGTGGTGACCACTAGTGAATTTGAAACAATGTTTACCTTGCCTTATTTTGTTTTTACTATTTTATTTGGGAATTGGAGGAGGAACATGGGGGAAGTCCTCTCCCTCATTATGTAACACCAGCTAACTACTGCCATCATAATTCAGGGGTTAACAATTATTCTAAAAGTACCATCAGGCCCTGGCCGGTTGGCTCAGTGGTAGAGCGTCGGCCTGGCGTGCAGGAGTCCCGGGTTTGATTCCCGGCCAGGGCACACAGGAGAAGCACCCATCTGCTTCTCCACCCCTCCCCCTCTCCTTCCTCTCTGTCTCTCTCTTCCCCTCCCGCAGCCGATGCTCCATTGGAGCAAAATTGGCCCGGGCGCTGAGGGTGGCTCTGTGGCCTCTGCCTCAGGCGCTAGAGTGGCTCTGGTCGTGACAGAGCGACGCCCCGGATGGGCAGAGCATCGCCCCCTGGTGGGTGTGCCGGGTGGATCCTGGTCGGGCGCATGCGGGAGTCTGTCTGACTGCCTCCTCATTTCTGGCTTCGGAAAAATACAAATAAATAAATAAATAAATAAATAAGTAAGTAAAAAATAAAAATACCATCAGTTTACCCCTTCATAAAGCAGGCAGCAAGGTGGAAAAAGGAAACTCATATGAATTGAGTGCCCACTGCCAGTCAACCTGGTTTTACATATCTGAACTACGCTTATTAGTCAGGGACTTGGATGACCACTCCCCAACCCCTCTCCAAGTCTCCTATTCTGAAGAATATTCTGGACACAATCAGTGTGGGGCAAGGGAGAGATCCAGCTACCTGATGAATGCTTCACCTCTGGACTATTGATAGCATCTGACCTCCGATAACCTGCCAATGTCCTGAGAGCCGTCAGTCAATCAGTTTGCACTAGACGAGGAGAGGAAGAGAATACTGAATAGGAAAATGAGCCAAGAAGGGAGAGGACCACTGGGACTGACATACGGGGAAAGCAAATGGACCCAAGTCATTTGCCATTGAAATCTCTGCTCAGCATATTTAGGTTCCTGGTTCGCTCAGTGCTCAACTTGGTCTTTAATTTTTTTTTTTTCCTTAACTGCTCAGGCACCAGATAATCTTTTAAAATTAATTTTAGCTATGGGAAGAGAAACTTCTATAAAACCTAGCTGGCGGCAACATCCATGATTTACCCCATTGGAATAACTCTTCCTGTGATCAAGAGGCAGGACTGGTACATTTTCAAGCCCCATTACAATGGAAAATATGGAAATATTGCCCAATCAACTGGCATTATAGCAACATTAGTAGCATTTGTGCTAGACCCAAGAATATATGGCCACTTGTAACATAAATAAATATTTTTATTTACAGTGGCTGAAGTATGAAATGCATGAGATTATATACTACATACCAAATTTGATAAAAATGATTTCATTCTTAAAATAATCAAGCAACCCATAAAGATAAAAGCATTAAAAATGAAATTTCAATTACTTGAGAAAGGAAGGAGATGAAAAGGAAAGTCAAGTCTAAGAATCAAACACATAAAAGCTCTTTCTAATTTACTTTTGATTGTGCTTACACACATACGTTGTTTTTTCCCAAAAACTAGGAAGAAGAGTGGAGCAAATGTACACATTATAGTTTCAGCCTTCTCACTGGGCTCGGAGAGGCCTTGCTCCATAATAACCTGCTAAATAATTTCTAAGCCAAGTCAAATAAAACCCTTTATTGAAGGATTGGATTTCCATAACATGCATTTGCCTCTAAAGGTCCTTCTTTAGCTTGACAGAAACTATATCTGAATATGGGTTCATATGCCTAAAACACCTCTTTGTGTATATGTTTTTTATTTTAAAAAACAAAGTGAAATTAACTTTTGTGCAAGAATAACTCCAATTATTGGAAGAATAAAATTATGCCTCAGGAGCAGAAATCCAGCTACCTATTTTTACAAATATATCTGGAAATTTACAAACACATACAATATATATATATATATATATTTACTGCTTACAAAAATTAGGGGATATTTCAAAATGAATATGAAGCAATAAAAAAAAGAGGCATTTGTTATTTTTTATTAAACAAGAACATCAGGCCTGATCAGGCGGTAGTGCAGTGGATAGAGCGTTGGGCTGGGATGCGGAAGACCCAGGTTCGAGACCCCTAGGTCGCCAGCTTAAGCACGGGCTCATCTGATTTGAGCAAAAGCTCACCAGCTTGAGCCCAAGGTCATTGACTCCAGCAAGGGATTACTCAGTCTGCTGAAGGCCCGCGGTCAAGGCACATATGAGAAAGCTATCAATGAACAACTAAGGTGTTGCAACGCACAACGAAAAACTGATTGATACTTCTCATCTCTCTGTTCCTGTCTGTCTGTCCCTGTCTATCCCTCTCTCTCCTCTCTGTGACTCTCTCTCTCTCTCTGTCTCAAAAAAAAAAAATCAGAAAAGCAAACAAGTAAAAGAAAGTTGTTCAATTATGCAAATGAGATGCAAAACCAACCCTTATTTCATTGGTGAAAATGCACTAAACAAAAGGCTGAAAGTACTGGACTATCTACACGTTCCCTGATCCCCTAATTTTTGTGAGCAGTGTCTGTATAGTCTTGTAGAGAAAGCACAATTTTGATAGTTATGGTATGGCTTTAAAATCCTAAAAAACCATCTCGAGATCTAAATTACATGTTTTTCCAACATATAAGAAAAAAGAGAGAGTCCAAAAATTGGAGAGTGTAACTGCTTTGTTAACCACTAGTAAATAAACAAGAAACATACTGTCTTCTGTTTAAATTGCTACTAAAGAAAAAACTATCAGACTTTGTTCTGTCTGGCAGAGCAAAGGTAGAAAAAAAAAAACATCTCGAACACCCAATAGCAATAGATACTATCAGGAAAAAGTAACCGAAGATGAGACATCTGGTTATAGAAAAAAAAATCTGGAAAAAAAAAAACCCATATGAGGTTTTTCTTTACCCCAAAGTCAGGACCTACCCGTAGAATCAGCTGCTTGTGCTTATTCAATAGCCTGCGTGCCTGCAGCTGTGCCAAGTGCACTGCACGAGGCCAGCCCACGGGGCCTGCACGTTTCCCGGCTGCTCGGAGGTTTGGTAAGGCTAAGAAGGGAGCACAGAAAGCTTCTTGCCGCATAATACCACTTTCTTTTCTTGATTTTCTGATAATTCTTGGAACAATAAAGTAGATCATCATATTTCCCAAAGCAATCTGTGTGGTGATCAGATCACTGCAACCATCCAATGAAAAATCCGTCTTTAAAAAAATAAAATGGCAAGGCAGATACACGGTATATCACAGAGATCCAAAGTGTGAGTATTTCTTCCTCTTAGTCTGGAAAAAGTAGTTCAACTGTTACGAGATGGAGAAAGAATCCTAGATTAATGCCACAAAATAGCCCCTTTCAGGAAGTGGTACATTTTAAAATTGCACACTATTTCCTATTTCTCTTCCAAATTGTCACCTTAAAGAAGTTGAGGGACCCCATGCATGAACTCTCTGAGGATATAGACTGCAGCTTCTCCAGAACCCTGCTTCTCCCTCCTCGCCAGCCCTTGACTTCTGGTTCATCTAGATTGGGTAGGAAAGTTACAGTTACACACACACACATACACACACACACAAAACTGTGACTTGCTCCTCAGCCACTTTTTCAAAAGCAGTTATATGTGGAAGGAGGATAAGGCAAGTCTATCAAATACATGTTAGTATTTCACTTTACTCTCAGTTAAAGAAAAATTCCTAGACCTGCTGTGAGCAGTTTAATAAGCAGGAAACCTCCCTATTTTGTAGGAAGAGGCTTTTGATTTCTCTAATGCTTTGAATTCTTAATCCCCATGGGGAGAAATTAATTGTACTCTGGCTAAGTGGCATGCAACCAACTGAGGTTCTAGACCTTCTGCTAGCTCTCTGCCTCCCAGCTGTGAACTTCTTCTTTCTCCACAACTCTGAGTGGTCAGCTAATGGATCTACTGGGTGGGTACACTATTACAAAGGAAGGTATTATCTTAGTTCAGGTAGCTATTATAAAAATACCATAGACTGAGCAGCTTAGAAACAACAGAAATTTCTTTTGCTGTTCCGGAAATTGAGAAGTCCAGGATCAAGGCGCTGACAGATTCAGTGTCTGGCGAGAGCGACTTCCTGGTTCAAATGACTGTCTCCTCACTGTGTCCTCACGTGGCAGAAGGGACCTGGGAGCTGTCTGGAGTCTCTATTATAAGGGCACTAATGAAATTCATGGGGCTCCCACCCACAAGACCAAATCACCTCTGAAAGACCCTACCTTATAGCACCATCACATTGAGGGTTAGGTTTCAAAATATAAATTTTAGGGTGGCAGAAACCTTCATTCTATAACCAACAGCCTGTGTCACTAGGTCTAGAAATTGACATTCCACCAATGCTCCTACCATCTGTCTCCCTTTTATTTTCTTGCTTTCTTCTTCATTCTCATCCTCTAAGCTATGATTTTTTTTTGTTTTTCTGTTTTCTGTGACAGAGACAGAGAGACAGAGAGAGACAGAGATAGGGACAGACAGACAGGAAGGGAGAGAGATGAGAAGCACTAGTTCTTCGTGTGGCACCTTAGTTGTTCATTGACTGCTTTCTCATATGTGCCTTGACCGGAGGGTGGGAAGCTACAGCAGACTGAGTGACCCCTTGCTCGAGCCAGCAACCTTGGGCTCAAACTGGTGAACCTTGCTCAAACCAGATGAGCCTGCACTCAAGCCAGTGACCTTGGGGTTATCAAACCTGGGTCCTCTGCGTCCCAGTCCAACGCTCTATTCACTGCACCATCACCTGGTCAGGCTAAGCTATGATGTTTTAAATCTTACTCTTTTCCATTCCTCCATCCCATCATCACAAATCTCCTTTCTTTTGAGTCAGTGAAACCTGCTGGTAAAACCCACAAGAGATAGTTAGCATTTATGGAGGCATGTGGACCAAAGGGGTTGCTGAATCCTGGACTACTAAGAAAACATGGTGAATTCCACATGCCAATGTAACTTTGAAATGGAAAAGCTCAAGTAGGAAATAGAAAAGCGACTCACGTGGTCTTTAAAATCTAGATGAAGTTTATTTCAAACACCAGGCATGTCTTATGAAAAAAATCTAATGGTCTCCACATAAGATCAATGAATGACCAAGTGGATTGAATTCTTAAGGTCCCTTCTGACCTTCAGTTCCTGCTTCTAACTTGGACGGGTGTAGGAATTGCCACACTGACCCTGTGCTGTTCTGCAGTCTCCTGAACAAGACTTGGTGGTGCTTTTCCATAGTTTTCACTGCAGAGCACTCAGTGAAGGCATTTTTATATGCACGACAGACTTTATTGAAGGCATGAGGAGGCGGGAGTTTACACTGCATTGAAGATAGAAAACTTGAACCACAATACTGGCCACAACCCTTCTTCACAAGCAGCGAGGTATTTTGCAATATGGGGTCCTGTCTCCTCTCCTGTTGCTCACCCTTTCCTTTTCTCATTTCTTTGATTCCTTCTCAATGGCAAAGAAAAATAAGAACTATTTTTTTTCATTTCTGATTCAGAACAGTCCAGCTGTCTCTCCCCAAACCCTTAAGCTCAGCTGTTGTCTTTCTTTGTGTATTAAGCAGAAGTTTCTTATTAAAAGGTATCTTCACCATCTCTTCTGAAAGTGGAAGGAATTAGTTGAGAGGGATGGCCAGGTGGGAGGAAGTGGTTTTATATTGCTGTTGATAGTTATTGTATTACTAGAAACTACTGATAAATGCGCCTAGGAGAGTTTAGTTGATCCTGATAGAAGCACAGCAACAGAATTATTCTGAGTGGATGTGATCATCATTCTTTTACCCTCTTAAAAGAAATAGTGCTGGAGAGCAGCTTTCTTCTACCAGACCTAGGATTTGGAAGTTTTCAGGTTCCTTCCTGAATTAAAATATTATAACAATCCCCATGCAAACCAATGTCCCTTACATGTCTTCCTGATGATTGTAACACTAAATAGGTCTCTAAGGAAAAAGATGGCCAAAACAGATAGATGATCTGACCAACAATGTGTATGTCATATATTCAGAAAGAATAATAGAACATCAAAATCGAGCCTTAGTTTTTCAAAGGTTATTCAACTCTAAGTTGCATAAGGATGCCCCCAAAGTTTGTAGTTCAAGAAGGTTGAATGGAAGCCGGGAATTGGCATAGCTATTCACATCACCAGGTGGTTCTGAGGCAGGTAGCTCTTGGACCACGTTGAGAAATACTGCAGTAGAATAGAGTAATTACAGTTGGGTAGAGGGTAAAGGGGATGATGGAAAGAGGTAGGGTTTCTAAGCCGTAGGTATTTTTCTGAAAACAAAGGAAGTGAGTGATTATATTAAAATATAAATATGAGGAAATGATATGTTTAAGCAAATAGATAGTGGCCTGTGGTTGATCTTAAAAATTTGCTTAGTTAGGGTAGGTGCAAAGGTGCTATTCAAATGTCTAATATCGATAGGGCTGGTACCAGAGTCCAGGAAGTCGTCAGGCTTCTCCTTTTACTTGCTATCATAAAGAGGTCCAGGGATTTCTAAGGAGTGTCTGGAGCCCTTAAAAGAATGTAGTTGGTTCACTACATTAACAGCTGAGTTGTGCACTATTTTATTAGGTGGTTACATTGTGCACACTGTGACCATCAGCCCAGAAACAGAGGTTTTCAGCCAGTGCACCGCATGCTGGTGCTCTGCAAGAATGTTTAAAACATGTAATACCTAATTATTTAGTCTGGGGCACCAAACTCTTTACCCTAGATTGTCAAATTAAAATTGACAACAGCCAACACAACCATAGCTGTCTAGTGTGAATGAATCAAACTCATACCTGTTTTTATTTTGTCAGATTAGCAAAAAATATAATACATTTTGGGGTGTGCTACAGAATTTAGTAATTAGTTGATGTGTGCCATGAGATGAAAAAGGTTGGCCTAAAAATGGCAGTGTTCCCCCAGAGAACATCTGTAATCAAGGACTCTTAACCCCTCCTCTTTCCTTCCCACCCTTTCCCATTCTCTATTTCCTTTTATTTTCATTCCTGTTCCCCTTTCTGCCTTGCTTGGCTGTTTGGTTATCTCAGCACAGTGTTTGCACATGGTTCATATAATTACTATTCATTAAATTAAAAAACCATCTTTATCACTGCAGGTGGTACTCAAGGCAAAGGAAAAAAAATCTAAGTGCTATGATAAACAGACCTCAAAAACCTGAATAATTATGTGTCACTGTAAGAATGGCTGTTGTATGACAGAGGCTAGAATGACACTGGAGCCCATGATCCTAGCCAGTGTGACCATACTTGTTCCCCGTGAGAAGTCTCCATGCTTGGTGATAGCCCACCCTCTCCCCACCCACGAAGCTGGTCAGGAGGGCCAAGGCGTGAGCAGGCTGGGTGTTTCAGTGTTCTGAATACGATCAGCACGCAAGAGCAACTGTACTGGCCTAGGGACCTCACTATCCAGATAACACGTCACTTGGTAACAACAGTCATCTATTTCTTTAGCAAATTTAATGTATGAACTGGCTAATCTTCAAAATAGGCCTGTGTTTGTGTAGTACATAGAAATTAAGTCAGTGTAAAAGAAAGTCGGGCGGTTTTCCTAAAATAAAGGGTGCCTTGTTTTATGGGAAGCTTTACAGTTACTTTCCTGGTTTGACGCTGCAGACGGATTCCTGCATTTGTGAACCACACGATGAAAGGAGAGGGTGGATGTGGTGTTGATAAAAACAGATATTTGTAGGAGCTTGTCACTGTATTTTTGTAGACTGGAAACTTTTGTTAATCTCGCTGCGAAGTTGATAAGAGAGCTTGCCGAAAGCACTATCAACGCTCACTGATCTAGAGGTGAGATGTAGTGTGAAGACAGGAGCACATTTTTCTGTATGTCTTAAAAAATGCAGGAGTTCACACAATTCTTTCTTGTAAGGGAGAGTTCAGAGCAGCTGCTCTGTTGCAAGAGAGCCTCGGGCTCTGGTACAAGCTCTGCTGCTCACTGGGGACCCCAAGGTGTGGGGGAGAGGTCTTAGGCTCTCCAAGCCTCAGTTTCTCATCTGTTAATTAATGTAAGTCATCTCTGTCCTAGGGTTATTGGAGGGTTGATTGGAAATGGATACAGAGCACTCAAAAAGTTCCTGATATATCATAAAGATTTAAATCATTGACAGCAAATTAATTATACTTATTAAAAAGGGAAAGGAGATAATGCTCAAATAGCAGCCCCATTGAACAATAAACAACTAACGGATCGCAGCCATCAGCAGCTGCCTCGGGTATCAATCACTACCAGGAAGAATGGCATCCAACTGTTGTGTTAAATCACGTTTTATTTTGTTCAAACACAACACGAAAGTTGTTCATTAACACAACATCAACTTGTCCTCATTTAGATGCACCTCTCTCGTGTACTGCTGATTGCTTAGGTGAGAGTTCTACCATTTGTTGACTCCAGAGTCCTCCTCTCTTGGCTCTGGCTTTTCCTGAATGTTTAGAGGTTCCACGGTTGTTGGTAGTGAAGGTCCCTTGAAGTACTTCCCTAGGGCCCCTTCCTGTCCCCAGCACTCTTCATCTCTGAGCGTAGGGTGCTTGCTCTAGGTGGGTGCTGCCTTTCAACACCCTCTCTTGTCTGCTCTCTGGGGCTTCTGTGTCCTCTTTCAGCGAGTGCTCTTCAGATCTGTCTTTGAGAGGTTCCTCGTGGCTCTGCTCCACTGGGGGCTTACTTTCTTATTTTCCAGTGTGTCAGTGGGGGGTTTTCGTCAGTGATATTTTAATATTTTATAGAGATTTGGGGTGAGCAGAGTTGCTCTAGCATGTAGTCAGCCTGCTATCTTGACCAAGAACTTTTATCGTGAAGGTAAGGGGAAAACATTAGTAGGACGTTTAACTGTTGTAAAGTGTCTATTAGAAAAGTACATAATGGGTTATCTTAAAAGAATCATCTAAGTTTGGGGTTACACCACACAAAAAAGAGTAAAAAATTCAACTAGCCTCATGTATAGGTACTGTGCATATGCCTGAGTTTGCACTTAGTGTAATTATAAATAAAACAAATGACCTGAAGAAACTAATGGTTTATATGAGTTCTTCACTTCTTGAACTGTGTTATAAGAAAAACAGTGTTTACACATAATGATGCCCTTCCTTATTTGCAGGGACTTAGAAGATTGAAAGAAAGAATGAGAAATGTGTTTGAGTGCCCTAAAGGGGATACATAACTAGTTATTAGAAAAATTTAAGGTTCTTTAGTCTCCAGAAAAGGATTTTGACCTAGAGTCTAGGCATAGGGTATAAATGCTAACAGCATATAAGCTGAAATCAAAGACAACTAAAGCTGGGCCAGAATTATTTTTATGTATATTTCTTTCCATTTGGTGGAGGAAAAAATGAATATAAATTAAAGCTGAATGATGTACATGAGATAGCTATTGACAAATTAATTTTGATAAATAAAATACATATTTTTATAAAATTTTATAACCAAGTCAGAACAGTTTTTATCATCTCACTTTCGAGAGCGAGAACTTGTTCAAAACATATGTCCAACAAGTATTTCTCCATATCATTAAAGTGAATTTGGGGACAAAAGCTGAATCATCAGAGAATATATACATTTTTTTAAAGTAAGTTACACCAGCAAAGTAATGGAAGTTACTTCAGCACCTTGATTCAACAAAAGACATTGTAGTAAAAGCCCAGCTCTCAGTAGCAGTAACTCATGTTATAACACATTAGACAAATAGGAAGTTAATCTTTCTTCAAATGGACCAATCATCCAATGTGAAAATTCTTTGGGAGATTTTTGAAAAAGCAAGAAAATTAATCTTTTTGTAATCTGTGAGTGAAGAGAAAAAAAATTGAGCAATAGTTTAGGATTTTTATATTTATAGTCACCAAAATAGCTCATTTAACATTTGTTCTCAAATTTCCACATTTTTAGTAACTTAAAATGATTTAAATAGTCAAAATAATTGATTTTATTAAGGTAAATATACTTCTTTGTAGAAAAAAACTCACCAAACTGTTTTGATTAATCGAATCATTATTTAATTTTTGGTTATTCTATTTTAAGTACGGCACTGCAAAATGTTTTAGCCTTCTTTGACTGATTCATTGAATTATAATTCACTATCTGTTTTAGACAGTTTTGTGGCTAATATGATCACATTTTCTGATATAGTCACAAAATTAGTGTAGAAAATCAGTTTTTAATACATTGCTATGTTTTTTCTAAAAATTGAAAATTGGCTTTTCTTCTAAGTTGTTAACTAGGACTGGGTTTGCCATTCAATCATGTAAATTTTCTTTTTTTTTTTTTAGATTTTTATTTATTCATTTTTAGAAAGAGAGGAGAGAGAGCAAGAGAAAGAGACAGAGAGAAGGGGGGTGAAGCAGGAAGCATCAACTCCCATATGTGCCTTGAACAGGCAAGCCCAGGGTTTTGAACTGACGACCTCAGCATTCTTAGGTCAACGCTTTATCCACTGTGCCACCACAGGTCAGGCAAAGCAAGTAAATTTTCATCACATCAAAATCTCTTTCCTGATACCTACTATAATATTTTTTTTACCCATTGTTTCTCAAGGCAATGCTTTTTTTTCCCAGTGTGGTGTGTAGACCACACAAAAATGGGCTCAGGCACTTTTGAAAACTTAAGATTGCCCTTCCCCCCAATGCTATCATTACCAGCCAATTCTATCAGCCCACTTCCTGAATCAGAACTTCTGATTAAGGTATAAATAGGGCCCAAGCATCTCTACTTTTAATAACTTGCTCAGGAGATTCTTATGTACATTGACAATAGAAAAAAATGACTCAAATAAGTTCTTTTAATGGCATATACTTTCTATATTTTACAAAGTCAAGAATAGCTTGTTTTGAGCAGTGTTAGTAACTCATTTTCCTTAGGGCAACACTGGATGGAGCAGAGATGTTAAGAGTGGAAATACCCAGGGAAAGGATGTCCTGTGAGGCAGGCAGCTGGTGTGAACCATACTAGAGCATCCTGTTGTAGACGCTGGGCTGGCCTGCAGTACTACTAGAGCTGGCGTTGGCCGTTGACTTGTGTGAAGTCACTGCGGGCTCCTGGACAGCATTCATTCTCCCAATATGTTAAGTGGGAACTCCAGCCAGCCCTGTGAGAGGCAAACACTCTTAGGATAGGTCCAAACAGTTCAGATGCATACATTATGCTTGTTTGCACTTGTCACTAAAGACACCTTGGATACAGTCACTTTTCTTGACACCTTGGAAACAATCACTTTTCTTTCTGGACCAGAGTTTGAGAAAATCTAAAAAAGGAAACAAATACCAACAGGAAACAGAGGGGCCTTTGAAGACCAACTTGGTCAACTTAGTTTTGCTCAGAGTCTGGCCTGTAGCTCGTTTCCTTTTCTTTAAGGAGACGATTGTGAGGATAATGAAATTATCCTGCAACGCCCAGAAAATAACAACAACAAATAGAGAAGGAAACAATAGCACAAGGGTGTGCAGGACAGTGGTGCCAACTGTCTTAGGGAAAGTGGCGGTGGAACGAAGGACTTCTTTTCCTCACTCCTCTGCCCCCTGCAGGCCACGAGATTTCCCGACTAGTTGACATCACCCACACACAAAGTGCTCTGAACTTCAGAGCACCCTGGTTTGGAACTGTCATGAAAGGGAGATAACGGTGCTAAAATAAGCTCAGTTTGCCCATATTGTACCTACATAGCTCACATAACATAGTTAAAATGATGGACGTGGCCTAGTCTCTTTGAAAGCCTTCCAACTGATTAAAACTTACATTGAACTCAGGCCTGAAGAAAAGCATTTACTTTTATCGCTTACAATCATCTGCACAGTGTCTCTAGGAGCATCCTCATGGTTGGTGTAATCAAAGGGCAGTGGCATATAACATTGGACCACACGTATGCACACGCATGCAGAATAATGCCCTGCAGGTCTGGCTGTCTGTGCCATGGAAAAGCCAAATGGGTGACTCAAGAGCTGATGAGAAGGAAAGAGGTTTATTCAAGAGCCAGCAGCCGTGCAGATGATGTATTATAGACTTGTACCCCTGAAACCTGCATGATTTTATTAACTAATGTCACCTCAATAAATTCAAGAAAACATTTCTTTTAGCCAGCAGTCTGAGAAGATGGGGGGAGGGGCTCCTGTCTTTGAAAACCCATCTTCCTCTTTTGGTGCAGGAAGGGGGTTTTATAAGGAGGGAGAAGGAGGAGGAATAAACAAAAAACAGAGCAAAGGAATCGAAAGTAAGGGTTGAAAGTTCTCTGCTGAGAGGGGCTATGTGCAAGCCAGGCCAGTGAGTTCAGATAACTGATTGGAGATCAGCATGTCTCCTGGAGCTGGCATATTTGAAAGTCGGAGTCTGCTTCTTTGGTTGGTACAGGAACCGAAGCTAGCAAGTAACTTATAAACTTAGGGTTACTGTTCTTTGCAACAGGTCCCCACACATCCCTGCAGTGAGGTTGTCCTCTTGGCCTTCAGTGAGAATCAGAACTGCAAGCTCTGGTGTGGTGGGAGTGAGAAGAAGGAAGAGGGGAGGCCAAGGCGGAGTCATGTAGCTCCCATTTATGCTTATTCTTCTTGCTCGGATGTTATCCATTGATGTGCATCAATCGGAGGGGGACAGGCCTTTCAACTGTAATGAGAACTTGGCCAAAGGTGAAAGCACAGGATTGATTACATCCAATTTGTTACAGAATACATAACTGTGGTCACTAAATTGATTATACTAAATCATGGTTATAAGAGACATAGACTGAATTTAACATTTTACAGAAATTCTTTTATGAGCTTACTTTGTTAATTTATTCTTATTTAGCTCTATTTTATGGCTAGTCAGACTAAGATCAGTAAATCAGTAATATAACATATTTACTCCCAGTTATACACACACACACACACACACACACACACACACCCATGGCATCCGTACATGCGCCCTTGCTCTCCATCCACTCCAGTATTGTTTAATGAACAATAAAAAAGTAAGAAGGTAAGTGAGGTTGCAATGGAGATAAAGGAATAAAAGCAATAAAAGATGGACCTAAGATGGTAGGCAGAAACTAACACTAACAGGCCATATTAAGGACTTGGACCTTTTGCCTAAATACATATAAGGGTGACCTGGTCATATTTGATGTTGGGGAAGGATGGTTTTCGAAACAGTTTAAGAAGTGATACAGGCAGGAGGTTGGCTGAGGAGGTGAATGGAGATAGGAAGCAGGTGGATCTGACAGATTCTTCAGTGAGAAAATGATGGGTTAGTTCTGTGGGAGGACCATGATTTTATTTTGAACACAGGCAATTAGAGGCATTTTGAGATGTCAGCTAAGCAGGTAGTTACACGGGTCTGGAGCTCATAGGAGCTTCAGTTCTCCCATTACCTTGTTGACACTTCCACCTGCCTCTTGAGACCCAATGCTTTCCTGAGTATTTACGTTGCTACCTGTCTGGTAGCCTCTTATCTCGGTCTGTACTGTCCACTATAGTAGCCACTAGGCACAAGGGACTATTTAAATTTAAATTCTTTAAATAAAACTTAAAATTCATGTCCTCTAGTCACATTATAAGTGTTCAATAGCCACGTGTGGCTGGTGGCTTTAATACAAGACAGTACAGGTATGGTACATAGCCATCATCCCGGAATATTCTACTGACTTGTGCTGATCTGATGACCTGCTGGTAGCTTAGCGGCATCTCTAACACCAAAGTAACATTTCCTGTGACATCATACACACTACGTCTCAGATGGTGTTAGTTATTTCTGTACCTGAACCCTTATGTATTATGAGTCCCATGGAAGTCCTGTTCATTCTCAAGTCCCCTCACTCAGCAAAATGTCCTTGAACTATGTGCTCAGCACACGTGAGTGAATGAGCAATTCAGTGAGCTGTTATCTAAAATTCTCTTCCAAAAATATATAGAAAGTAACCACTTCTGTAATTTCTTGGATTTATTCTGATGAGACAGCTACTAAAAAATGAAAATATAAAGTAATAGTCTGGTATATAAGATCGCGTCAGTGAGAGGGTTTGTCATACACAATGATAACATCATCAGAGTAGAGGCGGGAGAGGGAGAAAGTAGATGGTGTTGCTTTCTGCCCCGATGACACTCGGTTTTTACCAGACCAGCCTTCTGTGAGTAACACCGGCCACCATTTACCACTACGTGGAGGCAGCAGCAGCAACAGCATCTGTTACTAGAGCACCTCTGTTTCCATATCTCATGTGTCCTGCCCCCAAAGGGCCTGGATACCTAGACAGATGACCATAATGATGGTGAGACTCCTGCCCCCATAGTTTTCCTGGGACTGGTCACTGTCACAAGGACTTCCCTCAGGCTCTTAGTCAACACCCAACCTGCATATGCTCATCACAGTGTGCTCACAAGAGATTACCTGGTCACACATAAGGATGAAGGATTGGAATAGGAATAAATGTTGGTGGAGGGCTTAGGAGGAATGATGAGGCTCATGTTCTTCGACTTTGTTTGGATATTCTACCGGTGGGTTTTTTTTTATTTTTTCCACACATTATATCACAATCTACCCCCCCCCCCATTTTGCAGTGAAGAAAACTGAGGCTCAGAGATTGTTGTAATTTATGCAAAGTTATTCAGGTAATAAGAGGTGTAACCAAAATTGAACCCAGGGCCTTTGACTACAGAGTCAAATTTGTACTCAGATATTTGAGCCTTAAAAAAATTTTTATTCCATAAGGTGCTTGGGGTCCCGTAAGACAAATAAAAAGTACCCAGGAAAGGTTGGCTGTTGTCTCAACACTGCCCAGCTACTGAGAGTTCTGCAGGATGCCGACAAATGTGATAGGGAAAAAGTAATTTTAGTATGTTTGGGAAATCCTTGGTTAAGCAAAGTTAAATTCATTTTTTACAGTCTTTTACAAACTAGTAAGTACTATAAATATCAAAAGGAGTATGTAGTTTGCAGAAATTTTTCATATCATATTTGATCACAGAACTCTTTCTCTCTCTCTCAATAGCTAGTAGGACCAATGTTCCTAGGAACTGACTTTGGAGGAAATACTACATTAGATAAATGCAGAGTAGCAGTTAATACTTACAGTTTAAATTTACTGGTGAAAAATATTTCATGTTTGCTAGGAAAGTTGTTTTACTGTGCAAAGCAGAAACAGCATAGAAAGGAACTTGAAGGCATTGTTCTAATGCTTAGCTTGCGATGGGGAAGCGGAATGAGAACAGCTTTACAAAAAAAAAAATGTCACCGGTATAGTAGGAAGTGGGTATTCTTGCAGCTTCTAACAGCTTTGGTGACTTTGTAGTTCAGAGATGGAGCTAGCTGCAAGATGCCTTATCTCAGAGAACACACACACAGGCACATACAGCCTCAAGGATGTGAGAGAGACAAGAAAGAATGTTGGGGATTTGGGTGGAAGCCCCCTTTTTATATATAAATTTCAGAAGCTTTTATATATAAAGATTCAAAAATCTGAATTTAAGCAGTTGAAAAGTTTGAAAAACATACTGGAAAAAAAATAGTTTCGCATTTAATGATTCCCTAATTCTATCACAACCAGTAGTTTGAGCACCATAAGTCCTAGTGAATCCAATCGGCCCTCAGTTCTTAGACAGTATAATTGAGTTTAATGTCAAGAGACTCCATTTGGAGCTCAACTCTGTAAACTTTGAGTGTTTTAGGATAAGTAATTTATTTGACTACCTTCTTATTTGCAATATGAGAGAGGTGAGATATATCACCCCTAAGATGCCTTCTAGTGCTAGGGACCTATGAAAGTGCAGGAATGGGTAAGTTACAGGCCTCTTGCAGTTGTTAATAAATAGAGGCCTCTCTGCATAGCAAAGGCATTATAGTAAGGAGGTAGCAACAAAAACAATAAACTGAGGGTTAGCTACAGCCCTTAGGAAACCAGATGGGTGTCTGGGCTCTTGCTGCCACTGGACTAAATTCAGGACGGTACTGATACAGTAAGCGTGGGCCCTGGATGCCTGGAAATGACAGTTGACAAAAAATTATAGTCCAGTGTTAGCAGGGCCAATGTTTCTGAGATAGTCCACATTTTTCAAAGTCTGAAATACATTAATATGAGAATGAGGATGAGTGCCCCTCCCCGAGGTGCATAATGCCTAGGAGAAATTTAACAGCCCAGGCTCAGCCCGGGCTGGCCTCTGCCCTTCCTGTTTTCACTCCTTCCTGCCGCTCAAGGTGAAACTTCATCCTGCTTTCACTGGTGCTTCTCTCTGCCTACACCCTCTCAGTGAAAACGGTCTTGGAAGCCAGCCCAGGTGACGAGCACAGGGAACGGTGGGATCAGAAACCCAGGGGGCTGTTTTGCTCTTTCTATTTTACTTTTCACTTGAACCAAGAGCCTCATTTCTGAAAAACTCCCAATTTTTCCATCTTTGTTTGTCTTCCCACCATTTCTCTTTTCAAAAGTAGGCACTTTTTTTTTTAAAGTAGGCACTTTTAAGGTGAAGCCGCTCTGAATTGGTGCCAAATGAAGTCTAATCATCTAACCATCCCAAGTTGTGAGTTTTTCTCTGTTTAGTTATGCGAAAGGACAGATTTGCTTTTGTTGACAAGGTCCAGAGTAATACCAGCAGCGTGCCTTTGTAATCACGCTGGTCTTAGGTGAATGTAACAATGACGGTGTTCTCTGAATACAGGACAGCAACCATGAAGACGCCACTGTGGGCGGCAGCATGAGCCCTGGGAGAAGCGGTTGCTCTATTTTGAGGGAGCTCATCTGTGCTCTGCACCTGCCTATGAAGCCCTCAACACTTTCAGTCTCATATAAAAAATGAGTTGTTCAGTTTTCTGGAATGCTCCTGGCTGTCTGGGGCACACTATTGCCCATCAAGTAGAATTGTCTTTCCTAGTGCAGGAATTTTAGCCTCTTTGGCCTCTAGCTACTGAAAAGCCAGTATTGCTCATTACCCATTGCAACAAAAACAACCCCTCCACCCCCACTCTCAACCTAACCCCTCTCCCAAGAGTACTACCCCACCCCCATTTGGAACTATGAGCAGGTACACCCTGAGATGCCTTTCTGCCCAGCACTCTGTAAGGAGCGGTCCAGAAGAGCACTGAGCAGTTAGGAGCCTGCAGTTAGAAACCTCTTAGAAACATCCTGCCCAGCAGAAAACCTGCTCGTGAAAGGCACACCAACAGTTGAAGGCATTATGAAATTATAGATTGGCAACGGCACATATTTTCACAGCAACTCTTGTCATTTTTCTGTTTTAAGCTCTAGAAAAAGCCAGGGATTTCTTCCCCAATGAGGTCAAAAGAAGCCCTCAGCTAGTTACAACCACCAGGCAGCCCCATACTTCAACCCCTGTGAGCCATTCTCATCTCCAAACAATTTTAACTCAGTCCAGCCCAACTCACTATTGATATCAGGGTCATCAATCAAGTGGGGACTTCATCAAACCCAGTATAATAGAGCTTTACATACTTCTAACCCCGCCCCCACTGAGTCCCTTCTTTGATATTTTCTTGGATTCTCCATAAAGAAGGCTGAACCATCTACATAGTGTCTACCTGAGTGAATCTAGACTCTGCTCTCTCTTCCCACCCAACACTCCCTTTCCCTTCCCCCAGCTCAGAGATTTGATTATCAATTCCCCTCCCTTCCAGGAAGTTAATTAGCAATCTCACTCACCCCCAGAATTATCTCAGCACGCACATACACACATGCACACGCATATATGAGCAAGCAAACATATACCCATGACTTTTGGGAAATCTTAAGGTTCTCCTCTTCTAAAAAAAGGAAAAGAAAAATATGCGTGAACTGTTTCTATCTGGGGGAAGATTTCTGCTTTGTGTTTGCTCTTAGTCTATTAGTGGTTTTGCTTTATCTCTTCTTTCATTTTAGAGAGAAAAAAGGAACCTTTTTGTTATCTCATCATTGAGATGTTGAAAAAACTAACAAAAGGAAGCTGTTTAGCTTTTATCTTTTTAGGATTTTGAAACAACTGAGAGAGAAAGAGAGCTATTTTGGGTTTCATGGGATGGTAGACTCGAACACTTACATAAGGAAAACAGGATGTTAGTCCCTGGATTCAAAGCTTTATGTACTTCAGTGAACTCTTAAACTTATCTGGACCTCAGATTTCTTATCTTCAGTCAGAACAGGGGACATTTTTAAGAGCTATCCCATGCTGTGTTATCCTTAAGGCTAGCTGATTCTCTCATCCTGTTTCAAAGTGCAGTGCTGGAGCAGGAAGATGGCTTCATAACTAGTGAACAAGTTGATTTATGCCAAATTATATGAAAGTCACGGGAGCAGTGAATTCACAAGAACTTTCCGTCTGGTGGTTTTATGGTTCTGTCTTTAGGAACAGAGATTCTAATTCCTTGCTCATTTGCTCCATAAGTAGTCAAAAGAGATACCATCTGCTTCGGTGAGTCCCCTTTGCCTGGTTCTGTCCCCTTTCTACATGGAAAGCTGGTAGTCAACATTCTCTAGACACTATGCTAAGCACTGCTCCTGATCACTTTGTCTTTTTACAGTCTTTTCAATCTGCCATCTCCTCAAGTCATCTTCTGATTTTCTCCAGTGCCTTGCATCACCCTTCACCCCTCCTGGTCACTTCCCCATCCATCCAGTTATGAAATGAAGAGTGCTGTGGCATTTTAATGAGGCTTTTCCCATTTCCTAACTACGAGCTTCTCTTACTTCGACTGTGGTTGGATCGTATAAGGTTTGGTTTGTAGAAAGGGCAAGAAGGGACTTACAAAGAATGAAGTACTATCTTAAAGTGTCAGCTCGTACCTGATACAATATCATTGAGGGTCAAAAATAAACAAGTTGTGTTTTAAGACTGAACAAAGAGAGGCTGTGATAATAATGCAGGAGCATTTCTAGCAAGAAGTTGCACATCTTAATAGTGCGATGACTACTTCCAGTTACCGGCCTCCTCACAGCCTTCTACATTGTGTTGACCTTCGAATAAGACAAGGTATCTTATTCTGCACCAGTTTATTCTGCACCAGTGAGTCTCAAACTTGAATGTGCAGAAAAATCACCTGGAAGGCTCATTGAAACGAGCTGCTGGCCCCAGCCACTGAGTCTCTAATTCAGTAGATGTGGGGCAGGGCCTGAGAATGTTGATTTCTAGTAAGTTCTCAGGTGCTGCTGCAGCTGGGTTTACACTTCAGGAACTACTGTGTCTTATAAGTAATAGACAAAAGTGGACAAAAGCTATCTCCAGGTTATTGTTTAACTTTTTTAAGCAATCAAAACATCTCATTATACCTTAATCTAAACCTTTTACTGTTGGTAATGCCAGCATTAGCTAACTTGAGTTTTACTATTTCACTTAAAGGAAAAGGAAAAGAAATCAGTGTTTCTCAAAGTGTGTTTCACAGACCATAAGCATCAGAACTCCCCGAGATTCTAAGCAAGAATGCAGACCTCTGAGCCTCATCCATCGGCATCGGCATCAGAATCTAGAACCTGTTTATTAAATAAACACAAGGGATCCTTAAGCACCTTAAACTGTGCAAACCACAGCCAGAGACCTAGGTTTAATCATCAGACTAATAACAATGCCTGAAGAGTTGAATTCTGACAATTCAATAAGAGAGCCTAAAATATATATGATTCTTTTTAGGAACTAGGAGTCATTTCAGTTGAGGAATCTAAAATATAAAATATCACTTTATCTTTTAAATAACTATGTTGTGAAATTTATTAATATTTTATATCTATGATATAAAGGTACCTTAAAAGTTTTTCTATGATTGCTGTACATAGTTGATTTTTTTCCCATGATATACCAATTTTTTTGTCACTAAGTAATTATACTTCTTTCTGTTAAATGTCATTCTAGTTAGATCTCTCTAACTTACTAAGAATTCTCTAAATGTGATTCTTATCTTTTAAAGCAACAGGAGGTCTTTCAACAAGATGTTATCACAATCTGAGTTAAGTGTGCATCTTTCGTATAGTCCTACAAAAGACTGCACTAGAGGTTTGGTCAAAATGAGCACTGAGGCACAATCTATTGGTGTCAAAGTTTACCAAAGTAAATATAAGTAATACAATTTTAACAAAGCCTACCTGAAGAAATCAGGCTGGGGGTTTTTAGGGAAGCATAGCTTCTCATATGTCCCCAGTTTTTCAAGATAAACTTGGGGTTGCTGTTCATTATGTGTTGTTTGCTTATAGCAGTGGTAGTCAACCTGGTCCCTACCGCCCACTAGTGGGCATTCCAGCTTTCATGGTGGGTGGTGGCGGAGAAACCAAAGTATAAATAAAAAGATAGATTTAACTATAGTAAGTTGTTTTATAAAGATTTATTCTGCCAAACTTAGTGAAAATCCAACATAAAGTACTTGGTAAGTAATTATTACTATATGCTTTAACTTGCTGTAACTCTGCTTTATAAATTTTATAAAGTTACTACCCTACTTTATAAATCACCATTACTGTGGAACTGGTGAGCAGTTAGAAAATTTTACTACTAATAGAGATACAAAAGTGGGCGATAGGTATAAAAAGGTTGACTACCCCTGGCTTATTGTGAAGTCTTGGCACATGTAGAAAGTCCAAAGCCGGGGCTTACCAAGCCTCTTATCTTCACCCCAAATCCAGTTTTATCATGCTAAATCTCCAGCATCATTACCTTTCATGGTTGCAAAATTTGCATTTTGCAAGTCATATAATTTGGATCTAATATTATTGTTTCATGTATGATTTCTTACGAGGCCACCAGCACTGTCTTGTTTCCTGTCCACAAATTAATGATGATTAACTATTAGAGATGCATAGGCCCACTGTAACTAGGTATCAACATTCAGTAAATGGACAAGGGCAGCAGTAATCTACAAAGTCAAGGGGATTTGACCAGAAGTCTAACTCCCAAGTACATGGTCTTAACTGATACTCTACATTGACTAACTTAGACTATTGCCTCCTTCCTGGTTGACCTTTCTAGATGAACTTTGACCAGTCAAACTCATATCTATCCGGAATTCTTAGTTTTGGGCTTATGCTTCTGACTGTCTCTGATCTCTTATTGTGAAAGATTTCCTTTCAAGCCAAGTCTGTGATTTAAATTTTAATTAAATTTAGACCCAGTGAATTTCTGTTAGATGTCTTCTTATTCCAATTCCAAGACTAATATTAAATGTTATTAATTCTAGGAATTATATAGCTTCAGCATATTTTTAACTATCCTTCATTTTGTTCAGTGTCCTATAACATTCAATTTCACTGCTATGTATAAAAGTAATGATAATCCTTTGTGTGAATATTAATGATAAACATAAATTATGTAACAAATTCTTTGTGATGTTTAATCTTTGGTGTTGATCTAAAAGAGACAAATCCAAGAGGGTTTGACATTTGATATTTTTTAAGCAGAGGATTATTTACTTATTTATATGGCCATTTAACAAATATGTGGTGAGTGACAACTATGTGTTTATGTTTGGAAATATAGAAATTAGAATGATGTGTATGGTTTTTGCTCTCTTAGAGCTTACCTCCTAGTTGGAGGAGCAGATAATACGAAAGTAAATGAATAAGTCAATTCAGAGAATGCTGCATACTGCGCAGAAAAAACCGAAAGACACAACAGAGTGACTGAGGAGGTGTCAGATAAGGTGCAGCTATTTCAAGTGAGATCAACAGGGAAGACCTCTCAAGAAGATGATGTTTAAGCAGATACAGGAATAGTGAGAGGTTCCAACTATACAATGATATAGGACAAGAATGTCTGAGCAGAAAATGGTTAGTGCAAATTCCTTAGGTGAGAACCAGCTTGATGTGGTTCAACAAACAGAAAGACCTTGCATGGGCTGCAATACCATAGAAGGTCATCATTTGGTATTTGCAATACGTAGCCACTGAAATTGGAGCTGTTATAAAAAAGAGTGTTACTATCTGGTTTCCTTTGTAGGACTTCTCTTTGCTATTGGAGAATAAAATGTAGGCAAATAAGAATGAAGCAGAAAGATTGGTTTGAAGGGTCTTGAGTGAGAAACGATGCGACTTGGGCCAGGGTGGGACACTGCAAGGGAGAGAGGTAGATGAATTTGGAATATGTTCCAGAGGAAATCTAGATAGGAATTGCTCACGTATCAAATGTAGGGAGTTGAAAAAGCGAAATAGGAATTAGTAGGAGCGGTTGTTAAATATTTATTCATGAGATGTTAATACCAATTTACTGGTATATTTGGACTTCATACCAGATTAGATGCACAGTGTAAATGTAACAATATTTTAATTTGAATAACACAGTGATGGAGTTTATGAATTAGATTTAGAAAGAATAAAACTTGTTTGACTGATTAAAACTATTAAGCAAAGCATACAGATGAGCTAAATGAGGTGGAGAAATTTTTATGTTCAACTGGTAAACTTGTCTGGACTATGGACAGTCAGGACAGTGTATTTGAATCTGAAATCTTTGGACATTATCAGAGGCTCTAAATTTCCCATACAATTTTTTAAATTGTGTTTTCATTCCAGTGAAAATCTAAATAAAAATTAGCATAAGTTTATATTTGCATTTAATTGTTATTAACATACAGCTTTATTTGCCTCCAATGAATGAAAAAAGAAAAAGTGAAAGTCAAATAATGTCACAGTGAACTTTAAAAACAAAGATTTCACAGTTATTGGAAAAAGAAATGTAGGAAATTGAGTTACAACACAGGACATAGTAACATAATAATGCTGAACTATAAAGAAATATTCCTAATTAGCAAACTATAATTAAAAATAGAATATAGGCCCTGGCCAGTTGGCTCAGCGGTAGAGTGTCAGCCTGGCGTGCAGGAGTCCCGGGTTCGATTCCCAGCCAGGGCACACAGGAGAGGCACCCATTTGCTTCTCCACCCCTCCCCCTCTCCTTCCTCTCTGTCTCTCTCTTCCCCTCCCGCAGCTAGGCTCCAAGGATGGCCCAGGCGCTGGGGATGGCTCTGTGGCCTCTGCCTCAGGCGCTAGAGTGGCTCTGGACGGAACAGAGCAACACCCCAGAGGGGCAGAGCATCGCCCCCTGGTGGGCAGAGCGTCGCCCCTGGTGGGCATGCCAGGTGGATCCCAGTTGGGCACATGCAGGAGTCTGTCTGACTGCCTCCCTGTTTCCAGCTTCGGAAAAATGAAAAAAAAAAAAAATAGAATATGAATATGGGCACTGAACAGTGGATTTGCTCAATGGTTAAACACGTTACTAATCGCAAAGGTTTATTAACACCATAAGAAAATTATACAAATACACCTAATTTGACTAAATTATTACTCACTAAGGAACCTGTAATAAGGGAAGGGAATGGACATTTATGGAGTGTCGGCTATGAGCTAGGTCCTTGTAATAAGCATTTTTGTTAACTGACATAATTATCATAACATTATAGTGAAGTAGAATTTTTATTATTTTGCAGATCAAACGCAGGCTCAGAAAGATTAAGTGATTGTGTTGGCAAAATTGAAAAATGATTAAAAATGTCCAGTTGGAAAGAGGGTATGAGAAGGCAAGCCTTCAGCAAGTCCACATGAATGAAGCCCCTCTGGAGGCCAGTTTCACAGAGTCTGTGAATACACAGTGTGCAAATCATTCTATTCCTGTATGTGCCTTGACCAGGGATCGAACCAGCAACCTCTGTGCTTTGGGATGATGCTCTAACTGAGCTATCCAGCCAGGGCTCTTTCTCTTCTCAAGGTCTTGATTTATCATCTGACATTTTCATGCTATCTCTTGATTCGGGGTCCCTCCTTTCTTCTGCACAGTGATCTTTCAAAAATAACAATGATAATAATAGTCATTGTCATAGGAGCGCAAACATTACTTGAACTGAATAACCTCTTTACACCCATCTGTTTATGTACTCGTGCTTCTTACAATTACACTGGGTTGTGGCCACTCTGTCTGCCCAGGGAATCTTCCTCTGGAGTCTCGCCAGGAACACCTGCTCTATCTGGGCACTGCAGGAAGCTGTGACTTCTTGTTGGTTCTCTTTCCTCCACACATTGTAATTCTCCCCCTGGTCTGATGGCCTCAATTACCCTTTTAAAATCTCATAGTTTTAGCAGGGAAAAACAAAAACAAAAACTGGCTTTCTGGATGAGCCTATGATTAGGCAATTTCTCTTAATGAACTTTTTCTTTATGGCAACTTCCTCAACCTTAACTTAAGAAGATGTCACTAACAAGTTAATATAGCCTGCAAACGTGCTTTGTATGGTGTGCAGAATTTTGGCGGTAGGTGGGTGGGTGTTGGTTTCAGTTATTTGTTTTGTTTTGTTTACTTAGTTGTCAGCATTCAAAAAGGGAAAGACTTTGTAGAAAAATCTAAACCTGCTCTTCACATATTTACAACAGTGGGAGCCCTGTAGTAGCCACCCCATTGAGACAGGGCTTTCTTCTCCTGCTAACTAGTCACATTCTCAGCTCAGGGCACAAACACGGGTTCCAACATGGCTGCCATGGACAGTTGTTTTATTTGCCCGTTCTGAAGCTATGATATTATCTCTGTAGCATCTGTGTTTGCTCTTTCTCTGGTCATTCATGTTGTATTTCTGGGTTACAATCATTTTATTTTAAAAGTATTTATTCACCCAAAACATTCACTATTCCTTCAACTCATGGATCAGTTCATCTGAGAAAGTTTCTAAAACTTGAGTTCTGGTATTTTTTTCCCTCCCATATAAGTTATTAGTATACTTTCAAAAGGACTTTAGCATTTAAAGAAAAGAAATTCAGTTATTATCATGTGTCCAATTGTGCTGTATTGTAAAGTAAGAAAAGGGCACTTTTTAAGCTCTGAGCATCTGTCCAAAAAACAAATGTTTCTTACATAGTGATATTTTTCTTTTTAAAATAATACTTAACTTTTTAAAAAAAATTCAAAAGTCAGAAATTGTCAGATTACTGTCTAATTTAATTTCATGTTACTTTTTGAATTGAATTAAAAAAATCATTTATAAAAATAACTTACATTTCATGACTAATATATAATAGTTATGCAAATAATTATATAGACAACAACTGGACAATCAACAAAGTTATTGGATGAGTGAATTTTTAAGAATTAAAGAAAGAATCCAGAGACACTGAATGCTAAAGCCAGGTCTGAGAAGGAGAAGTTTAAGACAGTGGGCAAAGCCTTTCTTTGCTTAATTCTTCTCTAATCGGTCATCATGTTTATTTTGATCTCATTTTGTTACCTTTATCCTAATTTCTGCTTTGATTAACTATGCAAAAACTGACATTTCAATATTACTTTTTTTTCCATTTTGATGGACTGTTCTAAGCTAACCAACATTTTCTCGGCAACTTGCTTTCAAAGCGAAGGGTTTCTTACTAGTGTAGTTACAGTGCTTTGTTTTCAACGAAATTCGTTTTCAAAATTTCCCATCCAGTATGGGTTTACAGATCCTTTGAAGATAAAAACAAATGATTTTGAATTAGGGCAAGGAAAAATTCTGTAAAACTGGATTTTCTAAACCAGGGGCCCAAGGCTTTCAAGTTCTTACCTTTGAAGGTTGCTGAGGATCTTCTGGAAATTTTAAAGATACTTTACATAGATTTGTCAATATTTATTTATATGTCTATATGTAAATAATAAGATGCCAGTTATAAAAGAAACAACATTCATTTTTTCAGTTACTTAACTAAATAAGATGTTGCACCTCTAATATTTTGTGGAAAGGAGACACAGATACACACACCCATACAGACACAAATAAAATGTCTTATAGATGTATGAAAAGATACTTAACCTCACTTATAAACACAGAAATGCAAGTTGAAATGTCATATCATTATTTTTTTACCTGTCAGAATTGTTAAAACTTAAAATGTATGACAATGCACAATGTTGGCAAGGTTATGGTAAAACAGGTATTCACAATTTTGTGCTAGAAGATATACAAATGGATAAAAATCTGACTAAATGGCATTATTTACTGAAATGTTTGGTTTTTTTGACCTACCAATTTCACTTTCTTGAATTTACCCTACAGGTGTATTTATACTTATTCTCAAGGGAATAAGTGCAAGAATAATTTTATAATTGTGATTGTCTAATAAGCCAAAAATATAAAAATATAAGAAACAACTTACACTTCCTCAAAAGGTTAAACATGGAGTTACTTAACAATTCTATTCCAGGCATAGATCTAGGAAAAATGAAAACTTATGTCTACACAAAGACTTGAACATGAATGTTCATACCAGCATTACTTATGATATTATGGAAACAACTCAAATGTCCACCAATTAATGAATGGATAAATAGTAGATATGGTATCTATACAATGGGCTATAATTCAGCCATAGTATATAAATATATATATATATATAAAGTACCAATATCTGCTACATGATTGAACTGCAAAAACAACTAAGTGAAAAAAAAACAGTTACAAAAGGCCACAAATTTTATGATTCTACTAATATGAAATATCCAGAACAGACAAGTCTATAGAGACTAAAAGTAGATTAGACAGGCGGAGAAAGAACAGGGACAGGGACAGAGAGTTACTGTTAATGGGTACGGGTTATTTTTGTGGTGATTCATATGTTCTGAGATTGGGTTATGATGATGATTACACAATTGTAAATATACTACCAATGAACTGTATACTTTAAACCAGTGTATTTATATCTTCACTTACTAAAAAATAATTTAAGTTTCTATCAGTGTTGAAAACGGTAACTAAATTATGGTAAATCCATGCAATAGAGAACTTCACAGCTATGGGGGGAAAACTGATCACCATAATTGTGAGAATATAAAACAATCTTTTTTTAAAATTAAGTTAAGAAAGCAAAGCACAGAATAATATATGTACTATGATACCATTTGTGTAAAAAGGTAGGTGGAATATTCCTTGCAAGACATGTATGAGACTGATCATAATTGTCTTTGGGGGTAGGGACCAGGATATGGGATCTAAATGTCAGGTTTTCTTTTCAGCATTCCACATCAATAAAGCAGTAAATGCTCTGCTATGTATAGGAGAGTCCAGGTGTTGTGGGGCACAGCCAGATGTTGATAGGTTAGACCTGCTTTCAAAAGATTACTGTTTTACTGGGAAGAAAATGAATAAATAAATAAAAAGTAAGTCACGGGAATTTTAAAGAAAACAGATTAGTATAAGAAATCACAGAGCCCTGGCCGGTTGGCTCAGAGGTAGAGCGTCGGCCTAGCGTGCGGAGGACCCGGGTTCGATTCCCGGCCAGGGCACATAGGAGAAGCGCCCATTTGCTTCTCCACCCCTCCGCCGCGCTTTCCTCTCTGTCTCTCTCTTCCCCTCCCGCAGCCAAGGCTCCATTGGAGCAAAGATGGCCCGGGCGCTGGGCATGGCTCTGTGGCCTCTGCCTCAGGCGCTAGAGTGGCTCTGGTCGCAATATGGCGACGCCCAGGATGGGCAGAGCATCGCCCCCTGGGGGGCAGAGCACAGCCCCTGGTGGGCGTGCCGGGTGGATCCCGGTCGGGCGCATGCGGGAGTCTGTCTGACTGTCTCTCCCTGTTTCCAGCTTCAGAAAAAAGAAAAAAAAATAAAAAAATAAAAAAATAAAAAAAATAAAAAAAATAAAAAAGAAATCACAGATGAGTGCTCTCTACACAAATGAAAGAAAGTTCTCTGAGCAGCATTAGGCTGCATTGGGTGTCACTACTGGGAAGATAGGACAGCCAGCCACACCACTCTTAAAGGGGCCCATGGCCTTTGAGGCAACTGCTTTCTGCAGACTGGTCAGATGTGTGGTGATTAGCATGCTGTTTCAGGCGTAAGTGGCAACTTAAGGGGAGAGATGCTTAAGTTTTTAAAAGTATGATTATACCAGTCTCTCCGCAGAGATGGAAATAAATGTGTTCTTGGAGTCATAGAGAACACAGTCCTGGGTTCCAGGATAATTCAGAAGTGGAACATCTATTATACACTGGGCAGGTACACATATTTTCTATAATTCTCACAGTCATCCTGCAAGTTAGGCATCAGTAGCTCCATTTTAACATGCAGGGAATACAAAACCCAGAGAAGCAAAATAAATACCCACCCAGTGTCCTACAGCTGGTCCTGGGTGAGAGTAGGAGTCAAACCCAGGTCTGAATGACGCGAGCACAAGTATTCTTTCCATCAAACCATGCTGCCTCCCATGTTGAAAATAGCTCCTGGGCCTGACCTGTGGTGGCACAGTGGGTGAAGCATGGACCTGGAATGCTGAGGTCGCCGGTTCGAAACCCTGGGCTTGCCTGGTCAAGGCACATATGGGAGTTGATGCTTCCTGCTCCTTCCCCGCCCTTCTCCTTCTCTCTCTTTCTCTCTCTCTCTCTTTCTCTCTCTCTCATCTCTAAAATGAATAAATAAATTTAAAAAAATTAAAAAAAAAATAGCTCCTAGTGTGTTTAGGAATCAAGAAAGTGAAAGTAATGTTTGTTTGGGTACCTAATGGGATGGATTTAAGGATTTAAAGTTAAATTTCCTGATTTTTAATCCATTCTAGGATGTTCTAACAGAACCAGTACTAGGCATGATTGTTTGGGGGGAAAAAAAGGTGCTTTTTTTTGTTTGGTTGGTTTTTTCCAGTTGCAGTGGGTAGACTGCAATGTATCAATGATGCAACCAGACTAAGTAATGGCTAAGAAGAATAAAAATGTTTATTAAGAGCTAGACTATGTCCTTTGCAAGGTGGGTATATGTGACCAGTTCATGGATGAAAAGATGAAGACTCGGAGAAGTCAAGCAATTTACTCAAGGTCCCAAATTAAGTAATAAACAGTTGAAGGTTAACGTGAAAGTGGTAGAGTCCGAATCCAAACCGAGCTTCTCCATCCCAGAGCCCTTTCATTCTTCACAAAGAACTTAACTTGTCTGTGAAGGAAAGGAGAAAAGCAGCTCTTAGCTAGGGTGGGGGACAGTGGTTAGAAAGGATACTGTATTTCTTCAGAGTAGAGGAGATCAGACACATTTAAGATGGGAAGTGTATCTTAAAGAATGGAAACACAGTCCAGAGTATATAGTAAGTGCTTAGTAAATGTTTCTTGCTTGATGCAAGGGAAGGAGTTAATAATTAATGGAGCAGGGTCTATAAGGAAATGGGCACTGATAACAACCAATGTTCTTCGTGCAATGAAAGGCAAGGTTATCCATGGTGAATGAGGGAGGCATGGGTAGGGAATACTGTCTGAAACACCCATTATGGTAAATGTGATAAGACCCCTGTGAGACTGGGTCCTGAGGAAGTCCCAGTGTGGTTAGGTGTCAGGGAGTGTGCTGGGGTTCCACTTCGTGTGCAACTAGATTGCTTTATAAATCACTTCACGCAGAGTTCACTAGTCCAGACTCCAGAAATGCCACACAGTGGCTACAGCTTTTTTTCCCACTTGGATGGGTAGTAACTATGTGCTCACCCAGGTCCAGAGAAATTAAAAGTCAGTGCTCCAAGTTGCCAATTCAATGGCTAAATCCTGGGGCAGACACATAATTATTGCCAAAGAATAAATAAACTTATATTTTGTTAGGATAAATTAGTGATAATTTTATTTACAGAACTCTTCTTTGTGTGATCACCCTTTATGTTTATACAATACTGCAGACTTTTCAAGATGCTTTCGTGTATAGCAGCCCTTCTAACCCATAAACCCTTGTAAAATGGCTGGAGTCGAATCACTACCATTTGACAGACTGAAAAACTAAATCACGTGGAGATGAACTGATTTGCCAAAGACAAAGGCTTTTTGCTGATAGAGCTGGTGATAAAATAAAAATTTTCCAATGCCTGGCCTAATTCTAAACCATCCCAACAAAACCAGGATTAAAAATCCCTGACCTAAGGTCAGGGTTTTATGGTAATTGGGGGTCACTGGATTTGTAAAAGAATCCATAGGTTAAAAAGGAAACGGCCTGACCAGGCGGTGGCGCAATGGATAGAGTGTCAGACTGGGACGTGGAGGACCCGGGTTCAAGACCCCAAGGTCGCCAGCTTGAGCGCAGGCTCATCTGGTTTCAGCAAAGCTCACCAGCTTGGACCCAAGGTTGCTGGCTCGAGCAACGGGTTACTCGGTCTGCTGTAGCCCCACGGTCAAGACACATGTGAGAAAGCAATCAATGAACAATTAAGGTGTTGCAACAAAAAACTAATGATTGATGCTTCTCATCTCTCTCCGTTCCTATCTGTCTGTCCCTGTCTATCCCTCTTTCTGACTCTCTCTGTCTCTGTAAAAAAAAAAAAAAATGGAAATGGGGAACCACAGTTCTAGATGCTCCTTAGACTCCTGGGACATGAAGGATACAGGAACCTTCTTAGTCAAAACTCATAAAAGTCAGAATCTACAGAGTAGATTTCCTGAGTCTTCATAGATCTCTGTGTTAAGAGAGTATTGTGACAATATTTTTTTTTTAAATTGTAAGTACACAGTTTGTGAAATAACACAATGTCCTTTTTTCTATAAGTATACTAGTACCTTTGCTGTGTTTTCATGAATCATCCTTTCCCCTTCTGCCCATTCCTTCTTTTCTTTTCCCTCAATTCTACTTTTCTGTTTAGAGTTTTAGATGCTGACAGAATGCCATCACTTTGGGGAGTCTGTGAATCTGGAGCCACCCTCAGGGCACGGCCAGATAAGTCCTGGGTACCCTGACTCATGGAGGGCCCCTCCCAGTCGTTTCTTCCTCGTAAAATGGCCCTGGTGTTCCACCCATCCGGGTGTGCCTGAGTCAAGGCATATGACTTGGGCAAAGCCTCTTCTGAGCTTCCAAAATTAAAGAGGATGAGAAGTTTGAATCAGAGGCTGTTAACTTTCCAGATTCTTGAAAGCTGTTTTCGTGTCTACAAAGTTTTGCAATTTCTCTCCCTTTCATTCCCAACCCACATCATTTTTTTTCTGTAACAAATATAAACTGTTCCCTAATACAACTACAGTCAGTTCTCTTTGTCTCTCGCTCTTTCTCTCTCTTTTTTAATGTTTATTTTAATGATTTTAAAGAGAGGAAGAGAGAGAGCAAGAAAGATAAAGCATCTGGTCTTGTAGATACCCTGACCCGGTATCGAACCAGCAACATCTGCTCTTCGGGAAAATGCTCCAACCAACCGAGCTACCTGGCCAGGGCGTCAGCTCTCTTATTTTTGCCATTAGTCATATTTTTATTAGAATTGAGAATTTTGTTATCAAAATTATTACATCTCTTGTGAAAGTTAAAATGGTATAGCGAAATGTAAGTCAAACCCCCACTTGAGTTTTTTGTTAAAACTCCCAGTGTCTCCTTGCAGAGGTTCAGACAGTGCTCAGTGTCTCTATAGGGGCTCGGACAATGCCCCATATCTCTGCAGGGACTTGGACAGTGCCCAGTGTTTCTGCAGGGGCTCAGACAGTGCCCAGTGTTTCTGCAGGGGCTCAGACAGTGCCCAGGGTTTCTGCAGGGGCTCAGACAGTGCCCAGGGTTTCTCTAGGGGCTCAGACAGTGCCCAGTGTTTCTGCAGGGGCTCAGACAGTGCCCAGTGTTTCTGCAGGGGCTCAGACAGTGCCCAGGGTTTCTCTAGGGGCTCAGACAGTGCCCAGTGTTTCTGCAGGGGCTCAGACAGTGCCCAGTGTTTCTGCAGGGGCTCAGACAGTGCCCAGGGTTTCTCTAGGGGCTCAGACAGTGCCCAGGGTCTCTGCAGGGACTTGGACAGTGCCCAGTGTTTCTGCAGGGACTCGGACAGTGCCCAGGGTCTCTGCAGGGGCTCAGACAGTGCCCAGGGTTTCTCTAGGGGCTCAGACAGTGCCCCGTATCTCTGCAGGGGTTCAGACAGTGCCCCGGTGTCTCTGCAGGGGCTCTGACAGTGCCCAGGGTCTCTGCAGGGGCTCAGACAGTGCCCAGGGTCTCTGCAGGGGCTCAGACAGTGCCCAGGGTCTCTTCAGGGGCTCAGACAGTGCCCAGGGTCTCTGCAGGGGCTCGGACAGTGCCCAGGTTCTCTGCAGGGGCTCAGACAGGCTTCTCTAACACGCACCACTTTTGCATGTGAGTTATTTTGAGTAGAAAGCAATCAAGACCTCCTGGAGACTGACTCTTGTCAGTTTTATCTCTCGCTTAAAGAATTTAAATTAGGGGCCTTGCTCATATTAACAATTAACACCGAAATAACTCTTTATGACCTATCTATAAGGCAGGGCAAACTTCTAATTACCACACACCTGCTCTTTTTATCATTCTGTAAATGACCTTCCTCCCCTCAGAAGCCCTAAGGTGCCTTACCTCATTCTTAGATCAGAATGTCATGTATGCCTCACCTGTGGTGGCGCATTGGATAAAGCGTCGACCTGGAACGCTGAGGTCGCTGGTTCGAAACCCTGGGCTTGCCTGGTCAAGGCACATATGGGAGTTGATGCTTCCTGCTCCTCCCCCTTCTCTCTCTCTCTCTCTCTCTCTCTCTCTCTCTCTCTCTCCTCTCTCTCTCTCTCTCTCTCTGAAAATTGATTAAAGTCTTTAAAAAAAGAAAAAAAGAAAAAGTCCACTGGACTTAACTTTAAAAAAAAGAATGTCATGTAGACATCATTTTTTTCTTTCTCTGAACTTCTCCTGTATGTGGGGTTTGCATACGTACCTATGTAATGAAGTTTGGTTATTTTTCTCTTGTGGATCTGTTTATTAGACCAGCTGGAAGAACTTGAAATGGTAGAGGAAACCTTCTTCCTCCCCCACGTCCTTCTTGAACTCTTAAGCTACTGTTACACTGCCCAGGAATGCAGTTCCTGCGTCCAGCTTGGGGTGAGAGTAGGCGGTAGGGTGCAAACTTACCTGATTCGCCCACTGCCACGGACTCATCCTACAAAGTCCAGAAGACCAGCTCTCCCCCCTGCTAGGGGGCCCATAGCCCTGCTCAGTTCTGTCCTATTTGAGGAACAAATTCCAAATGGTCTTTTCCTATCCAGTACTTTAAAGCCACAGGGAATACTCCTTATAAGTGAATCAGTCTTGTGTCCCTAAGTCTTGATGCCAACTGAACTCTAAACTTGTTGTTTCCTGTTACTGCTGAATGTCTTCCAAGTTCTATTATGACTTTATTTCAAGTTTCTCAATTCTATTTCTTGAGACTATTATTCCAGCCAGCTCACATTAGTCATTCATTGTTGGGGACCCTTTTTTCAGTAGCTCCTAAATGGCTACTTTCCTGCTATCTGGCTTCTGATATCAGTCATGCATTGTTGGGGACCCATTTTCCACTGGCTCCTAAATGTTTACTTTCCTGCTCTCTAGCTTCCAATATCAAATTCTGATACAAGTTATAAATTCAAATCTAAAACACCCATAGAAGTGAATAGATGCTTCAGAATTACTCTCCATTCTCCAAAGCCAGTTCTGCCCTGCCTAAACTGAAAACTCTTATGAAATTGCACTAAAATAAAAGGTACCCATTGGAAAAGCTGAACTTACACTCAGATTTCAGGAAAGCAAGTTAATGCGTCCATCTAAACTTATCAATAATTGCCATTTCATTACTTTGAGGAGCAGCAGAATGCAGCAGAAAAGGCAAAGACATTATAAAAAATTGACTAGGGCCCTGGCCGGTTGGCTCAGTGGTAGAGCGTCGGCCTGGTGTGCGGAGGTCCCGGGTTCGATTCCCGGCCAGGGCACATAGGAGAAGCGCCCATCTGCTTCTCCACCCCCCCCCTCCTTCCTCTCTGTCTCTCTCTTTCCCTCCCGCAGCCAAGGCTCCATTGGAGCAAAGATGGCCCGGGCGCTGGGGATGGCTCCTTGGCCTCTGCCCCAGGTGCTAGAGTGGCTCTGGTCGCGGCAGAGCGATGCCCCGGAGGGGCAGAGCATCGCCCCCTGGTGGGCAGAGCATGGCCCCTGGTGGGCGTGCCGGGTGGATCCCGGTCGGGCGCATGCGGGAGTCTGTCTGACTGTCTCTCCCTGTTTCCAGCTTCAGAAAAATAAAAAATTTAAAAATTTAAAAAAAAAATTAAAAAATTGACTAGGGTTCAAATTCTGGCTGAGTTTGACCCCCACTTTTATTGTTTGCAAATTCCCTGAACTTGGATAGTTTTCTTAACTATAAAATAAAAACTAAATAACATACACCCCATAGGGTTATTATAAAGATTAAATAAGATTACATATGGCCTGACCTGTGGTGGTGCAGTGGATAAAGCATCGACCTGGAACCCTGAGGTCGCCGGTTTGAAACCCTAGGCTTGCCTGGTCAAGGCACATGTGGAAGTCGATGCTTCCTGTTCCTCCCCCTTCTCTCTCTCTCTTTCTCTCTCCCCACTCTAAAAATGAATAAATAAAATCTTTTTTTAAAAATGATTACATATATAAAAGGCCTGGAATGGTTGTTTACCAAAAAAAACCCCACAAAACTTTACGTTATTATTAATCTCAGAAATTTCCTATAGATTTGTTTCTGTTTCTATTTTTTACCAATTTTATTATAATCCACTCCCCTCTTTCCATCACAACACATTATATTTTTTTGCTTTTGAGTATTCCAATATTGCTAATTATATCTTGGTATACTTTTAAAAGACAATATTGAGATTTTTAGAGCCAATCATTTTATATTAATATAAGTCTAACTGTTTTTCCCTCTGTAAAAACTAAAGTACTTTTTCTTAAAATTATTTTGTATACATGCAAATATATTCCTTGTGGTATTTGAAAGTGACCACAGATTTTGCAAAGCAAAATGTTCTGCTGCTAAATACCAGTGGAGCTTAGGAAGGCATTAGCATATGTCTTCCTAAACTTGAGGGGGAACAGAACGCTTAATTAGCTTAAAGCCTCCTTAAGCCTTTTAAATGATCTCTAACAACTTTCCTAAGGTGATTTATTTAAAAACCCAACTCAGTCCCTCCCATCACTCAGCACTGCTGTCCTGTGGTGTCACCACACTCTCAGGCAAGCCCTCCCCTGGTGGTGGCCGGGTGGCTGCCTGCAGTCCCAAGAGGAGCCCCTGGGAGTTCCCAGTCCTGCGGAAATGCAAGCACGCCCTTTCCAGGTAGCTCTGGTTGTTGTAATTAGGGAAGGGAGAATGGGTACAAGCCCAGTAGCAGGGGCCCACCACAGACACCCACTCAGAGAGACTGATGGGTCTGTGTAAAGGTGAGAAAGCGCGTGGCTTTGGGGGTACCGTATTTCCCCATGTATAAGATGCTCCCTTGTATAAGACACACCTTAATTTTGGGGTCCAAAATTTGAAAAATATGTATTACATAAAGTTATCAAACTCAAGTTTTATTTATCATAAAATTCATGCAACTCCTCATGCACATGAAAAAGTAGGAGATGCAAGTAAAAAAAATCTACAACTACTGTATAAGACGTACCCAGTTTTCAGACCCCCAGTTTTTTGAAAAAAGGTGTGTCGTATACATGGGGAAATACAGTAAGCCTGTAGATGGGGGGGTTAATGCAAAAGAAACATCTAAAATGTTGAAAGTGATTGCCTTCCAGAGAACAGAAGACTTGATTTTTATTGTTGCTGTTGTTATGTGTTTTTGGCCACTGACTTTCTAACTCCTGCATGTGTTTTAGTTTGATAAAAATGAAATTAAAATAAGAAGGTAGAATTTTTTTCATAATATTGTCAAAGATTCAAAAGGATAATGCCAATGCTGGCAAGATGAATGAAAATAGACTTTCTCATATACTAACTGATGAAACTTTCAGTTGCTGTGTCTCTAGAACAGTGGTTCCCAACCCCCGGGCCGCAGACCAGTACCGATCCGTGGGCCATTTGGTACCAGTCTGCAGAGAAAGAATAAATAACTTACATTATTTCCATTTTATTTATATTTAAGTCTGAACGATCTTTTATTTTAAAAAATGACCAAATTCCCTCTGTTACATCCTTCTAAGACTCACTCTTGACACTTGTCTAGTAAGTTCGACAATTATATTTAAAAATACCACAGTTTTTACGCCAGTCGCATAATTTTATTTTGTGCACTTATCCGTCCCACCCTAAAGGCTGGTCCGTGAAAATATTTTCTGACATTAAACCGGTCCTTGGCCCAAAAAAGGTTGGGGACCACTGCTCTAAAAGATAATTTGATATTTTATAACAGAAGCCTTAAAAATATTGTGTGACCCAGTTTCTCCTTAATAACATTTATCCTAAGAAAAACCTTTAAGGATATGCACAGACTAAGCCATTTTTTATTACAGCAATAAAGAAAAGAATTATACAAATATCTAGCATTAGAGACCTAGATTTTTAAAAATGGTAGAGCTACATGAAGAACACTAGTTTAATGACTTAAAATAATATTATACTTATATTAACCTGAAAGTATATTTATGAATATTAAAAAAAATAAAAGGCTGATAACAAAATAGCAAAATTCTCTCATTTTGCTCCCCTCCCATAAAAGTATGTGTTTTAAAATACCTGTAACTCAGTAGTTATTGCTGGGTGATGGGATTATGGGTAATTCCTATTTACTTAGTTTTGCTTGTCCTCATATTATAAAGACTGCAATATATATGATTAACTTAAGAGATCTTTAATAGGTTTCAATCTTTAGAAATCACACCTCACACAAAACTTATTTCTCATTAAAGATTCAAGGAGAACATCAAAAATAAGTCAAAATGTATTACCTATGAGAGCAGTCAAGAAAACTAAAACTCTTTGCTGTAAAATAGTGAGTCAGATGAAAAACAATCTAATCTGTAAAACACAAAGAATGTGGTATTAAAGTTGATGCAGCTTGTTTGCAAAATTTGTGATATTAAAACAGGTTTTAAAACCTTAGAAAAGGTAATAATTGCTTTTTGTTTGTTTACTTTTTAATGAAGTTGTTTGTTCATATACTCTACACATAGATTTAACAGTTGTTAAGGTTTTTCTTAACATCAGCAAAATGCAAATAAAAAGCACAATGAGTTATCCTCTCAGACTTGTTAGACTAGGTATTATGAAAAAGACATGAGAGCAAATCCCAGGAAGTAGAGAACAGGGAACATTGGTGCACTGTTGGTGGAAATGTAAACTGATGCATCCACTATGGGAAGCAGTACAGAGTTTCCTAGAGAAAATTAGAAGTTGAATACCATATGACCAAGCAATCCCACTTTGAGCACATAGCCCAAAGAAACAAAGTCGTTATCTCAGAGATAGCTGTACTCCCATCCCATGTTCATAGCAGCATTTTTCACAACAGCCAAGGTATGGAAACAACCTAAGTGCCTATCAACAGATGAATGGATAAAGTAAATATGGTAAATATATACAGTGGAATATCATTCAGCCTTAAAAAATGGAAATCCTGTTATTTCTAACAACATGGATGAATCTGGAGAGTATTATATATACTAAATCAAATCAGCCAGACAAAGACAAACGCTGCAGGAGGGCACTTATATGTGTAATTTTTAAAAACAAAATTGAATTCATAAAAACAGTAGAAAAATGGTTGCCAGGACTTAGGGGTGGGGAGAAATAGGGACAGAAATGAGATATCTAAAGTCTGAGGATCTAACATTTAAAGTGGTGTAATTGAAATTAGCTAAGGGAGCAGTAGACTGTAAATGTTCTTTCTTTCATCTCCCAAAGGGTAAACAGAGAGGTGTTGGATGTGTTAATTAACTCCATGGAGAGGATTCTTTAAACAATATATAGATGTATAAAAGTATCACACTGTACACTTTAATATCTTACTATTTTATTTGTTAATTATACCTCAGTAAGGCTGAAAAAATAAAAGAAATGAAACATTAAAAATGCCATGTCCCATGATACTTAGAATAGTAGACTCTTTAAAGCACTAATTTAACTTATAATGCATTTCTTACATTTTTATGTTTAAAATTCTCCTCTTTGCATACTTGGCATAACCAGTTCTTGTATTTTGAAGACTTGTCTTAATTCATGGTGGTGTCTGTTTGGCTTTTTAGGTACCAGCAAAGGCCAGACACCTTACTCGACAGCTTCCCTCCCGCCACCTCCACCACCCCATCCGGCCAGCCAACCGCCATTGCCAGCTTCGCACCCAACACAACCGCCCGTTCCAAGTCTACCTCCCAGAAACATTAAACCTCCTTTAGAGCTAAAGTAAGCAAAAGGTTATCTTGTCATTTCTTTGTCAGTCTCTTGCCATAAATTTTCAAACTGTGCTGGGCTGAATGCTAAGGGTTCAGTGGTAAATTGTGGGGACCACACAGGTGGACAGCAGGGAAAAAGAATGCCTAATCAGGCTGCTATCAAACCTTGAGACCATTGAGCAACTCTTGTCTATCTATATTTACAGTGGTTTATTCTTTTAGGCATTCTTTGGAAAAAAATTTCCACTGCCTTTCTTAAAGTTCTGAAGCATTCTTCAGGTCAAACCACCACCATCACACAGCCACCATTGTTATCAGCATCACCACCTCTACCATCACCACCTCCACCACCTCCACCATCATCACCACCACCTTCACCATCACCACCACCTCCACCATCACCACCACCTCCACCATCACCACCACCTCCACCATCACCATCACCTCCATAATCACCACCGCCACCACCATCACCACCATTGCCACTACTACCATATTTTACTGACAGCCTATGATGTGTTAGGCATTTAACATATATAATCCCTATTATCTTATCAAATGAATAGTGTCATCATCATTTCACAGATGAGGAAATGGAATTCTACAGAAACTAAATAACTTCTCTAAGATCAGACAAAAATAGAGTAAAAATTTGAGCCAATGTCAGTCTGAATCCAAAGTGAAGCAGGTTTCTCTCATCCTTCAGATTCAGGGCTGTTTTAAAAACCTAGGAAACTTACTCAAACTTAAAATTTTTTAAATGGCACTTTTTAGAAATGTCAAAACTATATGGGTTGCTATGCATGTGCTCTTTACCCATGATTTACCAGAGTATGTGGTTGAGAAAAAAACAAGTGGAAGATTAAAATAGAATGAAATATTGTTAAAAAACAACAACAACAAAAAAAAAAAAAACAACTCTCAGAGAGCAGCAAGCTTGAATTCTTCTGGCAAGTAAGGAGAGATCTTCCCTTCCTTCTTCTAGAAAATTGCTTTCCATGACTCTCCTTTACCACAAATAAATAATATCCCCAAATGTTTAGCTACAGTTCGTTTTTCCTTCACTTCAATCCCCTACCAGATTGATGTTCTTTACATTTAAAGTTTTAATACCTGTAATCTAAATAATAGAATCTGTTAATACCTGACTGACAACTTTCTTTAAATGCTGATAAGTACAATTTAGAGCAGGGGTTGAAAGTATGTTAGTAATGGGTAGCCTCCAATATGTTTCACTTTATTATGATTTTGGGAGGATTTAAAGGTAGTAACCAGAAGATGTTAGAGCAGCTTAGTGGCTATTACTGTCTTTATGGCCTACATTGTGTGTTTATGTCAATCGTATACCGTTCTAAGCATTCGATTCCTGAACATTTATAAGCCATGAAGACTGGTACATAGTAGTCTGATCAAAAGAATTGTGAAGAGAAGGAGTATTTGGCACTGCTGTTTTAGGATCCCCAAGATCACCCATGTACAGAAGATGTACTAACAGGACTCAGCATACCGTAGCACTGCTGTAACACTCACCTCCTACGGCTGGGAACAGCCCCACTGAGAGTGCTCCTTCCTCCAGCTATGAAAATGCAATGCATGTGTGATGTTGCTTTTCCAGAAAGCCTATTAGAGACAGGTTTTTACTGGGAACTAGTCACATAGACACCTGCTACCTAGCAACTACCAAAATACCAGCCTTCTAGAAAAAAAAATAGGCAGATGTTCATCATAAGTCACATTGTTTATACAGTCTAGGCATGGCAAAGCACTCTTATCAATTGGACAACTCTTCATATCAGTGTAGAGAACTTTTTAGAAGCTGTGTTCCCAGATACAAGCCAAGGGGCAACCTTGGTAGCAGATTCTTCTAAAAATAGCAGTTTAAGGCCTGCTTTTCTGCAAACTTACTCCCTAGGATCCACCACGACAGGCAGGGAGTAAGAAGTTGTAGAAGGAAGAAAGGATTTGAAAACCTAATGTTGTAGCCTGTACTACTACTTCAGAAGGATAATGGTCAGTTTTTTAGCTTTGCAGAAAATTCTTGCAAAGTTGAAAAAGAACTGCCAACCAGCCGGGCCCAAATTCATATTTGATGGCAACAATAGCAAAAACTACCAATTGTCATAAACTGTACCTCTCCCCCCTACCCCCCCCCTTAATTAAGAACTTCTAATTAGAAATTTGGACTCATCTAAGAGTTTCCAACTCCACAAAACACATGCTCTCAGAAGAAAGCAGAAGAGAAACAAGAGTCTTAACTGTTTTATTGCCTAAATAAGCTATAATAGGAATATCTGAAAGTTAATTGTCAGATGGAAAGAATAGAGGGAGTGAAGGCTAAAGAGCAACCCTAAGATAACGTATTTCAAAAGTAAAAATGTGGTGTCCATTTAGCATTTAGCTCTCATTAGAGAGCCCAAGTAAATTCCGAAATGAAGAAATATCTGGGTTAGAAACTTTCCTCCAAGAAGAGGAAGCTAGATAAGACACAAAGAGGAAATGAAAGCAAAATGGGTCTTCATAGTCAGGCTCAAAAACTGATATTTAATGTGAGAGGGAAATGTATGGGATGATCTTGAATTAAAATTGTGAGCGATTTTGTGCTTTTCTTCACACGCCCACCCTTCAAAACACACACCGGGAGTTTTTCTCCGGTGCACCCTCTGCTGGCCTGAAAATGCCACTCCTCCCCTCTCCAATCAATGGCTATGCTCAGGTCAAGATCTAACAGATTATTTTACATTCACTCAACAATTATTTTCTAAGTCATTACTTTATGCCTTTGTAATAAGAGTTCAGGAAACAGTGACTAAAACAAAGACGCCAGTTCACATAGAACAGGGGCAAGAAAGCAAAGGAATAAAAATAATAAAGAAGTAAAGTATATTGTTTATTAGGAAATATTGAATGCTATAAGAGAAAATAGCGCAGGTTTGGATGGGGTAGCATGAGGGTGGGGTTGAGGACAGTGTGTTGCAACTTAAAACAGAGGAACATGGCTCTCTTTATAAGAAGGTATCCTTTTTATTTATTTATATATTTTTGTATTTTTCTAAAGTAAGTAGGGAGGCAGAGAAACAGACTCCTGCATACGCCCCACCGGGATCCACCGGGCATGCCCACTAGGGGGTGATGCTCTGCCCATCTGGGGCATTACTCCATCGCAAGGTGAGCTATTCTTGCGCCTGAGGCTGAGTGCATGGAGCCATCCTTTAGCACACAGGCCAGCTTTGCTCCAGTGGAACCTTGGCTGCGGGAGGGGAAGAGAGAGATAGAGAGAAAAGAGAGGGGGAAGGGTGGAGAAGCAGATGGGCGCTTCTCCTGTGTACCCTGGCTGGGAATCAAACCGGGACTTCCACACGCTGGGCCGATGCTCTACCACTGAGCCAACTGGCCAGGGCTATAAGAAGGTATTCTCGAGCAGACTCCCAAAGTGAAGGAGTTAGACACGAAGGTGTCTGGAAGAAGACACTTCCCAGTGGAGAGAACAGACAGAACGAAGGCCTGGAATGTTCAAAGACTAGGAAGAAGGTGACTGGGTCTGAGGAGAGCAAGGGAAGGGGGGTAGCAAGAAAAGGCTTAGCTCACGCAGGGCCCATGTGGGTCATGCCAGAGATTGTGGCTCTTATCCTAAGTGACCCACAAGTTCACTTGTGTTTTATAAAGAGTACCTTACCAGAGGACTGAAAAGAGACAGTGGGCAAGTATAGAAGCAGGGAAAGCCGTTGGGCAGATAACGCAGAAACACAGGCAACGTATAGATGGGGTTCACCCAGGGGCTGGCAGTGAGCTTGTGAGAGGTGTCCACAGTCTGCATATATCTTGGATTCAGGACGTGAAAGAAAAAGAGGGTGGAAGATGGCTCCTGGGTTTTTGGCCTGAACAGCAATGAGATGATGATGTTTCCATCAGCTGAAATGGGAAAGGCTGCAGGGGAAGGTCAGGGGCGTGGCTGTGTGAACCTTGAGGTGTCTCTTAAACATCCGAGTGGAAATGTGGAGGAGGCAGGCAATTGAGTATAAGTAGGGACCAGTTTAGGAAAAAGTACTGGTTTAAAAATATAAATTTAAGAGTCATAGGTGTATATTTCATGCTTAAGGCGTGAGACTGTTAAGATTCCCAAGAAAGTGAGTATAATTAAAGAGAAGAAATGATCCCTGAGGCACTCCAACTCTACTGGGTCTAGGAGAAGAAAAATATCAGAAAAGGAGAATGGAAAGGAACAATCAATAAAGTAGAAAAAACCAAGAAGCCAAGGTAGAGCTCCCAAGGAGGAAGCAGGAGCTGTCTCAGAGACTGTGAAGGCCAGTGACTGAGCGCTGTGGGGGTCAGTGTGCACGTTTCTGAAGCAGTGGGGATACATCCTGGCTGAAATGGCTTTAAAACAGGGGTCTCAAACTCAACTCAGCATGTGGGCCACAGAGCAAGATCACAGCCGTTCGGCGGGCCGCACTAGGTCTATAAAATGCAACTGTTACACAACACTTTTCAGTGTCACAAAACGACCAGAAACTGTAGTTCGTGGATTAGTCTGTGGGCCGCAAAAAATTGTTCGGCGGGCCGCATGCAGCCTGCAGGCCACGAGTTTGAGACCTCTGCTTTAAAAGATCAAGAAAGGAAAGAACTTGGAAATTTCAAGTACAGACTGTATGTTAAAGGAGAAAGGGGAAGCAAAGAAATGGGGCTGGTGTGGAAAAGGTGTAAAGATTATTTTTTTCACTGACTTTAGAGAGAAAAGGAGAAAGAGAGAAAAGAGAGAGAGAGACATCAATCCATTATTCCACTTATTTATGCATTCATTGATTGATTTTTGTATGTGAGTCTGCAACCTTGGCATATTGGTGCTATGCCCTAACCAACTGAGCTGTCCACCAGGGCCAAGATTTATTTTGTTTTTAAGATGGAAGAAATAGCAATATGTTTGTATGCTAATGAGAAAGAGCCAGTGAAGAGGGGTAAATGATCATGGCAAAGAAGGGGTAGAATTCCTGGAACCAGGAACTGGAGCAACTGGGACTAGTGCTCAGGGGAGGGGCTAGCTTTCCAAAGGAACAATGGACCAGCAAGGTTGACAGTTCTCCCCAGGGGCAGAGGCTGTATTGACTAAGACAAGAAAACAAAGCTCTTGCTGGGATAGAGGAAGGAATCTCAGGAGACCGTGTGGTCTTTATCACCTGCCTACTCCCCAGAAGTCACTTGTAAATATATCAGTCAGGTCAAGATGCCATTACAATGGAAAAGACTGGAGGCAGGTAAAAATTAGAAATAATAAATAGCCTTAAAAATAAAGTAGTGGAGGCCAAGGTTATATTGTATTTTATTTTATTTTTTTATTATTAATTTTAATGCAGTGACATTGATAAGTCAGGGTACATATGTTCAGAGAAAACATCTCTAGATTATTTTGACTTTTGATTATGTTGCATACCCCTCACCCAAAGTCAAATTGTCTTCCGTCACCTTCTATCTGGTTTTCTTTGTGCCCCTTCCCTCCCTCCGCCCCCTTTCTCTCCTTCTTCGCCACCTCCCCCCCCCCCCCCCCCCCCCCGCTTACCATCACATTCTTGTCCATGTCTCTGAGTCTCATTTTTATGTCCCATCTATGTATGGATTCATATAGTTCTTAGTTTTTTCTGATTTACTTATTTCACTCCATATAATGTTATCAAGGTCCATCCATGTTATTGTAAATGATCCGATGTCATCATTTCTTATGGCTGAGTAGTATTCCATAGTATATATGTACCAAAGCTTTTTGATCCACTTGTCCACTGATGGATACTTGGGCTGTTTCCAGATCTTCGCTATTGTGAACAATGCTGCCATAAACATGAAGGTGCATACAGATGGCCAATAGGCATATGAGAAAATGCTCAACATTACTAATCATTAGAGAAATGCAAATTGTACTTTAAACTGTATTGTTTCCCCACCTAGTGGTCAGACATCAGCTGGCTCTATTTTTTGCTATGTCACTCAGACACCTAGAGAGACTCTGAATTGGATCAAAAGAGCATAGTCATCATTATTAGTGTTCGAATCAACATTGGTAGTGTAACACATTTTTTTTGTGCTATTGTTTAAATTTAATTAAAATTTTGACAGTGTGGCTAATTGTTCATATGAAAACAGAACCCATGGTTGAATATTTTGTTATATCAAAAAAAATTACATGATTATTAATAGTAATGAAACAGGAAAAGTGAGGTAATAAGAAATAATAAATAATAGGAAGTGACTAAGGTTGGAAAAAGGAAAGGTTAAACAGTTCTTTTCCATGAGGTCATTCATAGTCCGCATAAGTCTTATTTTGGAGGTTTTTTTTGTGTGTGGGGAGCATGCTCTAAAATCAGGAGAAAAGTAAGAATTTACCATTATGACCTTTTTATTAATTACAAGTGATTTCAGTTCTCTCAAATTTGAGTCTTGCCACATTAGCCAGGCATTGCCGCTGCCTTGCCTACCTCCATTCACAGAGCAATGGCTTGACCAGTCAGAGTCCTGCGATTGTCCGTAACACAGGAAGGCGTGTTCCACAGAAAAGTTCTCAGGATTTCTGTGGCTGGTACAGAACAAAGTTTTATGCATCTCTTGGGTCTCCTCCTCCTTTGAGAAACAAATAAACTGGCAATTAAAAGTTAGTCATGAAGATAAGTTATGAATAGTGAATGAAGCTTAAAGGTCAGCAACTTGACATCTTTAAAGGCAGGAGATGGAGCTTGAATACTTCCCAAAAGTGGCAGCGTAGTGATGATGGTCCTAACATTGTTTTTCTTGTTTAATTTGTCTTGCAATACCCTAACCACAAAGACGCTGCCAAAAAGCCTCCCTGCCTAGATAGACTATTATCATAACTGGTAAGCATCCTTTCTTCTCCTTTACCCACTCCCTCTGTTTAGTTTTTGTGACCTGGGTTGCAACTACTACTGTAGTTTTATTGTTTGCCTCTTCATCTCTCTGTGGTGCTGTTCTCAATGCTGGGAACACTTCTTCTGAGCAGTTGGTGACACTTCGATCTGGATTTTTTCATGACACCCATGTAGTTCTCCTCTTCATTTTCCCTTCCATTCTTCATGAGCATTCCTATTTTTACCATTATTCCATATTTGTTGACTATTTCCATGTTAACACATTTTCAAATTCAGACCCATCTAAAATAAAGTAAGATTTATTTGCTTTAAGGTTGGGTCCATGAATAAATGTATGCATACAAACATTATCTACAAGTAATAAATGGTTGCATGACATATAGACACATGTATATGAATGTGATATGCAGATAGCCTTCATGTTGCTAGTGTTTCTTATTCATCCAAGTGTTTTAGGAAGTAAACTACACACCAGATAGTATTTTTGACTTAATATTCTTCATAAATGCTAATGCATAATTCAATTAAATAATGAAAGTTGATTTAGTTTCTTGGTACAACTAAGACATCATTAATTCATCTAAATAAAATCCTATACATGACAGGAATTATTCTGATACCTTTCTAAAAAATGACAATAATAATAAATTAACTAACAAAGTGACAGTCTCTTTCCTCAAGGGGCTGTGGTCTCACAGTAGGAAGACAGACGTGCATCAATGTCTCTGTAATTATAGTAATACTGAACAATCACTATAATGGAACAGTATATGACACAGAGAAGACTCAGCTGCGTGGGCTTAGAGGAGTCGGGGATAACTTCACTGAGGGGAGAGTGGTTAAGGAAGAACTTAAAGATTAGGGAGGGCTACAGTAGGAGATGATGAGAAGGAAAACAGCAGGGCCAAGCATGGAAGAACAAAAAGAATGTTCAGAGTAAGTCAGTTTACTGTTAACATGTGGGAAAAAAAAGTGGGCTAATAATAAAAACCTTGTATACCATGGAAAGGGCTATAGATTTAATTATGTAGAATGTCAGTATATTCTGATGTCTGATGCTACCTTGTGCTCTTAATTAATATTTAATTAATTAAAATTCATGTACAGGCCTAATTTTTTTAAGAATTAAATTTACATAATATAACATGCTGCCACAAGGAAGTGAAATCAGTGACTATAAACATCATTTTCAACCTTGGCTGAGAAAAGGAAGATCATCTTGTAACATAGAGGATTTAGACAGGTAAAGAGAAGTGCTTGTTCTTTATAAATGAGTCACTTGGGCTGAAAAAGGAAACAAAGAGTGAGATATCTAGAAGAATGAAAGAAGAATAACAGTAATAATAAAAATAATATAACGATGCACAAAAGAAAGGGGATGAAAGGGTTACAGTCACTGATAATTCGAGTAAGATTCAGATAAGATTCAGAACACAGGTAGAAAGAAGGGGTATTAGTAGGGATGGTATAACTCTAGGTAAGTTTGTGGTTAAGTAAATGTATTTTCTTAAGAGAGCTCACAACCAATAACTGCTATTTGATCAGTGAAATAAGAAGCAAGATCACCTCATTACAGGGAGGACAGGGGGAATAGGAGAACTGAGGAAAATGGTGAAGGTTTTGCATAGCCATGGAGAGAGAGATGATGCAAGAGAGGGTTGACTAGGAAAAATGTGTAATGAGATTATAGAATACTGTAGAGGGGATAGTTGATATTGAATGACAATTATTTATAATACCTGGAATCAATAAAATGGCGATTTTCTCTAGCTATGCTAATCAACCTGAAAATAGAAACAGAAACTATAGATGGTTCCATAAACCATTAGGGATTTGCCAGGCCCCGGTGTCAATAACTAAGAGCAGTTGGAGTGAGGTGGTTTGGAATGATGCAACTCGGAGTCTAAGCCACAGGTGATGGGAGTAAAGCCCTGTGGGAAACATGTGGAAAACAGAAAGGAGTAAAGGATTGGAACTAATTCTCTTGGGTATCTACCATAAAACCAATCAAATGCTTCCAGAATCCCAGGACTGAGTTATTGATATACTGCTGTTCTAACAAAAAAAACATGGCTGCCCTGAAGCAGTGGATTAATTGTGTGTGTTCAGTATAAATGGCCAGTTCTGTGGTCAAGTTCCCCAATTCTTTGTTTTGCTGCTCCTGCTGCAAAATACAAGGCTCATAAATACGGGGATAAAGCCTATTCTGATGATTTCTGAAGTTTTACATCACAGCAAGTATCAAAAAGAAAAAGAATAATTTTAAAAAGTATCCCTTTACTCTTTTTTATTGTAAGATGAGCATCTACTTATTCTATTTTCATTTTTCCTTCTTACTGGTTTCCAGAAGCCCTGTAAATGAGGAAAATCAAGATGGCTCCATGCACTTTGATGGTAAGGGGCAAAAACACGTTTTATTTATCTTTGTTATGTCCCGTTACAGAAGTTTAAGTTAATCGTTCTCATAAGGTTATTAAAGGATTGTCATCTTCACTGACCCATGCAAGACCCTTCTCTGCGTTTACTTATTTATTTGTTGATTTATCTCCATGGCACACTCTCTTTCCTCTCTTCCCCTTACCAGAGGCAAATAGTCTAATGTCCTTAATGTGTATGTGTCTATACATATTCTTTGCATACTGCTGTATGTGTGTGTATATTTATTTCAGTTTACATAAGCACTATGTTAGCATTCACTTTGATCTTTTTATACACTCAACATAATGCGTTTTGAGGGACCCATCCATATTGCTATATGTACTATATTTAATTTGTTGCTGTTAACTACTGCACAAGTACTCCATGGTATGCATCCTATACATTCACATTTTCCCTCCAACTCCCTAGTACCACAAATAATAATTCAGTGCACTTTCTTGCCCCCACGTGGACCTCTGAGAGACTTCTCTTAGAGATCTAGATATCCAGCAGTGGAATGGCTATTCATAGCTACAGCATATTCATTTTGCCTAAGTAGGACTAGCGTGCTCTCCAGAAGATCTGCATTTCTGTACACTCCCCTCAGCAGGGCAGGAGGATTCCAAGGTGTCTACCTTTCACTGTTCATGGATTCTTCAACTTTCCAATTGCTTCCTATCTTACATGTATAAAATGATATTTCATTTTCATATTTCTGCTTACTGTGGAGTCTGAGTACTTTGTTTATTAGCCTTTGTGTTTCTTTTTCTGGAAGTTGCCAGTTTATATCATTTGACCATTTGGGGTGAGTATGTCTTTTTCTGGTTTGCTTGCAGGAGTTCCTTGTATTCCAGATACTCAGCACATGTCATCTGTAGACATCGCAAATACTTTCTCTCATTCTCCCCTTATCTATTAACATAGCTCATCCTGTCCTCCACCGGAAATAATAAAATGACCACACTCAAAATTATTCATTTTACCTTATAATTCATGCTTTACACATTTTATTGAAGAAGTCTTATTCCTAGGAAATAAAAAAAATTATTTTCTATTTTCTTCTATAAACTTTATTTCTTATATTTAGATCTTTAATCTGTAGAAATCCAGATTTGTAGCCCCAGATTTAGAGCTGGTTTCCTCATCACCATACTCTGAAATCACCCTTTTCTCATTTCCTTATCATGCCACCTTTATACCCTATCACCTCTGTGTGTGTGTGTTTGGGTGTGCATTAGTTGTGAATGTCTGTAAATTTATGTGTCTGTCTTTGGGCTCTCTATTTCATTGGTCTATCTGTTTCTATACCAACCACAGTTTTTATTCTTACTGTTTTAAATAATTCTTAATATCTGGTAATTAGTTCATACTAATCAACACCTGAGCAGTAAAATATCTGTTCAAAAAAATCTAATTAACTTGATTTGCTTGATGCATGAGAGTGAATCAGAGTCAAAAAGTCAAAAAGTGCAAACAAGTTATACCTTTGATAATACCTTTGTTTCAGACAAGCCCACAAAAGCCATCATGCATGCCTTTTATAAAGAGAATAAAGGGTGTCTTCATTATCTTATGAAAGCCAATGAAATGATTTTATAATTAAATTACAAGTATCAAAAAGCCATAGTAAGGATTTAAACCACATATTCGATTTTGCACTGTTATATATTCTATAAAACAAATGTTTTGCTTGATTATAAACTGTCCAGAATATTATAGTACACCTAATAACCCTGATTTAAAGTGCTTCTTAAATTACAGTATGTTAAATTTTATTCTTTTTTTATAACCCCTGTAGGTACTGGAAATCTAGATGAGGTCAGTTTTTTTTCTGCCTTCTCATATTATATTGCTGTAACTAGAATATTTAATAATTATTGTGATTTATTTACTATTGGTATAAACCAACAAATGAAAATTCTTATGAGTAAAGATGAATTTTTTTATCTTAGTTCATCTAAAATGCTTGAGACATCGAATACCAATCATTATTCTGACTCAGTAATTTTGTGGCACTGAACAGAAACTTAAGTCAGGCTACACATCTGAATTATATAGTAGGATATAAAATTAAATCTTTTGGGCTTTACTTTCCAAATCTATCTCCAAAATGGAAAAAATATTTTAAACAAGCCAAGTATACATGCATTTAAATTTATGCTTATTTTACTAAGTACTTGATATATGTAATATGGTGTACTCCTTTTTTGAATAATTTAAATTAATTATTATTAATATTTTCTTGACAGGAAGAAAGTGAAGGAGAAACATATGAAGACATGTATGAGTCACATTTATTTTTTTACCATCTAAGATGATATTTTTTGTCTAAGATGAATATAAAAATTTGCAGGAGGGAGACTGGGTGTATATTCAACACTGGGGTTGGGGGAAGCTTTATTGTTCAAATGACTGACATATAATGGTAACCTTCATTTTTATATGAAGGACTAAAGATTCTTTACTTCTCTGAGGATTTCAAGTGGACTTGGTTAAGATGCTGTTATATTAGAGTCCACACTACCCTCAGATAGTGAGCCCTGTCACATCAATGTCTGCAGCTGATGAAACAATCTAACAATATCTATCCACAGAGAAGCATCCAAAGAACAAGAGAAGAAAAGGGAAAAAGAGGAAAAGAAGAGATTAGAGCTAGAGAAAAAGGAACAGAAAGAGAGAGAAAAGAAAGAACAAGAGATAAAGAAGAAATTTAAAGTAAGAACCTGCTTGCTGATAGGTGAAAAAGAGTAGCTCCTTTTTACAATTTTCCCACAAATGGGGCACCATTCTTGAAACCTTACATGGTTGGAAAATTACTTAATTGTTGTTTTCCAAGGAGTAACTATCCTCACAACAGATATCTTTTTGGTTCCATATGCTCCTTTATCCCTGCACTAAAAATCTAATATGATAAAATTCAAATAAAATATGGTAACATAATTAGTCACACCCAAGAAATCTGCTGACTGAGTGAATGAATGCGCAATTACTCAAATCCATCGTGGCTCTCCTTGTTACACATTTGGTATTAACCTACTTATAGTATGAGCTTTGGACCACACACATCCCTGGGGCATGGTGCTATGGACACAAGAGTCTACAGATGAACCAGACCTCTCTCAGAATAAAATTTCTATGAGCTACTGTAACTGCTGGTGTCTCGACCTGACCTACATTGACTTCTGATATCTACTGTTTCTCATCCTTCTTCATCTACCTGGATTTCTGACCTCTGTCTCTGATAATCTCTGATTTCTAATTGTGTGACATCTGTTACCACCACAACCACTAGGTTATTCCCTTGCTGTCAAGAAACCACTGTACTTTTCAGGATATTAATTTTTAAAACCTCACTTTTGCTTGTTATTTTTTTTATCTACAAAGTTATTTTTAAAATATTATTTTCTTTATAGCAGGCAATGTCTACTCCACATTTATAGATAGACAACCACAAAGTTAAAAAAAAGAAAGTGCTTTTCCCAAGAGTACACCCACCATCTGCAGTGTAGCTCTCTCTTTGCTGTTTTATACCTGCAGAGAGCCAGCAGAATAACTTCACAATGCAAAGTGAGAAAAAACCTTCGCCTACCAAGCCGACCACCAGTATATGCCATAAAAACACATACCACTCAGAGTGGATTGTCGTGCACACGTGGTATTCAGTTACTTGTGGCTTCTTTTACAAGCTTTCCAGGGAGTTGCTAAGGCCCACATATCCCCACCTTCTCCTGGACCCCAGGCACAGACACCTATTCTTTGCTGGTCCTGCCTGACCCCTGTGCATTTCCCCGAACTTCTCCAATAAGAACATTGACCAGGAAAGACATTCACCCTCAATTTCTAGTTCCAACCTGTAACTGTTGGAAATAGGCAGGTTGGCAATTTGTGGCACACTGGCTTTCAAAACTGCATTCCTTAAAGATTTTCTGAGTAGCAAGGATCATAGGGAATTAGAGTTTTACATTTGTACTTTTAAAGAACTGTGATTAATTTTTTTCCCCTCTTTGCAGCTAACAGGCCCTATTCAAGTCATCCATCAAGCCAGAGCTTGCTGTGATGTCAAAGGGGGGAAGAATGAACTGAGCTGCAAGCAAGGAGAGCAAATTGAAATAATCCGCCTCACAGACAACCCTGAGGGGAAGTGGTTGGGCAGGACCTGCAAGGGGTCATGTGAGTGCAAACTTTCCTCTGACTTCAGACTGTCATCTTTCTGAGCCAAAATGAAATGTGCACATTTTTTCAGAACTACTCATAAGCATTAAGTTAGGAGTTTTGTTCAGGGTGAACAAAGCTAGGATGATTTAGAATGACAGGTAGCATTCCATCTTCACCTCAGCTATGTTATTTTTTTTAGTGGGGAACAATGTAAATGTTTATATTACTCCAGGGAGGAAAGGGAGGCATTAGTTTCCTCACTGATGCTAAAAGGAAAAAACTGAGTCATGGGAATCACTTTGGAATCTTGAAAATGGACTCCAGGCTTACTCCAAACCACAACAGCATAAAACTTGGACAAGGTACAGTAAAATGTGTGTCTACTCAGGAAGACTGTCTGTAAATCAGGATTGCAAGCAAAAAAAAAAAAAAAAATAAGGGGTCATTTTAAAGAGCAAATGTGCAACTGGTATTTTATTCACAACTTGAACATTTTTAAGCTGCAGTTAACATAAATCATTCCCCTTTTGGTAGATGGCTACATTAAAACAACTGCTGTAGAGATTGACTATGATTCTTTGAAACGGAAGAAAAACTCTCTCGGTCCCCTTTCATCGAGAACCATTGAAGATGACCAAGAAGTGTACGATGATGTCGCAGAGCAGGATGAGGTTAGCAGGTATGTGCAGAAACAACCTGTAAAACAGATCAGACTGTCTCCTCGCCAGGGATAATGGATGGTAAGGTCCTTCCATATTTTACCTTCCATATTTCCTATTGCTCTTTACCACTAAACTGAGTCACATAGTAACTCCAATATGAGTGCAAGGTCATTTGAAACTCCAGACTCTTTTATTTTACTCCGGGTTATATGTATCAAATACTACTTGAAAAATAATGGGCCATTTGTTCAATCTGGCTGAATGTATTGTCATTCCAAAATGCTGCTCTATAATATTCATTCCAATTTAATCTTAGAGATAAGATGCTTAAAAGAAATACGATTTTGTAAAATGTGAGCCATGAAATATAAAATTAAGTTCTAAGATACATAAAATTTATTGCTCTGAAATCTTCGAGTCTAAATACATTTGTTCTTATTTAAACATAGGGAAAAAATGCTTTTTACTACAACTCTACTTTGCTCTTAAAAGTACAAAAGTAAAAACTCAGTTCCCTATGATTCTTGTGTATCAACTAAGGGGCCAACTTTCCATTGCCCATCCACTCCACTAGATGAGGGTGAAGGCTCCCCCGTAAATTAAGGGAATGCCCCCCTCCCCGGGCAAAGGAACAGAACAAGACATCCCTTCTGGAGGAGCCAAGAGGGACCCTTCCCCTCTTCTTCTCTGTACCTTTTCTTCCTTCCCCTCCCAGTCTTCTGTTTCCTTTCTCCATGCCTCTTCTTCCATGTCTTTTCCCTACCTCTGATCTTCCTTGTCCCTTCTTCTCCTCCTTGCTTTTTCATTCCCCTTCTCCTTTCATTCCTTCTTTCCTCCAATATCTCCCATTCCTGATAAAATCACAATACCCTCAAGTTCAAAGAGATGGAGGAGGTCAATCTCTAGCCCAGTGAAGAGCCTTGTTTCTGTAGGCCCGCATTGTGGCATGGGAAATCCTCCGCTATGGTCCCAAAACACGAGCTATGCTAGAGCTTCTCTTGGGGGGGGGGGGGGGGGAGAGCATCTACATTCTTTGTATCTCAAATTTCAAAGAAAAAATGTTTTAATTATCAACCATTTAAAAAATGTAAAACTATAAAAATAGTAACATACTTTTAAGACACATGAAGAATTAAGTTCCTCTCTTGTGGTTTTTATACCTCCTGTCAACAACAATAGAATTTGTTGTGTTTCTTACTGGCAGATTATCTTTCTAAAATAATTATAGCCTGTAATGCCTTCTTACCATGTTATGAACATAAATTATGCAACTTATATCAAAACATGCAATGTAATGTGTACACTGGAGTTCACAGATCATGAATTGTCTTTAGTCATCAGACACCCATTGACATAGTTTTGGTTTCAGCAAATGTCAGTTTCAAGGTCAGTTAAAGTTCTAAATGGTCACAGAGATTTAAAAGTTTTTAGACATGTGTCATTGCATGTATATTGTGTTATGTTTATCTTTTACTTCTTTTTAAAAAAAAAACACTTTATTTTGGGGCTTTATGACAACAGTCATATTAATAAATACATATGTAAACTGATACATAAACTCAGGAAAAGTAAATAAATACACAAAGAACAATGCTCTTAAAATGAAGCATTCTTTAACCATAATGGGTGACTATTTCCCCAAACTAACACCACGACCTTTTCTGTTTTATCAAGTCCTCCACAGCACAGCTCTGAAAGACATGCTCTGGTTAGTAAATACATAGCAGAGAAAGAATCTTTTCTGTAACAGAGTGGAATGGGGGGGGGGGGGGTATGGCTTTAATGCTCAATATCTTAAACAAGTACAGAATCATAATATTTTCTAGCTTCTATTCCTCTCCTGCATATTGAATAAGAAAATGAAAAGAAAAAAGAGAGAGAGACATAATTTCTACACAAGTTTTGTTTTTGAAACTACAGCTGCTGCTGGCACGGATCTGCTAACAGAACATGCTTTGTCCTTAGTAGAACAAGGAAGGATGCTGGCGACAGCTGGCAGCTAGCCCTGGCAAGAATAGGAGACAGCCCGTCCTCTCCTCCCGCCTCCAGACGCCTCCTGGTCCCTCGCACTCCTTACCTGATCTTTCCTGATCCCTCCAGGGTAGGGAGAGCCGACTGTACTGCAGACTCTACAAACACAGGTCCCAACAGCTCTCCTCTCTCTTGTCTCATTTGAGGCAATTTCTAGAATAAATATGAAAGCTGAAGGAAAGGAAATTATCGATCCAAATTCCAATCCTCCATCACATAGCAAACATTTTCCTATGTATGTTTCTCAATCTTTTTTCCATGTATTCTTTTCTCTTTCTCTTTCTCTTTCCTTCTCTCCTCTCCTCTCCTCTCCTCTCCTCTCCTCTCCTCTCCTCTCCTCTCCTCTCCTCTCCTCTCCTCTCCTCTCCTCTCCTCTCCTCTCCTCTCCTCTCCTCTCCTCTCCTCTCTTCTCTCACACTTTCTCCTCTCCTTAACCTCTACTTCATCTGTTCAATATTTGCGTGGGGTGGGGTTTGTTTTGGTTTTTTGTTCAATATTTTGTATGCTAAACAGGATTTTAGGGAGTTGAAGAATTACTCTAGGAGTGCAACAATGTGTGACAGCTTTGCTCCTAATTACTATAACTTCGTTCTTTGGGCATTGAATATAAGAATCTCCAAGATGGCATATATTTATTGGAAGTGTCAGCCAACCAGATTATAACTCTGCACGTAATTCTGATTTCCTGCTTTATACTCAAAAGGAAATGTCAGAGAAAATGAGTATGAGAATAGTATGGAAGTAAAGAAAATACTTAAACTTCATCAAAAGTTAATTCCTTATTTGTATATTAGACATTTATAACATGTTTTTCTACAAAGTTTCACTGGCAAGGGTGTTTATTTATTTTTTTATTTCTAAATTAACCATAGCTCTGCATCAGACCAATTTATTTGATAGACTTTAAGGTTGAGGAGTCAGATATGAGTATATGATTATACTGTAGGGTTGTAATATCAGACTGATATCTGTTGCAGTGAATTATCCAAAGAGCAAAAATGGCGGTACAGAGAGTTTGGCAGCTAGGTGTAGTCAAAACAACGTTTCAGGAAGGCCAGATGCTGAGGTTCTCATCTCAGCTCTTCAGTTAATTGAGAAGATTTGGACAAGTCATTTAACTTCTCAGAGCTCCATTTTCTTTTCTGCAAATTGAGGGAAATGAACGAGATGAATTCTGAGATTTTCTAGTTCTCACAACTGACACTTCTTTTGCTGTCACGGAATTCATATTTTAGTGGCAAACAGGCAAGAAGACAGACAATTATAAAATAGGGATATTGAATGCTATAGAAATAAATAAATCAAGCAGTCTGGATTGAGAAAATCAGGGGTCATATTCCATAAAAGTCCCATGAATAAGATCTCCTTTTTAAAATAAAATGTAATGTTATGGGACTAAGAGTAAAATGCTGTGGTTACAAGATGTTGAAAGAGAATTTAATTTAATGCAATAATAGTTCAGTAGGACCCCTGGAATAATACTCTTTTTAAATAAGCCCATCTATGGAATGATGCGATAATGTATAATCTGAAGACTGCAGATTGTTCAAAGCAAACAGTATTGTTTTGAATACCTAGTGGAGTACCAAAACTCACTTGATTCTTACTAGGTTTCTTTTGTTTTCTACTTTGCCTTGTTACTACTCATCTCTTATGATAAAGAATAATTTTTCTTCCTCTTCACATATTATAACAGCCTAAGAACTTTTAACTGGAGCATTATTTCTTTTTGGTATAATTGCTCAATACATGTACATCTTTTCTTGATAATTAAATAACTCATATACTAATTTAATTTGTCTCTCTCTCTCTTTTTTTCTTTTCTTTTTCCTTTTTAGCCACAGTCACAGTGGAAGTGGAGGTAAGCCACACGCCTTTAGCAGAAGTTTTTCCAAGTCTTCAACACTTTTGTGTGTATTAATGACAAAATGCTTTTGTTTGTACCTAACAAGGAGCATATTCAAGTTGTAGAATGACCCTGGACTGATACCAATGACCCTGAGCAACTCACTTTTTCTCCCAACTCTGCTATGGGTCATGGGATAACTCCACTTTCAGTGTGCCCAGGGCAGTCTTGATTTGTATGGGCCAATTGTACAGGCATAATTATACGGGCATCTTCGTTCACTTTTAGAAGTATCCTTGTTTGGATGACAATTTATATAGACACCTTAACTGTAGCTCCTGAAGACTCCTTGTCTTCTCATCAGCAAAGCAAGGGACTTTTACTAATACCTTTGCAGTGCTAACATTCTCATCTTAAAAGTCAAATTTCAAGTTTATTGTACATATTTTTTACCTATTTAAAAATTTATTGGGGTGGCACTGGTTAATAAAATTATATAGGTGTCAGGTGTACAATTCTATAATACATCATCTGTATATCATATTGTGTGTTCACCTCCCCAAGTCATGTCTCTTTCCATCACCTTTACTCTCTTCTACTTTTTCCTACTTCCCTTTTCCTCTAGTAATCACCATACTATCATCTATGTCTATAAGGGTTATATTTTTCCACTGAATCCCTTCACCTCTCTCACCCAGCCCTGTAAACCTCACTCCTCTGAAAGCCGTCAGCCTGTTCTCTACCTATGAGTCTGTTTCTGTTTTGTTTGTTAGCTCATTTTGCTCATTAGATTCCACATATGAGTGAAATCATATGGTACTTGTCCTTCTCTGACTGGCTTCTTTCATTTAGCATAATGTTCTCCAGGTCCATGCATGCTGTCACAAAGGGTAAGCCTTCTTTTTATTCTACAGCTTAGTAACATTCCATTCTGTAAATGTACCACTGCTTTTTTTATCCACTCATCTACTGATGGACACTGTGCTGCTTCCAAACTTGGCTATTGTAAATAATGCTGCAGTGAACATAGGGTTGCATATATTCTTTTGAATCAGTGTTTCAGATTTCTTCAGATATATTCTCCAAAGTGGAACTGCTGGATCATAAGGCAGTTCTATTTTTACTTTTTTGAGGAAACTCCACACTGCTTTCTATAGTGGCTGCATTCCCACCAACAGTGCACAAGGGTTCCCTTTTCTCTACATCCTTGCCCACACTTGTTGTTTGTTGATTTATATCAGATGTTATATCGGATATTAAACATTCTGACAGGTGTGAGGTGATATTTTAATGTTTTTAATTTGCATTTCTCTGTCAATTGGTGACATTGAGCATCTTTTCATATGTCTATTTGCCATCTGTATATTCTCTTTGGACAAGTGTCTATTCAGGTCTTTTATCTATTTTTTAATTAGATTGTTTGGGCTTTTTGTTTTTAGTGTTGAGTTTTATAAGTTCTTTATAAAGATATTAACCCCTCAACAGATGTGTAATTGGCAAATATGCTCTTCCTCATTATACATATTCTTGCACATAGAAGGTCCTCAATAAACATTTATTTAACAAATATTTGTCAAATACTAAGGTTCCTGAGGGTTGTAGGAAAAAAACTCAAATAAGAAAGTGTTTAACATTTAAATATTACATTGATAAAATGAAATAAATGAAAGGTTTGTTTCAGTACCATCAGTATTTACAAATTCACGTTTAATTTCCTTTGCTTTTCTTCACTTTTATCTTGATCAATAGCTTTTTCTAAATGTCTTCTCACTATTAATTAAATTTTTCTTATCACATCCTTCCTTCTCTTTTTCAACAATAAATATTTAACTCTTTTCTCTAATTTTTCTTTTCTTAATATTTACTCTACCATTTCATTTCTGGTATACAGTACCTTTTATTATTCCTCATACTTTTATTATATTTAATAAGAATTTATACATAAGAATTTATACATAAGAATTCTGTATAAAATAATCAACAGAACAATTTACTTACTATCTAAGTGAGAGTGGGAGAGTAAAAGTTTTTAATTTAAATAGTTAATATGAATGAGGGATGCTTTCTGCCATTAAATAAGGCAGATTATCAAATTTTGAGCAACTATTACATGACCAAATTCCAAAATTAACAGAAGATTTTTCCCCCCTTAATCCAAATGAAGGAATGTTCCCACCTCCCCCAGATGATGATATTTATGATGGGATTGAAGAAGAAGATGCTGATGATGGGTAAGAATAATCAGTGAATTACTTCTTTGCAAATTATTGGATTTACTGAAACTAGTTTTGCTTCCTAGTTAGAATAAATAGCAAAAAATAGTGTTCCTTATTACATTACCAAACATGATGTAAATGTTTATTCAACAACCATAATAAAGTTGTATTGTGATTCTACCACACTTCAAATAAGTGATATATTGTTTGGAAACACCTGGAAAACTATGTCAAAAGAGGTGATAAATAAAAGGGATAAAAAATTACAGGTGTTATAGTTTTTATTTTTCAAATTTTCCCTGATCATTTATCAATCAATAATTTACTTTTACAATAATCTCTGAAGTATTTATCAATTACGTGTTGTCCTTTGTTTAAGAATCATAGTTACAGGAAACCCAAAGAAATTGAGACTTGTGGCAAAGACAGTACTAAATACCTGGCCTAACCCTTTAGTTGTTTAAACTTTCAAAATGGCATATTTTAAAATTTAAGACCTATTAGTTACTTAATTTTAATCAAAAATAAAGTTAATTTCTGTTAAAATTTTATCTTGACTTGACTTACTATTTTAAAAACCAAGAGAAATCTCACCAAATAGAAAAAAATATCACTTACCTACTATTTATCAAGTAGCAACAGTATTCAAAGCTCATGACCTATAAGTCTAATAGCATCATCCTTTTTACTATAATGAGTAACTTACTGCCTGAGTGATCAATGCAGTACATTTATAACAAATCTGAATATCTACCCAATGTCTTCTTGTTCCACTGATTATTCCATTCTGATCATGCCTACATGCTCCTAAGCTCCACGCTACAGGTTGAAGAGAAGAGTAACTCATGGTCCTGGGGGATTTTGAAGATGTTAAAGGGAAAAGATGACAAAAAGAAAAGTATACGAGAGAAACCTAAAGTCTCTGAGTCAGACAATGATGAAGGTTCATCGTAAGAGTCAACCAACCAAATCCAGTGCACAATAACTACACTAATATTAAGTTAATCAAATGCTACTAATATTTTGTAACCAATAACCAAATTCTGACAGGCTTACACAATTTTAATATTATTCTAAATGTCCTCTTAGCATCATTTTCTGTCTTACCCTTAAGCTCGTGCATTTACATAAAAGGAGCATAAATTATTTCAAAACCATTATATGATTCAAAGATACACTTGTTTTCCCTACAAACATGCACAAACACACACACATACATACATGTGTACACACATACCCTCACACACTCATACTTACACACTCTTAGTAGGACTTTTTTAAAACTGCAACATCACACCTAAAAGCCCATAATTTCAATGCCACATTTTATTATATAATATTTTATATTACCTACTCCTCAAAATATACTTAAGCTTTTAAAAATTATTTTGCTAGAAATAAAGGATATAACTTGTCATTTCTTTTCTCTAAATACAGTATTTGAAGTCTTTGTAACTGTCTTCCACAATAGTGACATATTAATCATATTTCAATTATACATTTATCCTATACTAAAGTTATTCTAAATGTCTTCAGTGTGTCTAAATAAAAAATAATGCATAAATTTTCTCTTTCCATCCAAACATATCCCATTAGTATAAATTCCATGCATATAAACTTGAAAGATCTTAATTACATTATCTGGTACACGATTCAACACTTAATATATACGATACTTAAAATTATAAGTAAACACAGCAAATCTCCTCTTGATGAAGCATTGCTCAAATATAGTCTATTCTTAGAAATATAAGCAGAGATTATGTTTTCTGCTCCAATAACACAAAACCTAATTCTGATTTTGGATCGTTTGAACTAATGACCTCTCACACTTTCGTAAAACTGCACACCCTTCTTCCAGTGATATGTGTGTGCGTGTATGTGTGTGTGTGTGTGTGTATGTGTGTATTTAAAGTTTGAAAAGTAATAAAGGCAAAGGTCTTTTTCTGTTGCAACTAAATGCCACTCAATCTCAATTTCAGATCACTTACTTCTATTAATAAACTCATCCTCCTTTGTTTCAGTGGGTATGCCTCTCTTATTCACCATTCTCCTGTTGGGGGATATATATGCACATGTTTGGGAAACATAGTCATATAAAGATTTCTATGAGTTTTGTACATTTTAATTCTCCATTTCTACTCTTTGAGTCCAATAGCAAGTTTTGGCCTGAACTGTGCCACAATGAATCCAAAATACTGAGGCCATTTAATTTACTTTGATGTAATAATATGCCCAAGCCTTATAGAACAAATCTGAAAACATTGATCCAATGGCTATGAGAAAAATAAACTACTGAATGTCTTGACTCTTGATTTCTTTGGCTAACACTGGAGTTCAAAAAAATCTTTCCAAATTTCAAATTGATAGGCAGAAACTGGACTTAGTGGAGAAATGGCGGATGAGAAAGGAATGATAGTCACAGATTGATCAGCCTTTGAAAGCCTTCAGGCTGTTACTTGTTCATGTCTCTCCTAAATAAAGGACTCAGTTTCTGTGTTTATATTGGTCTGTTTACAACTGTGTTCTCATTTTCTTTCCAGTTTCCCTGCTCCTCCTAAACAATTGGGTAAGTAATAAAAATTAACTGTATATTTTACATCTCATTTCTTATAGATAGGGTAGTGGAAAATCATTGGATATAATCATGATATCTGGATTAAAGCTCTGACTGAAAATAACAAATTGTGTAACCTCCTCAAGTAATTTCACCTTGGGTGGCCACAGTTTCTCAACAATGAAATAGGATTAAGAGGAAAATTTTAAATGCTGATGATTTTTAAATAGTTTTCCCAGTGGAGACAAAGACAGGCAGGCAAGGGTGGACACCAACATTCCCCATGTTCCGCACACCACAATCTAATCACAGCTGGATATATTGGACTTCTGCATAAAAATTTCTAAAAACAAACCAGATTAGATGCCACCAGGGTCCAACATAAATTTTTTTTATATTTTAAAATGTATAATTTATGTTATATTTAAAATTTTTTCCACTGCTAAATGTAAAAGTTTCTTCTTTGTACAATTTCAATCAGCTTATTTCTTTTTACCTGTGCTGAGACAGATCTTTCAAATTCTTTTCTTAAATTTACTTGAACAAAATAAAATGTTGTCTCACGAGAATATTTAGGGGCTTTCAAAGCTTTGTTTTAATTTATAAATAAATTGAAAGAGCAAAGCAAACACAGGATAATATATTTTTCCAGGCTGTTTATCTGATTTTGTTTTCAGTTATACATTTTAAAATATATAAGGCACTAATTCAAATCAATCCATGAATAATGATGAGCTTATATCTTAATATATAATTTTCAAAACATATTCAAGAAACAACTCCACAAAGAATAGGTATAAAATGTAACAAATGTGATCAATTAAGTAAGAAATGTATTTTTTGTTTTAATTTTCTTTTGTGTTTATGTGTTCTCAGTGTATGTACATGAGATAGTAATTTTTCCTTATCTGGAAACCAATATGTCATTATTTATTATGGATTTTTCATATAGCTAAGCAAATTTTATCTTGTGAAATTAATTAACTTGAATGGATAGAAATCTCTACATATGTACAGAGAGAGGAGGATTTTTAAAGGAAATCAAACCCTTGCCACTACCAGATAACATTTAAACTTTCTATGATGCTTGTTCCTTAAAACATGTACTTAATTACTCATGTCTTCAGCTTCATTTGCTGTGGATCTTTATTAACAAGAAGTCTAAGAGAAAGAAAAGTAACTACAGATTGGAAAAGCCATTAACCAGTTAAGGTCATAGCAACTTTTCCACTAATCCTGATTCTTAATACCTGCTGGTATCAGTGTCTTATTATTAGATGTTCTTTACATTTTAAGGTGGTGCCATACCTAATATATCTAACATTATTGTAAGGTAAAAGTTTATGAGGAACAGATCAGTGAGTAAAAAAGAATGATAGATAGATAGACAGACTAGACATAGACATAAAAATAAAATTACAGTATATTTATATATCATTATAATATCCTAAATCCCAAGAATCTTGATTTCAATCTCTGTCAATGACCAGTGAGGTCAAGTTTTTGTCAGTAATCTACAAATCCTGGCATTCATTACACTTGTGAATCTTCAAATAATCTGTCACTTTTTTGTTTGTTTGTTTGTTTTTGTTTTTTCTTTGTCTTGAGAATGATCGTTACAATCACGATCGCTGTTTTTTGAGGGAAATTTAACACAGGCATCCAACGAGATGAGAATCTCTTCCCTTTAAAGAGCAGACAATGCTTCTAGAAGTAATGTACAGAGACCACAGGAGACCTTATTTCTTTGTCTTTGAAACACTAAATGCTCATATCAAAATTTAAATTAACAGCATTTCAACATTTGCTATTTTGTCTTTTGTTAGACGTGGGAGATGAAGTTTATGATGATGTTGATGCCTCTGATTACCCCTCTCCATCAGCAGAGATGAGGTAATTAAAATGTTCTCAGTATAATGAAGTAATGAAAATCAGACTGCTCAAGATAATTAGTCAAACTCCGATGGGGTGTGAATCTACTGTGTGAGATCCTGTTTGCTCTTTCTTCTCCCTGATCCCAGCTCTAACTTCTGCCAGGTTCATGAGAGGGTAATCTTGATCCTCCTCTGGTCTCCCTCTCCTCCCTCACCTTTTCCCTTGCCCTCTCCTCTCCCCGTGGTCCTGCATATTGTCCCCTGATTATCCTTTACTCTGTGACTCACTGATTTCTGCATTCATTTGTTCATTTGTTCGTTCATTCATTCATTCATTCATTCATTCATTTGTTCACTGGGAAAATATTGAGGGCCTGACAACAACTGATCTCACTGATTCATTTCCTCCCTTTATTTTATTCTTTTTCCAAAACCATTTTGTCTGGAATAGTCTCCTTAGTTTATACGTCGGCCTTCACCCACCTTGTTTAAGCCTCTTCTATTCTCCACAGGGAGGCTTTTTCCTTTTATGAAAACCAAGAAGATTTGCTCTTTAACAGAACTTCTTGTGTGTCTTTTTTTCAAAAAGCATCAGTTTCTCAAAAGTTCCATTCAAATTAAAGGAAAAAAGAACAGTAAACAGTGAATAGAGACATTCTTTGACTCACATGAAGTTTCCATTTAATTTTAGCTTACAATTGTAAGAAAATCTAATATCACTTAATATAAAAAGTGTACCTTTTGAAAACTCTTGAAATAAAAAAGAATATGATAGGCTTCTTTGTTTATAGTTCAGTAAGCATGTGAAATGATCTGACACACAGTGTATAAAAGCAACCACCTCTTTAGCTTTCTCAAGGAAAAAAAGGAGGGGGATAAAAAGATCCTGGACTTGATTATTTGAAGGATGAAAGTAACGTAAGTGGAATACAATAAATGATGTCTTCTTAGCAATACTGGTAAAAATGTGTAAATAAACTTGAAGTACAGTGTATTTTTTAAAATCAAGATTGTTAAACTAATTTTACTGAACAAGAGACAGTACCAAGATTAATGAAATCAAAGGGAAATATGGTGTCATTTATCTATGAACATCAAGTTCAATGGGCGAAACAAACAAGGAAGATGAAAGGACACTCATTCTCCTTTTTTCAGTCCTCCATGGATGGAAAATCTAATCTTCAGTAATATTTTAAGTTTTAATATTCCTCACCATTGGGAAACCGCTTCTATCCCTGTCAGTTTTTAATGCATTTTTCTATTTTATATTACTGTGGAAATGCCACTACGTTCCATAAAATAGCTCTCTAGGAACCCAGTCACACATTGGCCCTTTTCTTCAAGCACAATAAACCCTAGCTGATTAAACTTAATGTGATATGTAACAGTTTTTGTACTGGTTGGCTTATTTTCAGAGCTTGAAACAATTTCATGGTCTCTAACAGAGTATTCTATCTTTAAATAAATTTCAATAGATTCTTTTCAAAGACAGCTTGTGGGGAATTTCTAACTTTCATGTATATTCTGATAATTCCATGGTGCTGATCAGGGATTACAATTTCACTACTGCCCTGAGTACCACAGGGTAAGAGATTCTTGGGGAGGAGGCAGTAGCTGTGCTGACTCATCTCACGGGGAATGAACTAAATTCTAAGATTCAAAATTTAAGAATCAACACTTTAAATAAATCAGTTATAAACAAAATTTTATCTTAGGTCATCTAAATAAAAATTAATAGTGTTTAAAATGTTTCATTATTCACAAATATTCTGATTTTTTAAATCCCTTCAGCAAAGATCCATAGCCTTTCCATAATATTCATGTTTAACCCTAGCAAATGGTTCTCCACTTTGGCTACAAATTACTGGCATGGGAGAAGCTTTTAAAATATGTAAGTACATGGACCCCACTTAGTCTAATTATTTAAAATTTAAAATTAATTTAATGTAATCAGAAATACTGGGAATTCGGCCAAGGCAATGCTATTTTTAAAAAGCTTACCAGGGCCCTGGCCGGTTGGCTCAGCGGTAGAGCGTCGGCCTGGCGTGCAGGAGTCCTGGGTTCGATTCCGGCCAGGGCACACAGGAGAGGCGCCCATTTGCTTCTCCACCCCTCCCCCTCTCCTTCCTCTCTGTCTCTCTCTTCCCCTCCCGCAGCCGAGGCTCCATTGGAGCAAAGATGGCCCGGGCGCTGGGGATGGCTCTGGGGCCTCTGCCTCAGGTGCTAGAATGGCTCTGGATGCAACAGTGCGACGCCCCAGAGGGGCAAAGCATCGCCCCCTGGTGGGCATGCCGGGTGGATCCCGGTCGGGCGCATGCAGGAGTCTGTCTGACTGCCTTCCCGTTTCCAGCTTCGGAAAAATGAAAAATAAATAAAAAATAAAAAAATAAAATAAAAAGCTTACCAGGTGATCCTGTATGTTACCAAGCTGGAGAATCACTTTCTTAAGTTTATTGATCTCTTAAAACAATTAGCTTTTAGTCAAATTGGTATCTATGACATCCCACGCTGGCTCTACTTTCAGTAGATATGAAAAAACTAACATATAAATAAATATTTTAAGTGATGAAAATTCATTTTTTAAAAAGTGTGGGTTTCTTTTCTAAAAGCCTTTTCTATGACGGTGGCCAATTCCTTTAACTATCTAGGAGGGGATAAAAAATGTAAAAAGTTCAAGAATAGGTTGAATCATAAGAAAGTGCTAATATGTGACCATGTGTAAACTATACATCAATGACTTTATATGATTCAACATAATAGACCCATTTTAACTAATAATCTGCAGTCTCTTTAAGAACGTCTTCTGCATTATGAAATATCGTCATTTATTACAATAACTGTACTGGATTTCTAAAGAAAAGAATTAATTAAAAACAAAACTTTAATGTTATAAGTAAAGTTTCTATTCTACATTATCTTTTTATACTTTTTAAACTGTTGTTTTACATGTGTTCTGCCTTCCTAGTCAAGGGGTCAAGGACAAAACAGAAGAGAAAGACCCTAAGAAGCTAAAAAAGCAGGAAAAAGACTTCAGGAAAAAATTTAAAGTATGTCATGTTTAAATATCATATCAAGTTCAAAATGTTAATGAAAAAAATCCTACAATTTTTAAGTTCCAAAATGCATATTTTAAAAGTGTAATTATCAATATTAGAGTTGTCCATCAAAACTCCTTCATTTTCTACAAAATTTATTTTAGGTTTAAATTTATTTTTATAGCAAATTAAGCAAACTCACAAATGCATACTATATATATATACTGAAATAATCATCTTAATTTAGCTGTCCTTTGAACTTTTGGATTACCTAGGAGGTAATCTAAAAATAGAACAGATTAAATAGATGTGATATACAGTATACACAATGTAATATTATTCAGCCACGGGGAAAAAAAGGAAGGAAATCTTGCCATTTGTGACAATGAAGATGGACTTTGGGGACACTATACTAAGTGAAATAAACCAGACAGAGGAAGACAAATAGTAATATATGATCTCACTTAAATGTGAAATCTAAAAAAGCCAAACTCATAGAAACAGAGGAGAAGGAGAGTTTGCCAGAGCCTGGAGGGGTGGGGGAAGGGGGGAACCATTGGTCAAACTTTCAGTTGTAAGATGAGTAAGTTTTAGGGATTTAATGTACAGCGTGGAGATTGCAGCCTGCGATACTGTATTCTGAACTTGAAAGTTTCTAAAAGAATAAATTGTAAATCTTAAATGTTCTCACCACAAAAAAGGAATGGCAATTATGTGAGGTCACAGAGGTGTTAGATAAATACAGTGGTAATGGTTTTGAAATATACGAGTGCATGAAAGTAACAAATGTACACCTTAAACTTTTAAAACAAATTTTTATTTGAAAAATAGATATTTATAGGTTGGTGAAGTTACACATGATTTTTTTCCAAAACACTTTTCTTTAGTGTTTTTACATTATCTTTTAAAAACAAGAAACTATTTATTTAGCAAAGACTTTCTTCATAAATATGTCAATCAATGAATTACTTGAATAATATGTGTCAATAAATACTGTATTTAAAATTTTTTTTCAGTATGATGGTGAAATTAGAGTCCTGTATTCAACCACAGTTGTCCCAGCCTTAACTTCTAAAAAGTGGGGGAACAGAGATCTGCCGTTGAAGCCTGGTGAATCTCTTGATGTCATACAAAACACGGATGACACAAAAGTTCTTTGCAGGAATGAGGAAGGAAAATGTAAGTCACTGACTACTCTAGCAAGATATACCCTCTAGAGTTTACCAACCAAACAAGGGTCAGTAATCATTCCTGTTTTTATTAACTCTTTCATTCTATGCTATGTGAATTATGGAGAACATTAAGAAATTTTGCTGTGTTGCAATCAATGTATTGGTTTTCGTCCCTTTTCATTTCCTACCTGCTATATTTCACACTGCAGTGCCAGATTTGTGCTTCTCAAAACGAGGCCCCACAGACACCCAGCATTAGGAGACCCATGTGCGTGTATTAAAATTGCAGCTGCCTGGACTCACCCTTAGAGGTGTGAGCTCTAAGGGGTCAGAAAGAATCTGCACTCATAACTCTTCCCTAGCTGATTCTAATGCACACTAAAATAAGAACCACAGTGCAGAAGGAATGAGAGGTATTAGCTCTGGCCTGGTTTTGAAATTATATAGCGTATGTCACACCTAGAATTTCCATTTCTCTTCCTTGCAAATTCACTTGTTTTTATTTCCTTTTTGGACACACTTAACATGGCATACTATTCCAAGTGAATACAAGAACAGTCTTTGTCCTCTGACTCTGTTAGCTATTAAAGCAGGCAGATGGATACGTTTTTGTCAAATTTTAAAAAGGAAGCTTATTTAATATCAAGTAGAGGAAAGAGTAATTCAAAATTATGTTGTCCTATATTTAAAATTGGATCTTCAGCACGGCCGCCACGGATCAGCTAGCTGCTAGGCTAGTCTGCCTGGAAAACCCTGGCTCCGGGGTTGGATTTTAATGACAGGAAGGTGACTCAGGATCAGGAACTGAAATGAAGCTTTAAGAACAAACCCAGTGACTCAAGGGTGGGGGGAACGGATCTCAAGTTATCATGGAGGAGGTGTGGTTGGCTTTTAAAAGAAGAGAAAGGAATGTGGGTGCAGAGGCTAGAAAGTCAGGGTGTGTGGTATTAAGATTCGAAGCTTAATAGAGAGAAAATGAAAACAGACCTCCAGGAAAGAAGGAAAACCCTTTCAAACTAGTATTTGTGAGGATGTAGCCCAGGGAATAGCCTTTAATGCAGAAACACAGTAAGAATTAAAAGGCCATCAAAAATATTTAAAATGTTCAAAAATGTTTAATTATTAAATAGGTTATGACGAATATATCTAACTGCATATTTTACATGATGATCATGATAATAACAATATGAGGAAATTCTCAGGACACAATAGCAAGAGAAAGAAGTTTGCTTTATGTGGTATAGGATTTGCAGGCATGTTAAAAATTTTGTAAATTAAAAAACTAAAATGCAAATAATGGCTAATTAAGTTGATAGGGTCTCAGTAATATGTTTGCTTTATTCTTCTATCCAAATTCTTTTACACATTTCACAGCAGAGATCTGTCCTAATACTTGTGATGCATACCTGTCCCCCATGCACACGCTCCAGACACACCTTGCCCTTGGTATGGTTGGAGAGGCTCATGCTGTGCTGTTCTGAGACTCCAGTCTTTAGCAATAAATCCCAGTTGGAGCAATGCCCCTGGATGTCAAAATACACACACATCACATGGAAACTTGTTATCTACGCAGATTCTAATTCAGTAGGTCTGAGGTAAGGTGTGACATTCTGCATCTTACCAGGCTCCCAGGTAATTGACGCCACTGGTCCATGGAACACACTCTGGGTAACAAGGATGTAGATGACCTCATCAACAAACATGAATAGGTATAGATATAGGTGAGCAGCAGCAATAGATAAATTCAGAAGAGATGCCTATCTTCCTTAGGGACCAGGGAACTTTTAGAATGAAGAAGAGCAGTAGCCATTCAGAGATTTTGTAATCTGCTATCATTTCTTTTTGGACATCAATAATTCTAAGTATTGTTGTTAATACTGGAGGGCTCCTGTCCTCTTGAAATTTATCATCTTTTAAAAATGAAAGGTAGAGACATTACATAAAATTCTGGTAGATTACACTCAAGGATTCCATGAACCTTTTGTCATGTTTTCTCTGGCGCAGTACCAACCTACTTGTCAATTCTTAGGTGATTTGAGGTCCATCTCAAACAGGATGGAAACCAGATGATTACATCAGTAGCATGTGTGTACCTTTTGTTTTTAAAGGCTTCTTTGGATTGGACTTTGTCTTCCTTTGGCTTCTCCATGTGAGAGCTGATTCTGGGAAACATCTATAAGCTAGAAGAAGTAGGCAGGGAAGAGTCTTAGCCAGTAAAGCCTTATTCTTGAAAAAGTTACCACTTGGATAACTGAAGCTTAATCTAAGTGGGGAACTTAGAGTGGCAGTGATCCCTGCCAGTGGGAAACAAATTGTGATATTTATACAACTGTTATTTTTCAGGAGTTAAAGCCAACTCCTGGGCAGGTGGCAAGTCATTCAGGGTACTGAGAAAGTTGACAAAGAGAGTTCTGGAAACTAGAGAAGAGCCATTGGTAAAACGTTAAAAACACGAGTGCTGTCCGTTGAAAACTGAGTCAAAAGGCACTAAAATGGTAAAGGTGAAGGAATGTGGGAAGGAGAATGTGTTACTGCCTTTCAAAATAAGTACTAGTTCAAGATTGAATCATTATATCTGCCTAATTTTACTTTTATTTTTCCTCCTGCTCTTCTTAAATTTTCTAAACTTCCTGTTTATTCCTTCCTTAAACTGTACTTCTTAATTTTCTAAATTTATTACCAATTCTACACATCCCTCTATAGATTTGGGGGCAGTTATTATATAGATTTAACCCTCCCTCACCTAGATTACTGCAATAATGTTTTGAACATGTCTGCTTTGCCCTTACTCTCAACTAATCTACTCACCATGCTGTGACTCAAATATTATTTTTAAAACATAAAGTCTCTAAGCCAATATTGAAAACCCTTTCTGATCTAGCCACACCTTCATCAGCTATTTCCCATCTGCAACTGATACCCCAGAATTACAAACGACTTATTTGTCATTCCCTCGATGACTTATGCTATTTCATCCTTCGCTATTTTATTGTACTTGGAATGCCCATAATTGTCTATTAAAAATTACCCAGCTGTCACCTAAAATTAGAAACACAACCACTCCATTCTTCCCAGCTGCCCATCACAATTAATATCTCCTCTGCTCCACCACGCTACGACTTTTGTTGCTGTAGTTGCCTTACTGTTTTGGCAACCTATTATTCTTATTAAATCCTGAGCTTGAGAGTAGCTTCAATGAAATGTTTGCAGCTTTGTTATGCCAGCACATTCTACAGTTTCTGGCACCTTGCTGAGGGCTTGCTGAATTGAATTTGGCAATATGGTGACTGCAATTGGACATAGAGACACTTACAGGAGAAGGTCTGTTGGATACTTTGGTTAGAAACCAGAAGTTCTCTTTCTCAGCTTTAATAATGTGTTTCACTTGTATATCATTTGGGAGGCTCCACATCTTTCAGTTCCTTATTTCCATCCATATCTTCTAGTTACCAGCAAAGGCATTTACAATGCAACTCCCTGGTGACTAACATTTTCTTTACTCTGTATTCTTCTGTAGTTTCTCAAAGGAAAGACAACCTAGTTTACTTGCACCTAAGGTTGGTAAAGATAGAAACTAGAGGCAAAAGCTGTAACAGTAATCCCTTCCTGTTGTGGAGTGGAGGACAAGCTACTCTTTCAGGCACTTTCACACCTGATCAAGTGTCACCTTCTGAGCTGGGAAGCCCATACTGCAGAGGTGTTGAGATTGGAAGGAGATATTTCCGGCACAGTCCCAAATGTTTAGAATTTGTCTCTAGTATTTGTACATATGCCACAATTCAGCGTCCCATAAGCTGTAAGTTTTCCCATCTCTTGTCATTGGAGAAAAAAATTTCTACAAAAATATGCAATGAGACATGAGCTGAGTTCTTTGTGGCTAAAATGTCCTCCATTTCCTTTGGGCATCAAAGAAAGGGAGAGTTTAAAGGTGCTTTAAATTTTGCCAAATCTAGCTGATCATTTCTTTGCTTCAGTGAGTTTTTTTTTCAGTTTTAAAACACGTGCTCACTGAAGAAAAAACTTTTAATTCAGAAATTTGAAGTCTCATCCTGATTTGAAGCTTCAGAAATGAGAGAGAACATTTTATAAAACTAAAATAATGCTATAATAATTTATATTCAGTATTACACACTGCACTTTGTTTTTCCTTTTTATTATATTATGAGCATTTTCCCTTGAAATTGGACATTGTTTTACTTGCCTGGGTTAATCTGTGCAATATAATTTTATTGTTTTGTAAACTGCATGAGGCCAAATTGAATAAATTTAACTTTATATCTGTACTTGCTCAAAACAAATGGAGTGATAAGGATGTAAGAAGTCATTTTTATCAAGTAAAAAAATGAAAATATTAGAATGAAGATAGTTTCCATTTTCGAAAGATAGTTTTGTATTTCCTAAGTAATTTCATGTTCACAACACCCCTCTGCAAGGAGAGTCATTATTCCTGGGACACATCTGCTCTGTAGCAAGCAAATGTTTGCTGGGGACATTAACTGGCACATACAGGGGGTGGGTGTGACTTTCTTAACTAGCTCTAACTCACCACATATTTAAAAACATTTGTTTCAAACCACTGTGTTCTGCTTTCTGAATGTGAAGTTTCCAAATACAGCGGTACCTTGAGATACGAACAGACCAACATATGAAATTTTTAAGATACAAGCTGCAACTCAGTCCGTATTTTTGTTCGAGGTCTGAGCGAAATTTCGAGACATGAGTGGTGATTCGGGAAGCTGCCGCTAGTTGGCACATTGGCGCATGGGTCCAGTATCGGCAGTTTGATATACAAGTTGACTGACTTACGAGCTCGGTTACAGAACAAATTAAATTCATATCTCAAGGTACCACTGTGTAATAATTTCATTTTATGTGTGAGAATAATTTCCAAAACCCACAATATTATAGGGCTCACTACACATGACAGTCCTTCTACACAGTATAGAACCATAAGGCGTCTTTTTTATTAATTTTACTTGTTGGTATTTTTCATTATCATTTCCTCATGATGGATGCACGTGAAATGTTTGAGCAAGAGAGTATTGTGCTGCTATAAAAAAATTATTTCTAGGAACTATAATGGAGGGATTATATAAAAATTCATAGCAAGTCACTTGTTTTGACATTGCCATGAATCATGCTTTTAACAGAATGAAGTTTCAGCAAAGGTTTTTAATTGTACTAGATAGCAAAATTCTGCTGTATTAAAAGTCATTAATGCTGTAAAGATGCTATTGAATAGTCATTGTATAGCTAATGAACCCCCAATCATCACATCATTTCAAGGGACTAAAATAGAGCAGCACAGCACCACCCCTCACTTAATCTCCGTGATACATTTTTCCTAAAAAACATTCCCAATTGTTGAGGTTTATGCAGCAAACACACAACAATGAAAATGGAGCATCCAACAAAAGAGAATGCTACTCCTCAGAATTCTTGAATGGGCAAGTGAAGGAGGAAACGCGGCAGGGCTTTGTGATCCTAAGAGAATATAATTTTTAATACTTTATTTTGCGAAGTTAGATAATGAAGCTGTATATCAGGAGTTAATTAACTTTGGTCATGTACAACATGTTTTAGTGCTTAATTATAGGTAATGTTTTATCCAGGGCTACACAATTTTACCATAATTGAATCTTTAAAAGTAGATTACCTAATAACATAAGAAAATAAGAACCCTTCATTTCTAAAAATCATGATTGTATTCTCTTTGTTTTTATCTTTATTACTCTTAATTTTCTAAAGACTGTTCTAAAACCAGAAATATATTTGATGTCAGAATACTTCCAGTCTCTGACACCACTTTATAATTTCTTATACATTTCATTGATTTTCTGTCTTTTAATTTTAATTCAGGGAGTCTATAAAGCCCCAACAACTCACAATGAGATTGATGCAATTGTTAAAAGCTTCAGTCCATATAAGTCCTTATTTTTAAATTATTAACTTAAACATGAATGTATCATGAGAACACTTACAGTTATAGTGTTTTATTTTCCAGTTTAAGGAAAAATTCAAAATGAAAATAAAACCACAAATTTTAACTAATAAAAAAAAGTTTGTGACTCTTACTGCCTATAGAGAACTGTTCACATTTTATTTTGCCCCCAGACATACATACAGAAAAAGACAGATTTCAGTTATTGGAGCCTGACACAAAACCATAATTAATTCTGAAACCTTTTTATTTGTACTAATACTCTCTTTTGAGAGACACACATGAAATGAATTTGTTAGAGATGAGTTTATCTCCCTTTAAAAATTGTTTTAAATTATGATATATACCCTAATTGTTTAAAGTCTGTTTAATGTAAAGAGAAGGGAGAAACTGTGGTATCAAAGACTACTCCAGGATCATAAATATTAATTTTAGATATTCTCACATTAATAACTTTTGCTTTGACTGAAATAAAAAGAAAGGTATAAAATGGTCTAATTTTTCATACTCTGAATAAAATATTACTTTACTGTGTGCTTTTATTATCTTGAAACACGCTTCAGTGCTTTCATACTACAGGAATTCAAAGATAACCTTCTTTCCTTTTCAAGTATAATTCTTTTTAAAGTATGATTCTTTTTTCTTCTTCTTCTTCTTTTCCAAGTTAGAGGAGGGGAGATAGAGAGACAAACTCACACATGCACCCAGACCGGGATCCACCTGGCAACCCCCATCTTGGCCCAATGCTCTGCCCATCTTGGGGAAATGCTCGCAATTGAGCTATTTTTAGCACCTGAGTTGGAGGCTCCATGGAGCCATCCTCAGCACCAAGGGCTGATGCACTTGAACCAATTGAGCCATGGCTGCGGGAAGGGAAGAGGGAGAGAGGTGGGTAGGGGTGGTGTGGAAAAGCAGATGTGGTCACTTCTCCTGTGTGCCCTGATTGAGAATCGAACCCCAGACATCCACATGCTGAGCCAACCCTCTACCACTGAGCCAACCAACCAGGGCCAATCCTAACTTTTAAAAATATATTTTTGTATGTTAAATCAGCAGTAACATGACATCAATATGTTTACATAAGTTTATCACTTGTATAAATCTTTGCTTGTGAGTTTCCTGGTCTATAATTTTTTACACATTTACTTTGAATTAGAACCCAAACAATATCTAATATGGACCAAAACCAATATATTGACTAAATGAAACAAGTGACTTAGAGACTGTGCTGACAAGGCAATAAATGGTACTAATCTCCAGCATACAATAGAGTTTAGGCAGTAACAGTAGGCTAATCACTTTAAAGTTTAGTAATATGAATTGGATGTCAACAGACTTTTTTTTCTAAGGGTATTTTTACAATATGAAGGACAAACATAAGGTGCTTTAACAAGTTGTTTTGCTTCCTTGCATAAAATACCATCTATTTCCTACTTAACCGGGGGAATGACTAGACTCCACAGCATGTGTTCTTCTGTGGTGATTTGTTCCATGAAAGATGAAAATGCAACTATTGAGACTGTGAGATGGCAAAAGCAGTTAAGGAAGATCTTCCACAATGAATATCTGAGCGCTATGTTGAGACCATTTAGAATGCTCCGTCCCCCAAGTAGCCACTAGATAGCTGGCATCTAAAAGCAGTCCTGGTTTGGCCCAATATTATAAAATATGAAGTGTTAATTAAGCCTTAGATATGGTAGTATTTAAAATACCAACCTATGAACTACTTTTGTAATTGAATGCTATGCTTACTAAACTCTTTCTAAAATGGGTCCCGTGGGTGACACCTTAAGAAATGGGATAGTAAGTGGAGGGGAAGAGACATGTAAGAGAGAAATAGAAAAGTCAGAGAGAAAAGAAGAAAGGAAGGAGAGAAAAGTGGACACAAGAAAAATGAATCCTATTTGAAGATAGATATAATTATTCAATATATTATGGTATATTATATTAATATTCAACTCTATTTCAATTTCTTAAAAGAAATAGTAAAGATTTTTCAAGACTATCATAATAAAATTGATTTTCTTTTTTCTTCATAGATGGTTATGTTCTTCGGAGTTATTTGGTGGACAAGTAAGTTCATTTCCTTCTATTATTATACTTGTATAAGAATTTTATGCTTTGCTTTCAAAAAGAGTCTTAATATCACTTAAATAACATCTACTGAACTTTCATACTAATGTTAGTACCCATAATAAAGTTTTTATAAAGTGTCACTTTTTCATTTATTTATTTATTTATTTTTTGTATTTTTCTGAAGTTAGAAACGGGAGGCAGTCAGACAGACTCCCGCATGCACCCAACCAGGATCCACCCAGCATGCCCACCAGGGGGCGATGATCTGCCCATCTGGGGCGTTGCTCTGTTGCAACCAGAGCCATTCTAGCGCCTCACGGAGCTGTCCTCAGCGCCCGGGCAAACTTTGCTCCAGTGGAGCCTTGGCTGCTGGAGGGGAAGAGAGAGACAGAGAGGAAGGAGAGGGGGAGGGGTGGAGAAGCAGATGGGTGCTTCTCCTGTGTGCCCTGGCCAGGAACCGAACCCAGGACTGCCGCATGCCAGGCTGATGCTCTACCACTGAGCCAACCGGCCAGGGCCTAAAGTGTCACTTTAAATAGACAAGAATCCCTTCTCATTTATCATTATACAGTTTATAGTTTTATATCTTTATTGGAGACAGACATTGCAAACATTGGAGACAGACAGGTCAAAGCCACTAACACTTTCATTAATACTTTTCATTTCACTTGCTGATTAATGCAGTTGGTTGAATCAAATTAATCAGGGACCAATTATTGTCTACACAGTACGTGTTAATATCACTTATTAACAGTTTATAGTTCAACCCTTCATTAAGGACGTTTCTGTACTCATAGCAGACATAGTAGAGTATTAAGTTGTTTTTTTTGAAGGCAGGCCAGAAAAAAGATAGCAGTCAATGATTCTTTTTTTCTTATGAATAAAATGTTGTCATAGCCTGGTAGCAGTGTGCTATTAGAGTCCCCCGAAACATTATGAGATTCTGTTCCAAGTAAACCAGTGCAAGAAATGAACTCGATTATCAGGTTACATCATATTGCAATACCAAGATTTACAGAATTCAGCATAATAAAAACAATGAAGAAGAATTCACAGAGTGTATCAATAAACAACCTGACGCCAGTCAGAAAGAAACAAATCAATGTTAAGGGCTCTGTCCACAAACTAGTCTAGAGTCAAAAGAAAAATAATCATAATACTTTTATTTTCCTCAGAAAATTAATCATGGTGCTGGCATGAGGCTTATCAATAGGTTTCATTCTGTAAAAGATACAAATTTCAAGGAAAGAATATGTGATAAATAATAGAACAACATCTTCCCCAGTGACTATTAAGGATGGTTAGAGAATTTTAAAAGTTTGCTCTCTAAGGAATCATTGGTTTACCACCTACTGAAGTGTAATACTTCATAAATATTTTTTGGATGAATAATAGGAAAATCTGTCCTCTTTGCATTTGTACCAGAGTCCAATAGTCCAATAGCCGAAGCCTCCCTCAATCTCAGAGAAAGGATCCAAACAGAAGACATAGGGAGCTCAGAGCACCTGCCACAGCTGGCAGCAGTCTGGAGGGCCCGCGGCTGGTGCAGGATGAGCACAGAGCCAGTAGAGGCACCAGACGTGGGTCTGGTCTAAGTGACAGTCACCTTGCATTTCTGGGCTTTGAAACTGTACCCTATGTTTCAATGCTATCTTAATATTTATAATACTTTTTATTATAATTATGTGTATATCATTTTTTCCTCCATTCGATTATAAGCTTCTTGAAATCAGAGCTTGTGTCTTACTCATATGTATATCCCTGGTACAGAGGAGGCACTCAGTCTGTGTGCAGAATGGAATATATCACAAAGATTCAAGGCCATGTAAAACCTAAAATGTGTAAAAAAAAAATAGCCAGAACTATTATTATGAACTCTGCTTATCACCATAAATACTTTTAGTATTATATAATGTAAGAATCACCATACTAACTATGTCCTGGTTACTGATTTTATGGCTAATATTTATATTTTTTATAATTAATATTTATAAGTCAAATTAGAAACATGCAAAAATGATGCATCCATTTCTGATTTCAAATGTTACTGTATTTCAGTCAACATTTGAAGTTCACCTGAAAGAATAAATCTGATATTAATAAATATAATGAATCTGTTACAATTTTTGATGAGAATCCCCAGTGGTTCTAATACTCCATGGTTTTTCAATTTGTTTACTTTAGCAAACACTTCTTCCCGAGCTCAGCTGTGTGCCAGGCTCACTGCTGGGTCTCAGGATGAGTCAGGCACAGTCTGCTCTTGAGGCATGTTTCTATTATTCTATGTTGATGATAGTCGGAAACAAATTGGGGGGGCCTGGGGGAGGGAGGAATGAAGCAGAGGATTAGATTAAGCCAATGAAAGAAGATGCAGATAAATATGAAATTTCTTTCCACTTCTAAGTGCATAGTAACTTCTCACCCTTGTAATTAAGATTTAAAATTAAGTTAAAAACTAAAATCTTTATAAAGCTCAAAAAATGCTTTGTGTCATGCAAAATATCATTAACCTTTTAATCTTGCTTTAATGCTAAGAAGATATTTTCTTTAAAGTAAAATTTATTTTCTACATTTATAGTGATGGAGAGATCTATGATGATATTGCTGATGGTAAGTTTCCCATGGCACCAACCACAGAGATATGAAACAGTGAATTTATTGTTCCTACAAATACTAAAAACAGCTTGCTGGATTAGTTAGGACCTTCCAAGATGATCAGAACTTGAATTGCTTGAAAATGTTAGAAAAGATAAATGTGCTCATGTAACAAAAAAAATTATTTTTGTATGACTAGGAAATCAAGGAAGAATCATTTATTTTCTTTGAAAACAGAAGTATGAAAATATTTGGTGAAATTTTATGATACTATGAATCTTAAGAATTGCTTTTACCCACAAAGAAATGTGTACCTGGTACTTATGTCATAACCTATAATACTACTAGTATTCCCTAAGCATTATGTATTCCTAAATTATGATCTAAAAAATTAATCACTGACATAAAAGTGTTTTGTTTATTCTTAAGCATAGTGCCTTTAGTCCCTTATTAAACTTATTCTTACTGATATTTAATATTTCAAACTCATTCAGAATGACTACCACAACATACATGTAATTTATGCCAAATAAGATAAAATAATCTTGAGTCTCATTTTGATAGAGAATAAATTTGTCCATAAACTTTATTGGAATTGAATACAGAACAATAAATGTTATAAATACACAGACTTTCATGTAACTACTTTTTTATAAAATGAGCCAGTTTTAATTTTTGAAATCCTAAATGAAGAATATATGAATTACCTATATATCCAAGCATGGAACACTCCAGGGCATGTGTTTTTGCATAACCATAATTACATTTGTATTTTTTTTCTTTCAGGTTGCATCTATGACAATGATTAGCCGTCATTTGGCCATCTGCTATGTTCAATGGACACCAATACAAAGTCTGGGTTTTAATTGGCAAATGTTATTGATTCCCATAGAAAACAAATGCACAAAACTACTTACTGTCATTTGTTATAAATTCTGATTATTTTCATAAAGTTTGAATATTTTGGACTTAGAAAATGACCTCTCTGCTTAATCAACTTGTTGGAAGACTATGTCAATGACATGTAAAAATTACTAATTATCCTGTTTTTGTCTCAGCTAAAATTATGAAGGCACTTGTTTTAGACCATCAATAAAAACTCCCCTCCCCCCAAAAAAATTTGAGAAGAAATGATTATGTTGTCTAAAGGAATATAAGGAAGAACAATGAAAAAATATTTTTAAAAGGAAGTTTTACATCATCCACAAGAAGAAAACTGTTTGCGCCTCTGATTGTGACTATATCTTACATTCTTTATTCAAAATATCTGTCTTTAAAAAGGTTGAGCTGTCTTCACTTTTGCTGGTGGGATAAATGTTTCTTGAAAACTATAGTAGTAGCAGAACTTTTGTATAAAGTTTGTCCCTATTTGCTAACTGTGAATATGTGTTAATTATTTGATAAGAATGTATGCATTTTGGTATGCACACCTAGGATTAAATCTGTAGAAGAATCTCGAGTTTTTTGTTTTTGGTTTTGTTTTCTTGCAGGTTCATATGTTAACAGTTTAATTCTGGATTCTGTTCAAAGTATTGTTGTAACTGGAGGAAAAAATGGATGAGGATTACCCTAAAATTATACAGAATGGAATTTGGACTTCGAAATTAGCCTTTTTTGGTACATCTTTACTATGAAGACTTTCTTAAAAGATTTTGTTTTTGTTTTTCAGTTAGTTACCTCTATGAAACTTTTTTGAAAACCATTTACTGGAAAGTTGGCCAGCAGAGGGAGTACAAATTAATAAACTCTAGTGTTTGTATTAGGGTGTTCCTACTCCCAAAGCAACCCATTAACAAAATGTGAAGCATTGGGTCCCAGATGCTAAGAACACTAAACACCATGATACAAAAAATAGCTTCTAACATCCAAGAAAATAGCTTCTGAAGAATGACCCCAATGAACTGAAATAATTTCAAATGCTTGTAAGGGACATCAAAGTCGTGTGTGGGTAAAGTGGGATTTCCATTAGATGCATTGAAACTGGAAAGTAGAACATTAACTTTTATTGTTCAATATCTAGATTCTGGAAGTGTGAGGCCCCCAAATGAGAAGCTACTGTTCTCAAAGATCCCTACCAATTATGGAATACTTTTATGCCTACTTTTTGATAGGAAAATCAGTCTATACTAGCACATGAATTTAATACCAGATAAAATTATATGGTCCAGAATGGTTTCTGTTTGTTAAATTTGATAACAAATATACATACTACATTCACAGCATATTACCAGTTATTTTTTTCTGATTGAATAGTATAAATTAAATAGAGTATTAGTTTTTTAAATTACAAATTAGATCAAGGGAATATTTAGCATTTTGGTTTATAAACCAAGAAATAGACACACCTGCCTATGAAAGATTAATGTAATAGATAATGATCTTAATATAAAATAAATATTTGAAATATTAATTTTAATATACTATATATTATTTCTGTTATAGTTTTATGTATGGAATTGTGTCATGTAAGAAGAGCAGCAAATAAATAATATTGAATACCTTAGCGCAGTGGTCCCCAACCCCCGGAACGCGGACCGGTACCGGTCCGTGGGCCATTTGGTACCAGTCCACAGAGAAAGAATAAATAACTTACATTATTTCCGTTTTATTTATATTTAAGTCTGAATGGTGTTTTATTTTTTTAAAATGACCAGATTCCTTCTATTACATCTGTCTAAGACTCACTCTTGACGCTTGTCTTGGTCACATGATACATTTATCCGTCCCACCCTAAAGGCTGGTCCGTGAAAATATTTTCTGACATTAAACCGGTCCGTGGCCCAAAAAAGGTTGGGGACCACTGCCTTAACAGACAAGTTTGCCTCAGATCAAGGCCATCCGCCTTTCTCTCCTGTGACTTGACACCATGTCTATAAGAGTCTTTTTCTGAGCCTTCTGCTGCCTCTCTTTGCTTCTGCCTTAGTGGATGAGGTACCTCCTGTACAAGACCAAACCTTCCGTCAGTGTTCTTGATATTTTGCCTCTTACTTTGTGGTGAAATTTGAGATAACCAGTGCAGTTTTCTTCAACTTCCAACGGCGTTCATCCTTAACCCCATATCCAAACACTAGCTTAGAGAATAAGATACCAGTTCCCAGATTCAAAGCCACAACTTATTTCTTCTGCTTGCCTGCTCTGGAGTTTTCTTCCTCCACAATTAATTCATTCTCTTTCCTTTTCTCAATCTCTCTCTCTCTCTCTTTCTCTCTCCCTGTCTCTCTCTCTCACAGCCTCTCTATCCATTTTTTCTTTCCTCCTTTTCTCTGCTTTACCTTTAACTTCTCCCATTGTGCAGATTCCCTCCTCCCGTCTTACAAATATACTGAAGTCTTTTCCCATTAAAAAACAGCAGGAAATCTTGCCTTGAATCCAAATACCTTTCTAACTACTTCTATCTTCTTTTTCTCATCCTATTGTCTTAAAAGGGTAATAATCCCATTGTAGGGTACATGAGGCAGCCAGGAGAATGTACCTCACAGACCCCCAACTATGAGGAACTTAATTGACCAAAGATTCCAGCCCACAGATTGCTCCCCTGTAACCAATGACTGGGCCTGGCTGGCCTGTTCCTGAAAGATACAGAAGCCATCAGGGGTTGACTCTGACTCGAGGCCTTGCTAAACCTCCCTTACCCTGTGTATGGCCAGTATCCACGGCCACCATCACAGCCGCCTGGTTCATGCAGGTTTGCATTGGATTCAGACAGTCGGTAAAGAAACAACAGAACCACAAATTGGTGGGCCATTACATTTAATCCTAGCTTGCACCCGGCAGGCAAGTAAAAACACACACTGGGCTCCAAAACCCACTCAGTCAGTGCTCACAAAGCTACTGGCTTATCCGAGTTTCCTAGAATCAAAGGTTTCTAGCTCACCAGACTTATTCACCTCTGTTCCCCATCTCCTTCCTTCTCTCTGCACAACTGGTTTCTCACTCAGCACTCCACCATCTTGGCTGCTTCTCCTGGCCTCTTCCATGTGGTCTTTCTCTGCTCTCTGCTCTAATGCTAATCTCAGGAACTGAGAGAGCAAGCTCCCAGTCTGCCGCACTTTATAGTGCAGAAATCAAAACCTTTAATCCAATATACAAAATAGGGAAGTCTCTGATACAAAGTTACTTATGACAGTGCACCACCTTATATCAAAAAGGGTGGGAAAGGCTTAGTCCTAAAACCAAGCCTCAGGCTACAAGGATCCTGCCTGCCCACAGCCCGCCCCCAACACACATTAATATCACCTGGGTGACCAACTTCCACGTGGGCAGCGCCATCTTTAACAAAGTGAGCATAATATATTTTATCTGCCCAACACCCTGCATAGCACTCTGAGACGCTTCTACCCAACTGTCCCTCCCTCGGCTGGGGTCAGACTGGCTTCACTCTCTGCTGGCTCCTCTAGCCTTCCCCAGCCTCCTCCTCATTTCTTCTCATGCCTGTACTTTTCTCAGAAAAAAACAATTGCTGCATTTACAGACCATCTTGGCATCTGCTTTCCAGAGGATCTGAACTAAACACAGTACAGCTGAAGAGTTTATTTGTAAAAACACACACCTTCCTCTTTAGGGCAACGGAATCAGAATCTCTGGGGTATGTTTGAATCAATTTCTAATTAACTCTGAGTTTAGTGCTTAACCACTAAACAACTACAGCCAACCACAGGAAGACCTCGGGGGTAAATGCTACCCTGCAGAGTCATCTACCTTCAGGCCCAAAGGCCAGCCTTTGACTACCACCTCACTTGTCACCGTATGTGGGCCACCCTAGGAAGGGCATGACCTTGTACCAGAAGACTGCAGCTGAAACAGGCCTCAAAGGAGCAGACAGTTGAAGGTGGTCTCAGACCACAATCCCCTCACCTGCGGGTCCACCTGTGTGCAGCTATCTGCCTCTTCCTAAAAGGGGGTCTGGCAGCCCATGTCTACAGATGAATGAGAAGCTTAGAAAATTGAGTTAGAGCATCATCAAATATGTATATAGATGTAGATACAGGTATATGGAGAGAGGTACACACATGTCAAGGTTTATTTTGTTTATGTATTAAACACATAGTATAATAATATTTTTATAAGAAAAAAAGTGGTAAATATTATACATATACATTCTTGGTTTCCTTGAAGAATTTGTTCTATTTTTTCTGGCACATTTTTGGTAGAGACATGGTTCTTTCCTACAAGAAACACCAAAGTGCTAATATGATGGTCAATGATAAATGGAAAATGACATGTAGCTTTGGTGTGGGCACAGTAAAGACTGGTGGGGACTGTGGCAAACAGGACAATATAAGCTCTGTGCACAGGAGTGAGTGACTAGCCAAGCTGGCCATTTTCTGTTTGGCCCTCTCTCTACTTTCTCCATTCTGCTCTGGGACTCCCAAGACTAGCCTTTAGGACTGCCTCAAGAGGCTCCCTTGACTTAGAGCTTCTAGTTTCATTTGACCAGTGAGGAGCGGTAGTAAGCAATCAGGATAGGAGAGTGGGGTTGGGATATTTATTCCTCCAGCCTCCTCAGTGAGCCACTGTGTCCTTCACTCAATGTCACGTGAAGCTCTGTCAGACACGCTTCTCCACATTGTGTTGACTCTCTGGGATCCAGGTCTGCTCCTTCTCCCTGAGGAGAGAAGGAGCTGTTCCAGGGAGCTGTTCTTCACTGTGCTCTTTCCCAGGACACCTTCCACACATTGGCCAACAGTTTTAAATATTCCAATTTGAGTTTGCCATTTATTTCCCATCTGGGCTCTTCTGATAATATGACTCAACTCTGATGGCTTGTGGGTCCAGTATTGAACCTATAAGTGTGGGTTCAATTTTTCAAAACAATCTTATTATCAAGGTTCATATATATATAATTCCTACTATTTTTTTTTTTAAACTTGATTCAATTTTTCTTAAATGCACTATTCAGACCAAACAAGTTATCCCTGTTGGGCAGATCTGACCATATGTTAAGTACGCAACATTGCTCATTTACAATGGGAAATTATTCTGTTGAAGCATGGGCTATTCTGTAGCTATCCAAGGTGTCAATAATGAGGAGCCTTTTTGTGTGGCTGAGTGATGGACAAAATTTATTTAGCATGGATGACATCCAGATTCTATTTCTGTTAGTAGCACCAAATACCATGGAGAGGTCTAACAGGAATACAGTCATAAAATTAATTCTGCCACACAGATTCCTCAGCAGCTGATATGCTGCAAATGCCATAGTTTGGGACCGAACAGAAATTTAAAGTCAAATTGTGGTTTGGCACTTGCTCAACTGAGAATGATATTCAATGGCTGATACAGACTGTTTGTGGCCAGGTTTTTATTAGCAAAGGAGAGCAAATAGCCTTCTCATCTCAGTTCTTGGGGGGAAAAAGGTCTTTGAAATATCACAATGGTTTTCAAAAACTTTAATTAAGTTGATAAAGAGTTTTATTCATTCATGTAAATGATCTCTTTCCCTTCAAATCATGATCTAACATAGGTCAACAGATACTGAAGCTTGACTCTCCATCATGTCTCCGACAGCCAGTGCTGAAGTGTTTAAGTTATGGTGAAATTCAGGTTATTGTACTTTAGCTAATATTTCATGCTTGTCAGAGCTTCACCCCAAATGATAGAAGCTATGTTAAGAAAAGAACTGCTGCCACCCACATACCTCGGGTGACCAGAGTTGTCATTTGGTTTCTCTTCTTTAGTATGTACAGATCTAAAAGCGGTCCACCAAGCTATGATGGTTACTAGCCTCTGAGAACTAAATAAATGCACAGCACCAGAAACCAAACCACAAAGTGTTCAAGGACATAAAAGCTTTTATGCAATTGTCCAGAAGAGAAACAACACAAACATCTCTTCTTAAGGCAGCTGTAAAAGTAGATGTATGAGAAAGGCTTCTTAGGTTGGGTCTCCTAGACACAGACCTCGAGACTGGAACTCCTGTGTGAGGGATTTGAGGGGTTCACCTCCTAGGAAAAACCTGTAAGGAGTGAGAAAGCAAGACAGCTCAGGGCATGGAGTTGGAGGATGATGTGGGTCCAGCTGAAGCCCTGGGCCAGCATGATCCAGAAGGAAACACTGAAGCAGGAATGGCTTCGTTGAGTCATGCCACTTGGGCAGTCACTTGGCTGCCAGAGGCTTCCTCCTTCTCCAACCACAATCCCCTTTGCCAGGTGTCTCTGAGCATCATTGCTCCTTTGGTCTGAGGATAGTTCTCTGGAGTAAGGTACAGCTGTGAGCTCTTGCAGCCAGTTTTTTTTAAAAAAGATTTTTTTTTTAATGGGAGAGGAAGACAGACAGATAGGGAGGGAGAGAGATGAGAAGTATAAACTTGTAGTTGCATCACTTTAATCCAGTGGTTCTCAAAGTGTGTGCCAGGGTGCACTGGTGTGCCCTAGAAGATTTCCAGGTGCCCCTATAGTATTCCAGAGAAATATGTGCCTGTTGGGAATGAAAAAAACCAACAAGGTTGTTAAAGTTTAGATTTTGGGGGACAGAGGTGTGGGGAATTGGCTGTAAGATGACAGTCTGATCCCCCACCTCACTTGCCTGGTTAGGTTGAAAAAGGCTGTTAAGCTGTGGTGCTGGATTGTTTACACTACCCCCTTTGTTCCACAGAAAGACAAGGCAAGTTTCTTGTAACCTTTGTTTGGTGTAAAGTTAAGATGATATGTATGGTGGGAGTTTTGGATTGATGATTAAACATAAGGAATTGTCTGTTGAAGCCTTTTGAATGTCTATAAAAAAAGAATATGTGGCAATATCTAAAAAAGCTTTGAAGCCTGACCTGTGGTGGCACAGTGGATAAAGTGTCAACCTGGAAACGCTGAGGTCGCCGGTTCAAAACCCTGGGCTTGCCTGGTCAAGGCACATATGGGAGTTGATGCTTTCTGCTCCTCCCCCCTTCTCTCTCTCTCTCTCTCTCTCCCCTCTCTATAATGAATAAATAAAATCTTTAAAAAAAAAAAAAAAGCTTTGAACATTTTACTATAATTTTCAACATCCTATTTATGTGAATGAGGATTTTCTACCCTCAACACAATTAAGAGTAAAAAGAGAAGAATTCTTCAATATATTGACGAGGAAATGAGTGTTTGCCTTTCAAATATATGCCCAAACATTGAATAAATCACTAGGACATATCTGGCTCATGTTTCTCATAAGCACAAGAATGAAAAAAACAACACATTTGCACCAGGACCTGCTGAATTTACTAAATCTTACTAAGAATATATCTATATATATAAAAGATAACATTTTTGTCATTTTTTTACCCTTTTTAACAAATTCTAAGAAGCATAACTGAAAAAATGTAACATAAAATGTTTTTTAATGTCAGAATAAATTTAATTTTGTTGTATTTATTTTGTTAATTACCATAAAAGCATGCTTGGACTTTATATTTTTTCTTTAATATTTGACTTAATTATTATAACATATTTCTAAGAAATTTGTATATAGTGTGCCTACAATTATTTGTAGAATTTTAAATGTGCCCGACTTCAAAAAGTTTGAGAACCACTGCTTTAATCATTGTAGTTGCTCATTGATTGCTTTTCATATGTGCCTTGACCCAGGGGCTCAAGCCAAACCAGTGACCCCTTGCTCAAGCCAGTGACCTTGGGCTCAAGCTAGTGACCTTGAGATTTAAACCAGGGACCTTTGGGCTCAAGTCAGTAACCATGGGATCGTTTTGATCATCCCACGCTCAAGCTGGATGAGCCTGCACTCAAGTCGGTGAGTTCGGAGTTTTGAACCTGGGACCATTTCAGGTCGATACTCTATCCACTGAGCCAGCACAGGTCAGGCTCACAGCCCATTCTTATAGCAACTGAGGAATGAGTACACCTGCCAGTGAGTTAACAGGGACAAAGCAGAAGTAAATTTTCTGCAGAAATAGTGGCTTTCACATCAAACAGGAAGAGACCTAGAATTGTATGAACCAAATGCTAAAGCTGGCCCTGCTCACATCATAAGGGGCTGTCCTTGCCTGTCGGGGTCCTGTCAGAATCTTGCATCATTTTAGCTGTAACATCACTTAAATAACCAAATTTACACTGGGTATGTAACTTGAGAGGCAGCTACAAGGTGAATATTCATGATAAGCTTATTTATTATTATTGTATGTATTTTACCTATTTATTTAAACAGTAGAAACACCCAGTCGCAGTGTTTAAGTCCATTCCATATGTATATACTGCATTGCCATCATCATCTTCACCATCCATTAGCTTTGTTTGAGGGTTTACTGTACACTAGATACTGTGTTAAGTGTTTGTGGGCTGTGTCTCATTTAAGTCCATGTCAACCCTATCAAGTCAAGCTCATTTTCCCATGAAGAAATGAGTCTTAGAGATCATATATGCTTTGCACAAGTTATTGGGTTGGGGAATAAGTTTGTAGCGTTTTTATATTTTCTTTTATTTTACAACGATTTGTTTGCTGTTTGGCAAAGGGTAAGTATTCATTCAATAAAACTCTTTCTGCTCTACAAAACTATGTTAATTGTATTTTTGAGTTATTTAATTTTTTATTAGTTTTGATGCTTAGAAATGGAATACCCAGGAGGCAAAAATCAACATTTTCGACACCTGCTCGTCTTTGCTTTTCATCGAGGTCAAAAAGCTGCTGAAGCAGCCCAGGACATTTGCGACGTGTATGGAGAAGGTGTCATAGGCGAGTTTACAGCACAGAAATGGTTTGCAAAGTTCAAAAATGGCGACTTTGACGTCGATGACACGTGCCGCAGCGGAAGGCCTTCTGAATTCGATGAAGAACTGGGAAATGCTCGAAAAGAATGCCACGGTCAACAAGGAGCTCTACATTGCCCAGCTATACCGCGTGAATGAGGCTATTCGACTGAAAAGACCTGATCGACATAGTCAAACCATACTCCTTCACGACAACGCCAGGCCCCATGTTGCACAAGTCGTCAAAGTCGCACTCCAAGAGCTCGAATGGGAGGCCCTTCAGCATCTGCTGTATTCTCCGGACTTTGCACCGACCGATTACCATCTTTTCCGCTCCCTGTCAAACCATATGAAGGGCGTTACCTTCGATAACAAAGAGGTCCTTAAAAACTGGCTCAACAACTTCTTTGACACCAGACCAGGCGATTTTTGGCGGAACGGCATCAACAAATTGGTTGAGAGGTGGGAAGAGGTTGTAAACAGCAACGGCGAATATATAATTGATTAACTTATTGATATAATTATTGTTTTTTGTTTAAATAAAAGTCTTCGGTAAAAACGCTACGAACTTATTCCCCAACCCAATACATGGCCAATATTAGGCTTATGCTCCATGTCCAAAATATTAATTATTATGTTATCCTGCTTTCTATGGGTATAAGATACACACTTGTCCCTAATTTTTCTGAATACTAAAAGTATGAAAATTATTAGTGAGACAAAAGAAACCAGAAATTAGGAAAATTGTTGGTTCCTTTTCCATTATTATACAGATAACAAACAGAAATGTTAGTGTTGAATAAAGTAAGAAGCTAAGTTTTAAAAGGGGGAGATATAAGACTAAAAAATCAATGTAATTAATGTCAGGTAAATTAAAGTGAACTATGAAGTCTACAATGACTTCACAAAAATGATGGCAACATATTGTAACTGTGTCTTCAACAAACATACCAAAATTTACATATGAAGAGTAGTGTTGTATTCTTCAAAGTAGTCAGTGGTAGAGAGCTACAATTATTGCAGTGGTTTATATAGATTAAGATTTATTATGCCACAATAATAAAGATTCAGCCTTCAAGTTTGCCTTTAGAAGTTAGAAAAGATTTATTTCTAATACCTTTGTTATCAAAAGATGATAAATGTTCATCTTTTGAAAGTGGATTTGACAGGGTGAAGGCATTGGAGCCTCATCTGGGGTATAAGGTGGGTGAACAAGCAGGGCAGTTTTATAGTTGGGTTTTTAAAATTATATGGTCTACCGGAAAGTTCTGTCCGTTTTTGGAATAAAACAAAATACAAATTTTTCTTACCGTCAATAAACTTTATTAAATAATATAATTGCCATTATTATTAATGATTTCTTGCCAGCGTGAGGGCAATTTGTATATCCCATTTTTGAAAAATGTTTTATCTTTTGATGCGAAAAATTGAACCAGTGCTTGTTTGATATCTTCTTCATTTTTGAATTTTTTGCCCTTCAAAAATTTTGTAAGGACAAAAACAAGTGATAGTCGGAGGGTGCTAAGTCCGGGGAATATGGTGGATGCGACAGAATTTCCCAGCCTAGTTCTGCAAGTTTTGACGAATCCCCAAAGCAGCATGTGGCCTGGCATTATCATGATGCAGTATGATGCTCTTCCTATTGAACATCGCCGGCCTCTTTTCTTGGACTGCTGTCTTTAAATTATCCAGTTGCTGACAATACTTCTCCGAATTGAGCTTTTTGTTCGGTTTTAAAAGCTCATAATGTATTGGTCCTTGAATGCCCCACCATATATACAACATTCTCTTATTCAGAGTCAAATTTGGTTTAGAGGTGGAAGGGCTAGGTTTTCTGGGTTCACAATGTGCCCTTTTCCTTACAATGTTTTCGTAGGTAATCCACTTTTCATCCCCAGTTATCATCCGGTTCAAGAAGGGTTCAATTTTGTTCTGAGCAAGCAGAGATGTTCATATGACAACTTGATCATCCAAATTCTTCTGACTTAATTCATGTAGCACCCATCTTGAATATTTCCACACCAATCCAATCCTATCTTCCGAATATGGTCCGAAATGGTTTGCTGAGCTGAATTAAGCCTTTCTGCGATCTCTGATGTTGTCAGGAAAGGATCTTGCTCCAACATGGTCTTAACAACATCGTCATCAAGCAAAGATGGTCGCCCAGAATGTGGCTTATCAGAAAGGTTAAAATCACCTGTTTCAAATTTTTCGAACCATCTTCTGCATGTCTTATCAGAAACTGTACCTTTACCAAACACTTTCAACAAATTTCTACATGCTTCTGTAGCATTTCTTCCTTGTTGAAATTTGTATCAAATACAGTGGCGTAAATGAACTTTATCAGTAGCCATGGGTACACTATCGCTTCACACATAAGACTAACGTGAATCAACTTTGTTTTAGTTAATTTGCTACGTCAGTATGTATACATTAAGTGATAAAAATAGAGAGGCACACATGCGCCAAATAAACATGTGCTTATGTGTCGAAACTTGTTGTGATAGCAACTGAGGAATGAGTACACCTGCCAATGAGTTAACAGGGACAAAGCAGAAGTACCTGAAGTTCATAAGATATAAACGAACAGAACTTTCCAGTAGACCTGATATCTAACAATTCCTGCCTCTTCACTGGTAAAATTATAATTGAGTAAAACATAGGTCCATGTACACATATTTAGACTCATTTCCTAACTTACATCATACTTTCTATGTCAGTCTTCTTCCTTCGCTTCTTTGCTCCCTCTTGTCTGTTTTTGGAGACTGATTTATTTCTTCCTTTGTTGATTTTCTCAGTCTATTTCCACAAACCCCACCCCACTCCTGTGTGAGGTCTATATTTTATTGCTCTTCTTCAGGAGGTTATCCCTATATTTTTTAATGCATACTTCACAACGTCTAACAGCTTTTGTGAAAAGACTTTCCTTTCTACATTGACCTACCCTTGAACTTCTATCAAAATTGATTGAAAATGTAAATATAAATACAGTATATAGATAGATACAGATGAGCTCTTTATTTATGTTCAATTAATTTACATGTCTCTAAACTTACCCTGTTTTATCTGTAACTTTATTGTAAATATTAAAATTAGATAGTTTGGGTCTTTTGACTTTGTTTTTCTTCAATGTTGTTTTGGCTGTTCTTGGTTTTTTACCTTTCCACATAAACTTTAGAATTATTTTATTAGTACAGGTACCTACAAAGTAGCTTCTTGATTCTTTAAAGGGATCGGTCCATTTTATCTAAGCTGTTGAATTTATTGGCATTAAGCAGTTAATATTCCCTTTATAGCCTATAAATCTCTGTAGGTTCTATAGTAATGTCCCATCTTTTACTTTTGATGTTGGTGATTTGTACCATTTCTCTTTTTTCTTGATCACTGTGGCTAGAGCTTTATCAGTTGTTTATTTCAAAGAAACAGTTTCTGATTTTGTTTTATCTGCATGTTTTACAGTTCTTAGTTGACTTCTCTTTCTTGCTTTGGGTTTAATTTGCCATACTTTTCTTAGTACTTTAAGGTAGAAGTTTAAACTATTGATTGGGACCTTTCTTTTTTAAATGTAACAGTTTAATGCTATTCATTTTTCTACCTTAGCTCATAACAAAATTTCGGTATGTTATGTTTTCATTTTTATTTTATTCAAAATACATTTTAATTCATCATTTGACTTTCACTATATCCTATGGGGTATTAGAGTATGTTACTTGCTGTTTAATTTCTAAGTACATAGAAATTTTCTAGACTTCCTTCTGTTACTGATTTCTATTTTAATTTTGCTGTGACCCAATAACCTGCTTTATATGATTTCAATTTTTCCAAATTGTTAAAATTTGAAAAATAATTTAAAATTTTGTTTTATGATCCAGACTGTGGCCTAGCTTCATGAATATTTCATTCAAATTTGAAAATAGGAGTGTTCTTTTGTTGTTGAGTGGATTGTTCTGTAAATGTCAATTAGGAAAAGTAGTTCAAAGTCTTGTTCAGGTCTTCTATAAGCTGATTGGCTTTTTATTTGTTCTATTGATTTTTGAGAAAGGAGAGTTGAAGTCTTCAACTACAGTTGTATTTCTTTTTCGTTGAACTCAATCAGTTTTTGCTCCTTGTTTTTTTTGTCTCTCCTAATACCAGTACCATACTGTTTTAATTGTCTTAATTGCTGCAACTTTGTAATAAGTTTCAAAATCAGAGAGTATATAATTAATTTACTTTTAATATAATAATTGATACAAGAGGGCAGAAATATCCTATGTAGCTATTTGTTTAATCAACTCCTTAACTAATCATCATATACTTTGAACTATACTGTACTCTTTCATATATAATATGAGAACCTTATAGCAGTCCAATTTTATTATACATTTTACTTCTATAATATAAACCCCACAGTACATTATTGCCTTTGTTTTAAATGAGAAATTATCTTTAAAATATTTTTTATTAGGCCCTGGCCGGTTGGCTCAGCAGTAGAGCGTCGGCCTGGCGTGTGGGGGACCCGGGTTCGATTCCAGGCCAGGACACATAGGAGAAGCGCCCATTTGCTTCTCCACCCCCCCCCCCCTCCTTCCTCTCTGTCTCTCTCTTCCCCTCCCGCAACTGGGGCTCCATTGGAGCAAAAGATGGCCCGGGAGCTGGGGATGGCTCCTTGGCCTCTGCCCCAGGTGCTGGAGTGGCTCTGGTCACGGCAGAGTGACGCCCCAGAGGGGCAGAGCATGGCCCCCTGGTGGGCAGAGCTTCGCCCCTGGTGGGCGCGCCAGGTGGATCCTGGTCGGGCGCATGCGGGAGTCTGTCTGACTCTCTCTCCCCGTTTCCAGCTTCAGAAAAATACAAAAAAATATATATATATATATTATTAACTTATATATTAACTATAATATTTACCTACATATTAACCAAAGCATTCTTTGTCCTTCATGTGGATCGGAATGTCCATCTGGTATTATTTTCCTTAAGTCAGCAAGACTTCCTTTAACATTTATTATAGTACACATCTGGTCATGACAAATTATTTCAATTTTTTTTAAAATCTGAAAATATTTCTATTTCACTTTCTTCCTTGAAATTTGATTTTTCAAGACATATAATTCTAGATTATAGATATTTCTATCCTTCTTTACTTTAAAAGTGTCATTTAATTACATTTTGGCTTGCACTGTTTCTGACCAGAAGTCATCAGTGTTTCTTATTGTATTGTCTATAGTTAATTTGTCTTTTGTTTTCTTCTCTGATTATCTTTCTCTTCTTTAACTTTGGTATTTGGCAACTTGACTATTTTGTGCCTGAGAATGTTTTTCTTTATGTTTATCTTGCTTGTGATTCATTCAGCTTTTTGGATATGTGTTTTCATCAAATTTGAAACATTTTGGCCAGTACAGTCATACACTGCTTAATGATGGAAAAAAAATGGTCTGAGAAATAAGTTGTTGGGCAATTTCATTGTGTGAGTATCATAGTGTACTTACACAGACCTAGACAGTATAGCCTGCTACACACCTAGGCTATATGGTATAACCTAGTGCTCCTAGGCTATAGGTCTGTATAGAAAACAACACTAGATTAAATCAAGCACCAGAGAAAAATGATGCAATCAAGAGATGTGGTAAACATGAGATGAGGCTGCTACAGGTGTAACACGGCATACTGCTTTCCAGCAAAATATTTTTTCTAAGTAGAAAGAGTACACTCTAATGTAATGATAAAAATATAGTGCAGTCAATACATAAACCAGTCACATTATCATGATCAAGTCCTATGTCCTATAATTGTTCATGGTGTACTTTTATATACTGACAGTACTGTATGTTTATTTACACCAGCATCACTACAGAGATGTGAGTAATATGTTGCACTACAATGTTACAAAGGCTAGGACATCCCTAGGCAATAAGAAACTATGACATCCCTAGGCAATAAGAATTGTTCAGCTCTGTTGTAATTTTAGGGGACCATGTGCAGTCTGTCATTGACCAAAATGTCATTATGCAGTGAATGACTATATTGTTTCAATATATTTTTCTGTTCTAATCTCTCTCTCCACTTTTTTTCAGACTCCAATTACACCTATTTGATCTTTTTTATTTTTTACTTGGATCACTAAGTCTCTTTTTTTTCAGTCTTTTCCTTCTCATATTTTTTCTATTGGTCTATCTTCAAATTCACTGATCATTTTTCTTTTCTAATGTCCCATATGTTCTCTTCTGATGGATTCTTACATTATTAATATTGTATTCTTTATTTCTAGAACTTTCACTTGATTATTTTTACAGCATATATTTGTCTAGTCAGAGCTCCCATCTGTTCACTCATGTCCAATGTTCCTTTTAAATATTCAATCACATTTTAAGATTCTGCTAATTCCAGTGTCTGTGTTATCTCTAGTTCAATTTTATTGACTATTTTTTATCATGCCAATGTATCATATTTTCCTGAATTTTCAATTTAGAATGATTTTTGTACTATGCTGGACATTAGAAATGTGTTTGTGCCCTGGCCGGTTGGCTCAGCGGTAGAGCGTCGGCCTGGCGTGTGGGGGACCTGGGTTCGATTCCCGGCCAGGGCACATAAGAGAAGCGCCCATTTGCTTCTCCACCCCCTCCCCTCCTTCCTCTCTGTCTCTCTCTTCCCCTCCCGCAGCCAAGGCTCCATTGGAGCAAAGATGGCCCGGGCGCTGGGGATGGCTCCTTGGCCTCTGCCCCAGGCGCTAGAGTGGCTCTGGTCGCAGCAGAGCGACGCCCCGGAGGGGCAGAGCATTGCTCCCTGGTGAGCAGATCATCGCCCCTGGTGGGCGTGCTGGGTGGATCCCGGTCGGGCACATGTGGGAATCTGTCTCTCCCCGTTTCCAGCTTCAGAAAAATACAAAAATACAAAAAAAAAAAAAAAAAAAAAAAAAAGAAAGCAGGAGGGGGCCTGACCTGTGGTGGCGCAGTGGATAAAGCGTCGACCTGGAAATGCTGAGGTCGCCAGTTTGAAACCCTGGGCTTGCCTGGTCAAGGCACATATGGGAGTTGATGCTTCCAGCTCCTCCCCCCTTCTCCCTCTCTGTCTCTCTCTCCTCTGTCTCTCTCCTCTCTAAAAATGAATAAATAAAATAAAATAAAAAGAAATGGATACTGTTGCTTTCTTTTTAGTAAGTTTTATAGGGTTTTTTCCCCATTTGTGACTTAATGTTTTAGCTGATCAGCTCGATTCTGATAAGACTTAGTTTTAGGTTTTGTTTGGCTGTGTCTATAGTAGCCTTTATTTTAGGAATAGTGCAGCTTTTCACCTAAGTTATGACCTTTGCGGGGTCTCCAGCAACCCTTTTCTTAAATAATAGCCTTTTGGGGATCTGAATTGAATCCTCAGTGTTCACCAAAGTTTCTCTACTTGCTGGTTGGAACTCTAATGTCTCTTAGCAATTTGCAACTCTGGAATGTCCGTTCAGTCCATAGTGCCCAGTGGCCGTTCTCTGCCAGGCCTCACTGAGTCTCATGCTGTGGTGACACAGCTTCAAGGTTAGCTAAATTATCAAGAGGTGACATGTACAGGTTTCTGGAGTACAGAGTGGAGCTCCTACTCTGTACAGCTTCCTCTTCTCTGATATTCTCAAATTTCCCTTGGTTCATTCTGTGTGCATTTCAAGCTTTGTTTACTTCATCCAGTGAGACTGATGTTATCTGTTTGGTTTCCAGAGCTAGTGTTGTGTTTTGAAAGATGGCCTCAGGTAAAAGCCAGAGAGAATAAGGAGCTTATCTTGTTCCCTTTATCTCCAAGTAACAGTGCTATACTATTTATTGTCCAAAGCCTACAGTTGTTCATATATTTTTTCTAGACTAATAGTTGTTTATTGTGAGAAAGTAAATCTGATACCTGTTCTCCATCATGGATGAAATCAGAAATTTTTCATTTTAAAAATCATTTCATATATAAGCTCCTTTATATTCTTATCATCAGTACCTGAAGTTTATAAGATATAATTATATTTATTTTTTATTTTTACTACGGTAACTTTTTTCCTATGAGTTGGGTGATGTTTGAACATGAGTTTTTGTTTCATCTTAATTTGTGAAAAGCCTAGGACTTCTCTCCAAAAAGAATTTGCAATTGCTATCACCGGAAGCCAGGGGTCGCTACCAACCTGGGTCTACTTTGGTCTACTTCTAGGAACCTGGGCTTAATGCAGAAATCTCCTGTTCTGCTTTTCTACCTTCTGGCACTGGCTGAGTCTTCAGATGTCTGGTATGCTATTGGTATTTACAGCTCTGCTTTGCCAATCTTCTATTTGCTCACTTTTTCTTTACTTTTAGTGACTGTTTGTTTTTATGATTTTTTATGAAGGATTTTTATGATTTTTGGATGGATTTTGAATGTTTCTTTGCAATAAAGAAAAAGAAAGAAAAGGAAGGAAGGAAGGAAGGAAGGAAGGGAGGGAGGTAGGTAGGTAGGTAGGTAGGTAGGTCCTGGCCGGTTGCTCAGCGGATAGAGCATTGAACTGGTGTATGGACGTTGTGAGTTCAACTCTCAGTCAGGGCACAGAAGAGAAGCAACTATCTGCTTCTCTTCCCCTCCTTATCCCTCTTCTCTCCCTCCTCCCCTCCTACAGCCAGTGGCTCCATTGCTTTGAGCATCAACCCAGGTGCTGAGGATAGCTTGGTTGGTCCGAGTGTTAGCCACAGGTGCTAAAAATGGCTTGGTTGATTCAAGCATCATCCCCAGATGGGATTCCTGGGTGGATCCCGGTTGGGCTGCATGTGGGAATCTGCCTCACTATCTCTCCTCCTTTCACTTATAAAAAAGGATAATAAAGAAAGAAAAATTAAACTATTGATATTTATTTTACAGATGAAAAATGGAGCTGTCATTTGGTCAGTAGGTTAAATTAGCTTCAGTCATATAAGGTATCCTGAAGGAAGATTGGAAATTCTGAAGCTCAGAGGTGTTCACAACACTCTTTCAGAAATCCTTTTCACTTGAGCACAAAGCCGTATATTATGTTCAGGAAAGTGGATTTAAAGAGTTTATTTTAAAGTATCCCTCTCAAAATGAACATATCCTTGAAAAGAACTTTGCAAAAGAAATGCATGTATGTAATGAAAATAATGAAAGGTCAAGCACAAGATTTTAAAATATGAAAGATCAGATGCTTCTACTCTAATATTAGCACTTTATCAAAATCATTACACAAACACACACACACACACACACACATACACATACACACACAAGCACCGGTAATTTAACCAGACGTCACAATGTCAGCCAAATTTTTAAAAACTGAAATTAAGGTTATGTGAAATGAGTTTATGTACATTATTCTTTATTATTACTTAACTCTAAGTGTATTTTGTTCATTAAGATGTTAGCTAATGATGGTATAAAGCTATCTTATTAGCAAAATATTTAAAAATAATCATTCAGAATCTGAAGATTTTTTTTTCCAGTGATGTTAGAAGTCATGTAGTATTGAATCCATTACTTTCCAAATAGATTTCTTTTTAGTAACAGACAGGAAGGTATATATCAGGGGTGATAATGTGGCATTTTCTGCTATGCTAAAAAATGGCTGAAGAAAAAAACACAAAGAAAACAATTTGTTGACAAAACTTAAACGCAGTCACAGTAACTCTTTGAGTAGTACGAACGGTCATGTACGTCTTCACTCAAAGGATTAACAAAAAACTCACTACTCAAAGGGTTAATCAACCAAGATGGACCCAGGAAAAGAAAAAAAAAAAGCTGAAGATTTGAAGCAAAAGGTATTTGAACAAATAGGTATTATAGAAGCTTTGTTGTAGTTAGTTGGAAGCATAAACACTTCTTCACTTGTCTCAGCTTATGGTGTTTGCTAAATCCTGTTCAACAATGAAATACACAAATCACTACTTTTCTCCTGTGCCACCAAAGTTAAGATATACCAAGGAATGTGAATCGTTATCAGTAAACAGCTTCTTTAATAAAAGCAATGTTTTATGAAAAATCAATGAAGCAGTTGTTATAAATAAAATTTAAGAATTATGGATTCACAGAACAGAGATAGCACCGTATGTGATAATTTTATATAAGAAAGACCTTTATAACATGGTTTAATTTTCACACACTTTAAAAAGAGAAGGGGAATGACTAGGAAAATCTTTCATATCATGCAAATGTTTGATGTTCATTTTGTGGCAAACTTTTTTTTTAAGACTGTTGGCTTCCACTTTCATGTTTCCTATCAGATATTTTTTAAAATATTAATATTTCTGGTCAAAGGTGATAATAATAACCAAGTTATTACTTATCAAAAGAAACATATCACAGAGCATTTAGAAAAGAGATATCTGAAAATATTTCCACAGTTCTGTGATTTTTTTTCCCTAAAACAATTAAAAATATAAATATGTCACCTCTACATTTATACACTTAAAAATCTTGGAATCAGATTTTTCTGACCTGCTTAAAATTCTTTAGATCGAGTTTTAAAACCATTAGCTAAAAAATTTCTGAATGTTACACCTTTAATTGGCTATGACAACAAATTGTCATTAAGAGAGATGAACATTTATTAGCCAAATTACATTAAAAAAAACCTTTGTATACTGCCATGTGAAATTGAAAAACTAGTGTTATGATTTAGACACTGCAGCCAGTAGATTAATTTTTCCGTTTTTAATTTGTATTTAGTGAGGTTTCAGCTACTAAATCCCAACATCCAAATAAATTTTCTTAGAATTAGACCTTTGAGTTGCTGTATCACAAAATATTTTACAAGAAATTTAAAAAATAATGAAATATATTTAGCCCCATTGCTTTTACTTGTGCCATTAGTAACATAACATTAAAATTTAATTTTAACCATTTTTATTTCCTCTTTACATTTTATTTAATAATAATGTAAATATACTTGTATTGAAATATGTGGACAAATTTTTTAATCATATGCACAAAGAAACAATTTTGATAGGTCCATTTTTTAACAAATTATTATAATAAAATACATATAATTGTAGTGTAGCGTCACCAACAAAATTTCTCTAAAACATTTTCCTTAAGAAAATTACACAAGTAAAACTTTGTTTTAGGACAATAAAAATGGGGAAAAAAAGATTTTAAAAATCATTTAAAATTCTACCATCCAAAGATAATCACTGCTGAGATTTTAGTGCATACTGTTCCAGATTTTATTTTATAAATATATGTATCTTCTTCTTTTACAAACATAGGCTTTTCTTCATTTAAAACTGTGCTCATAGGGGGCCTTTATACCTAACAGAATTTTAAAAATGAAATTTAAAGAAGATTTTGTGACAAGTTAAAATTTAAGGGAACAATACTAAAAGACTACTTCTTGCTGTGACCAAGTCTGAATCTTCATAAACAACCTTGTGTAGGATTATACCATTTGTTGAATTTAGCTCATTGCCTATCATTTTAATAGCCTTTCTCCAGATGTTAAATCTGTGGTTTAACTATGAAGAGAAATCACCAAAAAAAGAGACTGATCAAATGTTATGGCTTTCAACTTGCTTTATCTTCACATGGCCTATGTAGTAAGGCAGATGGATAAAGGGAACTAAGATTTTAAGACTTTGTTTCTGGTCAGTGATACCACTTTATCTGAAATTGATAAAATTTGGTTTATAAACTAGAATTATTAACTGTGTACAATAGGACAAAAAATAGAAGCCAGAGAGTGACTATCAATGGAGTCATTATATCTTCTGAATCAAACAGTAATTCTTAGAAGTGTGGTTCTGGACCTAATCTCATATAACATTTTTTATCAATGACTAATACTATGAGAAAACCTTCATTCACAGAGCAAATGAAACCTAGTTGGGAAATGAAAACTAAGAAGAGGAAGTCACATTCTCAATGACCAGACTAGAATCAAAATGACTCGGAAAATTGGGGAAGTACTAAGAAGTAAACAAGATGAATAAGACACAGTGGTGAGCTAAAATAAAAAAGGAAGAAAAACAAGTTTCAAAGAGAGAAATGGCTAGTAATTAGTAAGGATAGAAGATAACAATGATTTTAACAAACTGGCTAGGATTGATAATGTAGTGCTATTGTTTTAAATGCAAGCCAACATTGTGAAATATATTCCTTACTAAAATTTACCTAAACTCCTGTTTTTTAGTTGAGTGTCATTTGCAAACACTAAGAAACAACTTTGTCTTTTATTATCAGAAATGCCATTTACCTTAAGAACAAATGTAGAGGACACAGCCATTCAAATGACTGAGACAGTAACAGAGAGAAAACTAGTTTCATTGTAAGATTGGAAAGAGATGGTTTATTTCTTCTGGAAGAGATGGAGTACTTGAATAATGATCTTTAAACAGAAACATACAGTTATAAAGATGAAAGGCTATTGAATTCAGGCTTTCCAGTAAACAATGTAAAAGTGGATCAATTGTATTCAACTTTTATAAAAGAGTAAAAGAGAAAATAAAGTTAAATTGTTTTAGGAAGGAATTTAGAATTAATAGGGCTAAGAAAAACAGTTGGAAAATTGGAACTATTTTAAGAATCTGGTAGAATTTACAAAGATAGATTTCAACTCTTTTAAAATGGTGAAATGTGGTAATACAAAGAGGGATGAAATACAACTTTTTTTATATATTTTTATTTATTTATTTAGTTTAGAGAGGAGAGACAGAAGGAGAGAGAGAAGGGGTGAGGAGCAGGAAGCATCAACTCCCATATGTGCCTTGACCAGGCAGGTCCAGGGTTTTGAACTGGCGACTTCAGTGTTTCCAGGTTGACGCTTTATCCACTGCACCACAACAGATCTGGCGAAATACAACATTTTTAATGTTCTAGCCAGACCATAAGTTTTGTGATTTTTGCCTTAGACTGTAGCTAGAATAAATCATTTGCACCAAGACTTAAAAGCTACAAAAAAAGGGAACAAGTCTGTTATTATTAAAATTATTGCTGGTGAAGTCAGGGGACATTTTAAATAAAGTACCCTAATTGTGTTGCATCCTTGAATCTAAGTATGATTCAGCATCAGATATCTGACTGCATATCAGGTCAGAAAAGGATCTGGAAAAAAAAAAAAAAAAAAAAAAAAAAGGATCTGGAATGTACAGAGGATGGTATTTTAAAGAAGGAGTGTCCATTTTTATTTTCCTGATGATATTACACCACTCTGCTTTTATTTTATTTTTAAATTTTACATATTGGTATATATTAATTATAGGACATTTTAAATTCACAGACAAACAAACAAGAACAAAAACTATATATGTAATTCCAATACTAAGGAAAAAAATCATTTAATACTTGGATATATATCTTCTCAGATTTTTTCTACCTACACAGATATATAAAATATTTTTAAAGTATACTTTTAATTTTTATGTACTTTAAAGGTTTATAAAAGTGGCAACTTTGTAACCTCTCACTTGATTTAATATCATGAACAGTATTTCCTACAAATAGACAAGATCTACATAATTTTTAAAAATGTCTACAATAATTAGCATAATTCCTACCTTTGGTCATTTAAGTGTTTCCAATTGCTCAGTACTATTAACGACTGCAATTAGTATCCCAATTACTGCTTTCTTTTTTTTTTTTAAGCAAGAAGAGCATTGAAAAAGATAAGTATTCCGGGCATTTACTTAACCAGCTGATTATATACTGAACATTTTGTACGGGACATGGTATTGACTGGACGCTGGGAAAGAGAGGTAGTTAAAGCAAGAACCCCACTGTCAACTAATACCGTCTTCAGAATTAAAACACAGAGCAGAGGACTAAGAGGCGACAAAGGTTGCAGGTTTGATCCCCAGTCACTGGGTACACACTAGAATCAACCAATAAATGCATGCAAAAGTGGGACAACAAATTAACGTTTCTCTCTTCTTTCCATCCCCCCTTCCACTTTTTCTAAAACCAGTATAAAAATAGTTTTTAAAAAAGTTAATCTAGTTTAAGAAAAAGCTGGTGGGTATACATACATTAATTAGTTAAAGCGGTTTCTGGAAATTAAACTCTCCAGCGTTAACAATTGTTAGGCTTGCACGTTGAAACTATTAGTCCACAACAACATTTACATTAGCCACAGACAAAAAACCAGGACACAGCCCTCAGCAAACTTCTGGGTTCCTGGCGGAGAGGAAACCCTCTCCCGGGCCTCCTAGTGTCCGTGGGCGGGGCCGACCCCACCCAACGACCACTCTGCACTCCAGCCAAACAGAACCTCCCTGACCACTTCCACTGGTGCTACCCCGGTCCCTCCCTCCGCCCCCCAATCAAACACGGGGCTGCTTAGCACGGCAGCAAGAGCAAGGGTGGTAAACAAACTTTGTTACGTGTTCATTTGGTTAGAGCAAAACGACTCTCAGAAGGGAACTGAGTTACGTTAACACCGTGAGCGGCGTTTTGTTTTTGTTTTAATAAAAGTCGTTTCAATTGACGAATGGGGGTGGGGGTGCGGGGAGCCGTCTCTCCCATCGCAGGGCTTTAAAGCAAGCAGGAGAATCATGCTGGATGGTTTCAGCAGGTGGCCAGCCGGACACATCCCGGCCTCCTCCCAGCCTGCCACGGCAGTGACCATCGCTTCCACGGTGGCCGGAAGGGAAGCATCCCCCACGCTGTAAACTCTTATCAATGGGATTCCCCTCGTGGGAAATGTCCCCTCCCGCAGACGGGCTCCTGGAGGGCCTGACGCGTCGCCGCAAGCTCGGGCTGCTGGAAGGGAGGACGCACGAGTCGCAAGTTTCACCCAGACCCGGGACCCGCACAGAGATCCCCGGGCACCCTCCGCGAAAGCGCCGCCACCCAACCCAGACCGCCGCGGAGGGGCGGGGAAGATGTTGCGGGGGGCGGGCTCGGCGCGCGGGGAGGGGAAGGGGTTCTCGCGCGATTGGGCGAGGTTTCCGGTGTTGTGACTGAAACCCGTCAATATGGCGGCGGTCGGCCGCGGCCGCTCGCTGAAGAACCTCCGAATACGAGGTAAGCCCGCCGCAGCCCTCATCCCCGACGCCCGGCGCCCGCCACCCCGGCCCCTGCCTCCCCCTGGCCCCTCACTGAGAGGGCACGCTGGGGCGCTGGCCGGAGCCGGGGTCGCCGCCGCCGGCCTGCCCGCGGGTCCTAACTGGGGCTGTGTCTGTTTCGCACAGGGCGGAATGACAGCGGCGAGGAGAACGTCCCGTTGGATCTGACCCGAGGTAACGCGGGCGCGAGCCCGGGCGGGGGCGCGGAGCTGGGGAGGGGCCGGGCGGACCGGCGGGGGCGCGGGAGCCGGAGCCCAGCCCGAGTCCGGGGCTGCCTCCCGGACCCATCCCCCTTCCCGGGGGCGCTGCGTCCCTCGCCCGAGCGCCTCTCCGGCCGCGCTCTGGGCTCCGCGGGGCCCCGGCCCCGAGGACGCGTGTTACCCCGGCCCCGGAGCGGGTGCAGCCGAGTCCTGGGGCGGCCGCAGGGAGGTGGACGCTGTGACTCGGGTTGCGGGAGGATGTCTGAGCAGGAACGACCACATCCTGCCGCTCGCAGCCCCCGCCGGGTCCTCGCCGCCCGCCCGCCCGTGTCCCGCGTGCCCACCGCCCTGCGGGTCGGCGGCGGCGGCGGGGACTCGGCCCCGAATCCGCGAGCGCCCGCGCCGCCCGGGGCTGATCCCGGCGCGCTGCCCGTCTCCCGAGCCCGCCCCCTCGCGCCGCAGGTTCATTGTTTACCTTCCGCGGCGGCCGTGGGTTTGTTTACACCTCGGCGCTGCGCGCGCGGCTCGTGGTGGGAAGGACGGGACCCGGCTCGTGGCCGCGTCTCTCTGCTCCGTCACGGTCCAGGGGTTTAGACGATTTGGTCTCGCTGAAGATTCGGTGGCTATGTCCACGGGTGTTTCCTCTTCCACGGTCCACGAGGTCTGGGCCGCTCGTAACGAAGACGTCTTATTTCACACTGGCCGTAGCTTACGTGCAGTGTAGTCTGGTTTAGCTATGCAGAATCGGTTTCTTTTTTGAGATCTGAAAAACACTTTGGGAAGTTAAAAAAAGTCCATGTAACCATACCATATGAAATTAAATCGTAACCTCTGCTGTACTTGACATACTACGTATTATCTTCTACAGTATTAGATACAGGCTCATTGTTGAGGCTTATCTCTGTGAAGCAGAGTGAGTTCTCTCATTTGTTTTGTTTTGTGTATCATACTGTAAGACGACTGTTTTAGAAACTGAGAGGCTAGTTTTCATTTAGCTACCAAGTTCAGGGACTTAGTTTTGGGTGAGTGAAGGTCCTTTTACAGGCAGAAGAATTTATAAAATGTAATACAAAAGTGCTTCAATTATAGAAATGACTAGTTATATCACTAAACTGGAACATTTTTTTCGGGAGATAGGGTTGGACATTAGTCTGAAAAGATGTAAGGCTTTTGACTTGTGTGATAGTTTAGAAACTTGGTTTTATGTGACACATGAAAAGTGGATATAAAATATATGTGGGAAAAGATTTTCTAGTAAACTTCCTAACAAAATAAGCAAAATTCCCACAGGGCTCAAAATTAGCATTTAAATTTTGTAACATATGTAGTTTATACTGATTAATTTATATACAAGAGTATATGTTTTAGATAGAGGTGAAAAGAGCATTTATTAGATTTTGAGTCTAGTTTGTGCATTAAAAACCGGCTTGTATGTGGTGCTAGAAAGAAGTTACAATTATGCTTTAATTGAAGTTGCTGAGGTCCTGTGTATAGTGGTTTCTCTGGTTGGCGTTTAAATTTTGGATTGTGAAAGAACTATGCACAATACAAATTTGATTTGATACCCTTGATTTACTTCAGTTTTACTCTGATACACAACTGTATACATTCACTGTTTAAAATACTATATTCCCTGAACATTCAGTAAACACTTATATGTCCATAGGGTTTTCCAGATAATAAAAAAGTGCTGTTTATGCTAGCTTTAACAAAACATACTTCAGTTTGTAAGGAAATGTACATAGCCAATTGAAACTGCAAAAGCTATAGACAACTAAGAGTGAAAGGTAATATGAGAACCTGATTCCTGAATCCTAAGGAAGTTGAGAATTAAAGTAATCTGAGTTAGATTCATTATATAGTGACACTATTGTTTAAAAAATTGCTATTCTGACAGACATTTCATTGTTAAAAGAAGGTTAGTTAAAAGAACTAACATAAGAAAGTTCACGAGGAATTAAACTTTACTAGTATTTAGAAAACTGTGGGGCACTGTGGGTTTCAGCGGAAGGGCAGCTGTTTGTGGATTGGATTACATACAGTGTTTTAGATAGAGTTTAGGTACCATATATATTTAATGGTAAGACAATATTAGCTCTTATTCTAATTTTTTATGTAACTTTTGAGAAAGTCATTGTGTAGATAGCTAACAAAATTCATTATAAAATAAAGGTCATGGTCATTTTAATTCCTTTAGAAAAAAGAGAGTAGACTGTAAAGTCAGTTCTGGATTGTAATCTCAGCTGTGATACTTAATAGGTGATTTGAGGCAAGTTATTTGCTTTAACTCCTGGTTTCTTCATCTCATAAAAAAAGGGAGATAACTTCAAAGGGTTATTAGAATGTGAGAAGTAAAAGACTAGTGCTTAATTAAATATTTTGTGAGTAATGTAAGTAAATGCTAGTTGCCTTCCTACACCATAAAATCAAAATTATATCACATTTAAAATATTTTAAATGATCGTTTTGACTGTTACAAACTTACTAGTAAGGAATTGTGATTTTGAAGTTTTCATATTTTTGAGACATATTAAATTGGATTTAATCTGTCTGAAATAGAGTTCTTGAGTACAACTGTAAAAAAGTAATGTGAAATTACCAATAAATTAGATCTAAGCAAAGAGCAATCTATTAATGAACTTAAGGTAAAATGTGGTATTTTACTTTACAGAACCTTAGAATTTTTCTTCCTGATTCCAGAAAATTTCCTAATAATAATTTGTTTAGCTTTGTAAGCTTTTAGAGGCCTAGGAGAGTTTTAAGATTCTTTGGTTTTAGTACTGGTATTAATGCTAATGTTAAAAATTGTTGATGGATTAATTTTGATATAGTTTAGGAACTTCATTGTAGTAGATCTTACAGTCAGCTTATTTGTAATTGTTGCTTTCAGTTTTGTCTGGACAACTACACTAATTTGTGAAAGTCCCTGATATTTGCTATTGATATCATTACGTAATCTCAGTTTTGCATGCCAAAATCTGTGTATTTTGAAACTTAAAGATTCTTTCACCTACGTCTACTGCAAGGATAGTCAATTTTTTATCAGTCCAGTTGTGCATTTCTTCCTGGTACTGAATAACTTGAAAAGACAGTATTTTTCCTGTGTAAGCCCTTCCTAGTATAATTTAATTACTGTGTTCACAGTGAATTCTGAGAACACGTTCACACTTATATTCAAGTTTAATTACTAGAATATGATTTACTTACAAGTATTAAGTTAGGTATTTTTTGATTATCCAACCCTTTACTTTCTGTTTAAGAATAAAAAAATTGACTGTCATAGTTGATATTTAATACTTGGAAAAGTAGGAAGGTTTTTTTATTTTATTTTTATTTTTCTGAGGCAAGAAGTGGGGAGCCAGAGAGACAGACTCCTGAATGTGCCCGACCAGGATCCACTTGGCAAGCCCACTAGGGGGCAATGCTCTGCCCATCTGGGGTGTTGCTCCATTGCAACTGGAGCCATTCTAGCACCTGAGGTGGAGGTCACGGATCCATTCTCTTCCCCTGTGTGCCCTGGCCAGGAATCGAACCCAGGACCTCCATACACTGGGCCGATGTTCTTACCACTGAGCCAACCAGCCAGGGCCAGAAGGTTTTTTTGAAGAATAATTTAAACACTAACTTTGTGTTTTTTGATTTCTTGTAGTGAGATTACTCATGTTGTTTAATTGCTCACTTTAGACAAAACAAACACTGACTGAATGCCTGTTGTATACTATATGCTGAATTACTTTCCAGAGGAATAAAGCTGAGGCTGAGGAAGATGTTACTCCCTTTTTAGGAGTTTACTGGAACAGACATAGTGTTTATAATATGGAACAATAAATTAAGTAATCATACTGTTTCAGGAACAAAAGTAGCCTGGAGGAGAGAATGATTAACTTATCTGCTGGGTAGAGGATCAGAGAAGGCTTCACAGAGGGGTTGATTGCTCTCAGAGGAACAGTCTAGGACAAAGGGGAAAGAAATGTGGGCTCTCAGGAAAATTTGCCACACCTTTGGGAAGGTAAAGTCTAAAGTCAGTATAAGAGGAGCTGCCTAGAAGGCCACTTATGTAATCTAGGAAGATAATGGGGGAGTTGGACAGGGTGCTGGAGACAAATAAAATCCACATAAGTTGCAATGGAGGAATCACCTAATTTGTACTTCAGCTTCTAGGCTGACTTTTGAATCCTGCTATCTGTGCAGAGAATTTTTATTTTTGTATTAGGAAGGTAGAAGCAGTTTAATTTTAATATGCATTCTCTTGTCTTTCCTTTGTATCTCACCCATACTTACTTTCTGTTTCTCTGAGTCAGAGACTAGAGAATCTCTGTTCCTTTCCAAGGCTGACCTGGAAAGGAATTTTGTGCTCCTAATATTTCCTTTAATACTCTCTGTAGCACTGAGATCTCTTGCTTCTTTACGTCTTCCTTCCTCTTGGCTCAGTTTCCTCATGTTCAGCAACATTTGTTGGTGAACTACAGATCATATGGATCAGGTACTGTACTGGGCGTGGGATGATGATGAGAGGTATGGAAAAATAAAGATTACAAAACAGTTGTTTTCTGTACTTTACAGACAGAATTGTTTGTCCTTACTCCACAGCTTTCTTCCTTAATCACTGTAGTCTTGCAAGCACAGCTCTCCCCCTCCACTGAGAATAGCGTCTTCAAGGATGATGGTAACCTCATGCAAAATTCATTGGCATTTTTAAGTTCCCTATCCTGTTAGTAGTACTGTATTTAAACATGTTTTCTCATTTCATTTTCAACAGCTCTTTGAGGTACTCTTATTATCCCTATTTTACAGTTGAGGAGACTAATTTATCATGCACTGTAGCCACTGGACTATTTGTTATTCTTGCAACTCTTTGCTCACTTGACTTCTGTGAAGTATTCTGGTTCTTTTCCTACCTCTTATGCTGCTGCTTCTCTTTACTGTCTGGTCTTTGCAGCTTATTTAAGCAAGTGAGCCCTAAAGTTTTGTTCTTGGTCTTTTCCTCTCTACTATTAGTGCTACTATTTCCCTGAGCAGCCTTTTCACTGATGGCTTCAAAAATCTGTATAATGAGAATGTTAGGATAACTTGATTTTTATTCAGACTTTTGCTTCTGAGCTTGCACAACATGTTAGCATCTGTGTCTCATAATCATCTCAAAGTTGTGATGTGTAAAGCATTGCACTCCATAGCATCCCTACTTTTCACTTTCTAGGTACAGCGACCATCCGCTGTTGTTCAGGGTAGAGGCTGACTGCTCAGCCTCTTTGTTCAGTTGCCAAGTTCCTCCAGTTTGCTTCTGAACTCTACTGAATCCAGTCTCTCCTTCTGTTCTCCTGTCATTTGTCTAGTTCACATCCTCATTGTCTCATTTGGATGATGGTAAAATCTTTTCTCTCACTTGTTTTTTTATTCCTCTGCTGTATAATTGCCAGGATTATTTCCCTGAAATCAAGATCTGATCCCCTTAAATAACAACATAAAACACACACACAAAGTCACACATTTTACAGGCCCTTTTTTACTCAACTGAATAGAGTCCAAATTTCTTAGCTTGGCATTGAAAGCCTTTTATGATTATTTCTTTTTTTTTTAATTTTTTTTTATTTACATTTTTTTTTTTTTTTTTTCATTTTTCTGAAGCTGGAAACGGGGAGAGACAGTCAGACAGACTCCCGCATGCGCCCGACCGGGATCCACCCGGCACGCCCACTAGGGGCTACGCTCTGCCCACCAGGGGGCGATAATCTGCCCATCCTGGGGGTCGCCATGTTGCGACCAGAGCCACTCTAGCGCCTGAGGCAGAGACCACAGAGCCATCCCCAGCGCCCGGGCCATCCTTGCTCCAATGGAGCCTTGGCTGCGGGAGGGGAAGAGAGAGACAGAGAGGAAAGCGCGGCGGAGGGGTGGAGAAGCAAATGGGCGCTTCTCCTGTGTGCCCTGGCCAGGAATCGAACCCGGGTCCTCCGCACGCTAGGCCGACGCTCTACCGCTGAGCCAACCGGCCAGGGCCTATGATTATTTCAAAATTTTCTTCTGTACTATCATAACTATACTGCTCTCAATCTGTCTGCCTCTCTGCATAGCTCACTTATGTAATACACTCTCTCACTGCTGTATATACAGTGCTTCCCAAAGGGGCTGGGGAGAGTTTGTTAGTCTGGAGTACCAACATTCCCTTCCCTCATCTTTCCCCTTGAAGATTGTGTTAGCCCCCTGGTTGAGAATCATTGTTTTAGTCAAAGATGACTTTGTTATTCCTTGCACAGTGGGTGCAGTTTCTATTTACTTGATCTTGCATAGGTTGCTTCCTCTGCCTAGAATTCCATTTGCAACATTATTTTATTTTATTACTTTTTTACAGGGACAGAAAGAGAGAGTCAGAGACAGGGATAGATAGGGACAGACAGACAGGAACGGAGAGAGATGAGAAGCATCAATCATCAGTTTTTCTTTGCGACACCTTAGTTGTTCATTGATTACTTTCTCATATGTGCCTTGACCACGGGCCTTCAGCAGACCAAGTGACCCCTTGCTCGAGCCAGCGACCTTGGGTCCAAGCTGGTGAACTTTTTGCTCAAGCCAGATGAGCCCGCGCTCAAGCTGGCGACCTCGGTGTCTCAAATCTGGGTCCTTCGCATCCCAGTCCGACGTTCTGTCCACTGCGCCACCGCCTGGTCAGGCCCATTTGCAACATTATTGAACTCATAGTGTTAAGGTCGAGGTCAACATGACACTTGTGGAAATCCTTCTTGATCGTCCCAGTGGGAATTCCTTGCCTCCTCCTTTATTCTTCCACATCTCTTGTTTATTCCTTTCTGAATATCACTTACCATTTTCAGTTTTGTCTACTTTTTCCTTCCCTGGATCTCCAACATCTTCCCCAGCATATATCACATAATAGTAACTAAATCATTTATTAAACGAGAATGGAGAGATTGGAAAAAGAGGTAGTAACGTATTATGGAGATTAGATGTAAAAAGGACATTAGGTGTAAAAGGACATTTTAAGTTTGCAGTTCTGAGAGACAGTGAAATTGATGGTTCTGTGAAATGGAGAAATCATTTGGGAAGGGTGATAGTGAGTCACTTGCTCTGAATTCAAGGCAATTGACTGTCAGAAATGTCTAAGAGGTAGCAAATACTGAAAGAAGTTTTAGTAGTTATTCTGAACTTGTGATGATTGTTTCCTGCGTAGGGCTTTGAGAGAGGGAGAAAGAGTAAAGATTTGTGTGTTAAGAGGAAAAACTGATGAAAGTCTATGTCATAGTGGAGGAATCAACGCGAGGAAAGGGGTCAAAAGAAGAGAAGAAAATTAGCAGGATACGATCTCTGTAGCCAAGTGGAGAGTGTAGGTTGACGGGACTGGGAGACTAGCATTGCAGTGGGGTCAAGAGAACTGAGTTAGGCTCTTTCTTAATCTGAGGATGATTTTGGGTTGTTTATTTAACCTCTCTAGGTATCAGTTTCCTAATCTCCAAAATACTGCTTTACATTTGTAGCACTTTCACTTTCTGTCTTTGTGATTCTCAGATATCACCATGTTTCTAGGGTATTAAGAGGTTAAAGAGAAAACATTTATAGGCCTGTTAAGTCACTGTGAGAGGTATTCCCATAAACAGTAATGAATACTTGTAGGAGTGTTGCTATTTCATGGCACTTTAAGTGTAAATTATAGTCAACTCTCAATTTCCTTTTAAGTGATCATCTGCAGTGACTTGCTGCCTCCTCCCCCTCCCAGGTCTCAGGCTACTGAAAATAGGGCTGTGAAAAGCACAGTGGGGTGAGTGAATGGTTTGCATGCCCCTGTACTTGTGCTGCTATCACCAAGCTAAATACAGTCCACTCTCAGTTACCTGCGCTTAGTGAAAACGTGAATCATGGTGGAAGAGTGCTAGATGTGTAATCAGATAGCATGGCTTATCTGTGCCTTGCGAAGATTTTATCTTCTTTCCTCCCCTACAATAAATTGAAGCATCTTTTATATGAAATATTATAATCAATTTTTATTTTCTAAGCAAATACTATTAAATAGTGGAAGTAAACAGACTAAAATATTAAGTAATCTACATATGAATAATTGAGAGTTGACTGTGCTTTTTGAATCATCTATTGTTTTGTATTATCTGTGTTTTCTTGTTAGGGTTGGCCAGTTTCAAGCTGAGTAGCTACTTTAAAATGATATCTCTATGATGAATGTACTTATAAAATTATACAGATGCCAAACTAAGTTGAAAATAATTATGTAAAACTAGCTAAATATAACATTCATATGTTCAGAGTCATAGGGTTGAAAGAGAACCTAAAACCTAAGTACGTTCTTTTTTAAAAATTTATTTGCTGATTTAAGACAGAGAGGAAATGGGAGGGGAGCAGAGACAGACAGAATTCTTAAAATTCTTTTTACAAAGTCATATAGCTAGACAGATTGCATAAACTGAACTATATACCTGGTAGTGATAACTTTTATGTAAAATATAATAAAACTGAGGATATGCTGAAGCTTCAAACATCTTGTTTAAGGAGTCAATTGAGTGTAGTAAGATACGTAGAAGGGAGTTTTAACCTTCATTACTTGAATTTGAAAGAATCTGGCTCCTTCAGTTACTTTACTATTTTTTTACCACAATATGTTGAAAAATTTGGATTTGTAATAGTTTGTTAATGTCACTCAACACACTTTCATGAATATATTATATAATTAGGTTAATAATTATCTTTGTAAATCAAGGAGGCATTAGCTTTAAGGAGTTTATATTATAATTGGTATATACCTGTATCAGGTATAGTTTAAGATAATAGTATTTGAAGCAGCTGCCAGTTTATCTTTATAAAGGAATAAAAAACTGGAGGAATTCAGGCAAAAGTGGGAGATAGGTAAGGAATGACCTCAGAGGGAAGACCGCATCGAACGTTGACACCTGTAAATCCTCTGCGTGAAAGGGTATTGCATTTGACTAGCAGTGTTTTAAAAATCATAGCTTATTTTTGTGAACTAACAGTTCTAGCATATTATTCAGTATTTGAAGAAAATGTTGAGAAAAAGTTGGTATTGAGTTCTGCTTGTAAATCTTCTAACAACTGAAAACTGATTATATTTCAAACTAGGGTCCTTCTGTCCAGTGCTGGACTGAGATTTTAGGCATATATTGTGAAGTAGTAATTGTGTGCTTTTGATTATGAGTATTTAAATGCTTGGCTGCATTCCAAACCCAAGCATAAATGATTCTTTTCTCCCATTGTTTTACGGCATATGTGTCTCCTCTCATCTTCATTAATATGCGTTCTGCATGTCCAAATGGCTCTGTAAATTTACTGTCAAACTTCTTTCTAGGTATATATACAGTTTGGAAATAGACTGTAAATGGGATGGCTACTGTTTTTGTTATTTTTACACAAAAATGATCATATTTTCTGATCTCGGAATTCAAACATGACCTGATAGTGAAATAGGATATTTGAATTTAAGATTATCCTGAGGCCCTGGCCTTTTGGCTCAGTGGTAGAGTATCGGCCTGGTGTGTGGAAGTCCCAGGTTCGATTCCCGGCCACAGGAGAAGCGCCCATTTGCTTCTCCTCCTTTTCCCCTCTCCTTTCTCTCTCTCTCTCTCTCTCTCTCTCTCTCTCTCTTCCTCTCCTGCAGCCAAGGCTCCATTGGATCAAAGTTGGCCCCGGGTGCTGAGAATGACTCCATGGCCTCGCCTCAGGCGCTTCTATGGCTCCAGCCACAATGGAGCAACACTCCATCCAGATGGGCAGAGCATTGCCCTCTGGTGGGCATGCTGGGTGGATCCTGGTCAGGTGCATGCGGGAGTCTCTCTGCCTCCCGGCTTCTCACCTGAGAAAAATACAAAAAAAAAAATAAAAAAAAAGATTATCCTGAAAAATCATGGAATATTTTATTGTTTCATTGCCAACTCTAGACAATCCTACTCAACCCTCTAGTTATTTGGGTAAAGGATAAACAGTGTTTGAGGAAGTTATTACTCTATCAAGATGACAGTTGCATTGCCACTTGCAGACATTTTAGTAATCTTATTCATAATCCATTGTAATTTCATGTATTTCTTAAAATGGATTGAGTGAAGAGACACAGACTGTAAACAGATTGCCAAGTGATTTACTTTTAGTGACTAAGAGGGAACAGTTTGCCAGATAAAAGTATATTTAACTGTTTTTAGATAGTTTTATGCATTGAGAATCACATCTTAAAATGATATTGCTGATTACTTCCATGTTTAATGTTTATCCCTCATATACTAAAACTTTTAATTGCCATTTTCTTTTCTACTCATAATTCTGTATAATAAACTCCCTAACTGCCTGACCAGGCTGTGGCGCAGTGGATAGAGTGTTGGACTGGGATGCGGAGGAACCAGGTTCGAGACCCCGAGGTCACCAACTTGAGCACGGGCTCATCTGGTTTGAGCAAATCTCACCAGCTTGGACCCAAGGTCACTGGCTCGAGCAAGGGGTTAAGGCACCTATGAGAAAGCAATCAATGGAACAACTAAGGTGTCGCAATGAAAAACTGATGATTGATGCTTCTCATCTCTCTTTGTTCCTGTCTGTCTGTACCTATCTATCCCTCTCTCTCTCTGTCTCTGTAAAAAAACAAAAAAAACCTCCCTAACCTTCACCACACCACCGTTACCACCTGCCCTCTCCCCCAAGAAAAAAAAAAGAACAAGAAAAACTGAGGGGAATAGAGTGGCAGAAAGAGTGAGAAGACTCCAGTGGTCAGAGGTAGGTAAGCTGAGAACTGTAACATTTAGCTATATGACAGTTTCTGTATGTGACCAGGTAGCAGGTGGAATGTTGTAGAACGTTTTGTTTAGCACATGTGTTGTAGATAAGTTTTTAATCATATCTGTCATATGTGATATTAATATACAGTCATGATAATGGGATATTTGAATGCAAATAACTCTTTCCTACTTCATTGATTTAAAATGACTTGTTTTATTTTTATTACTTCAGGTTGTAACTTCTGTTATTTTTCAATGGCGTACTTAATTTGATACAAAGCAGGGAAAATTCATATGTCGTAAGATTTCATGTGTCTTTTAAGACTAGTTTTTTAACATGAGATTTTATAATATTTAAATGAGTTAAATTTTAGATTAGCATAGACTTAAAATGTTTAAATCACTTTATAGATATTAATAAGAACCATAAAATAGCCCTTTTCTTGATGTTGTGTGTTTATGTTTCAACATTATTTTGAATATAGATATATTTTAATTAGCAAAATGGAAGAAATATTAAAAGATGCTGGTTATTTTTCAAAAGGAAATAAGAAAAGATATTTGGATAAATTGTTGCAGTTGCCCTTTGCTGTGTTATTGTTTCTTCTAATAGTTGTTTTGGTTTATTTTAAAAGTTTAGACTTCATTGAGTCCTAGGGAAAAATTTCATTTACATCAATAATTATTTCTATGTTATAAAAGTACCACAGAAAAAGTGTAATTATTTTTAAAACAAGTAATTATATTGCCACTAAATCTTCACATGGGGTACCTGCATATGAGTGTATTGGGAGAGGTATGTGTTTAAGTAAATAATTATGTCTATTTTTAAGCATTTTGGAAGCTATTTTAGGAATTATTTTATTAGCACTCTCATTCATTACAGGAGTGTTTGCTATAATATCTGACAGGTATTATTCATTCTCACTCAGCCATTTCATTGGTAAGTAGCTTATTTAAAGTGGTTTATAACTTTGTTGAGTAGCTATCTTTGTTAATAAAGTTCTCTTATCAAATTAAAATTTAATAAAAGAATATTGTTTTCAGTAATTGGTTCTAGTTCTTTCCTTTATTCTTTAGGCATTTACAAATTAAAAGAAGTAGGTGTAATCATGTACACTTGCATAGGCTATTAGTGAGAGACTCTTTTCCCCTAGTTCCATAGGCCAATCACCAAGTATTTAACCCTACTGTGTTCAGTATTGTGCTGCTTGCTAGGTGTTTAAGACATGTTCTTTGATTACAAAAAATAGCAGCAGCAGCAGCTACCGCATTTTGAACCTTATTTTATGTTGGGGACTGTACTAAAAACATTACTTAAATTCCCTAATTTAACCTTCCTGCATACCTAGGAAATACATGTTAATGTCCCTTTGAAGAAAGTGGGGCCCAGAGGCTGCCTAACTAGCACAAGGTCATTTGGCTATAAGAGAGAGAGGTAGGATTCAGATCCTATTCATTATTTTTTATTCTAAAACTCAGTACTTAACCCTTTACTTAAAAAGAAGTAAGATAGGCCTGACCTGTGGTGGCGCAGTGGATAAAGCATCGACCTGGAAATGCTGAGGTCACCAGTTCGAAACCCTGGGCTTGCCTGGTCAAGGCACATATGGGAGTTGATGCTTCCAGCTCCTCCCCCCTTCTCTCTCTCTGTCTCTCCTCTCTCTGTCTCTGTCTCTGTCTCTCTCTCTCTCTCTGTCTCTCCCTCTCCTCTCTAAAATGAATAAATAAAAAAAAAATAAAAAAATAAAGAAGTAAGATAATCCACGTTGCTGGAATAATTAGTAATTAAATGACTAATATATATTATAGGATTGTTTGTTGATTTGCAGTACTCAAGAAGCAAGTTCCTGGTTGAACTCTGAAATACATTTTAAGCATTTTGGATGAAATTATTTCTAGAACTATTACATATTTCTTTCCTTTCTTAAGAAAATATCAACTAAATTTTAACTTTTCCTATTTGGCAGGGGTCGTCTTTATGATATTATTGTATTTATTCTACTGTGAGTAACATTGGACTGATGTTTTTAATCTTATGTGCTTGTTTCATTGCTCTCAGCTATCACTTTACATTGTAATTGCTTCTATATTCAGCAGTTTTAAACTTCTTCATTTTTACTTTCACTGTGTTATGAAATGAAAACTATGTACCTGGACTTGTTAATCTATATGGAAAAAAAAGATAAATGGGGTAGGGGGCTGCCGTCAATATATATGCCGTGTAGTGAATAAAATTGGTGCTGATACATACTTTGAATTTTTATTGTCATCTTTTGAAGTGCTTGTTTTTGCATCCTGGCTGTTTTCTAGATAGGAAATTGTCTCATAGCATACATAGTTCAAGGTAGGTAAGGCATGACATAATAGAGTTGGTCTGTTCCTAGAAATATGAATAGTACGATTATATAAACATAGGTGATAAGGTATAAAATATGACCTAATATGGACAAAATAACATTTTTGCTAAGATGCTAATTGCATGACACAGAGGCAGTCTAGCACCGGAGCTAAGAATATGGGCTTTGGAGCCAGACAGATCTGGATGTGAATCTTTATTTTTTAGATTTTATTTATTGATTTTTGGAGATGGGGTGAGAGAGAGGGAGAAAGAGAGGGAGGGTGAGAAAGGGGGGAGAAGCAGAAAGCGTGTACTCATAGTAGTTACTTCCTATATGTGCCTTGACCATGCAAGCCCAGGGTTTCGAACTGGCAACCTCAGTGATCCATGTTGAGGTGCTTTATCCACTGCACCACCACAGGGTGGGCTGGATTTGAATCTTGACACTGTCTCTTGGAAGTTTTTGACTTCAGACAAGTTGTCTTTTCTGATCATGTTTTCTAATCTCTATTGGAAATAACATTTGAAGAGTGAATAAAATGTTTGTAAAAGGTTTGTTACAGGTTTGGCTCATAGATAAAAATAAATAGATGTCAGGTGTTCTTTATGTGGTCACTTAAAGCAAAAGAGATGAGAGAAAGGTAATTCTGAGCTGGAAAAAATAAAAGAAAGTGGGGCATTGTTTCAACTTTGAATGATTAGGATGTGGTTAAATCAAGGGGAAGAGGGCATGAGTGAAGGCATGAAATATTTTACTGAGGAATAATGAGAATATAGAATTTTAATATTTGTATTGGATTTGTAAGGTAGCATAAGTTATTGAGGGCCTTAAATTTTTTGTGGAGGTGTTAGACCCATTTTTACATGTTAAAATGCCTAATATAATGAAAGAACTGTGAAAGTCATTTAAAAATACTTTTTTAATTGAAAGAAAACATGGATCCTGAAATGTTCTAGGAATTTCGACAAATTGAACACATAGGTAATCAGAATATTGCAATACCCAAGAAACTTCCATTCTGTCTGCTTCCGGGTACTATTTCCCCTCCACCAAGGACATTGCTGCTTTGACTTTTAACATAATAGATTAGTTTTGCCTGTTTTCAAACCTTATATAATGTACTCATACAGTCTGTACTCTTCTCTGACTTATATGCCCAATATGATGTTGTATCACCATGTTTTATAGAGTTATTCTTTCCTTTTGGGTGGGCAGTGGCTTTGTATGAGTGGATAGAGTTTGGAAAAATTACACAAATTCTAACTTTCATTAAAAAATTTTAAATCAGTGGTGCAATGGATAGAGCATTGGACTGGGGACCATAAGACCCAGGTTCAAAACCCCAAGGTCACCGGCTTGAGTGTGAGTTCATCTGGCTTGAGTGCGGGCTCACTGGCTTGAGCATGGGATCATAGACGTGCCCCCATGGTTGGTGGCTTGAGCCCAAAGGTCGCTGGCTTAAGCAAAGGGTCACTCACTCTGTATTAGCCCCCCCCACCCCCATCAAGGCACATATGAGAAAGCAGTCAATAAACAACTTGGGTGCGGCAACAAAGAATTGATGCCTCTTATCTCTCTCCCTATCTGTCTGCCCCTATCTCTGTCTCTCTCTCTCCCCCCCCAAAAAATTTTAAAATCATTTTCTGAATATCTCTTATTTTATGCCTCTTGAGCCTAACTTTTTAATTTAATAGGTTTTAGCCAGTTAACATACCTAGATAGATGAATTTTCCCCCTTTTTTTAAAAAAATAAACAACTGTTTAAGGAAAAGGAAGCATGAATCAACAGCTCACCATAAAGAGTTTAAAGCTACAGGTTAGAAAGAAGGTTGGAAAAATTAGAAATCAAATACAATGAAGGTTTTGTTGACCTAATTTAATTGGTGGCATAGTTACCAAAAATATCAATATGTGTTAATAGGTTGGAATTAAAACATGTAGTTTTAAATGTACATCGAAGTTGAAAAGTTATTTGAGTACAAAATAGAGATGCTTCTCCTTGAAAGAACATATGTTGTTTAAATGCCTAATTATTTTTCTTAAGAGGTCAAAAATAAGACATGCTATAGAAATGTACTGCATTTTTGTTTTGCTGTATATGGTAGTGTTTTATATCCCTTGGCTTGAAAGAAGATTTAATTGTTAAAGTTTTCTTAACTTTATTTTTCATTAATTTTTTAATTGGTGATGCTTTGAAAGAAAGATTCCACTGCCCCATCTCTTTGTGATTGTTCCCCAAAATTAGGACTGAGTATTGCATAGGAAATTGATTCAGTACTTGAAAAGCAACTTGGCCATATGTGCTTGGCATAGGTTAGTAGAATAAAGAACAATTTACTTATTTCAGTATGCAGAGGCAAGGATGAATCTGAAAGTGAAACAAAAATACTCAACTACATTGAAGGTGAAGTTTTAGATGAAGTGCATTTTATAAATGTTGATTTAAAAATATTAGTATTTATTCACTTCATTTTAAATACAAGGTGGGACAAAAGTATGTTTACAGTTGGGAGTACATGTAACAGTTTTTTCTTGTATTACTTATTTATTGTATTGTTTTCCATACAAACAACTATAAACCTACGTTTGCCCTACCCTGCATTCAAATTTTAAATTTTTGTGCATTTACTCTTTGGTGATATGGAAAGAGGTGAGTTTGGAATTCTTTGGAGGTGAGAACACTTCATAATCTTAGAAGATCTGTGCTGATTCTGAGTCTAGACTATTTAACTGAGCGGTTTTAAATTGATATAGATTATTAGCTACCAAGGGAATACTTGTTTATAGTGTTGCATTTTGAGTGATTGTTTGTTTAATTCTATTAGGAATGGAAGTGCAGTAAATCTCTATTTTTAACCACATTTTTCAGGACTATATTACTATTGCTCTTGTACATACTGGCACATTATTTTGTTTTCAACTAATTTAAATGATTTTTTCCTAGGATAGAACTGAAGTAGTGTGGTAAACTGTTGGCTGTCCACCTCAATCACAACTTGGTCTGAAAACTATATTTTGATTATTTGAAACATTACAAAATGTAAAGGGTTTATCAAGTGAAGTGTTGTTTTGGCAGACATTTTAAAAACATACTTTGAAGTAGATGTTGTTTTCTACTGAGCAGTCGTCCCCTTGGAAGGGAAGGTACTTACTTATTCCAGTGTGATGTCCTGTTCATAACATTGAAAAAATTCTGCTTCAGATGAGTGCTAAAGCTTATATATAATTCAGTACTTTAAATTGCTGTTTGAATTGTCTTTTGGGCATGAATTGGAGTTCAGGAAATGGTCAAGTACAAATTGGGCTCAAATATAATGGGAATTTGTTAACTCATTTACTCATTAATTTGAAAAAAATTAGTTGAGCATCTGCTATATTCTCAGCAGTCTTTAAATACTAGAATGTGTGACAAGATAATTTTTTTTCTTTTGTGAGAGACAGACAGACAGGAAGGGGGAGAGAGGAGAAACATGAAGTCTAGTTGTGGCACCTGAGTTATTCACTGATTGCTCCTTGTAATGGGGGGGGGGTTTAGAGCTGAGCGAGTGACTCCTTGCTTAAGCCAGCAACCTTAGGCTCAAGCCAGTGACCCTGGAATGAGGTCCATGATCCCACTCTGAAGCTGGCACACCCCCCCCCCCTCGCCTCCCCAAACTGATGAGCCTGTGCTCAAGCTGGTGACCTCACTGTCCCAGGTCAGCGCTCTACCCACTGCTTCACCACTGGTTAGGCGTGACAAGATAATTTTTCTAAAAAATATACTACCATTACTTGGGAGGACTGACATTATACTCTAGACCCTGGCTACCCCTACTGTTGTTCTCATTTCCTAACTCTTTGCCTCTTGTTCATTCTATTCAGTAGAACAGCTTCCTTGCCATTCGTTCCTACTCATACTCTCTTTTCAAGGTCTTTGTATACCTGTTGCATTCTGTCTGGATTGTTTTTCCCCCATTATTTGTAGGCTTGTTCCCTTAATTTAGCTCTTCGTTCAAATATCACTTTTATCAGTGAGGCCTTCTCTGATCATTCTATCAGGAGTAGCCCCCATCTCCATCCTTTCCACTCTTTTTTACTGATTTTTTTCCCATAGCCCTTGTCACTGCATTACAATATTATTAATATTTATTGTTTGTCTCTTGAAATGTAAGCTTTATGAGAAGAAGGACTACTTTGTTTTGTTTACCATTGTATCCACAGTGCCTGAAGTGGCCCAGCACATTGTATTGTGCTCAGTAAATATTTTATTGGCAGAATAAATGACTATCAAATTTGTGTGTTAGCTTTAGGGTTTCATACCACCTTTTCTTTTCACTGCTTATTCAACATCTTGATAATGTAGTTGCATATATCAAACTTTTCTGTTTCAAACTTAGTAATTCTCTTACTATTCTAAAAATCTGTATTTCCCGTGTGGCTTAAGAGCAGTACTTTAACGGGGCCAAATCAGGCACCCAGGAGACATCCTAGCCTCATTCCTTGCCCTTATTCTACACATCAGATCTACAATGATAATAATGATGGTAATGATATTGTCTTTGAAATACCTGCAGTATCTGTTCTTCCCATTTCTATAGCCTTGCGTTTGTTCAGGCTCTCATTTCCTTTCCTGAATGTTTGCACTGACTTCCTCCTAACTGCTCTTCCTGTTTTATCATAGTTCTGTCCTTTCCCAGTCTACTTTCTTCATTGTTAGTAGCAATGAATTTCCCACCAAGTCAGTCTTAATTTCCCAGCAAAATTGAGCATCTCGCTTCTTTGGGCTTGTCTAGTATATTATCATATTCCACATGTATAAGATGCACTTTTTTGGGGGGAAATTTGGGTCTAAAAATGATGTGTCTTATACGGTGGTTGTAGTTTTATTACTTTGCATTTCCCGCTTTTTTGCTCTTGGTTTGCACACATTGTGAAGCACTGATTTGTCATTAGACACAGATGAGGACAAGCTAATGGATGGGAGTTTTGACAGTGATGAGGAATTGTATGAGTTTTATAATGAATAAAACTTGAGTTTAATAAGTTTGTGTAATACATATTTTTTCAAATTTCGGGCCCCAAAAGTAAGGTGCGTCTTAAACATGGGAGCGTCTTATACACGGGGACATACGGTATATGTTACCTTTCTTATAATATCGCTATAATATGTTCACTTGATGACACCTATTTATTGCCCTTGACTATGTTTTGGGGGACTATTCTTTTGCTGGTGATTGAATGGAAAAAATTGAGTCTCTGGCTCTCGAGAAGGTTATATTCTAGTGGGAAGAACACAGACAAACATATGGATACATAATTTTAAGTACTAATAAATAGTCTGAGATAAAATTGGGTATATGAAAGAATTGATTGGTGATTGGAGGGATTGTCAAAAGTACTCTGTGCTGGTGATATGTAGTTGATACAGAACTAAGTACAATAGACGGCACCAAGTGAAGATGTAGGGAAAGTCTTCCAAGTAGAAGGAACATACAGTATAGAGGCCCAGAGACAGGAAGGAACCACTGTGGCCAGTAGTACTTCATAAGGGAGAGTGGAGGATATGAGATTAAAAAGATAGCAAACAGAGGTTTGGAGATCATAGTTATATTTGCAGAGGGAAGTCATGAAAAGGAAAATGACATCTCATTATTTAGAACAATCACTTTGGCTGCTCTGCACCACCACCTAATCAGGATGATTTATTTTTTTCTTTTAAAGAGAGAGGAGGGAGAGGGAGAGAGAGAAACATTGATTTGTTGTTCCACTTATTTATGCATTCATAGGTTGATTCTTATATATGCCCTGACTGAAAATTGAACTCACAACTTTGTCATATGGGGGTGATGCTGTAACCAACTGAGCTACCTGGCCAGGACCTAAATACATGTTAGATTTTCTCTTTATCTTTCTTGTTTTTTGAAGTCTTTCATGTATTTTATCTGCTTTTCTCTTGGGGGCCATGTTCTGTATATCATCTTCAGATATTTTCAGTTTATTAATTCTCCTGTTCTCTGTGTTACTCTGTTTATCCCCCTACCAATTAGGTTTTTATTTCAGTCATGATTTTTTTTTTTTTTTTTTTTTTGTATTTTTCTGAAGCTGGAAACGGGGAGAGACAGTCAGACAGACTCCCGCATGCGGCCGACCGGGATCCACCCGGCACGCCCACCAGGGGCGATGCTCTGCCCACCAGGGGGCGATGCTCTGCCCCTCCGGGGCGTCGCTCTGCCGCGACCAGAGCCACTCTAGCGCCTGGGGCAGAGGCCAAGGAGCCATCCCCAGCGCCCGGGCCATCTTTGCTCCAATGGAGCCTTGGCTGCGGGAGGGGAAGAGAGAGACAGAGAGGAAGGAGGGGGTGGGGGGTGGAGAAGCAAATGGGCGCTTCTCCTATGTGCCCTGGCCGGGAATCGAACCCGGGTCCCCCGCATGCCAGGCCGACGCTCTACCGCTGAGCCAACCGGCCAGGGCATGATATTTTTTTTATTTCAAGTTGTTTGTAAGGTTTTAAAAGCAGTGTTCTCCTGAATCTTATATTTTAGTCATTTCTTTATATAGGAGGCTTGCAAGTTATGGCTAGCAAATTTTGCAAATGTGGTTTACAAACGCTGCATTTGTAAATAGTTTTATTGAAACATAGCCATGCTCATTTAAGTATTGTCTGTGGCTGCTTTGGTGCTACAGTTGCTGAGTGAGGTAGTTGCAAGAGAGATCACATGGCCTTCAAAGACTAAAATATTTATTGTCTGACCCTGTATGGGGCAAGTTTGCCAACCCCTCTGCATTAGATAAATAAAACAATTATTATTTAATTGCTTGTATGTATATGCTAATTCTAATATACTATAAAGTCTTAAATTTTTTTGGTTCATTGTTTCTGTTTACAATGGCTTGTTTTCATGTTTGTTTGTTTTTCCTGTTTGTGGTTTCGCTTGTGTTCTTAAATTTATTAGGTTGCCCAGGCTAAGGGTGACGAATGGGTTGAGGGAGCAGTTGATGATTGAATTTGCTTTTCTGCTGCCTGGGAATATGGTGGACCAGGGGCTACTTTCAATTAAAAATCTCATGTTGAGATATTTTTGGAGTATGCAAGAGAATGCATCTTACGTTCCAAAGCCACATGCTGTAGCTTCAAAGTCTCAGGGAAGTCCCTAATTGTTTTATTTTCAGCTTTACACAGAGCTGCTTTTCTTTGCTGTCTGATTCTGTTGGATATGTGTTCCTTTTTTCTTTTTTCTTTTGACAGAGAGAGGGACAGATAGGGACGAACGGACGACAGACAGAAAGGGAGAGAGATGAGAAGCATCAGTTCTTGTTGGGGCACCTTAGTTGTTCATTTATTGCTTTCTCATACATGCCTTAACGGGGGGGAGGGGGTAGCTACAGCAGACCAAGTGACCACTTGCTCAAACCAGCAATCTTGGGCTCAAGCCAGCGACGTTTTGCTTCAAGCCAAAGACCATGGAGTCATGTCTATGATCCCATGCTCAAGCCAGTGACCCTGCACTCCAGCCAGATGAGCCTGTGCTCAAGCTGGCGACCTCGGGGTATCAAAACTGGGTCCTCTGCATCCCAGCCCGACGCTCTATCCATTGTGCCAACTCCTGGTCAGGATACAAGTGTTCTTCTCTTTCACACTTTTTCCTGGGGTATAGTCTTTCCTAAGGTCTGACTTTATGTATGATGGCTTCCTCGTCTTGCACTGGCCCAAGGATTAGCCCACAGTCTTCAAGTCCTGCACTTAAGCTCTAGAGCAGGCGTCTCCAAACTACAGCCCATGGACTGCATGCGGCCCCCTGAGGCCATCCCCCCCCCCCCCCCCGTCACACTTCCAGAAGGAACACCTCTTTCACTGGTGGTCAGTGAGAGGAGCACTGCATGTGACGGCCCTCCAATGGTCTGAGGGACAGTGAACTGGCCCCCTGTGTAAAAAGTTTGGGGACCCCTGCTCTAGAGCAATGCTTCTCAAACTTTTATGTTGTGTTGAGGTCCCCAAGACCATTCCCATCATGTTCAGTAATTTGCTGTGAGGAGTCATTATAGCAAATGGTGGATACAAAGCAAAATTAGCAAAGAGAAAAGGTACATGAGGTGAAATCTAAATGAAAACAGGCACAAACTTCTAGTGTCTCCTCTTAGTGGCGTCAAATAGGACACACTTTATTCTCCCCAGCAGCAAATTGTGACAACACATAAAGTTGTGCATCAAAGAAGTTTGTTCGAGGCTCAGCCCCAGGGTTTTTATTGAAGATTTGGTAAGTAGACAGTGTCTGCCTGTCAGGTAGCAAAATTCCAGACTCCCAGAAGGAAAGCAGTGGGTTAGCATCAACCATGTTGTTTGAATAAACAGTTTGGGACTAGTGAGCCACTCGTATCAATTAACTAAGAGCCTCTCTTACCACTCTTAACCTCTCAACATTTGCCTTCAGGTGCTAGCCAGAAGCCAGCCTTGTAATCGTGCCTTTTTAAGGAAAAGCAGTTAGGCCTGATGGGTTACCTTTTTTTTTTTTTTTTTGCAGAAATGTACAAATAGATCAATCACATGGGGGTTTTGATTTAATGAAGTCAGATTCAGCAGGTATGGGAGGGCCCAAGAATCTATATATCTAATATACTCCTATGTGGTACCTGTGTTGCTAGTTCATTTTTACACTCTGGTAGCCAGGTAGTTGCTAGCAATCATTAATATTTTTTATCATAAACATGTTTTTATTTTGAATTGGTAGAAAAAAATTATGTCAGCGGTTAGGATTTTGTGTGCTAACAAACAGGTATTTTGGGAATGATACAGTTTATTTGGTGACTACCCAGATGTAGTTTCCTAATTCAGACAATATTACTATTTCCTGAGGAATGGAATTTTTTGAAGGTGCTTTTTTAAAGGATGAATTAATTTGATTACAAGACATACTACATTTGAGGTAGACAGACCATCAAGCATACTGATGTAGAATTGAAATATTTTTATTTTTAAGGAAAAAGGAGAGGAGATAGTGAGGCAGACTCCCTCATGGGCCCTGACTGGGTGGCGGCAACCTATCTGGGGCAGCTGTTTGAGTACAGAGCTATTTTTAGCTCCTGAGGCTGATATGCTCCAATGGAACTATCCTCCGCGCCCAGGCCATCCTCGAACCAGTGGAGCTATTGGCTGCAGGTGGGGAAGAGGGAGAGAAGGGGTGAGGGAGGGGAAGAGAAACAGATGGTCGCTTCTCCTGTGTGCCCTGACCGGAAATCGAACTAGGCACATCCATATGCCGGTCTGACAGTCTATCCAACTGAGCCACTGGCCAGGGCAGAATTGAAATTAAAATTGAGTATGTAGAGAAACCCGAAGGCAAAGGATAGAGCTTTAGGTAATGCTAAAGGACATGAAACAGAAGGGAATACAACCTTTTAAGGGAGATACACAAAGATTGAGAAATGGGTATGAAGGGATAGAAACCAAAGTAGGGTAGGTATACAGTATTTGGTTAGCATTGGCCAGTATTATAGTGGAAAAGTCAGGGAGTTTGAAAAAATGAGAAGGATTTGCATTGTGCAAATAGTAAACTTGAGGGCAACTTTAGTGGAATGGTGATAGATGGAGTTTAAGAGAATTGGAATGAGATAATAAGATGTAGACTCAAGTGTACAAATGGTGGAAGGATTAGAAAATAACATCTTAATAACTTTTCTCAGATTTCTAACCTAATATCAAATTGAGTGTCCTGCAATCCAAGTGTATTTGTATCTTTTTCTCCTTTTGTTTGAGAGGGAAGCCCTTAATTACATTCATAGAAGCCACCTGTCAGACAAGTGATATGATCTGTAAATAGTTAGGTTTCATAGAGAAAACAGAAACATAAAAGTAGCTGTACAAGCAAAGTGTGTAACTAACTTCAAATAATTCTAATAGGCTAGGTATGTATCACAATTGTCTTAGCCTTTCGGCACACTGTTCTGGTCTTTTACAGGGTTCATTTACATGGTGAATTGTTTTAGAGACAGATATTTTCCTTTCATAATAATTCCTAATTGGGGACTGGAAACCTAATGATTTTACAAATAGTTTTGTAAAAATAAATTAAGACAGAAACTTCAGCAGAACATTCAGTGATTATAATTGCTTTTAGTTATTTTTACTCTCAGAGAATGTTGTTCTAGTTTCAGACTATATTTTTTATACTGCTTTTCTACAGAAAAAATAACATTTAAATAAATGTCATAATTTCTTTGAATGACAGCCACTTCTGTAGCCTAGTGTATGAACTTTGTGTATTCTTTGTATAAATTTGTGTATACTTTGTGCTTATATAAAAGTAAAAGAGCTTTGTGAATTTGGTTACAGTTTTTTTTTTAATTTACGAGATTTTTTAAAATTTATTATTAATTTTAATGGGGTGACATTGATAAATCAGGGTACATATGTTCAGAGAAAACATCTCCAGGTCATTTTGACATTTGATTATGTTGCATACCCATCACCCAAAGTCAAATTGTCTTCCATCACCTTCGATCTGGTTTTCTTTGTGCCCCTCCTCTCCCCCCTCCTTTGTAACCACCACCACCCTCTTGTCCATGTCTGAGTCTCATTTTTATGTCCCACCTATATATGAAATCATATAGTTATTAGTTTTTTCTGATTTCCTTATTTCACTCAGTATAATGTTATCAAGGTCCATCCATGTTATTGTAAATGATCCAATGTCATCATTTCTTATGGCTGAGTAGTATTCCATAGTATATATGTACCAAAGCTTTTTAATCCATTCGTCCACTGACGGACACTTGGGCTGTTTCCAGATCTTTGCTATTGTAAACAATGCTGCCATAAACATGGGGGTGCATTTCTCCTTTTGAAACAGTGCTGTGGTGTTCTTGTGGTATCTTCCTAAAAGTGGGATATCTGGGTCAAAAGGCAGTTCAATTTTTAATTTTTTGAGACATCTCCATCCTGTTTTCCACAGTGGCTGCACCAGTCTGCATTCCCACCAGCATTGCAGGAGGGTTCCCTTTTCTCCACATCCTCGCCAGCACGTATTCTGTGTTGTTTTATTGATGAGCGCCATTCTGACTGGTGTGAGGTGATATCCCATTGTGGTTTTAATTTGCATTTCTTTAATGATTAGTATGTTGAGGATTTTTTTTTTTTTCCTGAAGCTGGAAACGGGGAGAGACAGACAGACTCCCGCATGCGCCCGTCCGGGATCCACCCGGCACGCCCACCAGGGGCGAAGCTCTGCCCACCAGGGGGCGATGCTCTGCCCCTCCGGGGCGTCGCTCTGCAGCGACCAGAGCCACTCTAGCGCCTGGGGCAGAGGCCAAGGAGCCATCCCCAGCGCCCGGGCCATCTTTGCTCCAATGGAGCCTTGGCTGCGGGAGGGGAAGAGAGAGACAGAGAGGAAGGAGGGGGTGGGGGGTGGAGAAGCAAATGGGCGCTTGCTTCTCCTATGTGCCCTGGCCTGGAATCGAACCCGGGTCCCCCGCACTCCAGGCCGACGCTCTACTGCTGAGCCAACTGGCCAGGGCTGTTGAGGATTTTTTAATATGCCTATTGGCCATCAGTATGTCCTCTTTGGAGAAGTGTCTATTCATTTCTTTCACCCATTTTTGGATTGGATTGTTTGTCTTCCTGGTGTTGAGTTTTACAAGTTCTTTATAAATTTTGGTTATTAACCCCTTATCAGACGTATTGTCGAATATGTTCTCCCATTGTGTAGTTTGTCTTTTTATTCTGTTCTTACTGTCTTTAGCTGTGCCAAAGCTTTTTAGTTTGATATAGTCCCATTTGTTTATCCTTTAATTTCACTTGCCCTTGGAGATAAATCGGCAAACATTTTGCTGCGATAGATGTCGGAGATCTTAATGCCTATGTTTTCTTCTAAGATTCTTATAGTTTCATGGCTTACATGTAAATCTTTTATCCGTTTTGAGTTTATTTTTGTGAATGGTATAAGTTGATGGTCTAGTGTTATTTTTTTGCAGGTAGAGATGTCCACTTTTCCCAACACCATTTGTTAAAAGAGGCTGTCTTGACTCCATTGTATGCTCTTATCTCCTTTGTCAAATACCAGTTGTCCACAAAGGTGTGGGTTTATTTCTGGGTTCTCTGTTCTGTTCCATTGATCTATATGCCTGTTCTTATGCCAGTACCAGGCTGTTTTGAGTACAATGGCCTTGTAGTATAACTTGGTGTCAGGAAATGTGATACCTCCCACTTTATTCTTCCTTTTCAAGATTGCTGAGGCTCAGTTGCAGGACTTTGCCTGTTCTGGGCTTTTGCCCCACCCCTGTGAGAGGAGCCAGCTCCAGCCAGAGCTAGTGCTTTGGGCCGCAAGCCTCGGTTCAGCAGGCTGGGCGAGGTTGTGCGTTCCCCATCAGCACTGGGTCATGCCCCCCCCCCCCCCCCCCCCCCCCGCAGGTGGGGTTGCAGGCGGTTCGCAGCTGGGCCTGACCACTTTCGCGCGTCCCCTCCGCTCCTACAGGGCAAGACTGAGCTCATACCTGGGCCTCAGTGGTGGCTGGCCAGCTTCTGCCCTTGCCTACAGAACTGCGCTTCTACCGCTGCCCGCCCTCCCTCCGGTGAGCCCTCAGCCGTGTGGGTGAGGGCGCTACAGCTCAGACCCTAACACTCACTACTGTAGTCCGGAAAACTCTCTCTTGTCTAAGTGACTCGGCTCTGAGTGCCACAGGAGAGCTTGTTTGGCTGGTGTCCTGCTTTCCTTTGCTGGTATTGCTGTTACCAGGGGAAATATTTGCTTCAGATTTGGGGAGTGACTCAGCCCAGGGGTTAGGGTGGCTGTCCCTCAAAGTGTTTCTCCCTGTGCCTCCTAGATTACACTCTCTTCCCGCTGTTCCGGTCCTCTCTCCCCCGGATCCCCAGGTTGGTGGTTGTGAAAGAGGTTTTCTGCGCGGTTTCTTTGAGAAGAATCCTGGGTCTGAGAAATCTGTCTCTTTCTCACAAACAGTATCCTGACTTGTTTGACAGCTAAATACCGTTGCCTCTTCTGGGCTCTGGGGCTGCAGGCTGGGGCTTTGCTCCTGGGGCTCAGGACCCTCCCCTCTCTGCTAAACTCACTTCCCGCCACACAAGTCTCTCTGGTGTCTCTCTGGCTGCTGTTTGCTACAGGGAGCTGGGCAGCCCTCTGTGTTTCCGCTTTTCCTACCAGTGTCAGTGTGACTTCTTCGGTGTTCCTTGGTTAAAGAGTCCTCTTAGTTTAGTCCAAAGTTGGTTTTTCCAGATGATGGTTCTTAAAATTAAGTTGTAATCCACTTTGGTTCTGGGAGGTGAAAGATGGTATGTCTGCCTACTCCATTGCCATCTTGCCGCCTCCTGGTTACAAGTTTTTACCACAGTTATGTTCAGAGTATTATAATAAACCCAAGCATTTCACTGATCTCTATTTTATTGTGAAAAAGAGAAAGAGATGAATGAACTCTGCGAAAGCACTTAGCTACAAGAAGTTCCGCTCCATTTTCTACCTAAAACGTCTGAGCCATCTTTACCAAAAAGTTACTATAAATTCACAAATTACCGTATAAAAATAAATAACAGTGGGATAATGAGATTATTAGGTAAGGTAAATGTTGTATTAATATAAAATTATAGGAATTAAATATATAGAAATAAAAAACAAAAATATGGAAGACATAAAAGTAATTAAGATATATTAAAATTAATTATGGAAATTAAAGTTACGCCATCTGGATAGGAATTAATATAGTGTGTGCAGATGTGATAAGTGTGTGTGTGTGAAGTTATACATAGATAAGAAGTGGCTTGATGTCATAACTTTGTAGTTAATGTAAATAACATTTTAAAAAATGGTTTGATGTAACATTTCAGTAGATTTAACATAAAAGGGGTTCCCTGCGAGGAACTCCCAAAAAGGTGGTTTGAGGTGGTAATCCTGTAGATTGACAGCTGTTAGAAGGCTTTGGCCAGAAAGGGTACTAAAGCTGAGGGGCTCCCTGCTGTGGTAGTCACCCAGACTCCAAGGGGAACGAGAACTTTCTCCATGCCTCTCTGAGCTCTGACCAAAGATAGCCAAGAGGAGCACGCCAACGGGGCCCCCTTAAGCTGCACCCAGGCACGCCAAAAGGATTTGTGAGTAATAAATTGCCTTTGTGATTCTTGCAACTAACTCTGTGTTGGTCTTGTGCTTCTCCTCTGGTGGCAGTTAGTGTTGGCACTGATCAGTAGCATCATCATAGCCGCCTCAAGAGTAGTCTCGCAGAGGCTGCCAGCCTGTTGATAAGCAGGAGTGTCCTACTGCAGGGGGAAGTTGAATCAGGGATGCCTGATGGACGGAGAGCTTGGGCTGTACTGGGACAATAAGTAGTTAGGCTTTACTTCTTATCTGACTAGAACAGGGGTCTCAAACTCGCGGCCCGCGGGCCGCATGCGGCCCACCGAACAATTTTGTGCGGTCCGCAGACTAATCCATGAAGTTCAAAATATTTTGGATAAAATTAAGTAAGCCTAGGGGCCTACTTGTATTTTTCATTTCTCTAGCATCCTAGCTAGATATTCGCTTAGTTAACAGCAGTTGTGATGCGAACTACAGTTTCTGGTCGTTTTGTGACACTGAGTAAACTGCATGTACGATTGTGCTTGTTGTACTGATTTTTTTTTGTTTTCAACTGCAGTGAGAAAAGTGTTGCGTAACAGTTGCCTTTTGTAGACCTAGTGTGGCCCGCCAAACGGCTGTGATCTTGCTCTGCGGCCCACATGCTGAGTTGAGTTTGAGACCCCTGGACTAGAACATGATTTCTAGCACTGTCATAAATGTAGATACTATGCTTGGAAGTGGGTAGATGAATAGAGAAGGATCAAGAAGGTGATTTTCTGAAGGTGGAGAGCAGGCTTAATTTCTTTTTGTGTAATCTAATATAACAAAAATGTTTTTTATCTTGTTTTTAAACTATTTATGAATTATACCTAGAGAGAAGTGAATATATTACAAGTGTATTGCTCAGTGAATTTTCAGATTGACATACTTGTGAAACCAGCACCTAGATCAAGAAATTGGAATATTTTAAAGTTTTACGTATTTATTTCTTAATAGTGTATTTATTCAACAAATATTTTTTTGAGTGGTTACTGTGTGTCAGCCATTGTTCTAAGTATTAGGATGATATCTGAGTGATGAACTAAAGCAAACTTGTAGTGTGGGCAAATAAGCATCAAATAGCCATCCAAGTGAATATGTAATTGTAAACTAGTTTATAAACTGAATGGACACTCTCCTCTGAAAGGTAGTATCATTAGGTATACTGTAGGGCAGGGGTCCCCAAACTTTTTACACAGGGGGCCAGTTCACCGTCCCTCAGACCGTTGGAGGGCCGGACAAAAAAAAAAACTATGAACAAATCCCTATGCACACTGCACATATCTTATTTTAAAGTAAAAAAAAACACAACGGGAAGAAATACAATATTTAAAATAACAAACAAGTAAATTTAAATCAACAAACTGACCAGTATTTCAGTGGGAACTATGCTCCTCCACTGACCACCTATGAAATAGGTGCCCCTTCCAGAAGTGCGGTGGGGGCCAGATAAACGGCCTCAGGGGGCCGCATGTGGCCCGCGGGCTGTAGTTTGGGGACCCCTGCAGTAGGGTGTTGTATAGTGGAGAATAAGGGTGGACTCTAGTGTCAGATTGTTTAGGTTCCAATCCTGTTGCCACTTCTGGTATTGTAGTGACTTCAGATATGTGAACTAATGCCTCTAAGACTCATTTCTTAACACGGGATGATGGTAATAATAATACCTACCTTCTTTGATTAGCTGGGGATTGAAAGACATTATTCATATAAAATATTAGCATACAGTTTTAAAGGCTTTTTAAATGTATTAGTAATTACTATTTTTGTAATTATTTTGTCAGTGGGTGGTGTTTGTTTCATATTGTAACATTCTTATTTATGATACAGAAGCTTATTTCATAGGGTAGATTCTTACCTCTTGAATTCAAGAGTTCAGATCAAAGAATACAGAGGCAAATGAGAATCTTATTACATGACATACCATGTTTTTTCATGTTTCCATGTTGTTTACGTTACTACTCCTTTCCATCCTCTGTGCCTAGAAGACTTACTGCTTATGGGTAAGAATCAGTTGCCATGTTAATCCATCCCCAAGTAACAGCTGTCTCACTCTCTTGTTCCATCTTTCAGCCAGTGTTTAGTGCAGTGGTTCTCAAACTTTTTGAAGTCAGGGCGCATTTAAAATTCTACAAATAATTGTAGGCGCACTATATACAAATTTCTGAGAAATATGTTCTAATAATTAAGTCAAATATTAAAGAAAAAAATATAAAGTCCAAGCGTGCTTTTATGGTAATTAAATGAATTAAATTTATTCTGACATTAAAAAAATATTTTATGTTACATTTTTTGAGTTATGCTTTTTAGAATTCATAAAAAAGAGGGTTAAAAAATTTTAAAAAGCGACAAAAAAGTTATCTTTTTATATATATAGATACATTCTTAGTAAGATTTAGTAAATTCAGCAGGTCCCAGCGCAGATGTGTTGTTTTTCATTCTTGTGTTTATGAGAAACATGAGCCTGCTGTGTCCTAGTGATTTGTTCAATGTTTGGGCATATATTTGAAAGGCAGCCCTGGCTGGTTGGCTCAGTGGTAGAGCATCGGCCTGGCGTGCGGGAGTCCCGGGTTCGATTCCCGGCCAGGGCACACAGGAGAAGTGTCCATCTGCTTCTCCACCCCTCCCCCTCTCCTTCCTCTCTGTCTCTCTCTTCCCCTCCTGCAGCTGAGGCTCCATTGGAGCAAAGATGGCCACGGGCGCTGAGGATGGCTCTGTGGCCTCTGCCTCAGACAATAGGATGGCTCTGGATGCAACAGAGCGATGCTCCAAAGGGGCAGAGCATCGCCCCCTGGTGGACGTGCCGGGTGGATCCCGGTTGGGTGCATGCAGGAGTCTGTTTGCCTCCCCATTTCCAGCTTCGGAAAAATGCAAAAAAAAAAAAAAAAAAAAAAAAAAAAGGAAGGCAAACTCTCATTTCCTCATCAATACTTTGAAGAATTCCTCTCTTTTTACTCTTAATTGTGTTGAGTGCTAAAAACCCCCACCATACATATCATCTTAACACCAAACAAAGGATAGAAGAAACTTGCCTCCAGTCTATCTGGGGAACATGGGGGGTAGTGTAAACAATCCAACACCACAGCTTAACAGCCTTTGGCAATCTAATCAGGCAAGTGAAGTGGTGGGGGGTTGGGCAGACTGTCAGCTTACAGCCAACTCCCCACACCTCTGTCCCCCCAAAATCTAAACTCCAAAAACCCTGTTGGTTTTTTGGTCCCCAACAGGCACATATTTCTTTGGAATACCATAGGGCACACCTGGAAATCCTTACGGTATACCAGTACGCCCTGGCGCATACTTTGAGAACCATTGATTTAGTGAGAACCTACTATGAGTCTGTTATTTTGTCAGAGGCCAGGGATGCATCTGGAACAAGATGGACAGATTTTCTGTCCTCACTTGTCTTACAGTCTAGTGAAGTCTCTATTAAGCACCCTTCTTTTGTTTTGTTTGCGTAGTATTACCTACCTCTCTATTATATTGCTATTCAGTGTTTACTGGCCTCTTTTTTAAATTTTGATCTCCAGATTGAGACCGTATCTTATGCTTATTAATTTTCTCACTTAACAGTTGGCAGGGAATATTGCATATAGTGAGCACTGAAATATACAATTGAATTCAATTTAGAAATCTAAAAACAGAGCTATTCCCAGGGTATATAAAAATTGTCCTTTATAGAATACATTTATATTTTTAATTATACAAGCAATAAAATTGCTAAATACAGTCTAGAGGGGGAAACCTGTGTGCCCACTATACTGTTTCCACTGTTACAGTGTCGTTATTATAATTTTTTCTTTGAGAACTTTGGGAGGAATATTTTATCATTTAAAGTTTTTTTAAGCATTTATGGCAATTGTATTTATAATTTATTTAAAATAATGATTTGAAATAAAGGTTATAGCTTCCTATATCAAGAGTCTGTACTCATGCAACTTTTTACTAGAAATGCTGTTCAAATAAATTACTATTTCCAGCTGTCTTTCTTTATTTTTAATGTTCTATAACCAGATCCATCCTGGTCTATATCTTATATAATAAAATCCTCATAATAAACCAACTAAAGACATTTTGTTTGTTTGTCTTATTAAATGAGAGGCGGGGAGGCAGAGAGACAGACTATCGTATGTGCCCTGGCCAGAATCCACCCAGCAAGCCCTATGGGGCCACGCTCTGCCCATCTGGGGCTGTTGCTTCATTGCTCGGCTACCCAACTATATTAGCGCCTGAGGTAAGGCCTCAGCACCCAGGGCCAGCTTGTTCTAATGAGTCATGGCTGCTGGAGAGGGGTTAGAGAGAGAGAAAGAGAGAAAAGGGGGAGGGAGAGGGATGGAGAAGTGGATGGTTACTTCTCCTGTGTGCTCTGACTGCGAATTGAACCCGGGACTTCCACACGCTGGACCTATGCTCTACCACTGAGCCAGCTGAGCAGGGCAAGACATGGTTTTTGTTCATAAACTTTGTTTGGTTGGTATTTTTCTGAAGTGAGAAGCAGGGAGGCAGTCAGACTCCCGCATGAGCCTGAATGGGATCCACTTGGCATGCCCAACAGGAGGCAATGTTCTGCCCATCTGAGGTGTTGCTCTGTTGCAATCTGAGCCATTCTAGTACCTGAGGCAGAGGCCATGGAGCCATCCTCAGCGCCCGAGCGAGCTTGCACCAGTGGAGCCTTGGCTGCACTAGGGGAAGAGAGAGACAGAGAGGAAGAAGAGGGGGAAGGGTGGAGAAGCAGATGGGCACTTCTCCTGTGTGCCCTGGCCGGGAAACACACCCTGAACTTCCATACACCTGGCTGATGCTCTACCACCGAGCCAACTGGACAAGGCTATTTTATTTTATTTTTTTAGTGAGAAGAGGGGAGGCAAAGATAGTCTTCTACATATGAGGGACAGGGATCCACCCTGGCAAGCCTACCAGGGGAGATGCTCGACCCATCTGGGGTGTTGCTTCATTCATTCGGAGTCATTTTTTAGCACCTGAGGTGGAGTCCGAGGAGTCCATGGAGCCATCCTCATCGCACAGGGCTAACTTACTAATTGAGCCTTGGCTGCAGGAGGGGAGAAGAGAGAGAGAGAGAGAAATGAGAGGGGGAGGCTTGGAGAAGCAGGTTTGCTGAGGAGAGCACTAATTCAAAACAAATAGTTCCTTGGTTTTATGTTTACATAAAAATCTCAAAGGAAGTCATAATGGCTCTTAAACTAAAATATCTGCAATGTTTCTTTTTAGATTGTGTTTTTGTTTTGTTTAAAACAAATAAGGTGCTGAATATATTAGTAGTAAAATAGCTTATGGCAGCCTGAGGAAATTGACAGTCCGTATCAGGGATTGGCAGGTTACTGACCATGGGACCATATTTGGTTGTGACCTGTTTTTGTAAAGCAAGGGAGCTAAGAATGGTTTTTAAACATTTTTTTATAGAACTGTTTTATTTATTTTAAAAATGTTGATCCACTTCTCACCTGCCTTGTTTCCCACGAAAAATCTGCTGTCATCCCTTTCTTTACTTCTATGTAATGTGTCTTTTTTAAAAAAATCTGGTTGCTTTTAATATATATTTATTTTTTACCAGTGCTTATGAGCAGTTTGATTTGATTATGATGTGCCTTGCTGTAGTTTTCTTCATGTTTCTTATGCTTGGGGTGGGTTGAGCCTCTTGGATTTATTGGCTTATTTTCATCAAATTTGGAAAATTTTCATTTATTATTTCAAAGAATTTTTCTGTCCCCCTTATTTCTTTCCTTTGAGGATTCTAATTACAAGTTCTAATTATATTCGGCTGTCTGGAGTCCCATTGCTCACTGATGCTCTTTTATTTATTTTTCTTTGCATTACATTTTGGATAGTTTCTATTGCTTTGTCTTCCAAGTTTACAATTCTTCCCTTCTATAAAGGTATGATTTGCTTACTCCTATACAGTATATTTTCATTTGAGATACAGTTTGAGAGCTTTTATACACCTTTTATGCTGCTCCATAAGTTTTTGAACATACAGACCACAGTTACAAAAACTGTTCTAATGTCCTTTTCTGCTAATACTAATAACATTTGTGTTAGTTCCTGTTGATTTTTCAATTGATTTTTCTGCTCATTATGGGTTGTCCTGATTCTTTGCCATGCATGCCTGATAGTTTCTGACTGGATGATAAACACTAAATTTTGCCCTGTTACATTCTTCATATTTTTTCTCTTCCTATAAATCTTCTTGAACTTTGGTCTGAGACACAGTTTAGTTACATGGAATCAGCTTAAAGCTTTCAATTCTTGCTTTGAAGATTTGTTAGATGGGGTTAGTGCGAAGTTTGAAATCTGTATCTGAGTTTTACCCACTACTGAGCCTACTACTCCTTAGTTTGGCACAGCTCCCTGTCCTGTGTGAGTGCAAGGTGCTCTTTTCTGTAAGGCTTTTGAGTGGCGACTCCCTCACACACATCCATGCACACCAGTCATTGTTACACTGACTACCTGAGGGATTCCTTTGCAAGATCTTTAATGTTCTCTCTCTCTTTGCAATGCTCTCTTCTAAAGAGCTCTCCTTAGACTCTGAGCTCCATCTCTTCATCTCAGTTGACTTAGGTTTCTCCTGTCAGAACCAAGGCCTGAAGAATCTACTAAGGCACTAAGCTGGGACAATTGTAGAGAACACTTGGCTCGTTTCTCGTCTCGCAGGGATTATTTCTTGTTTATATCCAGGGTCTTGAATTATAGTTTTATATATTACTACATTGTAGCTAGAAGTGAAATTTGGAATGCTGAAATTTCAGATTTGGTGGTTGAATAATTCCAGATGATGACACACAGAGTTGGGCTATAGATATTAGTGTAGTATAGCTGTGAAGGTCCTTGAATGAAACATCCACATAGACTTTGATGTCACCTAAGTAGCTGGATTTGAGGTAGAGAGAGAGTAAGAATTTTAACCAAAAGCCAGAGTTGTGAGATTTTAATACTGCATGTTTTATGTTTGGTTAGGAAATTACTCTTTTAAAATTATGTTAAAGTATCTGTCTTTTCTTCTAGAACCTTCTGACAACTTAAGGGAGATTCTCCAAAATGTGGCCAAATTGCAAGGGGTTTCAAATATGAGAAAGCTGGGCCATTTGAATAACTTTACTAAGGTAAGTAACTTGAATCATTATTAATATTAATCACCTAAAATTCTTTGTTCATTAATAGAAATTATATAGTATTCACTCAGTATTAATGCTTTTAATGCTTCTCATGGATTTTATCATGTGTTTTTATTTTTAAGATTTTATTTATTGGTTTTATAGAGAGAAGGGAAAGAGGTGTTGGGGAAGGAGATTATCAATTTATAGCTGTTCCCCTTTAGTTCATTGATTGGTTGTTGTATGTGCCTGGACCAGGCAAGCCCGGGGCTTTGAACTGGTGACCTCAACGTCCAGGTCCAGGTTGATGCATTATCCACTGCACCACCAAATGTCAGGCTGTCATGGGTTTTTAAATTTAAAAGTGTATTTGAATAACAGCAATACTACAAATTTTTAGAAAATTTGGAAGGACCAGAAAATAAAGAAAAACGTCACTGAGAAGTCCATAATCCATTCTTCATTATTGTTTACATAATGATGTATTTATTTTGCCTTTTTATACTTACTTTTATTTGATGACATATGATAAATATGTTTGTATATAAGAACACGTATGTGTTGCATTTCATAGGCATAACTATAATTTCCAGGGAAGTGTTAAAACTTTCCTAAACTCTCTTTCCCTGATACTCTATTCTCATTATCTGGATCTCAGAGCCTAAGATAAATGTAGGGGCCCTCATCCCAAATAAATATTGACTTGATCTCTATTAGCAGCTAAGAATTCTCGAGTTTGATGCATTGGTATGTTTTGAGTCTGGTAATTCTGGAAAGCCAACTCTTGGAAACACTAAAATGCCTATTATTTGAGGTGATACCATAAATAGAAATCAGAATGTATTCTCTGGGGTGGCGGATTATTTTCGTATTTTAGTTTACTAAATTTAAATTGTTCTCCATTTTAAATATAGGGATAATTGTATGTTTTAACCTCTTTCTACTCTAAGTGTGATCTACAGACCAGCAGCATTGGCTTGTTGTATCACCTTGGAGTTTGTTTGAAATACACTATTTTCAGCCCAGCCAGGCCTACTGAATCATGATTTACATTTTATTTTATTTTATCTTAATATATTTTTATTTCTTCTTTTCCAAGTGAGAGGAGGGAGATAGACAGACTCTCCCGCATGTGCACTGACCAGGATTCACCCGTCCGGGGCCTATGCTCTGTCCATCTAGAGTCATGCTCACAACTGAGCTATTTTTAGTGCCTGAGATCGAGGCTCCAGACAGCCGTTGTCAGTGCCTGGGGCCAATGTGGTCAAATCATTCGAGCTGTGGCTGCAGGAAGTGAAGAGAGAGAGAGAGTGAGAAAGGGGAGAGGGAGGGGTAGAGAAGCAGATGGTCACTTCTCCTGTGTGTCCTTACTGAGACTCAAACCTGGGGACATCTACACTCCAGGCCAGCACTCTACCACTGAGCCAACTGGCCAGGGCACAAATTATATTTTAATAAAGATTCTCAGGTCAATTTCTGTACATTAAAGTTTGAACAGCACTGTTTTAACCCTTAAAAATCTTTAATTCTTTACTATCTGGTAATTGGACTGTGGCTTGGATTTGATTTGATAGAAATAAAAGAAGATGAGAATATAGTTACTATGTAACAAAATTTGTTGATATGGTGTGCAATAAATATAAAATAGATTAGTCTTTTTCATAGTTAAGGAAGCAAGTACATAGGCACATTTTAGTGAATGTTTAAAATATTCTAGCATTTGTATTTCTGTAACATGAAAAAATAGTTTTATATCAAGGATGAGAATGACTTTTTATTGATTGATTTGAGAATGATTAGAAGACAGAGAGAAAGAGAGAGGAGAGAAACATGTATTTGTTGTTCCACTTATTTAATCATCCACTGGTCAATTCTTATATGTGCCCTGACTGGGGATTGAAGCTGCAACCTTGGCGTATCTGGACAGTGCTTTACCAAACACTGAATAAGTGCTTTATTGTATAATAAATAAGTATTTTCCGATGGCTTTAGGGCAACCCCTGTGTTTTGGTCGTTCGACCCCCGCCGGGGTCGCGACCCACAGGTTGAGAACCGCTGCTTTAGAAGGAGTCTTCAAAAATATCCTTATGTATGTTTTCATTTTATGAATCTAATGAAAAGATTCAAATACCTTCTTGCACTGTGCTAGTCAGATAATGTCAAGTCTTTAAGACCCAAAGTTGTTCAAAGGTTGCAAATTCTATCTCCTGGGTCATTCTCTTCTATATATTAAATTTCCAGTTTTTTTCACCCTTCTTCACTTGACACTAGTAAGTCTTTTCCACTTGCTCAGATTTAACTAGTAAAATTCATAGAGATTTCTATCCTGTTTGAACTCATGGTTTCTGTCATAATGAGGTTAACACCTGGATGTGTAGTTTTACATCTCTTGACAGCTAGGATTCTGCAATTAGGGCTACACATGAGAATGGTGGTGATTTCTCTTACTCCACTCTGGCACTGGGCAGTATGAAAGCTATCTTAAAAATCTGCAGTAGCACTGTCTGGTAGAAATATAGCCACATACATAATTTTAAAATTTCTAGTACCCACGATAAAAAAAAGGAAACATGAAATTATTTTTAATCCACTGTATCAATATTTTTATCATTTGATGTAATTAGTATAAAATATTCATGTTTTATATTACATGGGATGTTTGGCATTTCATATTAAGGCTTTGAAGTCAAGTGTGTATATTACACCATAGTACATCTCATTTCAGACTAGCCTCATTTCCAGTGCCTATAAGCCCCTTGTGGCTGGTGTGTACCAACCATAATGGACAGTGTACATAGAGACCTTTTTGGAATAGGAGAGATTTAAACATTTATTTCTAGGAATCTGTTGGCCACCTTTCTTTATTCTTCTTTATACCTCATTTATCTCTGTCTAGGTCCCAGGCTGTCTTGACTTAGGGTCAGTTACTTTCTTTTTTTTCCTACTTTATTTCCTTATTTCTCTTGTATTTGAGTTTTTCCCACAGTATTTTACTAAGTCATTCCATCCAGTTACCTCTCCTTGATTTGTGCTCTCTAATCTCTTCTCCCCTTTCTCATTTCCTTCTATCTCCTCTTCTCCTCTGCTTCTTCCCTCTTTTCCCTTTTATCTCACCCTTCCCTACAGATTCCCCTTCTCTCCTTTACTCATTATTTCTGCCTCCCTCCCCACCCCTCCCCCGTTGTATCACTGGATAGAAAGATTGATCTCTGTCATGAAGATCCTAGGCTTTGGGGCTTTTTGTATAATGATTTGTTTAGCCATATCTTTTCTTTATAATTTTCACATTTCTTCTGGCCCTGGTGCTAGGTTATAGTAGTCATTTTATTTGCTGTTTTAAATTATTATGTATTTAAAAACCAGATGACCAAACATATTAGAATTTATCTACAATAAGAGGGAATAAAAACCTTGAGTCGGGTCTGAGGGTGTTGTCCACAAATGTTGAGCTTGGTAAGATTCTGTTTCGGCTGCTTGGTGATGTAATTGGAAAACTATGACCTTTAGATCAAATAAAGAGGACTTAAACAGCCTAACTCTGACCCTGTCTTCTAGCAAGGGAATCTTGGCCTGATTTTCTTGACTCCAAGATAATCTTGCTGCTATTAGAGGCAAGGTCCCGGTACAGTGCTGCGCGTAATATGTACTTCATACAAGGGGATTTGGTTTTGTATTGTATTTTTTCCACTTTTCTAGTTTTTTGGCTGACTCTGAGGAGAAGAGTCTGCTTAATAACTTGAGTTGCAGATTGGTAAACTGTTACTGTAACAGGGTTTTTTGACCTCAGTAATGTAGACATGAGTGAGATAATTATTTGTTTTGGGAGAATGTCTTGTTCATTTTAGGGTATGGAGCAGTGTCTGGCCTCTGCCCACAAGATGCCAGCAGCACACCTCCACCAGTGTGACAGCAGAAATGTTTCCAGTTATTGCTAAAATCAATACATTGTGTGGGGGAACAGAATTGCCTCTGGTTAAGAAGAACTGCTGTAATTAAATGTCTATAGATATTTTTATAAAACTTTTCCATGTACCTAGCACAAAGTAAATACTTACTATATTTAATCATAATGTGTCTTTGAATTCTATTTTGTTGGAGAGCTAGATTAATAAATATTAATATTATTTATTAATTATAAATATTACAAAGCTGGTATTCCTATAAAATCTGTGCTTAAATTTTTATAGAGTAAAATGTAGGAATTCTCAGAAATCTCATAAGAATAGTTCTATAGACTAAGAAAATGAGAATAATAATTTTGATGCCAGTAGACTTGTTCGTTATTTAGGAGTTAATTGGTCACCTGTCTCTGCGTTCCCATAACAGCTTATGTATTTGTCTACTAAATTTTATCTATTCTTTTATTGTTTCTTTTGGGTTACTGTCTTATTAAACTGAGTTTCTTAAGCGAAAAAAATAGCTGATACTTATTTTTCTACTCATATCCATCTATATCCCAACGCCTGCCACATAACAAATATATAATTAAACATATTGTATTGCATTGGGAAGCTTTTACATTTAAAATATGAGGTTTTGTTGTATTAGCATTTTTTTTTAAGAATAAGCCTAGCTCATAGGATTAAGTTAATTTAGATCAGTTGGATAAAACGTTGTATAGGGTGGATTTCATCTCCAGATTTTTAAACCTCCTTTTAAGGTATGAAGAGAGGGTGCTAGCAATGCGATCCTACAACCATGTGAATGTCACACAGCCATGCTTGCCTTCTGACATCATTTCACTAGATAAAGTAATGTGTGTAACAGATTGCTGATGAATAGAATCTTAGTATTCTATCTATTTTTAAAGCCATAAACATGCTCATAAAGACCTGTTTTTAAAGATGGGAATATTTCAGCTCTTTTATAGTCTAAAAGTTCTCTTTTTCTGTATTTAATCTCACATTTATATGAAAACCTCCAAAGGAATCTTTATTTTGTTCTGTTTTGTAAAATGCAGTAACAGTATAAGCTAATGTAAGACGTTAAAATGGTGCAGAACAATATATACAGGCCATCCCCAGGGTGCAAACTAGACAGGCTCTGTAGGTTTGTTCTTAAGTTGAATTTGTGTGTAAGTTGGAACAGGTACATTTACCTATTAATATTAAATGCAATTTAGGCAGATGTTTGTCTTAACATAGTATTTATTTTTACCTGTCTCTACATATAAATACTTACACATTTTCAAACCTACAGAACCTATCTCATTCGTAACCCGAGGACTGCCTGTAGTAAAAGAACAGGGCCTTTCTCACATGCTTCCCTCCATCTCCCTGCCCCGACGCAGACCACGTTTGTCCTTCTCTGGTCTGGTTATCAATGTGTGTGTGTGCTGCTGTGAGAATTAGAAGAGCTAAACAAAAAGAAGTGTTTAGTATGCTTAGTTTATTTACTATTTATGATTATGTATCCATACAAAGGTCTTTTAACAAAATAATGAAATATATTGATTTGTAGTTTGCATTTTCCTACTTCCCAATATATTATAGAATCCTTTTCTACAAATATAGAGCTACTTTTTTTATAGCTGTATATGTGTGGATAGGTATGTGTATATATCCACACATACATGTGTATATGTGTATGTAATATATATATGTACATGAACATATGTGTACATACATATACCATAATTTATACCATCACTCCACATTTAAAAGACATGGGTTTTTTTTTGTATTTTTCTGAAGCTGGAAACGGGGAGAGACAATCAGACAGACTCCCGCATGCGCTCGACTGGGATCCACCCGGCATGCCCACCAGGGGCGATGCTCTGCTCACCAGGGGGCGATGCTCTGCCCCTCCGGGGCGTCGCTCTGTTGCGACCAGAGCCACTCTAGCGCCTGGGGCAGAGGCCAAGGAGCCATCCCCAGCACCCGGGCCATCTTTGCTCCAATGGAGCCTTGGATGCGGGAGGGGAAGAGAGAGACAGAGAGGAAGGAGAGGGGGAGGGGTGGAGAAGCAGATGGGCGCTTCTCCTGTGTGCCCTGGCCGGGAATCGAACCCGGGACTTCTGCACACCAGGCTGATGCTCTACCATTGAGCCAACCGGCCAGGGCCAAGACATGTTTTTCCTACATCAGTTTGCTATGTTAAAAAATGCGTTAGTACACTTTTGTGTACATTTTTGTGAAGAGTTGAATTTTCAAAGTGTGATTACTTAGCCAAGAGCATTTGTACATTTTATGTTAAAATTTACTTCTGAATTGGCCTCTGTAAAACCATTAGAATTCCATATAATGTTACAGAATTCTAATCTGTAGTTAGATCTTTTTAACATTTTGTTTATTCTATGTGTTGCTTATTTAGAACCATTTATTTAACCTTCAGAGCAATACACGTAAAATGGGAATAGCATTTAACTGTCTAGTTTTAACTGATTATTATACTTTTAAAATTAATTTTATTAAGCACCTCAAACATTTTTATTATTTAGAGATGGTTTAGACTTCTGTTTTAATCAGAATATAACATTATTGACAACCCCTTTTGAATATTTTAGTATTTATAAGGAAGTCATGGAATTTTCACAAATAAATTGATGTTGAACATAGATTTTAATAGACAAAAGAAAATAGTGATATACTATCAAAACTGTTAGCCCATTTTAAAATAAGATATTATATAATTGTTTTGTTTATATAAAAATTAAATTTAACAGTTATGCTTATAATTATAGACGTGATGATACTGAATGCTGAAGTTGGTTTATAAATAACAAATTCAAGAAACCTAATTCAATTTAGCTAAAATAAAAAGAATTTATTTACTGTTATGATGAGGAAGACCAACTTTTGGGTTCTAATTTCAGGAAAACAACCAGCAGTTGAACAATGTTTAGTTGCATTCTGTCTTTCCGTTTCTTTTAGGTTTAGCTTCATTCTCAGACAGTTTTGAAATGACTAAGATACATCATCTTTCCAGTTTTCAGTCATAAACAGGGAAAGGGGGTAGCCCTCACACAATCTTCTTGAACTCTGATTCCATTTGGAAAGTGTGAGTGGTGTCTAATAATTTAGCAGTTTAAGTGACTGTCTTGACACTCTTAAATTTTGGAAGGTCTTGAATAATTTCTAAACATACTATGATTTATTCTTAATATAACAAACTTCTGTGATAGGGCAGGCAGTATTATATTTTAATAACTTGTAGAGGAGACAGGAAATTACCTGTAATGTAAGATAGCAGTGAGAAAACTGCTACCTAAAGATTAAATTGTTAATTTAGTCAGTTGTTAAGGTGGGATGAGATTCCCATTTTTTAAAATTGATCAGTTCAGTGTTTTTCTTGCTGTTTCTGCCTCCCTCCTTTTTAGAGTAAGAGTTAAGGGGCTTGATTTGTCAATTTTATGTCTAAAGTAAATTCTTTGTACATTTTCTTTGTCTCTTCTGAGAAGTCTTTCCCCAATTTGTTTCGACCTTGTAATTGTAAGGGCCCACCAGTATTACTTTTATTAGGTGAGGGTGAAGTGTTGCGAGCTGAATGGAGTACCCTCTCCCCATCATTTCTTTAGTTGAAGTCCTAACCCCTAAGTGCCTCTGAACATGTCTGGTTGTTGATAGAGCTTTTAAAGACATAATTAAGGTAAGATTAGGTCATAGGGATGGTTCCTAATTCAGTATGACTGGTGTCCTGACAAGAAAAGAAGGTGAAGATTAGAACACAGACACACACAGAAGAAAGTCTATGCAGGTTAGGACAAACGTAGGTTTACAGTTATTCGTATGGAAAATAATAGTGATTAATAAATAATAATACAAGAATAAACTTTCTCATCCTCACAAACTGTAAACCTACTTTTGCCACACTGTGTATGAAAATGTAAGCTAGTCATCTATCTATAAGCCAAGGAGAGAGGCCCTCAGGACAAGGAAACTGTGAAGACACCTTGATCTTGGGCTTCTAGATAATGAAAAAATACATTTCTGCATTTAAAGCACCAGGTCTGTGGTACTTGTTACAGCAGCCCTAACAAACGAATACAGGACTTTAACCTTTTGCCTATCATATTTGACTAAAAGCATATTTAACTTAATTTTAGAAATGCAAATGGTTTTTTAGCAGTATAGAAATTTTTCTATCATGTCTCAAAACTTAGGAAATCTTACATTATTATTTTAAATTTATATGTACGTATAATAAAAAATTCTCAGTTGTGAAGTACTTATATTAACAAAAAACAATAAAAATTTAAAAATTCTATACTCTTGAAAATTTAAAGGCATTTTTATTTATCTTGAAAATTTAAAGTTCAGAATTTTAAAGATTTTATAGGAATACCAGTGAAACCATTTTTGGACAAAAACATTATGAAGAAAAGCTTTTTAGCTTGTTTTGTCTATTTATGCTATATACACAGCATTTTTTCAGCACGTAAAGTGATCCTTTTTATAATCTTCATCCGTGCTATGAAAATATAGCAATATCTGAGAGCTACTCTGTTCCTATCCCCTGCTCTGCTGGTTAGGACATCTCTTCCTTTACTTTTCTTTTTTCCTTATTTTATTTTTTTGCCTCTAAAGAAATTGGATAGGAAATTTTACAAGTATTTTACCAATAGGATAATAAATTTATATCATCAGCTTTTTGCTACATACAATATGTTGCCTTCTGATATGCAGTTGACCCTTGAACAACATGGGGGTTAGCGGTCCCCATGTAGTTGAAAATCTGTGTGTAATTCCCCCTGAACTTAGCTACTCATAGCTTACTATACATTACTGTGTATATTTTATGTAGTAAATAATAAAATAGATTAGTATCTTCATGTATTCTCTACAAACCTATTTTTTAAATTTTAAAAAATTATTTCTAGGCTGAGTAGTTGGTTCTTTGCAAGGTTTTTCAAATTGTTGCAAATCTCCAGAAGTTTTTCTTCTGAAAAGTTTTCACACTTCCTGAAAAAAGTGTGTTAACCCACACAGTTTAAATTCATGTTGTTCAAGGGTCAGCTATGCGTTCTTAGGTCCTTTTTTTTTTCCAGAGGCAGATGTGTGATGATCACTTTGGTTGGTTTATTCTGTATAGTTAAGATGTTCATAGCCTCATATTTAGAAAGATAATAAAAGAGCACTTAAAAACCCTTCTGATTTTTCAGTGTTAAATGATTGACCTTTTTAATAATGTTTTAGTTAGGCCTAATAAATTACTTGAGAAATTTTATGTAACTTTTATATAACAGTCAATTTTCAAAATTTCAGACTACGTTAAAGTGGTATATGGGTATGCAGGTGGAATGCAGGGAGCAGCTAGTACTGGGTCACTGTTCTTAATGAAAACCTCTTTGAAGGAGCAGTGAACTGTTCAGGCAACAAGTTTAGGAGCCAAAGCTTTAGAGAAGGAGGAAGCTTGTGGAAGTGAGCTTACTTTTTAATAACTTTTACTTGGGTTGCCTGTGCTGGTGTAGAGTGTGGGCAGGAAGCTAAGGATTCAGAATTGAAGCCTAGGGGCCATCTACCTAGGAGTGGATGGAAAAGCGCAGCGCTTCTGGTGGGGACTGAGGAGAAATCAAGTACAGTATAAGGAGATTCTCCCCTCAGTATATTTGTTGACTCCAGTGGGGATTGCTTTTGATAAGGAAAACATAAAAACCTAAGCAGAAAATCTTTAAAATTCAGGGTGAAGCTTGTAGTGTTTCTGTAACACAAAAATTAGATTTGTCCTTCTTTGAACTAGTCCCCTGAAACACAGGCTTTCGGTTGAAATTTGTGGGGTGAAGAGAGGAGGTAAAAGTCAGAGGTAGACTTGAGTCTTATCAGGGCAGCAACCTGATATGGACTCAGCAGTGTCCAGTGGCCTCACAGAGAAGGATGAACCCTCTGTGGAGAAAGATGACATCATCAGGAATCTTGGCAAGGTTTTTATATACAAACATTACAGGATCCATCAAAAGACAGGACTTATAGGACCAGCACAAAAAGAAAAACAGATAATAGAAACAGACCCAGGGATAATCCACATTATTCATATCCACTTAATAAACACTTTAAATATTTAAAATAAGATTAATATGTCAAAATAGAAGGAACTATGGAGAAAATAGATAAATGATTTTTTATTATAGTATTGGATGTCTACAAAATTAAGTGGAAATTCAAGAAGGAAAAATATATCTGAAATGAAAAACTCATTAGATAAGTATAATAGAAAATTAGACATATCAAAAAGCAAGTAAGAGAACATCTAACTGAAACACAGAGATAAAAGAGAGTGGAGAAAGCAGGAAAGAGAATTTGGAGATTTTTTAAATATACAAACAATGTTTTGACATTTGAATGATCAGAAGGAGAGAAAAGAAAGGATTGGGCAGAAGTAATTTTGAAAAGATGATGTACAGAACATTCTAAAACTGATAAAATATACCAACTCAGAGATCTGGGAATTTCTGTTTTTCCTAATTAAGCGATGCAAAGAAAAGCACACCTGTACAATAAGATTTCTGAAATGGAGTCTTAGAAAAAGGTTATGCCCTTTAAAGGAGCCAACAGTTAGATTAATTTCAGACTTCTAACAGAAACAATGGAAACCATCCTGAAACTGTTTTAAGAAAATAGCATCTTTTTGGTTGTTTCCATGTCTTGGCCACTAGGAGGGAGGGAGGGAGAGATTTAGGGGGAGGGGGAGGGGCACAGAGAAAACTAGATAGAGGGTGACAGAGGACAATCTGACTCTGGGCGAGGGGTATGCAACATAATTTAATGACAAGATAACCTAGACATGTTTTCTTTGAATATATGTACCCTGAATTATTAATGTCATCCCATTAACATTAATAAAAATTTATAAAAAAAAAAAAAAAGAAAATAGCATCTAACCTAAAAATCTATAAATCTAACAAAATATCCTCCCAAATTAAAGTGAAAGAAATAATCATTTTCTAGACAAACAAAAATCAAAAGAATTCATTACTAGCAACCATGGCTAAAAAATTAAAGAAATAAAAATACCAATAGAACAAGTCAACAACAACAAACATGATTCTTCAGACTGAAGGGAGAATTTTACATTAAGGTAACTCTGCAGTGAAGAAAATAGACAAGGTGAATTTGTGAGTAAATATGTATAAGTTGATATTGACTAAATTTGAACTAAAAACAAAACTGACTATCTTACGGGGTTTAATAAGGTGAGGGCAGTAAATGAAATTAAACTGTTAGAGGAGTCTATCATCATTATTATTATTTTAACAGTCTAGCATTATTAAGGACTGGGTAAAGTAATAATGTGTTAGACCAGGGGTCCCCAAACTTTTTACACAGGGGGCCAGTTCACTGTCCTTCAGACCGTTGGAGGGCCTGAGTATAAAAAAACTATGAACAAATCCCTCTGCACACTGCACATAACTTATTTTAAAGTAAAAAAACAAAACGGGAACAAATATAATATTTAAAATAAAGAACAAGTAAATTTAAATCAACAAACTGACCAGTATTTTAATGGGAACTATGCTCCTCTCACTGACCACCAATGAAAGAGGTGCCCCTTCCAGAAGTGCGGCGGGCGGGGGGGGGGGGGCACATGTGGCCTGCGGGCCATAGTTTGGGAACCCCTGTCTTAGACTGTAATAAGTCAGGGATGCATGTGTGGTCTCTATGGTAACCATGGAAAGAATGGTAAAATAATTGAGAAGAAAAATAGAATAATCCAAAATAATTGGTTAATTCAAATGAAGGCCAGAAAGGAGGGTTAAAGAAACCTAAAACAGGCTGGTCAAAAATAATAATAATAATAATAATTTAGAAATAAATGAGTATTTGAACTGTATGATATTTTTTAAAATTGTATTTAAAAAATCTTATTTTTGGCCATGGCCGGTTGTCTCAGTGGATAGAGCATTGCCTGGTGTGCGGACATCCCAGGTCGATCCCTATTCAGGGCACACATGAGAAGCGACCATCTCTTCCCCCTCCTTCTCTCTGTTTTCTTTCCCCCTCTCGCAGCCAATGGCTTGACTGGTTCAAGAGTCAGCTCCAGGTGCGGAGTATAGCTTGGTTGGTCCCAGCATCGGCCTCAGGTACTGAAGACAGCTCAGTTGATTTGAGCATTCACCCCAGACAGGGGTTGCCAGGTATATCCCGGGAGGAGTGCACGTGGGTGTCTATCTCCCCTCTTCACACTTGAAAAAGAAAAATTTTATTTTCTAGGCTAAAAGAGAAATATATAGAGACAAAAATATATGACAAATACACACATATTTGTTTTATTTTTCTGACAGCTTCTTTGTGATATTGGCCACAGTGAAGAAAAACTGGGTTTCAACTATGAGGATATTATAATTTGGTAAGTATAGCTCAGTTTCTTCTCTCAGAACTCTCTTGGATATTAGTAATATTAATTTTAATATTTTAAAACTAAAATTAGAATATTTTAACACCTAATATTTGATCTTATAGAAACAGTTGTTTGAACATTAGAAAAATTAAAGGATTTCCAAAATTTTGTTATTATTCTGTTCTGCTGTTTTATAATATTAAATACAAAGAACCAAAGCTGCTGTTGAAAAATACCTGGACTTCTGTAATTTAAGCTTCTAAATGACAAACTTGATCTTGATTTGCTCAAGTTCACTAATAGAGGCATAACATAATATATTCTAACCAGATTTTTGGCATGATTAGGAGTTAAAATTGATATAAAATAGTCTGTGTCTACTGTCATAAAGTATTTTTATTTATTGGTCTAAACCAGTGGTAGTCAACCTGGTCCCTACCACCCACTATTGGGCGTTCCAGGCTTTCATGGTGGGTGGTAGCGGAGCAACCAAAGTATAAATAAAAAGATAGATTTAACTCTAGTAAGTTATTTTATAAAGATTTATTCTGCCAAACTTAGTGAAAATCGACATAAAGTACTTGGTAAGTAAGTATTATTATATGCTTTAATTTGCTGTAACTCAGCTTTGTAAATTTTATAAAGTAAAGTTACTTCCCTACTTTATAAATCACCATTACTGTGGAACTGGTGGGCGGTTAGAAAATTTTACTACTGTAACAGATACAAAAGTGGACGATGGGTATAAAAAGGTTGACTACCCCTGGTCTAAACCAATGAGAGTGGAAGCAGGTAAGCAGTTAGAGGGAAATACAGTGTGTCCGTAAAGGCACGGTGCACTTTTGACCGGTCACAGGAAAGCAACAAAAGACAATAGAAATGTGAAATCTGCACCAAATAAAAGGAAAACCCTCCCAGTTTCTGTAGGATGATGTGGCAGCATGTGTGCATGCGCAGATGATGACGTAACACCATGTATACAGCAGAGCAGCCCACGGCCACGCCAGTCGAGATGTGGACGGTACAGAGGAAAGTCCAGTGTGTTCTGTGGCTCGCTAAATTCAAATTCGTGACCAAAGTGCAACGTGAATATCGGCGCGTTTATAACGAAGCACCACCATATAGGCATAACTTTACTTGGTGGGATAAGCAGATGAAGGAAAACAGCAGTTTGGTGGAGAAACCCCGTTCTGGTAGGCCATCAGTCAGTGACGAGTCTGTAGAGGCTATACGGGATAGCTACCTAAGGAGCCCTAAAATATCTGTGTGTGAGCCCACATCAAACTGCACTGAATAGGTATGAAACTGGGAGAGTTTTCCTTTTCTTTGGTGCAGATTTCACATTTCTATCGTCTTTTGTTGCTTTCCTGTGACCGGTCAAAAGTGAACCATGACTTTACGGACACACTGTAGATTATAGTGGCATATGTGATACAGCTTGAAAAAGGCCTATTGAATGTCCCATTGTTTATATTAAAACAGAGGACAGAAGGTAGAACAAAACTTGATAACAATTTCTTGATTGGTAAGAATGTACCGAAGAGGCACAGATTTAAAAAATATTGTTAGTAAAGTTTAGTGGTTTACAGAAAATGATTTTTATATGAGTAAAATGACTATTAATTTTGCTTATTTCAACTGAGGAAGAATTTGGTACCATAATTTCACATGTGTTTGAAACTTGTGCAGCAAAACTGCTTTTTTGTTTGTTTTCAAACAGCTTGAGGTTAGCTTTATTGAATGAAGCAAAAGAAGTGCGGGCAGCAGGGCTACGGGCTCTTCGCTATCTCATCCAAGACTCCAGTATTCTGCAGAAGGTGCTTAAATTGAAAGTTGACTATTTAATAGCCAGGTAATTTTCTGAGAGCTGTTTATGATTTTATGTGTTTAAAAAGTTACTTACTGTTAGAATACCTACAGTAATCTGTACGGATTTTTATTGTAAAGCCTGATAACATTTACAGATAAGATATAGAACATTTTTAGTATCTCAGTGAAGTTTCCTTGTGTCTCCAACCAATGATATGCATTACTCTGACTTTTCTCATTGTGGATTAGTTTTCCTTTCTTGAACACTATATATAGTTTGAAGTATGTGTAGTTACTTTTCTTTCCACAGTGTTATCTATGAGATTTATTCATGTTGATGTTTTTTAAGTTGCTGTGTAGTATTTCATATTATGACTAGACCACAATTAATTTATTTCATTCTGTTAATGATTTTCTGAGTTATTTTCAGTGTTTGGCTATTTTGAATAGAGTGTCCCTGAACATTTTCTACAGTTCTGTTTGGTGGACATATGCACCGATTTCTCTCAGGTACATATGTAGGAGTGGAATTGCTGGGTCATTAAGTTTATGTTTAGTTAGCTTTCATAGATACTGCCAAAAGTTCTACAAAATGATTGTACTGATTTACATTCTTACCAGCAGTGTTTGAGAGTTTCCAGTCTGTCCAAGTCCTCATCAGCACTTGCTAGTATCAGTCTTTAATTATATAGCCTTTTTGGCTGTTGTTTTCCTTGTGAATTCCCACTGTTGTTTTTCTTTCTTTCTTCTTTTTTTTTTGTATTTTTCTGAAGTTGGAAACGGTGAGGCAGTCAGACAGACTCCCGCATGGCATGCGCCGACTGGGATCCACCCGGCATGCCTACCAGGGGACGATGCTCTGCCCATCTGGGACGTCGCTCTGTTGCAACCAGAGCCATTCTAGTGCCTGAGGCAGAGGCCACAGAGCCACCCCCAGCTCCTGGGCCAACTTTGCTCCAGTGGAGCCTTGGCTGCAGGAGGGGAAGAGAGAGAGGGAGAGGAAGGAGAGGGGGAGGGGTGCAGAAGCACATGGGCGCTTCTCCTGTGTGCCCTGGCCGGGAATAGAACCCGGGACTCCTGCACGCCAGGCCGACACTCTACCACTGAGCCAACCGGCCAGGGCCCCACTGTTGTATTAATTTGCATTTCTCTGATGCTTAGTGATGTTAAGCACCTTTAATTTGCTGTTTGGGTATCCTCTTTGTATTTCGTTCATTTGTGAATTTGATTGTGTATTTTACTGTGTAGGAATTCTTTTTTTTTTTTTTTTTTTTAAATAAATTTTTATTAATGGTAATGGGATGACATTAATAAATCAGGGTACATATATTCAAAGAAAACATGTCTAGGTTATTTTGTCATTAAATTATGTTGCATACCCCTCGCCCAAAGTCAGATTGTCCTTCGCCACCCTCTATCTAGTTCTCTGTGCCCCTCCCCCTCCCCCTAACTCTCCCCCTGTCCTCCCTCCCCCCACCCCTGGTAACCACCACACTCTTGTCCATGTCTCTTAGTCTCATTTATGTTCCACCAATGTATGGAATCATGTAGTTCTTGTTTTTTTCTGATTTACTTATTTCACTCCTTATAATGTTATCAAGATCCCACCATTTTGCTGTAAATGATCTGATGTCATCGTTTCTTATGGCTGAGTAGTATTCCATAGTGTATATGTGCCACATCTTCTTTATCCAGTCTTCTATTGAAGGGCTTTTTGGTTGTTTCCATGTCTTGGCCACTGTGAACAGTGCTGCAATGAACATGGGGCTACATGTGTCTTCACGTATCAATGTTTCTGAGGTTTTGGGGTATATACCCAGTAGAGGGATTGCTGGGTCATAAGGTAGTTCTATTTGCAGTTTTTTGAGGAACCACCATACTTTCCTCCATAATGGTTGTACTACTTTACAGTCCCACCAACAGTGAATGAGGGTTCCTTTTTCTCCACAGCCTCTCCAACATTTGCTATTACCCGTCTTGTTGATCATAGCTAATCTAACAGGGGTGAGGTGGTATCTCATTGTAGTTTTGATTTGCATTTCCCTGATAACTAATGAAGCTGAGCATTTTTTCATATATCTGTTGGCCATTTGTATCTCTTCCTGGGAGAAGTGTCTATTCATGTCTTCTTCCCATTTTTTTATTGGATTGTTTGTTTGTTTGTTGTTGAGTTTTATGAGTTCTTTGTAAATTTTGGAAATTAGGCCCTTATCTGAGCTGTTGTTTGAAAATATCATTTCCCATTTAGTTGGCTGTTTATTTTTATATCAGTTTCTCTTGCTGAGCAAAAACTTTTTATTCTGATGTAGTCCCATTCATTTATCTTTCCCTTCACTTCTCTTGCCATTGGAGTCAAGTTCATAAAATGTTCTTTAAAACCCAGGTCCATGAGTTTAGTACCTATGTCTTCTTCTATGTACTTTATTGTTTCAGGTCTTATATTTAGGTCTTTGATCCATTTTGAATTAATTTTAGTACACGGGGACAGGCTGTAGTCGAGTTTCATTCTTTTGCATGTGGCTTTCCAGTTTTCCCAACACCATTTGTTGAAGAGGCTTTCTTTTCTCCATTGTGTGTTGTTGGCCCCTTTATCAAAGATTATTTGACCATATATATGTGGTTTTATTTCTGGGCTTTCTATTCTGTTCCATTGGTCTGAGTGTCTATTTTTCTGCCAATACCATGCTGTTTTGATTATTGTGGCCCTATAATGTAGTTTAAAGTCAGGTATTGTAATGCCCCCAGCTTCATTCTTTTTCCTTAGGATTGTTTTGGCTATTCGGGGTTTTTTATAGTTCCATATAAATCTGATGATTTTTTGTTCCATTTCTTTAAAAAATCTCATAGGAATTTTGATGGGAATTGCATTAAATTTGTATATTGCTTTGGGTAATATGGCCATTTTGATTATATTTATTCTTCCTATCCAAGAACAAGGAATATTTTTCCATCTCATTGTATCTTTTTCGATTTCCCTTAACAATGCTTTGTAATTTTCATTATATAGGTCCTTTACATTCTTTGTTATGTTTATTCCTAGGTATTTTATTTTTTTTGTTGCAATCGTGAAGGGGATTATTTTTTTGAGTTCGTTTTCTAATATTTCATTGTTGGCATAGAGAAAGGCTCTGGACTTCTGTATGTTAATTTTGTATCCTGCGACCTTACTGTATTGGTTTATTGTTTCTAATAATCTTTTTGTGGAGTCCTTCGGGTTTTCGATGTATAGGATCATATCATCAGCAAAAAGTGGTGATACCTTTACTTCTTCTTTTCCAATATGGATGCCTTTTATTTCTTTGTCTTGTCTAATTGCTCTGGCCAGAACTTCTAGCACCACGTTAAATAAGAGTGGAGAGAGTGGACAACCCTGTCTTGTTCCTGATTTAAGGGGGAAAGCCTTCAGTTTAGTGCCATTTAATATGATGTTAGCTGATGGTTTATCATATATGGCCTTTATCATGTTGAGATATTTTCCTTCTATACCCATTTTGTTGAGAGTCTTAAACATAAAATTGTGTTGTATTTTATCAAAAGCCTTTTCTGCATCTATTGATAAGATCATGTGGTTTTTGTTCTTTGTTTTGTTGATATGGTGTATTACGTTAACCGTTTTGCGTATGTTGAACCATCCTTGAGATTCTGGGATGAATCCCACTTGATCATGATGTATTATTTTTTTAATATGTTGTTGTATTCGGTTTGCCAGTATTTTGTTTAGAATTTTAGCATCTGTATTCATTAGAGATATTGGTCTGTAGTTTTCTTTCTTTGTGCCATCCTTGCCAGGTTTTGGTATGAGGGTTATGTTGGCCTCATAAAATGTGTTTGGAAGTATTGCTTCTTCTTCAATTTTTTGGAAGACTTTGAGTAGAATAGGAACCAAGTCTTCTTTGAATGTTTGATAGAATTCACTAGTATAACCGTCTGGGCCTGGACTTTTATTTTTGGGGAGGTTTTTAATAGTTTTTTCTATTTCCTCCCTGCTGATTGGTCTGTTTAGGCTTTCTGCTTCTTCATGACTCAGTCTAGGAAGGTTGTATTGTTCTAGGAATTTATCCATTTCTTCTAGATTGTTGTATTTGGTGGCATATAATTTTTCATAGTATTCTACAATAATTCTTTGTATATCTATGATGTCTGTGGTGATCTCTCCTCTTTCATTTTGGATTTTATTTATTTGAGTCCTGTGCCTTTTTTCCTTGGTGAGTCTTGCCAAGGGTTTGTCAATTTTGTTGACCTTTTCAAAGAACCAGCTCCTTGTTTTATTGATTTTTTCTATAGTTTTTCTGTTCTCTATTTCATTTATTTCTGCTCTGATTTTTATTATCTCCTTTCTTCGGCTGGTTTTGGGTTGTCTTTGTTCTTCTTTTTCTAGTTCCTTAAGGTGTGAAGTTAAGTGGTTTACTTCGGCTCTCTCTTGTTTGTTCATATAGGCCTGAAGTGATACGAACTTTCCTCTTATTACTGCTTTTGCTGCATCCCAGAGATTCTGATATGTCGTATTTTCATTTTCATTTGTCTGTATGTATCTTTTGATCTCTGCGCTTATTTCTTCTTTGACCCATTCATTTTTTAGAAGTATGTTGTTTAGTTTCCACATTTTTGTGGGTTTTTCCCCCTCTTTTTTGCAGTTGAATTCTAGTTTCAAGGCTTTATGATCAGAAAATATGCTTGGTACAATGTCAATTTTTCTAAATTTGCTGATATTGTCTTTGTGGCCCAACATATGGTCAATTCTTGAGAATGTTCCATGTACACTAGAGAAAAATGTATACTCTGTCGCTTTGGGATGAAGTGTCCTGTAGATGTCTATCATATCCAGGTGTTCTAGTATTTCGTTCAAGGCCACTATATCTTTATTGATTCTCTGTTTGGATGACCGATCTAGAACCGTCAGCGGAGTATTGAGGTCTCCAAGTATAATTGTATTTTTGTTAGTTTTTGTTTTAAGGTCAATAAGTAGCTGTCTTATATATTTTGGTGCTCCTTGGTTTGGTGCATATATATTAAGGATTGTTATGTCTTCTTGATTCAGTGTCCCCTTAATCATTATGAAGTGACCATTTTTGTCTCTGAGTACTTTTTCTGTCTTGTAGTCAGCATTATCAGATATGAGTATTGCTACACCTGCTTTTTTTTGGGTGTTGTTTGCTTGGAGTATTGTTTTCCAGCCTTTCACTTTGAATTTGTTTTTATCCTTGTTGCTTAGATGTGTTTCTTGTAGGCAGCATATAGTTGGATTTTCTTTTTTAATCCATTCTGCTACTCTGTGTCTTTTTATTGGTAAGTTTAATCCATTTACATTTAGTGTAATTATTGACACTTGTGGGTTCCCTACTGCCATTTTATAAATTGCTTTCTGTTAGTTTTGTATCTAGTTTGATTCTTCTCTTTTGTTTTTCTATCATTTGTTTCTGTTTGTTTGTGTTCCATATTTCTTTCCTCTGTTGCTACCTTTTTTAAGTCATGTGTTTTTGTGGTGGTTTTTTCAAGGGTGGTTACCATTAAGTAATGAAAAGGGTACCTACCATATTCATTGTAGTACCCTATCTTATAAGTATTTCTGCACTTCATCGTCCTTTGCTACTGTTAATCTCCATTCTCTCCCCCCTTTTTTTTTTCCTTTGTTGTCACAGTTTAAGTTTGGTTTTATTGTGTTCTTGGTGGAGCTGTTACTTGTGGTGTTGTTTTCTTTTGTTCTTTGAATCTGGTTGGAAAACCCCCTTTAGTATTTCCTGGAGTGAGGGCTTTCTCGTGATAAATTCTTTCATCTTTTCTGTATTTGTGAATGTTTTTATATATCCTTCATACTTGAAGGATAGCTTTGATGGGTATAGTATTCTTGGCTGAAAGTTCCTCTCTTTCAGGGCTTTAAATATTGGGGTCCACTCTCTTCTAGCTTGTAGAGTTTCTGCTGAGAAATCTGATGATAATCTAATAGGCCTTCCTTTATATGTTGTACTCTTCTTTTCCCTGGCTGCCTTGAGAATTTTTTCTTTGTCATTGGTTTGTGTCATCTTTATTATGATGTGCCTTGGAGTGGGTTTGTTGGGGTTAAGAAAACTCGGTGTTCTGTTTGCTTCTTGAATTTGAGGCTTTAGTTCTTTCCACAGGCTTGGGAAGTTCTCGTCTATTATTTGTTTGAGTATATTCTCCATTCCATTTTCTTTCTCTTCTCCCTCTGATATACCTATTATTCTTATGTTATTCTTTCTGATGGAGTCAGATAATTCCTGTAGGGCTTTCTCGTTTTTTATTATTTTTGAGTCTCTTTCTTCTTCTCTCTGTTGTGCCTCAAGTTGTTTGTCTTCTATTTCACTAATCCTATCTTCAATCTGGGTTGTTCTGCTAGCTAAGCTTGTTACCTCGTTTTTCAGCTCGTGAATTGAGTTTTTCATTTCTGTTTGATTTGTTTTTATAGTTTCAATTTCCTTGGTAATATATTCTTTGTGTTCATTGAGTTGTTTTCTGATCTTCCTATATTGCCTTTCCGTGTTTTCTTGTATATCTCTGAGTATTTTTAAGATTTCTATTTTAAATTCCCTGTCATTTAGCTCCAAGGCTTCCAATATGTTAAGTCTTTTCTCCATAGATTTTTCCACATCTATTTGTGTTACCTCTCTTTCTTTTGTATCCATAATATTCGATTTCCTCTTTCTTATTGGCATCTGAGGGTGGTCTTGTTGATAGCACTAATTAGAATTAATAAAGAGTAAAAAGTAAAAAACAAAAAACCAAAAAAACAAACAAAAAAAAAACAAACAAACAAAAAAAAAGGGTAAAACACCCCACAAAAAAAAAGCAGTAATAATTTATTATTTCCACCTTTTTTTTTCTTTGTTCTCCTTCCCTCCTCTCCCCTCCTCAGGGAAATATCGTGCCTATAATGGAGGGCCTGGTTTGCGGTGAAGAGTTCAAGGGGGCAAAAAATAAAAAAATAAAAAAAAAAATAAAATAAAATAAAAAAAATAAAAAAAAAAAAAGGAAGAAAATCTTAGACAAGCATAAGTTGATCTGCCTGCGGGTGACGGTCAACCAAGAGATATAATGAGAGGGACAAGAGGGAACCAGAAAAAAGGACAAAAAAAAGGAATAATCAAGAAGAAAAAATAAAAATAAGTAAAAATACGTTGTATTAAGTGGAGCAAAGACCAAATACAATGGAGACCTTGGGTTGGGAGGACCCAAAATGCCACAAAAACAAACCAACCAGAAAAAAACAAAAACAAAACCGAAAAAGAAAAACAAAGCCAAAAAAACCCTTGAGTCCCAAATTAACTAATTTGTTCGTGATTGAGGATTAAATGGGAGGAAAGTAAAACGAGAAAAGAAAAAACGAATAGAAAGGAAAAAATAAGAAAAAGAGAAAAACAAAGGAAGAAATAAAAAAGGAAGAGAAAGAAACAAAATAAGGCAAAAAAAAAACAAAAGAGGAGAGAGTGAGAATTAAGTGTCCTGGAGTATAACCCCAAAGGAGGGTGAGGATGAAGAAGAGAAATAAAATGTAACACTTATGGGTAGTGTAGTTCAAGAAAATGGAAGCATAAGATGGGCAGAGAATAGAAGGACTGAGGTGGAGGAAATAAAGGCAATAAGATAGAAGGAACAAACAACAACAACAACAAAAACAAACAAACAAACAAACAAACAGTGGAACAAGCTGCAAAGTCTGTGGATTTTTCCTGATTTTGAGATGTCAACCTCTTCCTCCTTCTCCTCTCTCCTTCTTCCCGGTCGGCGACTCTGCACCCCAGGCCCTGCCCCTGCGCCACACCCAGGCAGGGACTTTCAGTTGATGGGATTCTACGGCAATGTCACACAATTGGCTTTAGTCTTGTTGGTAGTCAAGGCCTGCCGGCGTCTGCAGGGTCTAACGACGAGAGAGTTCGCCTTCGTGGATTCTCTCTCCCAGTCCCCCCCTCCCGAACCAGCAGCCTGGCGATCCAGCCACAAGGCTGCCACTGCTTCTGCCTGGGGAGTAAGAGGCTCAAAGAGCTGGGAAATCCCCACTCTATCCCCACTCAGTGCAAGGCTCTGGGAAGGGCTCTGACAGTCAGGGCCTCCAGTGTAATCAGGCGGGGGTGGGAGTCAATTGTTGTCAAGGTGACTGTTCAGCGCCTAGCATTCCGTTGGACCTCTCAACCCAGGCTTTCCACTCTTTGTAGCCTGTTTTGGCCGGTAAGAAGAGGCACTAGTCTCTGCTTGCGACTAGTGTGGTATAGATCTTATTATCTGCCAAGTCCTTCTTGTTAGCGTTTATCCCTGAATATGGAGGCTCTATCAATCAGAAGTTGCCCCCGCCCCTTTAGCGAGAGGCACCAAAAAAATATCACGCCTCTTGTCTTGGGTCGGTGAACTGAGAGAGATCTTATCAATTAGAACCGAGGGTGCGCAGATTTCACGGGTTAAGTTAATTTTAGTAATTGGGTCGCAGCTGTGCTCCCGAAGGTATTTCAGGCTGCCTGCGCGCGCCCCTCCCCCAACGCTTGATTGTTAGCTTGAATGGCTGGGTGAGGTGCCCCGCCCGCGGAGAGAATCTCCCAAGTAGGGAATACCGCCCTGGGGCCTCTCCCGCTCCCCGTGCGCGGGCCGCTGGGAACGTTAGCGGTGCTAGGTCTGCAATGCTCGGTCTGCAACCAGACCGGGAGCGCGCCAGCGGCTGCTTGCCGCTCGCCCTGCAACCGACCCCAGTGGCTGGCGGCGGCGGCAGCGGCGGCCGGCGGTGGCTTCCGAGTGCGGGATGACTTACCACAGGCGCACTTTCTCGCGGCTTGAATGAACGTCCCTGCGGTAGCTTCCTCCACACCCTCGTCTCTCAGATTCGAGTGATAACAGTCCTTTTGCTTTCAGTTTGCTCCGAAGATAAATTTTCCTGTTTCTAGTTGATAAATTTGTTGTGATTTTGGGGAGATCTGTCGGACGCGCTGCTCACGGCGCCATTTCCGTGACGTCACTTGTGTAGGAATTCTTGATGGCTTCTATAATATCTTACAGGTTTGCATATTGAGGATATTTTTTCCAAATCAGTCTGCCTTATCTTTTCACTTTTCTTAATTAATTAAATTCAATTTAGATGTTGTTTATTTTATAGTTAATGCTTTAGGTCTCTTTGGGAACTGTTTTCTCCTAAAGGATTTATTCCTTAACATGATTCAGTAGCTAATGATTCATTGTATATGGATATCCAATAAATAGCAGCATTTATTGAAAAGATTTTTCGTTGACTTCTAGATTAGTGCCACTCTTGTTGTAAAGATGGATATAGTTTTGCATTCTATATTCTCTTCAGTTGGTATATTTTGCTTATTGCCCAGGTTTTACATTATTTTAATGACTACAGTTTGATAATGTGTTAATACTCTTAATGTAAGTCCTCCAACTGTGTTTCTTCAAGACTCTTAGCTATTTTGGGTTCTGCATTTCCATATGACTTTTAAAATCATCTTGTTCATTTACATAAAACTTTCTGTGATTTTAGTGGTCACTACATTGAAGCTCTAGGTTAATTTGGTGTGAGTTCATGTCTTAATAATGTTGAATCTTCCAAACCTTTATCTATTTGAAACCTTTATTTAGTTTCCCTCAATAGCATATTTTAGTTTTCTGTGCTGAAGTCTTGCACATAGTTGTTAGGTTTATTTAAAGCAGAGATCCCCAAACTTTTTACACAGGGGGCCAGTTCACTGTCCCTCAGACCGTTGGAGGGCTGCCACATACAGTGCTCCTCTCACTGACCACCAATGAAAGAGGTGCCCCTTCCGGGAGTGCAGGGGGGGGGGGGGACACGGATAAATGGCCTCAGGGGGCCACATGCGGCCCGCGGGCCGTAGTTTGGGGACGCCTGATTTAAAGTATAGTCTATGACTTATATATTTTTATTTATTAATGTAGTTAAATTTTTTTTCAAAAAATTTTATTAACAAAAATAATTATGGGGTATTTATTTATTTATTTATTTAGTATTTTTCTGAAGTGGAAGTGGGGAGGCACAGAGACAGACTCCTGTAGGTACCCAACCGGTTCCACTGTGCAGGCCTACCAGGGGGCGATGCCCCGCCCATCTGGGGCAATGCTCCATTGGAACTGGGGTTATTTTAGTGCCTGAGGCAGAGGCCATGAAGTGATCCTCAGCGCCTGGGCCAACTTTGCTCCAGTTAAGCCTTGGCTTTGAGAGGGGAAGAGAGAGACAGAGAGAAAGGAAAGGGGGAAGGGTGGAGAAGCAGATGGGTGCTTCTCCTGTGTGCCCTGGCTGGAAATTGAACCCAGGACTTCCACACACCTGGTTGGATGCTCTACCACTGAGCCAAGCAGCCAGGGCTTAATTGTGGGTGGTTTTTTTGGTTTTGGGTTTTTTTTTTGGTTTTTTTTTTTTTTGCATATTTTAACCTATCTAGTTACCTGGCTAAATTCACTTTCAATTCTAATTATTTTAAAAATTGGTTTTAGAGTTTCAATTATATAAGTATTAATTGCAAATGATGACCATTATATTTCTCCATTTCCAATCCTTTTATCTTTTTTTATTTTTGCCTTATTATATTGGCCACAATATTGCAATGATAAGAAATGGTGATATTAGAAAACTAATTTGCTCCTAAACTCAGATCAAAAGTGTTCAGTATTTCACTCTTATTTATGAAAACTGCTGTAGGCTTTTAGAGGAGTTTTTGCTATATTTTATTTGCATTCCTGAAGTAAACACCAATTGTTTGTGATGTCTTGTCCTGTTCATGTATAACTGAATTTGGTTTACTCGTATTTTCTGGTAGATTTTTGCAGCTATGTTCATGAGAGGTATTGGCCTATGTTTTTTTATTCGTCTAATGTACTTGATTGATTTTGGTATCAAGAGTATGTTTGCTGGCCCTGGCCGGTTGGCTCAGCGGTAGAGCGTCGGCCTGGCGTGCGGGGGACCCGGGTTCGATTCCCGGCCAGGGCACACAGGAGAGGCGCCCATTTGCTTCTCCACCCCTCTCCCCTCCCTCCTCTCTGTCTCTCTCTTCCCCTCCTGCAGCCAAGGCTCCATTGGAGCAAAGATGGCCCGGGCGCTGGGGATGGCTCCTTGGCCTCTGCCCCAGGCGCTAGAGTGGCTCTGGTCGTGGCAGAGTGACACCCCAGAGGGGCAGAGCGTCGCCCCTGGTGGGCGTGCCGGGTGGATCCCGGTCGGGCGCATGCAGGAGTCTGTCTGACTGTCTCTCCCCATTTCCAGCTTCAGAAAAATACAAAAAAGAAAAAAAAAAAGAGTATGTTTGCTTTAGCCTGACCAGGCGGTGGCGCAGTGAATAGAGCATCGGACGGGGACCCGGAGGACCCAGGTTCAAAACTCTGAGGTTGCCAACTTGAGCTTAGGCTCATCAGCTTGAGCATGGGCTCACCAGCTTGAGTACAGGGTCGCTGGATTGAGTGTGGGATCATAGACATGACCCCATAGTTGCTGGTTTGAAGCCCAAGGTCACTGGCTTGAGCCCAAGGTCGCTGGCTTGAGCAAGGGCTCACTTGCTTTGCTGTAGCCCCCCAGGTCAAGGTACATATGAGAAAGCAATCAGCGAATAACCGAGGCCGCAATGAAGAATTGATGCTTCTCATCTCTCTCCCTTTCTGTCTCTGTCATCCCTATCTGTCCCTCTTGCTGACTCTGTCTCTATCTAAATAAATAAATAAATAGTATGCTTGCTTTATAAAACAACTAGGAAAGTTGCCCCTCTTCATATTTTGTAGAATTTTCTTTTTTTTTTAAACTCTGGTTTGTCTTTTAGTTGGAGTGTTTAGACTGTGTCTAGTGGTTTCTTATGTACATGGTCTCTAGGTTTTATCTAATGTAATTGTATGAGTTTGTCATCTAGATAACAGTTTTTTCATATATTTGAGTTTGTTTGCTGTCTTGCTATTTGTTTTCTATTTGTCACATCTGTTTTTTGATCTTGTGTTTCTCCTATTTTGTTTCTATTGGAATAATCAAAAAATGTTTCTCTTCCACTAATGTCTTAGCAGTTTCCCTAGAGATTACAGTGTATATCCTTCATATATTAAGGTCTATCATTTTTATTACAACCTACACAATGCAGAAAACCTCTTAAAATAGAACTATATTTTCTCTCCTCTTTTTTGATATTGCTTTTTTATTTCTACTTGTATTTGTAACCCCACAGGATAGTACTGTCATTGTTTAAAACTGCAACTGTTGATATTTATTAACATCATTTATGCCTCCCAGTAGTCTTCTTTTTTGCATTTCCACATTTTTATCTTGGATCACTTTATCTGTTTGATGAATTTCCTTTACTGTTTCTTGTAATGCAGATTTGCTGGAGATGAATTCTCTCATCTTTTATTTGTCTTTAAATGCCTCTATTTTGCCTTCCCAGTTGAGGGCTGTTTTTATGACCAGTTACTATTTTTCAGTGTTTCAAATAGTTGTCTTCTGGATTTTTTTTTAACCTGTTGAACAATATGTAGCCTCTCTTTTTGTTGCTCCTTTATAAGTGATATGTATTTTTCTTCTCTGGTTACTTTAAAAGGTTTTTTTTGTTCTCTCCTATCCTCTGATACTCCAGCTATATAAGTTGAATCTGTTCATGTGTTCACTGTCCCATATGTCTCTGTTGCCTACTGTATTTTCATCCTTTGTTGTTGTTAATCTTTGTGCTTTTTAAAAAATTCCTCCATCATGCTAGTGAATTAAGCTCTTCAGTTTTTGATTTCAGTTATTGTATTTCTATGATTATTTTACTCTTACTTAAAAATTCTAGGTCTCTACCTGGTTTCTCCATCTTTCCTTCTACATTTCTGAGCATGTCTATGTATTTTTTTATTGGCTGATGGTTTGTAATATATATCCTTCATTAGTTGAGGTACTTTCTTTCTGTGCCCATTTTACTGAGTGTTTTAAACATAGATGGATGTTATAGCTTATCAAATGCCTTTTCTGCATCTATGGATAGAATCACATGATTTTTGTCCTTTGTTTTGTTGGTGTGGTATATTATGTTGATTGATTGACATATGTTGAACCGTCTTTGTTCTTCTAGAGTGAATCCCACTTGATTGTGATTTTTAAAAGATTTTATTTATTCATTTTAGAGTGGAGAGAGAGAGAGAGAAAGAGAGAGAGAAGTGGGGAGGAGCAGGAAGCATTAACTCCCAAATAGGCCCTGACTGGGCAAGCCCCGGGCTTTGAATCATCAACCTCAGCATTTCAGGTTGACACTTTATCCACTGTACCACCACAGGCCAGGCCTGTATTATTTTTGTAATATATTGTTGTATTTGATTTGCTGGTATTTTGTTTAGGACTTTTTCATCTGTATTAGAGATACTGGTCTGTTGTTTTCTTTTTTGTGTGTTGTCCTTGCCAGGTTTTGGTCTCGGGGCTATATGCTGGCCTCATAAAATGTGTTAAGTTGTATTGCTTCTTATTCTGTTCTTTGGAAGACTTTCAGAAAGATAGGTACCAAATCTTCTTTAAATGTTTAGTAGAATTCTCTAGTGTAGCCATCTGGTCCTGGACTTTTATTTGGGGCGGGGGTGTTCATAGTTGTTTCTATTTCCTCCCTGTTTATGGGTCTATTTAGGTTTTCATTCCTGAGCATGTTAATAATAGTTATTTATAGAGCTCTGTATGATAACCCCAATATATGAATCAGCTGTGTTGTTTCTATTGTTATTTTCTTTCCTTGCTTTTTTTTGGTTGCTTGGCCCTTTGTTTTAAAGCCTACCTTACATTATTATCTAATTGAATGTAAACATTACAGAGTCAAAATTCTTGGATCTGGATCATGTTACTCTACCCTTAAGAAAGTTAAGATTTATTTTATAATGTTGGCTTATAACACTGATTCTGTTAAAGTTTGGTCTTAGCTTTGCTTTTGCTCTAGGAAGTGACTATTTGAGATCTTGAATGAAAATGAGGATGTTGGCCCTGGCCGGTTGGCTCAGCGGTAGAGCGTTGGCCTGGCGTGCAGGAGTCCCGGGTTTGATTCCCGGCCAGGGCACACAGGAGAGGCGCCCATCTGCTTCTCCACCCCTCCCCCTTCCTCTCTGTCTCTCTCTTCCCCTCCCGCAGCAAGGCTCCATTGGAGCATAGATGGCCAGGGCGCTGGGGATGGCTCTGTGGCCTCTGCCTCAGGCGCTAGAATGGCTCTGGACGCAACAGAGCGACGCCCCAGAGGGGCAGGGCATCGCCCCCTGGTGGGCGTGCCGGGTGGATCCTGGTTGGGCGCATGCGGGAGTCTGTCTGACTGCCTCCTCGTTTCCAGCTTCGGAAAAAAAAAAGAAAAAAAAAAAAAAAGAAAGAAAATGTGGATGTTTAGCAGAACCTCTTCACCTTGAGCAGCCTAGAGGCCAACATCTATTTTAGAGTATAAGGTACCTGCTGAGATAACTCCTCAGTTCCTTAGCTTCTCAGTAGTAGCTTTTAGCTTGCTTTCTTGGATTTTAACCCTGCTTTTGAACAACATAGACATTGACAAGTACCTTGGGGAGGAGATTGCATGCAGCTTTGTGCTCACTGCCTATATTTTCTTCTCTATGGGATTTTCCCCCTAAATCCCAGCCACTTCGGCTGCCCAGAACTTCAGCCTGTCCCTCCAGTCTAATAAGACCTTTGCTTTCTGCTATGACTCTATTTCCCTAAAACTGAGGATTGACAAGAGACCCCAGGGACAAAGCCCAGGGCGAATGTGGAGTTTGTGCATCTCTGTTCAGGGATTATTATTATCCATTCCCTTTTAATAGTAGCTTTATACAGTAGTTTGTTCAGCGAGTATAGTTGTTTTTGGCAGGCGGTTGGTCTGAACCAAAACCTCTCTGTTGTGGCCAGAAATGGAATTCCATGTTTACCAACTTTTTAAAATTGCTCTAGATTAATTATATACAGAGAGAAGGAATGCTTTTTGTGTAGCAAACTATATATAAATATCAACTAGAATAATGAAACTGCCTAAATTATAAGTGAAAATGACTTATTCTGCAATATATATCAAAGACTCTTTAGAAATTGAACAATTAAATTTTAGAACTGTTAAGTGATATATGATTGAGCATTAACTTTTGAAGTGCATTCAGATTTCAAATTATATTTTGGTAAAATAGAATTGTGGTGAGTACATAAGACTTCTAAAACAGTCATATTACAGGGTGGGGCTAAAGTAGGGTTACAGTTCATTTGGAAATAATACAATAATTAATAAATAATATAAGAATAAACTCGGTGCTTTGTGTGCTCAGAAATGTAAACCTACTTTTGTCCACCCTTGTATATAAAATTTAGACTGGTTAAAAATCACAATTAAACTAAATCATAGGCTTAAAATATTTTCCTTTCACGGTTTTTATAAAATACCTGAATTTTATCAAAGAGAGATAACTATTTTTTCCAGTAGGTTTCTGGTACTTTGTTCTATGTGTATTATTTCTATATAGACATATATAATATCAACTTTCCTAGAGTTTTAAATGAAATAGTTTTGAAATGTTTTATTATAACGTATATATTATATATTTATCACTAGAGATATGTAAACTCACTAAATATCTGCTAGTACTTCAAATTCACCTGTACTAAAATTTTTAAATACTATGTTGACATTATGAATACGGGTCTGATCTAGTGGTGTTATTTTACAAAAAAGTTGTTAATAAGACTTTACCAATAATTATTTTGTGTATTATTTAGGTGCATTGACATACAGCAGAGCAACGAGGTAGAGAGGACACAAGCACTTCGATTAGTCAGAAAGGTATGCTCCGTATCTAAGAGTGAAGGCAGATTTATGGTTTTCATGTTAAGTATTATACATTTTTAGATTTAGACTGTTTTGTGAAATCTTTCTATTAAAATTTAAAGGCTAAATTCTCATTAAGCACTTTTGTTAAAATTATATATGAGTTAAATAGGTTTATTAAACTTTGAGGTAAGTATCAGTATTTTGTGTAATTACCCTATGTGATAGGGTATATAGCTAGGACAATATTTTCTATAAAATGCTCATTGTAAAGAATGTTTCTCCGGTTAGTAGACATGTAAATGAAATTACTGCTTTGAAATGTTCTTAAGAAAATGGACTACTTCCTCCCTCCCCTGACTTTCTCTTGATTGTATGTATGCTTGGAGTTACTGCTATTAAATGGATGCTGCAAATGGTTACAGCTGGTGGTTTTAAAGTGAATTTGGATGCAATCTGTAGGCAGCGTTAGGATATTTAGGCCATTGTACTTAATAAAAGGTCAGAATCTAAACTCTGCAAAATAATGTGCTAAGGATAATCCGGAATGTTTCCAGTGAGAGAGGCCTTCAAGGAAATTTTTGTTGTTGTTTAATGTAACGTGATACCCGAAGGGCAGAGGAACCAGTGACCTGAGAATTAACTTGGGTAGGGCATAGCTGTGTAAGAATCTTACCATATTTCATCTTCCAAGTATCATGTTTGATTCTGAATGTTGCCTGAGAGTCCTGAAGTGTATGTTGTTTTTTGTTTTTTTTTTGTATTTTTCTGAAGTTGGAAACCGGGAGGCAGTCAGGCAGACTCCCGCATGCACCCGACCGGGATCCATCTGGCATGCCCACCAGGGGGCGATGCTCTGTTGCGTCCAGAGCCATTCTAGCGCCTGAGGCAGAGGCCACAGAGCCATCCCCACTGCCCGGGCCATCTTTGCTCCAATGGAGCCTCGCTGCGGGAGGGGAAGAGAGAGACAGAGAGGAAGGAGAGGGGGAGGGGTGGAGAAGCAGATGGGCGCCTCGGCCAGGGCCCTGAAGTGTATGTTTGTTCTGATGTAAAAACATCTGAGGCCCTGGCCGGTTGGCTCAGCGGTAGAGCGTCGGCCTGGCTTGCAGGAGTCCCAGGTTCGATTCCCGGCCAGGGCACACAGGAGAGGAGCCCATCTGCTTCTTCACCCCTCCCCCTCTCCTTCTTCTTTGTCTCTCTCTTCCCCTCCCGCAGCCAAGGCTCCATTGGAGCAAAGATGGCCCGGGCAGTGGGGATGGCTCTGTGGCCTCTGCCTCAGGCGCTAGAATGGCTCTGGACGCAACAGAGCGACGCCCCAGAGGGGCAAAGCATCGGCCCCTGGTGGGCGTGCCGGGTGGATCCCCGTCGGGTGCATGCGGGAGTCTGTCTGACTGCCTCCCTGTTTCCAGCTTTGGAAAAATGAAAAAAAAAGAAAAAGAAAAAACATCTGAAATTATTTAGCAATTAAATTTCTTAGCTCTTCCCTTTCCCCACCTTGAAATTCAGTGCATGCTTTAGAATGGTGCAGTGTTGAGTTTGTGCATTAACTAGATTTCCTTTTTCCTCTTCCTTCCACTTGTTTAGCTTGTGGTTAGTAATAATATCCACTGGTGAACCTGGCAAGGAAGAAGTAAATGGATGAGTTGTCTTAAGAGGTGTTTGCAGTTCTATTGAGTGATATTTAAAGGTTATGAATTTTTGTTATAGGTAAAGTCATATTGGGACATGGTTTAATTCTTTAAATTTAAAAACTAGATTTCTGATTTTTATTTATTCACACACTCTCTACTGCCATGAATATGATAATTTGAGATAAGGAAACAAAATTGTTTTTGAAGAACCTAGAATAACTTTCTGGTTATTGGAGGTATATATATCAATATTTATCATACTAAGAATAAAATTGAGGAATTAAAATCTATTAGCATTTTAAAAATAACAAACTCATTACATGTAAACATAAATAATGTTTTTATAATTTATATTTGCTAAAAAGAAAATTAGTAGAATGACATTATATTAGATTTTTGCAAATTTCTGTAATGTTTGTCTTGATAGAAGATAGCTGGATTTTATCATATTTGCTTCTGCATTTAATCTGGTATGATTTCATGTGCAGTGGAACCTCTGAAAAACTTCAGTATATACTTGTGAGAGAATGAGAATAACAGAAGACAAATAATGGCTTTGTTTTGCTAGGAAAATAGTTTTAACTCTGCAGAATCCCTGAAAATGTCCTAGGGACCCTTAGTTTACTGGACCACATGTTGGGACTTTTGCCCTACAAATCACATTTAGAAGGAAAGACAACTTTAAATGGATTCAAAGAGTTAAATTAAGCTCTTCTGAATTATTTGGAGAATATTTTATTTTTGTAAAATGTATTGTACAAGTTACAATTTATAAAATACCAGTAAAAGTAAACACACTTTGGAAAACAATTTAGTAATGCCATAACAAAAATACAGTCCATTGCGTTGTGTTCTCTTCTGAAGTACAAAATAATTTGTGGTAAATACCATTTGATCCAAGCGCAGGAAAATAGCTTGTACCTGGAGGTAGAATGTGAGCTCATAGGAGGAGTTGTGGCACAGGCCCCTGGGTTGAGCTGAAAGCAGTTAAAGGGAAAGCGCGCTCGCTGAAGGAGCAGCGGCCTCTGTTGGCCAGAGGAACTTGAATTGCATTAGCACTTTTAACAACCAAAGCAAACATTTATTTTTTTCAGTAACACATTGGCAACTGACCTCGTAGAAATTAATGATATTATAATTGCTCTGTCCCCGAGGGTTTTTGTATACATTCAAAAAGAGTTTTAAATTCTGTAAAAGTATTTTCTTTTTTATTTTAAAAAAAAGTAAAAATATTTTTGTTTTAGCATAACTTGTTCAATACGTAATTAAGGAATACTCATGTTACTTTCCCTTCTCTTTCACTTATTTCATTCATTTGGGAGGTTTGTGTTTGCTTGTGTTTTTTTTTTTTTTTTAATATCTGATTTTTTTTCTTCTGTCCCTTAGTCCAGGCAACCCTTACTGGATTTTACTCTCTAATTTTCTATATACTGTTGTTTTTACTGGTCAGCTGTTTCTTTTCTTTATCTTACATAAGTTCTAAGCTGCTGTTTTCTTCATATATCATTTCTTTAATCATGTAGTAAAAGATTAACATACCAGTTTTTAGTTTTGTTTTTTTTAATAATTGAAAAGGGAGTTATTTAGGGAAATGATTGGCCTACATCTTGATTCACAGCAAGATATTAGCAGATCCAGCCCAAGAATTTTGTTCTTTGGATTTGCAAACCTATATTGGCCCACAATTATTTTTGGTATTAAAGCACAATGTGCTTACCTTAGCATTCAGAGCCAACATTTGGTCTAAGGAATTACGACCTGTCTCATTATGATGCCTTATGCTTGTAGACAAGACAAGGCACCCTCTCCCACTATTATGATCATTAGTTCTTTCCTACTCTTTTCATTTTAATTTTACCACTTTCTACATTGTATTCATCTTTAAGTCTGAGCTCAAATTTCAGATACCCCTTAGAGAACTCTTTCTAATTCCCTTATAGCAGTTCACAAATTATTACCTTCTGATGATCTTTAATTTATTTTATCTGTTTATTCTATCATGCCTAAAAAGATGATTAAACTTTATTTCAGTAAAAATAAGTTTTATTATTTTTTTCTTTATTGCATACTTACTGTTTTATGAGAAAAATATTTTCGATTGGCATAGAATTTAAGAGTTTCTTAGGTTATATTTCCCTAGTGGAGAATAAGAAAGATTTTACTTATAAAAAAACTGAATTACAGGTTATCCTTTTCACAGCACTTGAACTTCATAGATAGGATTTTATACTTTAAAATCTAGAAATCATCTGGTCATATGCATCCTCTTTTTACAAAGCAGGAAACAAAAGCACAGAAAAGATTGGTTTTGTCTAGATAAGTTTCCTAAAGGTAGACTTAGCTCTGAAAACGCTCGTTTGCCTGGTTTCCTAGCTGGCTCTTTTAAGAACACATTATGTTTTGTTTTGAGGGGAATTTTCCTTATAGCTTCCTTAGCAGCATTCTCGTAGATCAATAAGATTAAAATACAAATTAGTATCTTAAGAAGTTAGAATTTCTCAACCAGGAAGGTCTGTTTCTATACCTTCTTTCCCTTTTCTTTGCTCCTTGGACATTTTTGCTTTATGGAAAATACTGATTTAGAAATGAATGTGATAAGTTTGGTAGATTCTATAGTTACTGGAAATTGGTTTTATGGTTGTGGAACTATATTCTCTCATTTCAATCAAACTTTATAATATTACATAATAAACAGTTTGTAAGTACTCCAGCCAATACAGATCTTCCTTTTGACTCTTTATAGAATTTAACTGGGTATCTTTAACTTAGCTACATTGCATCATAGTACAAGTTTATTTTTTAACAGGATTATATCTAGTAATATCCAGGACAGGTTAATCATCCCCAATATTTTGTCACCATCCAAATAGAAAAAACATTTTTTTACTACTCCCACTTCAGGGACTTATTTTTAAATACTTTCTTTACTACTCCCACTTCAGGGACTTATTTTTAAATACTTTCTCTACCAGATAATCTTTATTTATTAAACAATCATTACCTACCTAATTTATTTTCTTTCTGTTTTCCAAACTGAAGATATGTTATCTATTTTCAGTTTTTCAGATATATTATGCCAATTAAAACTTTTATTTAAAGTGAGATTCATTAAATGTTTATAATTTTTGTAATGTTAAAACTAAATTATGGATCATAAACTTTCTTTTTTGGTTTAGCAACAAGTGATGTTAGAGATGGGAGATAATTAGGCATCTATTGCAGCAAAGTGAGGAAGTATGAGGGGCCAAATCAATGACTTTGATGGGGGAGAGAGTAGAGATGTGGGTATATGGGGAAGGAAATCAGAAATGTAATAGTGTGGCAGTATGTTGACAGCTATCGACCCCACTAATTTACTTTGTCTTAGTTCCGAGAAGTTGTTTAAATTATAGGTTGTATTCCAGAGGAGCTTAGAGTCTCAGAAACATTATGTCTTATTGGTCAACTAATATATCGTCTGGACTGTTGGGAAAAAAAGTCAACACATTTTTCCATAGTAATGATATTAACATTAATTGCTTCGATTATTAGTTATATATTTTGAAATGTTCATATGAAACTGAAGATAGTTGCAACCTGAATCTTATGAATGCTCTGTGGTCTTAAATACCTCAATCCGAATGAAGTAGGTTTTAAAATGTATTATGAAGTAAGTAACTTCTTTTTCTGATTTTTCCCTGTTACAGATGATTACTGTGAATGCTTCCTTGTTTCCTAGCTCTGTGGCCAACTCATTAATAGCAGTTGGAAATGATGGACTTCAAGAAAGAGACAGAATGGTCCGAGCATGCATTGCTATTATCTGTGAACTAGGTCAGAATTTTCTTTGAGTAATAAAAATAGAGTATATTAGACAGACTGTAATATTTCTTAATGCCTTTAATACATAAATTCTTTAGTCATTGGTACAAAGATATGTAAAAGTAGGACATTCCTTATATAGAAGTAGAGGACTTGGTATTTAGCAAATAATTTCAAAGTGATCTTAAAATTCTAAAATTTTTGAAGTTTTTATCATCATGAAATTTATTATATAGATATTGTCCAAATTCTGGTAGATAGAATAGAATGTCTGTTTTGATTTTTGTTTATACTTTATTGTGTTTACATAGTTTCAAGTATTCCATTCAGTAGAACACCCTCTACCCACTGCATGGTGTGCCCCCATGCCCTATGCAGAGTCTCTCTCTCTCTTTTTTTTTTTTTTTTGGTATTTTTTTCTGAAGTGAGAAGCAGGGAGGCAGAGAGACAGACTCTCACATGCTCCTGACTGGGATCCACCCAGCATGCCCACTAGGGAGCGATGCTCTTCCCATCTGGGACATTGCTCTGTTGCAAGCAGAGCCATTCTAGCGCCTGAGGTGGAAGCCATGGAGCCATCCTCAGCGCCTGGGCCAACTTTACTGCAATGGAGCCTTGGATGTGGGAGGGGAAGAGAGAGACAGAGAGGAAGGAGAGGGGGAGGGGTGAAGAAGCAGATGGGTGCTTCTCCTGTGTGTTCTAACTGGAAATCAAACTCAGGACTTCCACATGCCAGGCCGACACTCTACCAATGAGCCAACCAACTAGGACCAATCTCTTTTTACCCATGTTTCACCCTCTTAGTAAAATCTCTGAAGTCTGGCTCTCAGACATTAGTTAACCATACTATATACTGATGTGGGTTAAAAACAATAAACTTAGTCCATCATACCTTTTTTAAAAAAGGGATTCTAAATGCAAAAAAACATAAAAGACTTAAATAGGATGAACAAAAAAAATGGATATTTAACAGTCACTGTAAGGAAGAGAAATTTTAAATTATAAAAGAAATCAAACAGATTCAGCAGCTATAGATTTTATAATAAGGAGTCAAGAAAGCATACTACAGTGCCAGAATGAACGACAAATAGTTGTAACAAACATACGTGGCAAACTTTATGTACAGGTCAATAAGAAAAATAAATAATTCTCAAGAAATACGTGGCCAGTCAACATATTGAAAAAGTTCAACGTCACTTATAATCAAAGATACATAATTTAAATAACAAGATATTATTTCCCCACTTAAAGTAGAAATGATATAGGCTACATTGACTCTTGATATAATGAATAAATGAATAACAAAGTTTTAAACTAAATAAACAAAAGAGCTGACCATCAAGGATTTCAGAATAGTCTTCGCAATACGTGTTGATTTAGAGACAAATTTGATCAAGGAAATTTTGAAAAGAAAAATTTGATTACATGACATTGTGTGGAATGCCTGGAAATAAATTCAGAGTTAACTTCTCATAAAATACTTTTATAATTAAGCAAAAAGTGATGAGAATTAGTGAGTGAACCCAAGAAGTAGAAAAAGAAGGGGGTAAAAAGCTTTTAAAGTGTGCAGGAAAAATGGAGCAATGAAATTAAGAGTTTTAATTAGAAAACAGGATAGATGATTTAATCTAACCAGTATTAATTGGGAGAAGAAAAAAATGATGCACGGATATGCAAATATATACATAATATTTGAAAACTGCAGCGGTCAGAGAAACAAAAGGTTAATATAGAAATGAGGAAGAGAATATAAGAGGAAGTTTTCTTTGTTTTTTTGTTTTGTTTTGTCTGAGAAAGAGACAGAAAAGGAGAGAGATGAGCATCAACTTGTAGTTGCGGCATATTAGTTGCTTATTGATTGCTTCTCTTATGAACTTTGACTGAGGGTCTCCAGCTGAGCCAGTGAACTCTTGCTCAGGCCTGCGACCTTAGGGCTCAAGCTAGTGACTGTGGGGTCATGTTGATGAGCCCACGCTAAAGCCAGTGACTTAAGGGTTTTGAACCTGGATCCTCAGTGTCCCAGGTCAATGCTCTATCCACTGCATCACCACCCGTCAGGCTATAATAGGAATTTTGAAAATTATGGAATAGTTTGTATATATTTGGAAATCTTGTTGAAATGAATGGATTTTCAGAGAAAATTTTAATTTCTAGTTGACTCAAAAAATATAAAACATGATAGTCAAAAACCATTGATGTACTTGATAAGTGCCTTCAAAAAAGAATTTATCTTAAATAGCTTTGTCTTCAAACATTGTTTCAAGGAACAGATAATTCTTATATAGTGTAATTTGAGAGGAAAAAAATATGGAAACCTAACAATTTTTAAATGAAACTAGCATTTTTATACCTATACCTACAAATATACATATACATGCATACCTATACACAAATATAAAGAAAATAATTAGGTTACTTTGATAAACATTCTAGAATATTTATCTCAAATCAACAGTCATATTCTTAATGGTGGATCTGTACAAATACTACTATAAATCTTTTTAACTCTTAATTAATAAAAAACTTCTAACCAGGTTAGTAAGACAAAATAATAAATGAGTTTACATATTAGAAAGAAGACACTAATACCTAGAAAACTCTGAATCACCTGAAAAATAAAACTTAAGTATTTAGTACAGTGGAAATGTGAAAGTACAGATTTCATAGATTTATTTTGTGTTTAAGTAATAATCAGTAAACCTAATAAAAAAAAGTACTATTTCCAAAGTAGAAAATAACACTATATACAACAAAAAATAAAAAATGTGTATGTGTCTGGGGAGTACTCTTTTTTTTTATTGATTTAAGAGAGAGAGAGAGAGAGACAGGAATATTGATCTGCTCCTGTATGTGCCCTGACTGGGGATTGAACTGGCAACCTCTGTGCTTCCGGGCAACAGTAACCAGCTGAGCTATCCAGTCAGGGCAGAGAGTACTTTTGGCTTGAATTTATTCACTGATTCTCACAAGGACACAACTCATCTATATGCATAGAAATGAGAACATTGTTTACCTGTGTAGTGGAGGGGAACTGATTGAAAAGTGGTCTGAGGGAACTTTCTAATATGATGAAATCTCTATACCTTGATTGAAGTATTGGTTAGAAGGATACAGACATTTTTCAAAATGTATTGAACTGTGATCATGAAGATCTGTGCATTTTACTATATTTAATAATACCCTCGATTTAGGAAAAAATCAGAGAAGAAATCCAGTTCTATAATTCAGCTATAATAAACAAAAACATTTTTGAAAATATGTAAATGGCATGGAAGGGAAACATTATTTTTTCTAATATGTGTTAAAAACCTATTAAGCTATGTTATGAAGAGAGAGAAAACCGGAAAGGAATCAAGAGTCAGCAGACCCTGAAATACAGAAAACTTGAGTGTATCTGAAGTGTGAAAATCAGTTTAGGAAACATGCTGAGATAATTGGTGAAGTATTTGAAAATAAAAACCGAGTTTATCATATTAAGCCAAACAATTTCCCGAGATTGAAAACTGCAGTGTTGATTGTGAACTCATTTAAAACATGCACGTGTTTGTGTGGGCAGACAGAAGTGCCTGGTGTGTGAGCAAAGGAGTTTCTAAGCTTAAAATCTGAGTTTAAAATCTAAAGTAAAATACAAATCCAGTAAAGATTTGAAGCAGATTAAGGGCTAATATTTCCCCTATATAAAAATTCCTTGCAATTGATAGGAAAGAAAAACCATTAGAGTAAAATATAAGAAAAGGATATGAAAAGACAGTTAAAAGAATAAAAATTTAAATCAGAGTTTTAGGAAGTATGTTCAGTGACTCTTATTAGATACATTTTATCTCCATGCCCTTTTAAATGTCCTTGACTAGAAAGTTTTTCAAGTCAGAAAGGAAATTGCTTTAAAATAAAATCCCAGATTTTTATTACTTTTTATTAATTATCCCCTATACAATATATTAAGTTTTTACTTTTTATTTTAGCACTTCAGAATCCAGAGGTGGTGGCCCTTCGTGGTGGACTAAACACCATCTTGAAAAATGTGATCGATTGCCAGTTAAGTCGAATAAATGAGGCCCTCATTACTACAATTTTGCACCTCCTTAATCATCCAAAGACCCGACAATATGTGCGAGCTGATGTAGAATTAGAGGTAGGAACTTTAATATTCTTTTCCAGTTTTAAAATATGACTTGAAATTTTAACATTAGTAGATGCAGCAGAGCATTATCAAATCTAGATTTGCTAAGACTGGCCTATTACCAGCAATAGTTAATAGCTCATTCAGTTTTGACTGAATTGAAAAATATATTCTCAAAATATTTTCTCAGTTTGTAAGGTGAAGCTTATATTTTAACTGAAAATTTTACTAAGCAAATTAAAGTACAAGTAAGGTTATATAGACCTTTCTCTACTTATTTAAGGAGACTGTTTCTTTTTAAAGACTTTAGTATGTTAATTGTGTGTGAACAGTTCCTAATAATTATATGCACTTGTTAGCAACTAATGACCGTATATACTTGAAAGAAATAGAAGATATGTTTTTCTTTTTAAAATTTTTGTACTAATTCATTGTTTTTTATAGTTAGTCTAAAATAATAAGGTTATTTACTAAATATACTCATAATAAAGTATGTAGTGGAGGTTCGAACAGAATTACCACAAACTATATTTGTATAGTTTATTTTTGTGAGTATACTACATTGTTGTTCAATACAGATATCATTTCGAGTAAGTTTAAACTCAGGATTTGTTTGTATCTGAGTTGGACTTATGCAATGTATAAATGATTTTTTGTTTCTTAATTTATCTTTCTAAATAATTTTATATAAAATTTGTCTTAAATGTTATGGATGTTATAGTTCTGGTTGTATTTGGAAATATTTGAGAGTATATCATTGACATTAGTCTATATCATACTAACAAATTTAAGTATAATTTTCTTTTTAATATTAATATTTGATCTTAAATACATTATTCTTGGTAGTCCAATGGGAATAAACTGGCATATTTGATATCTTACTGAATGTTTAGCTTTAAGGTTTTCTTTTATTAAGTAGGAAACTTTAATTTTAAGATTGGAGGGATGACTATAGTGAAAGAAGATAATATGTATAGGCCTGTTTTTGTTCCTATATTGTTGTACAGCAGACAAGAAAGTGAAAAAACTTTAAAGAAGATCGTAGATGTTTAAGAACATAACTATCTTTGCTTATATCTTGTTAAAAACCACAAAATTGTTTTCTATTCCCTAACAAGACCTCCCCAGGACAGCATAGTGATTGAGATCGTAGACTTAGGGCTATACAGGCCTGGCTGTGATTTTTTGCTGTATGACCTACTAGCTTTATGATTTGGGGCTAGTTACTAGCCTCTGTTGGATCTATTTCTTTCCTAGGTGAAATGAAGGTCATGGTTTTTACCTTTAAAAGTTGTTTTGAAAAATAAGTAGTATAATAATAGCAGCAGCAGAAGCTGCCTTGGGTAGTATTCAGCAGCAGCAGCATCTACTTTATCATCATCTTCATTGTAGAGGCTGCTGTTCAGAGAATATAGTCCTCATTTTTACTAATTATATTTTATCAGTTTTCATTGTAAATTGATTGTTGTTTCCCTTTTCTACATACCACTTTCATTGCAACCCAAATCTTCCTCCTGTTAGAAATCTTTTAATTTACCCTGGCTTTTATTTATATTCTATGTAATGTGTTGTAATGTCAGACAAAAAAGACAATGTGGATTTAATATAATGTTAATAGAATAGATATTCTGTAAAGTTTGTGAATTAACTGTATTTTACAATAAATTTAAAAAACATTTATTAAACTTATACTTCAGAGTGGAAAACTATAAAGCTGGATAATTATGGAACTCATATATTTAGAGCAGTATAGAGCTGTGAAAGCAGTAAGGGCCAGAGGAAGTGAGGTTTTAAAGAAGGAAAATACTTGGAGAATTGTTCTGAAGATCTACCAATGCCCTTGGGGCACTTGCAGATTTTGGGCCCAGGCTGGAGGCCAAGAATAAGACCTAGGCCTACGTAGAAGCCTGGAGATTATGGCATGACAAGTTTAGAGATAGAACAATCAATCCCTAGACCAGATCTGTCTTACTACCTCTAGACATTAGCTGAAATGAGAATCTGTGCAGGACAGAAGCTACCACATCACACCCTGAGGAAAGCACAAGAGAATAACTGCAGCCTCCAGTGCACACAGGATACAGGCTTCCCAGGGGGAGGGGCTATGGGCAAAAGTTGAAAGGCCTTGAAGAAGTAGTGACTATCCACTGATCATGCAATTACTTTTTTTTCCTGGGTGTACCCACTGATCAGGATATAATTAAGAAGCTGAAAATTTATGTTGGCTTTTGCTGGGGTCAGAAAAACTGGAGGAACATGTGGTAGTTGTGTGGTTCTAAAATGAGAACTGGTTATTTCATAGCTGATTTCTTGTCCTTGACATTCCCCCAGACTTGAAGCTGTCCTGGATGGATAGGTAAAGATCTAAATTCAAATAAATACTTATGAAATGTGTAGAAAAAGCCTTCCAGTCTCTCAGTGCTGAGAAGAAAAATACTTGCTAAGCTGTCATAATTGAAAGCACTGGAGGGCCATACTTGAGGAACAGGAAAACCAAAGTGTACTTTCTTATCAAACCTGCAACATAGTCTCATCTAACTCAGCTGGTGATCAGGAAAAGATGATCGGCTCCCTTAACCTACCTGACTAACAGAGAAAGGATAAACCGTCTGATGGAGATAACATCACTTGGCACCTTTTATAATATTCACAGTGTCTGACAGTCAATCAAATGAAAACCCCTCAAAAAAAGTATTCTGGAGAAATACTTCCAGAGGTGATCCAGATATTGCAAACAGAGGAAAAGGATTTTAATAAAGCCACGATTTATTTGTTCAAGGAAATGGAGGAAAAAGGAAGACAATAGATGAAATAATGGAGAGTTTCACCAGATAACTGTAATATACAAAATGAATCAAGTGGAAATATTCTAGTACTGAAAAATATAATACCAGAAATTCTGAACTCACATGAGGTTAAAAATTCATGTTGTAGCCTGACCTGTGGTGGTGCAGTGGATAAAGTGTAGACCTGGAACGCTGAGGTTGCCGGTTCGAAACCTTGGGCTTGCCTGGTCAAGGCACATATGGGAGTTGATGCTTCCTGCTCCTCCCCTTTCTCTTTCTCTCTCTCTCTCTCTCTCTCTCTCTCTCTCTCTCTCTCTTTCTCTCTCTCCCCTTCTCTCTCTCCCCCCCTCTAAAAATCAATAAATAAAAAAATTTCATTTTGTACAAGAAGATACCATTAGTAAAATGAAAGAAAAGTCAGTAAAAATATTTAGAGTAAATACAGTGGTATGGGAGAAATGAACAGAACAAAGGGGATAAAACATAATTGTCTTTGGAGAAGAGAAAGAAAATGGGTGGAAGCAAATATCCAAAGAGACAGTTGCCAAAACTTATGTTTCTAAAACTGATGAAACTTAATGTTTGCAGTACTCAGAAAACTCCAAATAAGATAATTCAAAGAAAGCAACATGTGGGCACATTCTGGTAAGATTGTTGAAAACCAAGACAAAAATTTGAAGAGCAGCTTTAGGAAAAAAGAGACATTACTTTTTTTTTTTTTTTTTTTTAAGATTTTATTTATTGATTTTAAGGGATGGGGATGGAGTGAGAAGTATCTACTCATAGTTGCATCATTTAGTTGTTCATTGATTGGTTGTCATATGTACCTTGACCAGGCAAGCCCAGGGTTTTGAACTGGCGACCTCAGCATTCCAGGTTGACCCTTTATCCACTGCTCCACCAAAGGCCAGGTTTAAAAAAAAAAAAAGACATTACTGAGCAAGTCTGACAGCTGATTCCCTGACAGAAATGGTGGAAACCAGAAGACAATAGAGTGGAATCTCTATAGAGTGCTGAAAGAAAATTATGCCAACCAAAATCAGAGAAAATGGCTTTTAGAAACAGAAGTAAAATAAAAAATTTCAGACAAAAGACCAAGGGAATATAAAGAAACAGTACTCTTTCTTGAACTACTTGCTCTTATTTCATGAAGACACTAAAGGAACTCAGGGTGAGGCACCCATGGGGAGGAACTGAGCCCCATTGCCAACAATTAGCCCACTGTGAGGGAACCATCTTGAAGCAGACCCTCCAGCTTCCCCCAAGTCTGCAGGTGACTGCAGCCCTGCTCAACATTCTGAAGCTTATGGGGAACCCTGAGTTCTAACTGTGCACAGCTAAGCCTCTCTTAGATTCCCGAGTCACAGAAAATATATGAGATAATAAATATTTATTGTCGTTATAAAAAATGAGACAGAGAAAGGCTAGAGGGTGCCCTCAGTCAAACAAGGAAATGAAGGAAGGAATGAAGAATTCCAGAGAAAGTAGTACATATGTAACAAAATATAAAAAAATACTGATTGTGAAGAGCATTATTGGTGCTGTCTTCTGTATTTTAAATTATATTTGAAATTAAAATTCAGACTACAATAATGCAATAGGCAATGGGGTATATTAGCAAATGAGCTAGAGTGATTAAATATCTAAAATTAGTGAATTTAAGCAAGGTTGCTGAATACAGGGAAAATACACAAAAAATAGCTTGGATTTCTTTAGCAATAAGAGAAGAATGTAATTTATAAAATAAAACCATTTAAATAATGTTCAAAATGAGTAAATTAAGTCATAGTTGTAGACGTCAGGTCAGTAGTGACTTGTGAGGGTGAATAAGGAGGTTTTGAAGCTGCTGGTGTTTTCTTCCATCCAAGCACTAACCAGGCCCAACCCTGCATAGCTTCCGAGATCAGATGAGATCCAGCACATTCAGGGTGGTATGGCCGTAGACGTGTTTTCTTTATCTATTGCCGGCTACTGGAGAGATTTTGAGTTTGAAGAATCCATCAAATCATATATTTAGGATTTGTGCACTTTTTTTATATAGAAAAATTACACTTCAATTTAACATTTCAAAAATTCAATTTCTGCATTTACAAAGCACTTAAGTATGTATATTTCTTGATGTTAATTTGGAGAAATAAGTCCTTTAACTGGTATACTCAAAGATATAGTAGAAAAGTGGAATTAATTTTATCTTGTTACAGAAAGAATGCATTTTACAATAAGGACTCTTTCTTCTTCTTCTTTCCTGCCTTTTTTTTATTAGCGAATTTTAGCACCCTATACTGATTTTCACTACAGACATAGTCCAGATATAGCTGAAGGACAGCTCAAGTAAGTATCATTTGTTCCTAGTAACTTAAAAGGTGGTGTGTGTGTTGCTATTAAAGTTTTAAATTTTCCTCCTTGTATGTAGAGCCAGAGCACTGTGAGTTTGAGTAAATTTGCTACTTAATGGAGTTATGTTGCAATTCTCTGATAATATAATTAACAAAGTAGCCTCAATGGAGTTGCTGATGAGAAGGAGATAAAAAGGGTTAACAGTTTCAGGGAAGTGGAAAAATGTCCATCTACATAGTAGGTCGATCCTTCAGTATCCTTAGATGTTCTCAGCTTACTTTTTTACCCCTTTTTTAAGTGAGAGGAAGGGAGATAGTGAGACAGACTCCCACATCCACCTCAACCAAGATCCACCTGGCTCCCCATCTGGGGCTGATGCTTGAATCAACAGAGCTATTTTTAGATCTGAAGCTGACACACTCAGACCAACTGAGCTATCCTCAGCGCCTGGGGCCAATGCTTGAACTAGTCGAGCCACTGGCTGTGGGAAGGGAAGAGGTAGAGAAGGGGAGAGTGAGGGGGAAAGAAGCAGATGGTCGCTTCTCTTTTATGCCCTGAAGGGTGATCGAACCCAGGATGTCCACTCGTCGGCCAGTGCTCTGCCACTGAGCCAACTGGCTAGGGCAGGTGTTCTCAGTATTCAGTGTCAAAATGTTATTCTCATGGCTTCAAATTCCACCCATATTCCAATAATATATGTTTTATATTAGCTAGATTTCCCAGTACGCTGCCCTACTACCTCTTTGAATAAAATACAGATCTTTTGAGTATAAAAAATAAAACAATTATAAATTTAAAGTAAGCTTTGGAAAATTTAAAGAGTTGGAATTATTTTTTTATTTAAAAAATTCAGTTAGGCTGCAGTAGAAACCTAGATCGTTGTTTTTTTTTATTGTGTGTATTTTCAGCATAATTATGAGAGACTAAGAATGAAATAACAGGAGAATGAGAGCTGCTGTAACAAATTGACTAAACAGAAAGATAGCATGGATAGAATTTTGAAACTAAGGTTTAAAGGGAAATAAAAGGAGATAAAGATTATTTTCTAGAAATAAGGCAGGATAATTTTCAGTCTTTTGGAAAGAAAAGCACATAGGTCACCAAATAGTCTGAGATAGCTTTTTCATTAAATTGATTCAGGAATCAAATAATGTACTATCTGAAGATTTTGCATGTGACACATTTCCAGTAAATATGCTTTGAGGTGTTTTCCTAGCAGGATTGTTGGATTTTAGATGTACTGACTTATTTTGGTAGAATATATTAAAATTACTCATTGAGTTTTGGAACCCTGTGAAACAGGGATAGTCTTGTTTTTTCACCTGAATTGAAAACAGTGGTTTTATATCTTGAATCACCTTTATGACTGTGGACTGATCACATCCTAACATATGACCTGAATTCAGAAGTTAATATAGATATCTTCTGTTTAAGACTTCTCAAACCTCTTTCTGCTAAGTGATGAATTTAGAATTCTTAAGCCCGTTTCTTGGCTTTTCTGTGTGACACTTGGTCATTCTCTTTATTGATGGAGAGCCTATGCATTTCTGTTGCTGCATGATAAATTACTATAACTGTAGTACGTTAAAATATTTTATTAGCTCACAGTTCAGTAGCTCAGCAGTCTTCTATGGCTCTTATCTGGAGGTTGTGGTGAAAAAAATCAAGTTTTCAGCCTCATTCATATATGTTAGCTTGACAAAATTCATTTCCTTGCTGTTAATAGAATTTAGGATCCTGTTTTCTTGACTGTAAGCTGGGCTTACCCTCAGCTTCTAGAGGCCACCCTTTTTCTCTGCCACATGGTTCCATCCATCTTCAAACACAAGAAATCTTTGAATCCTGTGCTCTGAATCTCTGACTTACTGTCTGCCAGCGCTAGAAAAAACTCTTCAGTTGGATCAAGCCAACCAAGTATCTCTCCTTCATTAAGGTCTACTGGGCTATATAACATACACATGATCACTGTCATGGCGGGGATATCGTATACATAGGATCCATGGAGTAAGACATGAATCTTGAGGAGCTAGAGTTTTGGCTACCAGGACGAGGAAGAGATGAGCCTGGATATTGTGGGTTTTTTTAGAGTTGGAGCAGGGGAGATACATTCCACTAAAATTCTTTCTTTCCTATTTGTTTCTGTACTTTTATTAAATTTCTGGAGTGTGGGCAGTAAGGAGAAGATGAGTACAAGATGGCCAGAGCATAAGGAAATAAATGATTTTTTAAATATTATAAATTTATTGAGTAGGTTAGAGATGGGTTATCAGGCACTCACTGTAAGTATATCACTAACTTTTTTTTTTTTTTTTTTGTATTTTTCTGAAGCTGGAAACGGGGAGACAGTCAGACAGACTCCCGCATGCTCCCGACCAGGATCCACCCGGCACGCCCACCAGGGGGCGATGCTCTGCCCATCCGGGGCTTCGCTCTGTCGCGACCAGAGCCATTCTAGCGCCTGAGGCAGAGGCCATGGAGCCATCCCCAGCGCCCCGGCCATCTTTTGCTCCAATGGAGCCTGGGCTGTGGGAGGGGAAGAGAGAGACAGAGAGGAAGGAGAGGGGGAGGGGTGAGAAGCAGATGGGTGCGTCTCCTGTGTGCCCTGGCCGGGACTTCCGCATGCCAGGCCTACACTCTACCACTGAGCCAACCGGCCAGGGCCTATCACTAACATTTTTAAGAGATGGAAAATCGGAAGTTTAATCACACAGTTATCCAGTCCTTAGTTCTTTCAGCAGCACACCTTCCCGTTTTAGTTTCTGGTATGTTCTCATTTTGATTGGTGCTGCAGAGCTTAGTGTGGTTAGTTTTTGTTTGTGTGTTAAGTGTTTCATTTCTCTTGTAGACTGCCTGATTGCTCACTCCTCTTTATTTTTTGTCATTGTTTTTCATCCCTTCTGGTCCCTCCTCCCCCAGTTCTCTTGATTTTTGTATTCTCACAGTGTTAAGAACTTTGTTAGGGAAGAATAAAAGATGACACAGAGAAAAATGAACAGTTGAGATGGTAGAGATAGTTGAGGTGGCAGAGTGTAATGAAACATTTTCAGTCATACATGGAAAATGTTTCACGAGTATAAATACAGTTGACCTTTAAACAACATGGAGGTTTGGTGCACAGACATCTTGTACACTTGAAAATTGTATTTGATTTTTGACTCCCCCAAAACTTAAATACAAGTAGCCTGGTGTTAACTGAAGCCAGTTAAGACATACTTTGTATACATGTTGTATACTGAATTCTTAAAGCTTACTTTAAGAGAAAAGAAAATGTTAAGAAAATCATAAGAAGAGGAAATACCTTTACAGTACTGTACATATTTATTGAAAACAATCCACATCCAAGTGGATCTATTCAGTTCAGACTTGTGTTATTCAAGGGTCAGTTGTAGTTGAGCTGCTTCATTGTCATAAATTTGAATAGAAAGGAACAAGTGAGACAATTGGTTGCACAGTTGTGAAAGAAGAAAGAAGCTGTTGATATTAAGACTATTCAATTATTTAATGACATTTTAATGCATATACAGGTTGTTGATCCTTCTAGAAATGCTCAAATAGGTTTGGGGCAAGAATTTTGAAGTAACTCAAATATATATGGTAAAAATAAGAGGTTTATGTGTTAATTTTCTTTGCTGAGGGGCAGCCTTCTGACAGAAATGCTTATTACACAGGCTAGTGTTGTCTCTAATGTTCAGTCAAAGGTGTTAATGAGCTATCTAGGAGTATTTTTCCAAAAGAGCAAGAAATGTAGAACTAAATAAGAAAAGTCAAAATTTATAACTTATTTTAAACGATTTTGTGAATCTTAAATTGAAGGGGGCTTTCCTGTATAATTGGGTAATTTACTTTGAGTTAGATCAGATTATTATTTAACGTGTTTGGTTTCCTGTGTAAATAGTAAAATGTTAACTAATGAGAGCACTTACTCTGATACAGTGGCAGGGGAAACTCACTCTTTATATTAATATTTTATTTCTTTGACTTCCCTCCCTGCCCATCTACCACACACAGAGAAGACAGAGAAGCAAGGTTTCTAGCCAGTAAAATGGGAATCATAGCAACATTCCGGTCATGGGCAGGTAAGTTCCTCTGCGCTGCTTTATAACTTTCAATAAGAAAAGTGTTTGCAAATGTTCAATTATTATTGGAGCCTCTAATGTAGATGTTAGTCTAGTCTTACGTTACATGTTATTTTTAGAGCTGAGGGGATTTGTACAAAATTATTAAAATTGACTATTTGTAAGTCTATAAACTCATGATTACCTGGACAATTAAAATAAACAGCCTGACTTGTGGTGGCGCAGTGGGATAAAGCGTCGACCTGGAACACTGAGGTCGCCGGTTCGAGACCTTGGGCTTGCCTGGTCAAGGCACATATGGGAGTTGATGCTTCCTGCTCCTCCCCTTCTCTCTCTCTCTCTCTCTCTAAAAAAATCAATAAATAAAATATTTAAAAAAAAATTTAAAAAATAAAATAAAATAAAATAAACATGCTCTATACCCCCCCCCCCAAAATGTGTTAACTCTATATGTAACTAAAGTTCGTTACCTAAAAGTACAGATAGTCCCCAGGTTACGAACAAGATATGTTCTGTAGATTTGTTCTTACACTGAATGTAAGTCGGAACAGGTACATTTACCTATTAAATGCAACTTAGATGTTTGTCTTAACGTAATATTTATTTTTATCTTCTGTACATATAAATACTTAAAGATTTTCAAAAACAAACTTAAACAGTCTTGAATGATGGAGAGGATGGAACTGGTGTTAGAGAGTCAGGGTTTGATTTTGCTGCTGGAGTCAGTTTCTTGAAGTGTAGGCCTCCAGGGAGGTTTGTACAGACCTTTGTTTTGTTTTGTTTTTTCTCACCATAAGTGGCTTCGTAGCATCTCAGGCCTCCGGTAACTGCATGGTAAACTTTGGTGAGCCTTTCTGTATCAGGATCTTTGGTCCTCTTAACTTTTCCATTTCTAATTCAATGAGATGAGAAGCATCAACTGACTCTGGTAGAAAATTTTTTTGGTTCTGGAGTTTCTAGGTCCCTGTTTTCATTCCTAAATCCTGTCATCAGCTGCTCTAGTTCCATAAGTTCTTCATTGTTTAGGTCTTTGCCATGGGAGTCGAGTACTCTATGGTATCATTTTCACTGATGTCCAACTGCAGTTGATTACCAATAGCCCTATAGTGCTCTGTAAGTATGAGTTGTACGTAAGTCAGATGTGTGTAACTCGGGGACTTACTGTACAATATAAAATGTCATTACTACCAACTAAGCGAGATGTAGGCCATTACTAGTCTTAAATTTCTTGAGAAGGGGATTATACATGTTTATCTTTCTGTGGACTAAAAAGCAAATATATTTCTTAAAATAATACCACTACTAAGTGTATTATTTTATATTAATAATTACCTTCTTCCTTCTTGACTTTGTAGAATAATTTAAGGAATAGTATAGAATACAAAGGAGTGAGCAGCAGTAAGCAGAGCAAGAACATTTACCCAAACACTTCTGTGTACTTAGGTAACTAAGAGACATCTTTTCCCATACAAGTTACCATCCAAGTCATTGGCCCCTAGCCAGTATATTTCCAATGACTCTGACCTCATCGTGCTTTGGTAAAAACTCCCAATAGTGCTATATATACCTCATGACTGCCTGTTTCCCATTACCCTCATGGACAAACTGGCTATTTATGAGGGCCCAACAATCACATTTATTTTTAATAATTAGCTAACTTCACGTGCTGTTTCAGCGTAGAAATCAATACAGCCTCCTGCCAAGTTTAACTATCACCCCCCCTTACCCCAGAACTCACTGTAACTTTGTTTTCTATAGCTATAACTCTCATCCTTTATCCTTCAACTTCCTTGCCATTAGAGCTGTTTCTGTCTTACCAAACACAAATTCTGTCCTGCTCTAACCAGCAGCACAGCCTAGCTACTGTCTTCTCATTCTCCTCACGTTCAGACTCTTTTCTCTATCACTGTCTCTGATCTCTGCCATCCTCATCCCTTACATCTCTTAAACATTATTTCTGTTATGCGGTAGATTGTCCTGTACACCTTATATACTGATCCGTCATTAGAACTTAGATGGCTGGGAGTCTTTCACCCTCCTATTGAAGTAAGAAGAGAAATACCAGCATCACAAATTAGAGCGCTGAAAACATTTTTCTCACAGAAACAATTTCCTAAATAGTATTTAGATACTGTGGTACAAATTATGAGTTAAATAAGCTTTTTTATATTTGTAGCATTATCTCTATTATATATATTTGAAAATCCAAATAACTGATTGACAGATGAACTCTAGATAGAACACAGATTCTTCAAGTTGCAACCACCCGTTTTTCATTAGTGCAGAGTGGGATCTGTGAAGACTGTATCTTAATCTGTAATCTTTCACGTTACATCAAACATCAAAGTTTGAGAAATAACATTTTGATGACTTAAGCAAATAAGTCTACCTATTATATTTTAATTTTGAACCCAACCTCAAAGAGAAAATATGGCTTATTTGTAAATAAATGTGATTAAAAGTAATGGAACTTCAGAGTCCTATACAACTTAAGAAATGTTTTCCACAGTATTTTATTATAAAAAATTTCAACAGAATTATACAGTGAGCACAATATACTTCACTGCCTAAATTTTGCTCTGTTTGCTTTGTTGCATTTCTGTTCATCTCTCTCTTCCTCTGTGAATTCATCAATCCTTTACATGTTGTTTTAATGTATTTCAGAGGGAGTTGCAAATTTCGGAACTTCTTGACTCCGTAAACACTCCAGCATGCACATTAATTACCTAGAGTTCAGTATTTGTTTATAGCCCTGCCTTGGTTATTTTTGTTTCTGTGTTTTTTTGTTTTATAAAATTTACCCCTTACAGCACAAATCTTGAGTCTATTTGATGAGTTTTGACAAATGCTTACATCTTATCCAAACCCTTTACTTCAGGAATTACTGTCACCCCAGAAAGTTCTCTCATGCCCCTTACTAGTTAATCCCTGATCATACTCCCCTAAGAAACAACCATTCTGTTTATTTTCGTTATACATCAGTTTTGCCTATGCTGTCTGAAACTTCGTATAAGTGGAATTCTACTATATTTTTACATTTGTGTTAATATGTTCCTTTTTATTGCTGAATAGTATTCCATTGGGTAAATACACTATAGTGTTTTTAGCCTCCTCTTATTAATGCACACTTGACCTGATTCCAGTTTTCACTGCTGTAAATAAAGCTGTGATGGACAGTTTTACACATTTCTTTTTTTCCAACATGAGCTTTTATTTCTCTTGGGATAATACCTAGATAGAATTTCTAGGTAACAGGGTGGATGTATGTTTAGTTTCATAAGGAACTGTCAAGGTTTTCTTCAAATACTTGTACTGTTTTATACTCTCATCATTGGTGTATGTGAGTTCCAGTTGTTCTGCATCCTTTGTTTGCATTTGGTGTTGTCAGTTAATTTTAGCCATTTTGGTGGGTGTGTAGTGGTATCTTATTGTCAATGGTATTTGCATTTCCCCAATAACTAATGATATTGGACACTTTGCATGTAATTGATTAACTATTCATGTATCTTTTGTGACATAATGTTGATGTTTAAAATTGTTAGACTCACTTCTCTCACTTAAAATTTTGATGCATACAATTTATTTAAAGCCTGTTATATTCTTTTATGCTAAAATTTAATTTTAGTATTAAACTTTTAAAAGACAAATGCTAAGCAAAGTTTTCCACTTCAAGTTAAGGAGACATTAAATAAGGGAGGCAGACCATAGTCTTACCTTTTTCAATATTCTTATACCCTGTGAATCATTCATCAGTATATGAGAGTTATAGGCAGTCAGATTCATGAACTTTTTGGGAATGAAACAAATAGAAAAAGGAAATAAATTGATAAAACTATTAATAATCTCTAATTAGCAAAATTCAGAGAATGTTTGAAATATACTATCAGTTATGATACCCAAATAACAGGATAATTTAGCTTGGAAAAATATCACAGATTTTATATTATGGCTACATTATTAAAAATATTTTTTGATAATCAAGTCAATGATATTTTTATTTTTAGGTATTATTAATTTATGTAAACCTGGAAACTCTGGGATTCAGTCTCTAATTGGAGTACTTTGCATACCAAATATGGAAATAAGGGTAGGTAAAAGTTATTCTGGTTATTTTATTTCTAGACCTTTAATGGAGGAAAGTAATTATAAAAAGCCTTATTTCAGGTGATGCCTTTTCCTCATGAATTGATAGTCTGCATCATAGAGCATTTCAAAAATGCATAAATATTTATGACTTAGTTGAATCCTAAGGATAATGTGAATCATTAGAAATACTGCACTTGGTGATTTCTGGAGGAGGGTGAGGGGGAGGAAGGTATAGGGGATAAATGGTGATGGATGAAGACTTGACTTGGGGGGTGGTGAGCACACAGTATGGTGCAGAGAGTTGTGTTGTAGAATTGGGCACCGGAAGCCTGTGTAATTATGTTAACCAGTGCCCCAATAAATTCAATAAAAAAAATTAAATCAACATGAATTATGAAAAAATAGTTGTTAGGAACTATGGCTGTATTAAAATTGAATTAAAAATTCAGGAAATCAATTATGCTTCATTTATTAAAATATGCAAACAGTTCAGAAGGGCATTCTCATTGTAAAAGGTTTAAGTAATACAGGAATATTTAGGAATAAGTAACTGGTACTTATGCATCTTCTTTACGTAAGTCTTTTAACTTATGTATCTGAGTGGTTTTGATTAAAATTGGACTGTCCATATTTATATGCTTACTTCTTAGCTATATTCCTAAATTATGAGTGTATAGGAATTTATATTGCCATAGCTAAAACAATTGAAACTGGAAGGGAAAAATTAACTTTTTCTCTTAAATGTTTTTTGTTTTAATTTTGTTAAAAGGAGTACAAGTTTTCTCTTTGTTTCTTGTTTATATGAACCAAATTTGGAGTTGAAAAATATTATTAGAAAATATTAGCCAGGGGTGCCTTGCTTAAAATGTGAACTAGAAAGTATTTAGACCATGGAAAGGGAAGGAGGTGGTTACAGTGGAGAGATCAGAAGCAGGCAGCTAGAGGTTGGGGCAGTTCAGTTGACTTCTTCCTCAGCACATGTTGAAAGAACATGGTTTTTAGAGTCTGGCTGACTGAGGTTTGACTCCTAGTTTTATTTATAATTCCATGACATTTGGCATATTACTTTTAACCTTTAAACCTAGTTCTTCATGTGCATAATGGGGTTAGTAAAGATTTATTGAAAAGATTAAATCGTGTATTTAGTAGTTCTTACCTAGGATAGGCCTGCTAGTTTTCTAAAATGTATTAGTTCTGTTTTTAACAAGTTTTTGTTTTGTGAATAGGACTTTCAAAACATCTTTAAGCAAAGATTTTTTTTCCCAGTAAAGTAAATGAACTGTATTTATTTGCACTTGCAGCGAGGTCTGCTTGAAGTACTCTATGATATATTTCGTCTTCCTCTGCCTGTTGTGACTGAAGAGTTCATAGAAGCGCTGCTCAGTGTAGGTAAGGATTGACCAGCAATTGTGTCTGTTCAAATACTGTAATTTTCATAATGGCATACTTAATGGGGATACAATCCCTCAATGAAAAAATATTGAACTAAATATTGAATATAATTTTCTGGTGTGGGAAAGGGAGTATGGTGATGTAAAGTGATTTGACTTTGGGTGATGGGTATACAACATATTCAGCAGTTCAAAGGCTATAGAAATGTTCACCTAAAACCTCTGTACTCTTATTAATCAATATCACCCTGTTAAATTAAATTTTCTAAGTAAAATTAAAAATATAATTTTTTTGCTGCATCAGGGTGGCATGCAATAAATATAAAAATAAAACCTCCCATAATTTCTAAAGATAAGAAAATTTTAATTTCTCTGTCACCTTGGCTGCAAATGAGCAGTGAAATTAAATAGAAAACTGGGCCAAAAAAGTAAGAGGAGAGATAAGAAACCTTTGTCATTCTCATATGATGTGATCTAATTCTTGTCTTATTTTATTTTAGCCAAGTGACCCCAAAGTCCCAAAGTAAAGTTAGATTTGTGTACATTAAAATAACTTAAAATTTTCTGTATCCTTCCTGGATTATGTTAATCACTTAAAAAGACTATTTATAGCCTGTCTAGCTGGTAGCTATATACACCTTATCTGCAGTGTTTCAGTGACACCCAGATTTTTTCTGACAACTCAATTCTAACTGGTTTAGATCCAGGGAGACTCCAAGACAGCTGGAGGCTTTCCGATGGCTTTGTAGCAGCCGAGGCCAAAACTCTTCTTCCTCATCGTGCCAGATCCAGGTAGAGTTTAGACATAGAAATTCTTCAGATTTATCACAATTACTCTTTCTGTGTTGAACTGTGCAATAGATGGAATATTATTTAAACTGTTTCTCTTCTGTGTTTATTATAGGCCAGACCTCATGGATAATTATTTGGCCCTGATACTCTCCGCGTTTATTCGTAATGGACTTTTAGAGGTAAGACTTATAAACTTTATTTATTTTCTCTAATAAAATTCTCTCAGAGCCACAGACATATTATACATAAGTATGTTCATGTGTACTGTTTTGCATCTATGGAATTTTCTTTTTATTTTCAAAGGGTTTGGTTGAAGTGATAACAAATAGTGATGACCATATCTCAGTTAGAGCAACCATCCTTTTAGGAGAGCTTTTACATATGGTAAGCTTGCCAACTTCTGTTTATATTTCATATTATTAACATTTTAATTTATAAAACAGCTTATTTTAAGTTTTATTTTGCATTATTTCAAAAAATAAATACATATGTTTTGGATGTATATCTTTGTGTTATAAAGAGCCCTTGATGTCTAGTTTTAGAATTGGAACAAAAATAAAAGATACAAAGTACCAAATACTGATTTTTACACTGACTTTTCAATGTTGACAATTTGAGTCCTATAAATTTTAATCTTAGAAAGACTTTCTACTTACAAAGCAAGGAATTATAAAACTATAGAAATTACTTTAATCAGCTAGAAATGGAATATGGCAGTCATGGCCTAAATTACAAAACTGCAAAAGTTCTAAATGTAACTGCCTTGTTTGAACACAATCCTTTCTGTAAAGTTATAGATTGAGGATCACAGGATGGGAATCTTCTCTCTCTCTCTCTCTCTCTCTCTCTCTCTCTCTCTCTCTCTCTTGCCGTGATTTTGTGGCCTAAGTAACTTCTGGAAACAAGGAGCTAGAAAAGTTGTGTGACCATTCCTTATTCCCAACAGTTCAAGCAATGAGGGAACTTTGTAAAATAGAAATTCATGTTTGTAGGTCACCTCTTGTTAATAAAATACTAAATAAAAAGAACAGTGTAAAATTTATTAAGGAAGGACTGACCTGTGGTGGTGCAGTGGATAAAGTGTCAACCTGGAACGCTGAGGTCACTGGTTTGAAACCCTGGTCAAGGCACTTAGGGGAGTTATTGCTTCCTGCTCTTCCCCCTCTTCTCTCTCTCTCTCTCTTTTTTCTCTTCTCTCAAATAAATAAATAAATCTTAAAAAAAAAAAAACTCATTAAGGAAGAAGTAACCCAATGCAAATATTTTAAAATTATGTGCTATTATTGGCAGAGTAGTTTTGGTTTTGTTGTTGCTTTAACACTCTACCTCCCAGTGGTTCTTGATTTTTGGTGTTGTTTGTCTCCCCCCACCCCCTTCGCAGCTGGGCTATGTGAGTGAAGTAAACAAAATTAAACAGTTTAATGATAACTGTCTTGTTTATCAATGAATTGTTTAGTCACTTGCTCTGTTCTTCAGCACATCTGTGAAAGAATATCACAGGCTCTCAGGTGTGATTATTTTAATTTTAATTCTTAAGATACCATTTTCTATAAGCATATCCATATTCAGAACTATTTGCTTTCATATCAAGGAATCACTTTTATAAATTTCTTGTTTTCCTTTCACCTATACACCAATTCCATGATTCTCTTGAAATACAAAAGCTGATGATTTTGAGTACAGCAGTATTAGTTCATTGGTCATTATTCTTACATCTTTAGTCTTCCATGTTTAATTAGTTTCATTATCTTTATTGATAAAGGCAGATTGAGTGGCGGAAATTTGTTTGGAAAGCAAGAATTAATAAGTTTCTTATCTTAAATATTGTCAATATGAGGCCTGACCTGTGGTGGTGCAGTGGATAAAGTGTTGACCTGGAACACTGAGGGCGCCAGTTCAAAACCCTGCACTTCTCTGGTCAAGGCATATATGGGAGTTGATATTTCCTGCTCCACCCCCTTCTCTCTCTCTCTCTCTCTCTCTCTCTCTCTGTCTCTCTCTCTCACACACACACACACTCTCACTCTCACTCCCTTTAAAATGAATAAAAATTTTAAAAAATATTGTCAACATAAGACATCTATTTTGAGAAGTTGTTTTTAAAACATAAGAGTTCAGCTCATAAGTTACGATAGTGCATCTAGCATTTTAAATATTATTATTTTTTTTTGTATTTTTCTGAAGCTGAAAACGGGGAGAGACAGTCAGACTCCCGCATGCGCCTGACCGGGATCCACCCAGCACGCCCACCAGGGGCAACGCTCTGCCCACCAGGGGGCGATGCTTTGCCCATCTTGGGTGTCGCTATGTTGCTACCAGAGCCACTCTAGCGCCTGAGGCAGAGGCCACAGAGCCATCCCCAGCACCCGGGCCATCTTTGCTCCAATGGAGCCTTAGCTGCGGGAAGGGAAGAGAGAGACAGAGAGGAAGAAGAGGGGGAGGGGTGGAGAAGCAGATGGGCGCCTCTCCTGTGTGCCCTGGCTGGGAATCGAACCTGGGACTTCTGCACGCCAGGCCAATGCTCTACCACTGAGCCAACCGGCCAGGGCCTTAAATATTATTTTTAATTTAACATTATAGTTCAGTATCTAAGTTTTGATATATTTTTGAGATCACTTATAAGAATTGAGTTTAATCATGTACCACTTAAAATTATAACTTAATTTTATAATAAAAGTCTATGAAATTTATAGTTTTATCAATGTGATTTGAGTCTGTTACATCTCCTCCTTGTTGAAAGTAGATAAGATAAAAATAAATGTGTATTGCAAAGTAAATCATTAAGTTAGTTTCATGAGTAACCATAGAGTCTTTAGTATTATATGTGTGGACAATCTACAGCATAAAATATTTGTATTTCTCAGCTCTATGAAAATGTTATGTTTTATTTTAGGCAAATACAATTCTTCCTCATTCACATAGCCATCATTTGCACTGCCTACCAACCCTAATGAATATGGCAGCATCGTTTGATATCCCCAAGGAAAAGAGACTGTAAGTATCAGAGCTCTAGCAAAGTTTGTGCCTGATATCTTTACTACCCACTTAGATAACCTTCTCTTCTTTTAGAAAAGTAGTATGTATAGGTTATGCCTGGAAATTATTTTAGGGAAGCCTTATAGATGAGAGGAAAATTATAGTTTTATTTAATAATTTAAATTTTATGCCACAAAGACTTATAGCATAGTAAAACCAACTTTTTCTAGCATGTTTCTGAACAAGGACATAGACTTTCTGCCAGATCACTAAAAATGTTGGTTGTTAGTTTTTTGGACTATTTTATGTTTTGAGCAGAAATTCATGCTCTTTTTTAAATGTTTAAATTATTTCAAATTAATAAAGGACAAAGATTAACAATGTGTTTCTCTATATGTGGATAAAATTAATGTTGGAATTTAGAAACCCATACTGGAAGCATTGAAGTATGCTGAACGCTGAAGGAGTTATTGTAAACCTAGAATTTATACACAAAAGTTTGGTAGTATAGCTATAGTTCTGCTGGAATTCCAGTGCTAATAATAAATTATAATTTAAAAGGTAAAGGTGGAGGAGCTTGATTGGGGCATACTTGTAGGGAGGAATCTTTTCATTTGCTAAAGATTATGTCTAGACCAGGGGTGTCTAATTTTTCATCCACGATCAGAAAATCTATATATTTAGATCTCATTATTTGGTAAGACTAATGAAATATTTATTAGCTGTTCAGAACTATCAATTTTTGTTAACAGTACATTCTCAGTACATTAACATTTTGTTAATAGTACATTCTCAAAAGTTTAGTTAACTTTATTCAGAAGTACACATGTAAATCTCACTACAGATAAATAATATTCTATTCATTTTAATTCTGTCAATGAAAATACTTTTATTTATCAAATTGAAGTTGTATTATAAACTGAAGGCATTATGGGCCATCTCAGGCCTGACTATAGGCGTACATTAGTAATAGTAACTTTCAGCTTTTATATTAGTAGTTTCATAATAGAAAATGTATTTTCCCAAAGTCTGATAGACTTAAGTTTTCTGGGTCAGATTATGGCCATGAATTTCTTAATACATTTCAGCAATGACCTTGATTTTTTTTTTCCTTTGTGGTTCCAAATTTGATTAAATAATTTACTTTTTGTAACAATATCTATCCTTAAACTTATAGAAGTTTTAGTAGAGTAATTTACCAAAGTTATCTCTCTAAAATTATGCTAGCTTGGTACAGCTTTCATTGAAATATTTTTCTCATTAGGCGAGCCAGTGCAGCCTTGAACTGTTTAAAACGCTTCCATGAAATGAAGAAACGAGGTCCCAAGCCTTACAGCCTTCATTTAGATCACATTATTCAGAAAGCAATTGCAACACACCAGAAACGGGATCAGTACCTCCGAGTTCAGAAGGATATATTTGTTCTTAAGGTACTGACGTGAAATTGTGATTTTCAACATGGTTTCCTAAGTATGCATATATTTGCTTGACTTTTCCGTTTTATTCATTCATGCTTACTGATTTTCAGATGGCTTTCAAGTTTTATAATGACTAGTTTAGAGCTGTGTTTTTAACTTTTAAAGTTAAAAAGAAAAATTGATAACCTATTATTAAATGAAAAATGGTTTTAAAATTTAAACTTAGTTTTCTATTGTGAGATGGTTTTCTCTAATATTCCTTATTACTTTCTGATGATTTTAGGATACAGAGGAGGCTCTTTTAATGAACCTTAGAGATAGCCAAGTCCTCCAACATAAAGAGAATCTTGAATGGAATTGGAATCTTATAGGGACCATTCTTAAGGTATGACAAGATACTACTTGGTGATGGCTTGATTGCCTTCATTTTATTATTCAGTGTAATTTAGCATAATTATGTGTTAGGTAATTGATAAATATATTTATAAAAAATATTGTGTTTTTCTAGTGGCCAAATGTAAATCTAAGAAACTATAAAGATGAACAGTTACACAGGTATGTAAGAGCTATTTTGCTTTTAAATGTAAAGAACTTAGCTTTGAGTTATACTGCTGAAAGTAATATTTGGTGCTTTAACGGTACCTGCATAGACTGTAATAGTTGGTATTCTACATGTACAGTCAGATGCTTCTTGACCCATGATGGTGTTACGTCCCTAGAAAGCCATTGTAAGCTGAAAGACAAAAATGAATGTAATACATGTAACTTATACATGCTCAAAGCAGTTTCCAGGAAACTAGCAACTCGGTGCACTGGAGGGCATCGGCTGTTTACTCCGGCATGGACCTGCCGGGAGCTGCACTTGCTGCCACGGCCAGCCTCAGGAGAGCGCTGTCCCACGAGCACCAGCCTGAGACAAGTTCACACTTCACATTTAACAACACAGCTTTACTGAATGCGTATCTCTGTTGTACCATCGTAAAGTTGTTCATCAGTGAACCATCTTTTTCTACATTTTTATATATAATCTTATAACCAAAAACATCTGTTAATTCTGTCGTTATTTACATTCCGGTTTTGGTTTGTTTGTTTGTTGTTGTTTTTTTACAAGACACACAGAGAGGGATAGATAGGGACAGACAGACAGGAACGGAGAGAGATGAGAAGCATCAATCATCAGTTTTTTGTTGCAGCACCTTAGTTGTTCATTGATTGCTTTCTCATATGTGCCTTGACCGTGGGGCTGCAGCAGACTAAGTTATCCCTTGCTCAAACCAGCGACCTTGGGTCCAAGCTGGTGAGCTTTGCTCAAACCAGATGAGCCCGCGCTCAAACTGGCGACCTCGGGGTCTCAAACCCGGGTCTTCTGCATCCCAGTCCGTCGCTCTATCCACTGCTATACCGCCTGGTCAGGCTGGTTTTGGTTTTGAAATAAAGTACTAGAGATAAATGTTTATCGAATTGAGTAGTATCAGCCATGTGGTGATCTTAGTGCTAATGTATGAGGATGACACACCAAGGACATAGTGTTTCCCTCCCAGAATGGCAACCATTAGTAACATTCCGCCTCTGCTTCCATTGCAGCTGCCTTAGGAGGGTTAGCCTTCTCCCTCCTCCTCACACTCCCCTTACTCAGGTCAATACCCACATGCTAATGTCTGGAGGGAGCACCGCCCTTCGGGGCTCTGTGCTGTTTTCTGGTGCCCCCTGCGTTTCACTGCTTCTGAGTGTGCAGCCAACTGCTAGTGCTGAGCTCCTCAGAAGAGTAGAGAGGACCTTTGCTTCATGTTTTTTACTGTATTTATTAGTTCATGATATTTAACTTAATATCTGTGTTAAAATTTGAGAAATATAATATATAGAATATATAAATTACATTGGAATAAAGAAGCATGACACTAACTTTTTATACTCCTTGAGAACATGATGTCTCAACTATGTCTCTAACTTCTGTAAGTGGAATTTATTAAATTGGATTAAAATGAATGAAATTAAGTTGAACCAAATGAAATGGAAGCTTAGAACATAATATTGCAAACTATAACATGGAAATATCATAAGTTATGTTCATTGCTTCATAAATTCAGTTGCCCAGAATTTACCTGAAGCTTTTATACTTGGCTTTTTTGCCTAATTGTGAAAAAAATTACAAAATCATAATATAATAACATGTTTACAATTATATCTAGTATAGGATTATTTCTAGAGCCATTGTACAGAGTTCTTCATGAAATGCAATAGAAGATAATTTATGTTCTAGTGGTTTCTCCCATTTCCCAAACTTGTAGCTGTGTCCCATCTGTGTTCTTCCTGCTGGTGTCTGCCTTCTTTACCAGCTCGGCCCTCTCACTTTAAATTCTAATTCTACAAAGATACTCCTCAAAATGAACGGGTTTTCTGGAGTTTTTTGTTTTGTTTTGTTGTGTGTAGGTAATGTACCAAATGTTTGTTAAATTTCTTGCCATTTACTTCTACATTTAGACCTAAAGTGTTCAAAACATTATTTCATAAAGTTTGGGTAAGATTCTAAAATAATTGTTTGGGTTTTTTTTCTTTCTGCTAATTTTATTTTGATCTTAGGTTTGTGCGAAGACTGCTTTATTTTTACAAGCCCAGCAGTAAATTATATGCTAACCTGGACTTAGATTTTGCCAAGTCGAAGCAGCTTACTGTTGTGGGCTGCCAGTTTACAGAATTTCTTCTTGAGTCTGAAGAGGTAATAAGCACTTGGAATATTTTCCAGAGCAAATACTTTTTCATTGAATTTGCTCCCTTTTATTTCTGAATATGCATAAACTATATGTAGAGACAGAGAATGAGTGCAGACTAGATTTGAATCTTTCTGGTGTGAGTTGGGCAAGTAATTTGCCTTCGAATAGACATGGTTTCTCCTTATAAAATGTAAGCTCTCCATGCAGAACACCATCTCCATGCAGCGTTGTATCTGATGGGATTACAAAAGCAGTGCTTAGTGACAGTCTGTTACTAGTAATTCCATCATCGTTGTTAAATTTGGGGGGTTTGATTAAATTTAATTTTTCAAATTATAGATTCTGAGTGCTTTTCTCACAATATCACCATGTGTTTCCTTTTAGGATGGGCAAGGATACTTAGAAGATCTAGTAAAGGATATTGTTCAGTGGCTCAGTGCCTCCTCTGGAATGAAACCTGAAAGAAGTCTTCAGAACAATGGTTTATTGACTACCCTTAGTCAGCACTACTTTTTATTTATTGGAACCCTTTCCTGCCACCCCCATGGAGTCAAGATGCTGGAAAAGTGCAGCGTGTTTCAGTGGTGAGCACCTGAGAGTGTTTCAGTCTCTACTAACTGCTTACATTAGGAATTTAAAAATATGTGGTGAATTAACAAGTCAGTAGAGTAATTTCTAATAACTTTCATTATTTTCATTCTGTTTTTTCAGTCTCCTTAACCTTTGCTCCTTGAAAAACCAAGATCACTTGCTAAAACTGACTGTTTCCAGCCTGGACTATAGCAGAGATGGGTTGGCCAGAGTCATCCTTTCCAAAATCCTAACTGCAGCTACAGATGTGAGTATAACAGGCAATAGAACTGTATTTTTTTTTTTTTTCCGTATTTTTCTGAAGTGAGAAGTGGGGAGGCAGAGAGACAGGCTCCTGCATGTGCTGACCGGGATCCACCCAGCAAGCCCACTAGGGGGAGATGCTCTGCCCATCTGGGCTGTTGCTCTGTTGCAACTGGAGCCATTCTAAGTGCCTGAGGTAAAGGCCATGGAGCCATCCTCAATGCTCAGGCCAACTTTGCTCCAGTGGAGCCTTGGCTGCGGGAGGGAAAAAGAGAGAGAGAGAGAGAGAGAGAGAGAGGAGGGGGTGGGGTGGAGAAGCAGGTAGGCGCTTCTCTTGTGTGCCCTGGCTGGGAATTGAACCCTGGACTTCCACACACCAGGTCGATGCTCTACCACTGAGCCAAACGGCTAGGGCTGTATTTTTTTTATAACCCGGTAATTCATTATTTTATAGATTTAAGCCAAGTTAAATTAATTACAAATTATAACAATTATGGGATGGCATTTGAGCTTACTATAAAATTTTAGTTCCTTCAAAGTCTTTATACAGCACTCATATTTTTATATAAAGGGAAAGAAGCAGCTAGTAGAAACAGCAGTATTTTATCTTACTAGCGCTAAATATAGATTCATATTAAGGACTGGACCAGCAATCCGATTTTTTGCCTTTTTCAAATAACAGAACTGTCCCAAAGCAAAGTGAGATAGGCTATTCATGGTGAAGTTTGTGAGGGTTTTCTTTTTTAATGGTTTCATTTGTCTCTACAGGCCTGCAGGCTGTATGCAACAAAACATTTAAGAGTATTATTGAGAGCTAATGTTGAATTCTTCAACAATTGGGGAATTGAATTACTGGTCACCCAGCTACACGATAAAAACAAAACGATTTCTTCTGAAGCTCTTGATATTCTTGATGAAGCATGTGAAGACAAGGTGACAGTTCATTATTTTCTAATAAAATATGTAGACATCAATTTTTATTAAATGTTCAGTTTTAATAGAAAACTGAAATTATAATGTGCATAATATAGGTGTTTTGAAAATAGAGAATTGACTATCTTTTTGCAATTATTAATTTATCTAATTATTTATTTTAGGCCAATCTTCATGCTCTTATTCAGATGAAGCCAGCTCTATCCCACCTTGGGGACAAAGGCTTGCTTCTCCTTCTTAGGTAAATTTTAAGTGAATTTTTCTTGTAGTTATGTTTTCTATTGTGTTCTCTCTGGTAGTGTATGTTCAAGCTAGATTTCAATCTGAAAACAAGGCACCCTCAACAGTTTGGCTGTTAATTCCTGAAAGAGGCCTACTTTAGAGTCTTGGAAATTCTTTAAAGGCTTAGTGTTTCTTTCACGTTTCTGTATCATGTGCGTTTCTTGATAGTTTCTTTACTGTGATTGGTTTGTGAAAATGTATTTGTGATTGGAGTTACCATAAATAATAGTTGACCTTTTCGTTTTAGGAAGGAGCTGTTCCTAAAGTCTTTTAGCTCCTTAAACATATATTTTGTTTGAGATATTTTAGTCATTAACATTTTTTGTCAGACTCAATGTTAAATATTTATTGTTTTAATTTTCAGATTTCTCTCCATTCCAAAAGGGTTTTCCTATCTGAATGAAAGGGGTTATGTAGCAAAACAGTTGGAAAAGTGGCACAAGGTAACTGTCTATTGAATAGGGTTCAATTGATGTTTTTATCTTAGGAGACGGTTTTGTGAATTTGGAGGATTTTATTATATCATCAATATTTTGAAACTAAAGATGTTAAATATTTAATTTTTATATGAAGTCAAGTCTTAAATTCTGTATAGTTATTTGTGTTTATACTTCAAAAATTTTTTATTTTTTGAGAGAGAGAGAGAAACAAACATCAACTCGTTCCACTTAGTTGTGTACCCATTGATTGCTTCTCATACATGTCCTGATGGGGGCTCTCTCACTGGTCACCTTGGAGTGGAGCTGGGGATTGAGCTGCTGACCCCGAGATTGAACTGGAGAACTCAGTGCTCTATAGTTGATGCTCTATTTACTGTGCAACTGGCCAGAGCTATTTGCCCTTTTTAAAGTATAGTTATATGATAGCACACTATTGATTTTGTGTATATTCTGTTGAAATTTAGATCATCTCATTATTTTTAATGATGATATAATATATTACTGTATGACTGGACCTCAATTTTTATAACTACTCTTTTATTGATGGGTATTTAGATTGTTTCTCACTTTTTAGTTTTGTGAACGGTGTTTGCTGGCTATTCTTATCTTTCCATACTGTTGCAAGTATGTCTATTGGATAGATTTCTAAAAGTATAATTGTGGAGTCAAAACTTAAGTGAATTTAAATTTTTTACAAATATTGCCAAATTGCTTTCCAAAGAGGTTTTACCAATTCCCTCTATGCACTTTGAAGTGAAGATCTTTTTCAGTAAAGATGGCAGTGTGATTGGCTTAAGTCTTTATCATGTTTTAGTTGGGAACAGTTTTTACTTTTTACCTGATTACATCAGTAGAAAATGATACTATTTTTTACCAAAAGGTGCTAATGTGATAGAACTCAATTTCATTTTTAAAATTTCTACTGAATATCTTCAAGTGTTTAGTATTAAAAAACTAGGTTTTATTTTTTAATGGGGGAAGGGATTCAAGTAAGATGGAAAATAAAATTATTAGCTTACTTATATGGACCCCACTGATTGAAAATGAGAGTTAGAGAGTATAAGCAGAAATATTTCAGTTGTGTTAGAACATTTGCATTCACAGTACCTTGTTCTCTTCAAATAATTTCTTTTGTTTTTTAAGTGAGAGGTGGGAGGCAGAGACAGACTCCCACATGCGCCCCAGCTGGGATCCTCCTGGCAAGCCCCTGCCAGGTGATGCTCTGCCTGACTGGGCTGCAGCTAGCTCCGTTGTTTGGCAACCAAGCCATTTTTGCACCTGAGGCCAAGGCCATGGAGCCATCCTCAGTGCCTGAGGCCACCTTTGCTCGAACCATTCGAGCCATGGCTGTGGGAAGGGAAGAAAGAGAGAGAAAGATGGGGGAGGGGGGGAGTAGAAGAAAAGCAGATGGGCGCTTCTCTTATGTGCCCTGACCTGGAACCAAATCCGGGACTTCCACATGCGTGGCCAACACTCTACTGCTGAGCCAACCAGCCGGGGCCCAAACATTTCTTACATATTTATTTTGCTCATATTTATGCTATGAGATTTGCTAGGTGTACCTAACATATTGTAAATTTAGGGAGTTTATAAGACTATATACTATTAAAACAATATTATCTTCTAGGAATATAATTCAAAATATGTTGATTTGATTGAGGAACAACTTAACGAAGCACTTACTACTTACCGGAAGCCAATTGATGGTGATAACTATGTTCGTCGAAGTAACCAAAGGTAAGGTATCAGCCGTTAATGGAGTAATTTATTGCTGGTCCTCAAATATAAAATTTAAAACCAGTTTGTAATAAATCATTAATTTCTAAAGTTTTCTGAGTACTTGAATATTCTATGTCTTACACTAACAAAGGAAATCTTAAATTACAGCATTGATTGCTCAAAATCTTAAAAGACAGCATTGATTGCTCAAAACTTCCAGTAGCATTCATACAGACTGAGAATACTCTTACAGATAGAACATTCAGATGCCCTCCATGCTCTTGCTAGTTTATCTTTCTAGTCTCAGCTTTCTTGCTATTACTCTGAGACTAGATATAAACTACTGCTTTATTTTAGAGAAATCCTGTTTTCCCACCTCCATATTTTTATTTAGGCTGGGGGATTATATCTAATAATTACATTTATCTAGTACTTTGTTACTAGTTATTTTTATGAGCATATTTAAAATGAGCCACTAGATCTGTCAATCATCTTTATCATATTAGATTACAGCGTCCTCATGTCTACCTCCCTGTACACCTTTATGGGCAACTGGTACATCACAAAACAGGCTGTCATTTGTTGGAAGTACAGGTAAAAAACATAATTTGCTTATTTTAAATAGCTATAATAGTAGAAAAAAATCTTAATACTGCTAAAGTATTATTTTTGCAAAAACTTATCAAAAGCCTTAAGGCCAGTGACATAATTGCTTTTAAAGTGTTCATCTTGTAATTGACTGTGGCAGTCTATGTAATCCTTAGACTATGTAATTGCTAGCTGGCATGCATTTCCTTGATTTATTTGTCACCTTTTGCAATGCTAATTTGTTACATAAAGTCTGTAACCCCATGGAAGTTGGAATTTCTTCCTTTATAGTGTGTGTAGGAGGTTCATCTCCTTAGTTAAACACAGTGAAGAACTGAGTTTCCTCGTTCCTCTGTGGGAAGTTAAACTGACCCTAGTGCAGAGTCAGTTACCTGCTGAACAGCAAACACAGTACACAGTGCTGTGTGTTAGTGCTGCACTGTTCTCCTGGACTTGGTGCAATGCAGAGGCCCAGCAAGCAGATGCTATCTGACCAAGTATGGAATGCGTGCCAGGTTTATGGCTGTGAATATGTTTTACAACTAGGAATTTTAAATAAATATAACTTTTCTTATGTTAGAAATAAATAGTTATAGAAGTATTTGTGTATGTAATCTAGCAGTTTAGTTCTTTTTGCTATCAGTGTTCCATCTCAGGAACAAATGTTTTGCATAAATATACTCTTATCGTTTCATACACGGGGTGGGCAAAAGTAGGTTTACAGTTGTATGTGACACAGTTTATTCTTTTATTATTATTTATTGTATTATTTATTTGTGTTATAGTTGTAGACCTACTTTTACCCACTCCTGTATGTCTGTATTATGTTATGAAGATATTGGGGCTTGTATCCTTTTACTTATTTTTAAAAATGCACTTAAAAGTTAAGTGATTCTCTCAGTGAGTCATTACCTATATAGTATGATAAAATCTTGGTGTTAATGTATTATTTTCTGTTTAAAATAAATAATAATTATGATGAACATTTTTGTAATATTAAGTGTCAAGTACATTGTCAAATAGTTTATATGTAATAATTTATTAAATCAAACCTTATGAGACAGATGCTATTACTATCTCTGAGTCAGAGATTAGGAAATGAAGGAGATTAACTTCCTAAGGCCACATAGCTGATAAGTGCTAATTCTAGAATATGATTTGAGAATCTATGCTGCTGCTTAAGAAATTTTACGTAAAATTATTTCAGAATTTTAAATATGCAAAATTTACTAAGGGCAAATCTTAAATAGGTCTTAGATATAATAAGAAAATATTAAAATGTTAAAAACAATATTTTCTTATATGGAATATTTTTTCCCTGTCTCCAGAATATTATTACAGAACTCTGTCACAACGTTCGTACACCAGATTTGGATAAATGGGAAGAAATTAAAAAACTGAAAGCATCTCTTTGGGCCTTGGTTTGTAATAAACATTTCTATAAGAGCTTTATAATTTTTTTCTAATTTCCCATTATTATTAAATAAATAAATACTGTTTTGCTTAGAACTTGTTTTTAGCTTAATATTCTAAGACCAAGATTGTTCCTGCCCATTTAAATATTATTTTTAAGGTGGAAAGTAGATGATTAAACTGTAAGTTTTCTTGTCAAGGCAAATAGGACATTAATTCCTGAAGTTTCTTATTTGAAGTTTTATATCACTGTTTTTCTTCCTCTCTTCTAATTGGGATTAAATTTTGTTTTTAGCTAGCTTTCTAAATCTTTTGAAAGAGTTACTCTTGTATTAGATTGGATATGAATGATTTCTTTTTTTTTCAGGGAAATATTGGCTCATCAAATTGGGGTCTCAATTTGCTGCAGGAAGAAAATGTGATTCCAGATATACTAAAACTTGCAAAACAGTGTGAGGTCCTCTCCATCAGAGGGTATGTTGTTTAATTCAGCAGTGTCCCTCATGTATAAATGGGCCTAACAGAGAAGTATTTTATAATTCAGAGTAGTCCATTAGAAATATTAATTCACTGAAAATCCTAATAATAGGAAAGATTTTTAAATGTATTAAAAATATCTTAAGCAGCTCCTCACTTAATATTATCATTCTATTTTTCTCATTATAATATTAAAATTTACCTTGAAAATAAATGAAGTGTAGTGTGTCCAAATATTCCAGTAGTTCAGTAGCCCAGATATTCCAAATTTATCCCAGAAAAGCTAATGTTTTTTTCAAAGATTGCATTATATTCTTGTAAATTATTTTATTGTAATTAATATCTTCATTAGGAAAGTTTTCATGTTATATATTGCTTCTAATTTATACTTTGCTTGTTTTTTTGTTGGGTTTTTTTTTTTTTTTTCGGGTATTTTTGTGACAGAGTCAGAGAGAGGGACAAGTAGGGACAGACAAGCAGGAAGACTGGGAAATGAGAAGCGTCAATTCTTCGTTGCAGCTCCTTCATTGTTCGTTGATTGCTTTCTCATATGTGCCTTAACTGGTGGGCTACAGCAGGGCAGAGTGACCTCTTGCTAAAGCCAGCGACCTTGGGCTCAAACCAGCGACCATGGCATCATGTCTGTGATCTCACACTCAAGCTGGCGACCTCAGGGTTTTGAACCTGGGTCCTCTGCGTCCAAGTCTTACACTTTATTCACTGTGCTTACCGCCTGGTCAGGCACTCCCCTCACTTGTTTTAATACATTTTTCCACAAGCTTAACAGTTTTTTAACAGCTTTTGAAAAAAATCAAATGTACATATAGCAAACTGTTATTTTATGGTTGCTTTAAGAAATCTTAATTTGTAATTATAAACACTCATTGCTACCTCTTTTACATACAGGACCTGTGTATATGTGCTTGGGCTCATAGCCAAGACCAAACAAGGCTGTGATATTCTAAAATTTCACAACTGGGATGCTGTGAGGCACAGTCGCAAACATCTGTGGCCAGTGGTTCCAGACGATGTGGAACAGCTCTGTAATGAACTCTCATCTATCCCGAGCACCTTAAGTCTGAACTCGGAGTCAACCAGCTCCAGACATAACAGTGAGAGTGAATCTGCACCATCGAGTGAGTATCGTGACAGAGTCATATAACTTTGCATGTGTAACTTAGCATGTGTGTTTTTGAGATCAAAATTGAATGTGTATGTTACATTCCTAATTCACTTTTCTCTAAGATAATTTGGCAGTAATAGCCTCTTGGAGAATGCATGTTTTTTTTCACAACAGAATATAGAACCATGACCAGCGTTGTTCTCTTTCCTTGCTCTTTAAATAGGTTTTGGAAAATCCTACTTAGAGCTAAATAAAAAGCCACATGCCTAAGGGGCCACCCTCCTTTCTTTACTTGTCATGTAATCTAATAAGTAAATGCTTATTTGCCTGCCTTCTTCATTTACATGGTTTTTTTTATTTTTCAGATATCGAGATTGTTGACTCAGAATATATTTGTTAAAAGATATATTCACATGTTCACTTTGAGAGAATGAAATTTTAGAGTTAAATAGTGAAATGTTAAAAAATAGAGTCTCAAATCAATTAAATATACAAAAGTTTGTGATTTTAAGCCCTGTCTTAAATGTTATTAGTTGTATAAAATTTGAGACATGATTCTTTTTGAGAAGATAGTACAACATTTACCAAACCGTATTTTACCAGCTCTCAGGTGCCATGAATTATAAGGTACACCAGTATCTTATGTATCACTAAACAAGAAGACAGAAATGCCGCCAGTTAAACTAGGAACCTCACTAATTGCAGGACGAATCCTGGACTTAAAGACCTCAATTGCAAAAAATGTACATCTTAGAATAGACAGAATATGAAAATACAATGCAATATGCAAGTTTATATAGGATTGTATTTTGACTGCTTTGAAAATATATTTGAACTAGTTTATAATTAGTCAACAGAAAAACTAAACCTAGAAATAGAGTAAAGTCCTCTTGAATATCATTAGGCATCTGGATTGAGTATTTTATTTGAGTCAAGCACTGAATTAGATGAGTTTATGAGTTTCTTAGTACCTAAGGAAAATGAGAAATGAGCATAATGGGTCTAAACACGAATCCAAAACGTTGTTGGGTTCTTCCTAGTATATTTAGTTTAAGACTTTGGAATTTATTTATTATAAGGTTAATTTCTCCTGTCTGTTGTGATTTGAAGAATAAACCACCAGGAACTGTACCAACTAAGAAAACATCCCTGTTCAAGTCCTTTTTTTTTTCTCTTTGATTTTATCCTATTTGGAGGTTTGGGGCACTCACTGGAATAATGAAGAGAAACTTTATGTACACTGGGCCATGAGTCCCATCATTTTTCTTTGGAAATAACACAAGAACTTTAATTGAGTGCAATCTTTTGTAATACAGAGCCAATGAGAAGAATGGAATTCTTCTTGGGGGAGTTTGCATTAGTTTCCTAGAGCTGTCATAAAAATGTACCACAAACTGAGTGGCCTAGGACAGAAGTTGATTCTCAGAGTTCTAGAGGCCAGAAGTCTGAAATCCAAGTGTCAGCAGGACTATGCCTCTGGAATTCTGGGTAGAATTGTCCCTTGCCTTTTCCTGGCTTCTGGTGATGGCTGGTGATCCTTGGCATTCTCACTTGCAGCTGTCCCATTCATGTCTCCATCTGTTATCACAGTATTCTCCCTGTGTGTCGGTTTTCACAGTCTTCCCTCTGCTTAGAAAGATACCCATCATATTCGATTGAGGGCCCATGCTGCTCCAGTGACCTCATCTCAACTAATTGCATCTGTAACAGGCCTGTTCAGGAGGCCCTTTTTATGTGGCTCAGCAGTTTAATCCATTTTTGCCAGTGTTTAACTCATACGACTATTAAACAAAAATTTCCTGAATCATGTCCCTACTAGGTACCATGATTTCACTTGTCATTTTTATGCACTTTCATTAATCAGTCCTTTGGTCACAGGTATGTTCATAATGGAGGACGACCGGTTTGGCAGCAGCTCCACAAGTACATTTTTCCTCGACATCAGTGAAGATGCAGAGCCAGCCTTTTATGATCGGCATGGACCCGTAAAGGATAAAAACTCATTCCCTTTCTTTGCTTCTAGCAAGCTTGTGAAGAATCGTATCTTAAATTCTCTTACTTTGCCTAATAAAAAACATCGTAGTAGCAGTGATCCTAAAGGAGGGAAACTGTCATCAGACAGTAAGACAACCAGCAGGCGGATCAGAACCCTGACGGAGCCCAGTGTTGACTTCAGTCATAGCGATGACTTTACACCCATCTCCACAGTACAGAAAACATTACAATTAGAAACTTCCTTTGTTGGGAATAGGCACATTGAGGACGCTGGTAGTACTCCAAGTATTGGAGAGAATGACTTAAAATTCACCAAGAGTCTTGGTGCAGAGAATCACAGAGAAAACACAAGCCGAGAGAGATTAGTTGTAGAAAGTTCAACAAGCTCACACATGAAGATTCGTAGCCAAAGTTTTAACACAGACACTACAACAAGTGGTATAAGTTCCATGAGCTCAAGTCCTTCACGAGAGACAGTAGGCGTGGATGCTACAACTGTGGACACAGACTGTGGAAGCATGAGTACTGTGGTAAGTACTAAAACTGTTAAGACAAGCCACTATTTGACGCCACAGTCTAACCACCTGTCTCTCTCCAAGTCAAACTCGGTGTCCCTGGTGCCTCCGGGCTCTTCGCATACACTTCCCAGGAGAGCCCAGTCCCTTAAAGCACCCTCCATCGCCACAATTAAAAGTCTGGCCGATTGTACCTTCAGTTACACGAGCTCTAGAGACGCCTTTGGCTATGCCACGCTGAAAAGGTTACAGCAGCAGAGGATGCATCCGTCTCTGTCTCATTCTGAGGCCTTGGCGTCTCCCGCGAAAGATGTGCTGTTTACTGACACCATCACCATGAAGGCCAACAGCTTTGAATCCAGGTTAACGCCAAGCAGGTGAGAAAAATCTCTGTTTACAAATGAACAGTGATGGCTGCATTTTAACAGACTTACCTGTCAAGCATTAGCCAGGTTTGCATCTACCTAAAGCTTCAGAACTGACCTGTTGTAGTTGTTCACTGTGGTAGGCTATAAGCTCCTCTTTACCCGATATGATTTGAAATGGATTCTTGCAGCTGCGAGGGGGGAAAAGAAACTCCTTTAGGCCCTGAAAGTAAACACACCTGCTTTGCAAGGACAAACAAGTCACAAGTTTTTTCTTATTTATTTCTCGCTTCTGCAAGGATCGATTTTAAAAAGAAGCATGTCGGGGGAATCAGGAGCTTAAGACCTACAATAACAAACAACCTTTTCAGGTAGGTCAATTTAAGGCTCCAAAAGTTGACCTCTCTCTTTTTTTTTTTAATAACTAAAAATTTCAGTGAACTTATTTCTAGTTTAAGTAGCTGCTATTAACTTTTATTAAGTAGAAAACTAGTGAGCATTAAATGAATTGATTGGCCCTTGGAATTCAGCAGTGCCCATTTGCCTGTGCTGAGGAACAGGCGGGGGACCTCTATGCCATAGCTAAAGTCACTGCAAGCTGGGCAGAGTAAACAGTTTAGGTATGCAGTGGTGAATTTGATTGTTCCAAAAATTTCTTGACTTATTTTTGTTGCTTTTCTGTTGGACCAAATAGTTCTAAAAACTTTTTTTGTTTTAGTTTCAGGTTATTCATTTACACTTATTTAGTATTTGTCAAGAACTGAGAATAGTGCCTGGCCCATAGTAAGCATTCAATAAAAATCAGCTATCATCATCATTATGATTATTGGTAATCATTTTTTAATATTAATCCATTTGGCTCTTATATAACCAGAATCTTAATTACTTTAAGAAGTTATTATACAGTTTTGTTTCAGTAATGCTAACACATCTAGTAGACAGGGTTCCTGGTAGCAGATAATGATATCTCTTTTGTAGAATTTCATAGATCATACAGTAATGTCTCATTTTCCCAGAACACACTGGCTTTGGCAATCTACTCAGCTCATCATTCAGAACAAAGCCAGACAAGCTCCTCATCAGCTCACCAGTATAAATCTGTGCAGTACAGTTCAGGAATTTTATTCAGAGGAGGTACCTCTGACCTGCATTCAAATTTTGTTCATATTTATTCTAATAGCTTGGATATCAGGTTTTTAGGCCCATAAAAGCAACAATTAGAAGTTCCTACTAGTAGGCACACTGTAACAGGAAAGGACAGCTGACCAAATTGGCAGCAGAGGAGGAAACTTGAATACTCCAAGAGGGTATTTGAAATCTCAAGGAGCACAGCAGCCTGGTGGCTTTCAGCCAGGGCCTGTATGTACCAGCACGCTGACAGAGGAGCTCAGCGCAGTAACCAAAGTGCTGTGAACTTGGAACCATCCAGTTAGGGTTAGTGTTATCTCACTGAAGCAGGCGTTTCTATCCAAGTTGAGTAAATCACAGATAAAAAGTTGTCACCAGAAAGACATTTCCCACAAGTCGCTTATTCTCTAACCAATGTGGGTCCTTAGGGTCTTATTTCTCCTGTATTCTCTGTTAGAACAGGAGAAGAAGATTTGGAAATCTCCTAGAGTAAAATGCCAAATTATTGGCATTATAAAGAATAATGGGTCATTTTAATTTTGGGGGGAGAGAAAAAAATAAAAACAAGAAAAACCAGTCAAGAGAAGCAGGAACAGCTTATCCAAAGGCATGAGGCGGAACATAACTTCCTGTTCACCCAGCCTTCCATTTCCCTTCGAGTGTGTTTGCCTCTTTGTGCTGGACTCTGTGGGGAAGCCGGGGTTACTCGGCTTCGGATTTCTGTTCTTTGGGTTCATTCAGAGAAAATGAAAACAGTGAATGAGATGTACACATCTACTTTAAAACAGTGGTTTGGAATCCAGGCTGAGAAGATGTTTTGTTTATTTTCTTTTAAAATTAGAAGAGTGGGCGTACTGATACCTGTGGTGTAGTGGGTAGTATAAATCCAACCATCTTAAAAGCCCTATCTCACTGAGATGGTGCCTGGGAGTCGAGGAGAAAAGATGCTGAAGTAGGAATGTTTGATCCTGAGTTCTCGTTCTGGCCCAGAGTGAATGGGCTTGTCCAGAGTTCTGTAGATTGTGCTGCAGTGTTTCATCTGCCTGGAACTCAGGCAGCTTTGCAGACCTCAGCAGTCTAGAAAAAGCCAGGCAAACCTCAATTGCTCACTATTATAAATCAGTGTAGTGAGGTTCATGAATTTTGAGATAACTACACTTCATATGCTTCCCCTAGTGAGATAAATCAGAAGTTTTAAGCTTTTTAAATGTCACTTTTTAAGAAGAGAAATGCTGTCTTCACAAAAGCATTTCTATGGGAACCCAGTAAGATGTGGAGTAGATAAAAATTGAGCTGCTCAGGTTGAAGTAGAGATTGAAAAGGCAAGTAATCCAATAATTCCTTCCACCCACTCCAGTGGACATTGAGTTTTATGGAGTTAGAGAGGTCTAGCAGTGCAATTTACAAACCACTGACCTATTTTTTGAAATACATAAATTTAAATTATGGGTGGTTTTTAGGTGGATGTAGAAATTAATAGTGGTTTTTGCTAGGATAATCTTAATAGCCACTGTTTATGAAGCATTTACATATAATTCGTTTTAATGCATGCTACATTATTCCATTTTAAATGACTGGGCTTCCAAATATCAATACACATATGTTGCATGTATGGAACGAACCTTGAATGGTGCCTTTTATCTACAAAGCAGATGCCTAGTTAATATATGTTTTAGCATGTCTATGGCATAAATAAGGATGTCTGAGAAAGGTATATCTTACTGCCTTAGTAGACCATATCTGTTATGGAATCACTAGTAAGGAGTACATTGAGGAAATACCAGTATTTTGTGTAAGTCTATCTTGTAATTACAAATGATACCATTTTTGCTCTTTTATGTCTGTCTTCAGTGTTACATGAATCTTACGTTGATAAAGCAGTGAAGTAATTACCACTAAAGAATAAGTAATCTTGTTTTTCATAAAAATAATATTAAAAAGAGTTATACCTGGGAACCATAACAGTTGTTTTTGGTAACAGTCAACATTACTGATGACATTTTGTATATCAATTAATAACAGCTAAATATTTTCAAGAATTTATATGTTCTCAGTCGACAGGATGGCACTGTGTACTACTTAGCTGCTTATCTTTTATGGAGATATGAAAATAAAATTTCTTTGTATGATTAGTATTATAAATCAAACTAATGAAAGTGATTATTTTATGGTATTATAGGTTCATGAAAGCTTTAAGTTACGCTTCGTTAGACAAAGAAGATTTATTAAGTCCTATTAATCAGAATACCCTGCAGCGATCCTCCTCAGTGAGATCAATGGTGTCCAGTGCAACATATGGGAGTTCAGATGACTACATTGGTCTGGCTCTTCCAGTAGACATCAATGATATATTTCAGGTATCAAATTCTATCATTTTCTTATAAGTTGGTTTTTTTTTTTCTTTTTCATATTTTCTGACTGCTTTCTAGAAATTACGAAGTGAGTACTAATTTGGAGAAAGTGATTTTTAAGGCAATTTTGTTTCCAAGAAATTTTCTGAGACTTCCTTCACCTTTCTCACGTGTTACACACTCTTATTTAGTAGTATCTCCAAGTCCCCAGAACACTATCCTCCCTTCTGATGCCTTCATTGTAAATTGGTATCTTGTTTGATTTCTTATTTTGTTTGTTTGTTTGATTGATTTCTTTATCAGTATATTCTCTATAGAAATTTAGGGAATCCTGTCCTGCCTTTTAGTTACATTTAACTTATTTCTTGTTGGTTTTTTTTAAGTGAGATATGATTGACATATAACATCATGTAAGTCTGAGATGTACAGTGTATTCCTTGTTTTTTAACCCTTGATCCTGTTTGTCCCGCGCAGGACAGATGACAGCACATGTGCCCAGTCAGGGAAGGTGGGCCTGATCCCATGAGACCACAGACCCTTAGAGGGTAGATAGCACTACAGAGCACACTTTTGCTCACAAGTCTAAAGACATTTTGGGTAAATTCTAAAATAATTACTTTAATACCCATTTGAACCACCAAGAATAGATAAGGACTTCAAGAGTTATTTGTTATTTTGTCAAGTTTTGGTAATTTAACCTCCAGTAAACTTTTTGTTGTAGGTTCATGTGCTACAGTCATTCTATTTAAATTGCATTTCATTTGACTTTGCTAATATTCATAAAGTGGACTTCGTTTTATAGCAGGACTTACCATGATTTGTATCTGTTTTAGGTAAAGGATATCCCCTATTTTCAGACTAAAAGCATACCTCCACATGAGGATCGAGGTACAAGAATTTTTCCTCATGATGCAGGAGGTAATGCATGGTTTTGTTCTCATGAGACTTTTCTTTATATTAAAAAGAAAAAAATTGGCTGGCCAGGCGGTGGCGCAGTGGATAGAGCGTCGGACTGGGATACGGAGGACCCAGATTCAAGATCCCGAGGTCGCCAGTTTGAGCACAGGCTCATCTGGTTTGAGCAAAGCTCACCAGCTTGGACCCAAGGTTGCTGGATTGAGCGAGGGGTTACTCGGTCTGCTGTAGCCCCACAGTCAAGGCACATATGAGAAAGCAATCAATGAACAACTAAGGTGCCACAATGAAAAACTAATGATTGATGCTTCTCATCTCTCTCCGTTTCTGTCTGTCCCTATCTATCCCTTTCCCTGACTCACTCTCCTTCTCTGTAAAAAAATAAAAAAGAAAAAATTATTTAAAGAAAATTAAAACAAATGTTCTTTTCAGTAGGATGACACTACAAATTCAAGAATACTTTTAGATCATCTTTAAAAATTATACCCAAAATAATTGTTTGAGTTCATTTGACATTAAACTACGATTTTGTGTGTGTATATTAGGGACTTAAGAAAGTGTTTTTCCAACTAAGTACCCAACCTCTAAGGAGACAAAAACTAGATAAGTTCTTTCTGTTTTTAAAAAATAATACATGAGAAATTTGTAACCCTAATCACCATAGGTCTGAAAATTAGCCTTTTGAGTAAAGGAGAGAGAGAGAGAGATAAAATTGTTATGAACAGTAATATTTTTATGAGTATATGCATATCAGCCACAGGTTTAAAGCTTTATAATTGATCATTTTTTTACACAAGTACCTCTTTAGACTCAAAATTACTGTTTCTCTTTATGCAAATACTGATAATTGAGATGTCTTAATTGTACAATCTCAGTTTTAAATGAGACCTAAAACCTCATGTTAAAATAATATAAACCTATCTGCTGACTATATTATTTTTCTAGTTGAAGCAAGTTATTCTTTTCCCAGTGAAGGTTAAATTTTAAGTGATAGAGTTCTGGTTTTCTTTCCTGGCTTCCCTCCTTTAATATTTCACTTATTTTAAGGCGCCTTGAAAGAAGTATCATTGATACTGTCTTTATCAGATTGTTTTATGTTTGCTTATGCACAGGTCTTCCGTCTGGGACTGGAGGTCTTGTGAAAAACTCTTTTCACTTGCTGCGACAGCAGATGAGTCTTACGGAAATAATGAATTCAATCCATTCAGATGCTTCTCTGTTTTTAGAAAGTACAGAAGACACTGGCCTACAGGAGCATACAGACGATAACTGCCTTTATTGTGTCTGTATCGAAATTCTGGGTTTTCAGCCCAGCAACCAACTCAGTGCAATATGCAGTCATTCAGGTGAGAGAAGATGTCCTTGTAGGTGCATCCCCCTGGACTTGACTCTGCCTGTCACAGGTCACCTCCCAGCCCCATCGGTCTCCCTCCTACTCCCTTCTCATGAGCTCAGCCTCAGTTCAGTCGTGCTGTGGGGATGCTGGTGTTTCTGTCTCCAGTGGGCCCCTTCCAGTGCTCTCTCACACCATTGCTTGGGACTGATCTCTGGACAGTTACTCACTGCCCATTCATTCCCAGCACACAGACTCCTGTGTGCTCTGTTTGCTGTCTTGTCCACCATCTCCTTTCTCACCGTTGACATACCGTTACTAACTGAAGGTTTTGGATAAATTGTGCTCTTTTTCATGATTCTAGGTATGAAAGATGTATTTCCCCTGCTGTTTCTTCTTGCCCCTCCCCTCTGTTCACACATGCAAGTTCACATAACAAGCACACCCCACGAAGGACAATTAGCTTATGATTTTTTCTGAATTAACCCATACAGATTTATACATATATATTTTGCCTGGAGCTTTTTATTCTTTGCCACATAGTTCATGTCTGAATTTTTAATTAAAAGATAATCTAAGCTTAGCTGATAATCAAATAGCTTGGTTGGTTGAAGCACTGTCCCAGTGTGCAGAGGTTGCTGGTTCAGTTCTGGTCAGGGCACATACAGGAATGGCTCAGTGTTTCTGTCTGTGTGTCTATCTGTCTCTAAAAATTAATAAATTAATTAAAAAGATTGAGGAAACAAAAGCAAACACCTACTGTTAAGCTAAACACCAATCATACAAGATAAAACAATTTAGTCTATGGACAAAATTTTTATCAAAATTAAAAATAATCTGGAAGTGGAATGTCTTGAGTAAAAGTGTGTCTAAAGTTCGTTGCATTGACTACTTAAGAGAAGATGGAAAATAAAGGTCCTTAAAGGTAAATATTGGATGACGTCACAGTGATGGCGCGGTAGGAAGCGATACCGAAAATCTCCCCATAAACTCAACAAGTTCTTCAACCAGAAACAGAAAAACCTATCCTTGGAGTCTTCAGATGCTTCACAACACACCCGAAGGTAGGATCGAGCGAAAGATTGGCTAAATATATGGTCAAACCCCGGGGGAAATAAGGAGTAAGAAATGCTCCGCCTTCCTCTCTAATCCAAACAGGATGGCTTTCACTGAGAACTGAGAATATAGAAACTAAGGCGGGCATAGGGAGTGAATAGATCCAGACCGCGGTACAAACAGCCAAACCAGGCTGTGGCACGGAGATCCAAGCCGTGGAAAAACCTGGGCAGTTCAAGCTAACACGCGCGCCAAACCAGACAAAGAAAGACAAGTGGGACAGCCATTTTCCGCATCTCCTGGCTGGCGCGCGCGGGGGTAGTGGGCAAGAGATTCCTACGAACACTTCAGGGGTGGGCGCAGCCCGTGCTAACCCACAGAGAAGCAGAGTCAGAGGCCTCTGTGTGGGCAAAAAGCAGCATCTCCTAGGAGCCCCAGCGCCCTGAGGGGACCGGGCACGGGGAGGGAGCTGGAGCCAACTCCAAAGGCGGAACTTTTCTGTGTGGGAGGAGGGCTTTCTCGGAGCGAGAGGCGTCCCGCCTGAGACTCATAATCTGGTCAGCGCCCACGCAGGGAGAGTGTGCAGGAGATTCCTCCGAACTCCTCAGGGGTGGGCGCCTGTGTTTTCCCTCAGAGGAGCAGAGTCAGAGGCCTGTGAGCGGGCCAGGAGCAGAAGCCCCAGCGCCTTGGGAAAGCCGCACGGGGACAGAGCGAAAGCCAATTCCAACCCAGTAACTTTTCCGTGTGGGCAGAGGGCTTTCTCGGAGTGAGAGGCGTCCCGCCTGAGACTCAGAATCTGGTCAGCGCGCACGCACGGAGAGTGTGCAGGAGATTCCTCCGAACTCCTCAGGGGTGGGCGCCCGTGTTTTCCCACAGAGGAGCAGAGTCAGAGGTCTCTGAGCGGGCCAGGAACGGAATCTCAGGCAGCCCTAGCCCCTTGGGAAAGCCGCACGGGGATAGAGCGAAAGCCAATTCCAAAGCTCGATCTTCTCCGTGTGGGTAGGGATTTCACTCGAAGTATGACCTGTCTGGTCTGACATCCTGGTGGGTGCACACGGAGAGTGGGCAAGAGATTCCACCGAACGCCTCAGGAGTGGGCACTCGAGTTATCCCACAGAGGGGCAGAGCCAGAGGTCTTTGAGTGGGAGGAAGCCACGCCTGATTATGCTAGCAGCTCTGACTGACTGAGCCTTACTCAGAGCCCTGTGCTGAGTGGGAATAGAGTGGGGAGTTGCCCGCTCTTCGAGACTCTTACTATCCAGGCAGAGGCAGCAGCAACCCCATAGCTGGATTATCAGGCTTCTAATTGTGGAAGGAAAGACTAGGAGAGAGGCTCCAGGAACACTCTCCCAGTGAGAGATCCTCTCACTGTTGGAGCCTATAAACACTAATGAGCCTCGACTGCCAACGAGACTGAAGCCCAATACATGACATCGCCATAGAGAATTATCAACTGCAAACCTCTTCCAGAGCATGCCATAGGGGCAGAACCCGGGGTACAAAGTCACCGACCAGAAAGACAGAAAAGAAAAAGCAAGACGACAACCTCTCAAAATCAAGAATAATCTGCAGACTTTATAACCTATCCCATTTTATTAATTTGTTCGTCTGTGTCTCTTTTCTTCATTCTTGATTTTTTTTTTTTCTACTCCAATTTGGTCATTTAATTCTCTCTCAGTCTTACTCTCGCCTCTCTTTGAACTACACTACCCATAAGTGTTACATCTCCCATTATCTTTTCTTTCCTTCTCCTTTCTCTCTATGAGGGTTGCAATCCAAAACCCCTAACTCTCTCTTTCTCCTCCTTTTTCTTTTTTAAGTGGTTCCATCTTTTCTCTCTCTCTCTCTCTTTCTTTTCTCCCTCTATATTAGTCTCTTCCTCTCTCCTTTACGTCTTCTCTCATTCAAACCTCAATAACGAACAAATTATCTTATCTGGGACTCAAACTTAAGTTTGTGGCATTTTGGAGGGTTTTTACTTCACCTTTTTAACACATTAGCAGTGCTCCCATCCCTGGCTCTCCATTTTATCTAGTTCTTGTTCCACTAAATACAATAGTAATTTTTTAATTTTCCACCCCTTTTTCCTGTTTCCCTCTTATTCCTCTCATCATAACTCTGAGTCAGCCAACACCTAAAAGCAAATCATTTTATTCTTGACCCAAATTTTTTCCTAATTTGCTTCTTGTGGGTCTATACTGCTCCCCCCCCTTTTTTATATATAAATATTTTTTTCTTTTATTTTTTTATCTTTTTTGTCTTTTTCCTTTACCCCTATATTACTTCTCCCCAATTCAGGCCCTCCGCCACAGGTATTGTTTGTTCTATTTAGTACAATATAATTCACAGTTCATCACAAGATTTTCTCAAAAAAGAGGGGAGAGGAGAGGAGAGGAAAAAAGGAGGGGAAGGAATTATTCCTTTTTTTTCCTCAAATTTTTATCTTATTTTATTTTTCTTTATTTAATGATTAATTTTTAAAAAAAAAACGCAATTTTTTATTTTTATTTTTTTATCCTTTTATTCCTTATAAAATCTCATTAATACTACCAAGAAAACCACCCTCAGATGCCATTAAAGAAGAGAAAATCGAATATCATGGATACAAAAGAAAGAGAGGTAACACAGAGAGATGAGGAAAAATCTATGGAGAAAAAATTTAAGATATTGGAAACCTTGGAGTTAAACGACAGAGAATTTAAAATAGAAATCCTAAAAATACTCAGAGATATACAAGAAAACACAGAAAGGCAATTTAGGGAGCTCAGAAAACAACTCGATGAACACAAAGAGTATATCTCCAAGGAAATTGAAACCATAAAAACAAATCAATCAGAGATGAAAAACTCAATTCATGAGCTGAAAAGTGAGGTAACAAGCTTAGCTAATAGAACAGGCCAGATAGAAGAGAGGATTAGCGAAATAGAAGACAAGCAACTTGAGGCTCAACAAAGAGAAGAAGAAAGAGATTCAAAAATTAAAAAAAATGAGATAGCCCTACAGGAATTATCTGACTCCATCAAAAAGAATAACATAAGAATAATAGGGATATCAGAGGGAGAAGAGAGAGAAAATGGAATGGAGAACATACTCAAACAAATAATAGATGAGAACTTCCCAAGCCTGTGGAAAGAACTAAAACCTCAAATTCTAGAAGCAAACAGAACTCTCAAGTTTTCTTAACCCCAACAAACCTACTTCAAGGCACATCATAATAAAATTGGCACAAACCAACTGCAAAGAAAAAATTCTCAAGGCAGCCAGGGAAAAGAAGAATACAACATATAAAGGAAGGCCCATTAGATTATCATCAGATTTCTCAACAGAAACTCTACAAGCTAGAAGAGAGTGGACCCCAATATTTAAAGTCTTGAAAGAGAGGAACTTTCAGCCACGAATACTATACCCATCAAAGCTATCCTTCAAATATGAAGGAGAAATAAAAACATTCACAGATACAGAAAAGGTGAGAGAATTTATCACCAGAAAACCCCCACTCCAGGAAATACTAAAGGGGGTTCTCCAATCAGATACAAAGAATAAAAAAACAACAACAACAAAGCCACAAGTAAAAGCTCCAAGAAAAACATAACAAAACCAACTTTAAATTGTGACAACAATAAGAAAGGGGGGAGAGGATGAAGATTAACAGTAGCAAAGGGCGATGGAGGGCAAAAGTACTCACAAAATAGTGCACTACAATGAACAGGGTAGGAAGCCTTTTCAGTACTTAATGGTAACCATCATTGAAAAAACCACCACAGAAGCACATGATTTAAAAAAGATAGCAACAGAGGAAAGATGTATGGAACACAACCAAATAAAAACAAAAGATAAAAAAACGAAAGAGAAGAATCAAACAAGATACAAAACTAACAGAAAGCAATCTATAAAATGGCAATGAGGAACTCACAAGTGTCAATAATTACACTAAATGTAAACGGATTAAACTCACCAATAAAAAGGCACAGAGTAGCCGAATGGATCAAAAAAGAAAATCCAAGTGTATGCTGCCTACAAGAAACCCATCTAAGCAACAAGGATAAAAACAAATTCAAAGTGAAAGGCTGGAAAACAATACTCCAAGCAAATAACATCCACAAAAAAGCAGGCGTAGCAATACTCATATCTGATGATGCTGACTACCAGACAGCAAAAGTACTCAGAGACAAAAATGGCCATTTCATAATGGCTAAGGGGACACTGAATCAAGAAGACATAACAATTCTTAATATATATGCACCAAACCAAGGAGCACCAAAATATATAAGACAGCTACTTATTGACCTTAAAACAAAAACTGACAAAAATACAATCATACTTGGAGACCTCAGTACACCGCTGACGGCTCTAGATCGGTCATCCAAACAGAGAATCAACAAAGACATAGTGGCCTTAAACAAAACACTAGAGCACCTGGATATGATAGACATCTACAGGACATTTCATCCCAAAGTGACAGCGTATACATTTTTCTCCAGTGTACATGGATCATTCTCAAGAATTGACCATATGTTGGGCCACAAAAACAACATCAGCAAATTCAGAAAAATTGAAGTTGTACCAAGCATATTTTCTGATCATAAAGCCTTGAAACTAGAATTCAACTGCAAAAAAGAGGAAAAAAATCCCACAAAAATGTGGAAACTAAACAACATACTTTTAAAGAATGAATGGGTCAAAGAAGAAATAAGTGCAGAGATCAAAAGATATATACAGACAAATGAAAATCATAATACGACATATCAGAATCTATGGGATGCAGCAAAAGCTGTGATAAGAGGGAAGTTCATATCACTTCAGGCATATATGAACAAACAAGAGAGAGCCCAAGTGAACCACTTAACTTCACACCTTAAGGAACTAGAAAATGAAGAACAAAGACAACCCAAAACCAGCCGAAGAAAGGAGATAATAAAAATCAGAGCAGAAATAAATGAAATAGAGAACAGAAAAACTATAGAAAAAATTAATAGAACAAGGAGCTGGTTCTTTGAAAAAATCAACAAAATTGACAAACCCTTAGCAAGACTTACCAAGAAAAAAGAGAAAGAACTCATATAAACAAAATCCAAAATGAAAGAGGAGAAATCACCACAGACATCGTAGATATACAAAGAATTATTGTAGAATACTATGAAAAACTTTATGCCACTAAATTCAACAACCTAGAAGAAATGGATAAATTCCTAGAACAATACAACCTTCCTAGACTGAGTCAAGAGGAAGCAGAAAGCCTAAACAGACCTATTAGTAGAGAAGAAATAGAAAAAACCATTAAAAACCTCCCCAAAAATAAAAGTCCAGGCCCAGACGGCTATACCAGCGAATTTTATCAAACCTTCAAAGAAGACTTGGTTCCTATTCTACAGAAAGTCTTCCAAAAAATTGAAGAAGAAGCAATACTTCAAACACATTTTATGAGGCAAACATAACCCTTATACCAAAACCAGGCAAGGATGGCACAAAAAAAGAAAACTAAAGACCAATATCTCTAATGAATACAGATGCTAAAATACTAAACAAAATACTAGCAAATCGAATACAACAACATATTAAAAAAATAATACATCATGATCAAGTGGGATTCATCCCAGAATCTCAAGGATGGTTCAACATACATAAAACGGTCAACATAATACACCATATCAACAAAACAAAGAACAAGAATCACATGATATTATCAATAGATGCAGAAAAGGCTTTTGATAAAATACAACACAATTTTATGTTTAAGACTCTCAACAAAATGGGTATAGAAGGAAAATATCTCAACATGATAAAGGCCATATATGATAAACCATCAGCTAACATCATACTAAATGGCACAAAACTGAAGGCTTTCCCCCTTAAATCAGGAACAAGACAGGGTTGTCCACTCTCTCCACTCTTATTTAATGTGGTACTAGAGGTTCTTGCCACAGCAATCAGACAAGACAAAGAAATAAAAGGCATCCATATCGGAAAAGAAGAAGTAAAGGTATCACTTTTTACAGATGATATGATCCTATACATCGAAAACCCCAAAGAATCCACAAAAAGACTTCTAGAAAAAATAAGCCAATACAGTAAGGTCGCAGGATACAAAATTAACATACAGAAGTCAATAGCCTTTCTATATGCCAACAATGAAACATTTGAGAATGAACTCAAAAGAATAATCCCCTTCACGATTGCAACAAAAAAATTAAAATACCTAGGAATAAACATAACAACGAATGTAAAGGACTTATACAATGAAAACTATAAACCATTGTTAAGGGAAATCGAAAAAGACATTATGAGATGGAAGAATATTCCTTGTTCTTGGTTAGGTAGAATAAATATAATCAAGATGGCCATATTACCCAAAGCTATATACAAATTTAATGCAATTCCCATCAAAATTCCAATGACATTTTTTAAAGAAATGGAGCAAAAAATCATCAGATTTATATGGAACTATAAAAAGCCCCGAATAGCCAAAGCAATCCTAAAGAAAAAGAATGAAGCTGGGGGCATTACAATACCTGACTTCAAACTCTATTATAGGGCCCCGACAATCAAAACAACATGGTATTGGCAGAAAAATAGACACTCAGACCAATGGAACAGAATAGAAAGCCCAGAAATAAAATCACATATATATAGTCAAATAATTTTTGATAAAGGGGCCAACAACACACAATGGAGAAAAGAAAGCCTCTTCAACAAATGGTGCTGGGAAAACTGGAAAGCCACATGCAAAAGAATGAAACTGAACTACAGTCTGTCCCCCTGTACTAAAATTAACTCAAAATGGATCAAAGATCTAAACATAAGACCTGAAACAATTAAGTGCATAGAAGAAGACATAGGTACTAAACTCATGGACCTGGGTTTTAAAGAGCATTTTATGAATTTGACTCCAAAGGCAAGAGAAGTGAAGGCAAAAATTAATGAATGGGACTACATCAGACTAAGAAGTTTTTGCTCAACAAGAGAAACTGATAACAAAATAAACAGACAGCCAACTAAATGGGAAATGATATTTTTAAGCACCTGCTCAGATAAGGGCCTAATATCCAAAATATACAAAGAACTCATAAAACTCAACTACAAACAAACAATCAATCCAATAAAAAAATGGGAAGAGGATATGAACAGACACTTCTCCCAGGAAGAAATACAGATGGCCAACAGATATATGAAAAGATGCTCATCTTCTTTAGTTATTAGAGAAATGCAAATCAAAACTGCAATGAGATACCACCTCACACCTGTTAGATAGCTATTATTAACAAGACAGGTAATAGCAAATGTTGGAGAGGTTGTGGAGAAAAAGGAACCCTCATCCACTGTTGGTGGGAATGTAAAGTAGTACAACCATTATGGAAGAAAGTATGGTGGTTCCTCAAAAAACTGAAAATAGAAGTACCTTATGACCCAGCAATCCCTCTACTGGGTATATACCCCAAAAACTGAGAAACATTGACTTGTAAAGACACATGCAGCCCCATGTTCATTGCAGCATTGTTCACAGTGGCCAAGACATGGAAACAACCAAAAAGCCCATCAATAGATGACTGGATAAAGAAGATGTGGCACATATACACCATGGAATACTACTTAGCCATAAGAAATGATGACATCGGATCATTTATAGCAAAATGGTGGGACCGTGACAACATTATATGGAGTGAAATAAGTAAATCAGAAAAAACCAGGAACTGCATTTTTCCATACATAGATGGGACATAAAAGTGAGACCAAGAGACATTGATAGGAGTGTGGTGGTTACGGGGGGAGGGAGGAGAGGGAGAGGGAAGGGGGAGGGGGAGGGGCACAAAGAGAACTAGATAGAGGGTGACAGGACAATCTGACTTTGGGTGATGGGTATGCAACATAATTGAACTTTAAGATAACCCTGACATGTTATCTTTGAATATATGTATCTTGATTTACTGATGTCACCCCATTAAAAATAAATACAATAAAAAATAAAAAAAATTTAAAAAAAGGTAAATATTATGAATTGCATATGCATGGTTTTTGCCTTTAGGGGACTCAGACTGAATTATCCTCCATGCAGAAGAAACAGTAGTGGTGTTTCTCATCCCATTTCTAATTATTGATTTCCTCTTCCTGACAATTTATAAATAGTGCCCACATTTTGCCCCCATGTTCTCTGAAGTTTCCATTTAATACATGTAATTATTAAAAAATTATTAGCCGTTACTGGTTTAAAATGAAGCTTAATAAATCAGTTTATAAATTTTTAGAAACAGGTCAATTAAAGACAGTCTAACTTTCTTCCTGTTACTTGTGCTGGGTATTTTCTCATGTACTCTGGATTGTTCATCAGCTCCGTCTAAGATAACATTCATCTCTTACCTGTTTAATTCAGTGTTACTGATTTTTTAAGTACATTTTCAGTTCTCAGATTTTTGGCAGTATTTTATTTTTTAAAATCAATGTATAATTTAAGTATCATGTTTTAATTGCATGAAAGACACGTGATTTTCTTAATAATTAAAATTTTAAAACTTAGTATTATGTAAATAGTAAACTTAGGAGTTGCTTAGAGGTGAGATGAGGTGATATTTCTGTTCTTTGGGAATAAAACATAGGAGAGGTAGTATGTTAACATTTGTCTAGTTTCCTGGACTTTTGAAGGTAGACCTTTTTTCTCTACTCAGACAGTGTGCTCTAGTAGACAGCACCCTGAGTTCACCTCCTTTTTTGAACCTTCCCTTTCATGGGAGGAAAGCATTAACTCATTTCCAGTATTTTTGTAGCACTAAGGTTGTATGATTGTAGAGCTTGCAGTGTTATGTCCTTAAAGGAGGACTAACCGAAGACTTCTGAGTTTCATTTGTTCTGATCACTTAGTTTTGGTATTCAGGAAGTGTTTAAATTAAAAAAAAATTGATGTGATCTTAGCAATACTAAAATGTTTGGTTTAAAATAAAACAGTAACTAATTTTTCCTTCAGACCTTCAAGACATTCCGTATTCTGACTGGTGTGAGCAGACTATCCATAATCCCTTGGAAGTGGTGCCCTCCAAGTTCTCGGGCATTTCTGGGTGTAGTGACGGAGTGTCTCAAGAGGGCTCAGCCAGCAGCACCAAAAGCTCGGAATTGCTGCTAGGTAGGTTTTCAGATTCAAATCCAAGCTTCATTAACAAACTGAGTTTTGTTGTTGTTCATAAATAATATTAATTAAAGTTGTCTCAGAACTCTGACATCAGTTTTCATGAGGTACCTGTAGCCCACTGTTGTACTTATATCAGCATCTATTTGTACCCTCTTGGCTCTCTGCTTTCATAAGAAAGAATTTTGTTCCCAAGTGATTAGCAGAGCATGTGCAATTTATCACAGTTCAAAATCTTTAGGTAAAGTTTTAACAGCAAATTCCATGACTTATCATTATTTTCTATTGTGATACAGATAAAATATTTTAATCTTCTTTTCAGGTGTTAAAACAATTCCAGATGATACACCAATGTGCCGGATACTCCTTCGCAAAGAAGTTCTGAGATTAGTCGTTAATTTGAGTAGTTCAGTTTCAACTAAATGTCATGAAACTGGGCTTCTAACGTAAGTTAATACTAAGCACGAGTGTTCATTGTTTGTTCTGCTTTTTATGGTGAAAAAAAAAAAAAAAACCTGAAATACTTCAAAAGTTAGACTGTTTAGCTTAATATCAGCAGTTCTCCAGGCATGGCATTCTGTGTGAGGCTAGATTTTCCTCATATTCTTCAGCCAAAGTGACACTTGGTGCAGGTTGACTGCAGAGCAGGGTTGTAAGTCCAACTCTCTGTGGATAAGCCAGACTTTAAAACAATCTGCAAAAATGTAAAATAATACTCCTACTTTTGTAGTTTTGGAGAATCTTTTTCATTAAATACATTATTTATGTTAACATGTAATGGGTTTATTTTTTAAATGAAGTAAATATTTTGAAAATTTCTCCATTTTAATTTCTAATATAATTATTTATAGCTATTCACCACAAAAAAATAAGCTTTTGAAGGGGTCTTCAATGATTTTAAAGAAAGTAAGTGAATCCTGAGCCCACAAAATTTGAGAAAAGCTGGCCTACATAAAACAAGTGATATTTTCTTGGATTAATTTTCCCTTTTTTCCTTTGTCTTAATCAAATTGCAGAATTTTTATTGTTTTTCTAAATCATAGCAACATGATCAAAGAGAACTCATACCGTACACTCAGCAGTTTTGGTTTGTACTGTGTAAAGCCAAGGTCCTCGGAGGAAAAGCACCTCAGGGTCTCCTGTGGAGCATGAAGGAAATACAGCTGCACGGCTGACCAGCTGGAGGCCCTGGGAGTCCTGGGGCCCTCACACGGATGTCCGCCCAGCCCACCCCCCGCGGGGCTGAGGGGCTGAGGGGCTGTCCTGCTGAAAGCCCCTGCTGCTCCAAGGTTGAGAGAGAGAGATAGCTCAGTCAATGGGGATTAATAACTTCAGTCTAATTTGAAAAAATTATTTCTGTGTAACTTAAAATTTAATTTTGAAAATATTTGAGTCATCTTAGACATAAATTTTATAATTTCTCATGCCAGTGAAAAAGATTTTTTTTTTTTTTTTTTTGTATTTTTCTGAAGTGAGAAGCAGGGAGAGAGACAGACTGCCACATGTGCCCAACCGGTATCCACCCAGCATGCCCACCAGGGGGTGATGCTCTGCCCATCTGGGGCATTGCTCTATCGCAAAGTGAGCCATTCTAACGCCTGAGGCGGAGGCCATTAAAGCCATCCTCAGCGCCTGGGCCAACTTTGCTCCAATGGAGCCTCGGCTGCGGTAGGGGAAGAGAGAGACAGAGAGGAAGGAGAGGGGGAGGGGTGGAGAAGCAGATGTGTGCCTGCTTCTCCTGTGTGCCCTGGCCGGGAATCGAACCCGGGACTCCTGCACGCCAGGCCGACGCTCTACCACTGAGCCAACTGGCCAGGGCTTGAGAAAGAATATTTTTAACTTTCCAACAAACATTTGGGTTTTGGTTATTTTAAGAGATAACCTAAAACATAAAATACCTAATTTAAGTGTGAGGTAGGAATGTTTAATATGCTATATTCTTCTGTCACCCCAAATATGCCGTTTAATCTAACCTGGAGAAAAAAAAATATTTTAAGAGTGACACACCAGAGGAAAAGTGGTTGTTATAGTTTTTATCCCACCATAGTCTTGCCTTTCATTGTAGAATTAAGGAGAAGTATCCCCAAACATTTGACGACATCTGCCTTTACTCGGAGGTTTCCCATTTGTTGGCGCACTGCACGTTTAGACTTCCGTGTCGGAGGTTCATACAAGAATTATTTCAAGATGTACAGTTTTTACAAGTAAGTAGGATTTGCCCTTCAGAAATGTATCTTTCAAAAATAATTCTGTGTCAGAGCTGAGTTAAAAGAGAGATTCTCTCTGCGGATACACTAGAAAGTCATTAAAACAAACCATTCCTTTCCCAGATGCATGAAGAAGCAGAGGCTGTGTTGGCGGTACCACCAAAGCAACCTGTAGTTGACCCGTCGGCTGAGTCCTGACCTCACATTTATGATGTGTGTCGACGGCTCCACACACATGCTCATCTGTGTGCAGTTCCTACATGCCTCAGAACATGCAGGCTACTGGGCAGCAAGGGAAGGAGTATCTTCTGTGGACTGTGCCGGCAGTTGGGGCACACGAGCAGATGGAACTGCAGACTTCCCTACCAAACAATTTCCTCTCTCCCCCGGTGAGCCCTTTCTGGGGTTCATTGCTCATTACCACAGTTTGGAAAGTTTTAGTTACCATTGTATGCAAGAGCCAAGCACTGAATACCTGCATAAGTTTTCCGTCTTTTTCATTAAGTGCATAATAACAGTGGTACAATACTAGGCTGTGCAGAGGCACCCATCACACAGCTGATTCTTAATTCGTTTTTTAGGGTAAATAAAAAGATGCCTTGTTAACTAGTTCATGAAAACTAGGACTCAGCACCCCTGAGGCTGCATCCTGTCACTACCACGGGGTGTGCTATAACTGCTGGTATGAGGGGGGACTTGTCTTCATGTTTGTAACACTACTTCAGAGGTTTGGTAACCTCAAAGCGGAAAGCGGAAGAGCCTCAATGACCTGGAACTGATAAGTTATTGTTATGTTATTAGACTTGCATAAAGTTTCTTATTTGTTTTTCTTCTCTTCAGTTTTGTTGCAGTGTGTTGTCGCAGGCTATTTGAACCAGTTAAGGTTTTTCACTACAGTTCCTGATTAAAATCAGAAAATCATTTTATCGTTCAGATGTTTCCCACTTAGAGAATGCACATATATGTTTAGTGGACTTCCGTTTCATCAACTTTCCATATCACCATTTTAAACAGGAACTTGAACAAGCACTATTAATTTAGACCTAAAGCAAAAGAAAGCATTAAGTGATACTTTAGGGAAAAGGTAAATTTGTCTACAATGTTCTGCACATTCCATGGGAAAAGAATAGCCATATTTCCTTTTAAAAAAATTATTGACACTGTTATTACGATTAAAAATTGTAGTGAAAAGCCTTTAAGTCCAAATTGTAAAGCAGCAGTAACTTAATGTTTATGATGGTGTTGTTTTGCACAGACTAAATGCAGTGATAGGTGAGTTTTTGAGTACAGTAACCACCTTTATCACATTTGTGAAATTGGCAAGTTGAGGGCAAGTTTTTATTTGTATGTTTAATTTGTATGTCTAAAGATATTTGGACATCTTTACAGGAATTAAACATATGTGCAAATTTGTATATAAAAATAGCATGGCCATCATCATTAGAATGCTTGTAAATGAAAGGATTATCTTTGAAGTGTATATAAATAGAAAAAATCCAGCTGGACTGATTAGGACCCTTTTTAATTCATTTGTGTATACCATTTTATAGTTACACATCAGCTTTGACACAGTCTTAGTCCATTGATTAGTATTTTTCCATATTATAAATCCTTTTTATAATGGACTTGTTCTCTGAGATCTCTGTAAAGAACCCTGTGAATTAGGAAACCTAACCCACAGAGATACTTTATTTTTTCCGATTTCCGGGCACTGAAAGTTCCATTTGGGATGAAGCTTTTCTCTCACTGTAGCAGCTCTGACTGCACTTGGCCGAGTGTTCTTGTGTGCACTGTGTGGCAACTTGCGTTCTCATGGAGCAGAAAGGGCTGGAAGCGGCTGCTTATGATAAAGAGTGGTTCTTCAGATTTTCTCATAAACCCAGTTGAAGATAAAACAAACACTTCTTTACACTTTGACTCATCACTGAACCCAAGTGTGTATTTAACTGTCAACAGTACTTTTAAGAACATTGCCTGTCACCATGGTCTTTGGTCTTGGATGATGAAACTGCCTTCCAGAGAACCAGATGTCAGAGATACTAGACCAGAGAATAGTTAAGAACTCCAAAGGAGGTAATAGAGTAGTCTTATTCACAATGGGATTAACGTCTTTTAGACATTCATTTTAAACACTACCTCAGTTAACACAGAGTGTACAATCTGTGGTTTAATCCCTCAGAAGTTAACAGTCATTCTTTTCTATCAAACACACATCACCCCATCCCTGAGCCCGCCTCATTCATCCTGAAATAAGTTGTCATTATTGTTAGTCTGAACAGGTGTTTTTTTGACAATTACTTTGAAAGATTTGTATGTATACATCATAATACTTGCCTGTAGCACTTAGTTTGGGAAGATACTCAGAGCTTTGTGGTTATCAGAAATTTAAGGGAAAAAATATACTTACATGTGTAGTGCTGGACGCTTCGCCATCGTACTTATCTGTGTTTCACCAACAGGTCTGTTTTCTTTGAGTACTTGTTTGTATAAAAGTAGACTAAATGATGAGAGATGCTCACATGCAGTGCCAAGTGATTAACTTAGGTGTTTAAAATAATAAGTTATAGAAAAGAAGGTTAGGAACGGTGTCCATGGTAATAAAAACCATTGAGAAAATCATCTATAAATAATAGGTATCACCAGGCTGTAAAATACCAAAATAATGTCAATACTATAGTTTTTCAAGATTTTAGAGTTAATCTCAGTCATATAAATTTGTACTATTGGTAATTATTGATAATTTGGAGGAATTTGGGCAGTTGTACTGGTTGTAAACTGTGAATTTCTAATTATAAAGTGAATTATTTCTAATTGAAATTTTTTTAAGACAGATTTCAGCTGCACATACTAAGTAAATACTGATAAATAAGGAAATTAGAAATTAGTATTTATAATTAAATAGGATCTAAAATTTCTTATACTTTTATTTCTTGTTTATGCTTAGGTAGATTTGACGGGGAAAGTTCTTCGTAATAAATTTTTTTTAATAAAGATTGGTAGCATATGGACATCCTGTAAGACAGTGACATTAAAAAAGGCTCTTTGGAGGCAGGTGTACACATCATTATACTAGTTACTCTAGTACCATGTGTGCAAGTCCCTTTGAAACGACGGCTTTGGTAGTTTCCAGCCCTTCTATCCAGAGCTTGAAATAATTGAAGCCAAGCTTTTCAGGGCGCGCTATACGATGGCGAAGCGTCCAGCAGGGAAGAGCCTGTGCTTATTTAGATTTGTCTAGTGCTGTGTATACAACCATTTTCATTCCATTCAGGATGCCTTTTACCCCCACATTAAAGCACAGATAAGTAAGCAATAAAAACCAATCAAATTGTCATCCAAATTACAACTGCGGTTATTTTTGCATGGTAAGCGCGAGGTGCTAACGTGATGTGAGATGAGCTTGGCAAACTCCCTTGGGAAGGTGTTTCCCTTTGTGCTCTGCTTCCAGTTTTGTTTCCGTTTCACAATCGATTAAAACTTGGGAGGAAGGTAGACTTCATTCCCTCTTTTCCAGGAAGAGTTGTTGGAATAATACATTTCAGATTTTCCAAAATATTAGTTGGGAAAGGTCTCCCTGTCTCCCCGTTCAGGAAATACACGATTGCCAGTCTAGTTTCAGGAGCCCCAGCACAGTGGGAGTTTCATGAGAAGAGCATACCAGTGAGATGAGTAGCAATGCCCATCGAATGATGCTGAAATCTGAGAATTGTTCTAGGAGCATTCTTTTTTCTCTTGAGTTCCAGGTTTCCAGGGTATTTTTCATCCATGACTCACACAGGATGTGGATTTGCCCCTCTTCGGAGTATTTTTATAATGTAGGTGGACAGCTCCGCCACAGCATGCATAAATTGCACATTTTGTTTGACTCTTTATAAAATATTTAATTTGAAAAATATAATTTATGCCAAAAAAGAGTATACCTTGTAATTTTGCCACTAAAACGGTTGATTTAGCACAAAATGCAAAGTTTTGGGGTGGGGGGGGAGAGTTTTCATAGATAAGAGCTGAAAAATGTCCCATTACTGACTGTCAGAAACCCTGAAGCTGCATTGTAAAACAAATGGTGTGAGTTAGTTTTGAAAAGTGGTAAGGGATTGTGAAAAAAAAATCTCAGTAATGCTCCTGACCACATGATTTTTCTTTTTTTTTTTTTTTAATTTAGTAATACGCTGCTACATATTTGGAGGTTCTGGTGTTTGTAGGTCACTGAACAGATATTGAAATATGATTAAATTGTATAACTGTAACATAGAAAGAAAAAGTATTTATATATTTTCCGTAAGACTATTTCATTGAGTTGTGTATAATTTAAATAAGGTTTGTCCCCAAATGGTTTGCTCACCTTGATTTTTTTTTTTTTTTTTTTTTTTTTTTTTTGTATAATGTGTACAGTTTATGTCAAGGGCATTAAAAGCCTCCTGAAGCATAATCTTATCAAAGGGATACATTCTTAATAAAATGTACTTAAAATTCTTAAACTTGTGTTTTCTTTGCAATTTTAAAACAGTCAAGTGTTTTAAAATTGATTAGAATTATCTACCACTGAGACTGATATATATGATTCTCAGTAAAAGTGACTTTTAGGTAACAGATGATCTAGTTCAGTGACATTTGTGGTTTGTTTAAAAATGAAAAAAGAGAACTCATGGACATGGATAGCAGTGTGGTGATTGCGGGGTGAGGGAGGTGGAGGAGAGTGTGTGGACAAAGACCTGACCTGAGAGGTGAACGCACAGCACAGTGTGCAGAGATGTGTTGCAGAGATGCACACCTGAAACCTTCAGAATTATGTTAATCAGGGTCACCCTAATAAATTCATTTTAAATAAAAGCTATTTACGCTTTCTTAAACATTATTCACAATCTAATCAAACATATCTTTACTTTTAGCCTCAAATCATTACCAAGGGTTTGGAAAAATGGATCAATGTTTAGACATCACAGTTCTGAAATTTTTGAGGACTTAAGGTACAGTAGAAACGATGCTAGTATTACGTCTTCTGTGGGAGGTATTAGATGTCTTATGTGGAAACACCTGACCAGACAGGGTGTCGTGCAGCCACCTAGTGGCAGAAGCATGTCCCACAAGGGAAATTACCAAGCCTGGAGAGGAACATGCAATGCTGAAACTAGAGTCTATTAAACAATTGGATTAAATGTGGTAAAATGTATGTCTCACTTTTAGAAATAGATTTATTTTGGATACTTTGGTTTTTTAAGCACATTTCTGTGTATTTTCCCATTGCCTGTCACTGTATATGTCATTCAACAAAAACAGCAAACCCCCAAATCAACTAAAAAAGCACAATAATCATTATACAACTCATCTTTGAAAAATGTGATATTATTATAGCTGAACTTTAGAAAGCTTGTTTCCTTTTTAAAAACTTTTATGTATAAAAATACTCAAAGGACTGTCGTAGCTCATTCAAGTTGCTTTATGAAAGTACCAGAAACTGGATAAGCTTATCCACAATAGAGATTCGTTTCACAGTCAGTGATGCTGCAAGTCAACACCAGAGTGCCAGCGTGCTCAGGTGGGGGCGCCCGTCTAGTCTCAGACTTAAGTGTCCTCACTTGACAGAAGGGGCCTGTGAGCTTCGTGGGCGCACTGTTAGAGAATGCGTCCGCCCCGTGGAGGCTCCAGCAACATGACCTAACCACCTCCCAGAGCACCACTTACCGTTACATCATCTTGGGGGGTTAGAATTTCAACATACAAATTTATTTCAGGGGGACAATCATTCAGGCGAAAGCAACTACTTTTGTTTTGATCTCAAAAGAAGAAACCAAAATATACTGTGCTTTATTTGTAAAGAAAACAAAGCTCTTGTTTCTTTAAGGCTTATCATAGAAGATGAAGACCACGACATTTGCTTAGCCCTTGAAATTGAGTGTACTTGGTGAGTTGTAAATACAGTACTTGAACTGCTAATTCTGAAGGCTTTTTCTCGTTTTATCTCTTCAAAGGGTTTTCAAGTTCTACTTTATGCAAAATGTTTAATATGTTTTATAATTCCTTTGAGATGAAAGTCAGCTTATCTTTCCAAAGAGCTCTTAGAACAAGTATTAGTTGTTGTCTACTTAAGCTTAATTTTATTAATAAATACACATTCTAGTGGAGAGCCAGTTTCACGTGAAACGGTAGGAGTCGGGTAGGAGGAGGTCAGCATCCTCTTCCGGCTGGTCCAGGGCAGTCGTGGGCCCAGACCCCTGCGCCAGCCCAAGCCGTCGCGTTGCCCTGCGTGCATCTGAGGACCAGCCTCCAGGCTGATGCAGTATATATGAGCCATTAATGCCAGTTCTGCCTCCTTCAAAATAGCCTATTTCTAAGGATAATACTTAGTTGGTTTTAGATGCAGTTTTGTAAAGGTAATATGGCTATGTTAGAAAAAGTAAAGCCCAGGCCGTGGCCTGTTGGCTCAGTGGTAGAGCGTCGGCCTGGCGTGCAGGAGTCCCGGATTCAATTCCCAGCCAGGGCACACAGGAGAAGCGCCCATCTGCTTCTCCACCCCTCCCCCTCTCCTTCCTCTCTGTCTCTCTCTTCCCGTCCCGCAGCCGAGGCTCCATTGGAACAAAGATGGCCCGGGCGCTGAGGATGGCTCTGGGGCCTCTGCCTCAGGCGCTAGAATGGCTCTGGATGCAGCAGAGCAATGCCCCAGATGGGCAGAGCATCGCCCCCTGGTGGGCATTCCGGGTGGATCCCAGTTGGGCGCATGTGGGAGTCTGTCTGACTGCCTCCCCGTTTCCAGCTTCAGAAAAATGAAAAAGAAAAAAAAAAGTAAAGCCCATTTAGAGAAACACAAATATATATAGCTGAAATAATATTTGCATCAGAAGAATATCAGGAGTGAGAGTGGGTAACTCTGTGGATGGGTTGAAACCACCATGCATTGGTGGCTGTTGGAGCTGATTCTAGAACATAGGGGTTTATTAAACTATTCTACTTTTATGTGTTTGAAATTCATTAGTGTTTTTTTAAGCCTAGTAATTCTGACATGGATACAAAGTTTCTGAGTAACCTTAAAGGAATGCTATTAAGCATATGGTATTAAAAATTAAGGGTTTAAATACTAAGGTATTTGGCTGTTATGAACATGGAAAAGGAATGTCTTCAGCTGACCATAGCGCGGTACTGTAAGCAGTTATGTAGCCCAGCATTTCCTACTGGTGTGCTGCTGTGTTTCAGAAAGATGTCTTGTTTTTGACTTAGGCCAGTGATTCTCAAAGCTGAGTGTGCACCACATTGCCTGGAGAAATATACAGATCCCAGGCCTTGGGAGATCCTAACTCGGGGGTTTAAAGTGGTACCCAGGCATTTATCTAAGCTCATGAGGTGACCTCTCAGCTAAACTAATTGTTAGGTTTTTATTTCACTGAGGTACAGAAAAAAACCAAAATAATGCTGTGGTGAAATATTTTAATTAAGGCTTGTTGCAACAAAAAACGACTTCAAGATTTTATGCTTTATTTTTTAAAGAAACTATGTGAAAGATAATATTTACAAGTCAGTCATCACTGTCATTGACATTTCATCATGACAAAGGAACATGAGGGTAAATGATGACAACACTGGACCCAGAGTTGTCTCGAAACTATTACATGAATCAAGATGCCTGTTTGTACTGTGTTAGGACTTCGTAACCAAGTTTCCTAGCAGAAGGCTTAGATATATGTGAGGACAGTGTTGAAAAGCTTGTGTGGAAGCCCTGCTGGGGGAGTTATGTTTAGGCAGCTTACTTTGAGATGTGGGTCCTCTCCTCCCCCTCTTCACGATGTTGAATAGCCCAGGGCAGTGCATTCGGTACCAGAGGTACAGGTGGTGCCATTTCCCTCACAGGAACAAAGGAAGCCCTAGGAATGTGCTCAGTAAACATTAAAGGCTGACAGGCAGAAGGAGGGGAAAGGAGCTAACACATGAACACCTGTTGTGTGGTGCTTTGCATATCTCAGTTCATGGAGACAAAGCTGAGCCAAACAATGACCTCTCCTCCAGGGAGCTTTCTATAGCGACGCCCAGACAGGGTCCACCAGTGTGGCTTCGTTTCATTTATTAGGTTAGCAAAATACATCAATATAAATGAGAGTGAGGGTGTTATCTTGGCCCAGACGACCTGTTACAGAGTCCAAAGGATGCTCAATGAAAACTAGTCACACACAGTTCTTGGGAGGGGGGGAAAAAAAGAGGCACCATAAAATGTGAATGGAGTTATTACTCAATGACATACTTTCTTTTTCCTATTTGAGGTAGTCATCAAAAATTACCGGGGGAGACTGGTGTGTACTAAGTAGGTAGGAGTGCTGTTAACTTGACACTACGTCAGTGCCACGCTTTAACTGTGGTAGCTAGATAGAAGGATTGTTATGGGGGACTTACTGATTCATTCACAAGTCTTACCTATTAGATAATGTCTCGGCCCCCAGGAGAGTTCACTTTACTGTGTCGATTAACTACAAATCCTTATCACTACAAGACAAGTCTAAACTCTTGGTCTCAAACATCTGTGACTTTTCATTTAATATACCCAGGATAAACACGGACAACTTACACTGTAGCAATGCATCTTCTGTGGCCTTCATTAAAGCCTTAAATCTTGTTCTTTCACCCTTAAGGTAGTAAACGTGGTGATCAAACTTAATGGAAATACTTTCTCACTAAAGGCTGAATGGCTAGGACCAGAGCAGCACTCTCCAGTACTGAGTCGATGGACTCTGCCCTCATGTCAGGTGCCAGGGTGGTGGTTACAGAGCTGAGCCTGTTTACATGATGCGGGCACGTCGTCAGCCAGCCGCTCCAGGGAGGAATGGTAAGGTTCGGGGAAGCCTCGCAAGATGGCAGCCGTCTTCTCTTAAATCAGACCCGCCCATGCTGACAGCTCACTGGGGTTAAACACCGAGGTCTCTGGAGAGGGAACAGGGGTGGCCATGCTTCTGGTGTGTGCAGCATAAAGATATGAGTGGGGGTGTGATTAGCGGCCATGCTCGCCTTGACCTAGAAGGGTAATGGAGGAGAGATTGCTGTTCGCACTCGGGGAAGGTGAGGCAAAACCCAGGGGCATGACTATTTGCATTCTATACTCAGAACAGAGTTCTGGCTCGGGTGGGTTTGTGAGGAGACTCTCCTTGTCTTCAGAAATGGGTGAGGCCAACTGGGACACATAATTCAGAATAGTTTCCCCAGCTGGGATTTCTCCCGGGGCATGCGTGTAGCTTTGTTCTAGTGACGTCAGTAAGTGTTCAGGTGATGTCAGTAGTTCCAGCGGACTTGGCGAGGCTTTGTGGAGCACTGGGGCATGGCCACAGGGACCAGGGTCCGACTCTGCCTGATTATAGGTCAAGTTCTCAAAACAGACACAGGGGCCACGGCCCGTGTGGTTCTTCTCCCCTGGGAGGACGTAAATGTAGTCAAGCTTAGTTGAGTCAATGTCTGGGAGTGACTTCCGAGCGCCCATGAACTGTGTCTTGCTCCCCTCGGGTTTGTTGACCACCTCCAAAACGTCTGGAATGCAGTCACTGACATTCATTATCGTTAGGTGAGGGCTCTCCTGGAACAGAAACAACACAGTATGGACTATAACGACTAAAATGTGTGGGTAAAGTGTGTGGAAGGCGGCCCTGGCCGGTTGGCTCAGTGGTAGAGCATTGGCCAGGCGTATACAGGTCCCAGGTTCTATTCCTGGTCAGGACACACAGGAGAAGTACCCATCTGCTTCTCCACCCGTCCCCCTTCTCTCTCTCTTTCTTTCTCTCTCTCTTCTCCTCGCCTCCTGCAGCCATGGTTTGATTGGAGCAAGTTGGTCTCAGATGTTGACGATGGTTCCATGGCCTCTGCTTTAGGTACTAAGAAGAGCTCAGTTGCTGAGCAACAGAGCAACACCCCAGAGCATTGCCCCCTAGTGAGCTTGCTTGGTGGATCCTGGTCAGGGCCCATGTGGGAGTCTGTCTCTGCCTCCTGCTCCTCTCACTAAAAACAAAATAAAACAAAAGCATGTGGAAGGCACACAGAGTGTTAAGTTTCTTCCTTTCATCCTGGCCACAGGTTACTAGGCTTCCCCCTGACAGAAATCAGAGCTCCCTTCGCCCATGTCACAGCTGTGGGAGGAGCAGCTTTGCTTGCTCCTGGGTACCATCCTGAAGCCGTCCACAAACGTGTGATTATTCCAGCCCCGACCCTGGGTTGGAACTTAACAGGTCTCTAGTACACATACACTTCCCCAGCATTTACCTTGGGTTTTAGTAACGAGAGGATGCTGCTCTTGTAAGGGTCTGGGATGTCTGGGAAACACGTCTCCTTCATCCTAGAAAAACAGTGAAAACTGAATTGTGCAGTATATCAGGGTAGTTAAGAAGGAGAAGTCTGGAGTGAGATTCCTGGGTCATAACCTTTGCTCTCTGTGTGAGCTCAAGCCACTAACCCTTCTGTGCTCCAAGTCCCTCCATGGTCCCTGGGGAAATGAGGTGGGGGGGGGGGGCTGAGTGAGTTGTTTGTAAAGCGCTGAGTCCACTGCCAAGCCCACAGTCAGTGAAACATAAGTATTAGCTTTGTTACTGAACACGTCCTTAATCTCCTTTAAATGGTTATTGTTTTCCTTATGCATTAACCCAAAAAGCACAATTGTTTAAAAATTTTTCACATTTCCCCCTAAGTCTCCTCTGGCCTTTTTCTTTGCAGCACTGTTCCTCATATGATGCAGTGTGAATTCTGTTATCAAACACCCTTCTAGATTTTTCTCTGACTCCCCACACACTTACCACTGACTCTTCAGATAGCACAGGACCGCGATGAGCAAGAGGCAGAAAACCATGGGCAGCAGGACGCGGACCAGGACATAGGCTGAGAGGGAATAAGGAAGGGGTGTTGTTTTTAAACGAGTCTTTTCCCTCCTCAGAGGAAGAAGAAGTTGTTTAAGGTTGAGAGGAACTTTGTGTGTGTATTATTTCTCAAGAGTCTACGTTTACAAGATTCAGTAAGAGCTGTGCCTGGCTGGGGGGACGGGGGCGGGGGGGGGGGGCGGACACAACCAGCCAACAGGGGGAGCCACCTGCCCTAACACTTGTGACCACACGCATGACCTCTCCGGACAGATGGATCCCTGCGCCTAGTTCTCTCCCCCATGTTAGAATTCTGCTCCACACTCTAGCCAGAGCCTCCTGGGCAGTGGAATGTGCTACTCTGCCCCTTGACTTGGGGTCCAGCCACATGACTTGTGTACCTGGCACCCACCATGACAAGACTTTGCCCCTCCTTGCACCACTGCCCCTCCCCCCAGCCTGAGCCCGAACTTCACAGAAGCCTGGAGCCAGGCCTGAACCAGCCAAGCCGTGAGCATAAAAAGAAATGGGAGTTTTTTGGTCTGCTGCTGAGATTTGGAAGTATTTCATCACACATCAAAAGTTGACCAATGCACCCCTTCTAGTTAGTGTCTGATACAATGAATAAGTCTTAGCCCGGATAATTATTTCATTTTTATTTCTCAGACTATGTCAACCAGTGCTTCCTTTTGTTGGATGCTCATCTTTCTATCCCCATGGCATGCAAGCCCACCGACTAGGAATGCAGCTGGGTTGCTTTTTTATGTTCTTCTGGCGCTCGAGCGACTCGAGTGAAGGAAAGCACCAAGGTGATGGGCTTCCCGCTGCCGCCCAAGGTGATGGGGCTTCCTGCTGCCGCCCGCAAGCACAGGGACTCGGGACTCGGAGGTCACGCAGCAGAAGCAGAAAAAGGCAAACGAGAAGAAGGAGGAACCCTGGCAACTTTGTGACCTCGTGTCCGACCTGACCCTGTTGCCCTTCGCTTGGGCACCGGGCGCCAGTGCCAGCAGACACGGTCCCTCCGGGTCCCCCCGCGGTGCTCTCAGGTCCCAGCGCCAATGGCCTCCCCTCCGCCCTGAGCCTGCAGTGGGTCCCCTGTGTGCTCCCTTTCCCTCCCGGAGCCTCTCTCCCCTGGGCCACTCCTGGGAGGCAGGGGTTACCCCTTCCCAGTGTTTTTATTCCAGTGGGGCTCACCCCAAAGTCATAAAAGTAGTTTTGTAAAAGAAAGAAAAAAATAGCCTGAAAATAAATTCAAAATTAACTCCAAAATGGCAAGAGAGCTCAAATACTATGAGCCGCTGACTAGTCTTCACCTGACTGTGGGCATCCTGGCCTCTGGCTCAGAGAGTGAGGGCAGCATCTCACTGGACAGTAGCATCTCGCTGGCCTCAACTTGCCACTGTGGCCAGCTGTGTCCTCGTCACTGGTCAGTGCCCTCAGGGTCAGGGCTTACCCGATGAGCCACCCTGTTCCCACAGCCCACCTTCAGCAAAGGGACCCAGGACAGCTGGGTACTTCGGGCAGACCCCTTAGCCTATTAGTTTTCACGGAGGGGTATCTTCAAAGACCCCTTCCACCATGGGCCCTCTGTGCACCCTGTGGACCCTTCACCTTCCTTCATCGGATATCTTCTCCCCTCCTTCCTGTTTGACACAGGGTGTGTTTACCAGGACAGTCTTATTTCCCAGAAACTGGTTCCTACACTCCTCTTTCCTCCTCCATCTTTCAGGCCAAAAGCATTTTGAAAACGTGGATCTCCTTATCTCACAGTTTCTCCACCAAATCTGCAGCCACCAGGTTTGTGAACCAGAGCTCCTTGCGCAACCACACCCATCCCTCATGGCCCCCGAGAGGCAGTCAGGGAGCAATGGGTTTGCCACCGAGGGAAAGCAGCCTGGGGTGGGGACAGGCGGCCCTGCTGCTGAGAAGGCCACCACCGCCTTCTCCAGACAGAACCACGTGGCTCTTCCGAGGCCAACACTAACGGATGCTGTCTATGACTCAAACTATTCTGGGACTGAGTTCCCGAGGAGGGGTGGGGGGCATGGGAGAGGTGGGGAAGGTTCCAGACCGTCCACCAGTCCAATTAGCTCCACTCTCAACTGTTTCTATGTAGTGGAATGCTGTGCAACATGTTTTTAGCAAAAACAGTTGCATCTAGAAAGAGACAGAGAAAAGGGTTTAAAAATTACTGATGTGGACAAAGGCCAGGGAGAAGTATACGTGATGGGTAGGTTTCCCAGAACTCCGAAGGCAACAGTTTGGATTCAGAAAAACTCACAGTGTTCATCCGAAGTGGTGATCTTGCTGAAAGAGTCCCGGGGGCCCTCGTCCACACTCGTGTACGAAGTGACCAGATACTCGTAGGAGGATTTCGGCTGTAGGTTTTCCACAACGAACGTCTTCCGTTCTGGGTTGTCAATTTTATACTTGCAACACACTGAATCGTCTGTGGTTCCCAAACAAACGGCTTCTTTTCACGAGGAGAAAACAGTAGAGTGTGAGCGAGACTGTGACAGACTTGGGCACCGACATTCCTGTTGACTCTACACGGTCAACAGTTTTAAACTAACCAAACTTGAAATCATCATTTCGTCAGGCTGGGGACACACTAGTGACACTGTCAGGAGATGGCAAGAAATGCGGAAAGTGCACTAAGCAAGAGATGTGGGGAGACCGAGGGAGAGCACAGGATTCTGCAAGAGCTCGTGGAAGATGACAAGGGTGGGCCAGAGCGCATGATGCTCTGTGGGGGGAGCCAGGCAGAGGAGGACGGGGAGCATACGATCTCACTTATATGTGGGACCTGATGAACACAATAAACTAACAAAACAAAAACAGAGGCAGGGACGCATGGAACAGACTGACAGCTGTCTGAGAGGAGGGGGGGTTGTGGGCTGGGTGAAAAAGGTGAAGAAATTAAAGCAAAACCCTCCCATACGTATATTATATATCATATATTATACATATTATATATTATGTATATTATATCATACATGTATATTACATATATATTACAGGCACAGACAACAGTGTGGTGACAGGCAGAGGGAAAGGGGTTGGGGTAGGTGGAGCTGGGCAAAGGAGGGTAATACGGCACCGCAGAGACCTTGCTTGGGGTGATGGGCACACGATGCAGTGGGCAGACAGTGTTTCATTGAATGGCATGCTGAAAACCTGTATGGTTTTGTGAAGCAATGTCACCCCAATAAATTCAATAAAAAAGTAAAATAAATAAATCGAATACCTGTACTGGGAATAATACATTTCAGAGACACAGAACAAAGTGATGGCTGCTGCCAAAGGGGAGGGGGTGGGGGGCTGGCTGTAGTCACAGATGGGTGATTACAAGAGTCAGGGGATGCAAAGGACAGGGTAGGGAATGTAGTCAACGATGTTGTAATCGCTAAGTATGTGTCGGGCGGTACTTGAGTAATCGGGGACCACCTCATTAATTTCTTAAGTGTCTAACCACAATGCTGTACACTGGAAACTAATATAAAATAATACTGAATATCAACTGTAATTGAAAAAAATTTTAACTACATTGTAATGAATAACCCTTAACAGGTCAAAGGGAGAGAGAAAAAGAGGTTAACGAGGAAGTTTCCTAACTAGCTGGCTTTCTTTGGGAGATGTGGGTCTTGAAGTGCTTCTAAAAGTACCAGGTCACATGGTTTTCTAAGTAAATTAAAATACCGCCCCCCACCACCTTGTCCACCCACCCATTTGTTTAAGAACCCCGTCTGACCATGAAAGCATGCGGGAGTAGAGCCCAGCCTGGACACGGTCGCAGATGGCAGCTGGTGTCATGATTTCAAATAATGAGATCTTAAAAGGGGTGAACAATCAAAAAAAAATGTTACCTGAAAGAAAAGCCTTGTTGAATCCTGGATGGCACTGCTTCCCCTTGTATCTCAGGTAGACGTGGTACCCTCGGATGAAACCGGGCTGGGAGTCCGTAGAGTAATCTTTCCAGTTCAGAGTGAAGGACTGGGCTGTTTGGTTACTTATGGACACACGCGGGTTGTCTGATGGTGCTAGGAAAGGATGTTGGGGTAGGAAAAGAGGTGAGACCTGGAAATAGCCTACGAGCACACACGTAAACTAAAAGCAGAACCACATCTACCCCTGGAGGCTGGAGGAGCTGGGGACCAGTTAGGGAGTAGATCTTTTTCTCTAGAAAATGTACCGTAATTTTTGCTCCATAAGACGTACCTGACCATAAGACACACCTAGGGTTTTAAGGAGGAAAATAAGGAAAAAAAAATTCTGAACCAAATGGTTTGTTAAAATATTTAATAAAATATCGTATTTTTCGCTCCATAAGACGCACGGGCATTTCCCCCTCTACTTTTGGGGGGAGGAAAGTGCATCTTATGGAGTGAAAACTGTGGTTTGCCTTTGACATGGTTCGGGAGAGCTGGGACGCCGCCGAGCCATCCGGTTTGTGCAAGCCGTGCTCTCAGATGAATAAGTGCATTCCCAGCGAGACTCAACAGCTCACACGAGGTCACACAGCAAAAACAGAGAGAGTAAAGGCTTTCTTAGAATTCCTTCTGTTCCTGAATTCTAAATAACAGTTGACCCTTGAACAACATGGGTTTGAATTGTGTGCATCTACATATATGAAGATTTGTTTCAGCAGATACACAGTCAGGCCTCCGTATCCCTGGGCTTCTCACCTGCAGATTCCCAACCCAAAATTGAAAAATACTGTTTTTGATTCATGGTGGTTGAACCCACAGAGGTAGAGTGCTGACTGTACGTACTGTTTTACATCAGTTTGTAAGGGACTGGAGCCTCTATGGATTTTGGTATCTGCAGGGATCCTGGAACAAATCTCCTGTGGAGACTCTGGAATGACTCCAGTTAAGTTTTGGGGAAGTCAAAAGTTTCACATGGAGTTTTGACTGGATGGGGCTTGGGACCCTGACCCTTGGGTTGTTCGAGGGTCAACTGTAGTGTTGAGAGGAGACCTGACCAGAAAGTGGACTGAAGCAGAGCAAGGGGAGGAGGGAAGGTTATGTTCAAAGAGATCGAGGCGGATTTGAACTCCAGTTCCCACAATGAAATAACACAAAGTTACCCAAGTGTCACTGCAAAAATCCGGGAGTCTCATTCTGAGCCTGTTTCATCCCCTACTCTTGTGCACACTAAGTCACCAACACACCAACACCTCCTGCCTGTCTCCGACAGCTGTGGCCCAGCGAAGAGCCCCCACCGGAGAGCTGACCTGGCCAGTGCAGGGCCATCGAGGGCCCAGGCGCCCGGCTTCCAGTGGTGCGAGACCCGGCTGCCACGAAGGTGAGTGACCACCACGTGGGAGGATCGAGACCCCCTCCCCTGCCCGTGGAGTCCCGGTAATGCTGCCAGGTGCGATTTCACAAGATGTATCAAAAGTCCTAAACATTGTAAGGGATGGGAAACTAAGAAGTTCAGCCCTTTTGAGTGATGTATTCTACCTCTAGGACTTCACTTAAAACCCATAGATCATGGATATGGACACAGATGGAGCTCAGATAACAAAAATCAGATAGGACTCAAAGAGATTGGGGCACAGAAAAACGGGAGATTGAACTTTTGGGACTGGATGATTCACCGAAGGTGAATTTTATAGTTTTTAGCTGACAACACTAATCTTAAATGTCCAAAGCAAGTGACTTGACTTAAACAACAAGGTACTGTGCAGTCATGAGAGTGACATAGGGAACTAACATTGAGTGACAGGCTGCACTGCAGAGAGTAAGATCCCATGTGTATTTAGATCAGTGTGTCTGTGCAGGGCGAGGCGTGCCTGGATAGACATGAAATAGTAGCTCTGGGTGTCTGCCTTTGGGTGGTAAAATTAGCAATAATTTTGTCTCCTTTTGCATACACTTTATAACTTGTGTTCACTGAAAATGTTTTATGATAGTACGATTAAAAAGATAATCTTTTAAAAACCCAGTTACCAGCATAAATAGGACACTGAATATTAGGAATGGTGTTGAAATGGTGCTAGACCCAAAGCTAGGAGTCTGGATTGTTCTGGGCCTGTCACACTGCCCTGGACACACTGCACCCTGTCAACTTACGCCATTCCTTGGAGTATCCTGTTTTTCTCTCCAATAATTGAGCCATTCTTTCTGGAGAAATTCCATAAATTTTGAAATAGTATCGGACCCCTGGTCTAAAAGCATCTAAAGAAAAAAAAAAGTCAACAGATTTACAATAATAACCCAAAGTGACATTCTCTTTATTTCTGAAAAGGAAAGGAAGGAAAACTGAATTTGTGTTCCGTTAATAATTTCCTTCTCGGGGTTGCTGCCCTTCATCTCGACCATCTTCCCTCCTTCCGTTGGGCCTTGGAGTCCTCCATTGCCCCTGACGATGTCTGTGGGGTCTGTGCTCTATGTCATCCCCCAGAAGAAAGGTTCCCAGACACGCCCTTATTTATTCACATGCATCAAACTGGATGCAGAAGTCAGCCGGACAGGAAACCATTACCGACTCTCCTTTGACTCCAAATCCCTCTCCAGTGACGAGCCTTCTCTCTGCTCATGAAAGCCACGTGTCTGGAAGGCTTTGTTTCCGTACATGTCTTTGCTTGTGTAAAAGCTCTCTGGACAACTGTTAGAATGCCCTGCTGCTCTTCATGTGAGACCACTGACTTAGAGGGACACATTCATGAAACCCTACCCCAGTCTTAGGTCCAGATACTCTCTGTCAAAGTAGATTCAAGATCAAATCTCAAGCCACATTCCTTAAGAAATATGAAATCCTAACACTGATGCTGGCTTGGTAATTTCAAAATTCTGAGTTTATCACAGAGCACCTTGGAGACGACCCAGACATCCTCGTTGAAAGAACTGCAAGGTGGATGGACATGGCAGGTTCCTCTTACCTGAGCTAATGACTGTGCTTGTGGTGTTGGGGCCCAGCTTCTTCCACTGGAGGTCACAGGGTAAGTCCCAGGGACGGTCACACCAGGCCACAACATAGCCGATGACATCTCCAGATGGGGGTTTCCAAGACAGATTAATTCCATCCTTTGTACCCTGAACTCTTCCTTCTTCAACCTCTTCTGTGCATGACAAATAGGGCAATGTTTAGATTTCATTAATCAAACATTTTGTAAAAGTTTCTAAAGAAGACAATAAGGTTGAATGACAGTGTTTACAAGCCTAGGACTTCAGTCACTACAGAGGTGGGATGTTTTCATTGTTTCTTCCTGCCTCTGCCTTCCCAGCGAATGTTCACACCGCCCTTCAGATGCACCTTGCCCTGACCTCCTGAGACCCCACTGGACTGTGGAAGCCTTGTGCTGCTACGTGTCCCAGGGCACTGAAGGACGACGCCGCAGCAGCACCCACAGGGATGTGTGGCCCTAGGCGTGAGGCCAGGGTTCCCAAGAAGGTCTCTATGTGTCCTACCTGCATGGCTTCTCTCTCTGGCTTCATCAAAGAAGCAAATCCCTTTCACATCCATGTGACATTTTTCACTTCGCTTATTCACACTAAAATTTCAGCCTGACCTTAGAATTGTAACTCTTATCAAGCTGCTTCAGAATTGCAGAAACGTTTTGAGGAGTGGAGGCAGAAGTGAATATTGGCTTTACCTCCCTGGTCCGTCTCACAGCACATCTGGGGTTCTAGCCCCCTGTGATCACCCCAGGGGCTGGACAGAGCCTCACAGAGGCGGGGGGATGGGGTCTGAGGTCGCGGGACAGGAACTGACGGTCAGAACTCACAGAAAGAGAAGAGCCCAACTCCACACGGTGCTCGGCAGGCTTTGGGAGGAGCCTCACAGGACGCCATCTCTCCTTCACCTCTTAGCCCCCCACCCCACCCCAGGGTGAACGAAATGTCTGTTCTGCTCCTAATGACAAAAGAATATCATCCATTTTCTTTTCTAATTCTGTTCTTCACAAGCAAAGGTATGTCAACTGCTTAGTTTTTCTTCTGTACCACAATCCTAATATCTTTTTCTTACTTGGCATAATGCATAGTTCAACAAAATGAAGGCAAAACAAAACACCAGCACCCTCCAATCTAGCCCAGTCAACCCCGACTGAAGCCCAACATGAATGACAGGTATAATACCACTCGACATAACCCCATAAGCAGGGTCTGAAAAATATGGTAGCCATAACTGAAGGATGACACTATTGGTAGATTCATGAATGACCTTAGGATGCCAACTGTGTTGTGTTCAAATGCGCATTCTCTCATTTGTGTCACTGTGGGGCTTTGGTGGACCCAGCCCCTTTCCTCAGCTTCCCCAAGACGGAAACGAATGTCACTACTGAGTGTACATGGAAGGCCATTTTGCCTCATTTGCTCTTTATGGGCGAAGGGATTAGCCCGTTCCCATGCTTTGTTCTACAGCTGGGCAAAGGCCGTCTCGAGAGATGAAACTTTCTCCTCATGATCTCTGGAAGTGTTCATGGGCCCCTGACACATGCCAAAGACTGAGAAAATATTTCTACAATATAATATATGCGGCTCATATTTCTTAAGCCACAAATCATGTTCACGCCAACTCCAACTCTCAGTTAAGACTGTTCATTGGTGTTGCATTGATTTGAGTAAACTGGACAAAATTTCCCAGGTTGTTGCAGAGTGGTCAGGGCAGAAATGTCCAGAGCAATGGCTGAAATCTCATCCTTTCTTTGCGCATAGAGGAGGATGGTTCCAGAAAACCCTCTGACACACCCGGACCACAAGAAAATTGGAAACAGTGTTTGGGAGCTCACTTTGTCTCCCCAAGTTAGTGTCTTTCCAATTTATCTATCTCTACCTAATAGCATCATCAACATTTTCCTAGAGAATAACACAAAGCAAAGCATAACTCACTGTTCTCAAGGTCCCCAGAGATGCCAATCACAGAAGCAGGAGACGTGCCCACACTGTTATTAGCCGTGATGTGGATGTGGTGAGGACAGCGGTCCAGGGTCAGTGTGGTGCCGTTGGCCGGAGCACGGATGGAAGAGAGCTCTACACTGGATGGCTCGTCTTGATTTTCTGTGACTACGTTATAGAACAGAATCTTCCCACCAGCATGCGATTTTGATAGTGGCTGAAAAATTAATATTGATAATCATTTCAAAATGGGCTTTCATCTGAAAGGGGTTTGCACGATTACTTTTTCACCTTTTCTGTCCCTCAAATGCCTTGTGTGCGCGCACACACACTCACACACACGCATACAGCCTGGACTGTCAACAGATTCAATGTATAACAAGGGAGGAGCCATGCATGAACCCTAGCAGAGGACCCAATTTCTGCCTTCACACCCCTCCGTCTGTGCACCCTCAATGCCCAGAGCCCATGGTCCTTCTTCTAGAAGATTCTCCAGGTTGCAGAGAATTCCCTGCTTGCATAGTCTCAAGCCCAGTCCCAGGGTCTATCCCTAAGGCCTACCCTCTGAAGGACAGACGGTGCCCCCTGGACCTGAGAACAGGCTGGGGGAAAAGGCTGTTTGCTTGGGGAGTGGACAGAACATGGACACAGAGACTGGCATGTCCACACGTGTACACACAGGACTCCTGGCAGAGAAGGCCAGAGTGGAGGTGGGGGGCAGTGGGTGGGTTGTGGTCAGGGGTCAGCTCTCCCAGCATGACCATGTTTTGATATCAAAAGCCGAGGACTCGAGAGTTCTGAACACACACCTGGCCTTCCAGGTTGCCATGAAGACATGGTCAAGGTCAAAGGACACCATAGAGTTTATATTACAGTTGTTTAGTTTGACTCATAACTTTTAAACAGAATTACTGTGACTATTCAAATAATCATAACTTAAATATGGTTATAAATATGTGCTTCTCCAGTTACACTCATGAGACAGTTTAGGGATAACTCTGGACTCCATCTTGACTAAAAGAACCCCACCCTACAGGCCAGACTATGACTCCTTGCTTTCAGTAAAATTCCATAGTTGAAATGACCTAACCATGGCCTTAAAGGGAAGAATGTACACAATAACTTCCTTTCTTAACATCATGTTCTGAGAAATAGTTGTTTTATCCATTAAATGGTAACTAGAATATCTGCACAAACATTATTTGACAGGCCCTTTGGGTGGTCCATTGACCATGGAAAACATCTTGTGACTCTTCTAGGATCAACCGTGGCCAGATGATGATCCAGGGACACATGACCTTGTCATCATTCCCAAGTTCTGCACCCACCCCGAGGCCCCTATATACACCATCCACAAGGACCCCTCAGGGAGCTCGACTTCTCGTTTCTGGGTGACTCTCTTGGGCACAAGCTCTTTTCAATAAACTCTATCTGCTTGATCTTGCACTGAGTTCAGTGCTCATTCTATGACAGTGAGACTCAGGAACCCGGCATTCAAAATCTGATAACTCTTGTGCCCTTGGCCCTGCAAAAGTTAGAGAGGGACCTGGTAGAAGTTACAGAGATGCAGGTTCTGACCATGAGAACTGGCCATGCATGCAGTGGGCTGTGCAAACGTTAGCCCTGTGGATATGGACTGGGTGTCTCGCCTCCACTGGGTGAGACATTCTGCTGCATTGGGGTACAGTTCCTTCCTAAGATCCCTAAGTAGGAAGACAGCACCAAAACCCAGTTCATTTCCCGGTGAATGGCAGGGCCAATAAACATCTTTTTGAATCTGTGCATTTTACCTTCCAGAATAAAGTTACATTACAAGATCCCAGCATTGACTTCACTGTTCTCCAAACATCAGGAGCCTTGTGGGGAGCTGAAATTAACCAAGAAAAGATCTTGGATCACCATAGGTATGCAGAACAACACTACATTCCAACTTCTAATTTGGTCAACGAAGTGATGACGAATATCCCTGAAGCTTGCTTCTCACTTTCTCATCCTTTGTGACTTTTCTACCCGTTTATCCACAGCCACACTGTTCACGGCTCATTTGGTGCACATAGTAGGTATTTTACCAATGGTCTGCTGCATCGGAACAGGACATCAAACTGACAGCCCTTTATGAGCATCAAGCCTCAGACCTCCTGGAAGCCACCAAAGAATTTGGGGATCATTTTTGTCAGACCAATTCCTGGGGGTTATTTAGGTAAACTTCCCACTTTTTAAATTTCTAGGCGTAGCAGACCATTGCCACTTGCTTGGCCATCTAAAAAGGTGGCAGTGGAGGCGCTCACACGGAGACCTCAAGGTGGGCTGCACCCCTCCAGCTCAGGATTTCATGTTGGCGGACCCTTCGCTGGAGTCGCAGCCTGGGAATCCTGCCATTTCCCCGCTGCTGGCCACCTGCCTGTGGACACTCGGGGCGTCCTCTGCACTGCTCCCCATCATGGCTCTCACCACGCTGCTGTAAAAGAGGTTGCACTCTTGTCTTTCTCGACAGGAAACTGTAGGGCAAGTGACTTGTGATTTGATTCAAAACATCTCTATGCAAGAATTGTTTTTTGGAACATAATATAAAGATTTAGTTCTGTGTTCTAAAAGTAAAGAGTTTACTGTCTCCGACCACTGAAACTTCAGTACGTCCTTTGTTCTTTCAGATACATTCTCCTAAACTTAAAGGCAACTGTATATTTTCAAGTCGGCTGAAGCAGGTTTCAGTTTGCTAAAGGAGCCAACAGAGGGGGCAGCATTAATCTGATGGGAACACTCGGCCGCCGTACGGGACCCCACAGTCAGTGCAGAGTCCTCAGCTGGTTTAAAACAATCGGGCTTTGGAAGAAGAGACTGTGGCAGCACCATTAGTAAGGCTCTCCATTCATGCCACGGTGTCATGCAACTGTGTCACCAGGTTTGCACGTAAGTGTGATTAGACTGCATACCCACACCGAGGTTTCCAGCATTGGCTCAACTGTTATCAGAGGTTAACAAACAAAGTATAAATTCGCCATCAGTAGATTTGTCTAATTTCTTGTCATCATCAAAAGCTAAGCTAAGTATTATTTTCAGGTGTGTCAGACTATAAAAGAAACACAATTTACCAAACACTCCATTATCCTTTTGTCAATTTCCTTTTGCACATCCATTTAATTATAATGTTGGAATGAATTTGCAGAAGAAAAAAAAAAAAAGAAAAGCCAAAGCAAAGCAGAATTATTCAAGTAGAAATTCCTTAAGACAACACAACTGAGGAAAATGGCCTATTATTCTCAGCAACAGGGCTCTGTGCAGCGGGGGACCCGTGAGGAAGCCACACACCTAGGGGCGTGGGCAGGAACACCGGCAAGCTAGGAGGCCGCTGAGCTGACTAGTGACCAGCTCCATGTGTAGCTTCTGATGCAATGCCAACCCCCCGGCCCCGAGCCACTGCTTTAACCTGGTCCTCCTCAGGTGGACAGGAAGAGCTCTGCCAGCCAACATGCACGAAAAGTAGCTGGGACTTGAAATAAGATCTCAAGGCTATAATAACAACAGCAAGAGACAGAACCTGCAGAATCTAGCTCTGGGTAAGGTGGGGTCTGCAGTCAGACGGCCTGGCTGTGCGCCACATCACAGCCCAGCCCTTTATGGGCTGGGCCAGTGACATGCCTTATCCTCTGTGCCTCAACATCCTCGTCTATAAAGTAGGGCTACTAGTAGTGCCTACTGCCTATTGTGAGGATCAGAGAGAAAAAAACTGTTAGCGCTTTGAGCTATGGCTGACACATACTACAGACTCAATAAATGTCAGCTATTATTATTATAATTATTGTTAGGCAAGTCTCTTCAATCTATGGGCCCAAGATGCTTCATCAGTAAATGGGGCAAGGGTAATACTTCATTATCTTGAGGTAGGGTTGGGCCATCTCATCTGCTGAAGCCTGCTTGAGCTCTAAGACATAATCACTTGGGAGAAAACTTCTCTGTTCTGCCAAGATCGAAGGAATGACTCCCAAATGCATCTCAGAAAGGGCTCCCAGTTTGCTGTCCCTGAACAAAGGACTTATCGATAGTAATTAGGTTTCCAAATAACATTACATTTTCAAACTTGGCCTAACGTTGCTTTGCATGAGATCAATGGTTTCATTGGCATGGACACTATGTTGGTCCCCAGTCCTGAACTAAAAGTCTACACTAACTTATACAGCCCCAAATCCAGCAACACCAGCAGCTTGGAAATCACTCTGACAAATCAAAAGATCAGAGAGAAAATATAGAATAAAGATAACACTGACAGCAAATGTGTGAAGTGGATTCTGCCCACTCACATCTCATCAGCCGTTTAGTTCAGTTTTTTTCTTTAAAATTTTGAAAGATAGCACCCAACTTCTTCTGTAATATTTTTCCCTTAGCTTTTGGTGCAACCAAGAGCTCTCAGAGAAGCTAACCCATATCCCATGAATCAGTTTAGATCAGTGGTGGGATTCAAATAATTAACAACCAGTTCTCTGCCTTAATGACCATTTTAAGTATAAAAAAAAGATATACCAAAAAGTAGTTTATTATTTCATGCATTTAATACATAAGAACAATAAAAGAGGTATACAAAACTAGATTGTTATAAGAAAGACCTTTAAAATATTAATGAAAAAATATTAATAGCTGACAAAAAACAATAAAATTGTTATTTAAGATATTTCCACATTGCTTCTTGATTGGCATCCTCGCTTGCAATTTTTTTCACCTGTGGACAGAATGAACATGACTATGGGCGCTTAGAATACGCTGTTGCGCAGATGAACATTAAAAAAGAGTAAGGAATGTCAATGTGTGATTTCCACACTGGATGGCTGCCCAGGCGCCCACCTTAGAGAGAACCCTGATTGCAAGTGCCATTTTAACAACCAGTTCGCCCAACTCAACAAAAAATTAGGTATCGGTTCTGCTGGACTGGGGCGAACTGGCTGAATCCCAACACTGGTTTAGATCCTTGAGTTAAACGTCAGGAAATCTGAACATACCAGCTTCGAGGGTGCTGAAGTTTCGGCCAGACCATTCACTCCATTTCCAGAAGTGGTTGGCAACAGCGCAGCGGATGCGGGCCAGATACTCTGTCACAGGCTCCAGGTCACTGAAGGAGAGCTGACCAGGTGCCTCGGTGGAAATATCGCTCTGGTTGATGAAAAAGGTGGAAAGAAGTGTTGGTGAGCACACCCCATCTCACAGGGTGGGGTGAGGCTAGTTCTTCTTTGGAAAGGAAGAGCCCTAAGATCCCGTTCCTAACTCGAAAAATCTATGAAGAATTTCACGGACCTTTTTCAACCTTTAAAACCCACATCATTTGAACCCATCCAGGAATAAGAGTCTAGAGAGATTTTTATTCCTCAGTCTCTCTGTTCAGGACATAAAGAGATTTTTGAAAATACAATATTAATCAGGGTCCTTACTTGTATCAGTTTTCCTTCACCATGGAGTTCAACCTGACACAAAAATTTGAAATGATCCCCAATGGGGTGGGCCATCCAAGTCACGGTGGCATTTGTGGCACCTTTACTTTCAAGCTCTACGTTAAAGACCCTTGGATGAACTGGGGAAAAAAAAAGAAAACAAAGTAAAATATTTAAGCATAGGTCCAAAAGACTGGTAAATAATCAGTTCATTTCCTTATTTATTCAATAAATTTTTTTTGTTTGTTTATTTTTGAGAAAATGTCAGAGAAAACCAGACATGCAGCTAGGATAGACTAAGCCTTTCTTTCTCATAAATTATACTAGAAACTCTGAACAAAATACAAAAAGAAACTACTTTGAGGACTCTTAAAATTAAATAAACGGGCAGATTGTGGAGCGGTATCTACACTTGGAGAAGTGGTCCACGGGGAGAATATAACAGAACCCGGAGTCTAACCAAAATAAGAGACCAGAATTAGAATTATTACTGAACTGACATTAAACTGACCTTTTTTTTTTTTTTTTTTTTGTCCCTCCTAATACTTGGGATAGTAGTGGGAGTGAGTGATAGGATGGGGTAACTGAAAAAGTCCCAGATTTCTGGCTGGAGAAAAAATAAAGGAGAGTTCTGGAAAAGCGAAAAGTACCAGGGAGATCAGAAGAAGTAAGAGATTGGGAAGGTGAATCCATAATGTTTATGAACTCCTGTGCTCACCTCACAGCTGTGTACATGTTGATCTGATCTTAATCATGGTACCAAGGTGCTTTGAGAACCCAGCTAACAGGCCACTGCCCGGCTCCCAGACTGTCCACTGGGTGGCACTAACACAGATCTAGAAAGCACTGGAAAGGCTTTTAAAACAGAACTGATACTGAAACCACAGCTCACAAGAGGTGAGTTGAAATTTGCAGCTTAACCCTCATCAGATCAATGGTCTACTGAAACAAAGCTGCCCATGTCCCCATAGGATCTAAATGCCCAGAGTCTCACAACAAAATATCCAAAATGTCCAGAATAAAATCCAAAATGTCTCAACATATAAAGAACCAGGAAAAACTCAGCTCAAATGGAAAAAGACGATAAATGTCAACAAGGTGACACAGATGTTGGAATCATCTGTCAAAGACTTTAAAACACCTATTATAAAATGTTCTAACAAATAAACATGAATATTTTCAAAACAAATGGAAAATACAAAGTCTCAAGAAAGAGATAGAAGGATAAAAAGGACAAAATAAATTTTAGACTGGAAAAGACAATAAAAGAAGTAGAGAACTCACTGGGTAAGATGAATAGAATAGAGATGACAGGGGAAAGAGTGAACTTGAATGAGGATCAATAGAATTTATCCAATCTGAACAATAGGGAGGGAGCTATCTAAGAAATGAACAATACCTCATGGAAATGTGGGATAATAGCTAAAGCTCTCATTATTAGAGTCCTAGAAAGAAGGAGAACAAGTGTCGTGCTGAAGAAACAATAGCCATACACTCTCCAAACCTGGTGAAAAACATAAATCTACAAATTCAAGAAGCTCAAGATAAAGTATAAAACTAAGTAGTATAAAACTAAAAAAAAAATTAAGTAGTATAAAACTAAAAAAAAAAAAAAAAAGTTTCCCAGATGTATAATAATCAAGATCTTGAAGACAGATCAATGAAAATTACCCAATCTGAAGACCAGAGAAGAAAAAGTGACTTTAAAAAGGGAAGATGAGAAAGAAAATAACTGAAAAAAAAAATGAGGAGAGCCTCAAGAACCCTAAATAATAAAAAAAGTATGGATAGCATCAAGAAATAAGTGCAAAGAACTACTTGAATAAATTTGGTTACCTACATAAAGTTACATATTCAAGGGAAAAAATGCTAAGCGGGGTTCTTCAGGCTGAAGAAAAATGACATGAAAGGGAACAGGATTGGGGGCTATGGGGTGGGGGCTGAAATAAGTTATTGTCACTGTTCTCGTTGTGAAGTTGAGCAGTCAGCTCTTGGGGTGCTCATTACATTATCGAAATGAACAAAGGACAGAACACATGCATACACGAAGAGAGATGTGCTGGAAGCAGGAGTTATATGTTGGAACTTTCACACAGGATGCGAACTAGGCAAAATCCTGCAGTGCACCCACTTGGTCGCCCAGTGTGTCAAACACAGACACAATCACAACAATTCTAGTCTCACCTCGATGAGCCAGGTTAAAAAGAATGCTGACACGTCTCTTCCTGAAGGAGTTTTCAGCCATGAGTGTGAAGTTATATATTTCTTGTGAGTCTTGAGATACTTGCCAATTACACCAGTTTCTGTGTTTACAAATTTTCTTTTTCCCAGAAAATCTTAAAAACGGAAAAACAATTACACGGTTTTACACTTTTGTCAACACAGATGTGCTTCCCTGTCCCCCTCGGGGACGCCCAGTGGCTTTAAAACTACGTTCCATGCAAGAGCATCCATCCGTCACCTACAAACACCAATAATAAAAGTACTGCTTCAGCAAGTTTGATTTATGTAGCTCAATATGGAGCAATGAGTCACTGACTCCTCTTTGTGGGTGGTAAGAACTCTTCCTGATTTATTTTGGATGGCCTGAAAAAGTTAGGAACGAGGTAGTCTCAGATGAAACTACTGTTTAGAAAGATGGAAAAAGTATTTTCACATCAAGATGGACCATTAATGGTCTGTCTTCTCATTTTTTTTTTTTTTCATTTTTCTGAAGCTGGAAACAGGGAGAGATAGTCAGACAGACTCCCGCATGGGCCCGACCGGGATCCACCCGGCACGCCTACCATGGGGCGACGCTCTGCCCACCAGGGGGCGATGCTCTGCCCATCCTGGGTGTCGCCATGTTGCGACCAGAGCCACTCTAGCGCCTGAGGCAGAGGCCACAGAGCCATCCCCAGCGCCCGGGCCATCTTTGCTCCAATGGAGCCTTGGCTGCGGGAGGGGAAGAGAGAGACAGAGAGGAAAGCGCAGCGGAGGGGTGGAGAAGCAAATGGGTGCTTCTCCTGTGTGCCCTGGCCGGGAATCGAACCCGGGTCCTCCGCACGCTAGGCCGACGCTCTACCATTGAGCCAACTGGCCAGGGCTGTCTTCTCATTTTTATGCTGCATTTTCCTTTAATGAAACTCAGGTAGAAATTACTCTGTGCACTTGTGACCAGCTAAAGATCTCCTAATATTGGCAGATGGTTTAAAAATATTTGTTCCCATTTTCTGCAACATCTAAATGTGGCTTTTGTTATGTTGCCACGCACATCTCAAACAAGGAAGAATATGCCAACCATGTAGGCAGAGCTAACTTACGATTCGGATAAAGTGTAGGTTGGGGGAGGATGTCTGAGCAGGTCAACGTCATTTCCAGGATCCCAAGTACAGTTCAAAGTCTTCAAGTCCGGTGTTTCACAAGAAAAGCCCTTGGGCTCCTCAAGTACTTCTGTCCATACAAAGAAAATAAAATAAAGGCCTAGTGAAATAAAAAACAAATAAAATGGGAAGATCTGCATGGAGTCTGAGGCCACAGAGTGGCTCTCAACAGTAGAAGAATCACTTGAATGGACCCTTTCTGTTTACACGATCAGGGCCCCAGAAAGTCACATTTCGGGTGCTTCATCATTCGGACCCCTTCTCCTTCTTCACTTGTGCTTTTCTGGGCACTGTGGGGATGGGTGGTCAGTGTCCTGCACGTGCTCAGCACTGGGAGTGTTTGATGAGAGGTGTATCCCCAGCACCTGCTAGTAGGCACTCAACCAGTATTGCTCAGCAACAGACCAAGCAAGGGGAAGGCATGAAAGAACAAGTTAGTGTTGCCTGGGGTCTCATTTCGGATGGTGTGGCTCGCAGAGAGCTGGGGGTGGGGGTACTCTTAGGATACCAGGAAGTCGGTCAGACTTGAGGAACCCGCTCAACTTAGCTGCCAGGAGCTGAAAGTTCCAAGGAATGGGGCCAACCTCTAAGACTCTGGAGTGACTGCTGTTCTCAGGGGCCATTCCAAGGAGCACAAATAAACCAAGTGTCCAGGAGCCCAGAGAGGTCTTTGTCAGGGAAGCAGAGAGGACAGGGCTGTGGGTTTTGCCCTAATGTACAGGGAAGGGCTGTCTCAAGACAGAACACAGGAGGCCACCGGGTGTGCGCACAAAGACCTACATAAAACACCACATGTCCCCTCCCCACTGCTACTACCAGCAAAGGTTATGAACAGTCACAGCCTCATCTGCAGAGTTCTGACTACGGGCAGCCACCAGAGCAGGGCCAGGCCCTGTCCCCATCCATTAATCCTCATAACACCGCCATCATCCCTTTCCCAGAGGCAGACACCAGCTCAGAGAGGCTCGGAAACTTGGCCAAGATGGCATGCCCAGCACTGGATGAAGATTCAACCCCAGGTGCCTGGGACCACAACCCTGGCTGCTTCCGCCCTGCAGCACCTCCACCCCCCAGTCCTGTGACCATTCCAGGATGGGTAAGGCAAAGCAGGGCATTTCCAGGTCACGATATGAACTTTCTCCCCTTTAATGCTCTGTTTCTAGGAATAAAAATGGTCAGTGAGGACAAGAAAACAACAGGAAATCCGGGTAGGGTTGCTGCAGGGTATCTTTTCCTGAGTCTGCCTTAGAAGACTAGGGGAATCAAAGAAAATTGAAACCATTCCTGGAAATGTTTACTGTCTTTTGGTAAAAGAGATTCCATCAGTTCCTTAGGAAATGGGAAGAAGGGCCCCGAGAACGAACAGACTCACTTGAGACATAGAGAACGATGCCACTTATAGTGTGGTTCATCTCACAATAGACGTTTGTCCCCGACTTCCTAATGAAAGGAACATTACTCAGATGAAATGTAAAGACATTTAGATCAAGTGGTTCTCCATGTATCCGTACACCATCCACATAACAGGATATGTTATTCTCAAGGATCCTAGAAATGTAACAGACGGTGACATTGGAGCCTTCTTCCACCAGCTTATCTTTAGGGAAAACAAACAAGGAGCCACGTCCAAGCGAATTCTGTGCTACAAGAGAAGAAAAGACCTCTCAGTGCGCAAATCACTCAAAATTCTAGCCACCCCCCCTCCCCTTGGTCTCACTCTCAACAGATAACTTTAGCTTCTTCTACCTTCTGGAGAAAATAGACGAGCCTAGATTTCTACAGCAAAACCTGCAAACTCTGAGGCACACAAAGCAGTCTACTGGACCATCATGGCTCCACTGTTATTCCAATACCACTGCTGTGTACTGACTTCCATCACTGTGACCACCGAGGATTGTCGTATCACGACTGGCATTAGGTGATCATGGCAACAATAGCTGCCCTATTGATCCTAGCCACATGGGAGGCCCTGTCTTAAGTAGTATGTCCATTATCTCATGTCATCCTTATCCCCTTTTGACAACAGGACAGGTGGGACTGAGCCCAAGTTCACTCAAGTGGCAAAGCCACGGTCCCACACGCCAGGCCTGTCCAGCTCCAAAGCCACTTGTCCTGCGATATCTCAGTTGTACTGGAGATCACGTCCCCCTCCACCTTCTCAGAAATGTCATGCACTCAGCACCTCCCTTTGCTTTTGCCTCGCCCCCTGTACAGCCATCAGCACCTGAAGTCCTCCCAGCTTTCCCACTATAAACAAAGTCACCGTCCTCCTGTTCTCCCCCAGCAGGTGGTGTGCCTCCTGCCACCTGGCCACCTGCTGCCCACCACTCGCCTCCCTGGACGAGCTGCCTGTACTGGTCGCTGCTCAGGTTTCAGACCCCTCCCCCATGCCCCACTCCCACAAACTAAGCCCACTGCAGTATGGTCCACCAAGTCACTAAAATCTCCATCATTTATGCCACCCATGCAGAGCGGCCTGGGCATGGCCCTTTTTTAAGTTCCCCAGGTGATTCTAATAATATGTGACCACAGTTGAGAACCAGTGCTTGGCTTTCCATTTCTTCATGAGTTAGTTTGGAGATGATAGTTTTGAGAAACGTAGTCCATTTCATCAAGAGCAGACAGTCCTGGCTAGTTGGCTTAGCGGTAGAATGTCGGCCCAGCATGTGGAAGTCCCAGGTTCGATTCCCAGCCAGGGCACACAGGAGAAGTACCCATCTGCTTCTCCACCATTCCCCTTCTCCTTTCTCTCTGTCTCTCTCTTCCCCTCCCGCAGGCAAGGCTCCCTTGGATCAAAGTTGGCCCGGGTGCTGAAGACGGCTCCATGGCCTCCACCTCAGGTGCTAGAATGGCTCCAGCTGCAATGGAGCAACACCCCAGATGGGCCGAGCATCGCCCCCTAGTGGGCATGCCAGGTGGATCCTGGTCGGACACATGTAGGAGTCTGTCTGACTACCTACCCCCCCCCCCCCCCGCTTCTAACTTCGGAAAAATACAAAAGAAAAAAGGAGAAAAAAAAAAGAGCTGACAGGTTGTTTACAAAGCTGTTCTTTCCCTCTCATCACTGTCTTTCTCTTCTCTGTGTCGTCTGTGAGCCTGCCCCTCCTCCCCCACAGGGGCAAGCAATGTTAAAGGTGTGACCTCCGGAGTCAGCTTGTCTGGGGTGGAATCCCACCTGTCCTATACCCTTTAGCGGCCTGCTGACCTTGTCTGGATTCTCTAACCTTCTGTGACTTGGTTTCCTCATCTGTGAAATGGGGATAAAAAGACTACATATTTCATGGGGCAGATGTGAATACTAAATTGAGATGAACAGTGCTTAAAACAGTGACCAGAATGCAGATATAGTTCTATTGTTTACTATTAAACTAACCCCTAGGCTACTCATGGGTTAATAAGTTACCAGTTTGCATTCATAAACTGGCATAAACAGTTAACAAAGAAAGGGTTCTATTGGCAGGAGTTTCAGGTAACCTGGCACGGTAGGTAGTCGAGAGACCCAAATACTATCACTGCAGCGCTGGCCTGGGGCATAGCTGAGGCATCAGAAATGGTGGCAGACCCACTCTAAATTTTAACTACAACAAAATTAAATGATCAAAATTAAGAGATAATTTAAAATATATTTATCCATCATCTCACTACTCAAAGAAGTGCTTTCATTTTCCACCCGTCCCTCCCTTCCCTCTCCATTAGGGACACTGGCAAACTGCCCAGTGGGCCAGTGCGTCAACGCCAGCCCACCATCTGTTTTTGTAAATAAAGTTTTATCAGAACACAATCACTATCATTCATTTCCATATTGCTGTGACTGCTTCAATGGCACAATGGCAGAGCTGTGTAGTCATGACAGAGACCGCACGCTCTGTTCTAGCTGCACACACATTCTGTGCATTCTTCTAATAAAAACACACATACAATCTGTGTCCTGTTTGGCTCACTAAGCATTCTACAGTAAACACGCTTCCCACATTTGGGAAATACATAAAAATTCTCTGGATTTGTATAATTATTTTAACGAATAAATTGAGAGGCCAAGCCTTAGACATCTATCTCCTGGTTTCACACCCTCACCTCTCAGTTCCAGTAGGAGTCACAGAGAATTACTGTTGGGGACTAATGAGTTCCTCGGAGGGGAACTCCCCTATTTGACCACTGATGCCCAAGTAACATCACCTAGTAAGTCCTTTCCCGCTCTCACCAGCCCACTTCTTACCATCTACTTCCGTCCAGGGGCTCCAGTTGCTCCAGGCCCTCGACCTGGGGGTCCTGGCATCGTTCACCATGCTCCTTATCCTTACAAAGTGCATCACACATTCCAGAGGGAGCTCAGATTCCCATGTCCAATGCAGAACCTGGTTCCACTTCACAGTGGTGCTATAATTCCCCTAGAAAGAGAGAGAAAAACTTGAACACATAGACATGCTGTCCTGGAAAATGGTTTGCCTAGACTTATCCCAAAGCACACACCTCGGCAACTCCCTGATATGAGTTAGTGCCGGCCATTTCGACCCAGCCAGCTCCCTGTGTGCTGATGTCTTGGCAAGAAACCGGCCAGAGCCTCGTGCTTCTCAGAAACCCAGCTCCCACCTGCTCTGGACCTCCAGTTACAGAGGTTCAAGTGGAACTAGTGAGAGAAGAAGTGAAGCAACTCAAGTCTTGGGGAAGAGATAAGAGATGGTGCTCACAGTGCTTGTCACATAGGACCCGCTAGGAAAATTCTTGCAAACTAGAGTATTTAGTCATCCTTTTAATTTTTTATTTTTATTTTTTATTTATTTATTCATTTTAGAGGGAGGGAGAGAGAGAAAGAGAGAAGGGGGAGGAGCAGGAAGCATCAACTCCCATATGTGCCTTGACCAGGCAAGCCCAGGGTTTTGAACCGGCAACCTCAGTGTTTCCAGGTTGACGCTTTATCCACTGCGCCACCACAGGTCAGGCTGAGTCATCCTTTTAAAAGTAAGCAAGATTTGTGGGGACTTCAGGAGGGAAAGGGGGATGGAGGGAGGTAGAAGAGGGTAGAAGGGGGATAGATGGTGATGGAGGAAACAACAATATATGGTGGTGAACACACAATGCAATATACAGATGATGTACATATTATAGAATCGTACACCTGAAACTTGTATAACTTTATTAACCAATGTCACCCCAATAAATTCAAGAAAACATTTAAAAATAAATAAATAGGCCTGACCTGTGGTGGTGCAGTAGGTAAGGCATTGGCCTGGAATGTTGAGGTCACCGGTTCAATACCCCGAGCTTGCCCGGTCAAGGCACATACGAGAAGCAACTATGAGTTGATGCTTCCCGCACCTGCTCCTAGCTTTTCTTTCTTTTTTCTCTCTCTCTAAAATCAATAAATATAATCTTTTAAAAAAAATTTTAAAAGTAAGCTAGATTGATGAGTGTGGTTTTATGTTCATTCTCAGCCAGGGTCAGATCAGCTCAGCCAGATCTCAGTAGAGAAAACTCTTCATGGTCCCTGGGCGCTCCACCTCTCCCAGAGGTCAACTGATGGCTCTCCATGTCTCCCTTAATTCTTTATCTCTTGTCTTTTCAGATACGGTGGCCACATGGACCACATCCCCTCCCTCGAGCTCCAGCTGTGTGAATCCTTAGTCTCCAGGGATGTCAATCACTTAGGAATGTCTCACACTGTTCTCTGGAGAGCTCATCCAAGGTGAACTGTAGTTTGGTCTTCCGGCACAGGTCTTAGTGTTAATCTTTCTGAGACACTGGTACTTTTATTCTCCAATTCAGTAGGCTTCCATAGCTCCTCTACACCTTACGCTATCATTCAAGGGTATCTACAATCTGACTCCAACCTACACCCCCTGCAGGAATCTTCTCTCTGGATGCCGAGGTCTGCCCCACACTTCTGGCATAGCTTGATGTTTTCCCACCTCAGTGTTTGCTCACACAGTGTCCCCCACTCTCCCTCTGCATCGGAATGACCATCCTTCAAGCCCAGGTTACACCCGTTCTCTTTCATGAATATTTTCTTGCTTTTCCTCTGGTTTCCTCCTAATCGCCGCCTCCCCTGAGCCGTCCTGTGCACTGTGTGAAGTGTGGGTTCACCTGTGCGTGTGTCCCTGGCTCAAGCATGGCCCCAAGGGGGCAGGGGCTGTGCTTCAATCTTCTCCCCACCCCCCAGCCCCAGGCATCCGTGGTCCTCAGTGGGCCCTCCCAGACGCCCACTTTCTGGCCCACAGCTGGGAGATGGAGGCCACACACACCTTGCACTCCCTGGGAAGACTGAGTGTGCCTCTGCGTCTCTAAGGGCCAATGGCAATGCCTATGGTTCAGAGGACGGGGCAATGGGCACATCACACACAGGCTGGAGCTGGCAAACTGCACACTCGGAGGCCTCCCCTCCAGTGAAGCCCTTCCCCTTCCCAGGATGCTAACCTTAAACACAGCCCTGGGGTGAGAACACCTGTCACCTAGGCGGCCCCTGTTCACGCACATCCTCTCTGCGAACTCCAATTGATAAATTATTTACATTTTATTTCCAGATTATGAAACATATTTTGTCAACTACCCATTTTGAGGTTCTGATCCATAAAACGTTCACTATTTAACCTGAGCAATGTTGAGTACACTTTGCTTAAATATTAAGAGCCAATACAAAAAAAGGAAGTATATCGATAATGGTGACCTTTCTATAATATCAACAAGCCATAAACTGGATTTCACCTTCGGCGTCTCTCTCAGATTTGGCCACTTTTGTCCCCACTATCCCGTGGGCCGACCCCACCGGCTGCTTCTTGCCGGTCACACACCGCCTCCTGCCGCCCCTCGCCTGCTCTCCACTGTGCAACCAGAGCCCGTCAGTCCCATTGCTTTCCTGATCTCTGGATGAAAACCAAACAACCATGTTTTGGCTCAAACAGCCCTTCTCCCCGGGAGCTGGAGAAGGTCAGGTCCAACCCCAGCCACAGCACCTGTCACAGTGAGGACACCCCTGTTGCTGTGTTGGTCCCTCCACAGACCCACACCTTGAACAACACCCGGCCCAGGCCCACGGTCCACCACCACGTGCTGAATGGCTTTGTCCATTCGTGAACAGGCAGTGGGCTCCATTTTCCCCAGACACTGCTTGTGTGGGTTCTGTCTAACCACAACTTGTGCCCTGTGGCATCTATGGCCTTGTAATGGAGCAGATAAAGCTTCCCTTGAATGCATCGGTTTTTCTCAAATGTGCTGAACTGTGTTTGGGCTGTTTTCATTAACTGACGTGGCGAGTTTAATAGGGCGCTGGCAGACGTAGGAAGTCAGGAGAAAGTGGCACGCACATTTATACCGAGGTCTGGCAGAGGTCATGAATTCTGACCCGAGGGTGCAGCCACCCACCACCCTCAGCTGCGGTGTGATTCTGACTTCCCTGCCATCATGGATCTGCCCTTTCCTGCCATCAGCAGAACCACGCGGAGAGCACTGGAGAGGCTGAGGGCAGAGCCCAGCCCAGGGTGGGACCAGGCAGCGCAGCTGCCAGCGGGGATCTGAGTGGCGGTGGCACCTGGGAGGTGGCTCAGGGTCCCTGGTCCAGCTGTGAGCACCTGGATCAAGACGCTCTTCCCTTGGGATGCAGTCACCTGAGACATGAGCCTAGAAAGGTGCCTCTTCTCGGCAAGAGGGAAGGTCCTGTCAGGCCTGCATTCCAGGGAGCAGCCCCACGAAAGGCAGGTTGTGGTCTAGACAGAAGTGGCCTCTCTCCATTGGCCATCCCTCCCTTACCTGGGGGAGCCTATGTCTCCACTCGACTTTGGGCCTGAGAGGTTCAGATGAGGGCTTCTCAGGGCATCCTCTGTCCTGGGACCCATGGCCACCGATGACCCGGGGAGGCTGCACATGGCCATCCGCCCTGTCTGGGCTGGGTGAAGGGTGTCCTGGCTCTGTCGCCTGGAGTAGCACGACAAACCTCCCTGTGCCTTGGTTTCCTCCTCTGTGGGGGTCGGGCAGGGCTGTGTCGGGGACAATGCCACAGACAATGCAAAACTCTGTTCTCAAATATCCTTAGCCTTAGTGGGTTACAGAAGTTGGTTCTTGACTATGAAAACTGGTTCATGAATCAAAGGTGAAAACAGGAACAGCTGTCACTTAGAACAATAAAGAATGGAATCGACTTGGTTTCTGGCTGTCATCATTTCATCTAATGTGATGACAGAAAAAATCGTCTTTTAGAAAAATAAAGAATGGCATCCCCTTGGTCTATGGCTCATGTGACCTTCGCTAATGGTGGTAAGTGCTAGTTCTCCACACATTCCTCCCGCGCTTCCCTCATGTGTCTGTTTCCTAGACAGTTCATCATCCTCTGCTGGGTGTCTTACCAGGTCCAAGGCAACAACCAATGTATTCATCAAAAATACAAAAATTATGAAAATACAAAAATGTTAGCATGCGATGGAGTGATGGAAAGATGTGCTGCTGTTGGGAGGCGAACAGCTGCTCATAGACGTTGTGCTGAGTAGTCACAGCAAACAACCCTCATGGCAGGGAACAGCCCCTCGAGCGGTGGATCTATAGACCTGCTATCAAGCCTAAATCAACAGTCAGAATTGTATTTGTCTTAGCCACTCACTCAGACCCCAAATGCAAGAGTGAATTTGGGAAGTAACTGGAAGCTTTAAAATTAGTGGCCTTTATGCTTGACTAAAGGAGCTAACCATCTGAACCTTACTGCTTGAGAGAAGAGAGGCCCTCCACTGACAAAACAGAGGTCCCCAGCAATGACACACCCCTGTGTGTGCCTTCTGGCTAGGCCACTCCTCCATATCCCTTCACTGAGGACACATCCCACTGTCCTTCAACATCCCGTGACGATGAATGAACAGGATGTATGATTAGGTGATTAAGGCTCCCCAGACCATAAATGACAATTGAAAGAGACCACCACAGTGTCCCCAGGAGCTAGATGAGGAAGCATCAGGGGCAACAGACACAACCTTCATTGAAACCAAGGCAAGTAAAAATTTATCCCCCAAAATTCAAAGGGAAAGCAGTGTGACATTAGGATTTTCTTAATTTAATGTTATAGAAGAAGCCACCTGTGATGCACAAAGGACACCGTAAGTTACTCCCCAGAAGGGTCCATGAAGAAGCTCTCTGCCGGCCAGGACAGAGGTGTGAGAACTCACTCTTCCTTACTTTCCACACAGTGGAAGCAAAGACACCAACTGGAGGTCATGCTGGCAAGAAAAATGCTGCCAAACTGTAATATTTTATTAAGAAATTTTCTGGTGGACCAGGAAGAAAGAAGAGGAATAAAATGGTTGATCTTAGGGACTTGGGGAATCAGTACTCACTGGAACAGACCCAACAGCTTTCTTAGGGGCTGAGCAGAATGGAAGAAGTGATCTATTTCCTTAACGCATCTCATCCAACCTGCCAAACCAAACTTGTCATGTTACTTTGTCCCAGATCCTATCACCAAAACACACGGAAATGCAGTTGTTTAGGAAAACTGTTTTGCGTTGCTAACATGTTTCCAAACTGGTTTTTGTAGGTTATAAAAGACAAATCATGGTACCAGAAAAGGATTTTAAAAAATATAGGGCCAAAAAAAAAATAATAATAATACTTACCACCCAGATGATATTAGATGTTTTAATTCTACTGATCTCTATCTGAAAAACCATTTTTAATTCCTGATGATAAGTAAGGTTGTGGACATGCCATTGTAAATGCAAACATTGCTGTTTAGAATTGATGGAAATGTTCAATGATTCAGGGATCAATGGTAAATGTTCAGACAAAACTGAAAGACCAAAATAAGAAATGAGGTAACACTTAATGGGAGTACAATTGAATAGCCATAGATAATTATTGTTCAATATCATCATTGTTCAGCTTTGAAAAATACTGTTCACATGTGCATCTTAGAATCAGACACCTTGAAAAGTGGGAAGGGAACTTAGAAATCCCTGGCAGATGAAGAAACTAAGACCTACATGAATGAAATGGATTGCTCAGCAACACACAACAACTTAATATATTTACAAACAGTTAAACAATACACAATAATTAAATAAATTACATAAGTTAACTTAACAATTAAACAATAAAGGACACTATTGAACAATATAACTAGCTTAGAAATTTACAAGGCTGAATAAAGAAACAGTACTTTTGCTATAAATTTCATATTTCTGGAAGTCAAAAATGGAAGTTTTATTGAAAGTATTTTGTTTATTATTTATTGTATATTATTATATAGCTATAATGTAGGAGGAGCACCTCCCATCTCAAAGCAGAGAACTTAAAACACCTCTGGCAAGATTTCATTCAACTCTTTGGATGAGATCAACACCAGCCACATACTAGGCATTTGGTGTGAAATAAAATAATCGTGACAGGGTTCCTAGCTCAAGGAAGTAAGCTACTGGAGAGACACAACTGACTCATGAAATAATGAAAGATTGCAAGGTTAGAGTATTTAGTGGTGCAATAGAGTCTGTAGAAGAAGAGAGATTCAAACATGACACAGACTTGCAGAGGTCAGTGGGTTTAGAAAACAGCCAGGTTGATGGGCCCTGCTATTGTAAGTTGCGCCATTGCTAATTCTGAGAGAAGAACAAAACACCACTGCCCATGCAGCAGAAGAAATGCCGTGCAGATTCAACAGGAATTGTGTATTGCTGGCTCAAGGGTTTTACTTGTTGGTTTGAGGGGGTCTGACGTGAACTGGGAATGGTGCAAAGGCAGTGAAAAGATTAAGACTGTGTTGATAAAGTCAGCCGGTATCTGATGGTCCATGGTATCGCAGATATCACCTTCCAAGCATTCACTTTTCTAACTAAAAGGAGACTTAGAAAGATGAAAGAGCTGGTCCCTTATGGAATAGAGGGGAAATATTTTTAGCCATTGTGGAACCGATGGCACCAGAGAAAGTAAGGTGCACACAGAATCATCCCATCCTTCCTGGCCCTCGTTTCATTTTGCCCACATGGTGGTTTGCTGTTGGTCTCACTCTATGTTCAAATTTCCCGAAGGACACAGGTTGATGCTTATGCATCTTTGAATGGTTTTGGCAGATCTTCTCCATAGCACATGTTGACCTCAAATTAGAGATCCAGGATCTCCACGAGGTCAAGTGCCTGACAAGCAACTCCTCTCTAACACCTTGACATGTCCTTCCTGGAGCTCTCTTCTCCCTGTGGCTGCTTTGCCAAGCCCTTGTGTGGGCACCGATCACAGACCGCTGAGATGGTCTGTGGTGTGTCTGTCTCCCTGTAGACTGTGAGCCAAGAAGGCTGAGGTGAGGTTTCACTCAGCTCAGTGAAACCGAGACCAATAACACACCTGTCACAGCACAGACACGCAGGGACTGGTCGCTGAATGAATGAGTTAACTACTGGCATCAACTTAATTTCTGGAATCTTGAGAAAGCTCTTGTCTGGTGCATTAGTCAAGAGAGGAACTCTGTATATTGATCTACGCTATGCAAATGTTGCGTGACTCAGGTACTTGAGAGACATTAGTCCGTCAAAATAATTTGGTCAGAAGCAATCTAGGACTTTCTTGAGAAATACTGGGAGATGCCAAGGTAAATTCAGAGAGCTAGAGGGACCTTAGAGATGATTAAACACAGTCCCATTATTTTTCAAATGAGGAAACTGAGATAAAAAAAAAAGGAGATGACTGTTCCCAAACTGTACAACTAGACCAGAACCCACGGCTCTTGGCCCTTGGCCCAGAGTTCTCCTCATAACAGGGCGCTGGCGTGTTGCCAGAAAGGGCGGGCTTGGGAACCAAACTGACCTGGATTTGGTCATAGCTCCTGCTCCGGTCTCCCAGCCCAGCCTCTGTGTGGCCCCAACACCACTTAAGGAAATAAATCACTGTCCATTCATAAGATGGAACACCATGCAGCCATTACCGTAATGTTATTTCTAGAAGAACATTTAACATCAAAGGTAAAAACCCTCATCGTATATTGTATTAATTATCTTAATAAATATATAGTAAAGTATACTTCTTAAAGTATGTATACTTTAACAAATATATATACATTTCCAGTATATATATATTTATGTGATATATAATACATATACTTTATACTTGAATTACTTTAATAAGTATATATACTTTAACACATATACACTTCAGTATAAATACTCCCATTAGATACAGTATAATTTCACTTCTATAGAAAATCCACGTTTGTTTGCCTCTTTATCTCTGTTGTGTGTACACACACACACACACACACACACACACACACCGGAAGAACACCCATCTGGCTCTCACAGCCTTGTTTTCTGGCTGATGGAGGCGTGAGCCCCGGGCTGATGGCAGTGAGCCTGGGCTCTGCCCCCGGGTTCCGGGGAAGCTAGGCTATCTTAAACGGAGTGTCAAACCTGAGCCTGGCTGGATGAGCTTATGGGGGGACTCCTAGTTTTAGCGGGGAGTGCTGGTAGGCACTTGGTCCGAGGCAGCAGAAATTGGGACAAGAAATCCAAGCAGTGCAGGTGAGGACGCGCACGGGTTGAGCCCGCAGAGCAGGCGCGCCTGGCCGGGACAGCTGGAAGCAGGCACAAAGCCTGGTGGAGAGAAACAAGGCAAGCGCTGTCCCACCTGGACCAAGGGAGCCGCGGGGCAGCGGCGGAGGCGCGGGGAACGCAGCCTTGCAAGGGAAGGCACGCAGCAAACGGCCGCTGGGCCAGATAATACGACTGCGCTAGGGAGCTGCTGTGCCAAAGGGATTTTTTCACATGCCTGGGATTTGCTGGAGAGCCTGGGGTTGGGGCCAGGGTCCCAGCTGTGCCTGGCTCCGATATTAGTGAGGCAGAGATAAGGAGGGGTGTACACACCACAGATGAGGAATCCTAGTTCCCACCGTTCAGCTCCAGATGAGGGATGACACCAACAATCAAACTATGATTTTTAAGAAGTCATAAAGGTAGCATTTTCCCATGTACCCTGATCCTGAATGAACTAAGCCTAGAGTCAAAGGATATCAGACAGAAAATTGAGTTATTATCAGAACAAAAATCTCCCTTTTTTATTTCCAAATGTCTTTTCACAAAGTTTTAAGGGAAAACTGAAAAATTCTATGGATGTTTCTTGCGAATGTCATTTTCATAAATCCACAGACAGGAATTGTATGGGTAATTACAGAGAGCACATGCCTGTAAGCTGTCTCTGTACAAAGGGAGTACAGAAGAAAAAATCTATAAAAAACAAGAAAATGCAAAACCTTGTAAAATGCAGGAGAAAGCAACAGAAACTTTATAAACCAACAGAAGCTCTCTCTCTGGGCTAAGAATCGACCTTCAGTCTGGTTCAAAGAAAAATCAAAGTATGTATAAACATTTAGAAGTACTGAATTCATATTGACTTTATTTATAAATTTTAATTTATTTCAAAATACCCTCATTGGGGCAGCTGCTAAGTAACAGGTTTTTTTAAAATCCATAAACAGTATTTCAGCACTTAGTGGTACTAACAGCTTCTCAGTGAACATAGCTGAGGGATAGCACACATTGTTCTAACTTTGTGGCCGGCCATGCTGGGCTGGTTCACCCCATCTCTCCCCAGCAAGAAGCAGAAGAGACTCCCCTGGTGATGGTCGTTTTCAAAATATCACCACGCAGTGCTGAAGGATTAGGTCCACTCACAAACACCCTTCTGACCAGGAACGGGTGGCTTATTAAGATGAGCCATCATGATTGGGAAGGTCAAGGCTAAAGTAATTATTGCTACTTACCGATTCTATGTAATCTCCGAAGAAAAAAAGAATTGTGCAACTTTCTACAAAGCAAACAATTACCTCAATTTTTTTCTCTATGTGATTTTTCTTTTCCAAATAAATACTGCTTTTTTTTTTTTATTACAATTGTGTGTGAAATGCTGAGACTTTAAAGAGGACGTTTGGAAACACTGAATATTTTTCCTTTACTGTTCTTTCCACTTCTTACCTTCGCTCTGGGAAGTTCTCAAGGACAGCAACACCAGGAGGAACGCTGCCTGAGAGACCGCCAGGGGAGCCATCGGGTCTGGTTTCCTGAGAGAGGTAAATTACAAAGAAGGAAACTTTAGTTTTATCTCAGAGCAGTTTTCTCTGAGCCAGCTGTGGTAGACAAGGGCATTCAAGGGCCCATTCTTTTCTCTTCCCTGTAGCCACGCCCCTTGTCATGTGACTCTGGAGTTCTGACCCAATGAAGAGAGCGTGTGTCCCCATTCCACTCCAGGTGACTTGCTTTGGCCATAATGAAGGGGAAGGGATGTTGTGCTGGCTTGCATCCTAGGCCTAAACAGACCCGTGTATTACTGCTTGCTCTTTTGTGTTTCCCCCTTCGGCATGAAGAGAACATTCCTGGGTTACTCCCCCAAACCCCCAACCCCCTACCCCCAGGAGGAGAAAGAGCTGCAAGGAATGCAGAGCTGAGGCAGCCCAGCCACAGCCAGCTCAGCCTGAGGCCACCACACCCAGCCAAGACCAGCTGGTCCCCATGATTGGAGAGCACCGCTCTTCCTGTGCCACTCAGGCTCTGTGGCCACAGACGGCTCCACCGTCCTCAAACCCAGCAGAGGTCCGTAAAGAAAGACAAAGCAGGGAAACCAAGGTTAGGTATAAAAACCAGACTGATTAGAAAGAGACCAAAGGCCAATTTCAAAAGGGCTAAACTGGAATTAATTACTTACCAGGGACTTCTTCACTCTTCCCTGTCTCCCTCATTAAAACTTCACCTAGGAAAAGTTGAGTGCATTCTACCTACGGAGACTACTGTTTTGTTGTTCAAAATAATTTCTGTTTTTCCCTGCCTTCGGAGAGGGTTTCTAATTGTAAGCCAAAAAGCGCCACTGATTCATCAGGTTCTTTGACCCTGGGGCAATCTGAGGGTACAAAGAATGAGCCTGGATGACCTCAAGAAGGCCAGTAAGTTCTTTTTTTTTTTTTCTGAAGCTGGAAACAGGGAGAGACAGTCAGACAGACTCCCGCATGCGCCTGACCGGGATCCACACGGCACGCCCACCAGGGGGCGAGGCTCTGCCCACCAGGGGGCGATGCTCTGCCCATCCTGGGCGTCACCATGTTGCGACCAGAGCCACTCTAGCGCCTGAGGCAGAGGCCACCGAGCCATCCCCAGCGCCCGGGCCATTTTTGCTCCAATGGAGCCTGGCTGCGGGAGGGGAAGAGAGAGACAGAGAAGAAAGTGCGGTGGAGGGGTGGAGAAGCAAATGGGCGCTTCTCCTGTGTGCCCTGGCCGGGAATCGAACCCGGGTCCTCCGCACGCTAGGCCGACGCTCTACCGCTGAGCCAACCGGCCAGGGCTAGTAAGTTCTTAATTCATTAATAAATGTGTTAGGGGAAGTGCAGAATTTCACTTTTCTACTTCAAATTCTGACTCATCATAGAGAGAGGCAATGAAACAACTCAAAAATAATTTGCCTCTGTCCCGCCACCTGGCTTTCTTCAAACTAGTCTAGAGAGTCAGTGAACCAGATTGTACATTCTCACCACCCAGATTCTATTTTTCATGGTATTGAGAGGTAATTGGGATCAGCAGTGAAAACAGGAAGAGAGTAAACCACACTATTAAATTAGTCTGTGGTGGTCAAGCCTGCCAGCAGGTGAGCTGAGCTCCAAGGTGGTGATGGACGCAGAAGTCCGCAGATGACAACTTTAATTCATTTTCTCTTAAGCACTGCTTTCTGCCCCTTGTATTTGGCCAACAGGTCATTCACACCTCCCTAAAATCTTTACTTACAACCGCAAATAAGTTCCTATCACAACTGGATAGCAAAGCCAGGAGAGTGTCTGCTAATTTAAGAGAAAATAGTTTCTGCCAGAACGAAAAGGAAGGCAAAAGGAAAACGCCCAAGTGAAGAGTCTGACACTCACTGTGTGATTTAAATATCCTTCCGGTCCTGGTCTCAGCGTTGACATCACCTGAGGGATGTAAGGGACCACCACTGTGATGAGAAATCTCCTCCCGCAAACTTAAGTGGATGGTTTGGGCGGGGATAGAGGCGTGTAGTCTCATGCTCTCTTTAAAAAAGGCCTATTTAAAATGTCTCTAAAACATTGGATTTCTAGCCAATCAAATATTTCACATGTTGCAGAAAGTAAGTCATAGGGGTGGAGAAACCTAAAACTAAAAGTTAGAAGCCACCTGCCAGCTAAGGGTAACCAGAAATTAAAGAATAAAACTTGTCAGATAACACCATTGCAACATGTAAGTACTGACAAAGGGTGCACTTCTGCGGTCTGGGTATCGCAGGAAGGTCTTTGGGACTCACCAGGACAGTCTCGTCTGGGACTGTCCTGCCCCACTGTCACACACACCAGCTTGTGACTCTGAGGATTGCTACAGCAGCCATCCATATTTGCTGTTTTTGTTTTCATCGGTCTGCCGTGCAGTTGCACACACCCTGGGCAGTCAGTGGTGGTCACTGCCTGCACATGAGCGAAGTGGCTGTTATTTCCCATGGTGGACAGCTGCCACCTCAGGATCACTTGCAGAGAGACTGCAAGGCCTAGCTGTTATCTGAAAACCTTCTGGTAAAATCAACCAAGTTCACCAAATCTTGCAGAATGAGCCTCAGCAGCTAGAACATCCCAGGGACACGCATGGAACCCCCTTTGGGAAATTCCACAGGAACAATTTTCCCATCAGCACAGCCTCATACTGTAGGGATAAACACAGACAGTACGGGCTGCTTGCAAGCCCCGGGTGACTGACTGCATGGCCCATGTGGTCCCCCTCTACCCCTCATACATAAATCTTCTTAAGTTATCAATTCCAAGTGCACCAGATATTTCCTGATGGGACGATGGCTAACACAAGGAAAGACCTGGAGGGGAGGGAGTGACCTGTGCAAAGATCCTGGGGTGGGAGAGTGTTTGGCAGAGTCAAAGAAGAAGGAGCCAGGCGCTGGTGCTAGTAGGAAGTGAGAGACAGGAGATGAAATCTGGGGGAACGTAGAGAGGGAGAGCAAACCGGAGAAAACGTGACTGAAGCTGTGGCTTCTACTCTGGGAAAGAGGGAAGCCACATGGGAACATCAAGAAATAACGGAGGACCCAGGAATGAGAAGAGATGGAAGATGGAAGGGGTGAGAGCCGCGACAGGGAGAGCAGTTAGGAGGACACAGCAACAGTGCAGGGTGAACGATGCTGAGTTAGACCAGAGTGGTGGCAGTTGTGGCAGAATCCCAGAGGGACTGAATCCCAGCTAGCAGGCTGTGGAGGGGTGACAAAGTGAGACATCATGCATGGGTGGCTCCAGGAATTTCAGCCGAGCCCTTGGAAGAATGGAATTACCATTAAGAGAGAAGCAGAAGAACAGGTTTAGTGGGCTGTCCCGGGGCTCAGTGTGGACATGCTAACATCCAGAGGAGAGGAGATACCAAGGAGACAGCTGGATCAGGAGTCCGTGGGAGCGGTCCTGGCCGGAGGTATAAATTCCGGTGCCCTCGGTGGACACACAGAGCCGAGACAGAAACGAAAGGACCCAGTGCAGAGCTCTATTCTCCATCCCTCATGCAGGTCCAAACACAGATCCAGAATGCGGCCTGGCTTTCCTGCATCACCGCAAGCACCAGGCTGTGCGGTGGGACAAGGGGGTGGGGGTGGGGCTGATCCTCTGCAACAGGACTGCCTTCTCCCCACCTGCACTCAGGTACACCCAGCAGGGGTTGGTTTTTCCTCCAAAGCTCTGCTTCTGACATGGAGAAAGGCCACCCAGCTTCTCATTCATTCAACAGGCTTTCCTTCACCACGGAGATCAGTGCAGAGTGCCGTCACTTCCGACTTCCAGCCAGAAAAGGAAATCAGGGAAGCAGGAAATAGCAGAATTCAAAAAGGAAGACAACTTTCCAGCCTCACCTGTGCTCCTGGTCTTTTCCTCAAATACATTTCTTGTTTCTATTTTTCAGATTTCCATCATTCCTAACTGGACTACCAGCGGCTTGGGGACAGGTCTGGATCTCATGCCCCTCTGGCTGTCATAGTCCCAGAACACATTTGCTACCCAGTAAATATCTGGCAAATGAACAAAAACTTGTACCAATTCTTTTTTCACATTCTCTTCTCTTTTCTTTCAATTCTGCAGCCAACTATTGCTTAATACAGTCTTCCGTTAACATTCTTTCTCTGGGAGAATACAGAAGAGAAGAAAAGAAAAACTACCCACTCATTTTGTAGAACTTCTCATTCAAATCTTGTTCTTTTGCAAAATGAAGATGCCTTTGAGGATCTATCAGTATCAATACTACACACATAATAAAACATGGCTTTTGAAAAGGGTGTCGGTCTGCCCTTCTACACCAGCATGTCTTGTCTTGTCATTACTGAGCTATTTACTTCTGGGTAGTTTCCCCACTGCAAATAATCCCCGTGAGAAGCAGCATGATCAATCACTTGCTTCCCAAGAACATGGGTGTGCTGCTAAACTCTTCAAACTGGCTGGGTGCCTGATGTCATATGCAAGGATGTTTGAAAGAAAGAAGCTATTCACCCAGGACACATGCTGAGAAGTGCAGCTTGTGAAGGAGGTCATAGTGAATAAATGTATACTCTGCCTGAGCGTGGTATATCACCCAGAAACAACAAAATACAGATTGCTACACTGATTATATTAAAAGTTATAGTGCTATAATTAGATCAACAACAAACAGAACAGCAGTTTTAATATTTAGGGCAAAGGATTATGATCCTTACTATACAAGGAGCCCTTAGACATCAGTAAGAAAAAGAAAAGCAACGCTGTAGAAAAACTGGCAAATAACACACATATGTAATTTGTAAAAAAGAAGACACTATTAAGAACCAAAAGATGGCCCTGGCCAATTGGCTCAGTGGATAGAGTGTCAGCCCAGTGTATGGATGTCCTGGCTTGATTCCCAGTCAGGGCACAGAGAGAGAAGTGACCATCTGCTTCTCCTCCCTTCCTCTCCCCTTTCCCTCTCTCTTTCCCTCCTGTAGCCAGTGGCTCTGTTGGTTCTAGCGTGGCCCCAGGCACTGAAAATAGTTTGGTTGGTACAAGCACATGAGCCTCAGGTGCTAAATATAGCTTGGTTGATTATAGCATCAGTCCCAGACGATGGTTGCCAGGTGGATCCCTGTCAGGGCACATGTGAGAGTCTATTTCACTATCTCCCTTCTTCTCTTAAAAAAAAAAAAAAAGAAGAACCAAAATAAGAAGAAAGAAAAACTGGACCCTATCACTAATATATAAATAAATGCAAATTAAAACAATAATTGTGTATGTCTCTGTGTGGTGTTCTATTAGAAAGCTTAAAAGGGTCTTACAATCTAGTATTGGTAAGAGTTTGAAAAAGTACGTATTGTTACTCACTTATGGTAAAAAAAATACCTTACCATCATCAATCTGGCACTCTCTATTATGTGATGTGCAGGTGGCATTTTATGAGTTGTACACTTGAATCCTGTTCAGTTTGCCAACCAATGTCATTCCAATAAACTCAAATATATAGTAAAAAATATTTAGTATGCACTACCTTTGATTCAGAGGTATTATTATGGGAATTCTGTCCTATAGATAGTATGTATATATGTATGTGTGTGGTGTTCATGTATGTACACAAAAATACATATTTTTAGCCCTTTGAGTAGAAGTACGAATGTTCATGTACGTACTCATACCTCCTGACCATCCAGAGTACTATCATATATGTGTAAGGCAACATTAAATAAAGGCAAATGTATGTTCTTCTTGTTTCCATAAATTGGTTATCAAACATGATTTTAAGTTAATAAAACTGTAACTGTAACTAATTTCATTTTTTGAAAAAAAAAACTCACTCCTGTGGGTCAGTGAGCATGAAAAAAATTCACTACTCAAAGGGTTAAAGAATATTCATTGTAGCATTTATGTCGAGAAAAAAAAAGAATGATTTTACACATCAAACTAGGAAATAGAATTATGATGCATTTTTACAAAGAAATAGTATGGCCCTAGCCGGTTGGCTCAGTGGTAAGCATTGGCCTGGTGTGTGCAAGTCCCCAGTTCAATTCCCAGTCAGGGTACATAGGAGAAGTTCCCATCTGCTTCTCCACCCTTCTCCTCTCCTTCCTCTCTATCTCTCTCTTCCCCTCCCCCAGCCAAGGCTTCATTGGAGCAAAGCTGGCCTGGGCACTAAGGATGGCTCCACGGTCTCCACCTCAGGCTCTAGAATGGTTCTGGCCACAACAAACAATGCCCCAGATGGGCAGAGCATCACCCCCTGGTGGGTATGCCGGTTGGATCCTGGTGGGGTACATGTGGGAGTCTGTTTGTCTGCTTCCCCGCTTCTAACTTCGGAAAAATACAATACGATACAATACAGTACAACACAATACAATACAAAAGAAATAGTATGAAACTTTTGAAAAGAATGAAATGATACACAAACTGACATGGAAGACTGTCCAGAACATACTCAATGGAAAAGCAAGGTTCAGAACAGTGTGCGCAGAAAGCCGCCTTGGGAAGAGGCATGTGCCTGTGCAGGTCTGCCCAAGCACCTTGAGGAGAACCCACTGTGGGAGATCCTGTGACTCAGCCTCCAGGTCGCACACCTGGACCTTCTGCACATCCACATCCAAGCCTACTGTCCCCCCCAGCTGGCATAAAAACAGACAGAATCGATCAATGCAACAGAATCAAGTTCTGAAACAGACCCTTATATAAGTAGGAATTTCTTTTACTATAAAAACAGAACTTAGAAGTGAGTGGGGGAAAAAAGATATACAATTAAATAAATGCTATTAGGTGAACTGCCCAGGATTATAGAAAAAAAAATGGTTAATCCTTGTTTTTCACCTTATACAAAAACATCATATTTTAAAGAGCTTAATGTAAAAACCAAAATACTATATTAGGAGATAACTTTAAAAATAATTTTTAGGTGAAAAAGACCTTCCTGAACAAGACAAAGCACAGAAATCATGAAATTGCAGAGTTGATTACACATTTAAAATTTCTGTGTAGCAAAAGATAGTTAAAATAAAAGTATTTTTAATAGATAAGCAAAATGGAGCTTACACACAATGGAATATTATTTAGTCTTAAAAAGAAAGAAAATTCTGACACCTGGTTGAGCCCTGAGAACATTTAGCTAAATGAAACAAACCAGTTACCAAAAGACAAATATTGTATGACTCCACTTCTGTGAGGTACCTAGTAGTCAAATTCACGGAGAGAGAAAATGGAATGGTGGGTGCCAGGGGATGGGGAGGGGATGGGGGAAACGGGGAGTTCCTGTTTAGTGGGTACAGAGATTCAGTTTTGCAAGATGAAGAGAATTCTGGAAAAGGATGGTGGTGATGGTTGCACAACAATATGAATGCCTTATTGACTTCACTCATTTACCAGATCTAAAATTTTAAATTAAGAACAAGATAACAGCTGATATCAGGGAGGATGAGGGAGACAGATACTCATGCACTTCAGTTTGAATTAGTACCTGCATTGGAGGCAGTGGTGCAATTTGAAGTGTTGTATCTATCAAGTTGAAAACAGACAAATCCTTTGATCAGCGGTTCTCAACCTGTGGGTAGTGACCCACAGGTTGAGAACTGCTGCCTTTGATGCAAGAATCTCTCTCTTAGGATTCTATTCTGCAGATATGCTCAGGCATCCGCACAAAGAAGAATGCATAATCTTCCCTGAAGCACTGTTGCTAATACAGAATAACTTTAGATGACCCAAATGCCCATTAATAAGGGAAAAGATGGATAAAGTGTATTTCTACTTTAGAATAACATGCAGCCATTACTAAAAGAGGTATTTAGAGATGTGGGAAGAGCTCTGAGACTTGGGAGTGAAAAAGTGAGCTGCATGATGTAATAAGATGTCTTTTACATCTACTAGAATACATATATACATGCATATTATGCAAATGCATAGAAAAGAAAAAAAAATCTTGGAATGGTGTATACCAAACTTAGCCTTCCCTCCTCTGCGTGTGGGTAGGAGTGAGGATGGTATTTGCACAGTTCATTCCGTAGACTTCTCTATTGTTCACATGAGAATGTATTCAGTTAATACTGGTATTATTTTTAAAACATAAAAATAGAAACGGGCAACCTGGAGTAAATGAGCACTGGAAATCAGCAGAACTAGAATGAAATAGGGAGGCAGTCTGAGGAACCAAGGACAAGCTGTGGGAAAAGCAGTTCTTTACGTAGCTACAAGGAAGCCTGCTTAAAGGAAAGGGGATTTCTCACAAGGTTCTATTATTTTCTTTTCCTCATTTCATGTATTTCTTTTCACATTCATGGAGGCCTTACCCCTCACCCTGAGGAAGGAGGCCCTGGGCTCAGGGTCCTGTAAGGGTGCCAGATGACCCTCACTAAGATTTCCTTCTACCTGAGCCAACTACGCTTGGCCCAGTTCCCACCGGAAAGCACACCCCTTCCTCCCGTCAGATCACATTTCCACCCAGTCCTTTTCAAAAACATAATATGTAGTTTTCCTGCTTTGTTTCCTTGTCAAGACAAGAGGGTGTTAAGAATGTCAGAGACTCTGGAACACCTCTGTGCATCCTGGTAGGTGCTCCTGGTTTGTCAGATTAAAGAAAAGAGACCTGGTTTGTAAAGTGTCCTTAGCCACATTTGCTGGGACAACAGGAGGCAGAACTGGAACCAAGATGTAAATCACGAGGGGGGGAAGCTACAGCTGAGAATTAGCTCTGCCCAGCAATGACATGTTAGGTGGTGAGCTCCCTGGCACTGAAGGCATTCGAACAGTACTGAATGCTACCAGGGGAGACACCAAACTGAGCATGCCCTGAAGATTCTAAATAGGTAGCTGAGGTTGGAGTCCAGCGCTTTAAAAGCTCCAGGAATGATTCCGACAGAGTTGCTTGGGAACTCCTGGCTGCTCTCACCACTTGAAGTCCTTGAGCCTTAAGGCTTGTCTCTGAGAGCATTTTAAAACAATCCAGAGAGAGACAAAGCTGAACAACAATGAAACACCAACCCCCAGGGCCATTCTAAAAAGGGTCCTAAATTTGATACACAGCATGGAGGCGATAAGCAAATTCCAAAGTCAAATCTTGACTCTGCCACCTACTAGCTGTGTGACATCTCTCTGTTCATTGATAGAAAGGCAATGACAAAACTAGTACCTACCTCACTGGTGAACATTAAACAAACAAGAAAATGTAAATACTTAAAATAATACCTGGTCTCATAAGTATGAACCATTATTAATTTGCAGACAAGGAAATTGAGGCTTAGGTGATACATAATTTGACCTAAGTCCCAAAGTGAGTTTTCGGCTTCAGAATAAGACCTAAAGTTTCTTCCCTTGTAGCCTCAATTAAATACACCACATTCATTTCTTTCCTATCTTCTGATTACATTGACCCCCACATTTACTCCTACTGAGTTGGAGAATAAGCTTGTTCACAAAAGGTCTTCAAGCTTCTCGGTTATCAAACGGCCTTTCTCCATAGCACCATGCCTCCCATCACAGGGCAGACAAGCAGGATGGATGGATGGATGGATGGATGGATGGATGGATGGATGGATGGATGGATGGATGGATAGTGGGGTGGATTAAGGACTATTAGAAGATGAATTCTAAATCAGGAGCAAACCCCTGGGCTCGACGGAAACGAAGATCTATGGTACTGGACAAATTACTGAACCCGTTCATCCCGGTATTGTCTATAAAAGGGGGGGGGGGGTGAGCCCGCTGCCTGCGCGCCGCCTCGGTTCTCCTTCATGCGTGGCGGGTGGCTGTCCCAGACGCGAGCATCCGGGGACGCTCGCTCCACTTGCGGTGAGCGCCTCCCCCGGCCAGGTGTAAACAAATAGAGCCTGATCTGGCAGACTGCCAGAGACTGTCGGTGGGAGTTGGTGGTGGGTGGCGGGCTCACCCCCCACCGGGGAGGACAATGACCCCCTTCGGCGGCCTGGGAGAGAGGCAGAAGTGGGTCAGAGGGAAGTGTCACTCCACAAACATTCCCGACCACCCAAGGAAGCGGCAGCGGGAAGGGGACGCGGTGGCCCCGCGCCATGCGCTCTGGAAAGAACTAGACCTTCCGTGCGGTGGTCTAGTTCTTTCCAGAACTAGATCCTCCCGGTCTCCCCGCAGATCCGACCTAAGCCGCAGTGACCAAGAGCGGCGGTGCCTGGCGGGAAGGGAGGCGCGCTGGGCCGACTATCCCCGCGCGGGCCCGCGGGCCAGGGGGCAGCCGAGGGCCGCGGCGCGGCGGGAGCAGGCGGTACTCACCCCGCGGCGGGCGCGCGGGCGCAGGGCTGGCCGGACGTGTCCTCGGCGACGCCGTGGCGGGTGCGGACCCCGGTGCGGCCGCCGGGCTATGAATCAGTCGCGGGACAAGCGCCGAGGGGCGGAAGTTACGGGAAGGCCGCGGGGGAGGGCCGCGGGCCGAAGACTTTTGCAATTTCCCGTCTTGCTGCGCACTCTTGGCACCCGTGGGACCCATAGGAATTCGCCTCCTGGGGTCCCGGGGGGAAGCGGCCGGGTTCCTGCGGGAGGAGAACGGGACCCTGCGGAAACTGAGGTTGGCCAGGGATGCGGAGACTGGCGGGGCCGGTGGGGAAGGGAGGGGCAGAGGCCTGGGGAGGAACGGAGGGCCCACGGCGGGGCGCGGGGCGGGCCACAGACCCGGGAAAGCCAGCTAAGGCCTCGGGCCACCTGTCACCCTACCTGGGACGCGCCCTCGGCCTCCGCTCTGTGTTTAAAGAAGTAGTAAGTGTTGGGATTTCTGGGCTCCTGGCACTCAATCTGTCTGCAAACGCCCTGTCAAGCGTCCTGAAGTCTGCGTTTCAGAGTCGTGAGTGCAGCCATGTGGCTTTCTTCTAAAAAAGTGCCATCTTTCTTTGAGATACACATTTCAAATTCGGACCTTTCAAACATGTTTGCCCTCTCTTTATAGTAACACGATGGACTGTCTGAGAGCCGCATGGACTTTGGAGCTGGAGTGGAATCCCCAACCAGCCTGGGACCCAGAGAGGACCCCGTGGGCGCCAGTGTCTCAGAGCCTGGCGCATGGCACTGCACCTGGTTAGCGAAGCCTGTTCTGCTTCGGGTTTGGGGACCCTGGAAAACATCACAAGTGTCAGGGACTGTGAGGACGAGGGGGACCACGAGTGACCAAGAAGGATCGCTAGTGAACCAAACTTCGGAATAACTTTTGAAAGAACCGGAGAGCTCAAATTAATGTCGGAATTACTCCAAATGTTACTTTTATGTTTGTCCATTCTTTTTGCTGCTCCCTAGAGTCATCGCCAGGATATTTTTCTTTTATGCCCGAATACACTTAATACCTAATGGTACCGCGAAGACTACGTACGGTGCATAGTAAATATTTGATAATAATGAAGAAAAGGTACTTTTGTCTAAATAAGTGTCTGATTCTTCGCCACACCTCGCCTCCCATTACTTCAAGAGTTTTAAAGAGTCCATTAGTTTAGCTCTCTGTATTGCTTTGAAACCTCTGTCAAAACAGGTCCCAACCCGTTGGAAGGGCTTTCTGATTCTGTATTTCACTGAGTGAAGGAGGCTGGGAGGGGAAAGGTGACTTTTTTTGGATAGATATAGTTCAGAGGAGTATCTCCTAGAGCAGAGGAGAGGCCATATAAAAAATGTTGAATGTGAAAACTTTCTACAAAGTGAGTCTTTAAAAAAACTTTTTCGCCTGACCTGTGGTGGTGCAGTGGGATGAAGCATCAACCTGGAAATGCTGAGGTCCCTGGTTCGAAACCCTGGCTTGCCTGGTCAAGGCACATATGGGAGTTGATGCTTCCAGCTCCTCCCCCTTTCTCTCTCTCTGTCTCTCCTCTCTCTCTCTCTCTCTCTCTCTCTCCCTCTCCTTTCTAAAATGAATAAATTAAAAAATATATATAAAAAAAAAGAAAAAAAATTTTTTTCCCCATTGATTTGAGAGTGACAGAGAGAAAGGAAGGGAGAGAAAGAGAAAGAGGGGGAAGAGAAAGAGAGTTCCACTTAGTTGTTCCATTGCTTCTTCTATGTGCCCTGACCCGCATTGAAGCTGCGACCCAGTGGGCGGGGAGGACGCTCTATCCAGGGTGCCACCCAGCCAGCGCCACTACAAAGTGAGTCTTAACTTACTTTGGACTCCTATTACAATAGACGGAAACTAAAGTGCAAAAAAATTTTGTTGGTTTGAAACTGTAGGAGTTCCCCCAGTGAAATGAGAAACTGGCCTCCATACATGGAGGCAGACCACTCCAGACTGCTAGGTGACAGGTTTCGTAAAGCAAGGGAACTTACACATGAGAGTTGTCTAGGTGGCCAGCGGTGTACATTTCCACACCCTTTGGCCAGAGTCTGAAGAGTTTGGAGGCTTTAATGGGGTTCAGTAAAGTATACCATCCAGGTGGTCTCAGTAACACATTACTTTCTCAAGGCGCCGTCCTCTGAAGGCTTCTAGGACGGAAGCAGTAGAACATACCTTCCAAGGCCAGGGGAGGGGTGAATCGCCTCTGATTGTCTTGGTCTGGCACTGAGGTCGGGTGAGAGTCATGTCCACTCAGTGACCTCCTCCAACAGGTGCCCACATACCATTCAATTATTGTGTGCACCATTCTAATTTCTCTACCCCCTCTTTCTAGAGTCTAGTTGCTATAGCGCTTATAAATTTGTGATCATACCTTTAGGATGGTGGGTTGAATAGTATCCTCCAAAAATTTGTGTCCACCCAAAACCTTCAAATATGACTACTTGAAAATATTGTTTTTGCAGATTTCATCAAGTTAAGATGAGGTCACACTGGATTAATCCAATGAATGCTGTCTTTATAGGAAGAGGAAATTTGGACATAGACACACATGAGGAGTACCATGTGACAACTGCGGCAGAGATTGGAGTTATTCTGCCTCAAGCCAAGGATGCCAAGGACTGCTGGCAGTCAGCAGAAGTCAGGAGAAAGGTATGGACCCCCCCCCCCCGACCCCCTAAGAAGTAACGCACCCTGCCTGCACCTTGGTGGGACTTGAGAACTGTTGGCAAACCAATTTCTGTAACTCTTAAGCCACTACATGTGTGGTAATTTGTAACAGCAGCCCTAGCGAGGCATGTATGTGATACATATTTCAAAGATTGCTTTTTAAAATTAGCCTGAAAGTAGCTGAAACGGAAAAGATGAAAAATACCAACAGTTTATTAAGCTAAGGGCTGACATACCCTTCCCTGCCTACTACTGACAAGATCACGCTGAAGGAACATGTTTGTTCTACTTTATTTGTCACTCCTCCCTGATGGTCTTTCTCTTTTTTTCTTTTTTTTTAATTTCAGTGGCACAACTCTCCTTACACTCCCCTATTTCTCTGACTCTCTTCTCTGCCGCCTTCTCGGGCTTCTTGTTCTCTACCTGTCCTATAAATGTTGGTGGTCCCAGGGCTCCACAATCGACAGTCCACAGTCTCCCAAATGACCACATCCACGGTCCTGATTTATTTCTTCCTCCCCTCCCCTCCCCTCCCCTCCCCTCCCCTCCCCTCCCCTCCCCTCCCCTCCCCTCCCCTCCCCTCCCCTCCCCTCCCTTCCTTCTTTCTTTCTTTCTTTCTTTCTTTCTTTCTTTCTTTCTTTCTTTCTTTCTTCCTTTCTTTCTTTTTCTTTATTTCTTTTTTAGGTGAAAGGAGGGGAGATAGTGAGGCAGACACCTGCATGTGCCCCGGCTGGGATCCACCTGGCAATCCCATCTGGAGCCAATGCTCTAGTACCAAGCTATTTTTAATACCTGAGGCTGACATGCTCGGACCAACTGAGCTATCCTCAGTTCCTGGGGCCAGGCTTGAACTAATTGAGCCACTGACTGTGGGAGGGGAAGAGGGAGAGTTGGAGGGAGAAGCAGATGGTTGCTTCTTCTGTGTGCTCTGACCAGAAACCGAACCTGGGATGTCCGTGCACCAGGCTGACACTCTATCCACTGAGCCACCGGCCGGGGTCATGTCCTGATTTCAATGAATACTTGTGCACTGATGACCCTAAAATCTTCCTTTCCATTGCAATTACTTCATCTGAACCCCAGACCAACTTATTTGTACATCAAAATCAATAGGTCCAACTTCAAACTTGTCATTTTTCCCCATTTGACTCTCTATATTATGTGAATGGTCCACCCGTTAATTTAAATAACACCCAAAAACCTGAGAAAGATCCTGGGTCCATCCCCCATCATCCTCTTATCTTCCACAAGAAAGCCTCGTGTGTGTCACCCTTACAAGGGAGGCTTCAGTGGAATATATTCCTACCCTGTCCACCTTCTCAGGGGAAGAACAGTTCTAAGACTGCCATTATAATTTTGTATGTAACATTATATTGATATAGATGTGGATATCGGTATAAGGACCAATATAGATATATAAAATCAGTTATTTAATTATGATTCTGTTTGTTCAACTACTAGAAATATCTATACTTCCTTGTTTGGCAGTATTTGGTAACCAAACTGACAGAGTTTGAAGGAATTGGGAGTTTTCTGAAGAAAGTGGCTTTATCAAGTAAGTAGTGGATGGTGATTTACAATTACCCTCTGTGATAAGAATTCTTTCTCTCTTTTCCTCTTTGGCATATTATCACACTTGATATTTTAAAGATTCACTTTTAAGTCTTAAACCATGCTGCTATAGTTATGAATGTTGCTGATACTAGCAGTATTTCTAAAAGAACATAATGAAATTGAAATGTTATTTTGCATTTGATGAAAAACTAAATGGGCCTTTTGAACATTTAAAAATCTGGAATATATCATAATGCTTGGGCATTTAAAAGACAGCCATCACTTCCAGATATCCAAAAAGGAGGGGTGGGGTCAGCAATTGCCTGGTACTTTCACATTTAATGATTTCAGAGGACTTCCTATAATTACTTAATTGTGAATTGCTTCCCTCCCCAATATCTGTAAAGTAAATTTAAATGAGGTATTACCTCATCCTTAAGAGTTTTAAAGGCGTCTCTTGCTTGAGGTAGAAATTACTTGAAGATTGACTGATGGACCGATCTATTGATTTTACATTTTTCCCTCTCCTAGATACTGTAATTGTGTTCACACCTGCCTTCAGAAATTATCAGACACCAGACAATGGGGAGAATGTTTTTGGACCTTTAATTTTTTTTTTCTCCCTGTGGGCTTTAGGGAGAATGTTGAATATGTGTTTGTTTATATAGCTATTTTGATTATTTTGGCCTATGGTTGTGGGAATTAACAAATAAGAATGCAGTAGTTAATGCTAAACGTTATTGCATTAATACAGTGAGGGGGGAAGTACTTTGGGGAAAAATTAGATGGGAACTTTGGGGACTTTTGAAAACTATTTGTTAGGTTTGATCTAAGAGGTTTATCGCTGTATTTGTATTTAAACAGCATTGCTTAGACCGCATGTAGTTGGGACTCTTTCAAAAGTTCATTCTGACAGTCCCCGCATTTTAACGTGATAGGAAGTGTTTGAGAGACTTACCTTCAAGGCAGCCATTGATATGGTTGAGTTTAACCTGCCGTTTTACTATGTCTTCTCTTCTGTTCCCTCTTTTTTTGTTCTTCTTTTTCTCCCTTTCTGCCTTCTTTTACATTATTTAATTTTTCTTTAGAATTTTATTTTAATTTGCCCTTTGGCAGGATTTTTGTGGTGTCTGCTGTGTGGGTCACAACATGTGTCCTTAATTTTTACTGTTTCCTTGTCTTTGAATTTCCTCTGAACTTTGTCCAAATGCCAAAAGCAACATTTATTTGCGGGAGTTACGGTAAGCTATATCTTTTTCTTTCAGATTCCATTTGTGCTTAAATTAATTTTCTCTGGATTAAACTGAAAAGTTCCTAAAGGCACTCACTTTCCTCTGTAATCTTAGCTTCTTCAATGTGGCCCCTCCCACCATGCTCCCACAGAACAGCAGTGATCTGGTCCATTATCAAGTATGATCAGATGATGCTTAGTCACTCTGGAATAATGTGCAGGTAATTTCTACACTCCCAAGGCATTTTGTGGGGAACAGGTCAGGGAGAAATGCTTGTTCAAATTCAACACAAGCTAAACTAGAATAAGAAGAAATGCAACAAGAAGCAGAGAAATGGAATTAAATCAATGCTGTTAGAGCTTGTAGCAAAAATAATTGTGAGAACTTGTCTGTGCCTAGAATTTATTGGAACATACCTAAAGGTGAAAGTGTAAATGCTTTTTATTTTATTTTTATTTATTTATTTATTTTAGTGAAGGGTGAGGAGACATGTACACAAGAAGGAAGAGAGAAAGAGAAGCAGACAGGGAGGAAGGGAGAGAGATGAGAAGCATCAATGAATAACTTTAGTTATTCATTGTTTGCTTTCTCATGCATAACTTGACCAGGGGTCACAAGCTGACCCAGTGACCCTTTGCTCAAGCCAGCACGTTTGGGTTCAAGCGAGTGACTGTGGGATCATTTTGATGATTCCATGCTCAAGCTGGTGAACCTGCGATCAAGCCAGTGACCTGGGGGTTTCAAATCTAGGACCTCAGCATCCCAGATTGACTTTCTGTCCACTGCACCACCACCTGGTCAGGCTGAAGGTATAAATGTTTTTAAAAAGGATGAAAATAGATTTTTTAAAAATCCCTCATCCCCGTTATTAGAAAAAAATTCACTTAACTAAAAATTTAGGCTTGCAGACATTCACAGGTATAATATAAAAGTCCAATATGCACACACAGATGCTCATTAGAAAAACATTGTGGGGAAAATGTTGAGATGGTAGAAAAAAAAAATAACATTGTTTGTAACTACAACAAACTAAGCCACAACCTAAAGATCTAATAGAATACTGACAACTTTTTATGCTTAATAACCACCCCCAAAGATTATCTGTGTGCTGTTATGGAAATATGTCCAAGATACATAATTAAGTGAAAAAAGTAAGAATCAAAAATGTGTATTTGGTATGTTTATGTATCTACTTGTTAACATTTATGGGATTTATATATAAGCATGTTTTGATTAGGAGAATAAGAAATTGGAAACTGTGGTTGTTCTTGGGGAGAAGGTCTAAAATGGGGCTGGTGTGTATGGAGGCTTGTGCTTTTTATTTGGACCTGTCCATGAAGGTTAGTTTTTTATTATGTGCTTTATTGAAAAGTAATAACTTAAAAACCAGAAGAATGTGTTATTTGATTCCAAAAGAACCTCATTTGTTTCTATTTATAATCAAATATAATCTCTCTAAGGGTATAGAAGAAGAAAATCAGTTGCTTCTGGAAAAGAGAATTAGGTGGTTGAGAGACATAGGGGAGAGTATTAACTCTATCCTTCTGTATTTCTTGAATTATATTATTTGGTAAAAACAAAAAAATGTTTAAATACCCCTGGCACCGGCCAATGATGACAGGAGGTGAGACAGTGATCTGAAGCAGTGGTCCCCAACCTTTTTTGGACCACAGACTGGTTTAATGTCAGAAAATATTTTCACGGACCGGCCTTTAGGGTGGGATGGATAAATGTATCACGTGACCGAGACAAGCATCAAGAGTGAGTCTTAGACGGATGTAACAGAGGGAATCTGGTCATTTAAAAAAAATAAAACATCGCTCAGACTTAAATATAAATAAAACAGAAATAATGTAAGTTATTTATTCTTTCTCTGCAGATCGGTACCAAATGGCCCACGGACCGGTACCGGTCCACGGCCCAGGGGTTGGGGACCACTGATCTGAAGTACACGCAAGGGCCCAGCCCATTGGCATGTGTGTTCCTTAGCGCGCAGGCGCAGACCGACCTTAGGCTCTGAGGGGTCTGAGTGTGGGTGCCACTGCACAGCAGGAGGCTGAGAATGCGGGCTTCTGGCACCTGGCAGGTTTCAGAAGTTGTCTTCATAGAGCTGGGGAAACAAGACCCTATGCACCACAGGGGCCGGGGGGGGGGGGGACACTGCCCCCGCCCCCGCCGTGGGGCGCAGGGAGCCCTTGTCCAGGCCATCCGTTGTCACCAGGCGGGTGCAGCCTTGTGGGTCATCCTCCAGACACTTCCGCTTGTCTCTTTACACATTTTTTTAATAGCTCTCTGCAGGAAACTATAAAATCATACCAACATATGAAAAGGAATATAGCCATCTGCTTATAAAAATAGGGGGCAACTCACCTAACATTTCTTGTTTTAGCAACGTTAATGGAAATCACCCAGAATGATGCTGGACTTACAGTAGCGTGAAGTTGGAAACGACTTGTGGGTGTTACATGCACTTGTTTATCAAGGCGTCTCTGAGCTACGTGCAGGAGCACACAGGGGTTTGTGTCTCACTCGGTGGGCAGCCTGCTGCCAGTCTGGTGCTTTCCTCTTCTGAGCAGTGACGTGGGCATGGATGGCTGCTTCCATACGACAGCCATGCCATCTGGCAGTGGCGGTTTCTGGAGTTGCCGCAGCAGCAGAGATGGCAAGAGGAGGACGGAGGTTGACTTTAAGGCCAGGACCAGCCACCTTTACCCTTCCGTTGGCTGGAAGTCAGTCACCTGGTCCTCACTGAGCTGCAAGGGAGGCTGGGAAACGGAAGTGTCCCTTGTGCCCAGGAAGAGGACATAAGTAGCATGAAGGCATGAAGACATTGCTCGGGCACAGAAGGAAGTTTGTTAATGAATTATGCTATATCTTTATGATATATCTTTATAATGGAATATCATTCAGCCATTGAAAGTCAGGTTCCAGAGAGTATGTATTAACAGCAAAATGCTGATGATAAGCGAAAGAGCAAGATACAGAATCATATGTTTCTAATTGTGGAAAAACAGTATTTATACATGTACATGCATGCTTATAAGTATAGACTAGAAGGAAAGAAAAACTAATTTGTGGTCAACTTTATACTTTTCAAAGAAATATGTGTAATCTGAAAAGCAAGTTTTTTTTTTCAAGTAAAAAAGAAATCATCTGATCACCTGAAACTATAGCTGACAGTTAAAATTCCTTTATAAGTTGTTACAGACTAGGAAGATGAAGTAATGCTAGTAAGCTTTTTGGTTTTTCTTTTGTTTAATCAGCACAGGGCAGCTCTCTGCTTTAGCGCTTATTTTTCTTCATAGCATAGATGCTAGTCATGTCCCCCGTTTTACACATTGTGGTCAAAATCATGCATTCGATTTATTCCTTTGGAAGAACAAGCCAAGTCTGAAACCTACCTTTGTCAGCTGCAACCCCTACTGAACAGTACACCTTTTGCTTAACAGAGCAAATGAGCAAACCAGGTCTGTCCCTTTGGGAAGGCTTAATCTAAAGCGAACAGCACTAACATAGTCCTCAAACTGTGAGACGAGAGCATGTGCACAGTGGACTCTGTCCTTGCAAGAAGAGAGCCAGTGTTTGGAGGAGGGTGAGGGCTGGGCCAAGGTGGTTGGACATTCCAGTAGAAAGGGACCACGTGGAAACCATACTTCTGTTCTATAGGGAGACTCTATGAATTAAAATCTATATCACTTATTAATATCCATATTGGGCAAAGAATATTCACAGGATAGGAACAGACAAAATCCAGGTGCTCATTGAAGATATTTCCTCAAGATGTGTTTTTAATCCATGGTGTGAGTAAAATTCACAGTTGATTATGTCCAGTTAACAAGGGTATGCTGCACAGGTAATTCTCAAATGCTGTCGATGGGGGTGTAAATTAGTCTGACTTTTGGTTACTGTGAATGACAAATGGGCCACATACTAAGCCAAGCTTGGGAGCGGCCAGCAGGTCAGGCTCTACAAACTCAGAGACCGAAAGGAACCAGAAAGAGTGGTCTGAACATAAAAATCCCCAACAAAAGCTGGTCATGGTGGGTAGTCAGGTCCTAGGCCTGTAGCTTCCTCAACAAAGGTCAATCTTTACATTAAGTAAGCCTGTCTAGTGTCTTTATGTGTCTAAGGTATGTTAATACCTTTGAAAGGTCAAAGTCATCCTTTCCAGATTCCTCAGGGCACAACCTCTTCGCCTGAGCAGGGAACACAAAAGCTGTCATTTTCATCTCAGTCCCCCCGTACCTCGCTGTGTGCTCTAAGTGTTGATTACTAACAGCCCTGTACCCAGCAACCTCGAAGAAGTCTGTGTGTCTCCGTTTTACTTTTTATCCCATCCCAGGGATCTCTCCACTTTGCCTTCTCCCGCCCCCTAATCTATTAGCAGTGGATTTCACGTACCCTCCTATGTCTCCTACATCACCATCAAGTGGGGTTCATTCTGGGGCACAAGGATGGCTCAACATAAGCAAACTGATCAATGTGATACACCACAGTAACAAAGTAAAGGATAAAAACGGTATGATCATCTCAGTAGATACAGAAAAAGCATTTGATAAGATACAGCATTCATTTATGATGAAAACAATAAAATGGTGAAAGAAGGGAAGTACCTCAACATAATGAAGGCCATCTGTGACAAACCCTCAGCTAATATGAGGCTCAATGGTGGAAAACTGAAAGCATTTTCTCTAAGAGCAGGAACAAGATAAGGATGCCCATTCTCACCACTGCAGTTGAGCACAGTGCTGGCAGCCCTACCCAGAGCAGTCAAGCAAGAAAAACAAATAAAAGACACCCAAATGGGGAATGAAGAAGTGAAATTGTCATTTTTTGCAGATGACATGATTCTTTATTAAAGAGAGCCCTAAAGGCTGCCCAAAGAAAGTATTAGAAACAATAAACAAATGCAGTAAAGTTGCAGGATACAAAAATCAATGTACAAAAGTCCATTGCATTCCTATATATATATTAACAGTGAAATTTCAGAAAAAAAATGAAAACAAAACAAAACTCCTCTTTGCAATCGCAACCAAATGAATAAAATACCTAGGAATAAACTTAAAGGATGTGAAGGACCTCTATACTGAAAATTATAAGACATTACTAAAAGAACTTGAAGAACACAAGGAAATGGAAAGATATTCCATGTTTATTAATTACAAAAATCAACATAGTTAAAATGGACATATTACCCAGAGCAATGTACAGATTTAATGCAATCCCCATCAAAATCTCAATGTTATATTTTTAAAAATAGAACAAAAACTCATCAGATTTGTCTGGAACCACAAAGATCCCAAATAGCCAAAACACTCCTGAGAAAAAAGAACAAAGCTGAAGGTGTAACACTCTCCGACTCTATATTATACTACAGAGTGACGATTATCAAAGCATGGTATTGGCAGAAAAACAGACACACAGACTAATGGGACAGACTTGAGAGCGCAGAAATAAACCTACAGGTATATGGGCAGATAATTTTCAATAGAGGAGCCAAAAACATATAGTGGAGGAAAGAAAGCCCTTTCAATACGTGTTGCTGGGGAAATTGGAAAGCCACATGCAACAGCATGAAACGAGACTGCTATTTTTGTCACCATACACAAAAATTAACTCAAAATGGATTAAAGATCTAAATATGAGACCTGAAACAATAAATTACATGGACAAAAACAGGCATTAAACTTATGGACCTTGTTTCTTAGAGGGAATTTTAGGAATTTGATCTCAAAGGCAAGGGAAGTAAAAGCAAAAATGAATGGGACTATATCAAACTAAAAAGCATCCGCACAGTAAAAAAAAAAACTACCAACAAACAAAAAGGCACCCAATGAAGAAAATATTTGTAAACGACACCTCCAATAAGGGCTTAATATCCAAAATAGATATAGAACTCATGTAACTCAACAACAATAGAAAAAAACCCAATTAAAAAATGGGCAGAGGACTTGAATAGACATTTCTCCCAAGAAGACCTACAAACAGCCAACAGATAAATGAAAAAAATGCCCAATTTCACTAGCTATTTGGCAAATGCAAATTAAATCTGCAATGAGGTAACCGCATACCAATTAGAATGGCTAGTATCAATAAGACAAGTAAGAAAGAGTGTTTGAGAGGTTGTTGAAAAAAAGGAACCTTCATTCACTGCTGGTGGGGATGTAAATGGGTACAGCCACTATGGAAAACATTATAGCAGTTCCTTTAAAAAATTAAGACTAGAATTAGCTTATGAGCCAGCACCCCTCTTCTGGGTATCTACTGGAAAATTTTATAAACATTTATAAATATTTATATATACCCCCCACATTTATTGCTGCATTATTCATGGTGGCCAAGACATGGAGACAATCAAAGTGTCCTTCGATAGATGATGGGATAAAGATGTGGTACCTATATGCAATGGAATACTACTCAGCCATAGGAAATGATGAAATACTGCCATTTGCAACCACGTGGATTAATCTTGAGATTATCATGCTAAACTCTGTAAGTCAGGCAGAAAAAGTGAAGAACACCATATGCTTTTACTCATGTGGGATAAAATACTGAAAACAACAAATGAGCAAACAAGGCAAACAAACAAAAATTCACAGACATAATAGTTTGGTGGTTCCCAGAGGGAAGAGGTGTGGGGGGAGGTATAAGAGGGTAGAGGAAGATAAATTATTGTGGAAGATTTTACTTTGGGAGATGAACACACAATACAATATACAGATAATGTATTATAGAATTGTACACTTGACACCCATATAATGTTGTTAACCAATGTCACCCCCAATAAATTTAAAAAAAAAGTTTTTAAGCTGCAAAACTGCCATTCTCCGGAGCATTTTCTCAGTCCGTGGAGATTTTGCTTCCCAATTGTTGTCAGTTTGGCTCAGATAAACTCATAAAAATTCTTACAGGTTTGGACATTTCTTACATGAACATTAGCAACATTTTACATGTATGTTTACTTGAATGGAGAAATGGAGCTTCTAAAAGGCCCCTTTTGCCTGAGAGTAACTCACCCAGCAGACATGGAGTGGGTGGGGGGGCGAGCAAAGCCTCTGTGCCCTGCTGTCCCCCTTCGTATCCTAACGTACATGACATAGCTGTATGCAGTCTCCCTGTGGGCCTGGTAAAGAGCCGGCGCCGCTCCCTAAACCTGTCAGCTCACAGCCAAACAAGCTGCCCAGAGAGATCTTAAAGAGCCCTCTAGTGGCCGCTTTGTAGAGAACAGGCATCAGGAATTGACTTCAGCCTTTCCTACCTGAGTGCCCCAAGACTAGTCGGCTATCACCGGCATTGATGCTTGGCTATCCTGCCCCTTGCCTTCCATCCACATAATCAGACTCTGATTTCTGATACTAGCTAGGAACAGCTCTCTGGCTTGGATCTGCCTAAAATGAGAGCTGGGTCTTCCCCAGGTGGTGCAACCCCAAATTCCTACCCACCAATGTGCCAATACAGAGGGCCAAGAAATGTGGCAAAATCCCCAAAGATGTTGTCTTGTGTGGTCCCCCCACCAAAACACTGATAAAACAATCCAGGGAGCATCTTAGATTTCTAATTGCTTCCTTGAAAATACACAAATTTTTAAGTGACCTTGAGTTATACAAGATTGAGCAAGTAAGCAAAGGTTACACTGGAAGGAAAAAATGGAGTATGGGGTTAGGGGTTGGAGAAGAGAGCAACATTTTTATTTGTGGAGTACTTATCGTGTGCCAGGTATTACGGCTGCCCCATGTGTGTTGGTGTAATGTGCAGGGCCACCTACAGCTCTTAGGGACCTCTGTGCACGTTAGCAAATTGTGGGTGCAGGGCTTGGCAAAGCCTTTTCATGAAGCCAAAAATGCCATATTCTCAGCCATACGTCCCTGTGTGCTGAGACACACAATTTGGCGAGAGAAGGGGGCTTGAATTTGGTTCCCACTCACGTTCACCCTGTTGGCCGGGCACCTTGGGGGAGTGCACTGCCTGTACAGATGTGTTGGCAGTTTGGAGTTTTTGCACTGTCAAAGGCACCCAGTCAAGAGGGACAGTGCGGGCTGCCCCAGCCTGAATGTCAGCCTGAGGAGGTCACCCTGTGTACTAAGCACAAAGGGGCTGATGTGCTCTTGGCCCTGGGTCTCTCTTACATCCTCCTCTACTGACCCTATACGGGAAACAGGGCTGAATTTACTCCAAAGCTAATGATGCAGATATTTTTCAAGATCCAGGAGGGGACCAAGCATGGATTCACATGGTCATATTTTGTCCTAAAATTTGCAAAAGTAAGGTAATATTTAAGTGTAATCACTTAAAGCTATTGTCATAGCAGATTTTGGAGGCAAGGGTAATTACTGTCTCCAGAAATGTTGGGTAGCATCACTCCTCAGTGGTAGAGGCAGGATGTGTTGCAAGCTGACTGATACCAGTGCCAGTAGCTGATGGAGAATGTGTGTATTGTTTGCCAGAGGACAAAGCACTCTAGCAGGTGCTGTTCGCTCTTGCCTCAAACTGTCCAGAATTTGTGTGAAGCCAAAATGAGAAAACTCTTTAGATGTTTTGGTCAGAGTCTGAGAAATGTCAGAGAACAAATTCTTTCTGAGAGTCCGGCCAGAAGGATGCAGTGGTCACTGTGGAACCAGTCCGGCACATAGCCTATAACCATTGTATTCTCTAATGTCCAGTCTAAAACAAAACACGGTGGTTTACCTAAAATGTAAATTTGCGTAAATGTTAACAGTCTAGAGGTGAGTGGTCTGAGGATGTAGGGCAGCTCTGGCAAGCTAAGTCATGGCTTCTAAGGTGCTGCAGCTGTCCCCTTTCTTTGCCCAGAGGAAGGGACGGTGAGCATCCCTTAGTTCAGATATAATCGGTCATATCTAGCTGCTTGACAGCTGAGAAATTTGTTTCTTGCTAGGCTTAGATAAAACTTGAAGGTTCTTTTACTAAAAGGAAGAAGGGTAGATGGATATTGGGAGACGACCAGCAGCTTCTACCAATGCCATAAGCCAACAATGGTTTAACTTAGGAAACTGTGAGGCCTGAGATCTGTGAGTACTGTGTGGGAATCCATGACTTGTACGTAAAGAAGGTGAGCAGGAGGGACAGCCCTTGCCCAGAGGTAATGATCTACAGGCTCTCGGGGGCCAGGAGAAGGCAGAGCGCTGCATACTGCTGGCTGCAGATGCTGTTGCCGGTGAGAATCCCACAGAGGGAATCTGAGCGTCAAGCCTGTTGACTCACAAGAAGACTTGCGAGACCGGACAAGAAGACTCCTTGGTCCAGGGAGTAAGAAGAAGACAGTGAAAAAAAATGGCAAAGAGGAGAAAGTCTGAGACTGTATCTAGTTGATCTGTGGCAGACCGAGCGTACCACCCCTTAGTGAGGAGTGATTCACTGTTACGCAAGAACACGCGATGGCAACCACATCCTTCCTGCCTCTTATCAACCAGGCTTCTGGAAGAAGGCCTGATTCGGGGCTCATTGTCTCTGCCTCCTCATCTGGTCACCATTCCAGGGAAGCAGCCCCGGACCCGGTCTCCAGGGACATCACATTGCCCCATACAGTAGATTCTCTACATTTTTGCATGGTGTTCCTCCACATCATTTGAGTGATTCACCATTCATTTCTTCATACTCTCATAACTTTTAGAACACCAGGTTCTCTTCATTCTCTCTGGCTTTCTCATTTCCTCCCTGGACAGCTCTGCCTCATGGTGGTAGGTCAGAAAGGCTAGAATGTCTCCCTCACCTCCCACTGCAGCATTCCTCTCGGTTTCAGAGGCTGGAAGGCTAAAAAGCTACATATGCCATGTCCCTGTGCAGCTGTGCTCCAGACATGGTTAGAGTCTGCCAACCAGACAGACTCACAGCTTGGAGGAGAATCCGGTTAAGACATTTTTGGATTCTTAAGAAAGTCCATAATCCTAAAGTATGTTAGGAGTCACTGCTTGACACAGTCCCCTTATGCACCTGCTCTCATATTTCGAGTTTTTGTATATAGGTGATTTCTGTGTTTGTCAGCCACTGATGCAGAAGTGCCACATAACAAAACATCAGGCAGCTCAGTGACTTGCAGCAACAGCTTCTATATCTTTTTGCTCTTGGCTCTGCTTCAGGGTCCGGTCTCCCGGTTGTAATTGGGTTCAGATTTGTTGGGGTATCTTCATATTCTCCTTGATTGGCAATTACCCAGGGCATGTTCTTCTTGTGGCAGATCACAGTCCCGTGGCAGATCACAGAAGCCTAAGAGAGAAGTCAGGTCACGCAAGCCCATTCCGAGCTTCTGCTGTCATCATCACATCTGCTCATATTTTGTTGGCCAAAGCAAGACACCTGGCCATGCCCCAGAGTCAGTGGGTAGGGAAGTATATTTTCCCTCCAGAGGAAGAGAAAGGGGCTTAATATTTTCTAAAAATTAATAAACTTAATTCCAACTCCCAATATGTAGATATTTTTCTGGATGCGGCCTGCGGACATCTCCGTGCTGACGCTGCTTCATAGGCTGCCGACCTACTGTTTCGTTCTGCCAGGTCACAAAGTAAAGGGTGAAAACTAAAGAGACTGAGCTGGCTTCTTTGGAGAAAAGACATTCCCCGAGTGGCGGGGCACCTGTGTGTGTGGATGACTCGCGATCCCTTTAAATTGGATGGGAAGCTGTGGGCGATCTAGCCACTATCTGCTTTTTCAGCTCTCTGTTTCCCGTCTTGAAACTTCTACTCGAGCTCAGACCACCACAAACAAAAACGAAACCCCATTAGAAAATAAGAAAGAAAGGTCTTGTGTGAACACTGACGCATTTGTTAGGAAGACAAATTCAGTTTCTTTCGCCATTTAAAAATATATGAAGTCAAAATACAACCTGAAATAACTTTTATTATATGACTAAGCTTTCAAATTAATTGTCCAAATTAAATGCTAAAGTATCAATATTTTGATGATTTTTTTTCATCTGCAAATGCATCTGATTTTGAGCATCTTTTTTCTGAAGAGGAGAAAAGTAAGGGGTTCAGAGGCCTCCCACAAACCTTTAACCATGGCTCCCGCTAATGTGTATAACTGCTGATGAAAACAGAACATCTTTGGAATATGCTCTTTTTGGATAATTTAGTAAAAGATATATTGGTCTTACCTCTTCAGCTGAGCCAGAAGCCACCCGACTCGGGTGAGAGCAGCCCAGGAATCTGGACACTGGAGCTGTGGAGGGGCCATGCCCAGGCCTTCCTGGGAGCCGACTAAGGGTGCTTCAGGCCCCTTAGTCTGTGTTTGGTTCCTTTAACTTTTCACGGGATCCAATCTTCTGCCCACCAGAGGGATGAACTTAATTCAACCCTTTAGAAACCACAACCTTCAAAATTACTACAACTCCCCATCTTATTTTCCAAGAAGTCTATATTATGGAAGTTTTCAAATATATAAAAAAGTAAAGAAGATTTTTGTAATGTAATCATCACCCAACTTAAACAATGATCTACCAACCCCTGGTCAGTCTGACACCATTTCTATGCCTGTCCACTTTCCTCCATTCCACTGGGTGATTTTGAAGCAAATCTGAAACATCTTATCATTTCAACTATAAATATTTTAGTATGCAATTCTAGATATAATGATATTGGATTGTCAGGATTCATATTATATATTAGATACATATGATGTATGCATTGATGTTAAAGAGGACATTGAATTGTTTTTGTTTATTTTGGTAAGATACAGATTAACCACACAACCCGTCTTCTGTGGAGCCTCAGAACCTGTAAACCACAGAGACGTTCATCTCTAAAGTTTATCACAGATCATATCACTTCAGACACTCACATTAAGTGGAACAGTTTGATTCTATTTAGTTTAAATGAATTCAAAACAAGAGGTTCCCACATTCTGCTCAGCTGCCAAGTTGTTAAATTCTCCATTACTGCTCTTGAATAATTTTCTAAGGAACTATCTATTTTACAAAATTTATGTTTTCCCCATATCTTAGCTAAAAAGTCCTTGGAGCCTTCTGTTTTCCTGCAAGCCAACATTCTTTTCTACTGGTCCATGAAGATGCATTTTCGCAGTGGTTTCACCAGCCAGACATCTAAACTGTGATTCTGCTGTGGCTTCTATCATTGCCTCTCTAACAAGTTTAAACATTCAACAATGCTTAAATTCCAAGGCACTTAGTACTGTTATCATCGGCATTCCCTAAGTAGCTTATGGAAAATGGTGGTGGTGATGGTGGTGAGTACACGAGTGTGAGCAGAGAGTTGGAGGAGTTCAGGGTGATAAATAGCATTTCCGTTTTAGCCGTAAGCATTGGGGGCTTGCCCAATAATTAAAAAGAAAATCATGGTCCTGGCTGGTTGGCTCAGTGGTAGAGTGTCAATCCAGCGTGTGGAAGTCCTATGTTCAATTCCTGGCCAGGGCACACAGGAGAAGCGCCCATCTGCTTCTCCACTCTTCCCCATCTCCTTTCTTTCTATCTCTCTCTTCTCCTCCTGCAGCCAAGGCTCCATTGGAGCAAAGTTGGCCCAGGCACTGAGGATGGCTCCATGGCCTCCCCCTCAGGCGCTAGAATGGCTCCAGTTGCAGCTGAACAAAGGCCCAGATGGGCAGAGCATCGCCCCTTGATGCAGAAGTCTGTCTCTCTGCCTCCCAGTTTTTCACTTTAGAAAAAAAAATCACTACAAATTTTCACTGTCATATGATACTTTCTTGTTTTTTAAAAACTATTTGACTTTTATTGCAGTGGCTGCTCAGAAATTATGAAGTTGACAGGTACCTTTGTAATGAAGAAATACATCTTCTTAGAACTTTTTAAATCTCTGCCTTGCTTGTCCACTTGAACGCCGTGCCTTTTGCTAGATTTGTTTAATTCCTTGTCTGAGCCTGTTCTGGTGCTGTAACAGAATATCAGAGACTAGGTGGCTTATAAACAGCAACAGTGTGTTTGTCACAGTTCTGGGAAGTCCAAGGTCAAAGTGCTGGCACATTCCGTGTCTAGTGAGAGCCTGCTTCGGGTTTCCTGGGCCACTGGCTCTCAAATAGTTCAGGAAAAGAAAAGTTCTGCCTTCTGTACCTGAAACTTTTCTGTAAAATTGCAAATATTTCAAAAAATGTTAAAGTGGTTTGTGGACAGTTCTTTGGTGAACTCGGGCCTGAATGGGCTCTGATGTCCTTCCCAGCCATGAAGTCTTACAATTTCCCCACGTCCCTGCTTGTCCATTTCCCCACTCTGTTGGGGGTGGGCAGAGAGAGGAGAAAGAGGTGGGATGAAGGGAGAAGAATCATAATCACCACATCCTGGGAGGCTTTTAACTACACGTGCAGTTTCTCTCCAGGATTCTGGCCCCCCATGACACCCCGCTGGTGTAAGCTCCTGGCAGTTCTGGGTGTGTGTCCTGCCCCCTGTCTATCCTGGAGCAGAATCAAGGTTTAGAATCACTCTCCCGGGACCATCTCAAAGGGCCGTCTGGAGACCACTGCACAGAACTGAAGCTTTGTAATCCTACAAGAGAGAGCAGGAGAGTGCAGACGTGAAGGGCTGCCCAAGGAGGCAAGGTGAGCGTTCCGGGCAGGACCAGCCGCCTGCCTCCTGCCTGGAGCCCAGAGCAGGTCCCCGCCTTGGGCCAGAGAGGGGCAGAGGGGAACATGTGTTGGTAGCACAGGGTGCAGTGAAGGTGAGCAGCACAGTGCAGCAGGTGTGGCTGCATGTGGGGCTCTCAGCTGACGCTATCCAGGTCTAGTTTGATTGGCACGTTTGGTCTCATTCCAGTGCTTTCCCAGAGAGCTGGCTTCCCATGTTTTCCCAGGAGACGATGGGGGTTCATAGTGGCAGTCTCAGCTGCTCCTCAAAGCCAGGCGGTGCCCAGTTCAGAAGAGGCTCCCAGACAGTAAGTTGGTGGGTGAACTCCACCAGGACACTTGTCCTTGGTCGCTGTCCACTGCACATTCCTTGGGCCACTTTGCAGCATTCTGCGACCAGATAAATAAATAACTTCACTCCAAACAAGCTTCAGTTTTCATGTGTCTATGGAGGAAACTGTCCCAACGTTTCCAGCCCTCAGTTTCTTCATCTATAAAATGGATTGTTTCAAATTGTTGGGGATTTGCTTTTTGTTAGATTGCTTCTCTTTCCTCCCTCCCTCCTTTCTTTCTCTTTCTCTCTCTCCTTCCTTCCTCCTTCCCTCCTTCCCTCCTTCCCTCCTTCCCTCCCTCCCTCCCTTCTTTCCTTCCTTCCTTCCTTCCTCTTTTCTTTCCTTCCTTCTTTCTTTTTTTTTGCCTCAACATGGGAAAAACTATGACAGAAGATGAGGAGGCAGTCAGGACATCAGATATATAGAAAAGAGACCACGGCATCAACAAATAACAAAGACCACCAGAGCTCAAGCAACAAAGCTGTGTCTTTTAATTTACCAGACAAAAACACAAAATTCCAATGAAGTAATTTTCTGAGCAGTTGTCTGAGGGGGAAAGGCTTTTAATAGACAGAGAGGGAGAGGAGTTGCTCATGTAATTATGCTAATTAAACATTGAAAGCCAGGGACTTAGATAAAGTTTTTGAAGTCTTTATTTTTTACTGAACAGCAAAATTGAGAGTATTCCCATAACTCTCTGTTGGCACATGCATAACCTCTCCCCTTATCATCATCTGCATTTGTTACAGCTGATGCACTTACACTGATACAGTATACTCAAAGTCCATAGTTGACATTAGGGTTCACTGTTGGGTTGTGCATTCTGTGGTTTTAGACAAAGGTACAATGACATATATCCACCACGGTAGTTTCATACAGAGCATTTTCACTCCCCTAGAAATTCTCGGTGCTCCAACCCCTGGCAACTACTGATTTCTTTACTGTCCCTGAGACATTTTGAATCCCAAAAGAGAGAGCTGAGGCCCATACAAGGGTTGACACATGGATAGAGAACTGGTGATATTTTAATTGTATATTATTTTACACAAAAGGAATATGCAAAATAATATCCATTGTTTTATGTAAAAAAAACCTAGAAAATATTTTCTCAGTAAGCACACTTTTTTTTTTAAATTTGATTTTCCTATAAAGCCATGTTCATTTCTTGATTTTGGAGGACAAATTTACCATATTTTCCTTCTTTGGGGCATCAAATATCCAAAAACTGAACAATTATTGAGTGCTTACCATGTGTCGGACATTATGCTAAGCATTGTGCTTGCAACGATACTCAGAAACTCTCCTAAGATTTGACTTGTTGCCATTCCATTCTATAGCTATGTGTTGCAAAATCTATTGTTATTAATATTCTTGATGTAATAAGTTTATATTTATACAACTTAATATGCAAGAACATCATGTTTTAGTTAGATGATTGACCAAGATCCAAAAGTTCAATAACATTTATATTGGAACACAGGCCATATATTTTGGTTACAAGTATACAATATGTTTAATTTCATTCCCCCAGTATTTCTGGAAGTTTATCATTTCTGTACAGATGCACGTGATGTATGTTCAGTAGTATCCACTGCAGCATTGTTTGTAATTGCAAAAGACCAGGGAAAAATATAAATGTTTATAAGCAGTGAACTGGTTAAATAAACTGTTGTACAACCACAACATGGAATACTATGCATCAGAAAAGAAGAATGAAGAAACCATATACTAATATGACAATATCTTCAAGATATAAAACATGAATCAAGAAAGGTATAGTAACAGATTAATGTTTGTATATTGTTGACCCTGGGAAGGAATATACCTGCCAAAAAAGAAGCCTGTGATTAAAAGGGCCCAAATTTACTATCTGAGTCTACCTGCCATTGTTTACAATGTTACACTGTTACAGAAGCCTCTCATACCCAGCTCTTCAGGGGAAAGCTGCAGATTGAGTGGCCAAGCCTACTGCACTGAGTTCCTGCTGTCTCATCCAACCCTTATAAGGGAGTTCCTAGAATCATATTTGAGCAATTGGCTAAGATCTGCCCTGTCCAATCAGACCTTCTCAGCAATATCTTCATTTGCATCTTTACCGACCAATCAAAGCAGCTCCATAACAACCAATCAGAATTTGAGATTTTAACCAATCAGGACAGTGATATTTGGACCAATCAGACTGTGAAAAATGGACCAATCAGGGACTAGAGCAGGCACATAATGGAGCCTCTTCTTCATCTCTGGGTGCATTTTAGGTTCATCCCAGAGGCTGTTTCCTTGGTTTGCAAATTTTACCTGAATGAAGTTTCTTGATGTACTACAGCCGGGATTAGGGACTTCTGATGGCATTGGGTTGGTGATAGCAACATTTTATTAATGTTAAAAAAGGAGAAAAAGGAATATACATCCGGAGCTGGTTATTGTCTGTTTGCTTTTTGGATCCTTTCCTCGCCAGTGTGCTCTAAGTACATTTGATACATAACGTGTGACAGTTAATTTTGTGTGTCAACCTGGCTATACCAAACACTAGTCCAGATGTTGCTATAAGATATTTTTTAGATGTGATTAGCATTTTAATCAGTAGACTTTGAGTAATGAAGAGGACTTCTCATAGTGGAAGTGAGGAAACCTTATCCAATCAGTTGAAATCTTTAAAATGACAGGTCTCCCAGGAAGAAAGAATTTTGCCTCTAGACTGCAGCACAGAGATTCTGCCTGAGTTTCTAGTCTTCAGACTCCAGACTGCAACATATTAACTCTTACCTGAGTCTCCAGCCTGCTGGCTTCCCTACAGATTCCAGATTTGCCATCCCACAGTCATGTGAGTCAATTCCTTGAAATAAACCTCCCTCACTCTCTCCATGTCTATGAGAGGGAGCGGCTGTTTCTTCCCATGAAAAGATCTATAGAATGATTTGACTCATCACAGGTTGAGTTATATGGAACCTATTTATTGGCGTGTGCTCCTGAGATCAATGTTGGAAGAGAACTGAGTAAAGAGCAAGGAAACTCATTCTTATAGGTCAGCCCTGGAGGGGCGAGGGCAGATCTGGAGAGCATGCAGAAGTTAGCACAGAGGGCATGTTTATACTCGTTTTACAGGAGTTGGAGAATAATGTCTCCAGCTCTTTTAACTGCCATCACAATAAATTTAGCATTTCATAAAGAGATACATTATTGTCAGACATTTTGCTTCAATTTGGTGATGTTTATACTCTCAAGTAGCTTGCCAGTAGTAACCTCCCCATCTATCTATGGGTCATGCAGAAAAGATCTGAGTGTTCTTGCAGTGGCCAGGGTTGGGGATTCACTTTATTCAATCCAGGGTTTCCCAGATTTATGTGTCCATAAACTGCATTTCAAATCACATGATACTATCTTAAGGAATACACTTTAATACTCTTATTTAACTGTAGTCGGGTTTTCTTCAGGAATGCAACCTCCAATTATGGCATTGTTCTTAGAAGAAAATATGAGTCCCTTTATGAGGAAGATTCCAAGAACTGATTGTGGCAAAAACAGGGTCTGCCTGTACATGTCAGGTTGAACACTATAAAATGGAAACAAAACACACCTAGCTAGAAAGAGGAGAACCAGAGGAAGAAATAAGGGAGGGGGAGCAGGCTGTTTTGAAACATACACTAAGCATCAGGGCGGATTATAAGAGCCCAAATAGAGAACAGCTTTGTTTTTAAACAAAAAAGAGAGTAGGGGAAGGCTTTATCCCCAGGAGGCTGGATAAAGGAAAGGAGGCACATTAAAGAAAAGGTGGGGTAGATTCCAGGAAAGGCTGGCAATGAGACCGGGGTTCAGGTGGATTAAAGTGTTTGCTTTCCAACTAAACTGGCTATGCACAGAGCAGCCAGAAACCAGGAGTCTGAGATCCACCAGGGACTATACTTCGGGGGTAGTGGGGAATGGTGGGGGGCATTCAGCCAGCCTGGGGGAAGGGGATGGTAACTAAAGCTGCCGTAGGTGTTAGACTGTCAGGCCGGATCACAGGACTCTCAGTGTACTTGTAGGTTCTCCATCTGGGTCTGTTTGTTTGGTGAGTTGTCCCCATGCTGGGCTAACTTCACCGTCTGAAACAGGGACTGTCCTGAGTTGTTATCCCTGTTGCAGTGCCTGTGGTCAAGGGAAGGGGCAGGTTGGGAAGACAGGTGGTCTCTTGATTCTAAAATGATCCTCAAAAGAGGAGAAGAAGTGTGCAGTTCTTCCCCCTGGTCCCACAGAAGGGGGTGAGCAAGCTGAGTTGGGGATAAATGCCAGCATCCTGCAATCCAGCAGGTGCGGGAAATTTCACCACATATGCTAAGGATGGATGGTGGGAATCACCTTCACATATACTAAGCATTCTCCCTTCTGAAACTAAGGTTTTTAAGAAAAATATTAAGTAAATATGAAAGAACATTTAAAATATATATAGGGTAACAAAATTATAGTGATAAAAACAGACAGTGGTTGCCAGGGGTTGGGGATAGGGGGACATGTGACTATCCAGTTTCTTTGTGGAAATAGAACAGCTTTCTAGCTCGATTGTGGTGGTGATTATGCAAATCTATCCACATGAGATAGAACTTGATAGAGCTACATACACAGAGTACATATTGATATAAAAACTAGTGAAATCTGAGTAAGGTCTGCAGTTTTAGATCATAGTGTGGCACCAAGGTCAATTCTTAAGGTTAATTTGAATTATACTTATGTAAGATTATGTCACTGGGGGCTGCTGGATAAAGAGTACATAGTAATTCACGGCTCTTTTTGAAATTTCTATGTGAGTATAACATTATTTCAAAATAAAAAGATTTAAAAAAACTGAAAGAGTTTTAATAATACGAAGAGCTCCAATACTAACCACCCACTTTAGGATGGTCAGGTATTTCTTTCTTTCTTTTTTTGACAGAGACAGAGAGAGAGTCAGAGAGAGGGACAGATAGGGACCGACAGGAAGGGAGAGAGATGAGAAGTATCAATTCCTCATTGTGGCTCCTTATTTGTTCACTGATTGCTTTCTCTTTTGAGTCTTGACTGGGGGCTACTGCAGGCCAAGTAACCCGTTGCTCAAGCCAATGACCTTGGGCTCAAGCTGGTGAGCTTTGCTCAAACCAGATGAACCCACACTCATGCTGGCGACCTCGGGGTCTCGAACCTGGGTCCTCCACATCCCAGTCCTATGCTCTGTCCCCTGTGCCGTCTCCTGGTCAGGCATGACTGTATTTCTGAGACTTCAAAGCACTCCTTCCCGACTCCTTCCCTCTCCCCCTACCCATCAGAAATAACTACTACTTGCATTTGTGTTTCCATCATCCCTTTTTTTCTTTATAGTTTTACCTTATAAATTTATATACCCAATGAATATATAGTTCAGTTTTGCATGTTCTTGAATATGATATAAAAGAAATCATTCTGCATATATTCTTCCACTACTTGCTCTTGTATTCAATATTTCCTTTCCAAATTCCATGTATTGCGTGCATCTTTTTTATTTGTTCATTGAGGTATTCATTGTGAAAACACTACTATTTATTTATCTATTCTATTGTTTATTAACATTTGGTCTTGTTTCGATGACAATTTTCCAGTTACAAACAGTGCTGCTATAAACATTCTTCTACATGTCTCCTAGCACACAGTGCAAGAGTCTCTAAGGACTATATCTTGGAGTGGGGATTACTGGGTTAGAAAGTTTAGTTACTTTTCTAATTTACTAGCTGATGCCAAATTATTTCCCAAGGTAATGTAACTATTGCTGTAAATTCTCAGTGACATTTGGTATTGTTAGGTTTCTTATTTCTTGTGTATTGTATATAAGTATAAAATGGTATCTGATTATTCTAGTGTTAATTCATATGGTTTTTTATTAAGTTCTAATAAGATTAAGCATTTTTCCATTTATGTTTGTCCATTTCTTTCTCTTCTTTTGTGAAATACATGTTTAACACTTTTGCTCATTTATCAGTCAGTTGTATTGTCTTTCTTACTGATTTATAGGAGTTCTTTATATATTCTGGAGATTAATTCTTTGTGTTGCAAATACCTTCTCCCAGTGTCCAACTTACCTTTTTTTTTTCATTACAGTAGATTTTCAGGAACACAAACAATATAGTTGATCTTATTTTAAGACTAATTTTATTTATAGCATGTATTTTTTCAAAGAAATCTTAATAAACCAGAAAAGTCATAAAATCATTCCACTTACTAATCTTTAGTACATTTGTAATTATATTTTTACATTTGAGTTTTTAATACAGTAGATATGGCTGTTATGTGTGATGTGAAGGATTCAATTTTATTTTTAAAATATATGGATAATTTATTTTCTCCATAACCATATATTGAAAAAAAAAATGATGTTTTCCTCAGGCATCTGCAAAGTCGGCTCTAGAAAAAACCAAGTATATTTCTATGCATGTGTAGGTTTGTTTCTGGGCTCTGTATTCTGTTGCACTGGGTTGTCTCTATGCTTTCTCACCAATACCACACTATCTTAATTGCTTTAGCCCTAGAATAATTGAGTATCTTGGTTGATAGATTCTCCCATATGGTTCTTCTTTTTTGAGTATCTTGTCAATCCTTGGTCCTTTGCTTTTGCATATACATTTTGGAATCAGCTTACCAAGTTTCTCCAAATCTCAGGAGAATTATGATTGGATTCATAAAGTCACGTATCTCCACATGTATGTGCATACACACTTGATCACATTTTGCAGACCAGCAAATCATTTGTCCAGCTTTACACTTCATGAGATCCTTGGTACATTCCAGAGGTGGGGAGTTGGTTTCATATGGAGGTATATGAAGCCATTGTCTCCCCCACCACCAGCTCTAATATACCAGTATCTGATAATAACATGGAAGGAGAGCCTGTGCTCAAATTGTCATGACCAAAGGTTTCACTTAAAGAGTTGACCCCTAAGTTAGAAGATGTCAGGCATTGCGATTGCTGTTACCTAAGTCCATCACTATAAACCAATGAAGACTATATTTCTGGGCATGCTCAGTACAAAACATTGCAACTAGACTGGGAAGCAAATGCTGTATAACATAGCAGTAAAAAAAAAAAAGCCTTTATATCTGCTCATGTCTTCCCATCTGTAAAGAGTTAACAAGAATTTTTGAGCAAGGACTATTGACTCAATTCAGAGGAGTGTGAGATTATGCAACATGGCTGTAGGATGAGACTAAAAAGTAGAAAGAATGTAGACTACTTTGCTCTGAAAGTAATATTTTTAATGTGTGTGTGTGTGTATATATATATATTTTTCCAGTTCAGTTAGGACTTAGGAAAAGCCACGTGAAGCTTGGAAGGACTAGACCTGTGAAACTAGTCAAACCGTTCCACCATCAAGGCCGGAGCACAGCCCCATTCATCTCAGGAAAGCTCAAGGAAGCCTTGCCCTTCAGCTTCACCTTTAAAAGTCTTGTATGTTGATGTGTATCTCACGTTTCCTAAAGATAAAGTGCTGTTTCATCGGCATTACTCAGCATGTCAAAGGCTTTCTGGTAAATTCTTCAGGCACTCACCTTTCGGGAAAGGACATCAGTTTGCCACTTCCTAAGAAATAGGCCATCCCTAATGTTGTTTTGTAATTTGATTCTTGTGAATTGACTGAAGATAATAATGGCTCAAAGTCAATGGCAATACCCAGAGGCTTCCCCTTAAGAGATGCTCCCAAAAGTTAAGGCTGTTTTCACTTGACTATAGTGCCAATCCAGTTGACTAACAATATCTGACTCTCTCTCTTTCTTTTTCTTTTTGTTTAGATTTTATTTATTCATTTAAGAGAGGAGAGACACAGAGAGAGAGACAGAGACAGAGACAGAGACAGAGACAGAGAGAGAAGGGGAAGAGGAGCAGGAAGAGTCAACTCCCCTAAGTGTCTTGACCGGGTTAGCCCAGGGTTTCGAATTGGCGACCTCAGGGTTCTAGGTTGATGCTTTATCCACTGCATCACCACAGGTCAGGCAATATCTGACTCTTAATCATGTTAATATGATTCAGAAAAGGCATCACTTTCTAAATTATCAAGATGTTTAAATCAAAATTACATAAGTTTATAGTTTGGGGCATAGAATGGCCAGTCAGGATCCTTGAACTCAGGAAACTTACAATCAAAAAAGTAAAACATAAAGGGAAGCCCTGTTGCCACGGGACTGGCCGGGAAAGTTCACCGAACCAATCCAAGATGGCGCTGGGCTCTGGAGAATGATCTTAACGGCAGGTGAAATGAAAAACCTTGACTGTCAGTCAGCTGCCGGCATTAGCTTAGCATCCATTTAGGTCAGTGGTCTGTAAACTTTTGGGCATGCTTCCTCCTAAAAGAAGTTTTAAATACTGTATACCTCCTCCTGTTTCTGCTGCCAGGGTGGGGCTAGCCAGATAAACTGCCACTGTGCCTTGTTCCGCAGGCACACCTCCCTGTGCGAATTGATGAAGTCGGCCCAGGTGGGAAGGCTGCCGCGGCAGTTTATTACAGTACAAGGAGCTTGAGTTTGCTCCTTTAAATGCTGGGGTATGAAACTCTAGCTAATATGAAGTGCCAGGCCTTATCCTAAGCACTTTGTATGGTTTATCTCATTCAATATGCACCAAGACCCTATGAAATAGGTACTAGAATTATCCTCATTGAATACAGAACATAGTAGGGCTTAGATAACAGAGAAGTGAACGTGGAATCCAGGTGTTTGGCTCCAGAGTCCAAGGGCACAACGTCCACACTCCTGACCCTTTAAAAGGCAAAGACTGTCTCTTTCCAATGTGGTCATCAAAGCAGCTTTTGCTTAGATGCCTCCCTGAGTCTCTGTTTCCCTCAGAGTGCTACCTGTGCCAGCTGGGAAGGGCTGCTTAAGCTTTGGGGTGCCCATGTGGTGAGAGTACTCCTGGGTCTCTTGCTCAGCTGCCGTTTCAGCACACGTGGCACGTGTTTCCTCACAGGGCTGGATCTGTGGGAGCAGGTGGAGCCCAAAGGGCCACTACGGCATCGGAGAGTCATCAGCGTTTCCCTGGAAGGCACTCTACCTGAGCTTGCCCATGGAACGGGTCCGTGGTGAAACTCCGTTCCAGCCGGACTGCTTGGCATCCTCTGGAGGTCAGTCTGACCTGGGAGAGAGAAGAAAAAAGGGGAAAGGAGAGAACACAGGAGAAATGGTAGTTCTTTGTCAGTTTCAGAATCTACAAAATATGTAACTATAGGCAAAATCAGGTTACTCTTGAAGCAAAAACTGCATAGTCACAGCTGTTCCCAGGGAGAAAATGCAAGTTTGGAGAGCTAGACGCTTCTTCTTGGACGTTTTGATTCTAGCTGCCTTTGGGCCACATTTTCTCATTAGATGCTAATAAATGTTTTCCATCATGTGCAAGAAAGGTTTTCTACCAATTCCATTTCCCAGAACTCTGTGAATGAAATGGAAACCCCCTTTTCTGGTTGTGGAAGAAACAAAAACAAAGAAACCAAAACCTCTGGGCTCCGTATCTGAGTACCAGCTGGTTGTGCTAGGTGGCGCCGTAGGCTAACGCGTGACCTGGCACTCAGCTCCTGGTCCCAGGTCCGTCCTGGCTCCCGGGTCCGGGTCCGGGTCCGGGTCGGCCTGCTGCGGCAGAGGCTGGAGTAGTCACAGGGAGAAACTCTCGCCCTACGCCTCCTAGCGTGAGCCAGTCACCTTACCATTGTCAGCTAAGCCTCTAGCCTCTGTCTTTGTGGGAACTGTTTCTTTTTTCCCTGTCACCTTCTTGGTTGATCACAATTGGCAATGAGAAAGGTTTTAGGCCCTGGGTTTTGTCCATTCATGAGGCACATTCTGGGGATCTTAGACTTAAGACTCCCAGAAGTTGTTCAGGGATTTGGGGAGGAAGGACCGCTTTTGCAGAAGAATGAGAGGGACAATGATCGAGAGGTTCACACGGGCTCCGTTCCGTGCTCCAGAGCTCGGTCAGCCAGTGGGGAGATCCTGACCTTGGCCCTCTGCTGAGGGCTGGTTTCCCTCACCTCCAGGGGACCGGCCAGCCCTTCTCCATCCTCCCCAGCTCTCAGGGCCAGCGTCCTTGGGGGAACAAAAGGCCCTGTGGTTGGGACAGTGTAGGCTCGGAAGCCCTATGTGGTCCAGACACCAAGGGAACTTTGACTTAAGGCAATGCCACTTAACACCCTGCAGAGTCTCTAGGCTTCCAAATTACCGAGGCCTTTGCCTAAGGGCACAAAAGACTCCCCTTAAACCACAAATGTGATAGAGAGGTTTGAATTGGCAAAGTTGGAGGAAGAATCCATGGTACAGTGGCCCTGCTCAGAGAGAGCCCCGTGGGGAGCCAGTCATGAGTGGGATGGGGCAGGTGGTCTGCAAGAGTACAGAGGAAAGATCTAGAACGGAGACAAAGTTTATGTACTTAGCATCTTTGTGTGGCCACAGCTTCCTCAGTCACAGAACAATCTGTGTGCCCCAAGCTTTCCGGGCGAACCTGGGCTTCAGCTAGGTCCCAGCATCTCCACACGCACGTGCACAGTAGTCTGCTTACGTGTCCTGGTTGGGTTCCAACTCATTTCTGCCTTCTGACCTTACCCTCCTTCATGCCTAGGGGCTCCCGACAGTGGTCAGGGCTTCTTGTTGAGGACACAAGGTTGAAGAAAGGGCTCGGCCAGGGAAAGATCATCAGCTTATATTCCAGGAAGGAAGCCTCATGAGCAAGTGCACAGTGTCTGAGACACAAATAGGCTGCTGGTAACGACAGACAACATATTTCAGAAAATAGAAGGGAGAAAATACTTTATGAAAGTAATATGTAAAAAGTGAAAAACAGAAATGAAAAGAAAACTTAAAAAATATGTGTGTATATATATACATCTATATATATATATAATATATATATATATCTATTTTCACAACAAGGTAAGAAGAAACATAAAAACCCAAACTAGAAGAAAAGCTGAGAATAAAAATGTACATCTATGGCTTTTCATGACTGCACTGTGAATTCACTTGTTCTGAAACTCCCCTAAAGACACTTATTAGAGCAATTATAGGAACTCTTAAAATACCATGACCATCTGATACATGCCTATTTCACTCTTGGAGAATCTACCACCCCTCCTACACTTCTCTCTGTCTGAGCAGGACGCTGCCTTTGGCAGTAAACATCAGCAAACTCAAGTGCCACAAGTTACATCTTCAATTTTTAATTAAATCATTTAGGCCTGAACTCACTTAGACCCTGGGCCACATATATATATATATATATTTGCACAGTCTATTTAACAAGCTCATGATAGTATGCATAGATTATAAAATTCCTTAGATAATAATATAGATTGTAAAATCCCTCTCTTATTAAGCAAGAAGTGGTAGAATATAATTTCTAAGGGTGGTGTGAACTTTATTCTTAAAACTCACATTATTAAGAATATTCCTAAATATTCCTAAATAAAGGCATTTATGAGATCATGTAAAGCTATTTCATCCCATATGTTTTCGCTCAGGGTTTTAGTGATATGGCAAAGCCTCACTAAAAGCTAGTGGTGCTGGTTTTTTTCTTTCCCAGAATGGTTACAGATGGTCATAAATCCATACAGTAAGCATCTAGCAAAACGCTCATCCGCCTCCATCAAACGTAGTAAATACGTACAGTTTTAAACTGCAAAGTGTGAGTCATACGGATATCACTTCACTAGAATTCTAATAAAAAAAAAACATTGTGGCTAATTAATGTTCCCAAGAAAGGGTCACAGCTTACAGGAAATAAATCGGAAGGTGACAGGAAGGAAGGGTGGGGAGCACAGCACGCTCTGGCTGGGGATTGTGGGTGCGATCCTTTCGCCCGCCACCAGAAAGCGGCGGCAGCCTCCAGGGCCAGTGACTCAGTAAACTGCGCTCGCCCGTGGAGCGCACTGGAAACGTGGGGCTGGACAGAGGGAGGGGAGGCTGGACCCGCGGGAAGAATAAAGAACCGAGCTAGAGGGGCCAGCCGGCGTTCTGGGGAAATGCATGAGGGCACAGCAGTGAGACCCCGGCGGCTGTTGCTCTGGTCTGGACCCTGCTGTCTGATTGCACATGTTGGTTTAGTTTCCTAGGACCCCTGGGCGTTCAATACGATTGAATGACTGCATCTGGCAGGGCAGCCCTGGTGACTCAGTTGAATTTGTGGCCTGTGGCAGGCCATCATGCAATCCTTGGAGGGAACAATGAGTCAGCTTGATCTTCTCCAAAAGGCAAATAAAATTTACTTTATGAGAAGAGAACAGGATGCTCCCCATGGTCATGTGCCCAAGTGGAGTGAAGACGTTTGCCCTCCGTGCCCCCCTTGACCTGGGCTGGGGTGGAGGGGTGGGAAGAGCCAGAGACCAGGCCTGCACCCACTTCTCTAGCTGTTTTCTCATCTTCCAGGTCATTCTTTACATGGGGTGGCAGTCCCCACGTTTCCAAACAAGCCGTCAGGATGCATCACAGGGTTATTTTATCTGATGAATGGTTTGATGGACAAGAAACCTTTACAGAAGTCTAAAAATCAAAGCAAATTTCATTACATGCTTAATGTACTTATTTGTCAGAAAGAAATCAGGATTCTTCCGGGAAATCTGGCAAAGGTGGGGTGGGTGTCATACTTCTAGCAATTCCTGAAAATCCTCATGTATTATTCATTTTCCTGCAGGGAGGGGAGGGAGAGCCTCCAGTGGTTTGCAGCGCCAGAAGGTATAGCTGTATTTGTCTCGAGGAGATATGTGTCTATGAGTTTTGGGTTTTTTGCTTAATCTTTTCACTTAGTCCCCAAAGTCCCTTGCCCCTCTCCCCTCTGACAGCTGTCAGTCTGTTCTCTATGTGTTTGATTTCATTTTATTTGTTAGGATATTTTGTTCATTAGATTCTACATATAAGTGAAATCATATGGTATTTGCCTTTCTTTCACTGGCTTATTTTACTTAGCATAATAATCTCCAGGTCCATCTATGCTGTCAGAAAAGATAAGATTTTCTTCTTTTTTTATGATTGAGTAACATTCCATTGTGTAAGTGTACCACAGCTTTTTTATTCACTCATCTACTAATGGGCACTTGCGCTGCTTCCAAATCTTGGCTGTTGTAAATAATGCTGCAGTGAACACAGGGGTGCATATCTTATCTTAAATCAGTGTTTCGGATCTCTTTAGATATCATCCCAGAAGTAGAGTTTATGGGTCAAAAGGCCGTTCCATGTTTAATTTTTTGAGGAAACTCCATACTGCTTTCCACAGTGGCTGCACCAGTCTGCATTCTGTCCAACAATGCACAAGAGTTCCTTTCCTCCAGGTCCTTGCCAACACTTGTTGTATGTTGATTTATTGATGATAGTTATTCTGACAGGTGTGAGGTGATACCTCATTGTGGTTTTAGTTTCCATTTCTTTGATTAGTGAGACTGAGCATCTTTTCATATATGATTGCACTTTTGACAGGCATTGGGGTAGGGAGAGATGACTATTATATAAGCAGATAAAATGTCAGCTTGGGGCAAATCCCTCAAGAAATGGAGGACAAGCAGTTGACTTTTTCTAAGTGTTGGGCAGATAAAATGTATTATGCTCACTTTGTTAAAGATGGAGGCCGTCGCCCAGGTGATATTAATGTGTGTTGGGGATCGTAGCCTGGAGCTTGGTTTTGGGATTAAGCCTTTCCCACCCTTTTTGATGTGGGGCAGTACAATCCAATCATGCCTCAGAGAAGTGACTTTGTAGTAGAGACTTCCCTATTTTGTATATTGGATTAAGGGATTTTGGTTATCTACACTATAAAATGGGGGAAGAACGAGAGTTTGTGCTCTTGGTTCCTGAGATTATCATTAGAAGGGAGAGCAGAGAAAGGCCATGTGGAGGAGGCCAGGAGAAGCAGCCAAAATGGCGGAGTGCTGAGTGAGATGCCAGTTTGTGTAGAGTTTGTATCTGGGATAAGGAAGGAGATGGGGAACAGAGGTGAATAAGTCTGGTGAGCTAGAAACCTTTGATTCTAGGAAACTCGGATAAGTCAGTAGCTTTGTGAGCACTGAATGTGACTGGGTTTTGGAGCCCAGTGTGTATTTTTACTTGCCCGCCGGGTGCAAGCTAGAATTAAAGACTATGGCCCATCAGTTTTTGGCTCCGCTGTTTCTTTACCGACTGTCCGAATCCAATGCGAACCTGCATGTGAATGGCCACGATGGCGGCTCCTGGCCTTACACTAAGTCTTTTATTATCATTTATAGAATATACAAGGTGGGGAAAAGTAGGTTTACAGTTGTTCATATGGAAAATAATACAATAATAAATAAATAATAATATAAGAATATATTGTGTTCTGTGCACTCACAACTGTACACCTACTTTGACCACACCGTGTATAAACTTTTTGGACAAGGAAGATATAGTAACCTTACTGACATCTGTGTTCCTAATGGTAGGATCTTGGTCCTGACCTTTTTGAAGGCAATGAGAAGTCAGAGCATCCTTTGCCCATGTAGGTGCATGTGAGAGAGTAGAGATCATCTCGGCAGTCAGGTTGCCAGTAATGTAAGAGAAAAGACAAAAATGGCTGTAATATACACTGAACTTGATCTATATAGAACAAAAAGGAGTTCCAAGAGGACATATAAGGGCGGGGACATTGGAGAAGGAATGGCATTAGGTCAGCCTGGAGCTGGGAGGATGCGCTGGGCGGCTGCGCAGCCCTTTGCTGCTGCTACCTTGGCAAGAACACTCACCTGGGAACAGAAAGTAGGGAAGGATGGCCCTTCCTGGCTTGCTTATTGCTTGTACACACACTCTCCATGGCCCACACATCCCCTCAACAGCTGCTGTCATATCTCTCTTGGTGGAGAAAGACATTCCTTTTGTATTTTTGATGTTAAAATGTCTGGAACAGTCCTTCACCCAATGATTCTGTAAAGTCTTACAGCTTTACAGGGCAGGGGAAGAGATGCTGAAATCAGGCAGCTTGCTTTCTTGTACCACTCAAGGGGTGTATGTGTGTGTGTGTGTGTGTGTGTGTGTGTGTGTGTGTGTGTGTGTTAGAGGATGAAGGGAGATCCATGGACGTTCCAGAAGGGAGTATCCTGAACCTTGACGGAGTGTCTCTGATGGTAAATTTTATGTATCACCTTGAGGTTATCTTTAGATGAGATAGCATTAAAATCTGTGAACTGGGAGTAAGCAAACTGCTCTCCATAATGTGGGTGGGCCTCATTCAATCAGTTGAAGGCTGAGTAGAATAAAAATACCAGCTTCCTCAAGCAAGAGGGGATTCTCTAGAAGACTATCTTTGAACTTCATCTGCCTATTGGTTTTCTTGGCTCTCAAGCCTGCCAGCCCACATTGGGGTTCACTAGCCTCTGAATTTTGTAAAGATAAATCTCTTTATCTTTACACACACACACACACACACACACACACACACACACAGTAGGTTCCATTTTTTTCTGGAGAGCACTGACTAATAAGTGTCCCTTGTGGACTTACCTATTTCCTTCCTCTTCCTCTTCTCAGTTTACTGCCTATAGTCTTCTCTCTGTGTCCTCTCCCCTAGTTAGTGCACATGCGTTCCGTGGGAGGCAGTTTGGGGCACTGGATGTTTATTAGGTAGTGCACTTGGGGTCCATAGCTGTGAAAGGAGGGAGTGGGCCGGGATTGGGGTAAAGGATAAACAGAACTCTGGAGTCTCCCAATGGTAACCTTAGCCAATTCCATGGTGGGGGCTGGGGCTCTGGAGTTCAAATGACCTGTTCAAGTGGTCCCACACCAGGTGGAACGGCCAACTGCCATGTCCCCATCTCAGTCACTGGATGTGAGCAGGTTCTTGGGCCAGGTGGTCCCTGCAGCTGAGGCTGACCTCAGCACAGGAGCTGAAGGCTGTGCACTGACAGCACTCCTGAAGCCGGGACGGGGAGTCTCTCCGGAAGGGCTAACTGGGGTGCATTTCCATGTCACCACACCAGTGTCAGAGGCTGCTGTTGTCCCCCCGGAGGCATATCACTCATTTTTAGATAGCTGATGTTCATCTAGATGTTTAATAAAGTGCCTTAGGATAGAGACTACATTTCTAAGATTTCCTGGGAGCCAGGTCGGACTTTTCACAATGTGTCCTTAAATGGAGAAGAAGGTACTTTTCTCCTCTCCCTTTTCCTTCCTACTGACTGGAAGGCAGAAGCAATGCCCAGGGCTCTAGCAGCCACTTTGACCATCAGACTGCATATGGAAGAGCAGCATAGGGACGGAGCCTGCTTCCCTGACCCTCATGGGCTGGTTACCAGCCTTGCTGTGCCCACCCACAGACTTTTGGAACACAAGAGAGACCATCTTCTTTCTTGATTAAGTCACTCTTACTTGGTAATTTCTCTTTCTTACAGCTGTAGCTAATTCTGATGTGTGCTCTCATATCCCTTCGTCTACCTTTGCCACTCTGCAGAGGAATGATCAAGGCCTACATCATTTGTACTTTCTTATGGTTTGCATCTTCTGTAATGCCTTTCTTCTTGGCCTACCTTCTGCTGGGTAGGCAGCAAAAGTAGTACTTTCTGGACCCTAAGATGACTGGTGTGGGGGAGTAGTGCACATACTGGGGTAAGCTTTGGCCAGTGAGAAAGAAAAAAAGGGCTTTAACTCTGGCTTATGTCTTACTCTCTCTCTTTGAATGTCCAAAATTAAACCCACCTCATTTTAACAAGGATTAATTTCCCTCCGACTATAACCGTTTGATTATCATGATAAACTTGTATTCCTCCGACCACATACATTTGATTCTGTTTCTTGTGAACCAATACTGAGGCTTCTTTATGTTAAGGGAGACTTGACCTCTCTGTGCTCTGAATTACGTTGCCAAATTGTATCACTTTAACAAGCAATGAAGGCTTTCTGCCCAAATGCCTTTCAATATCCTTGGTATAAGGGGTGGGGTGGAAGAAATTTTCTTCCCTTGCACTTCAAGTTTGGAGCAGCCGGGACAGAGACTGGCAGGTGGGAGAAGAGGTGGGGAAGAGGGGAGATTCAGAAGAAGCTGCAGGGAGGTGGGTGCCCATAGCCCACCGTGGAAGACAAGCTCTAAGGTGGCTTCACAGCCTCTGCCTCCTGCTGGTCATGCGCTTATTCCTTCCCTTGAGTGTGGACAGGCCCTGTGGCTTGCTTCTGACCAACTGGACACAGCAAAGAGAATGAGATTATGATGATGTATAATTGATCACATTAGTATGGTTGTAATTCCCACTTTGTGAGGAGCCCCCTCTCTTGCTGCCTTTGAATAAAGAAAGCTGCCGCTGTTGTGAGCTGTCTGTACAGAATGTGTTGCTCAGGGTAGCCTCTGGCTACTGGCCAACAGGAAACAGAAGTTCCCAATCCTGCAACTGCAGGGAACTGAATGCTGCCATCAACCCAAATGAGCTGGAAAGCGGAGTCTTCTCCAGTTGGGCCTCAGATGAGGCTGCAACCCCAGCTGACGGTGATGAGAGCCTTTGAGGACTAGGCACAGGCCCCAACTAAGTTGTTCTGGACTTCTGACACACAGGAGCTGTGAGATAGTGTATGTTGTCACAAGCTAGTAAATTTGTGGTAATGCTGTTACATTGCAATAGATACTTAACAAATGTATAATAAGTTTGGCCTTAGAAAGGAAAAGAGCATGCAAATTTGATGAAGATTTTCCAGAGCAAAATAATTATGCCCTGGCAGACTGGAGATGGAAACTCAGCAGGTGAGGATGAAGCTCACCTTATACTGTGTCTGGGCGTTTCTAAGTGGAAGGCAGCGGGGTGGCTGCAAAGGAGGTGGGAAGTTCAGCCGTCTGGGTACAAACTAGCTAGAGCCAGAGAGCGTGCTAACAGTGGGAATTAACAAGAGAAAGGCTGTATGAAGATTTGTGACAGAGAAAGGGGACAGTTGATCTCTTTTTCGGTGGGAAAGGGGATTAAAGCAAAGGCAAAACAAGCTGTATTTTACAGCAACGTCCAGCACTGGTGTTTGGGCCATTGTGCTGGAGAAGGTGGGGTTGATGCACAGAGAAAGGCTAATACAAATGGTCTGGGACAGGGGTCCCCAAACTATGGCCTACGGGCCACATGCGACCCCCTGAGTCCATTTATCCGGTCCCCGCCGCACTTCCGGAAAGGGCACCTCTTTCATTGGTGGTCAGTGAGAGGAGCATAGTTCCCATTGAAATACTGGTCAGTTTGTTGATTTAAATTTAAATACTGTATTTGCTCCCATTTTGTTTTTTTACTTGAAAATAAGATTTGTGCAGTGTGCATAGGGATTTGTTCATAGTTTTTTTTATAGTCCGGCCCTCCAATGGTCTGAGGGACAGTGAACTGGCCCCCTGTGTAAAAAGTTTGGGGACCCCTGGTCTGGGAGATGACCTAGGCTCAGGACTTCTAAAAGCTCCTCCAGGGATTTAATGTGTACCCAAAGTCATAGACCACTGTCCTGTCTGGAGAGCCGTGCGGGAAGTGCACACCTGGGGACAGGAGCGCGTTGGCAGTTCCACAGAAAGTGATTTGACTGAAGCTTAAAGCTTGTGTGTTTCTTCATTTCTTAGTTTTAAATGTATTTTTGGTGGTCACACTGTATTAGGTTGCATTAGGAAGTTAACATTAGGTTTTATTTTTCTTCAGTGAGAAGTGGGGAGGCAGAGAGACAGACTCATGCATGCACCCTGAATGGGATCCAACTGGCAAGCCCACTATGGGACGATACTCTGCCCATCTGGGGCTGTTGCTCCATTGCTCAGCAACTGAGCTATTTTAGCACCTGAGGCGGAGGCCATGGAGCTATCCTCAGTGCCTGGGGCCAACTTGCTCCACCCAGCCATGGCTGTGGCAGGGGAAGAGAGAGAGAGAGAGAAAGAGAAGGGAGAAGGGAGAAGGGAAGGAAGGGGTGGAGAAGCAGATGACTGCTTCTCCTGTGTACCCTGACCAGGAATCAAACCTGGGACATTCACACACTGGGCCGACACTCTACTGCTGAGCAAACTAGCCAGGGCAATATTAGGAATTTTAGATTTGAGTAGATACTCATAACAATGAATGTAACTTTTCTTGCATAAAGTGCTGGCAGGCAGTTTCTCAAAGAGAAGATCTGAAGACATGGGATATCCGTTGCTAGGAGGTGTCTTTGGATCTCCTGGCATGGAGATGGAGGGGCCGAACACAGTGGGACTGGCTCAGGGACATGGGGAGGCCCCCACTCTGCTCAAATACCCTTCTAATGTTGGGAATCCATAGCTTTAAGAGCAGGGTGAACTTTAGAAATGTATCTAGTGAAACTTCTGGTGTTAATAGAATTTAAAAAATAAGACTAACAGGTGAAGTTTCTGGCCCAGAAAACCAAGGCTTTTTGCATGAAGCCTAAAGTGGAGTCTTTGAAGAAGCAGCCCATCACGTTTTCTCTTAAACCCCTCCCCCATTCAAATGCAAGGATTAATATGTGGGTACCTTAGGAGAAGTATTCTGACTTAAATTCATAGTCAAGTGTACGTGACTTATATACAAGCATATTCTTTTCAGTGGGTTGTGATAATGTGGTGACGTGGAGGAACCTGGACCTGCAGAGAGTGAGGAAAGTGTCCAGACTGATGGGAAAAGTCAAAGAAAGGGGACTGGGCAGGAGGATGGAGCAGTCAGAGCTGATTTCACAACTTGGATTAGCTCTGAGAAAAGCAGAAGAATGACTTGATGTTGAATATGTTTATTGGTGGGCACATTTTAAATCAACAAGTGCTCAAAGGCAGCCCTATGGGCTGGCCTCAAGTGACTCAATCCATTACCAAGAATCACTTGCATTAGGCTATTTCTACTCCATCCAAACGGTTTTCAGTTACCTTCGGAGTCAACAGGAAATTAATCAGCCAGTGGAAAATGGAAAGATCTGCATCTCATGTCAGAGTCATTAAAATAAAAGTAGATTTGGCGAAACAGCAAGGTGCTTCTGTAAATTTTTTTTTAATCTCTCTTTATCCTCTTACTTAATAGGTTGATTCCAAAATGAAAAGCCCGAGGAACGCAAGCTCCTTGGAGGACGAGGTACACGCTGTCCTAGGACCAGCGCCCCTCTGCTGAGCACACCAGCCTAATCGCCATCCAAGTAGCTTTTCCTTTGCTCTCTCCAAAAGCCCCTGGAAACCCAACCACGCTCTGACACGATCTATTTAAAACTTCCTGAACTCATCTCAGGCCGTATTTCTGTCCTGTGTTGTTTCACTTACCTCCCCTCTAAGCTCCTGGGGCAAAGAGGGTTTTTTCTTTCTTTCTTGTTTTGGAATGATTTTATTTATTATTGTAAGCCTGGGTGGAGAAGGTACTTCCTTGCTTATCGCACAGTTATGTAGCAATATTAATAATACCTGGATGCGGTAGAGACCATAAAACTCAGCCTATCATATAACCTTTGCTCTGCCATACCAAATATCTGGGGAAGCAGCTTCTCCCAGTCTTCCTTGTTATGGAAACAAGATACTCAGAGACCCGAAATTCGAGACTGATATATGGAAGGATGGCAAGGAAAATGTTCTCATTCTCTCCCACTAGCTTCTGACCTACTGATCTTAAAACGTTCCTTCTTCTCTGCCCAAGTGGTTGTGGATATAGAGTCAGATACATTTCCTGTAGGTCTCAGTTAAGACCCGTCAGGTCGCAGATAACTGACACCCACTCCAGTGGGCATCGGCAAGCAGGAAGCTTGTTGGAGAACCACCGAGGTTTCACACAGAGCCCCTGGGCAGTTCTCAGGAAACGTGGCTGTGCTCCTTTGCTCTCTCTCTCTGCCTATCATCTTTGTTTCCTGGATGCGCCTAAAAGTGAGTTTCACAAAAGCAGGGATTTTGTCTGGTTTCTGCTCAGGAGGCTTGCCTGTGCCTAGAACAGTGCCTGGCACATAGTTGTTGCTCAGTCAGCATTTTCTTCTGTATGTCTTGCAGAACAGCATCCTATGCCCCTCTGTGGCATGTCAGAAGGCAGTAACCTCACGATACCCACATTTCCATCTTTGAAATTCATATGAATGCTTGGGTATCTCTTCAGCCATCCTTTATAGATACAACAGTTTTCATCGAAAATTTGTCAACTGGTTACTCAGGACTAAGGCAGATCTGATTGGCAACCTGTAGCTGTTCCCAAGCTAATGGTGTATTTATTAAATTTGCTCACCCCTTTGTATCTTATCTTTTTAAGGCTAAATTCTCTCTCTCTCTCTCTCTCTCCATTGAGTTTATATCATTTAACAAACATTTGTAGAGTACTGAGTACTTGTGAGGACTTGTACTAGTTGCTGGAATAAACAGATAAAGGACAAGATTTCTACCTTCAAGGCATTCAGAGCACAACAAGAATGGAAAGCTGAGTAAACAGATAATGTGACCCACGATAAGAGCTGTGACAAAGGCTAGATAGGGACTGTCAGCAGTGAAGGAGAGGCACCCAGCAGGAGCTGTGAAGAGCTCTGGAGAAAGGGAGCTCTGAAATGCTGCCTGGAATAGAGGTGTCTGACACAGTCTCCAGTGAGTAGGAATCATCCGGATGAGAAGGATGGGTAAGGTAGGAGACCAGGCAGAGGTTCTGCATTTTCACAGCTGTGGAAATGACACAGTGATCTGTTCACAGCATGGCTCATGCAAAGGATATGAGCACCAGAGTAAGAAGACAGATACAGAGGGACAGGCTTGTATGGGGAGTAATAGTTAGCTTCTGCTACGTAACAAACTTCCCCCAAAGCCGGGAATTTGCACAATAGCTTTTTATTAATGCTCATGAGTCAACAGATCAGCTAGGAAGTTAAGCTGAACTGGTTTAGACCCGTCTGATCTTGACTGAGCTTGCTCAAGTGTAAGCGGTTGGGTGGCGGACAGTGCTGGTCTTGGACAGCCTCCTATACTGGCAGTTCTCTGGCTGTCTGCTGGAGTCAAGGCCATTTTTTGCTTTTTTTAAAAATCATCTATCAGGATAGCTTAGGCTTGTTTATACACTGAGGGCAGAAAGAAAGCGGAAACACACATATCCACGTAAGACCTGCGTTCAGAACTGGCACACAGTTACTTCTGTCCATTTTATTAGCCATGGAAAGTCACCAGGTCACAAAGGACATGTCTTGATGGGATATGCTGCAAGGTCTGTAGATATAGGAAAGGGTGGATAATTAAAACCATTTTTGCAATCACCTAAGCACAAAAAACTTAGATGATTGAAATCTCTCTTGACAAAGGTGGGAAAATATCAAAAGGATATTTTATTATTAAAATGGTTATTTTAATGATTAAAATTTATTATAAAATTGTATTAAATGTTTTATTATTCAAAATATATACAGATTTTAAAGTTACTTTTCATTTATATATGCAACATGAAAGCGCATTTTCTCTTAAAAAAGAAAAGGGAGATTAGGTAAGGCAAAGGTTTCCTGCCAACCTCATCCTTGTTGAGGAGAGTGATGTGGGTGATGTTTCCCCGGACACTAGCCTCCAGGTGCCTCCAGGTTGATGGGGACTGTTACTCAGCACCCTTCGCCTTGACTCTCTCTGCCCCCATCCACATTCTCTATTTTTCTTCAAATATTTCATGAGAAACTTTGTCAACTGTCTCGTGACCTCCAGACTCACTGTGTCTACCACATTCCTTGTTGACGTTGGTGTATTAACCTGTCAGAAGAGAGAATGAAGTAGGGCTGGGCTGGCTCTCTAAGTCTCCATTTCCAGTCGCTCAGCTCTCCTTTAATAACCTATTCTAGAAGGTGGCTCAAGTTCCACACTGAGGTGACTAGCCTACTTTGGGGGGCATCTGTATTGCTGTACTTTTTGAAATTTGGGATACAGTTCCCCTCCCAGAGCCAAACTCCCTTAAACACAATGAGCAGTATTTCTACGGGTTCATCCCTGGGTCCTCCCAGCTGCCTAAGATACCTGCTCGATCTCACGTAGATCTGCCAGGCACACAGCCCACTGCTCTCCTGGATGGATCATCAGTGTCTCAGGCCAGTGGGCTTCAGTCCCACAACCTGACACAGCGAAGAGAAAGAGAAAGGCAGGAGAAGGTGGGGACAAGGAGAGGAAAGGTTAAAGATGAGGGAAGAAGGCACAGATCAGTTATGCAACTTGTCTAAGGCCACACAGCTACTAAGAGTCAGTGCCAGGATTCAACTCCCTTCGCTCTGACTTCATAGCCAAGGTTTAATCCACCACATGACAATGATGCATCCCATCTTTTAATGGATATTCTTTTAAAATGTGGGATCCTCAAAGAGCATCTCAGTCAACCATCTAACTTGTTGCAGCCACCTCTCCCAGTCCTGGGTCATCTGTGTTGGGTAGAATTATTATCAGATGTCTTAATGGGAGCCTCCAACATCTTATGGACTTCTCTGAGCTCTGAGAACCTAGCCCCCTCAAGTAGAGAGCCTGTGTGTGACTGAGCTCATGCTATTCCTCCCCCCTTGCCCAGAGTTGAAGCTGCTACTTGCTGCCTAGTTGTTCTTTTCTTCTTAACTCGTTTGTTGCAACTGTTCAAAATTCAGGGCAGAACAATGGCCCTCCTTCTCGCTTTTTCAGTCTCCTGGGAGATGAAGGGTCATGAACCATGTGAACAATTTAATGTGTATGTTGGTCTTCGCTGAACTTGCCTGTCTTGCCACATAATAAAATGCTCCGAGTCCTGCATTCTGCTGGTTTCTTTGGGTTTTGTTTGTTTGTTCTTTGTTAACCACAACTGAACTTGAAGTCTGGGAATAGCTTCAACGTTTCTGGAAGTATCATACTAAGTGGCTCTGCATCTTCCTCTTGTTGCTATAGATCAATTTTGAGGAGACATTCAACCTCGGAACCTCTTTGATTTTTCCCTCAAACTTGCCCAGCCCTCCCCCATAGTCAATTAATGACTGTTCTCTCTTCAAAATATTTCTTACATCCTACTTTCATAACTGTTTTTATCACTGTGAATAAAACAACTTCTTAACCTGCAGTATGGCAGTGAATCCTAAGCAGACTGGTCGCCACGCCGACTTTCCCACCAGCACCCATCCCACAGAATGGCTACCCAGTCACACTGAGGCCACGCCTCTTCCCAGGGACACGGGGTGGCTGAGGAGTGGGCGTGGCCTGATCCTGTTCAAGGAAGTGTGAGGGAGTGTCCACTGTGGACCTTCAGGAAAGGCTTTCTTGCTCTTAAAAAAGAGAAGAGTCGGCCCTGGCCGATTGGCTCAGTGGTAGAGCGTCGGCCTGGCGTGCAGGAGTCCCAGGTTCGATTCCCAGCCAGGGCACACAGGAAGTCCATCTGCTTCTCCACCCCTCCTCCTCTCCTTCCTCTCTGTCTCTCTCTTCCCCTCCCGCAGTCAAGGCTCCATTGGAGCAAAGTTGGCCGGGCACTGAGGATGGCTCTGTGGCCTCTGCCTCAGGCGCTAGAATGGCTCTGGTTGCAACGGAGCGATGCCCCAGATGGGCAGAGCATCGCCCCCTGGTGGGCATGCCGGGTGGATCCTGGTCGGGCGCATGCAGGAGTCTGTCTGACTGCCTCCCCGTTTCCAACTTCAGAAAAATTCAAAAAAAAAAAAAAAGAGAAGGGTCGGGTCTTTGCCCCTTCTGGGTGTGACAGCCGACTCTCTAGCAACTGTCATTCGTGTGGGGCACAGCGAGCCCGCCTTCCCACGCACTCCTTATTCGGTGTCATTTCAGCCGTCCACGATCTAAAATATATACAAAGCTTCTTCACAGAGACACCAGCCTCTCTGCTTATAAACTTCGCACTTTGTGTTGGACTCACGTCAGATTACCACCATAAAGCATAAAACTCCTTTTATGACTTTCCTCTCTTCAAGTTACCTTCCGTGAAAGGAACTGAGAGTTAGAGGCCAAGATTATAAGAATCTGTACAATTCTGCAACTTTCTTACTTCCCCATGCTTACGTGTTTTATATTATTCCACGCTTTATTTTCATTCATTTAACAAACATTTATTGAACATCTGTTGTCAGATGCTGTGCTCTACCCTGGAGGTTCCAAAACAATGATTAATGGGTCTACCCTCAGGAACTTGCGTCTAGTAGAGGGTGTGGTGGGCACTGATGCTGCCCACTCAGGACACCTGGTTCTTTCTTCTTAACAGAACCCCTGTTTTGTTCAAACAATAACATGTCTAGACAGGGGAAATGATTTGCTGTTTGTCTAGGAGTGAGCCTGTGAATGAAGGGTGAGGGGAAGTCTGCTGGGGATTCAGTGATGGATTTCCCCCAAGAGCCAACCCCCTACATCCCCAGCCACAGGGAAACCCAGTTTCAGATGGTGGGCTGGTGAAAGCCAACGAGGAGCAGCTGTGGTCCTGGGGCTCGCTTCTCTGGAGAAGGGGAGCCCAGTCCAGCGCCAGGGGCCCTGAGGCTGAAGACTGTGGTTCGATATCAGGCTCAAGACATACGCCCGCCCCAGTCCTGCTACTCATTGTACTCTGGTTGACAGCAACATAAGACTCTTCACAAGCCCTTGAACATGCTGTTGCCTTCCCCCATGCCTTCACACATGTTCTGTGCTCTGCCTAGAATGCTCTGCCCCATGTTTGCTGAATTTCAGTGTATCCTCCCCAAACCTGACATGACATTATTTTTTCTGGAATGCTTTCTTGGCAGACACTTCTGTATTTAGTACGGTAATGTTGATTTCTCCCTTTCTATAGATACTAATGTCCTGAAAATGATCATTTTGATGATAGTAAACATTATAGAGTGCTTCAGTGTGCCCATAATTATTAAATGCTTTATATTAATTACATAACTTAAGCTTCATGACAGTCCTATGAAATAGAAACCATCATTAACCTCATTTTACAGATGAGAAATGTAAGTGATTTGTCCAGGTTTAATAGCTGGCATGTGGCGTAGATAAAACTTAAACCCGCCCTGGCCGGTTGGCTCAGCGGTAGAGCATCAGCCTAGCATGCGGAGGACCCGGGTTCGATTCCCGGCCAGGGCACACAGGAGAAGCGCCCATTTGCTTCTCCACCCCTCCGCCGCGCTTTCCTCTCTGTCTCTCTCTTCCCCTCCCGCAGCCAAGGCTCCATTGGAGCAAAGATGGCCCGGGCGCTGGGGATGGCTCTGTGGCCTCTGCCTCAGGCGCTAGAGTGGCTCTGGTTGCAACATGGCGACGCCCAGGATGGGCAGAGCATCACCCCTGGTGGGCAGAGCATCGCCCCTGGTGGGCGTGCCAGGTGGATCCCGGTCGGGCACATGCGGGAGTCTGTCTGACTGTCTCTCCCTGTTTCCAGCTTCAGAAAAATGAAAAAAAAAACCAAAAAAAAAAACTTAAACCCAGTTCTGCATGGTATCAGAGTTGGCCATATTTACCACTTAATGTAGCGCTTTTTGCTAATTATTGGTTTGCAGGATGTTTCCCTACTAGAATATAAATGCGTTAAAAGCAGTGATAAATTCTTGTTTTTCTTAAATTTTCAAAGCCGAAACAAGGATCTGGTACATGTAACGTACTCCAGCAATGGTTGTTGCATGAATGAAAGAATGAATGAATGTCTCAAACACTCAAATATTCCCATTGTCTATAGTAAAGTCTATCATTCAAGGCCTCTCACTAATCTTTGATACTTGCATTCCCCTAAAAGGACCCTGCTATATACAGAAACCACTGTCTACAGAACACACCTTGCATTATCAGACTTCTGCTAGCTTATTTATGCCATTCTTTTTGTCTTTTGTCCATTCTTCCCAATTCAATCTCACTTAAATAAGTGATCTCTCTCTCTCTCTCTTTTAAACCAAAATGCCCACATCACTCTGAATTACTAATTTGGCATATATATATTATTACACACAATATGTATTTTGGGTCGGTGCTCAAACGTTATGTGTTTCCAGTTGTCATGTTGCCAGTCATCTTTGAATCCTATGCAGTCCCTGTGGCAGTGCTACGCAAGCCGATGGTGATCAGTGAATGTCTGCAAAATGAACGGGTGAGTGACAGGTAGTTGTAGTAGAGTGAGCGCAGGGTTCTTGGGAAGTCCTTTGTAATCCCAATCTCTCTACTCAGGTCAGTTAGGCTCAAATCTTACTATTAAATCTTTGGTTTACTACTTGGCTCCTTCTGAATTTCTTTTCTTATTCTCAATTCTTATCATTCTCATTCATCTCATTCACCCCAAAATGATGGCAGTGTTTTCCTCTTGGTTCTTTGGGAGTTCATGGTAGAACCAAGTACCCCTCCTATGGAGGTGTCAAGGGCTTTAAACTTTGCATCTGGTGGGCCCGGGAAGTCATGTCTAGAATCATCAGGTAGAGGACAGCCTCATGTGGGTACTGAGAGTGTCTTTTCAGCCACTCTTAACAGAGATGACAGTTTCCATCCATGATAGGATGAAGGAAAAAATATACTCAGCTCAGATGGCTACCTGTGAATTTGTGAACAGTTAGTGTAGCAAACAACCATATCTGTCTTGTTAATTCTAGTCCCCTCTAATGGTTTACTTATCCAAAGCAAGTCTCCTTTGACCTGTTTAGGGCTAGCCTGGCTAAAAGGTGTTTTAAACACAAACCAACTATTATTGGCCTCACACACAATTTATCAGTTTCTCAGGCAGTTTGGAAACTCCCTAGGGGCTTAGAGTAAACTACACATTACCTATCTAGACTTTTGTAGGTTTTATCAGAAGTCTCGCCATCAAGGGGCAGTCCTGGATGATGAAACTGTGGTCAATTCCATGTACCGGGTCCAAAACCACCATGCTTGAAATGCCTTTAATGTCCTTCAGAAACCCAATGGCAATACCAAATGTCAGTTTCCTATGAGATAAATATTTCTTTCTCAAATTATTTTCACTTTTAACTTAACTCACCAATGTTCATTCAATCATCTTTCCATTGGAGTGTATGTGGGGTTTTTTTGTTTTGTTTTTTGAGTTTTTTTTACAGAGACAGAGAGTCAGAGAGAGGGATAGATAGAGACAGACAGGAACGGAGAGAGATGAGAAACATCAATCATCAGTTTTTCATTGTGACACCTTAGTTGTTCATTGATTGCTTTCTCATACGTGCCTTGACCGCGGGCCTTCAGCAGACCGAGTAACCCCTTGCTGGAGCCAGCGACCTTGGGTCCAAGCTGGTGACCTCAGGGTCTCGAACCTGGGTCCTCTGCATCCCAGTCCACTGCGATGCTCTATCCACTGTGCCACTGCCTGGTCAGGCTGCAGTGTATGTGTTTTATGTAAACTCTGTCCCCTATGATGACCCAAGGAAGGGTTTGCTCCTCATTTCTCTCAAGTTCATCCCTGTCTCAGCACAGCTGATCTCACACTGAGTCCCCACAGTGTCCCCGAAGAAAGGAGCACATGGCGCCCTGCAGAATACTTGTCCGTTAGCGCAGTCGCTACTATCTGCTGCGCTGGAGAAACTAGACACGGCTGAGATCTGTTTCAGATCTACTTTACAGAGAAATAGAATTATGGGCTGAGGCTGGACGGGGAAACAGATGAGAAATACTCATTTGCTGATTCTGCAGAGGGCTCCCCTCTCCTTTGCATGATGTTCTCACCAGCCTGAACTCCCCTTGCATCTCGTGAGGCTTACCTTTACCAATCGCAGCCCACAGGGTGGTACTTGGTCAGCCCAGCAGTCTCAAACTCTACCCTGTGGTGCAAACCAGCTGCACCACTAATGATTTCAGTCCAACCTCATGTCTTATCAAACTTCCCAACAAGCCCCAAGAGGTTAAGCAGTGTAGCCCATGAGTCAGTCGCTCAGCTATGTTGTAAAATTTGGGTCCATTCAGACTTCTTTCTAACCAGCAGACCACATGGTCCCTCTTCTGCAATAGGATCGGCTAGTCTGCAGAGAAATGGTATTAAACTATTAGCAAGTGGTTTCTGACTCTTGCAGAAACACCAGCAACAATAGCCACTTTTACATAATGTTTAAAGAGAGCTGTTTGTGTTGGCAGCCTTCACTGTATTACACATTCCTGTCACTTAATTGTCCTTGCAAAGATAAACAAAGACCTTCTGGAGCAGGGCTGGAAGCAGTGTAACTCAGCCACCCAAATGTTTGTGAAATTGAGGGTAAGGGGGGCTAGCTCTATCTATTCGGCTATACTCTGAAAGGCACCCTTTTCTCTACGCAGCCATCCATTTCCTCTCCTACTGCCTTCAATTCGGAAACAAAGTCTAAAAATGTGTTCTGATTGTTGATCATTATTATCAAACTGCTTCCTCTAACCTTAAAAGTTGTTTGGCAAGTTGAAAGCTCACACAGGCATCAGTATCCAATTCCCCTTAAATGCATCACATTGTTATAATGATGTTGATGAAGAGTGCGAAGAAATATCTTGGTAGACATTGGTAAAGAATCTGCATGAGCTAAGAACTGTGCAAAACATGGGCCTAAATATGGCTCTCTCTCTCTTTCTCTCTCTCAATAAAGGCAAGAAGAAGAGAAAACAGCTGCTTGTATGCATTTCTCCCTTCATCTTTTCTATGTATGGTTTCTGGCTGAGAGTCAGGGCAAAGACAAGCAAGGTGGAGGGCAGTTCCTGTGCACAATGAATTAATGATCGAGCTGCATGGTGAGGTCAAGCTGTTGTTAAAGATGGCCAAGATCTTTTCAACGAAGCAGAAAAATCATGCAGTGGCTTTCCTGAAACTTTGGGAACACTGAAAATTAAAAGTAAGTTTCCGAAGGTCATGTTTAGGGGTTGAGTGAGAGGGTGGCCTCCATTCTGGCCACACCTACTTCTAAAGACATATTCACGTGTGCCACGTCCTGTGTGTTCTATCAAGAAACTCATGAACTGTGGAGATATAAAAACAGGCATAGGAGACATGGAAATGGGAACTAGGACTCTCATTCCCAACCCTCAGCTGCTGATTCTACTGAAGCATGTTGTCAGAAGAGAAAGCAAGGAAACTGGTTATGTTAAAATTATGCTTTCCCCTTTGAATAAACGTGCAGAACACTAACAAGCATGAGGTCCAGAAGAAAAGACCTTTTGTGGGTCTTATCAGTTAATTGAAGGAACACAGGGTGCCTTAAGATGCAAAAGACCTGAGAGATGAACCAATTGCTGCCTTTGCACATGCTGTTTCCTCTGCCTGGCTCACCCTTACTTCGTGTGTAAGCCTCAGATTGGATGTTACCTCCTTGAAGAAGCCAGACTTGGTCTTCTCAAATTCACCTGCCTTCTGAGTGATCTCATAGACTTTCTCAGTCTTATATTCTTTTCATGTTTTTTGTTTGAAATCACCCTGCCAAGCACTGTCCAAAATTGAACCAAGCTCTTTCAGAATAAAGATACTACTGTACATGTTAATCCCTACAGCCTGGCACATAGTGGGCTTAAAACAACAGAAATTCATTGTCATAGTTATGGAGGTTAGAGTCTGAACTCAGCCTCACTAGGTAGAAATCTAGATGTGAGCAGAGTTGTACTTCGGAATCTGTTCCTTGCTTCTCCCAGCTTCTGGTGACTGCTGACATTCCTTGGCTTGTGGCTACATCACTTCAATCTTCAAGACCAGCATCTTCAAATCCCTCTCTGTTCTGTCTTTGCATTGCTTCTTCCTCCCTGTGTGTGTCAGATCTGCTTCTGCTTCTCTCTTACGGATACATGTGATTAACTTAGGGCCCACCCAGGTAATTCAGGATGATCTTCCCATCTGAAGATCCTTAACTTAGTCACATTTACCAAGACTTTGTCACATAAAATAATATTCACAGCTTCCAGAGATTAGGACATGAATATCTTTTTTGGGGGAAGCATTTTTCAGTGTACCACAGAAGGCTTAGAAAGAAATTTTTTATAATGATAAAAGCATTATTATAAAAGTTATTTGATGAAGAATGAGATAACTGATAGAATGAGCAAATTCTTTGAAAATGAGGACATTGATGAAAAGGACATAAAAAATAAGTTATTATTAAAAAGGAATCAAGATATTTAATTTGGCAATCTGGGGAGATACTCCATAGCCCAGTAGTTAAGAGTATAGCTAAGACTCAGGTGGTTTACCATTTACTGGCTGTGTTCAGCTACTTAACTTCTCTGTGGTTTAATGGCCTGATCAATAAAATAGGAATAATAATCATATTTCTTCATAGGGCTGTAGCAAATGATTATAAGACTGAATATATTTAGAGCATTTGGAAGTGTTTGCTATTATTATTCTATTGTTTCAAGGAACCCAGAAATCCATAAGAAGGAATATGAATTTAGAACAAAACAGAATAGAGCAATGTGTGGAAGAGATACTTGATAAGAAAGAGACACTTTAAAATAACTGACCAAGAAAAAAGAGTTTAAAAAAAATGCTGTATAGGCCCTGGCCGGTTGGCTCGGTGGTGGAGCGTCGGCCTGGCGTGCGGGGGACTCAGGTTCCATTCCCAGCCAGGGCGCATAGGAGAGGCGCCCATTTACTTCTCCGCCCCCCACCCCCTTCCTCTCTGTCTCTCTCTTCCCCTCCCGCAGCTGGGGCTCCATTGGAGCAAGGATGGCCCTGGCGCTGGGGATGGCTCCTTGGCCTCTGCCCCGGGCGCTGGAGTGGCTCTGGTCGCGGCAGGGCGACACCCCGGAGGGGCAGAGCATCGCCCCCTGGTGGGCAGAGCGTCGCCCCTAGTGGACGTGCCGGGTGGATCCCGGTCGGGCGCATGCGGGAGTCTGTCTGTCTCTCCCCGTTTCCAGCTTCGGAAGGATACAAAAAGAAAAAAAAAAGCTGTATAAATGATGTAAGATGAAAGATATTTATTTTTAAAAGCAAATTAAAGACATTTGCAACCACAAATTTGGGAGAGAAATGGGATAAACATGTCGGCTATCAGAAGAAAGATGAGGACTATAATTGAGGACATCAGAAAAATTGCAGAAAAGGCAGAAAAGAATGTTCCAAGGCAAACTGATCTTCTTTCCTTTATAGTGTTTTTTTCAATCTTCTATGTCTTTGCTGATTTTTTAGTCTAGTTATTCTATGAATTGCTGAGAGAAGATTGATAAAGTCTCTAAGGTCTGAATTGATCAATTCTTCCCTTTAATTCTGTTTTTATCTCGTCTTTTGAATCTCTCTTATTAGTTACATACACGTTTATGACTGTTATGCCTTCCTCATAAACTGACCCTTTTATTAAAATGAAATATCCCTCTTTTTCTGGGATAATACTTTTTGTTTGGTGTGTTAGTTTCTTAGAATTGCTAAAAAATGAAAAAGTAACATAAACTTGGTGTTTTAGAACAAAAGAAATTTATTCTCTCAGTTCTGGAGGCTAGAAGACCAGAGTGGGCAGGGCCATATTCGCTCTGAGGGCTCTAGGGAAGAATCTGTCCTTGCCTCTTCCAGCTTCTGTTGGTTGTCTGCAATGCTTGGTGTTTCTTGGCTTGTAGACATATCTGTCCAATCTCAGCCTATGTCATCACATAGAATTCTTCTCCCTGTGTCCAAATTGCCTTCTTCTTATGAAGACACTTATCATTGGAGTAGGGTTTATCTTCGATGACCTACTTGATTATATCAGCAAAGACCATATTTCCAGGAAAGGTCACATTCACAGGTACTGGGTTAGAACTTTAACATAACTTTTTGAGAAATACATTTCAACTCATATCTTGAAATCTATTTTATCTGATATTCATACAGACATTGCAGCATTCCTATGCTTTTATTTGAAAAGTATAGTATATGCATTTCCATTTATTTACTTTAAAACTATTTGCATCTTCAGATTTAAAGTGTGTCTTCTATAGATGGTATTTTTTAAAATCCATTGTGACAATCTCTGCCTGTTGGTTGAATTGTTTAATCCATTAATATTTAATGTAATTATTGATTTATTAGGTAGGTCCACCATTTTAATCCTTTGTTTTATTTTTACCTGTCTCTTCTGGTTTTTTACTTTATGTTTTTCATTTATTGCCTTTAAAAATATTTGAATATTTAAAAATCAATTTAAATTTCCTTAGTGGCTTTTCAAAAGTTGTGTGTTTTCTTTGTAAGATTTTATTTTATTATTTTATTTTTTTTAAATATACTTTTAATTTTAGACCAGATTTAATTTTTATTTATTTATTTATTCATTTTATAGAAGAGAGAGAGAGACAGAGAGAGGAGAGACAGAGAGAGAAGTGGGGAGGAGCTGGAAGCATCAACTCCCATATGTGCCTTGACCAGGCAAGCCCAGGGTTTCGAACCAGCGACCTCAGCATTTCCAGTCGACGCTTTATCCACTGCGCCACCACAGGTCAGGCCTGTAAGATTTTAAAAATTGATTTTAGAAAGAGGAGAGAGAGAGAAAGGCAGGAAGGAGTAACAGGAAGCATCAGTTCATAGTTCTTGCATGTACCTTGACTGGGCAAGCCAGGATTTTTGAACCAGTGATCTCAACTGCTAGGTCAATGCTTTATCCACTGCACCACCACAGGTCAGGCTTTTATTGGCTTTTTAAAATTTTCATGTTTTCCTTAGTTGTTGACTAAGGATTACAACATATATCCTTAATTTTTCACAGTTAACATGTGAAAACAAAGTTTTTTAACTTTGTTTAAATTGTGGAAACTTTGCAAATATTTAGAGTTATATCCACTCTTGTTCTGTCCTTTGTGTTATGGTTTTTATATATATTACATATACCTATATTATAAATCTCACAAAACAATGTCATATTTTTTTGCTTTAAACAGTTATTTTAAAAATTAAGAGGAAAAGAAAACATTTTTCATTTCCTCAGCTATTTATTTTTACTGTTTCTGATGCTCTTCATTCTTTTCTGAAGATCCAAAATTCTATCTAGACTCTTTTTCCCTTTAGCCTCAGAAACTTCCTTTGGCATTTCTTATAGTTGATCTGGAAACAAAATCTCTCTGTTCTCTTTTATCTGGAATTGTTTTTATTTTGCCTTCATCTTTGAAGGATATTTTTGCTGGATAAATTTTTTTCTGTCAGCACTTTCAAGACATTTCCATGGTTTCTGATGATAGTTTATTTCTTAATTTCATTCTGTGTCATTTTTCTTTTATTGTTTCCAAGGGTTTTTCTTTATCTTTGGCTCTACAGTTGATGTATTTTAATGTTAGTGTCTTCATGTTATTCTAATTGGTGTTGACACACAGCATCTTGACTCTGTAAATTTCTGTTTTCAACAAATTTGGGAAACGTTTGGCCATTATTACTTCAAATATGTTTTTCTTCTCTATTCTTTCTCTCTTTTCTGAAGCTGACTCTATGTTGAACTATTATAGTATTATCTGAGACGTCCCTTGTTCATTTTTCAAACTTTTTTTCCCGTTTACCTATTTAGATAATGTCATTGATTTATTTTCATATTCATTTCTCTTTCTTTCTTTCTTTCTTTCTTTCTTTCTTTCTTTCTTTCTTTCTTTCTGATTTTAGAGAGAAAGGAAGAAAGAGAGCGAGAGAGAGAGAGATTGAGAGAGAGAGAGAGAGAGAGAAAGAGAGAGAGAGGAACATCAATCTGTTCTTGTCTGGGCCCTGACTTGGGATTGAACTGGCAACCTCTGTGCTTCAAGGTGATGTTCTAACCAACTGAGCTATTGAGCCAGGGCCTTAAAAAAAAGGATTTTATTTATTGACTTTACAGAAAGAAGAGAGGAGAGAGCAAGAAGTATTAACTCATAGTTGCTTCACTTTAGTAGTTCGTTGATTGCTTGTTGTATGTGCCTTGACCAGGCAAGCCCAGGGCTTCAAACCAGTGAACCCAGCATTCCAGGTCAACACTCTTTCTACTGCGCCACCACAGGTCTGGCTCACTTACTTTGAAACAGCTCCATTTAGTTATTAAAGTTTATTCAGTAATTTAAAATTTTCAGTTACTATATTTTTCAGATTTAGAATCTCTACTTCTTTGTTGTTGTTTAAGTATCTCTGATGAGTTTTCTGTTTTCATTACTGAGTACATACTTCACTTTACTTTATCAAGGAGAGTTCAATAACTGCCTTGACAGTATCAGTTAGTTCAGCATCTGGTTCATCTCAAGGTCTGATTTGTTTCAGTTTCTCTTCTCTTGGAAATGTGCTCCATTTCCCTGATTCTTCATATGTCAAGTCACTTTGGAATTATCATGTCCATTATGAATGGGAAATTATGAAGATTCTGGTGTTTGTTGTTTTTCTCTGATGTGTATTATTTCCTTTGCTGTAGCAGGCAACTCTCTTGGCTAGGCTTGAACCACAGACTGTGTTTCTTTAGGCAGCAGCTCTGGTCTTGATTCAAATCATTTGCTTTAGCTGAAGTGTTTTATTTTGCTCCATGCATGCGTGGTTCATAGGTCAGCCTGAGACGTGGGGGGACAGAATTGAGGGACCTTCTCGGGCTCCTTTCTCTCTCCTCCCGAGATTCCTCCACTCACTTCAGCAAGTTTCCCAGCTTCACTTTTCTGATTCTGCTAACCAGAAAGACTGTGGGTTTTTCCACCAGTGCCCTCTCCAGCAGGTGCCAAAATGCCAAATGAACCATATTAACCCGAGACTAAAAGCCACAGAAATGGGGAACTTGCATCATAGCCCTCCTCTCCCACCAAGTGTTTATTCCCCACAGCAGCCTGTCTGCTTCTGTTCACTCTCCAGTGACTTTGGGCAGTTTGCTTTTGTATAATATCCAGGGTCTTCTAGTGGGGAACTCATTCCCGTATTACCAGAAGCTGGAAGTTAATTTGACCTGCAGGTCTATGTCTAACAGTAAAGAGTTGGAAACAACTTGAATGTCCATTAATAAGAATGATTATAGAGACTGTGATACATCATCAGGTGGAATACTATCTAGCCGTTAAAAAGGATAAGATCATTCTAGCTACTGACAAGGAATGACCTCCAGGACATAGTCTTAGGTTTACAAACAAATTTCACACGCTGTGTGTGCGGCCTGTAGAGGGGACACTGTGATGTGTCCTCAGGTGTCCCTTCCAGCTCACTGCACTCATTTCTCCAGCTGTAGGGGTGTAGCTGCAGAAAGAGCCCAGGGAAGGCCCTCTCTGGGAATTTCCCTCAGTCCCCTCTTCAGGAGCAGCTCTGTCAGGACTGAGTATAATGTGAGGGTAAAATGGCCTAGTCCCTTTGCCTGAAGGCCTGTCCTAGTGCTAGACTGCCCCAGTAATGTGGCAGAGACGTCAGTTGGACTTGCTCCACAGTTCAGCCTAGCTCCCTGACTCCCTTACAGGTGTTGTCCCAACAATTCATTCCTCCATTAACTCCCCTGCATGCAGAACCAGACCTAAGACTGCCATATACCTTTCAGGTAAACAAACAAACAACACACAGTTCTGTAAGCCATGTATCTAGTATGTAAAGGCAGGGAGAAATTCTGCATGTATCTAGAAGTAGGCAATAATAGCAGTTACATATAGGGAGAAATGAACCTGGGGGAGGGTATTCAAGAGACTCTTTGTGTATGCTGTTCGATTTTGTTACAACTCAAATACTATATTTGTGTATCTTTGTGGGATTAAAAACAAATGCAATTATTTATCAAAACCAAAAGAAGAACTCTTCCTTTATCCCTTTATCCCTTATCCTTCAAAGCCCAGGTTCTTGACCCTGTATCTGTATATTTTACACCCCTGCATGGATGTCCCTCAGAATCTTCACACTAAAGAAAGACTCAACATCTCCTCCCTCTAATTATTCCCCCTGTATTTTCTCTCTTGGTGAATGAGAGCGTCAACCACTTACCGAATCATACAGACAAGAAATGTAGAAGTCACTTTTAACTTTTCTGTCTTGCGGCTCCACTTCCAATACATGTTCAAATCCTGTAGGTTCCATCTCCTTAATAACTCTTGGACCACTTAAATGCTTTTCATCCCTTGCCATTATCTTATTATTCCAGGTTGTTATCCACTTTTTTTCTGAATTACTGTTTCAGAATTCTCCTTAGCTCCTGTCTTGCTCTTACTTAATTCACTCTCCACGTTTTAGCAAGGGCAGTCTTTCTAAAACAAACTATTCAAATATGACAGGGTGGGGGTTTGCCTGGAATCGTTCATATTCTTCAGTTGAGGTGTAACGTATTTTATGACCATTTCTGTGTTGGGCTAGGGGCAGCCTATAGACTGGAAAGAAGAATGACATGCCCAGCCTTGGCCCAGGTGACACAGAGGGCTCCATTGGGGCTCACGGCTCATTTCCCACAGCAGCCTTTCCTGGTGGTTCCACTGAACGCCGTGGATTATGCTGTGTCCATGGGCTAACTGCAGGGAGTTCAAAAGGAGTAGCAATGATGAAAGAACAAAAGAAAAGATGCATGAAGAAAAGTTAAAATGTAATTTTGGCAACCTCACAATGAGCTAGGTCATGTCCTTAAATGCAAATGGAGGCTGAGAACTCAACTTGGTCTTAAAGTAGAAAAATAAAGATAGAGAAAGGGTAAAGAGGATTAAATTGAATTCTCTGTGTACTGAGAGGGCCAGTACATAAAATATTATCTAAACAAGAATTTTTTTTCTTTAATGGCAGAATTGTATATCTTTAAAAAATATATTGGTTTTCATTAAAAAAATTTTTTTTAATTTTAATTTTTTTTCTGAAGTGAGAAGTGGAGAGGCAGAGAGACAGGCTCCTGCATGTGCCCACCAGGGGGATAATGCTCTGCCCATCTGGGCTGTTGCTCCTTTGCAACCAAAGCCATTCTAGTGCCTGAGGCAGAGGCCATGGAGCCATCCTCAGTGCCAGGGCCAACTTTGCTCCAATGGACCCTTGGCTGCGGGAGGGGAAGAGAGAGACAGAGAGGAAGGAGAGGGGGAGAGGTGGAGAAGCAGATAGGCGCTTCTCCTGTGTGCCCTGGCCAGGAATCGAACCTGTTAAAATTTTTGATATGTTCAAAATAATAACACCAACAGTTTAAAAGATTTTTTAAAAAGTAAGCCTGTCAGCTCCTCTTTTTTACTTTAACTATAGAAAATTTTCAAACATGCACAGAACTAGAGAGAATAGTATATCAACCCCCCACACCATCCAATTTCAACAGTGAACCTCCATGGTTCTGTGTGTCCCCTCCTGCCAGTTAAGCTGTCCTCTCAGCTCCAACCCCCCTGCTGCATGCTCTCTGAGGTGTTGGGGCTGGGTCTCCTCCAACCTCACCTCTGTTCTGCCAGCTGGCTCCCTTCTGGACTCCACCCATGCAGATGCTAGAGGGAGGCTGAGGCCCAGGGGAGAGGGACCTGCCTCTTCCTGGTGGCTCTCTGTTGCACCTCTCCACGATGCTGCTTCACCCTGGCAGTGGTCAGCCCTTCCAGAGCAACAGGAATGTCCAGTTTGCACTTTTTCTAGCACAGAAACTGGCCTCACCACCCCCGTCAGGGACAGCAGGCAGCCAGAGTACCTTTTGGAGTTGTCCCGAGATTTCTGAGGCTGTGAGAGCCCTTCCTCGGGCTCAGAGACTAATACTGTCCTCTTCTCAGAGGTCTGTGTTCTAGCTGAGGGGCTCCGACTCCGAGCCTCTGGGTTCTGGTCATTGTGACCCCTTCCCGGTGTTCCCCACCCCTGGGCCTGTTGCTCCCTGCAGCTGCCCTGCCCGCGGCACCTCTGATCCTCTCTGCTGTTCAGTGACCTGGTTAGTAGTTCATGTTCAATTTTCCATGACAATCAATGGTGTGGTTTCTGTCCTATGACAAGATCCTGCTGGTATGCCCCCCACCCCTTTCTTTCTGAAGTATTTAAAAAGCAAACTCAGGCCTTATGTCATTTCATCTGTAAGTATCTCAGAGCATAGTGCTAATTTATATGCCTTAAAATTTTTTACATGACCATCATAGCATAAACAAGCAACAAAATTAACAGTAATTCCTTAATCTGCTTAATAATTTGTTTTGCATACAAATTTCCTTGATCTTCGTAATGACCTCTGAGATCTTCATAAGTGTCGTTCACAGATGCCCCTGGGATGGAGGGAGGCCACGGGGACAAGGAATGAGGGAGGATGGTGCACTGCTCCCGCTGGGAATTCCGAAGGGCTCACAGGTCCCTGTTCTCTCTGTGTGAAGGCTGTGCCCAGGGTAGAAAGGAGTCCTAGGAGGAAACAGGACTTGAAGAGCAGAGCAGGGGGTCATGGGAGGTCCTGGGAATTGAACAGCAGGGCTCAGATGTGTTGCCACGGAATTATCGATCGCTGATGGGCACCACCTCCTCACCATAAGCCTGTGTGACGGACATGAGTGAAGGGAGGCTCTCCATCCACAGCCTTAGCAAGGAGAGAACTGGAACAGGTGTGTCTGGGTGGCGACAGGTGGCACGCACTCACAGAGTGGATGCTTTGTTTAGTTCGCTCTATGCCAGGGAAGCGGCTCCCTCACAGTGCGCCCCATGGGCTGTCTGTCCCCTGCCTCGGACATAAATCTTCGTTGCTTTCCCAGAAGCATCACTGTTGCCAAGTGGCGGTTTTCATAATGAAAGTCTCGGTGATTTATTTATCTTCTCAAGATTCTCCAAACACAAGAAACTTAATTGAACTCATCTAAACACTGTCAGTCACCCGTAGCCTTGAAGACCTCCTTACTCCATGTTTAGAGCATAACTAAAATTAATGACACAATAAAGATGCCAAAACTCTGGTCTCTGGTAGAGGCAAAAGGAAAAGTCGTGAAAAATGAGCGTGCGTTTTTCATTGCTGTAGTGCATTATAATTCAGTTTCACGGGAGAAGGTGAGTGTGAGCCACCCAGTGGAGAGACTGGCTGGCGGTGGCCGGTTTCTAATGAGCGCTGTGTCCCCCCTGAGCCTGCCGACTGTCCTCACACCAGACTGGGAAAACTTGGCTCACAAAGAAATCAAGATAGTTTTAATTGACACTTGGTAATTTTCAGTGCTGAACCATTAACTATAGAACTATATTTGCACATGATCATTTTCTCAGCATATCAAATTAGCTATATTTTCACAGCTTCGTTAAAACAGCACCAATATTACTCTTGATCTTAGCGTCCAGGCTATCCCAGAATGTGTTTCTTGGTTATTTTCTGTGGATTTTATAGGCTCAATAACTGTGCAAACCCCAGCTTTGGAAGATGAAGCTATATTCTCCTTAATCTCACCCTCACCGTTCATGAGAAGACCAGGAGAGAGAAAACCAAGTTTCTTCTTTTGCTTTGCTGCTTTTAATGATATGAGCGGTTTAACTCAACTACCTAGGGTAGCAGTTTTCTCATGTGTACAATGGAAATGAGTGTGAACATTTGCCTTGTTTTACTTATAGGGTTGTGACAAGAATGAAATGAGATAGTTTCCTTTAAAAATGTAAACAATATGTACTTGGGAGGTCTCCGGAAATATCTAGTAATTTATGTAAGTCTTAAGATTGCCGCTGCTTATGACTTTAGTAAGTTCTTTAACCTTTCGTCTCCTTCAGAAGGAAGTTGTGGAAGAGAGATACTAAGTAGAAAGATTCAATAAATTCTACATTTCTTTCTAAAATTGTCACCAATGATAGCAGCTGAAAGTCTGATATATGATGTAGAATTTATCAAGTCTTTCTCTACTTATGCAGTGTTGGAAGAAAGGACTCTAGACTCCAGGAGACTAGTCACTTGTCTATTTATTCTATTCACTGTTGTGTGCACTCAAAGAATGCCTGGGCTTGCTCTAGATGCTTAAAGATATTGGATGAATAAATGAATGAGCAACTGACTCATGTTTGAGAAGCACCAATATTGCCTTATTTCAGCTATTTTCCGTAATGAAAGAACTGTTCTTCCTAACATCGGAAACAATATCTCTTCAAGGTTAAGTGCTCTGGGTTTGTAGTTAGTTGAGTCTGAACTGTATTTCTGATCTTGCCATTATGCAGACTGTATTATCCAGAGATGGTCACAATGATTATCTCCCATTCCACACATTCTTTTGCAACATGAATTTGCAACTCCCGGATCACGAGGTACTTGGTTTCTCCACTGTATTGAATCTGGGTGAACTCAATGACTAGTTTGAGCAATACAATTTATCAGAAGTGATGTTGCACTAGTTCCAGACATAGCCCTGCACCAACCTGGCAGTTTCTGCTTCCTGCCTCTTGTACACCAGCCCCCAGGTAAAAAACAGAAACCTCTGAAATATCAAGGTTCTGATTGAATTACTGCACAGATGATAAAAAACATGGAAAAGGGATAAAGTTTGAGTGAAAATAGGATAGATTTATTATTGGACATGTTGAATTTGTTTTGCCTTCGGGACACACAATTTTAGTAAGAAGTTGGCTATATAGGTTTGAAACGTATAAGAGAGCTATGTACTGAAGATACAGACTTGGGAGTTAACAGCAAATATACTGCTCACAAAAATTAGGGTATATTTTATAGCTTTATATTCATTTAAAAATATCCCCTAGTTTTTGTGAGCAGTCTAGATGCTAACTGGAAACATGGACATAAGTGAGATTGTCTAAGAAAACATGTAGGAGAAGAGAAAAAAATGGGCCTGGGGCATAATAAATAAGAGGAACGCCATCATTTGAGGAAAGGGTAGGGAAAGAACAATCTTAAAAGAGACTGAGAAGAGGGACCAGAAAAGTAGGTCAAAACCCAGGTGAATTGTGGAATATCACAGAAGACAAGAGAAAGTGCTTCAAGAAAGAAGGTGTGGCCAATTGTGTCAAATGCTGCTGAGATGTCAAAAGATTTGACAGATCTCTGTTGGGAAAGATTGAAATACTAAAGTCTCCTTTCCAGAATCTCTTGCAGCTAAGGTTTTAGATCTGAATGAGGTTTTACTAATTAAATGTGTTCACTTGAGATTTGTAAAGGGAAATTAGGAATCTTTCTGGAGCTTTTGGCTATTTCCATGCCATACATTTATGAAAGCTGTAACTCAGTTCTGCTTCTAGAGAACACACTAGCCATTAAGGTACTGATGATCAAGCCCATAAAATCCAAATTAAATGGTCTAAAATGCCTTGTAAGAGACAGTGTGAAGTTAATATAACAATAAATGCTACCAAATTGGTGGTCCACAGAGTGACTCTCCATATCCTGTGGATATGCCACAGGAAGAGGCTTTGGATGAATTAAATTCAAATAACAAGACGCAGTTACATCATGAAACATGTCAGTTGGCATTAACCCACTTTTGCTGCAAGGAAAATTGAATGTAGAGAAGCAAGATGGGGAGAAGAAATGTTTGAAATGCAAGCATGCAGAAACCAAGTGACGTAACAGGGCTTTGGGCCATGGAGATGCTAAAGCAACAGGTAGACTTTAGCATCTCAGAAACAGCATAGAGACTCAGACTGGCTTCTGCTGTGCATCTAAGAAGTCACACAGACAGCTGAGAAGGTACAAGTCCAGCAGACAGTGGCTGCTGTCTGGAGCTAAAGGATTTGCCTACTTGCCGGGTGTGTAAGTTACCTGGGGGCTGGTGTACAAGAGGCAGGAAGCAGAAACTGCCAGGTTGGTGCAGGGCTATGTCTGGAACTAGTGCAACATCACTTCTGATAAATTGTATTGCTCAAACTAGTCATTGAGTTCACCCAGATTCAATACAGTGGAGAAACCAAGTACCTCGTGATCCGGGAGTTGCAAATTCATGTTGCAAAAGAATGTGTGGAATGGGAGATAATCATTGTGACCATCTCTGGATAATACAGTCTGCATAATGGCAAGATCAGAAATACAGTTCAGACTCAACTAACTACAAACCCAGAGCACTTAACCTTGAAGAGATATTGTTTCCGATGTTAGGAAGAACAGTTCTTTCATTACGGAAAATAGCTGAAATAAGGCAATATTGGTGCTTCTCAAACATGAGTCAGTTGCTCATTCATTTATTCATCCAATATCTTTAAGCATCTAGAGCAAGCCCAGGCATTCTTTGAGTGCACACAACAGTGAATAGAATAAATAGACAAGTGACTAGTCTCCTGGAGTCTAGAGTCCTTTCTTCCAACACTGCATAAGGAGTTTCATTTTGACTTGATGGAATTAGAATCGGTTGTGTTTACGAGCAAGTAACAATCAATTTTTGATCCTAAGGAATGCTGGAATGAAGCCCTATGGGGAAGTGGAGGTCTGTACAGAGTTAAATTCAAGCTTGACCCAATCAAAGTTTATGGCATCATAAAATATTTAGACCTCTTGGTGTGGCGTGTATACAGGGGACATTGTATACTTAAATATTTACAGCTGATAAATATTTTTAATTTTATGACTACTTGACACAAAGTAGCTTGTAGGAAAAATGCTTGAATTTAGCATGCAAGCGAATTAATGTCACATCCTGTCCTAGGGTCAAACCATGGTGTTAGCTAAATGTTTGCAGGCCAATTGCCACAACAATCAGTTGGATCACTGTGCAATCCAATTTCCTCATTAAGATAACTGAATCAATAACAACCAAATCAGACTCACTCTATGGAAATCTAATCAATTGCTCCGTAATCAGATATACCAACTCTCCAATCATATTAATTTAATTTGATTTGGTTTAGTTAAGTGACATAGACACAACCTTCATGGGTGCCTGGTTTCTCTTCATACACATAGCATGACATAATATTAGCATGTGAAGGGATCCTACAGACATCTGGTTCTGTGCCTCTCCCATGGGAGAAAGTATAGACAGTATACAAAGTCACCACATAAATGTGGTGTGTCTTTCTAGAGTGCCAAGTAGATCCTCTGATTTGGAGGGAGATATATTTATATATTGGTATTTAAACAAGTACAGCTATATCATGGAATATGTATTAATCACAGTAAATTACGTAGATATTTGCTGTGGTAACAAAAAACTCCCAATCACATAATTTAAAGCAAACAAAGCCTATTTTTCATTCATGTGACATGCCCATGAGGGTCAGTTGGGGCCTGTGTTCCAAGCTCTACTCATTCTGGGATCTAGATTCTTGGAGCCGACTCTAGAACTTTGCCTGTTGTCTGAGTGGAGGATAGACAGCTAGAGTAAATCACGGACTGCGTTTTAATACATTCATCTGAAAGGGGCAGGCATCATTTCCACAGTTCACTGGCCAAAGCATGTCATATAGACCCATAGATTTTTAAAGAGGGATTGGGAAGTGCAATCCTACTGTGTGCTCAGAAGAGCTAGAAATATTTAGTGAACATTATTATTGTCTGCCACAGAATGGAGTCCAAAGGTCATATAAACTTTAGGATGAAACACAAGATTTAGAAGTTTCTTGCATTCTGTGTGCATCCACTAAAATGTTGATTAAACAGGAGAATCCTAGAAAATGATGCATATTTGCCTAAAATGTTTCATCTATCTATCTATCTATCTATCTTTTGATGTCTAAGGTGATTTCTATGAGAGTGAATAAATTGACTGGAGTTTCTTATTGTCTAAGATCCCTAAGTGCTAGATCTATGTGCTACTCTGAAGCCATCAGCAAAGCCACCTGAGTGGAAATTCCTTCAAGATGTTTTACAATTTTTTTACTATTGTCTTTTTCATACACTATTTGGAAACAATTTCCAAATGCAGGGGATTTGCATTTATTAAATATTTCCAAAATTTTAAACTTATTTTTCCAGCAATTATTATTTATTTTGGAAGATTTCAAATATACAGCCAAGACTCCGTTCTTGCATATCTACCACTTAATCTGTATAGTTTTCATAGAAACAACAGCTCTACTTTTTTTGTAATCATATTTTCTGTGTATTTCAATAATATTTAATTAAATTCTGTAATTATAATAAGTGCAAAAGTCACCAACATATTTGGAAATGCTGTAGTTCAAGTAGCAAGAGCAGCAGTGCAAGGGCATTCTAGAAAAATCTATGACCCACTGGCCCCAGCCATTCCTGTGCATTGGGTAAGACATTTAAATAACAAATGGACAGTACCTGGAAATAATCTGGTGAAGTGATTGTTTAAAAGAACTTGTACTAAACTCTGGTGGAAGAGTTTTAGAGAACTGTCCATGATCCTCATATTTCAATTAATAACCCTAAAGCCCAGAGCCTATGAACTACATAAACTTACCCATTCATTAATTCATTGATCACTTAACATAATACCCTCTAGGTTCATCTATATTGTCACAAATGTTAAGATTTAGTTCTTTTTATTGCTTAGTAATGATTTCAACACACACACACACACACACACACACACACACACACACACACACACCCCACATCTTCTCTGCCTGTTAATTTATTGATGGGCACCTCGGTTGTTTCCATATATTAGCTATTGTAAATAATGCTGCAATGAACATAAGAGTGCATCTGTCTTTTCAACTTAGTGTTTTTTGTTTCCTTTAGATAAATACCCAGAAGTGGAATTTCTGGATTGTATGGTAGTTCTATTTTTATTTTTTGAGGACCCTCCATGCTGTTTTCCATAAGGGTTGTACCAGTTTACAATCCCAACAGTGCACAAGGGTTTCCATTTCCCCACATCTCCACCAACACTTGTTATTTGTTGACATTTTGATAATAGCCATTCTGCAAGTGTGAGGTAATACCTTATTATGGTTTTGATTTAGATTTCCCTGATGATTAGTGACATTGAGCATCTTTTCATATATCTATTGGCCATCTGTAGGTCTTCTTTGGAGAAATATCTATTCAAGTCCTCTGCTCATTTTTTAATTGGATTATTTGTTTTTGATGTTGAGTTGTATGAGTTCCTTATATATTTTGGATATTAACCTCTTATTGGGTACAAACTTTACAAATATCTTCTTCCGTACAGTAGGTTGTCTTTTCATTTTTATTGATGGTTTCCTCCACTGTGCAAAAGATTTTTAGTTTGATGTAGTTCTATTTGTTTATTTTTGCTTTTGCTGCCCTTGCCCAAAGAGACATATGCAATAAAGAAATATTGCTGAGACCAATGTCAAAGAATTTACTGGCTGTGTTTTCTTCTAAGAGTTTTATGGTTTAAGGTCTTATATTTAAGTCTTTATCCACTTTTAGTTTATGTTTAATTATGGTATAATAAAATGTTTCAGTTTCATTTTTTTGCATATATTTGTTCAGCTTTCCCAACACACTTTTGATGAGATTGTCATTTCCTTTTGCAATTCTTGCCTGCTTTGTCATGGATTAATTGACCCTATGAGCAAGAATTTATTTCTGGGATCTCTATTCTGTTTTAGTGATCTATGTTTGTTTTAGTGCCTATACTGTATTGCTTTGATTATTATAGCTTCATTGTTGAGTTTGAAATCAGGGAGCATAATACCTCCAACTTTCTTCATCTTTCTTGTGATTGCTTTGGCAGTTCCTAGTCTTTTGTGATTACACATAAATTTTTGGAATTATTTGTTCTAGTTATGAAAAGAATGACCTTGGTATTTTTACAGAAATTGCATTGAATCTGTAGGTTGCTTTGGGTAGTATGGACATTTTGACAATGTTAATTCTTCCTATCTATGAGCATGGTATATCCTTCCATTTATTTGTGTCCTTTTCCTTTTTCTTCTTCAATATCTTATTGTCTACAGAATACAGGTTTTTGCCTCCTTGGTTAAATTTATTCCAAGAATTTTATTCAATTTGATGTAATTATAAATGAGATTATTTTCTTAAAATCTCTTATGGATAATTTGTTAGTGTATAGAAATACAACAGATTTCTGTATATTAATTTTGCATTCTGCAATTCTACTGAATTCATTATTAGTCCTAATAGTTTTTAGGTGGAGTCTTTAGGTTTTCTCTATACAGTATTGAAATAGTGACAGTTTTAGAATTTTGATGTCTTTTATTTCTTTACCTAATCTGATTGCTGTGGACTTCTAATACTATGTTGAATAAAAATGATGAGAGTGGGCCTCTTTGTCATGTTCCAGATCTTAGAGGAAAAGTCTCAGCTTTCACCATTGAATATGATAGCTATGAGTATGTCATATGTAGCCTTTATTATGTTGAGGTATGTTCCCTAAATACCTGCCTCGAGAGTTTTTATCATAAATATGATGTTAAATTTTGCCAAATGCTCTTTCTCTATGCATTGAGATAATTGTAAAAATTGTATCCTTGGTTTTATTGATCTGATGTATCATATTGATTAATTTGCAGATATGGAATTATCCTTGCATTACTAAACTAAATCTAACTTGATCATGGTGTATAATCCTTTTAATGTATTAAATTCAGTTTGCTAATATTTTGTTGAGAATTTTTACATCTATGTTCATCAGGGTTCTAGGCCTGTAATTTTTTTTATAGTGTCTTTGTCTGATTTTGGTGCCAGGGTATTGCTGGCCTCATAGAATGAGTTTAGAAACATTCTTTCATCTTGTATTTTTTGAAATAATTATAGGTATTAATTCTTTAAATGTTTGGTAGAATTCAACTGTGGGCTTTTGTTTGTTGAAAGTTTTAAAAATTATTATTGCTTCAATTATATTTCTAGTAATTGGTCTATTTAGATTTTCTCTTTCTCCCTAGTTCAGTCTTGGAAGATTATATGTTTCTAGAAATGTATCCATTTTTTCCTACATTGTCCAATTTGTTGGCATGTGGTTGTCTATACTATTTTTTATGATCCTTTGTATTTCTGTGATGTTGATTGTAACTTCTCTTTCATTTCTGGTTTTATTATTTAGCTATCTCTCTTTTTTACTTGATGAGCCTGACTAAAGGTTTATCAATTCTGTTTCTATTTTCAAAGAACCTGCTCTTAGTTTCATTGATCTTTTCTACTGTTTCCTTTCTTTGTAGTCTGTATTTTGTTTATTTCCATTCTGATCTTTATTATTTTCTTCCTTCTACTTATTTTGAGTTTTTTGTTTTTCTTTTTGTTACTTTAGGTGTAAAACTAGACGATTTATGTGGAATTTTTCTTGTTACTTGAGATAAGCCATTATCACTATAAACTTTTCATTTAGAACTACTTTTGCTACATCCTATAGATTTTGGAAATTTGTGTTTTCATTTTCATTTGTCTTGAGGTACCGTATTTCCCCATGTACAAGATGCAGCCTTTTTCGAAAAATTTAGTGTCTAAAAACTGGGTGTGTCATATACAGTGGTTGTAGTTTTATTACTTGCATTTCCTGCTTTTTCACGAGGCAATATATGAAGACAGTGATTCATCATCAGACACAGATGAGGACAAGTTAATGGATGAGAGTTTTGACAGTGATGAACAGTTGTATGAATTTTATGATGAATAACTTTATGTAATACATTTTTTTTCAAATTTTGAGCCCCAAAATTAAGGTGTGTCTTATACATGGGGAAATATGGTAGTTTTTGCTTTCCTATTTGATTTCTTCTTTTACTCATTGGTAGTCTAGTAAAATGTTGTTTAGTCTCCCTATGGTCGTGTTTTTTCCAGTTTTCTTCCTGTAATTGATTTCTAGTTTATACTGTTATGATTAGGAAAGATAACCTGATATGATTTCAATCATTTTGAATTCATTGAGACTTGTTCTGTGGCCTAACATGTGATATATCCTGGAGCATGTTCCATGTGCTCTTAAAAAGAATATGTATTCTGTAGTTTTTGGATGAAATGTTCTGAAATAGCTATTAATCTATCTGGTCTAATGTGATATTTAAGGTCATTATTTCCTTATTGATTTTCATCTGGATGATCTATCCATTGATATAAGTGGAGAATTAAAGTCCCTTACTATTATTGTAATACTGTCAATTTCTCTCTTTATGTCTGTCTACATTTGCGCTAGATATTATGTGCTTCTATCTTGGATGTATAGACACTTACAAATATTATATCTTCTTCTTGGATTAATCTCTTAATCATTATGTGGTACCCTTCTTAGTCTCTTTTTACAGTTTTTATTTTAAAGTCTATTTTGATACAATTATTGCTACTCCAGCTTTCTTTTTGTTTCTATTTGTAGAGTATCTTTTCTATCCCTTTACTTTCAGACTGTGTGTATATTTCAATCTGAAGTGCTTCTCTTGTAGGCAGTATTTAGATGGGTCTTTAAAAAAAATTCATTCAAACACCATATGTCTTTTGATTGGAGCATTTAGTCCATTTATATTTAAAGGAATTACCAACAGGTACGTATTTATTGTATTTTGTCAAATTTTTTTGGTTGTTTTTGTAGTTCTTCTCTTCTGCTTTTACCTTCTCTTGATTTTTACCTTTGTGGTTTGCTTGTCTTCTTTAAGGTTCTGTTTGGATTCCTTTTAAAAAAATTTTTGTGTATCTTATGTAGGTTTTTTATTTGTTTACCGTGAGGTTTATATACAATATCTAGATCTATATCTATAGCCATCTACTTTCAGCTGACAGGTGTTTAAGTTTCAACATATTCTATTAGTGTTACAGTTTTACTTTCCCCCTTTACACTATGTTTTTGAGATTATGTGTTGGATCTTTTTGTTTTTTGTAGCCCCTAACTACTTATTATAGTTATAGTTGATTTGCTACTTTTCTCATTTAATCTCCATATCTGTACTAACTTTTAAAGTGGCTGATTCGCTGTGTTTCTTACATATTTGCCCTTACCAATGAGATTTTTTTCTTTGATATATTTTTTATTTCTGGTTATGGCCTTTTCTTTTCTGCTTGAAGAAGTTCTTTTAACATTTCTTGTGAAGCTGTGATGAATTCCTTTAGGTTTTGTTTGTCTGGAAGCTCTATCTCTCTTTCAGTTCTGAATGATAGCCTTGCCAGGTGAAGTATCCTGGGTTGTAGGCTTCTTTCTTTCAGCACTTTAAACATACGCCACTCCCTTCTGGCCTGTAAAGTTTCTCCTGATAAATCAGCTGGTAGCCTTATGGGGGTTTCCCTTGTATGTGACTCATTCTTTTCCTCTTGCTGCCTTCAAGATGGTCTCTTTATCTTTAACTTTTGTCATTTTAATTACAATATGTGTGGATTTCTCCCTGGCAGGATAGCTAGGTTGGTTAGAGCATTGTCCCAATACACAAAGGTTGTGGGTTCAATCCCTGGTCAAGGTGCATATGGAATAGATCGATGTTTCCGTCTCTCTTTCTCTCTTCCTTCCTCTCGCTCTAAAATCAATCAATAAATTTAAAAAATATATATGTGGGTTTCTTCGGGTTCACCTTGCTAGGATGTCTCTGCTTCCTGGGCCTGGATGTCTGTTTTCTTCCAGGTTAAGAGAATTTTTAGCCTTTATTTCTTCAAATAAGCTTTCTGCTCTTTTCTTTCTCTTCGTCTGAGATCTTTATAAAGTGAATGTTAGTGTGCTGCTTGATGTACCAGAGGTCTCTTAAATTTAATTTTTTTTTTTCCTGTTCTGAATGAGTGATTTTCACTATTTGGTCTTCCAGGTCACTAAGCTGTTCTGTGTTATCTAATTTACTGTTCATTCACTCAATTGTATTTTTCATTTCAATTGTTGTGTTCTTCAGTGTGATTGGTCCTTTATCTAGTTGTCTTATCCTTTGGTGAAGTGTTCTCACTGACTTGCCCTATTTTACTCTCAAGTTTGGTGATCATCCTTATGACCACTACTTCAAAATTTTTATCCGGCTAATTACTTATCTCCATTTCATTAGGGTTGGGTTTTTTCCACTTTTTTTTTTTCTTGTTCCTGCATTTGGAATATATCCCTGTGTCTTTTCATTTTGTTTGACTTCCTGTGTTTGTTTCTATGAGTTAGATAAAACAGCTATCCTTTTTGATGTTGAAGGAGTCCTCTAGTGTCTAAGCAGCCTCTGTGTAGACTGCATGCTGGGTGGTTTGGGCAGGCTGCGGGAGCCTGAGAGGGTAAGTGCGGAGCCTGGGGCACCCTGGGAACTGGCTGGCTGGGTCTGGGGCTTGGCGCAGGGTGGCTCAGGATATGTGGGTGTGGTGATGTCCTGGAGGGCTGGCTGTCTGGGGCTGGAGTGAGCACAGGTTGCGGTGGCCCACGGCACACCGAGGTACCCTTGCGGACCATCCAGAGCATTTGGACAGAGCTCCCCCATGTTATGTATGTAGAGAGGGAACAGACACATGGCATTTACAGGAACTTCTTATCTTGGAGAGTTTCTGCAGATCCCAAGGTGTTTCAGAAGCTCCCTAACGTTCTCTGTGTCACCTCCCTTTTTCTCTCTTGTTTGTTGTACAAGAGCTGTTTAATCAGCCCTCTGTTGTTTTTCAGGAGGAACTACTCTATATATAGGTGTATGGTCAAAGTGTTCTTGGGAGGATGAAGTTCAGGGTCTTTCTATGCTGCCATCTTGAGCAACCTTTTCACAATATTTAATACTGGCAGTGTTTGGTGTCTAGTTTTCTGTGAGCACTCACTGATGTAGACGTAGTTATTGTAAACAATGATCATATATAATTAACCCTTCAGAAGTTTATTTTGCTTGTCTTATAGATCCCTCTCTTGTCCTCTGAAAGTTTTAGTGACATCTGCTCACTTCTTCCTTCAAAGTTATTTTCTCTATTTTTCTTCCTTTTTACCTCTCTCTTCCCTCTTTATTTTCTCATTCTTTTCCTCTCTTTCTTTCATTATGCTCTTTTTTCCTATTTCCTTATTCTTTCACCTTGCTCATCTCCTTTCTCTTTATTCTCCTTTTACCCTTTCTCTTGCTTTCTCCAGCCTTTTCTCCCTTGAAAAACCTTACTCCTGTTTTCTATCAGCAGAAACCTCATACAACTTGTAATCTTTTCTGTTGCCCTGCAGTTTAAGTCAAAGGGTTTCCCTGGGGTGTGTCTCCTAAGCTGGCAGCCATTCCGGACTTCAGATCTGGAGATACAGTGATGCATATTTAGAGACGAACTGATAAGAACAATCAAATACAAGCTGCCAGTCACCACTTACAGAAAAGCACGATCTTGAAAAGAATGGAAATGATGCTGTACAGAAGCCAGAGGAGGATATAAAATTTCAAACTACCACTCTGAAGTGTAGAGCAGACAACTGGAGAAGCTTGAATTAAACACAGCAGAGTAAACACACAGCACTGGATGTGGGAAGAGCTAATGGCGGCTAAACTAAGAATTAGAAAGTGGGTTTGAAACTTCCTGTGGGAGCCCTGAGTTGGCCTGTTTTTCCACTCTGTTGACTCTGTGCCAGCAAATACATCTCCTTTTCATTTGTCAGCATTTGTTTTCTTGTTAGAGACTGGGATTCCCGGCAGTGGGAGAGACCAGCACTGCTTAATATGCAGGACCTGAGCTCCTGCAAGGATCTCTGCACGCTCGCTTCTTCGTGCTTCGGAGAAGCTGGTGGCAGTGACAGCGACCTGGGCAGTCGCTGGGTGTGTTTCCAGGGCTGGTGGCACCTCGGACAAACCCTGGTCTTTCTCCAGAGGCAGTTCCCTCATATTGTCTAGTGACTCCTCCCCCTCCCCAAATTTTCTGTCTTGGTTCATTTTCTTTCTTCCTGAGCTTACCTGGGCTATACCGCCTTTCTTCACATAGCCAGATAGTTAAGCATTAGCATTCTCTTTCTTTTCTGGGAGGGATGTTAGAAGATCAGCTGGGGAGGGGACATGAAGGAACTTCCTGGGGTGCTGGAAATATTCTCCATCTTGGTGTTAGTGGTGGTTGTATGAGGGTAAGCACATGTAAATAGTCATTGAGCTGACATAAGATTGTGCACTTCATTGTGTGTAAATTATACCTTAAAGAGAGAGAGAGAGAGAGAGAGAGAGAGAATGAATTTAGGATCAGCAGACCTGGGTTCGCATCCATTTAGCGTTGTGTGACCTCTGCTCTTGCCAAGACTACACTTATTCCTGTAAACAGGAGTAGATACAGCACCTGCCGAGTAGGTTTGTGGATGTAATGAGAAAGCACTCAGCATGTATGAAGTGCTTGGTACAGAGTTAGTTCTCAATAATAGATTGCAGGAATTATTATTGTTTGAGAAAATTATTCTCTGAACATGGTAACAAATGCAAATGTTTTTATGTAAAATCCTTCTCTGCATATTGGCACATCTGAGAGCATCTTTCAAGGCCTTGACTCAAAGGTGTGACTGAGTGTGAAGATTCAAGATACTGTAACAGGCCAACAGAAGAAAATTATCAGGCAGGCAAGGGGCCTGTGGATGCTCTTTAAATTACACTGGTCAGGCAGCCCCAGTCTCCTGGCCAGTCTGGCTGCTGGCCTCACCTGTATATCACACCCATTACAAACACATTTCTTGAGTCCAGGAGGCTAATTGTGATGAATTCATTTTGGCAAATTAACTCCAATCATAGGCAAAATGCAAACTCTTAATGTATGCGCTCTAACACCAGGGCTGAGAAACACAGCTGTGACTAATGGCGTTAGTTCAGCTCAGCAGTGAAGAATCAGAATCTTCCTTATCCTCTTCCTGCCATCATGAGAGTCTGTGTTACTATGCCCAGGAAATGGATGAGACCCCTGGTATTTATTGCTGACCTCTCCTTTGCATATAACTACTTAGAAATCCATAGAACTGTAGAATTTCAGAGCTCTGTAAATTCTTAAGGATTAGTGAAGTGAAAACCCCTCACCTTATAAATGCAGTAGCAGGAGAAGTAACTTGCACAGGGTACATTAATCTTCAACAAGTATTAAGTGACTGTGCCAGGATTTGTGGTAGACTTTGGATTCCATAGCATGCCATAGAAAAACTTCTTCAAGCTCTCTTTTAGAGTTTTTCTAAGCCAGACTATAACTTAACTCAGTGCTGCCCTATGTGTGTTGATGTCTTCAATAAACCAGTGATCTTCTAGACTGTGTATGGAGGCTGGAGTGCCAAGTGAAGGATTACGGGAAAAGCCAGGGCTCTGCTGCCGGCACTGCAGTCTTTCAGGCCTGTACGCAGGTCCGACCCCGTGTGCTGTGACTATGCTCCTGTGCCCCAATCTGGGGGGGGGGGGTGTAGCCTTCATCGCTGTCTTCCCTGCATCCACCCTTACCCTCTCTGCTTCATGCAGCTCTTTGATCTATCACTTTTCTTTTCTGACTTCCTGACTTGTAGGTGACACTGGATGTCACTCCATTTTGAATCCAACCACCTAAATATCCTGGAAAGAGAAATGGAATAAACAGGGACTGGCCAGTGTCCAGACCCCCTAAACCCTGGGCGCTGACTGCACGTGTTATGGGGTGTGGAAGGAACCACACTTGACCACCCTCTGGGCACAGGACCTGAACTAGTGAAGTGGACCAGGTACACAGTGCCCAAGACTATTGGAGGGTGCGGCAGATTGGAGAGGGCCCATCCTACATAAAGGGATAGTCACTATTCTGCTCAGAGGGTTTTGCCATGGAGATTGCAGATCCAGCATTGCAACATCTTCAGATTTTTTTAAAAGATAAACCAGAAAATTTTATTTTTAAAAATGATATTCTGCAGCTCCTTGAAATCATTCTGTGGGTCAAATAAAAACATTTGTGTGTCTTGAGCTGTTTTTTTTTTCTTTCTTTTTTTTTTAATTGCTACCCTAAAGGGTGGTCCAGAGATAGTCTTTCAAATTCAAGGCTAGCAGGTGGATAGATAATGAGGCTTGTGGAAGGAAGGGGTTTGGATATTGGAGGCTGTTATCGTGGGTCAGGCCAGATGGTGCAGATACTGTGAGGGAGCTGCGATCACGAGGGAGCTCAGTCCCAGCCATACCGTGTGCCTCTCCCTCTGGCAAAGTCATGAAAGCAATCTGAGCCTCCCTTTCTCCTCTGGTGATATGGGCTCATGCCACCTTCTCAGGGATTAGTGAGTCATGCAGTCAAGACAGTTCATGTTATCGAGGTACTCCATCCGCTCATTCATTCATTCAAGTATTTATGAAGCACCTGCCCCGCAGCAAACACTGTGCTAAGGGCTTGCTGATTAGTAATGAACAGAATAAACACAGTCCTGGGCCTCAGAAAGCACAGTTCAGAGGGAAAGGCAGGCGACATGGGGGCAGTGTGACAAACATCATCAAGAGGGTGGAGGTGCTATGGAAGCCACGATGTGACCTGGCTTCATCTTCCTCACCTCTTCCTCGGCTTGCTGTGTTCCCACTGCAGGTTCCCGAGCTGTTTCCTGAGCGTGCCGAGCCTCTTCATGCCAACCTCTCTCCTGTCCGAGCCTCCTTGGCCTTCGATCACTCAGCTGGAGTGATCTTTCCCCAGATATTTGTAGAGCTGCTCATTTATTCCATTCACCTTTCCTCAGAGAGCTGTCCTCCAACTGTCCTCTCTAAAATAGCAATTCCACGTTTTTCTCTGTCACCCATGGCTCTGCTTCATTACCTTTTTGCACTTGACATTCTGGTATATATTTGTTTTGTTGTTATTCTTCATTGTCTTTCAGCTTCCTGGGAGCCTGGGCGTTTGGCTCTTTCATTTAGGGCTATCTCCCCAGTGTTTGGGACACAGCCAAGACTCTGGTTGTTATTCATCAAATGTTTGTTGAATGAGCAAACGAGGGAAAAGCATGGGGGGACCTAATTTGGTTCAGGGAACGTTTCCTGGCTGAGGTGACATTTAAGCCAATAGGTTGGTCAGATAAAGAAGTTGTTCAGATAAAGAGGGGAGAATGCACAGTGTTTGGGGCAGAAGACAGCGTGGTGGAAGTCCTGGAGAGTAGTCAGAGCTTGTCACAGCAGTGAAAAAGTCGAATGTGGTTGAGTGATAAAGCATGAAAAGGGTGGGGAAGGGGAAGGAGCCATGATGGAGTGACAGGCGCACTATGTGGAGGGCCCTGAGGACCCAAATGGAGCTTGGATTTCATCCTACAGGATAGGGATGCAAGATGGGAGAGCCACTTTGCAAAATGGCTTGGTAGTTAGTTACTCACAAAGTTAAATATACTCTTACCAAACAACCCAGCGGAACCACTCCAGGTATTTACCCAAGTGAAACAGAAACTTACTTTCACACAAAAAACTCTTAAGTTTTTATAGCAGTGAGTTTTTTATTCTTTGTCACCAAAAAAACCACTTTTCTATATTTTGAATGCTGTGGTGGTTAGTTACATGGCTGTGTGTGTTTGTCAAAATTTGTACAATCCTGTACTCAAAAGAGTGATTTTTCTGTATGGAAATTACTTTTTGATTAAAAGAACTCTAGGAAACCATTGGAAGGCTTATGGTAGAGGAGTGACACAAACAGATCCATGTTTCCAAAGCATCGCTGTGGCAGGGGGACGGCGAGAATGGACCTGGGAGCCCAAGGAGAAGGTCTTAGTGGGGCAGGTGACAGCTGACTGCAGCGTGGGCTATGGTCAAGTTGGGGATGAGTGAAATGGAGGATTTGAGACATTTAGAAAGTAAAATCAGCAGGGCTTGGTAATTGATTAGACTCGGGAAATGAGAAAAAGAGGAGCCGACAATGATGCTGAGGATTTGGCTTAGGGGTCACTGGGCAGACAGTGGTGCCCTCTGCCATGGACACGTAGGACGCACAGGAGGAGGAACAGGCCTGTGGGGCACGTGGTGTCAGGGTGACACGACCTAACCACAGGTGGACACACATCCTGTGGGCACTTAACGTTTTTGTTGGTTTCATGGACTTGTTGTTTCATTTCAGCTAGGTAGCACACACCCGAGTACTTACTTCAGGGGGCCTCTTTGCAGCCGTGGATCAGAATTCACCTGTCTTGCGTCAGTTGAGACTTCACGTTCTGTAGCGTCAGAACCTTCCCATCTTCCACACTCGCTGCTGCCACCACTTGGCGGGTCAAGCTCTCGTGTCTACTTAGTTTACATGGCGTCAGCCGTATCATTAAAATAGTTATTGAGTCAGATGGTGGGCCGTTCCGCATGCCAACGACCATTTTCAAGGCTCTTTAGAGACATATCAAAATAAAACAACACAAAAGAGCAAAAACAGATTTCATAAAAGGTTGGTACGAATGCCCTAGAAAAGAGAGCTGCTTCTCTCAAAGCCCCGGCACCTGCGCCTGGAGGCGGCTAGGGGGGCGTGGCTGCGCAGAGAACGGAAGCGTCCACGTCCTCCTCCGAGCTGTTCGCTCCGTCCATTCTCCATCTGGATGGAGACGGTGAGTGCATCTCTGGCCAAACCACCTTCTCCTGCTTTCAAGTGGCCCAGATAACGTGTGGTCTGGCCTGGCGAACTGAGACTGAATAAGTGCGGGTCATGGCCTGGAGATGGTAAATTTCTTTCAGAGCATTTAGAATTCCCAACCAGTGTCAGACTGATCCCCAAAACAATCTTGTGAAGGTAGTTGGAAACTCTTGCCTATATTTATGAATAGGGAAGCTAAAAGAAAGAGACATTCATTCTAGACAAGTCAGCCTAGACTCCAAATAAAGATAACAGCAGATTATTGTTTCTTTAATTTTCCTTAAAACATTTTACCTTGCTTTAGCAGCATGTTGCAATTTTATGGGCCTTCTAAGCATCGCATTCAATGAAATTGTTTCCTAGTGGCTGCCTCCAGGTGGGTGGGGTCACAGCATGATTTTGATATTCTTTATGTTGGCCATGTTTTCTGGTTTTTCTATCATAGCATGCATTACCCTTATAATTATAAAGGTCATGAAGGGAACTTCACTAAAAATAGTATGCACAGTAAGAGACCATTTAGAAGCCGTACATATGAGATCACACACCCAAGTGTCAGTAGCATTCCTCACGTCTGCCTAGGAGTAGGGATGATTTTTCTTTTCTTCCCTGTGCTTTCTGTGTTTTTCCAGACATTCTGTGATAACTACAAATGACTTCCATAACCATAAAATAATAAACCACTTTTTAAAAGCTGCTATGCAGCATTCTTTGCCTCAGTTAAGGGCTCTGTGGGAGAGAAGCCTGGCTCTCAGGGCTGACCCTGAAAGTAGCTGGTTTGTGACACCCCAGGGGACGACCAGTTCCATGGATCTAAAGAGGGGTTGGAATATTAGTGCAGTCCTTTCCATCAGCGTCAGGACGCGATTAGCTAACACATGTAAGAGCGCTGGGAAGGAAGGTACTGAGCTGGCCGCCATGGCTAGAGCTGCCGTTCCATAATGTTCTGTTCAATAGTATGAAGGGAACATGTGATTTGAAGGCACATTATTTTTATTTGAGGGGAAAAGACTAAATCACAGTCATTAAACCAATCTCCTGTACTTTGGCACTTCTTGTGCCAACTGATGTCACGTGACAGCAGAAGGGGGGAAGGTTTGTCCCTACACGCCTGGGCATCCTGCCACCACCAGGCTCAGACACAGGGATCTGGCTCTGAGAGGGTGAGAGCCGTGGGGGTGCGGGAGCCCAGGGCACTGCCAGCTCTGGGAAACCAGTGTGAACAGGGGTTCCGGGAAGCCGCAGCAGGCACCCCTCTGGGTCTCGTTGGCTGCTGTGCCTGAGTCCTCCATAAAGACAGACAGTCCGCTTTCTGACAAGCAAAGCACCGCTCTTGGCTGCACATTGACAGAAAAACCTGTGGCTGAGTGGGATGGGTCCGTCAGGGCACCAACGCCATTGTTCTCCTCCAGTTAAAAGTCATGTAATTATCGGTGTGCAGTCGTATAGTTTTATGGCTGTAATGATTCACACAGATTCTCCTTAAGAAGGAGGAAAATGACACAGAAAGAATGGTTTAGAGAGCAACCTGTTTGACTAGAGGAGATTTTATATATAAAAGAGAGAAAGAGATTTATATTTCTCTGAATTGAAAGTTTCACTAAGCATTTAAAAATATATTCTCTTGGTACTTCCCTCCCACTTTCTCCCCAGGAATGGAAATGAAAATTATTTAGTCTGGGTATTCAGCATAGTTTACGTTTCTTCTGCGGCTAACACTAGTGGAAGAGAGGGGACTAGTTCCAATGCTTGTGTTCTGATGCCACTGTCGTCGAGGTTTCTCTGTTGTGAAGTGATTGGTATCCTGGTGGAACTAGGGTCCTTCAGCTGCTTTTCTATATTACACATGGGTTCTTTTTTCATGTACCTAAAAGAAAAAAGAATAGTCTCTTTACTTTTCAAGCAATTTTAGGAATTGTCTTATGGTTAGAGAAAGAAAACAATAAACAAAGCTTAAGTTTATGAATATTAAAACCAAATGTTAGAGAACATCTTGACGTAATTTGATTACTGTCAGTGTGACTGCAGGGAGATGGCCGGAGGAAATAAGATGGTCCTCTTGGCTCAGGCTCCAGAGCTGAGGGCAGTGCCCGCGAGGCCATCCACAGACTTGTCCCATAAGAGGCTGGAACCAGCTTTGCTCCCCACAGCGGCGTCGCCCACCTTTACCTGCACATAGAAAAGGCAGTAACAGTACTGAAAGAAGGTTAGTGAGAGAGATTCCTCCGAACCCAGGACCTGGGTTTCTTCCCCTCCTCCTACTCTGAGGAAATGTGTGATGGGAGGTGGGAAAGTGTCGGAGGCCTGGGGTGTTGGCCAGGAGAGAGGAATAAATCATCCCCACTCCCCGCCAGACTAGTTGTGTGCATACCTGCACGGACCCAAGGCTGCCGTGATTCAGAGAGAAGTCTTAGGAAAGTCTGACAAGTGCTCCACAGTGTGGGGAGGGCACAGAGCCAACAAAAGTCCAAAGGGGATGATTGATGGAATTGTTCTCAGTAATAAGTTGAAGAGAGAGGATGAAGGGACAGCAAATAACACTTCCTCCTATGGTGGCAAGGGTGGGTGTCATCCTGTCATCTACAGGTCATGGGAGACATCTCAGATGAAAGCCAGGCTCTGGTTTTCTTGAAAGAACCCCACCCAAAGGGTCTGCCCATGGGGACGAGACAACCCAGCAGAGAGACCGATAAGTCAGCTGCTATGGAGGAACTAAAGGCATCTTGAATGGCCAGCCAGGAGACATTACTCTCTTCAAGCAGGTGTCCCCAGCAAGCAGGTTGCCAAAGAATGACAAAAGGGATGGCTGAAAGAAAAAGCCAACATGTGCCCTGTAGAAGATACAGAGCGCACCACCACCATATTGCTCCAGTGCTGGTCCGGTGAGGCTTTGCCCCTGTACCTCCCTCTCACTCCTTGCCCTGGTTCTGGAGGAGCTCAAAGCGGCAGAGTAAGTGGGGGGGAGGGCATTACAGCGTGACTAAGGACTGATCAGCACCCTCCTCCCTTTCTTAATGCAAGTATTTGAGCCCAGGTCAGGCCTGTATTGGGGAGGAGAGGAGTTTTGAAAGACATGAGAGACTAAAGTTTGGGTTCAATGAACTGGACTTTTTAGAACCTGAAAATGAGACATCTTTGATAGACATATTGACTAGGAGAGATAAGGGGTTGGCCTGGGAGACCATCGAGGTGTGGGAAGAAGGACCCAGCAGAGGAGGTTAGAGACCAGTGGGTGGAGAAAACAGATTTGCTCCCTGAGGGTCCCACCCTTTGAGACATCAGTTATCTGAGGAAGGACAGCAGAGGGATGTCCTGTGTCCTGTGGTTTTATGGACAGTTTTGGAGACAAGCAGTCTCAGTCCTTGACATGCAAAAATACTCCTTCCGTTTCTGTTATACACACCTTGGAAGACCTTTGTTTTTGATAACATAGTCTAATCTAGTTCTGGGTTTAAAGATCTCTCTTCCACTTTCTCTGAAGATATTTGATGTTAAGAGCTGTGTAGCTGGTCCAGAATGTAAAACCGAGACTTGAAAGGCATGCTTTCTGTTGAAAGGTAGGCCTGGTATTTGTAAAGCATGACTGGGAAGCCTTCTCTGAAAGGCAGGTTTGATTTCAATCGAACCCCTAGTGTTTGGTACTAAGAGCACAGTGATTAAGGCATCAAACCCAGAGCCTGGCTCTGTCTCTTCCTAATTATATGACCTTGAGAAAATTACATAACTACTCTGTGCCTTGTTTTTAACTCTGTGTGAGTTAATGCTGGTCAAGTGCTCAGAATGCTGTCTGGTATGGTTAACACTGAGGAGTACTTGTCGTTGATCCCAAGTCCCTATCTTTTTGGCCTGCTTCAGAACTGCCTTTGATGGTTCCCCGTGCGCACCCATAGCTTCCTGCCCCTTCCTTCCTTTCCCGTGGGTGTTTCCTAGGAGCAGGAGTGAGCTCAGCCCCAGTGCGTGGCTGGTTGGCTGGTCGGCTGGTAGGAAGAGCCAGGAGTTAATGTCCCAGAAGAAACAACCAATCACTGAGGGCTGGGGGTGGAAGGCCAATCCCCCAGCTCCTGTTCCCTTCAGTGAGTATTATGAGGTGTGTTCCCCATGTTCTGTTTGCGGGTCCTCAGTGGGGCAGAGCTCAGTTGTCCACAGCATGCCCCACTCATTTATGCATCCTGTATTGACTTGCCTGCTCCCTTCTCTGTCCCACATCCTCACTCTCTTATCAAGTTTTCTAAGATCGCTTCCGAAATAAATGACCTAAGCACAAATCTTTGTCTTATACATGGGTCTTCTAGATCCTGAGAATTCTATCTTAAACATGTATCATATCACCCACAACCCATAGGAGTTGCAGAGCTCACAGTAGGAACTCAAATGCTTGTTGATTTTTAATTCTAAATTATCTCCATTATTCACTGTCTCTCCCTGAATCCCCATGAGCTTCCAGTTCGAATTGTATTCCCAGAATTTCAGATGGAGGTGTCATTGTCCTTTTCTTAAATATCTCCACTTAGAGGCTCCAGGCTCTGCGTTTGCTTACCCCTGCCTCCCAGAGCCAAACAGCATCTCCCGATAGCGGAACGCAATCAAAACTCTGTCTTAACGATCGAGACCCTACATTTCATGTTAAATCAGAATCTGGCTGGCTGCAAATTAAATCTCAAATAATGAAAATGCTAATTTTATGTAGTAAATACATCAGTTTAACGATTGTCCTCAGATACTCTAGACCTGTGCTGTCCATTGCAGTAGCCACTTGCCCCCTGTGGCTACTGAGCACTTAGAATGTATGGGGTGGACACTAGAAAATAAGCTGTGCATTTTCTAATCTTCGAACAAGTAGCTTAACCTTTCTAAGCCTCAGCTCCCAACTCTGGAGAGTGGAGATGGTGTTTCTTGACCATATATTTCATAGGGTTACTATGAGGAAGGAATCAGAGAGTAGAAGGTTTGACTTATGTGGATTGGTCTCTGAGATGAGTTCCTGAAATAACCAGTTTGGGAAGCTGCAGATTGGGTGACTGAAGATTGGCAGAGGGCATCTAGTGGTAAATGAAAAAGTCCTAAAAGAATATAGACCTAAATATATATTATCACTTAATTTCCTTAACTGAGTCTGACATATCGGTTAGTAGGATAATTATCCCTATGGGTTTGTTTGTTTTTCTAGCTATGCACACATTTTCATTCTTGAGAACCCCAAGGAACAAAATGTTATTGGCATCCTCTCCAGAAACAAGAACAGCTGCATCTGTTTGGGACATGTCCCAGGCTGCTTCTTCTTCCCTGTGTGGAGGATGCTGTTATCTGTCAACTCAGTACTGTGGAGGGAGCCTGCGTGCCCACCACCCGCCTTCACCAGCACACACGCAGCTTCTGGGTGTGCTGTATAGACGCTCTGCTCTATCTTGTGAGCCTGGGGCAGTGGCCTTAGGCAAGGAGGACACTACCTGCATTGGGTTTTCTCTTGAAGTGCACAGTGATGATCATGGAGCCCCAGTGGAGGAAAGTTCTGGAAGGCCCTTGCTTCTCCATCACTGATTTTATTCTGACAGTCGCTGCTGTATATGGAAGGGTCAGACTGTTGAGCCTGGAAAGAGGCTCAAGCAGAGGTTCCCAGCTCTGGATGCCAGTTAGACTGTCCTGTGGAGACTTCCCTGAGAGTCTGAGTCGACTGAATGAGAACAGGGTCCTGGAACTTGGTAATTTATAAAAGCTGTCATGGCTTGAGAACCACTGACCTAAATTTGGGACTAGAACCACTGTCCCTGGAATTCTCATCCAGGTAGTTGAAGAAAACATGGGCGTCAGACTCAAATATCTTGGAATTTTGATTATTGTCTCATTTACTCACTAATTGAGGACTTGACTAACCTATTGAGGTTCTCAATTTCCTTGCTTATTAAATGGTAAAAATAACACTTACCTCAGAGCATTTTGGGGAAAATTAAGTGTAAGGATGTGTTTGTTTTCTCTACTCATTGTGAGAAACTTGAAGAGAGGGACCATCTGGTACTGAAAATAACCAGATCTTTCTGACTCCAGAGTTTATCATCTTAATCAATGTGCTACAATGTCTCCCTAGCCTGTGCTAAATGCTGTGTCCCTGGTCCTGGCATGATGCCTGCCACCTCAAAGCTACTCACAAGTATTCAATGAATGGACACAAATGAAAAGACACAAGTGAATAAATAAAGCACCTAACTCTTGGTAAATAATTAGTTAATGTTCTCTTTTCTGTGGATCAGGCCTCTCCACTGACACTAGTAGATAAAAACGGTTTATTTTCAATAAAGGCAACATCTAGCTAACAAAATTATATTGTGCCTTATATTATTGCCATAGAAATACAAGAAACTTGATCAGCAACAGATCAGTCCCATTCTTTCATGTACTGTTAGGCAGGATGTGATTTTAACTTGGCATGTCTTGATAGCTCCAGATCAGAAAAGCAAATATCAGTTCATATCTTAGGCTCCTGTTAATCTTCCCAATTATTATTTGGACACTAGCTGTCAGCATATTTTATATGTTTCCTACATGGATTCTGAACACAGCTGTGCTAAAGCTCGCTGGGCTTGTTTAACACATTGGAGCAGCTTGGAACAGTCGGAAATGCACAATGTGTGGAGTCAGCAAGTCTGAGTTCAGGTTTTATCCATCTACCAGCTGTGAAGTTTTCAGCCCAAGCATCTCAGATGAAGTATTCATGCCCTAGAGGTTTGGGATATTATGCTGGAAGGTCTATGATATGCAAAATAAACACAAGGCATTCATTTATCCATTAAGCAAATATTTATTGAATGCCAGGCATTGTATTACAAGTGAAATGAACAAGACAAATAAGTTCCTTATTCTCATAGAGCCTTAGATTCTTTAAAGAGAGACATATAAGTAAGATAATTTCAGATAGACATTATTGCTATTTTTTTTTAAAAAAAGTAACATGCCATTATGTTATTTATTTATTTATGAATTTATTTATTTATTGTTTTAGAGACAGAGAGAGGGACAGATAGGGACAGACAGGAAGGGAGATGAGAAGCATCAATTCTTCATTGTGGCACCTCAGTTGTTCATTAATTGCTTTCTCATATGTGCCTTGACAAGGGGGCTACAGCAGACTGAGTGACCCCTTGCTCAAGCCCGAGATCTTGGGCTCAAGCCGGCAGCCTTGGGCTTCAAGCCAGTGACCTTTGGACTCAAGCCAGTGACCATAGGGTCATATCTATGACCCCACGCTCGAGCCAGCAACCCTACACTCAAACTGGTGAGCCCCTGCTCAAGCTGTATGAGCTTGCGGTCAAGCTAATGACCTCAGGGTTTCGAACCTTGGTCCTCAACATCCCAGTCTGATGCTCTATCCACTGATCCACCACCTAGTCAGCCAACATGCCATTATTATTATTATTATTATTTTAATTATTTTATTTTATTTATTTATTTTTAGAGAGGAGAGAGAGAGAGAGAGACAGAGAGAGGAGAGAGAGAGAGACAGAGAGAAAGAAGGGGGGAGGAGCTGGAAGCATCAACTCCCATATGTGCCTTGACCAGGCAAACCCAGGGTTTTGAACCGGCGACCTCAGCATTTCCAGGTCAATGCTTTATCCACTGCGCCACCACAGGTCAGGCCCATGCCATTATTTTTAAAAGGTAACAAGTTTATTTGAGAAGGTGTGGTAATGGGTTATTATTACTTACCTACCACAAATCCATGTTGTAATACATGGATTATGTGTAACTACCACAGTAGTAATAAGTTTCATCAATAAATACTAAAGTTCATGGACAAATTATGGTAAGAAACAGCATGTTTAAATAATCTCAAAGTATCTTTCAAAAGTTTTTCTTTTTAATTACAAAGGGCAAAATAGCAACATTATAATAGATAAATGTGGCAGGCATCACCTTAATTTAGTGATAAAAGTGTTCATCACTGTAATGGTCCAAGTCATCAGCATATGTCCGTAGTCATGATGCACTCAGATGGAGACAGCATCACTTTGTGGTTTGTGTTCCAAAAATACATAATCTGATTTTCAATCATGAGCAAACATCGGCAAATCCAAATTGAAGGCCATTCCACAAAATAACTGACCAAGAGTCTTAAAGAATATCAAGGTCATGAAAGACAAAGGCAATTCCAGATTAAAGGAAACTAAAGAGATATGACAACCAAACACAAAGTGTGATCCTGGATTAGGTCTTGAACCAGGAAAAGAATATTAGTCAGGCAATAGGTGATATTTGAGTAAGGTCTATAGATTATAGTATTATATCAGAAAACCACGTCCTGACTTTGATCCTTTTACAGAGGCTATATCAGATGGTAATTTTAGAGAATCTGTGAAGCATTCACAGAAAGTGTTGTACTGTATTTGCAATATACTTGTAAGTCATTTTAATAAGAAAAGTTTGAAATATTTTTAAATTATTTTAAAATGTGAAAATAAAACTCTCAGCCTTTAACGTATTTCCATGGTCACCTCTTTCCTAAAACCTTTTCTGGCCTCTTCACTATTGTTGTTCCATACTTATATTTACTTCTATATTAAAATGGCTTCTCTCATGACTCAGATGTCCCTACTTTGGCAGCCTGGAGAATACACTGACCTTTGATCCTTTTGTCATTTGGTTGGTGCAAAAGGTCCTCCCACCTCACCCTGCAAATTTGTCATAGCTCTCTACTGTTCCTTATTATCTCACACAGCAGGTTGGCTTTACTCATTCCTAATACCGATCTTTTTTAATAGTTTGAACATTTTTACCAAAATATTAAAACCTTGTTTAACAAATTAAGCAAAATATCTCTTCATAGATAACTTGACTTCAGACTCTTGGGATGACCACATTCACTGATTCACAGGGTCTGAGTTAATGTTCACTTGACTTCTATTAAATCATGAAAATAAATGCTATTTCATTTTTGACTCAAAAATAGCCATTAGTCACCAGATTCCTAGCATTGCTCTTTGGGTTTAATATCAAATGAGATCAATCGCAAAATATATGAAAATGAGGAAGTTCAGAGAGATTTATTAGTCATTTCTCAGAAACCTGATGGGCTCTCAGTTCAGGAATTACATCAACACTTCCAGAGCCTTCTTCCACCGCATACTCCAGTCACCTGGAAGATTTTAAAAATATTGATGCCTGGCTGCCACTTATGGAGATTCAGATGAACCCCTGTGCAGCAGGACCTAGCATTCATGTATCCTTTTAGGTTTCCCAGATGACTCCAGCGTGCGCCTGGGTGTGAGAATCACTGCTCATCTGTCATTGTGTTAGAGGTGATTGAGCACTCTTGTTCTGGGGAAAGGATGTACCAGGAACTTTGGCAACTTAACAAAGTTTACCCCTCCCAGTGCCTCTCGATGTGCAGTGTGGGTCACCGAGAAGAAATTATACATTGAAAATCCCTGGGGAGCTTGTGCAGCACGCAGATGTCAGGGTCTCACCGTCACAGATTCTGATTCATTCTTTCTGCTGCACGTCATGCTAGTTGCCTGTTAGCCACCTCAGAGGGGGCCTGCATTTTTCTCCTGTTTTAAAGCTTTCTCTCTAAATCTCTTGTCCTGACCCATTCATTCTGCCGACCACTTTGCCTCTTCTTAATCCCACACAATTCCAAGTTTATTGCTCATGCTCCATTCTCCATCTTGAATTTTCCCATTGGACTTGACTTCTGGCATATTCTTCTCCCTGGCTCCTCAGTGACCACAGTGTGGTCTCCCTCTGTGAATCTGCTGTTGTTTGTCTTGGGAAACTGTCCACACACCTGGTCTACTCTTCCCAGCGGTTTCTCTACTTTAGTGTCACCTCCCCCCATCTTTCATAGGCTGGACTTATCTCTGTTTGAGCCTCCCTGTATTAGTTGCTTTAAAAAACTCAGTGACTTGACACAATCACTGTGATTCTCTGGGATAACTAGCTGTTTCTTCTAGTCTGGACCAGCAGGCCTGGAGTGGGACTCACTCAAATCCTTGAGACCTCCACTGAGATGGCGGGGACAGCTGGGGGCCCCTCTCCCTGTGATCTCTCATCCTCCAGTTGGCTTCTTCAGATGGTAGAAAGGCTCCAGGGAGGCAGCAGGCGAGCACCAGCCCCAGTGAGCACACATCTCTTCCACCCTCTGTTTGCTGATGTCCCACTGGCCGAAGTCAGTCACATGGCAAAGCCAAAGTCAATGTGGGAAGTGGCTACCCAAAAGTATGATCTCTGGTGACCATTACTACAAAAGTAGCCTACAGCCTTCACCCCAGTTCCAATTATTAATGCCCCTTTCACATGCAAAATATCTTCCCTTCCTCCGGAGACCCCCTTATATCTCATTCAGCTATAGAATTAGGTTTAGAGGCCCAGATCTTGTGGTTTCTGTCAACTCCGAGTGGGATGAGACAGTTCCCTGGCTGTGGCTCTCCTAGATCCAGAAACCTGTAATTTACAAATTAGTTGCTCTGCACACATTCAGCAAACAATGGGAGACAAAGACAGAACAATAGTAGTAAATACTTCCGTTCAAGACGGAAATGAAAGGAAGACACAAGGCAGGCACGGCTTCAGAAGAGTCTGGAAGCCTGCCAGGCACAGGCTGCCGGGTCCTCCCATCTCGAGAACAGGATGCAGTTCAGCAAGACCCCCGTCCATTGTTCTCCATCGCTCTTGGCACCCGTCCTGGCTCTTGGCTTTGCCTTCTGATACAATGTTCCTTTGCCGTAAGAAATAGCCTGTGTTAGCTCCTGAATACCTTTCTAAACTTGCTTCTTCATTAAAAAAATGTTGGAGCCTCAAAGGCTATTGTCGAGTTTGTGAAATCTCAGCTCCTTTTTCTCTAAGCCGCCTATATTTTTTTGTTGGATTATTTTTAATCAACACTATTTTTTAGAGCAGTTCTAGGTTCACAGCAAGCTTGAGGGAAAGGTTCAGATTCGGGGCCAGCATTGCCTGCCTCCACACGTGCACAGCGTCCTCCATGACCAGCGTGCCCCCCAGAGTGGTGCGTTGGTTACCGTTAATGAACCTGCACTGATACAGCATCATCTCCAAAGTTCGTTTACGTTAAGGTTCTGTTCTGGTGTTGTAGATTCTGTGGTTCTTGACAAATGTGTGGTGATCGGGCCCATCATCATGGTATCATACAGAGTAGGAAACATCCTCTGTGCACTGTGCTCAGCCTGTTCTCTCCCTGCCCCACCCCCACCTCCACCCATCAACCGCTGACCTTCTCACTGTCTGCATAGTTGTCCCTGTTCCAGAAGTTGCTATGCTTTATCTTCAGTACCACTCTCTAAGTCGTTGCAGGTGTTCTGTTATTTTCACTTAAACTCACTGCATGCTCCAAAACCACACTTACCACCCTTTTTGTGACTGGCCTCTCTGATTTGGGTGTGACTGTCTGCTGATAAGCAATATCCATAAGGTCCTTAGAAGCCCTTTGTCTACCTGACACGTTCCACTGGGAACCGCCTGTAAACCCCAAACCCCAGTTTCAAGCACCAGAAAGTTTTAAAAAAAAGGAGAACAGGAAGGGACTGTTCCTGTAAAGTAGAGACCAAGGGCAGAGACAGACCCTCGGTGGACGGATCTGGAACACTCAGTTCTCACTGAACGCAGTGTGGACGGGTTGAACTCCCCTAAAGGCACAGGGCTGGGCAAGAAGCCAGAATCTGACAGCTGCCTTCCCAACGTATTATATATTCAGTTTCTTAAAGTATTTTTTTTTCTTAAAATATTTTACAGGTACGTTTGCAAGTGATTTCATGGTATTTGTCACATACTGTTTTAAATGGCTGGATGGTTCTCCATCAAGTTAATATGTCATTCTTTACCATTCCCCTAATTTAGGCAGTGTTGGTTTTGTACTGTTAGAATAACACCGCTGTCATCATCTTCATACATTTTCACTTTTGAGTTAATTGACTATGATGTATTTTCCAGGTTTTCAAGAATTGGCTCACTGGGTAATAGTAAAGGGACATATTTGAGGCAGGTGAGCTAAGTGTTGTCTATAAGAGTTGTACCCATTTGTTTATAATACCATCATAGACCTACCTGTTTCCCAGAAGATTTGCCATCATTGAGTTTTGTCCTTTTTCCGTCTTTTCTAGAATTTAGTGAACCTCATGGTTTGAATTTCCATTTCTTTAATTCCTAAATAGAACAATCATTTTTCATTTTGTTAATTTACCCAAATTAATTTTTCTTGTCTATTCCAGTTATGGAGCGTAAAATTAACATTAGTTTCAGCTACAAAATAAATGCAATCAATAAAAAGTTTAACCATGGTTGTTTTCTTTCTCACATGAAAGAAGTCTGGGGACCGTCAGCGCTGCCTGGCTGCGGCATTGCCAGGAACCAGGCTCCATGGCTCTCACTGCTCTCCCAGCCTCCGGGTCAGTGCTGCCACCGGCTTTGTGTTCCGCCGGCAGGCCAGAGCCCTTCTCTTTAAAGACACTTTCCGGCCCTGGCCGGTTGGCTCAGCGGTAGAGCGTCGGCCTGGCGTGCGGGAGATCCGGGTTCGATTCCCGGCCAGGGCACATAGGAGAAGCGCCCATTTGCTTCTCCACCCCCCCCTTCCTCTCTGTCTCTCCCTCTCCCACAGCCATTGGAGCAAAGATGGCCCGGGTGCTGGGGATGGCTCCTTGGCCTCTGCCCCAGGCGCTAGAGTGGCTCTGGTCTCGGCAGAGCGACACCCCGGAGGGGCAGAGCATTGCCCCCTGGTGGGCAGAGCGTCGCCCCTGGTGGGCGTGCTGGGTGGATCCCGGTCAGGCGCATGTGGGAGTCTGTCTGACTGTCTCTCCCCGTTTCCAGCTTCAGAAAAATACAAAAAAAAAAAAAAAAAAAAAAAAAGACACTTTCCAGGGGCACAGCACTTTTGTTTATAGCCTATTGGCCCCCACTGAGTTTTAGATCAGAAAAACAGAGAACAGATATCATGGTGATGAGCAGTCTCTGCCGCACACAGCAAATCTCCTTCTTCCTTAGGGCTGAGGAGGCCCCCGCACCTGCACCGGAGGAGGAGGAGACTTGCAGGGGGGGGGGGGAGTAAACATCAGAGAGCGCCAGGACTCAGGGCACAAATGCGCGTGCAGCAGTGCAGAAGCTTCACCCTGTGGGTTCAGAGTCCCTCTGATCCTGGACTCTTTCTGATGCTCAGCTCGTAGCCATCCTCTCTCCATCCCTTCCCCAAATTCTTGACATTTTTCAGAGCCCCACCCAGATCTCAACTCCTCTCAGACTTCCCCTATTACTTGTCTGAACCTCAACTCTGAGATGGGTCTTTGATCATGTCTGCATGTGCAGTTGAACGAAAGAGATCATAAGTTTATGGAAAGCGGGCCTAGTCGCTTACATTTTCAGCAACCAGCACCTCTGCCTCCCTAGTCTTCCATATTCCGTATCTCAGTCTAGGAACCCCTGCCTCCTCCTAAATATCCTGTTTGGGGGAATCCAGGGCTTACAGAGTGCGGGAGTGTAATTTACTCAAGAAGGAGTCTGTGTGCCTTCACACCATTGGCTTTCATATTCTTCTAGTTGGTGAGTGACCAGTATGGCCCTGGGATAAGAACGTTTCGGACTAGTGATGTGATGTTTTCCTTTCGTTCTTTTATTTTGGCTCCACAGATCTGCTTTAACAATAACCCAGTTATCAGAGAGTATATTCCTGAAAATTGTTACACGTGTGGCTTGGAACTATCAGAGATACATTATGTGTATGATGAATAGGAGGATGGTGTCTGATCATCAAGATGCAATACTTTGTTTCATAAAACGAGATGTCTGTCCATTTAGTCACAAATATGTAACATGGATCAAGTGCCTGTGACCTACAAGGCACCATGCCAGACAATGTGGGGTCAGATACTGTGGGAGAGTTAAGATGGCTCAGCCCAGGATTCTGCTCTCAAGAAGTTTTTAGTCCTGTAGATGAGAAACACATACATAACTGTTAGTACGTACCCTTCTATTTTCCCCTTTAACTGCTGGAGGATGGAAGAAACCATGTTAGTAGAAAGAAAACCTTGCTATAGGTTGATCAAGCACAAATGGGCAACCTAAGAGTGGCCCAGAGCAGCCCTTCACTTTGCCCTGGAGATACGTCTCAGTCTATAGTGAGCCACCTCCGATGGGGCTGAGGGCTGGCACTGCCCTCTCTCTAACGTCCTCTCCCACGGTCTCCTCTGTCTTTTGCCTGCTCTGCCCTCCCCCTGCACCCTTCTACTCTGGTTCCCGCTTATCCCAAGATGTGGGCGTGGAAAACCATCTTTCCTGGTTGAGCTTCAGAGTATATCACTTAGTCATTCAACAATCATCTGACCAAATAAAGTCAAAACAAAATTTCCAACTTGTTCTTGCTAATGCAGATTAATAGTATTACTGTAGTATGTTATTAAGCTAATAGAGAGACTATCTTTTTTCTTACCTTTACCAAGCATCAGCTATGTTTTCTGCTTTTGTGTCCTTGACAGGAAACAGAGTTTTAAGAGAGAGGATTTGATTGGAGAGAACCCTGTCCTGCCCTAGAGGGAAGCCATAGGCTCATAAAGTAGGGGCTGAGAAAGTGCCTGGGGAGTGGGTAGGGATGAATGTCAAGGCTAAGAGGACAGTATGGCCCTAGGTAGACCGTGGGCATCCTCAGTATGGGAGGTGACATTTGCATGGGCATGTTCAGGGCAGAAATTTGGGCCTTTGCTATAGTGTCTGTTGCGGCCTGCCATGTTGAATTTTGGCTCTTAAAGAAGGCGGGACAGGTGAGAGAGGGCCTAGACAAGAAACTGGGAGGCAGTGTGGTCTTAGACTCAGACAGAGACCAAGTTCACGTCCTCTCTGTCAGGTACTAACTGTGGGGATTTGAACCAACTACTTATTTCTCATGTGCAAAATGAGATGAATAATACTGACACCATATTGGATACATAGTAATGTCTTGGTATTTCACATTTTGTTTACCATAATGTGCTATACTATGGCTAATAGCCTTATGAGGCAGCTTATAAGCTGCAACTTGATAAAATTATAAATGAATTAGTTCTTTTATAGCCACAAAAGTATTCAACAGATCACTCATTCAGACTCAATGGCTCCACTTCCAGAACGTTCTTGACACATCTTGAGTTGTCAGGCTGAGGCTTGAAAAAGGAGGAACCCCAGGCTTTGTGAGTCAGAGGAACCGCAGGGGATCCAGGTGCTTGGGCGTTCCTCCTCCCTGGGTGCCAGGAGGGAGGCCCCCAGCCTGGAACTCCAGCTCAGGGAGCTGAGGCAGGGCAGGGAAGGGAAATCTTGTTTTGCTTAGAGATAAGGCCTAAGGCCAGTCGCTTTCCTTGTCATGGAAAGCAGAGCTCAGCTCGAGATGAGGAATCACCACCCTCTTCCGTTCTCCTTTCCAAACCGTGTTCTTGTGCAGCGGCAGAAACACGTGGGTGGACAGGACGGGGATCCTCGGTTCTAGTATCCGAGCTGCTAACCCTCTGGACGCCCAGTGCCCTCCGAGTCTACACTTAGATCATGCTCACGCTGGAGAAATCCCATCCCTCTTCCTATGCCCCTATGTCCCTCCAGCAACTGGGCTTTGGAGAGCCTTCTGAGGTAGAGGCTAAGGTTAACTTTGCCCAGTAACCTGAGGTTGTATTTGGAGGCAGTTCAGGTAGGTGCCTTAGGCATTTGCTTGTCATGATTAGAAACCCTGAAATGCTGAAGAGGCTCTAGTTGGAGGAAAAGGATGCAGAAGTAAGTAGGTAGGAGTGTTCTCACCCACTTTACTCACCAGGAGAAGGGCTTTAGAAATTGTCTGCCTTCAGATTGCAAGTGATGTGTCTGGACCATCTCAGCTCATCAGATCTCCTGCACATCTGAGGTTCCTGGGAATGAGACTGTGCCTGGAAGACTGAGGGTAGGGCAAGAGAAAGAAGAGGGAATGAGCAGTTGGAACTTGGAGGAAGTCAGCTGTCTTGGCTTGAAGGAAACAGTGGGGATGCAGTGAAGGGAGGGATGATGGACAGAGGTAGCCCCAGAACAAGCCACTGTTAGGGGCACACACAGTCCCATGGAGGAGTACATGGGTGCGGGTAATTTTAATAGAATCAGTTTCCAGACCTGTCTCCACATGTGCTCCTTTCTAGAACCGATCCCTCCCGGGCACATCCTGGGTGTCACGCTAGTTCTCATTCCCCATCTCCCCCGTTGCAGTGGCTCCCATGGCATCTTTTCAAAAGGAAGGTCAACCTGTCGCTATGGGTTACTGCTGCCCCAAGGAGAATCCTCCTAGCGCCACAGAAGGGGTCAACTTGAAATGCTGCTGTCTGTGTCGCAAGTACATATTTTGCATTGATTTCAAGTAGGAGGAGGGGAGAGATTAAGGTTATAGTTTCAAATTAAAGTAAATTATATGAAATATTTTCTTTAACATTTGCTCAAACTCATGGGGAAAGAATTTTGTTCAGTTTCTGACAAAAGATTGCTGTATATTACAAATCCACACACATCTCTTAAATGTGGGCAAAAGTCTCCTGCTTGCTTCAGCTTTCTGCACTTTTAGTGCTGGGAATTTCCTCAAAATACTGTCTCATTCTAGCGATAAGCAACATTCATCCATGAGACATAAACTAATCTGCTTTAAAAAGCCAGTTTCCTATTTTTTGTATGTAATGATTATTTTAAAATTTTATAATTATTTTATTTCACCCAATTATAGACTAATATGAATTGTAATGATAAATCACTTGAGTATATTGATTACCATGTAGAACTTTATGGTGACAAGAAATTTTAACTTTTTCCATTTTGAATGAATAATAATCATAATGAATGTTCAATCTAGAAAAAATTTAATATGTAAAATTTCAACTTAGGTAACATTTTGCTGCCAAGAATTCTGATATGATGATCAATAGAAAATGTTCCAGCTTAAAAGTATATCATGCTAAGATCAGATTCTGTGGGTAGCGTAGATGGCAACGAGTGCCAGGAGGGATATAAATGATGGGAAATTCTGGCTGTTAACGAGCTTGCTCATGTTAAAGAGCTTTTTGAATAGATGAAGCTAGGTAGGTATTCAATACATTTAATCAATTGATTTAATAATTTTAAAAGTCAATGTGTCAGAAGATGTATATTTATCAATTACTTCAACTTGTAATAGAAATTGTACATGTTAACTAAAAAACGTGTGAGGAGGATATAGTTTTGCCACAGATGTTAGGAGATCCCAGGACAAAGCATTTTGTAGATCAGTCCTAGGAAGTGGGGGATTAGAGAAGAATGGGAGGGGTGGGGAGGATGTGTCCGCCCCTCCGCAATCATTTCTGGGCTGTCTCTGCTTGGTTGTCAGTATGTCTTGACTGGCTCCCCAAGAGAATTTGAAGCAGAGAGACCCTGGATTGGAACGCGCTTCATCCTCCTGAGTGCTTGCTCAGATGTGACTGGCGTCACTATGGGCTACACGCATGTATCCTGACTGCAGTGTGTCTGCCATTCTTTCTGTAGTGACCACAACTCTTCTAGAGAAACAGGGGGTGCAGTGGGACATGGCCAAGGGTTGGCTAATCAGAACCCCTGGAGCGCCAGGGTCTTGATGGTACTGCCATTTAAGTGAAAGGATGTGGTCTTAAAAGTGTGTGATGGAATGCATGGGAGACGTGGATTCTCCCATCAGCCTTCACGGCCCAGAGCCTGAGATGTGAATAGGATTCTTCACACTCAGGCTCCCAGGCTCTCAGTCCCCCATTGGTGGTGATGGCTCTCCCCTCTCCGTGACCTCACCTCACATCTGCTGGTGCGCCTGCTCGGTCCATTTCATTCTCTCCTGCTGCTCTCCAGACTGTCACCACTTGCTTAAGATGTTTACGAGCAACTGCTGTTTGGGTGGAAGGTACATTGGGTTCTCTGGGTCTAAGTAAAAGGCAGTCCTTGTAGAATCCGGTTTCCCTGCGGCTCCTTAAGGTATTCTGTATGGTTTGCCCAGTTCTCTAAGGACAGGCTCTGTCCTGGAGTGTTGACTTTGGGCCCGGCGTGGCGGGCACAGGGCAGGTGGGGGGGGGGGCTCTCTGAGGCCTGCTAAGACACCCTGATGGCAAAGTGAAAAGGAAGGGAGTTCTCAGACAGCCACCGCCTGTGGCCTCACAGCTCTGAAGCCCAAAGAGAAAGCATTTGAGTGTGAAACGGCATCTCCAGGTAAAAGTTAAAATAATAACCTTCTCCATTGGCTGTTTCCTTATAAAACTTAAAGTTGCCTTTATGACGGAAGGGTGTCATAGTGGTCCTCAAGGTGGGGGGCGAGGTCTGCAAGGTCAAAACTGTTTCCATAGTGATATAAAGACTTCTCTAAATGCTTATTCTCTAAGAGTGTATAGGAGAGGAAAACGTTTTCATCAACTCTCTTAGGTTAGCGTTCCAGGCTGGGTTTGAAAAAGAAACTCACAAAGACAGACTAACAGGAGAAAGCCTACACATTATACTGAATTTTTATATGTACACGGGAGATTTCACAGCAGGATGAAGCCCAAAGGAGTGCCCAGAGTGGGAAGCTTTAATACTGTTTCACAAAGAACCAGTACATTTGTGAAGAACTGACAAGACCAAGAAGTTGGGGCTAGGAGTAGGAAAGGAGAAGTAACTCGGAGAATAAAGTCAGTTTAACCAGGTTAGCTCAGCATCACCTGGTGTTGTTGTGTCTGGGCTGACGTGTCAGTCTTCAGTAAAAGGAGATGGTCTCTCCTGCCTTTAGACAGAAATATGGATCCTGCTTTGTGTTTTGCTGCTTCTTAATTGCCTTCAACTCAAAATGAGCATTTTTTTATGCCAAAAAGTCACACTTTGGGGTGACATATCCTGGTTTCCTTCAAGTGTACTGTGGAATTTTCCAGAGGCTGCATGACCCATGATGGCATCTTTGCTCTGATGACAAATAGAACGTGTGCTTTTAAAGTTATATGTTTTAGATATCTCCCGGTTCTAATTTTTTATTACAGTAAACATCAACAGATATAACCCAATAGATATAATGAAAGCTCTTTGGGAGTTTCAATAATTTTTAAGAGTGCTAAAGAGTCCTGAGACCAACATGTTGAAGAATGGCTGCCTTCGAGCTTATATTTCAGTGCCTGTTTGTCAATTTGGAGAAAGAGGTCCCAAACCAAGGGGAGCTGTTGCTCCGGGTCACACGAAGCTTGAGACAGAGCTCCCCCTACTTCCACCCCCGTCCCTCCAGGGCTTGCTACCCTGTTGTATGTATTGCTGTGATATGTATATATAATTTGGCTAATCCCTTCGCCTTCTTCAATCCAGTCCCCTTTCCCCCTTCCCTCTGACAGCTGTCCATCTTTTCCCTATAACCCGGTCTCTGTTTCTATATTGTTTCTCAGTTTATTGTATTCATTAGGTTTCGCATATAAGTGAGATCATATGATATTTGTCTTTCTCTGACTGGTTTATTTCACTTAGCATAATAATCTCCAGGTTCATCCATGCTGTTGCAAAAGGTGAGATCTCCTTTTTGCATGGCTGTGTAGTATTCCATTGTGTATATGTACCACTGCTTTTTTATCCACTTGTTCATTGATGGACACTTGGGCTGTTTCCAGATCTTGGCTAATAGACAATGCTGCACTGAACATGGGGGTGAAGATCTTCTTTTGAATTAGTGTTTTGGGTTTTTATGGAGTCTTTTAATCTGAGAATGCAGCAAAACAGTGCTACATTAGGCTACTAGTGTTAGGAAAATTGGCCAAGTAGGGTGTGTTTGTGCTCCTCTCGGAGGGATGCTTGGTTTCTCCGCAGGGAGCCAGGCACAGGTCGTTCGGGATGGGAGCAGGTGGGACTGAAGCAGCGAAAAGGGCAGACAGGTCTGCCACAGGCATGGTTTGGACTGAAAGGTGACCATCTGATGGTGACAGTCAAGGTCTATTTTGCCTCATTTCTTGGATTTCAGTTGTGACACTAAGCAAGTTACACATTTAAAACTCAAGTTCTTAATTTTAAATTCTACTTACAGGTAGATTAAGATTTGTAAATGTATCAATTTTAAAAAATTATTTTGGCAGACAATTTGTTGCATCACTTACAAATTCAAGTAAGAATTCTGAAGGTTGATGGAAATGAGTTCAGAGAAATACAATGATAACAAACAAATTTATTAAGTAATTACTATGTGCCTCATCACATTTTAAGTGTTTTATACATATGAACTATTTAATCTTCCCAACACTCCCATGAGGTAGATATCATTATTATCACCATTTGCCAGAATGAGGAAACTGAGGCACAGAGAGAAGTCATTTACTGTTATGCTGTTTGTATGATGATTTAATGTTAAAATATTCCAGCATAAACTTGAGGGTGATGTTTGTATGTGTAATTTAACATTAGCGCCCCACCCCCACCCCAGGTAGGTAGGTGCAGGTGAAGTCTGCTGATCAGGAATCCACATCCTAGAGGTGGCCATGTTCCCTGAACCTCTCTCCCCCATCTTGCTGGCTGGTCCTGCTCTCAGAGTATTTTTCCGTCTACCTTGAAGTGACTCCTTTTTGCAAGGTGCTTGTTGGAGTGTTTGAGGATGGAGCAGGCCCAAACCAAGCTTACAGAAACGGACTTGGGGTAACAGCTTCATACCTGCTTATCAATAAACCTTTGCATCTCTATAATTTGATCTAAGACTTTCTATCATGGTAATATGCACCTGTTAGTGAGCTTGTCAGGGACTGCTGCGCCTTTGGTCACCAACAACCCAGACTATTATCTAACTATCTCAGTGGTGAGGACAGCATGCCATGGCCCCATGTCACACGGCTAGCAGGTGAGCATACCAAACTACCTCTCTCTCAGGGGAGACTGAGCACAAGCAAGCAGGGTGTTAGCAAAGGGGCAGGTTTGTAGGGAGAGGGGCAGAGGGCATAGCTGAGGGCAATGGTGTTTTAAGAGGAAAGAGTCTTTGAGTCAGTAAGGAAGAGGTGGGTGCCTTTTTAGGTAAGTTTTGGGGCAGAGGGAGGAAAGCGGGGTTCTGCCTGATGGATTCTATTTCTTTGGTGAAGGAGGAATCAAGGACTTGGATTGAAAGTAAAGGGAATGAAGTTGGAAGAAGGTCTAAGTTCAGCCGTGATGGAGACAAAGTCCCTTGTGTTTCTCCCATTGATGTTCTTGTGTGAAGCTGGCTGTCCAGACGAAGGAATGTGGGACTTCTCCGAAGGAAAGCCTTGGGGGCTGAGCATGGCTCTAGGGTCAAAGCAGAGAGCACTTGTCCCAATTCCTGGTGCCTATGAAAATGTCAAGGTCATCCAAGGGGAGACCTGGGAGCCTGCCTGTCCCTCTAATGAGCAGTGAGAAGGGGAAGGAACACAGCTCAGACCGAATGGCCACGTAGAAAGAAACACCCGCTCAGCAGGACTCAGCCAGCCCAGAAAGGAAAGACACCGGGGCACTTTGCTGTCCCTTCCCAAAGTGCATGGGCGAGTTCAGGGTGCCCTTGGTGAACGTAAAGATTCCCTGAGGTCAGAGAGTAGGACAGTTTGTTCTGGAGAAGATGACATGAGCCTGCCTTGTTTCTCTGCAAGAGCGGATGAATAATTCAAGGCGGTGGTGGGGAAGTGGACTCTGTAAGGGCCAGCTCAGAGCAGGGACAGCTTGGTGGGGTGCCATGGGACTGAGTCCTCATTCCAACTTGTGTGCTTCTCAGCATCCTTGGCACCAATCCCACATGGATCCCTGGAGCCGTGCTCCTTTTCAGCCAAGGGAATGAGTGTCTGCCACAGAAAGGCCCTGGAGGAACTTCAGAACTCAGACGGAGACAGGCAGGCGAGAAGAGGCCAGCAGACCCCCCCTCGGGTGTTTGCACTGACCTCGGAGGACAAATGAGGAGGGGCTGTCACAGGAGTGTAGGTTGGCTGGCCTGGGAATCACATGGACCCCTGGACCTCACGTCTGCCTGCCCACGACATGGCATGGCCATGGGTTTCCTTCCCCACTCACAGGGGACAACCTCTTCCCCAAGGACCAAGTCCTGGCAGCCCTGCGCAGGGACTCACCTTTACTCCAGATTCTCAGTTCAGGGAGCAGATGTGAAGGGCCCTCGAGTCCAGCCCATGCCCACTTCCAGCTGGACCCAGATGTACACACTGGCAAAGCAGACAGCTTGGCCGGAGAAATGGCAATCAGCTGGCTGAGTGTGCCCCAGCTCCAGCTGTCAGTGTATTATCACTGTGTCCCTGACACTCAGAACACAGCTGCAAGGCCCCTGAAATGCGCAGAACACCCACCGCTCTGGTAGGGCAGCTGTACACAGGCCTGGCACTGCCACCCAGCTCGGACAGAAGTGCCGGCTCCGAGACCGAGGGGCGCTCTGTGCCCCACCTCGTGGAGGACCGCTTTCAGCAGCCAAACGCGAGCTAAAGCTATCTGGGCAACATAACTGAACATCAGTGTATGGTGTTTTCACACAGTGTTCAGTAAACAGTATTCAGCTTTAAAAAAGCATGTCGTAGCCACTCAGCCACACACTACTCTGAGAAATACCGGCAGCCAAATCAAGGTCTTGCAGGAGACAAGGGAGTGGATGTTGATTTCAATAAGCCTTCATTAATCTTCAGCAATTGTCCCCAAAATGCAGAGTAAGGAACAGCTGTGTGGCCGCAAATCCTGCTCAGCCAGTCAACCCTTGGCAACTTCGAGTCGATCACTCCCTGGGGTTAGTGCGGTCTGATAACTTTTTGGTCACCCAGGGAAAATTAAGCATCGTATTTCATTAAAATGCATGTCCTCACATTTTTTTGTAAAGTAGTACTCCCTGTTATTTTCCCAAAAACATGTACGTGGGGGTAGAAGGACGATGTGAGGGAAGTCTTAAGGGAGTGGGCTGTGTGTGTGTGTGTGTGTGTGTGTGTGTGTGTGTTTGTCGGGGTGGGGGAGGGGCACTGAGAGAAAGAGTCACTACAATATTTATGAAGGCAGAGCATAAAGAATCCACTCATCCATTAGCAAGCCAAGACTGAGCACCCACAGAACTACTAGGATTTAGGAATGAGATAAATTGAGACAACATTAGTAATGAGAACAGAGCACTTGCTACAACTAACCCCCATTCCAAGCTGCTATACTCCGAGGGTTGTGTCCCCCCAAGTTTGTATGTTAGAACTTAACCCTCATGGTAATGGTGTTAGGAGATGGGGCTGTTGGGAGATGAGCAGGCTGTGAGGGCAGAGTCCTCCCTAATGAAATTAGTGTCCTTACCAAAGAGATCCCAGAGAGCTCCCTGTCCCTTCCTCCATGTGACACAGCGAGCAGATGGCCATCAGTGAGGAAGCGGCTGTCATCAGACCCCAAACCTGCCAGTATGATCTTGGGCTCCCAGCCTTCAGAACTGTGAGAAACAAGTTCCTGTTGTTTATGAGCCGCACAGTCTAGGGCATTTTTGTTACAGCTGTGTGAACGAACTAAGACACAAGCCTTTGTAAGCTTCGGAAAATGTGTCATCTGGGGAGGAAGAGCAATATATACCTAGTTAACAATAAAACGTAGGAGAATGTGATCAGTAGTATAAGAAAAAAATGCTATGCAATTGCACAGAAGAAAGACAAATCTGAAGTTGGAGGCAGGGGATAAGAAAGGCTTCCTGGAGAATGTGTGTGTTGGCTGCCCCGGCACAGCCAGCTGCCACCCGGAGGGATAGTGACAGGGCAGTGGCTCTTGCCTCTTAGCTGACACAGAGGATGGTGTGGTACATCTTTGGCTGAGCATTTGCAACCCCTATTTTGCCCTCTTTTTCTATGGGGAGGTTGGAAGGCGGAAAACAACTCATCCAAGGCTTCCTTGCCTCAGGAGGTCCACGTGAGAATTAGAGTCTTTCTGGGAGCTGCCCTTGCATGACGTTTGGACAGAAGATGTGAAGCAGAGGCTGTTCTCTATGGTGGATGCTGACAAGTCAACTCCAACATGTCTAAGTGTTGGAATAGCAGGTCCAGCCTCATGGGGTGAGGTGGTTCTTGAGGCAGCAGGAGTGGTGGGCACTACAGCGGTGGAAGAGGTAGGCACTGCAGCAGTGGGAGAGGTAGCACTGCAGCAGCGGGAGGGGTGGGCACTGCAGCAGTGGGAGGGGTGGGCACTGCAGCAGTGGGAGAGGTAGCACTGCAGCAGTGGGAGAGGTAGCACTGCAGCAGTGTAAGGGGTGGGCGAGGTAGCACTGCAGCAGCGGGAGGGTGGGCACTGCAGCAGCGGGAGGGATGGGCACTACAGCAGCGGGAGGGGTGGGCACTGCAGCAGCGGGAGAGGTAGCACTGCAGCAGCGGGAGAGGTAGCACTGCAGCAGCGGGAGGGGTGGGCACTGCAGCAGCGGGAGAGGTAGCACTGCAGCAGCGGGAGAGGTAGCACTGCAGCAGCGGGAGGGGTGGGCACTGCAGCAGTGGGAGGGGTGGGCACTGCAGCAGCGGGAGAGGTAGCACTGCAGCAGCGGGAGGGGTGGGCACTGCAGCAGCGGGAGAGGTAGCACTGCAGCAGCGGGAGGGGTGGGCACTGCAGCAGTGGGAGAGGTATCACTGCAGCAGCGGGAGAGGTATCACTGCAGCAGCGGGAGGGGTGGGCACTGCAGCAGCGGGAGAGGTATCACTGCAGCAGCGGGAAGGGTGGGCACTGCAGCAGCGGGAGGGGTGGGCACTGCAGCAGCGGGAGAGGTATCACTGTAGCAGCGGGAGGGGTGGACACTGCAGCAGTGGGAGAGGTATCACTGCAGCAGCGGGAAGGGTGGGCACTGCAGCAGCGGGAGGGGTGGGCACTGCAGCAGCGGGAAGGGTGGGCACTGCAGCAGCGGGAGAGGTATCACTGTAGCAGCGGGAGGGGTGGGCACTGCAGCAGTGGCAGGGGATGGCCACTGCAGCAGCGGGAGGGATGGGCACTGTAGCAGGGGCAGCGGCAGCTTGTCCTCTAGATGCGACCAGCAGGGTGACCTTGAAATCAAAGGTCCAATGGCAGCTGCTTGGCTTCTGCTCCTGCAGCATTTCCCATCTGAAATGCCTGCTGTGCCTCTGTGTCCTGAACTGAACCCCAAGAAATAGTTGTCTTGAATAGCAATTAATAACTCCCGCAGATAAACAGTAATATAGAGGAGCATCAGCTGACTTGGTCATAGTCACATAGACTGCATCCTTTGTCGGCCTCCTGCATGATGGCCTTTATTCCGTCACCTGGTGTCGTGTCCTTGACAACCAGCAGCCCGTCCCGCAGAGACACAGTGGGAACAGCTCTTCCCTCCTCAGCACCGTTCCTTCCTCATCCCTCTCCACTGTGCTCCTTTCCACCCCTCCTCTGTCTCTTCTCTAATTTTCTCTGCTCCTCCCCCAGCAAGGTGCACGCACCTTTGGCCCTTTGCACTCCTGTTTTTGTACTCTTTCCTTCAGGAAAATGCATTCACTCTTTCTTTTGTCACTTCCCAAGGGTCAGGTGTGTGCTGTGACCAATGTAAAGATGATTAGCAAGTCTCGTACTTGAGGGACTTACTGTTTACTAAGAGAGGTATAAGTCCGGTATATAAAAACCACATTCTAGAATAATGAGTACTATAGGAGAGTTACCAAAATAGGCTTTGAAATTGAAGACAGGAAATAAAGGAGGTTTCATAAATAGAGGGCATCCTGGCACCTGAGCCTGAGAGGGCTTTGAAAGATGGAAATAGACCTCAGAGAAAGGAGGGTGTTTGAACAAGAGGCAACATGAGAAACTTGAGTAGAAGTGAGGAAATTGCAAGTTGTGCAGGGATATTTTATACTCATATCCATAAAGCAGCGTGGCAGTCAGAGTGTCAGGCCGGTGGTCAGAAGCGTTGCTTACCAGCTTGTATCTGCTCAGCATGGCGCTGGGACGTAGCAGGCATGCAGCCCACTGAGTGTGGGCAAAAGGAGGTGTACAGTTGTGGGTACACAAAACACAGCTTATTATTGTACTATTACATATTAAACATTGTATTCTTTTCCAGACAAGCAACTGTAAGCCTCCTTTTGCCCCAGCCTGTATGTGTTGAATGAACATCTAGAAGGATGAATATTCTTCCCTGTCATGCCCAGAGATGAGTCTAGTCAAGAACCCTGAAGCCCCCTCCACCCTCCTCCTGCAGTGAGGCCACTGTGAGTCAGCACAAGACACTAGGCCCCTGAATTAAGAACTAACAGTGTCCACATTTTCCATATGCCCCAGCCAAAGAGCCTCCTGCTTCCTTTACCTTCTACCCTTCTGCAGCTGGCCCGTCTGCAGGGCTGGAGGGCCTACCTAAAAAACATATCCAGAGTACGGCCATGTCTCACCTCCTCCCGTGCACCGCCCTTCCATTGCTCACTTTCTGCTGTTGACCCCCAACAAACGCAGCAGCCAGAAAGGTCCCCTTGGACTAGAAATCGCAGCACAGGACACCCAGGCGCCTCTCATTGCCCACGTTCTGTAGGGCCTCACGGGGTCTGGCCCCTGCTAACCACAGGAGCCCATACGCTTAGTGGGAGAGTAATAACAACACTCCTATTCTGTGAATCCCACGCCAGCTCATTTCTTACTCACACATGGTGACACACGCACTTTGACTTTTTCCCACTTTCTTCCGACTCCTGCCTATTATGCTGAAGTGTGTTTTTTCTTCTCCTTTCTTGGTCTCATTTGTGAACCAGAGGACAAGCTGTATTAAGTCTAACAAACCTAGAAGTAGTTATACTGATTTAACTACCTTTGTGTTTGTGGGTTGAAGCTAAGCACCAATGTTGGCATCTTCTGGTATGCAGACCTCCCCATCTGCGGGGCCTGTTGGGTACCCCCTGGCCATTTCTTTGCCTCCCTCTCCTCCCCAAATATCCTGCTACTCTTCAAGTTCCAGGCTCCTTCAAGTTACAGATTATTTCCAAAATAATTGCTTCCTCAGGATTATTGTTCATATATTTTGTTTAAGCGGTGTTTTAAAAAGGCTTTTCTTATTTATTTCCTTTGTGATAAACAGTTTTCACCAATATTATTAATTAAATAACCTTTTGTGATGTTACCCTTAAGATAAAACTAATTTACAATGAAAAAGGAGCAAAGAAAAATTATTGCATAACGAAGTTATTTTTAAAATATTCATTAAGTACATTTTCTCTTCTGCTTTCTTTCTTTTTAAAAAAATTTTTTTGAGTCATTGTTAGGAAAAAGGCAGAAATGAATCTTAGTCCCCAATGTCAATCAAGTCACAATATAAAGAAAGAACAAAGCAACTGAACACACATGCGCGTGTGCAGGCACACACACACACACACACACACACACACACACACACACACAAAATGAGGCAGCCACAGATTCCAAACTAGAGCGGGGCGCAGGAAGTCCGTTTTCATCAAGGTAAACTGCTGTGTCAGGTAGAGGTTCTCGCCTCTCAGGCCGCATACCCATCTGGGAGCCAGAGGAGGGAACAGCCCCAGAGCACTAACGTCGGAGTCCTCAGAGGAGGACTGGCTGTTTTATCTCACGGCACACCTCCGTGTGCTGGTGCCGCGGGCCCTGTGGTCTGTGCAAGGAGACAGAGGGCGCATTTATTCTGAGCCAGTGCATGCTTTACAGAGCATCTAGCCAGGCTAGGTAAGTGGAAATAAAGGGACGGGCTCAGGCCAGTATTTTGGAACTTGAAAACATTCCACAGCCTGAGAGAGTGTCTGCACGCTGACCCTGACAATGCTGGCTGCAGGCCGGAGCAGATGCACTTCCCAAGCGTGTTCAGAGGAGGCAAGGAGACCAGAGAGCACCCCGCGGGGCAGGGCAGATGCGTTACTGCCAGATTACCGTAAGAAAATGGGGAAATCGGAGGGTGTAAATGACTGATGTCCTCAGCAGAAGTGAACATCTCAGCCTGAGTTCTCATAAACACTTTTGCTTCCAGGAGAGGCAGGGAAAAGGGTGGCTTCAAGTGTGAGCATGACTTCAGGGAACAGGGAGGCGGTGTTTTACGTGTGCATTGAATCCCTGCCCCCGTGGCACACATGCCCATGGATGCTGCCCGGAGCCTGGAACACCACCTTTTGCGGTGGCTGTCTGCTCTGCCATACGGCTGCAGAGCACCTTCCAGAACCCTTCTCTGGTTTGAACAGTTTCAGATTTATGACCCTGTTGGCCCAGGAAGGAGCCAGAAGTACATTTTTCCAAATTCCTTTGCAGCCAGAGAGGGGCATGGGCCTGGCCTCTTCCAATGCACCATGCGAGACTGATTATTAGAAGAGGAGTCCACAGAGTAGAGTGCTGTATGCAAGATTCAGATGATGGCAGAGAAATGCAGGGTCCTCAGAGGTGCCAGCAGTTCCTGCAGCTGTCCCCTGCCGCGCTGTGACCGCAGAGTCCCTCCTGACCAATAATGAGAGCGTTGGTCCTAGCTGACTCGCTTTCAGCCCTGATACCTCGCCCTCCCGCACATTCTGTGTAACAGCCAGCATGGTCCAGTGAATACAACCAGGGCAGCTATAGTGAATGCCGGTGTTTGCAACCAAAGACTCTTACTAACTAATACTCCTTGTACATATAGAATAGGGGATGCCGAAAAACTCAGTGGTCAAAATAAATACTTTAATGAGCATTTAGGTATGCCAACTTGCAAAATGTATGCATGTGTTTACCTTTATTTTAAAGTCAAAGGAACAGAGTCTCAGAGATGCCTCAAAATTGATTCAGATACACTCAGATTAAAGCTAGAACCAGGCTTTCTGATTCCTTGTGCAGCACTTTCTCCGCAAGAACCTGCTAATTTTATGAGGATACTTGAGTCACATTCTTGATTGACTTTAAGTAGAAATTCTCAAAAATGTTAAAAAGTATTTTACAAAGTGGCTGTTGACTTTCAGGCACTGACATGACTGTGAACAGGGCTGGGAGGAGGGGCAGGAAGTACAAAATTTAAAGGGCACCAAAATATGCAGTGGTCATAACACTAGCACAGCATTAATGAACTAAGTCCTCGATGAATGAAATATCATGATCTTAAATGAAAACAGGTTTAGTATGACCAATTTTCCCATTCATCTCAAACTCTGATATATGTGGTTACAGATCCTGCCTGTAGGGAATGTATGTGTATTGTTTTAAAATGAATTAACAGCACAGCTCGAGCTGCCTAATCTCCTCAGACAGCCAGAGTTTGCACCTTCTCCTCCAGGTGTGAGCATTTCCCCAGCAGGAGACACAGCAGCACGTCTCTAAGCGTTCTGGAGCTCGTAAGCTTGGACTCGGTCAGAATATCCACATCCAGACCTGTCTGGATCTTGCAGCAATATTAGCTCTGGCTGAATATCTAAAATAACAGAGTAATAGAAACCAAATGAAACACAATGAGACAGAAGATTAAATTTTAATGAATATCTGGACTGTTGGTTGTCCAGCAGTAGATCCCTTGATAAATCATAATGATGATAACAGTGATTGACATTGATTTGACACTGTGAGCTGGAGGCTGTGATAGACACTTGACATAGCCCATGCATCTTACAGCCCCTGTGACGGGGGGACCTACAGAAGGGAGGTTGAAGTCTGTGGCCAGTAAGTGGCAGAGCCATAATACAAGCCCAGGGCTGACAGGCTCCAAGGCTGAAATCTTCCCGCAATCCTGTTTCCCTTCCAGAAGTGGATGTGTCTTCTTTGGAAATCAAGAAGTGTGAGCACGACAGAGCATAGGGCAGGACCTCCCAGCAGGCCAGTGGATGTCATCAGACGGATGGCCCTGCCCTCTCTTTGATGAGCAACCATAGCCGTGGAAAGAGAGAAAGCAGTGACCCTCAAACCTGCCATGTCCGTCGTGACCCAGCCCCACAGAATTATTTCCGTCATGTTGTGAAGTTTGTATAGTTCCGAAGGCTGACCTCACATACATTTATGATCATTACATAAACCTGGAAGTTTTGATGTGAGGACCACTTCAGAAGGCATTCTAAAACAGATGGGGAAACTGAAGCCCCAGTAACTAAAACAATTTCGATGGTAAAAGTGGGACTGGAACCCAGTTTTCTCAATACCCAGGTAGAGCTCCATTCACTGGCACTCATTAAACACTGCCACTCAGAGTAAGTCCCCATTCCTATGCTTCATCGGGGAGGCTGAGTGGTTGTCCTTAGAAGATTTAGTCTGCAGACCACAGGTCAGAGGCTGGCATTTTACAAACCAAATCTAATTCGCAGATGTAGTTTTTTCTTGGTTTGTAAAGTGTTTTTGAAAAATTTCAACTGGTCAGTATCATTTAAAAATCAGAAGTTTTCACATACAAATCCAGATTCCTGGCTTCTTTTAAAAAATTCCGAGATGAGGAAACACTGCAACCATTTCCACACATGGCAACTGCTGGCTAGAGCTGGTGCTGTGTGACTCCCGGGAGCCAATTGTAAAGGGCTCAGAGATGGTGTGAGCTGATTGTTGAATAGTTGATAGTCTGAAATCAGCCATGGTGAGATTATTTACACCATGGGTACTGGCCAAACAACAAATTAGGGCTTTTATTTCTCCTTCTCTCCCATTCCCTGCAGTGCTTGGCCCTCCATTTCTCTTCATTTCTCTTCTTCCTTTCCCCCTACCTTTCTCCTTTCATCTTTCCCTTTCCCTCCTCCCTCCCTTGCTTGCTCCTTTTTTTTTTTCTTTTTTTCTTTTTTTTTAGTGCCAGCTTACCACCATTTCACTGGCTAGAACTAAAGAGAATCACCCTGTTTAAAAACACAGTCCTGCTGGGCTGCAGCATCTTCACTTATTTATGTTACCTCCTAGTTAGGAATGGAGCTGAGATGCATCTCTTATAATAGAGTAAAGATATCAATGGTGCTCTTCCTAAAGCAAGCTTGCACGTTGTTGTTGAATAGGAAAAGGGGTCAGTCTTCACTATTTCTTGATTTTAAATGTTTTTAAAACAATTTTTAAATGAAAAAGACACAATGAAATGGGAAGATATTTTGTGTTCATGGATTAGAAGAATCAGCATAGTTAAATTGGCCATATTACCCAGAGCAATATACAGATTTAATGCAATCCCCATCAAAATCTCAATGTCATTTCTTAAAGAAATAGAACAAAAAATCAGATTTGTGTGAATCCATGAAAGACCCAAATATCCAAAGCAATCTTGAGAAATAAAGCACAAAGCCAGAAGTATATCACATTACCAACTTTAAATTATACTACAGAGCTACAATAATCAAAATAGCATGGTATTGGCAGAAAAACAGACACACAGAGCAATGGAACAGAACTGAGAGTGCAGAAATAAAACTGCATGTATATGAGCAAATATTTTTTTTGACAAAGGAACCAAAAATACACAGTGAAGGAAAGAAAGCCTCTTCAAAAAATGGTGCTGGGAAAATTGGGAAGCCACATGTAAAAGAATGAAATTAGATAAAAAATATAAAATGAAATTTATAAAAAATATAATTCAAAATGGATCAAAGAAAGATCTAAATATAAAATCCAAAACAATAAATTATATAAAAGTAAACATAGGTACTAAACTTGTAGACCTTGGCTGTAGAGAACATTTTATGAATTTGACCCAAAGGCAAGAGAAGTAAAGGCAAAAGTAAATAAAAGGGACTATATTAAACTAAAAAGCTTCTGCACAGCAAAAGAAACTACAACAAAACAAAAAGGCAGCCAACCAAATGGAAGATGATATCTGCAAGCAACAGCTCTGATGAAGGGTTAATATCCAAATTATAGAAAGAACTCATAAAACTCAACACAAAACAAACAATCTAATTAAAAAATGAGTAGAGGAACTGAACAGACACCTCTCCTATGGAGACATGCATACAGCCAACAGATATATGAAAAGATGTTCAACTTCACTAGCTATTAGGAAAATGCAAATCAAAACTATAATAACTATAATGAGATACCCATCTCACACCTGTTAGATTGGCTATAATCAACAAGACAGGTAATAACAAGTATTGGAGAGGCTGTGGAGGAAAGGGAACCCTCATTCACTGCTGGTGAGACTATAGATTGGTACAGCCACAGTGGAAAACAGTCTGGCATTTCCTCAAAAAATTAAGAATAGAGTTACCATTTGGCCCAGCAATACCTCTACTGAATATCTACCCCAAAAACTCAAAAACATTTGTTTGCAAAGACGTGCACCTTCATGTTCACAGCAGCATTATTCATGGTGGCCAAGATATGGAGACAACAAAAGAGCCTTTTGCTAGAGGACTGGATAAAGAAGATGTGGTACATATATACTACAGAGTACTACTCAGCCATAAGAAAGAATGAAATACAACCGTTTGCGACAACATGGTCCTCAAAACTTTTATGCTAAGCAAAATAAATCAGTCAGAAAAAGTGAAGAACTATATGATTTCATTCATATGTGGAATATAAAACTGAGACGCATAGACATAGACAATAATATGGTGGTTACCAGAGGGAAGGGGGTGAGGGAGTGGTGGTGGATAAAGGGGGCCAAATATGCAGTGACGGAAGATGGTTTGACTTTGGGCGGTGGGCACACAATGCAATATACAGATAATGTAGCATAGAGATGTACATTTGAAACCTATATGATCCTATTAACCAATGTGCCTCATTAAATTTAATAATGGTAAATAAATAAGGACAATCATACCCTCCCTTAAACATTTTTAAAAATTCAGCTATAACAGAAATGTGCAAAACCTAAAAGCCCAGTTCAAGGAGTTCTCATAAAGTGAGTAGCACTTTACAGTGTCCAGTTGAAGAAAGAGAATATTGACAGTCTACCTGGAAGCCCCCTCATAACCTCTCCCAATTACTGCTCCTTTCTTCCTTCCCAAAAGACACCATTCTCCTGACTTCTTAATACTATGATTGTGCCTGCTTTTTTATATCAATAGAATTGAGAGTGTATATTCTTTTATACCTACCTTCCTTGATTTGACATTATATTTGTGAGATCTATTTTTTTGGAATGGATGAGTTCAGCAGTTCTTTCTATAAATATTCCACAATTTATTTATTCATTCTTCTATTGGGTGGTTTCCAAATTTAGTTATCTTAGCCTGGGTCCCCCCAAAAGGAGAGCCCAAGTCAGAAGTTTGCCTGCGGATGCTTTATTTGGAAATGTTTTTCCTGAGAACAGGTGTGCAGGCCAGGGAGAGTGAAATGGGAGAGGCAGGGCCAATGTATGGATGTGCTATTAGGTTAACCACTGCTATGTGGAGCTGGTGTCCAGTCCTGCCAGCATCCTAAGGCAGTGGTAGTCAACCTGGTCCCTACCGCCCATAGTGGGCATTCCAGCTTTCATGGTGGGCAGTAGTGGAGCAACCAAAGTATAAATAAAAAGATAGATTTAACTATAGTAAGTTGTTTTATAAAGATTTATTCTGTTAAACTTAGCAAAAATCCGACATAAAGTACTTGGTAAGTAATTATTATTATATGCTTTAACTTGCTGTAACTCTGCTTTATAAATTTTATAAAGTAAAGTTACTTCCCTACTTTATAAATCACCATTACTGTGGAACTGGTGGGTGGTTAGAAAATTTTACTACTAACAGATACAAAAATGGGTGGTAGGTATAAAAAGGTTGTCTACCCCTGCTCTAAGGGGATGGGTGGAATGCATTTTAGAACTATTCACCAGTGGGGACAGAGGGTAGAAACATTTTCTATTGTCCAATGGCTCCTGCCTCCCACTGGCGGACAATGGCCCCACAGCATTCCCTGGAGAACACATTCTCCTGTTCTCCCTGGTCATGCATGTATAAGTTTTTTGGGAAGTCCCAAGTCAGAGAAGCTGCATTGCAGGAAGTCAGATGTGTGTGGAGCAAGCCCGAGGCAAGACATTACTCACTGCACCTGCTAGAAGCCAAAGCCCCAGGAAATCAATAGTGACAGCAAAGTGGGGCCGAGCGGAAGTGTACACATAATGGCTTTTTGAATAGAGTGGCTGTGGGCATTCTTGTGCATGTGCCTTGGTGCACATGTGCATATAGTTCTGTTAGGCTTAGTCATAGGAGTGGAATTGCTTAGCATTATGTATTTGCATATGCAGCCCTAGGAGATACTGTCAGTCTTTTTAAATGGTCATTATTTATTTACATTTCCACCAGAAATGTCTAAGAATTGAGGTTGCTTCAGCATTTTTTGTTGTCATACCTCTTCTAAAATGTCACTTTAAAATAAATACAAATCACAGACTAATGGCTGAAGGCTGTTGCCAGATCGTGTCTCCTCAATGGTGTGGTTCACTCCGCATCACATTTCACATCTGGTCATCCGAGTGCTGTCCTGGGCCGCAGATGTGCTCATGTGTTCTGGACTGTTGGGCTGAGATCAACAACTTCTCACTTGACCTCAGTGGCAATCCAAAGTAAACAAAGAGAAAGGAACAAGACATGTAACATCCCAAAAAGAAGTTGCCATAATTGATTACATTTCATTTATCAGGAAACCATTCCAAGACTTTGACTAATGTGAGACTCCCTGTTGTGATAGAGACTCTCTTCCTCAATGGGGTGTTATGACTCTCACCAGTAACATCCAGGCACCTGCCCGCTTCTCTCTGCTCCGTGCAGGCTGCCGGTAACATGTCAGAGATATTAGATAATACTGGGGAACAATTCTTTTTCATTTTCTGTTGCATGAGGTTTTAGAACTGTTTCTATATATTTCTGCATCACTGATTCCAAATCTGAAATCTGTTTTCTGGTGTATGCTCTAGTTTTTATGCAATTTTAATTTGTTTTTGTTACAGTTAATGGTATGCATTGGTTTTTAAATTGGAGTTAAAGGGCAATGACTCTTGGATTGAACATAACCACAAGGCAATTAATGTTTTACAAACATCACTTTTACATAATTGTAGTTGTTTTTACATGTAAAAAATTATTATCTGATAAAAACACCCTCTTATTTTAAGATTGAATCATGGCTTCTTCGAGTAGGCGTAAATGTAAGAATAGCCCTGACACCTTCTGTTATATTTGTGGCTGTTACAAACTTCAATGTCAAAGGCGCAATATTTCATCATTTGTGACACGTGCATATATTGCCTATTTTCAAGTTCCCCTTGGCGATCAAGCTAAGAATTGGACTCCTCATATGGTGTGTCATAATTATGAGAAAATGCTTCGTGATTGGACGAAAAAAAAACCGCAAAGGAATGCCTTTTGGTATTCCCATGGTTTGGTGTGAACCTAAGGACCACAGCAGTGACTGTTATTTCTGTCTGATCCATACAAAGGGCATCAGCAAGAAAAAACGGCATATGATCGCATATCCTAATATTCCTTCAGCAATACAACCTATCCCACACTCTGAGACACTCCTGGTTCCAGTTTTCAATGGTTTTATTTCTTCTAAGGATGAAGAAAGTGAACATTGTGATCAAGTATATTTTGATAAGATGCATGAGGAAATGGTTGTAGAGTCTAAAGGGTCTTCTTCTGATGCCAAGCTGTCATTAACCCCTCAGCAGTTTAGCCAACCCAAATTGAATGACTTAGTAAGAGATTTGGGCCTATCAAAGAAAGCAGCTGAGTTATTAGCCTCCAGGCTTCAAGAAAAGAATGTAATTCACTGGTCAGCTAAAGTATCCCATTTCAGGAAGCGTGAACAAATTTTTGTGGACCTTTTTTCCCAAAGACAAACACTTTGTTTACTGTCATGATATCAGTAGTCTTATCAGCCAGCTAGGTATTACCACTTACAGTCCAACAGCATGGTGGCTATTTCTTGACAGCTCTAAACGGAGTCTGAAATATGTTCTCCTACACAACGGTAATGTTTATGCAGCGGTTCCAATTGGCTATTCAACTCATCTGCGAGAAGATTATAATGGCATAAAAATTGTCCTCAACTTTCTGAAGTATGAGGAGCATAACTGGATCATTTGTGTGGATCTTAAAATGGTAAATTTCCTGCTAGGACAATAGAGAGGTTTCACAAAGTATCCTTGCTTTCTGTGTTTGTGGGATAGCTGAGCTCAGGAGAAACAATGGACACAGAAGGAGTGGCCGAAACATGAAGCTCTGAAAGTAGGGATGCAAAATATTGTGAATGAACCTGTAGTTAATTGAGACAGGATCATTTTCCCCCCACTTCACATAAAATATGGCTTAATGAAGCAATTTGTTCATGCTTTGAATAGAGAAAGTGAATGCTTTCAACATATTATTTCTGCTTTTCCTGCCTTGTGCTACGAGAAGATAAAAGCAGGTGTATTCGATGGACCTCAAATTTGAACCCTCATACGTGATGAAGAATTTTCTAGGAAGATGAATAAGGAGGAGAAAGCAGCATGGCAGTCTTTTGTGGCAGTTACAAAGAACTTCCTTGGCAACAAAAAAGCAGAAAACTATGAACTTCTGGTTCAAAGGATGCTGTTGGCTTTCCGTGACATTGGATGTAACATGAGCATTAAGATTCACTTCCTGAATAGTCAGCTTGATAAGTTTCCTAAAAATCTTGGAGCTGTTAGTGATGAGCAGACTACTGTTGGAGCATCAAACGAGATTGTCCTCAACAAGTACACAAACGCAAGAGCTACAAATGCCAATTTTTGCCTGAATAGAATTTAAATAAGTTTTGCGCAAATTTTATGATTAAAATGTGTTTTAATATGTTCTATTTTGAAATTGTAGACATATTCTGATGCAGTCATATCTTTTAGTGTACTTACTGCATTATATAAATTATTATATTTTCACAAAGATGATGCCCAAGAAGACATTCTGCTTCATTATGTTAAACTAAATGTTAAAAATTGTACAATAAGATGAAAACCTAAAATCTGGAATTGCAAAAAAAACTGTAGTTTACAGAGAAAAACTAATGTCAGATTTGAGATCAGCACACTCGAATTAGGTAAGAACAAGTGTTTTTGTGGATGCAACAAAAATTTTGTTCCCCAGTGTAAAGAAACAGGAAGGAAGGCAAGACCACTTTTCAAGGTCTGGCCCCAAACTCCCTCCTCAGTTCCAATCCAAGGTGAACCCCCACCTGACTGCTCCATAATGCAACAGAGCAGCCAATGCTCTCATTCGGAGTGCTTTTGGCTCCCACTGGCCATAACAAAATTCCTCCTCTGGTCATCTTGGCCTGAGCTTCAGGGAAACACCTAGGAGATATACCAGGCCTAAGAGAATCACACAAAGTCTCTCTAGCTCTAAACATTCATTCCAAAGACAGGGGGGTGGCGGTGAATGAACTGTAAAGAGAAGGAGTTTCTACTCTAGAAACCTCCAGAAGCTGCTGTGTTCCTCCTCCTCTTTGGCCTGTGTGGTTGTGCCTCTCCTTGATGACTACGAGCAGAAACTCTCCAACTGGCTCCCACCCTTCCCCTGGCCCAGCCCCCCTGGTATCTGATCGAGGTGGCTCTGGAGCTCCCTGCAGGCCTCCCTTGCTCTGCCAGGCCATTGGAGCTGTGCCCAGTGCGGAGTCCTGGGCACAGGACACCTCTGGGGAGTCCTCTTCCCCAGAGAGATGGCTCACCATTCAGGGCAAAAGATTCTTTCTCTACCAGGGGCCAATGGAGGTCCAACTGACCCCAACTTCTTGCACTGATTTGTATCCCAGTGATGTCCTCAAGTTTCTCGACTTCCTCTCAGCTCCTGAGGAGGAAGACCCAAGGTTCAAGCATTTTTCTCTCACTCTTCTCTCCGCTCCAGGACAAAGCTGGCTCGCTGTAAAGTGCTCCTGCATTTCCTAGACTCTGAACACGCTATTCCCTCTACCTATGGGGAGGAAGGAGGCTGCCCTGAGGGTGATGGGGAGCCAGAGCTTAGACCAGGGGTCCCCAAACTTTTTACACAGGGGTCCAGTTCACTGTCCCTCAGACCGTTGGAGGGCCGGACTATAAAAAAAACTATAAACAAATCCCTATGCTCACTGCACATATCTTATTTTAAAGTAAAAAAACAAAATGGGAACAAATACAATATTTAAAATAAAGAACAAGTAAATTTAAATCAACAAACTGCCAGTATTTCAATGGGAACTATGGGCCTGCTTTTGGCTAATGAGATGGTCAATGTCCGGTTCCATATTTGTCACTGCTAGCCGTAACAAGTGATATGATGTGCTTCTGGAGCCATGACACCTGCGTCCCGCGTCACCGGAAGTAGTACTGTATGTGAGTGACACCGCCCTTTGCGGCACCACTCACATACAGTACTCTTACTGACCACCAATGAAAGAGGTGCCCCTTCTGGAAGTGCAGCGGGGGTCGGATAAATGGCCTCAGGGTGCTGCATGTGGCCCATGGGCCGTAGTTTGGGGACCCCTGCCTTAGACCCTTATCCCACAACAGTCAGTATCCATTGTCGGGCTCACTGTGTCTACTTACCAGCACTTCTGTGCATCACATTTCATTTTCATGGCCCTGGAGGCAGCTGCTAGAATGAACAATGTTACCACCCAACAGGGAAATGGTGCCTCTGGACACACAGTTAGGAAGCGGTTGCACTGGCATTCAATCCCAGGCTGTGGGGCTCCGGAGCCCACACCTTAAGTAGCTATATTGCACCCGGATTTCTTGCCCAAGTCACTCAAATGCAGGCTCTCCACTCCCAGCTATCCACTTTAATCTGTTTTCTTTGTGGTCCCAGCTCCCCGGATTGTCCTGAAGATGACTCTGGGGAATCTGGTTGGGAATCTGGTCGTCAGCTTGACTGAGAAGTGTTTGTTTTCCCTCTCAGCCTCTTCTCAGAGTCAGACCATCATTATCCGTAGGAGCCAGCACAGCCCCATAGAAGTACAGGGAGAGCCACAAAGGCCAGCCTCACATTTGCAATTCCAGGCTTCCTGGTGGCAATGCATTTTAACAGGGTGAAAAGAAGGCAGTAAATTGATTTGAATAATATACTGTATTTAACCTAATATCCAACACATTGTCAGCTCAATATATATTCAATATAAAAATACTTTATGAGATAACTCACATTCTTTTTATTCATACTAACCCTTTGAAAGCCGGTGTGTGGTTTACACTTAGCGCACCTCTTCATTTGCACGGGCCACATTTCACGTGCTCAGTAGCTACACGTGGCTGCTGTCTAACATACTAGACAGAGCAGATCTGAGCCATCGGTCCCCGTGCCCCTGAGACATTTCCTGTTAGACGTGTCCATTCTAACAGTGTGAGCCTGTAACACAGTGTCTGGCACACAGGAGGTAGGCATTATTCTTTCTTCTGCTTTTGCTTTTACTCATCCTCATACTGACTTATTCTTTCCCTCTGATCTTGTTATATTTGTTTTCCCTTTCCCAGGTGCTTGGAAGGGTGTTAGGTGACATCACTGAGGCCAAAATAGCTCATCTGTCCAGAATGAAAACTAGATCCCTGCTCTGCAGACTCTTCACCCAGCCCTTTTGTAGTTTATTCAGAGTGACTTGGAATCAGCCAGACACCCCCAGTAATGGAAAACCCTCAGAGACAAATATTATTAATGTCTGGAAAATGTATAGTGCATTTAATCAAAATAACATCAGAAAGCTATCCATGAGAGTTGGCTCCTTGTCCCAGAAGTGCTATATTGCTCATGTCAAGGACATGTTTTCTTGCTCTTGCAAGTAGATATGATTGAGGTTAAAGTTCACCCGAATGCAGTGGTTTGTAAGCAAGGCAGCATTTGAGAATTATACCTCCGAGGAGATTTTGCAAATGTTGTCTGTCCTAAGAGCCTTGATAAATCAAAATCACAGAGCCAGCTATATGTATATTTTGATTCTCACACTGTTTCCCCCTCCCACCTTGAGGAGGCCACCTTCCCCATCAGAAGCCACCATCACGATGGCTCTTTAGCCACATGGCATCCAAAGAGCAGCTCTGAAATGAACTGGAGAAAATCAAAGCCCTCAACCTGCTGGCAAAGGCCCTCTACCTGCTCCTCAAATCTTTGCCTGTTCTAAACAACCCCCCTTTCCAGTTAACACATAAAGGCTGTGACCTAATTTTCTTTTCCTAACCGTCATCCTGGTTTTCAACCTCTTCTCCTTCTCTGCTGTTATTTCAGACGTGGCAGGTGAGACATGGCCATAGCTAAGAACGTACAAGAAATTAAAGGATGGAGCCCAGATTGAATCAGGTCTCCCGCATCTTATCAATTTACCCAACAACATTGTCTTCCTCTGTAGAGGTCACTGTTTTATGCGCATAAATGAGAATTAGAACAGCTCGGCCCTGCCCCTTCCTGCAGCACAGCCCTGCGGGGACAGGGCTGCCGACTACTTCCCTGGAACATTTACCATAAATCTGCTTTTAAAAGACATTCTCTTACAATACTGTCAATGGCCCTTGTATTAAAAATGAGAAAAATATGGAAACACGCATTAAAATATTCAGAAATAAATGGCTTCTTTATTACATAAAAGCTCTCATGTGTCTCAAAGGTACTGAGAATAGAATAATTTATCGTAAATGAGATTATTATTGCTGGGAAAAGGTCTATTTTAACGCCAGTTTTCTTGGGGATTAAACCAGACCCTAACTGTCCACTGGGGGGTGTTCACAAATGTAAGTCAAATACTTAAGAGCTTTAAGTGGGAAATTTATGCTGATGCAGCAATCTTGGGGGAGACAGAATACATTCTGTTTGTTCTTATCTCTGCTGGGGGCGGGGCAGAGGGATCAGCTACAGTGTCCAGGGGAAAAAATGAAGATAATGGTTTCTCTGCAACGAAGATGAAGACCCACGGTGCTCTGGGGGTTTGCACCGCAGCCTCGGAACCCCAGACTCGGCCTCCCGGGTGTCCAGCAGCTGGGCGGTGTCCAGCGTCGGGGATGGATACGCTCTGCAAAACAAATATTGTCTGAAGAAAATTTTATCCTGTTTCCTTTGGGATGTATGTTTCGCAAGAAGACAAATGGGACTCAAAAGGAAAAGTGCAGATCTGGAATTCAGAAAGTGAATTGTATTGTCCAACACGGACAGAAGATAGGGCTTTTTGGTTAAGATGCACCAAGGATGTATGGCTGCTTTTCAGAGACTCGGATTGAATGTATTTCTGAATGAAAGTTACACTGAATATTACTTGATCTCTCTTTGTTGAAGCAGGGTCAGCTTTATAAATATATATTAATAACCATTGTACAGTAACCAAGCAGAGAGTCAGTGACTAGAATGCCCCTTAAGCCAGCTTTTATGGGACATGGTTTTAATGGTCCCGGGGGAAGAAAAACAAACTTTCTCACTAGTCCATGGTGTCTGATGACTTATGTGAGGCAGAAGAGTGATTTTGCTGCTCAGATGACTTCCATGGAGGCCTAGCATGCTGCTGATTGTGTCATATTTCACATTCCCTGTACCTATCACGGCGTAATTTTATAATCCAGCATTGTGATAACAAATTCAAGGATTCCTGTTTGGAGCCCTCCTTCCCTTCCCATTTTTAATTCCTTCCCAGTACCCTTTATCCTAGGTGCTTTTGCAACTCTGTTTCTGTTCTGTGCCCTGCCACTCCTCTGGAAAGATCCCTGGAGCTGAGAACATAAATGGTCATGCTTGTCCTTTGTTTAATGGGGGGAGGGTTGGGCAGCCAGGGTCTGGGGCTGGAAGAGAGGAGCTGGCAGGGAAGAAGTCTGTCTTAAGGACAGGCCTCCCAGGACTGATGCCTTGGCCGAGTACTCAAGTCCTTGGATGTCTACACTGGGGTTATAATGAGAGCCTACATTTATTCAGCACTTGGTGAGCACCAGGACTTGTGTGTGCATCATGCCCCTTAATCCTTATGTAGCCCAAGAAGTAGGCACGATTGTCTCTGTTCTAAAGAGGAGGGCTGAGGCTGAGTGAGGTTAGGTCAATTTCCAAGTCCACATCTCACCTGACTGGCTGATCCACGTTGTGTCTTATCTTATCTCAGGGCCTGAGCTCAGACCACTCTGCTCCCTGCCCCACTATGAGACACAGCGTCCTTCCCTCCCTTTATCCCCAGCCTCCTTCTCTCTCCTTTTCCAAGTGAGGACCTCAGAAAACGTATTCACATCATCTCTATTCTTTGTAAACTCTTAAAGAGTGGCTCCTAGACCAAAGGCTCGCAGGTCCCCAATTCTTTTTACCTCAGTGTGGCCACCAGCTTATTGCATCCTGGTGGCACTGGATCACTGGGCCTCAGTTTTCCTAACTGTAAAATGAAGACGTTGGGATAGTATCTGAGGATAATCTGGCCTCTGACATTGGGTGACTCTCCCAGGTCTAAGTGGGGCTCTGGAACATGACCTACCTGGCTTGTCCCCACCTGGACCCTGAGTGCTTGGAGGACAGCACCTCTGATTGCAAAACCTGGATTTCCAAGCCCTAAATCACAACATCCATGGTCTGAACCATTAGGTGACAATAAGTGTAATAATAACATTAAATCTGTTCTAGAAATTCAATAGCATGGTAAATATGGTGGATAAATCTGGACCTACCCCCTTGTAAACAGTGAGGAGCATCAGGAGCTTCCTCATTCCTTTCACCCTAGCTCTCCTTCAACACCCAGACCCCGAACACTCCCCTGCCCCACGCTCCAGCAGCGGAACAGTGAGCACAGGGCTTCTGTCCTGTTGTAAAAGCATTCCTAGGATACTGGGTGGTATAGCTGATTTGCATATTATTCACATGTGTTTGCATGTTGATTTTGTCGAGTGGTTCCAAGTCTGGTTTGTAAAATAAGAAATTGCAGCAAATCAGTGCAAACAGGGCCACGGCATGTCCATTTGGAGCAGACACACCAAGAGTAAGTGTGTCTTTAAACCCGTCCATGGAAACCCTCCCCACGTTAGAAGAGAGAAAACTAAAGAAGTAGGCAAATTTGCCATGGTGAGAAGCCTGGCTTTCCTGGCGTCGAATGGGGATAGAGTACTCGGAGAGGAAAAGTGCCAAATGGTATGTGATTTCTAGAATCTTGTGTTTAATAATTAATCCCTGTATCCCTTCCATTCTTTCCCACCCCCTCAACTCCTTCCCCTACTCAAATACAGAGCTTTGATATCCTCTCAGGAATTAGTGTATCTTGAGCTGTTTACATAACCAGAGATTAAGTGCACTTTTAAGAAGAAAATTGGGCAAAGAAAAAAACAGTCGTGATAAGAAAACCAGAAATGTTGTGTGCCTTGGGGTTGCATTCTCAGATCCAATGTTAGCAGCCTTGGAGGGGCGCTGGGTAAAAGCATTTGGGGGACTCCCAGGTTGGGGTGGAGTGGTTGGTTGACTCTTCTTTGCAAAACTGGATTAAGGGAAAGCAGATGGTGATTGACACCTGGCCTCCTCTCTGAAAGGAATTCATTGTGCTTGTGAGATAAGATAAAACTCTAATACAAATAATACTGTTTAGTTTCTCCTCTTTGGTGTTGGCTGGCTCTGCTGGGTTCTTATTTTTATAGGTTTGATGGTGGTGCAGTCTGAGATGATCCTGGTGGAGAGATGTTGCATCTTTGTACACAGTAGGGTCTTGTGCACGAAATGGATGTAGCACAACCCTCTGCCTCCCCTTCCCTCTGTCTGCGCCCTACCCCCCTCTCTGATGAGCCTGCCTGACTCTCAGGCAAGGGGAGCCATTACTTCAGTAAGATTTTCTTCAAAGTGGATTGGAATGACAGTGCACACAGGGAGGTGGCGTCAGCCCGTGCTGCTAATCCTGGAAGAGCCCACATCGATGTGCAGGCAGAGAGGAGACACAGCAAGGTGGATCCAGGCCTCTCCCTGGTGAAGGGAGAGGTGGAGCGCATGGGGCAGTGGCAGGGGCTGCAGTGGTCAGTCGGGGTCAGTGGCTCTTGTCCTTCTCAGGTGCAGAAAAGTCAGCAGGCTGCTTGTGAAAATGCAGATTCCTGGGTCTCGGCTCCTGCCCATGTGGATCTGACTCTGCCCAGATGGGCAGTCTCAGACGAATCTGATGCAGGCAGCCCAGGATCAGAGACAACTGGACGGGATGAAAGGGAGCAGAGAGTCAAAGGGCACCTGAGGCAGGCAGCACAAAGTAAGGTCCTCTGTCCAAGTAAGTAAAGAAGGTCACTGGGAGTCAGACTCAGGTTCCGATCTCAGCACCATGCTCACTCCCCTCAAGCCTTCTTCCTTTGTGTGTGAAGGGGGGGGAGGAGTGGGAATAACAGGGGCTCCGTGGTAAGTTCTTGCTCAGCACAGTACTGTGTTCTGTGGATTGCCTCATGTGACCCTGTCCTTCCTCCTCATGTCACATGTGACAAGACCAAGGACGGACTGATTATATAACTTGCCTAAAAGGCCACACTGCTAACAAGTGTTGGAGCCAGAAGTGCGAGTTGGGAGATTCGGTGAGAAAAAACATAGAGGAATTATCTAGCCCCACCTGACACACGAGGGGTGGGGAGGGGAGCACTTCTGTTGAAGTGCGAACCTCTGTTTGGGGAGCGTCAACCTGCGCCTGCAGTGAGGAGTGTGGCAAGCGCCAGGTCCTAGATTGGATGGTAAGAGCAAATCAGAAAATGACTGCTTTGAGTTCTCCTCCTTTTCCTAGGAGTCCTCTCATCATGGTTCTTAGAACAAACTCAGAGCCACCAAAGAGAAATAATAATTTTGTCTATACGAGAGTTTGCAAATAAAATCTGTGGCACATCAGCACCCTCCCACTCCCCACCCCCACATAGACCTATATATACACTTCCTTCTGAAAGAAAGAGGACCAGTTTCTGTCCTGGCCAGAAAGCTTGATTGGTTGGAGCATCATCCAAAGGGCAGAGGTTGCTGGTTCGATCCCCAGTCTGGACAAATACAGGAATGTATTGATGTTTCTGTCTCTCTTTCTCTCTCTCCAGACCTCTCTCTCTGAAATCAATAAGATAAATGTTTAAAAATTGATAAAAAGAAAGAGGACCATTTTCTACTGGGAAAGGTAGACATTAGACCTGGGAAGAGCCCAGTTTAAAAAAAAGAAAGAAAAAGAAAAGATATTCAACTTTCTGAAAAGGTAGAACTCATCTTTTTAAAATCTGTATCTGTATCTCATTAGGTAAGATCCTTTTAGTTAGTCTTCCCTTTAAGGTAGACCAGAGTTTGGGGAGGGAGGGAGTTGAATTCACTTCTGGGAATTCAGTTCCCTTCCTCTCCATTTTATTCTAGTCCCTCAGAGCAACCTGATAAACGCTAAGGAGCTGCTGCCCATCGGGGAACAGCAGGTGCGGGGGGGGGGGGGGGAGGCGACAAGTGGGAGGAACCCTCCCTGCACTTCTTCTGGATAAGACCAGAAATGGGCATCATTGGGCCAACGGTGCTTTTTTTGGCCAGAATGAGATCAGAGAAGACAAAAGGGCTATAAACAACCAGGTTTAAAAAAAATGGATTTAGACTTTGGTGATTAAGCAGAAGGGACTAAAGTAAGGGGACACAAAGATTTGCCTGTAAGCGACCATCCATGTACAACTCCGTGAGTGCTGGTTTTCACTGAGATAATAGAATCAGAAAATTATAATGTATTATACTTTCCCATGCTCTGCTTCACCTCATCCCCAAAACAGCCCATGTTATCACCGTGACTTACAGATGGAGACACTAAAGCTCAATCATGACTTGCCCAGGGGCCTAAGATTTTTACATGGCCAAGGTGGAGCATTGACCTCCTGTCTTCTGTCTCCAAATCTATCATTCTTTCTGCTCTAGCACAATTTCTATGAACATCTTGCCTTCATAGAACATCTTGCCCCCAGTACAAGTACTTGACGTTGTATTGTCCTTATGTGTACTTCATTTATTTTTTGCTTAAGCACTAGACCAGGGATAAAGGAACGGTGGTTTTGATTGTGTTCTGTGACTTAACAAAGCCTTCGTTTTCTCACCTTTAAAAATTGGGTCTGGACTAGGTAATGTCTAGCATTGTCTAAGCTCCAGCATTCTGTGATTCTGAAATCTGTTATTACATGAGTTCACACTTCATTTTTTTTAGTCTTCCAAAAATCACATTTTAAGAAATGGTGTTCATGCCATATTCATTAGAGTTTGAAAACAGAGCTATATTTCAGCTCTTCGGAGGCCAAAAAATGAACTTTGATATTTTTGCAAATGTGAAAGTTCTTTCAGCCATGCCAAATTAACTTAAAACATCTGAATAGTCTGCCTCTAGGTATCATAAAACGTTCACTTTTAGGCTTGGAATTCTCCTTTAGAGAAATTCTATTCTCATGGATGGTAGAGTAAGACACTGAATGCTGCCGAGAGCTCTGGGGAACGCTGTTTGCTGGGCGGGCTGGCAGCCAGCTAGCTATTGTTCTTGCTAATTCTTGATAGAGAAGGGAGAAGTATTTCCTAACTATCCCTGGAATCCCTGTCAATTAGCTTGGAATTTGAGGGATTTTCCTGATGTGTTTTGTGGAGGTCATTGAACTTCGAGGGGCCCAGGTGATGATTCTTAACCCTGCAATGGAAGATGGGCTGGCTTGGGAGACCCTTTAGGGTTGAAATCCCACGTCGTTTTCATCCATCAGCTGTGGCTCTGCTGTTTCATACCATGGGTGACACAGAAGCAGCTTATGACTGGGTCCACACAGAGTAGCTTGAGAGTGACTTTCTCAAAGTGCAGTCTGGCCTATTAGTCCAACCTCAGACCAACAATCGCCTAAAATTTCTATGGGTAGCGGCCAAAAATCAATGTTTTACTGAGTGTCCAGGTGATACTTAATCGTGCTGTAGACTGACATCACAACCATTCAGTCTTCTGAAGGAAACACATTTACAGGCACAAAGAAAACAGTTATCACTACAAAGCCGACAGCTTCTGGGTGAGCAGTCCCCTGGGGAGCCCGCGGGTAGATGGACGGGTTGAGAGAAGGACTTCTGAGACCCCCACACCTGCGACAGCCTAGGAGACAAGACGTGCCAAAGAGGCGAGGAATGCGGCCGGCAGGGGCGGGAAGCTGGGGGCCGGGCGCTGTGTGGGGAGCATGCGCAGACAGGGGCGGGAAGCTGGGGGCCGGGCAACTGTGGTGGGGAGTGTGGTGGAGATGCGGCAGAGCTAAGCTCAGCGTGGGGAGAGGGCGAGAATGTGGACAGCTAACATTTGATCGAAGAAGTAGTCAACTTAAAAATTTTTTTTTTTAAATATCTGATACATCATAGGCTATGGCAGATATAATGGTAAGACAATCTGTTAAGTAGCTGCCTTCATGGACCTTACACATTAGTTGTTGGGGGGCAGCAAGGTGAAGAGTGCAAAGCTTCATGAAGCAAATCTCTTCCCCCACAGTAAGATGTAAATGACAAAGGAGATGACTGGAGATGCCAAGAGGTGGTCGTTAAGGTGTCAGACAGGAGCCATGTCATTCACTTGTGAAGTGACTGAACACAAGGTCCCACAGGGATGGTGTGCAGGTGGGGGAGGCTAGGGGAAGCGGAGCCCAAATTTGGGTTTAGGAGGAAGTTACACAGATAAACAGGGAAGAGAATGGAGTCAGAGGTCTCCCTCTTGGGGAGCAAAGGCTGGGAGGGGAAGGAGGGCTCAGAGAGGCATGCGATTTTCCTGCCCTAGTCTGGCTGCGGGTTAGCATTCTGAGCTCCACCATCTTGCCCACCGCACAGTCTTCCTAGGCTCTAGTCACCTCCTTCGGGCTCCAGGGGGCCACGGGGTGCTGAGGTCTGTGGAGAGCCCACCATTGCTGGCAGTCTGAAAGGTGGGACCTGCCCCAGGCTCAGTTCTCAGAGACCCAGCTCTGAGGGCAGGTGAGGTGACACCGAGCGGCCCTTGGCCTGCTTTCGAGCTTTTCTTCTCGAGTTCCGATGGTCAATTCTTTTATCGTTGATCTCTGGCTCCTAATTTGCAAAAGGGAGCCAAAATGTTAATGAACAGAAAAGGTTCAGCAGTTGCTGACCCCCCCTCCCGCCCCCAGTCTTGCAGAGGGGCAGGGCAGGAGCGGGGTGGGGCGGAAGGCACAGTGACCTCTGCTGGCCTGCGTTTATAGGAAGTGCCTTCCACTCAGGGAGCCTTCAAGAGACATGAAGGGTGTGATTATCAGGCTGGCGGTAAACGGGAACACACTGTGGCTTTGTTTGGGCTTGTGGGGAGTTTTTGGTGAATTTTTTTGCTTTCAACCCCCCTATAAAAATATTTGGGGATTCATTGGTGCTGACTCTGCGTTTCTCACCTCGAGCCCACACTTTCTCTCCCATGAACACACGTGTGGTTTCTCAGGAGCCCCAGCGAGCCCACTCCTGTTAACTTTACACAGACCAGATGTGTCCAAACAAGTCCCCACTATTGCGCCCAGGCGAGGCTTCACTAGGAGCGTGGACGAGAGCTGGGGAATGTTGGTTCCTGGAAGCGCACAGGGATTCCTCTAAGCCAGCAGGCCATGTTTATTTTATTATTAAGAGATTTTTTTTCCCCCATTGAAAAGGGGACACTGCTCACATTCAGAGACTCGGTAATTCTTCAAGTCAATTGGGTTGAGCGCGCTGACGCACACCGCCACAGAGCCCACTCTGGCCAAGGCGCTCCCCGTGGTACCGGCGACAGCTGGGACCAGCGGCCAGCCGCATCCGCAGACCCGGTGACTCAAGGCTTACTGAGTTCTAGCTTCTGTGTTCAGGGATAAAAAAGATAGGTATTTGAAATGTCTTATTTAGATTTAGCTAAAGCTTGGCTCTGGCTGGCACCAATTTTGGTCTTTGTCACCAAGCTCACAGGATAGCTTGAAGAACTGATGGCCCTTGGTGGTGACAGGCCTGGCTCCGCACTACACCAGCGGCCTCTTGCACTGCCTTCCCGGAGCCCAGGTCTGCGAGGCCACTTCCACTGCCTGGCTCCCTGGGAGGCACACGTGGGTTGCAGAACAGCTTCTTGGAGGAAAGCGTGCCTGTTTAGAGCAGATCATTTTAAAGGTGCATGGGTTGGGGAAATAACGGATGGGGTTTCCTCCGCTGGGCCCGTGCTAGGGCTACACTGCCTTCCAGACACGCTCATGCCCCAGTGTGTTCTCCTAGTTTTTGTTTTGTTTTGTCCGTGATCATTTCGACAAATGCATGTAATAAATGACCATGATGTGCAAGGTGCCAGGTGCTGACATATATCCCTTAATTTGTATTTTACTTTATTATTTTCAAGCACTTCACTGTGGTCTCGGCGGTCCTTTCTCTGTTGCTGAAGGGATACAAGCAGCCCCACTTCACAGTGAGCTGGCGGAGGCTGGGAGGAGTGTCTGCAGTCACAGAGCCAGTCGGAGGTGGAGCAGGGATGCAACCCATGTGCTTTGACCGTGAGAACAGAGCATCTTCATGACACCACAGCCCCTTAGAGGTTGAAGCCTGGAGATCTGTGAGAAGATTTACTGTGACAGGCTCTTAGAAAGTGGCACCCATAAAGTGGGGAAGAAATGCAGGTGGTGAATCAGAGCAGAGAGCTTGGCATGCCCACCGCTCCTCCCAGGTGCCCGGGGCCAACAGTAGAGCTGAGAGCAGGTGAAGAGCTGCCTCGGCTACTCATTGGCTGTGTGACTTGAGCCACCTGTTTAACCTCTCTGGGCCTCAGTTTCCCATTTGTAAAGTGGGAATAATAAAAATTCTCAATTCATATACCATAGTTATGAACAGTAAACGAATCGATATTTGCATTGTCTTAGAAGAGTGCCTGGCACACTGGAAATGCAAGGTAAGTGCTGGTCAAATACTGTAAGTGAAAACTTTGCTCCCAAGCTGAGCTGGGCCAACTGCTGAGGATGAGGGTGTGAGTCGAGCCCAGCATGCCATCAAGCACTGTTCTCGAGGGCTGCACAGAACACATGCCAACAAATCAGCCCATGTTATTGTCAGTAGGCGGGAGCCCCTCTTGCATTGCCCATGTTTTCTAAAGTAAGAATTGTGCACATGCTTTGAGAAGTAGAGAAAATATCTGAAGTCTTCACTGTGCTAGAAAATCTGGATGGGTATGGACACCTGCGCTCAAGGGCACCTGGCTGGTCTAGCTGGGGAAGAACTGCTTTGTAGAGTCATCAAGTGCCCCTGATGAAAGAGATCTTCACAACCAACTAATTCTTTCTCACCACAGACCCAGCCCTCTCTGCCACAGACCAGGAAAACAAGGTCCAGAGAAGGTCATCGACTTGCCTGTCATCACACAGGCCGTATGCCAAGGTCACCTAACCTTCTGAATTGTTATTTTTCCTCTCCACATTAAAGACCAGGCATCCCGGTCTTTGGGAGGTTGGCTGAGGATACTTGTCCTGGCTGTGTGCTTACTCTACGCCCAGCTCTGAAGGCTTCAATGGACTTTGGGGTTCCCCTGGAAGTGACAGTTGTTTTGTTCCTGGAGGACTGGTGACACCTCACAGAGGGTGATGAGTTCTGGATTGTCCCATCCCACCCCAGTCCTGCTGCTCCTGGGCACTGAGGTGGCCCACTGTACTCTCAGGGCATCTTAGTAAAAAAGACACAGATTCCAAAGGCATCCTGGGTGGTTTCAAAGTTTTGGGATAGGCCCAGAAACTTAATAGACCCCTGAGTTCTTGGGTCAAATGGTCTAAAACAGGGATAGTTATACAACCTACTAATTTTTTTTTTCTGTGCCTGAAACACTCCATTTCAAACACATACACACCTGTTTTAAAAATGGTGGTATTGGCAAGTGGTTGAACAGAACCTATATAGTAATAAAAATGACCCAAATATTAATGGTAATGACTGCCAATGCCACTATTATTTATGAGCCTATTCCTATTGCCCCTTTACAGATGAAGAACTTGGGGCTCAAAGATGTTAAGCTACTGGCCCGTTAAGATGTTAAGCTACACAGCTAGAACATGGCAGAGCAGAGCATCCAAATGCAGGCAGATGCCCCAGCAAGGGCCCTGATCTCCACGCTGTGCTCCCTCTGCAGACATGTGACAGGACATGGACCACGTGGAAATCTACAGTGAACTTACAGAGAAGAGGCCTGAGGCCATTCACATCAGTGTAGACTGAGATGTACAAGCGGAGGCCTTTTAAAGAGCATGAAAAGGAAAGGAAGGCCCATTAACATCCAGATGGAGAGGAAGCACATTGCCAGAGCAAATGCGAAAAGCCAGGCAACAGAGGGGCCATTGGGAAGGAGGTGAAAGAACAAGAGAAGCACAGGAGAAAGGTCTTTTGCCGCCCACCTCATCAAATAGCTCGGGAACCAGTTTTTATCTTCATAAGTTATGGCTGGCTGCAGCTAACTGTTTGCATAGTGTGCGGATTGGGATACTTTATTGCTTTATGGGTACTATAAAGTAAATGTGATTAAAGGCAGAAATGACATGTGAGTTCTGGTGAAGGAAGCAGTAATGCTTGAGCCAGGGAGTTATCTCTGCAAGGTTTTCTAATCAGAAGAGTGAGCTTCCCATTCCTGTGTTGGGAAGACAACATAAGAATGGATGGAGGACAGATATTAAAGCCCAAGACCAACTGCACATTGATTACAGTCTGTGAGGCAAGTAAACCAACACCGAATCATGTAGGGACCATGACAGAGGCAACAGAAAGACCTTAGCACAGAGAAGAACTGTTTAATCACATATCATTTCAAAAAAGGCTTCCTGCAGTAATAAGCTGGAGCTGAGGCTTAGAAGATTAAGTAAGCACTACCCAGCTAGAAAAGAGAACACAAGACAGAAGGGAATAAGGAGACTGAAACAGTGCGTGCAAACACACAACAGCATGAAAAGGCGTACAACAGAAGAGGAAGAGCAAATACCCGGGCCAAAAAAGGAAAGTAGTTGCTATAATATTAGCTAGGCTCTATATTAGTAAATTAGCAGGTATGACTGAATGGGCCTTGAGGCATACACAGCAGGGGCTAGAGGGCTCTGGCCAAAGGTTGAATGAAGACTGTCTTATCAAAGAGTTTACACATTAAATGGAAAAGTGGTGTAAATCAGAGTTGTATTTTAGAAAAATTATTCTGGCAGCAGCGTGAAGGAAGGGTGGAAGGGGCACAGTTTAGGAAGCAGGCAAACAAGTTAGGCAATAGTGAGGTAATGGGAATGGCAAAGGGGACAAGTGTGAGAATGCATGAATAGGAGCAGCCAGCTGAGTGGTGACAGATCAGATGTGACAGAAGAGGAAGGAACCAAGGAGGAGTCCAGGCTCTGATCTGATGGCTGTGGTTGATAGCAATAGATTTCACAGAGCTGGAAAATGGAGTAAGATGGGTTTGTGGCAGGGGGAATGGCCGCCTGGGAGTGAGGGGTGATGGGTTCTGCTTTGGACCTACTGAGGAGGGCTCGTCTGGGCGTCATTGCTTGTAAACAGTGGGATACATGATTCTGGAGCCAAAGGAGAAGCTTTGGCTGAAGGTCTGCAGTTGAGAGTCCTCTGCCTATTTTGGCAGTCAAAGCCCAGGGGCTGGGTCACATTGCTCAGCCTTGTGAAGGGAGAGAGGACCAAAGACAAACACTTGAGCAACAATCACATTTCAGGCATGGGCAAAGAAGCAACTTGGGAGACCAAGAAATAGTAATATGAGGGGTAAGGGGTAAACCAGGAGAGGGTGGTGCCCAGAAAGGGCAGGACTTTTCAATGAAGGGGAGTGGTTAGCACACCCAGATTAGGCAAGACACTGGAGACAAGCCAGAGAAGGCTCAGCAGGGCTCTCCGGCAGGGGCCTTTCCATATCAAATGCAAAGACATGAAACATATTCCTGTATTGTGAAGACTGTGTGAGGGCAGAAATGAAAATGATAAAGGAAGGTGTGATATTGTGATTCATAATACAAAATATACTTTTGGTCTTTATCCCATTTCTGGCACAGAATTCCTAAAAAGAAAACACCACCTTTGAATTTCCTGTTAAGAGTAAAAAAAAAAAAGAAAAGTCTTGATATTCATAACAAACCTCTTTCAATCATACCTGAGTTTATGTAATCAGGTGAGTTTTGGAAAGCACCTAAGGACAGGGGCTGATGGTTGCCAGGGAAACCTTGTGATTGACGTTGGAACTTTCAGTTCCACCCACAGTCCTGGGGGAGGTGAGAGTGGGGAGAAACAGACTGGAGGTTGAATCCAACACCAGTGGTCAGTGATTTATTCAATCTTGCCCGTGTAAAAAGCCTCCATGGAAATGCAGACAGGCTGGGTTTGGGGAGAGTCCAGGTTGGTGAACCAAAGCACTGCCATGTGCCATTGTGCTGGGTGGAAACTCCACAACAGAGAAGCGCCTTTGTTCAGAACCTTGCACTATCCATCTCATCTGGCTGATTTGTATCCTTTAAAATCCTTTGTAATAAACTGGTAATCTAAGGAGTGAATGGGTTCCCTGAATTCTGTGAGCCACTCTAGCGAATTAATCAAAACCAAAGACGGGGTCTTGGAAGCTCTCATTTATAGTCAGTCCATCTGAAGTCCAGGTGACAACTTAGACATGCAGTTGACATCTAAAATGGGGGGGATGGGGGAAATCTTGTGGGACTGAGCCCTTAACCTATGGAGTCTGGTGCTATCAGGTAGTCTCAGAACTGAGTTGAATTGTGGGACACTGCTGGTGTCAGAAAATTGCTTGATGGTGTGAAGAAAAAACCCACACATTGGTGATCAGAGTCTTAGAAGGCAAGTTAATGGCCTAGATTATATAAGGCACTATGGGGCAGGCAGAGGAAAATACTGTAGAAACAGGACAACAGGCTGAAAGAATTGTTACAGAATCCACTGCACGGTCATGTGCATATTCTCTTCCTAGGGGAAGTTGGGGAGGGGGGACAGGAAGTAGAAGAAGGAGGAGTAACCATCTTGTGGCAGAATAAATGACACACTGGAATGATAATTGGAATTATGGAAGCTGGTGCTTAAAAGAAAGAATGTTATAAAACTAGTGGAAATAAAAATGGCTAAGACCACAATAAAACTTGCAGGTATTTTAATTAATATTTTAAAATATGTAAATATCACCCCCCCAAAATGGAGATGTAAAGAGTTGTGTAGAATAAATGATGACTGCTAACATCACAAAAAGATTATAATGATGCGCCTGCTGAAGACTGTATACAACACCATCTGTGAAGTATTCATAACCAAAAGCCTGAACCTCATACTGATGGCCCCTCTAGATCCAGCCTTCAGTTTACACGAACCAAGGGGACCAAGTATCTTATCGAACAGCATGGAAATAAAATTAGCAAAATCTAGATAGTGGGAAGCTCTGCAGGACAAATGACCTGGTGTTTTCAACAAATAAATTACAAACACAAAAGAAAAAAGATGGTGAGACTGGAGACATGTCAAACAAATGCAAATGTGTGGAACTTTCTAGATCCTGATTTCAATAAAGCAATTATAAAAACAATTTGATTTAAAAACTGGGGAAATTCGAACACTAATTGGATATTTTATGACATTAAGGAATTATTTCAAATGCTTTTACATGCAATTTTTAAAGAATCTTCATTGTGTGTGTATTTATGTATCTATATCTATCTATCTACCTATCTATATACTAAAATATTTTTGATGCAATGACACAATATCTGGGATTTGCTTTAAAATAAAATGGTGAAAGTAGGACGGGAATGCGTATGTGTTACAGATAAAACAGGGATTATCCTGAGCTGATGAGTGTATTTTAGGTTCATAAGGATTCAGTATACTGCTCTCTTCATTTATTGTATGTTTAAAAATTACTATAATGAAGGGTTTTAAAAAATCAAAGAATAAATATGAATATACCCATGACTTTCTTTTACAACTGCCAAAGAAATAAGCTTAAAGTGTTATTATTCAAAATTGTCATTATTTCCTTATGATGTTGAATCTCTTCTGGTTTTAAATGGTCCTAATTAGAGACCTTCCACCAATTCTTAAAAGTTAAATTGCTGCTGGCCGCTATTACAAATGTGTGAGGAATGTGTGTGTGTGTGTGTGTGTGTGTGTGTGTGTGTGTGTGTGTGTGATATATAATTATGACAAAAAAGGAAGTAGTGTTCTCATAAAATGTGGCATTCTGAAAAACCAGAATAAAGGACAGCTGTCTGAAGACTTTAGGGAGCTTAACAAACATTATCATTATTACTCATCTGGGGGTCCCTGATTTCCTTATTTACAGAAGTCAACAAATGGTGGTTGATGCTTCCCAGTACCAAGCATTTTTGGGGGTTTGGAGGATATAATGGTAGACCAGATAGACAAAATTACTCCCTTTGAGAGTATTCACGTGGGGAAGCATTTCTAAACCCACAGAATGGTTGTGCAGATCACGTACAAAGAAAGCATTGGATGATTGCAAATTCTCTACCATGTCTGGTGTTATTGTGGTGAGATTCCAGATGTGGGAATGAGAAATTGATTTAAGATACCAGAGAAAAGAAATCTGGCAGAAACCAGAGAAATGCTGTTGTGTGGACAAGTGTAAATTGTTTTACTTTCTGTTGGGTTTTCCTACGGGTTAAATTCCTGGAAAAACTTTCTAAAACTTTTGCACAGTGGAAGGACTTATCTTAAATGCCTGCATTTGGCACTATACACTCTCCAGAGGTAATGGGAAATGTGAATTTAATCAGTATCATATTAGAATTAATGCATTTTAGTCTCCAAATAGTCAACCCAGCTTGAATTAATCTAAGCGTAAAATTCCTTTTCTGAATTGAATGCTCTTCTGATACCCAAATATGTAAAGTCCAATTTGTTTTCCTTAATTCCCTAATTTTAAAGTTCTGTCCAAAAGGATTAGCAAATTTCCCTGGATTCATTTTCTCTTTTTAAATCCCCAGAGTAACTTATTTCTTAACTGGCTTGGGTTGCGTTATGTTTGCGTTTAGTGGATCTTATCAACTCGCAAGTTGGCTGCTTGACAACATTTAAAGGGCCAGCAACTCCTACTTGGGAAACTGCCACATCAGTGAACTTACTAAATAATAGCCTACTGGCTTGAAAGAGTTAAAATAAGTTTTGAAAACATCCTAATTTCCAAACAGGGAATAGCTTATGTGCTGGGAGATTCTGTTGAAACTGAATAGTGATGAATTCATAACAAAATAATTGTCCAGAAGACTAAAACCAGAATATGATATACGGAGACAATGTAACAGGCTGGAACCAACATGTAAGAGGAGAGCTGTACTAACTAGACCTGCACAGGAGACAAGTCCACAGAACATAGCTCTCAGCCCCTCTGCAAGCGAGTAACTGGAGACGATGATTCATGACTTCTAGGCCGCTTCCCTGCTCCTCTGTCCTCCCACGTTTAGCATTGTTACTGGGGATGATGGTTTCACTGTTTTGCTGAAGAATCCAAGACTGAATAGTTGTTTTTTGCTTCATTGATTCTTGCTAATGTGCATAGTAAGTTTGTAAATTGTGCTTCTGTGTATAGGGTTATAAAAAAGAAAAGCTTTAGGCTTTCGTTCTGACTGAATAGTAAGCAGATGAGATTACTTGCTAAACCTGGCTACCTGGCATGAAATGCAAGGCTTGTATATTTCAAACGAGGTCGGAATAGAAAATTATTCTTTAAAAAAAAAATCTCCCAGAATTCAGAACCCAAAGGAATGCGGTCTCTCTTCAGCACATTCTCATTGGGAGGTCATATACTTACTCTAATTGCGTTGTTTTTGCTCCAAACATTTGGAACTCCTCTTGTGGGATTGTCTTCGGAGTCTGCAAAGCATTTTGCTGAGAGTCCAGCTCTGTGCCAAGTCTCCATCCTTGGGGTGGGGTGGGGGATGGGAGCCATGGAAGGGAGTGGATTTAATGATTTCTGGAAAGAGCCAAGAGTCATCCAGAGGCCAATCTGGTAAATGGTGTGAGTATAACCATTTTGGGGTTAAAAAAGAAAAAAGGCTGTCTATGAAGTGTGGAGGCTGGCCCTGCCGTTTGGCCTGTGAGCCGACTCTTTGAAGGCAGTCCTCAAAGAGGCATGCGTTCCCAAGCAACTTTGGCCCATGACTGGCATTCTTGGAATCAATGTATAGTCTCCTAAAGTGGCTGCTTTCGAAGTAGCATTTCAAATGCGCATTTTCTTCTACAAAATGCAGAGTGCTTTTTTGCACAAACTAGCATGGTCACGTGCAGTGAAGAGCCATCATTTGCTTAGGATCCAGAGTCAAGGTAAAGGCTGTTAGGTAAACATACTCTCAGTAACACTGAGGAAAGAAAAGAACTCACCCCAGTGGAAGTGTTGGTTGTTCCTCCCCCATAGGCCTCACTTAGGATGCCGCCATTCTCTATAGATCTACCGTATATGCCTTAGTATAAGACCAGGCCAAACATGAGACCCGCTTCCATTTTCCAGTAAGTCCTTTCTTTCCCCTCAGCACAATTTTAGAGATGTAGGTAAGAATCACCAATTATTTACTTATAAATATAATACTTTACCAATTTAGCTGCAAAGTTTAAATGATTGTACATGTTTATAAAATTGAAATATTAGTATTATATATTATTTTATATGTCATGTAAAGAAATATTACTATAGTTCTCTTTCTCCGCTCCTGTATTTCAACTCCATCCCAAACCCCAGCACCGCACTGAAGTCTTTTGTTTCCTTTCCTCTTTCCTGCCGCTGCATGTTCTCAACCTCAGCCTATTCCTGTAACACTTTAAAAAAGTGCTACTTAAAAGGCTTCTTTTCAACACTCACTCTTGCAACTGTGAGGCCAGTCACCCCAGTGAAAGAACAATGAAATATGTATTAAAGTTCACTGAGTTCCCTTTCAAATCTTGCATTGATTAAGGGCATTTCAGGAGAATGCCGCTTCTCCAGAAAGGACAGTGTTATTTGAAATGTAACAATGCTGAGAACACCCTGTAGTGGGGGGTTCTGAATATACAGTGATCCTTGTTTCAACGAGTGACTTTGGGGAGGGCCTTGCTTGGTTTTTTAGTATACACAGAGTTAGTGATTTGCTCTGTGGTACCCCACAAAGACTGCACATCTCTCTGAATTTTCATGCCTCTTAAAAGCATGAAAGTGGATTACCAGCAAAAGAGTTCTCGGGAAGAAATTTGAGAGGAAAACAGTGTAACGGACAGAGAATGGAGGACTGTTGATTCTGTCTTGGGGTACAGTAGGGGAAAAACAAGGTACAGTGAAATGTTTGCCCCTAGAAGTGGGAACACATGACCTGGATTACAAAGCAAGTCCTAAAACACTGTACAATTTTTTTGTGTGTGGAAAAATAACAGAAAATAGCTGAAGGAGACAGGGATAGGAAAAGAAAGCAGGCAGGACAGGAGTCTGTTTAGTTAAATAATAATGCCACTTCTCCCAGGGCATGATCAAGACTCTGGCTTTGAGATTGCAAACGTTGGCATACTGGAGGCCATTCTGTTTTGATGTTAATCCCCAGATGAACTCTCACTATGGTATTTAACATCGTGGCTGAAGCTGTTGTTCTGATCCTGGCTGGGCTCCCAGATTTTGTATGGCCTTGGTGGCTCTCCTCATGTGTCCAGAATGGTTCATGGTATTGACGCCTTCGCAGGGACAGTGGCACTCCGGCAAAGAGGCAGGCTTCACGCTGCTGGCAGCTGCGTGTGTGCTGGCCTCCACGTTCAATTTTGGAGATACAGAATTAAAGCAGTCTCCTGGAGCAGGGGTAGAGAGCCCCGGCTTTACACTTCTCTTCCGTTTCTACTTTGACAGAGCTCAAGATAATGGCCTTCCAGGTATGTCTGCTGACCTGGCTTATGATGCCCCCCATGCATCATAACCCGCTCCCTAATTTCCTCCTCCTAGCTCTATAGGCACTTTCCCCCCTAATGTTGGACAATCATCAGCATGATTTGGAACTTGCATTATGTCTCTGAAAGGAGCTGATATAGATAAATAGTCTTTTCTATTTTCTGTATTTTTGTTATTCCCTTCATGTGCTTCATTAGCCAGAAATGTTGACACCATGTGGACTGAAACATTATGAATAAAAATTCCAGTTGGTCCAGAAAAGTGAATTCGTGTATGTCTTCTCAGGGAAGCCTGGAGAGGCAATGAGTGGTAGTGGACAGAACTGGGTGAAGAATGAGTTGAGCTAGTGTCTCATTTCTTTGCTCCCCCTTAATCTCCAGACTGTGGGCAAGTCACTAAATCCTCTGGTTGTCTAACCTCACAGTATTGAAGCAAGAGTTGACTCGTTCGCCTCTCAGATTTGGGCAAGTGCTAATACTGAGCATTTACTCTGCACCAGAGACTTGTGGGGATCCGCACTGGTCAGCTCTTGGGATGCACCCACCCATCCTGGAAGGTGGGCTCTGTTATTCACAGGTAATGACACAGAGGCTGAGGAGTTGTGCGGTCCCAGGGAAGGCAACTTTCCTTTGACAAGGTCCTAGGTAATGGTTATATTTATTCTGAAGAAGTGAGGCAGATGTTTCTGAACATTGACAGAAAGAGATCAGCCAGGTTTTTTATACCTTCGGTTCCCCTCCCCTTTTTCCCTTTGTCTTTCTGAAGCCTCAGGTAGGTAGAATTATTAAAACTCTTCTTTTCGTGATCCATGATCAACATCAGTGCACGCAAGACACCTCTTATTTTTTTCATATTTTTCCACTCTACCCCTCGTCTCCCTCCCTTCCTCTGTATGCACTCACTATAGTGTCCTTAGTCTCTGTCTTTGCGATCTGTCTTCCTGACATCTATTTCAACACATGGATCCTTAAACAATAAAGTTATTTTGTATCAGTGTTTTAAATGTACATAAATACTATCAAGCTTTGATTCTCATCCTTTTTTATTCTTTTCTTACTCAATGCTTTGTTTTGAGATCATTCATGTTGCTGTGGGTAACTCTTGTCCGTTTTGTCTGGTGGTCACACAGGATTTCATCATATCATATCACATTTTCTTTATCAATTCCCTTATCAGTGTACATTTAGATTACCTCCAACTCCTTGCTACCACAAGCATCTGGACATGAACATCCTCTAATATGTCTTAATGCTCACCAAAAGTTAGGAGTAGGACTTTAGGGTCACCGTGTGTAATCATTCTTAATTGCAATGAGTGTTGCTGGGTTGTTTTCTAGAAAGTCTGCGTTGCTTTGCGCTTCCTGCGTGGGCATCACTGTTTGCCCATAACCACACAAGCACTTGCTGTTTTCTGGCCTTCTAATTTTTGCTGTTCTCTATTTTTTAAGTGTTATATCATTCTTGTTTTACTTTACATTCATCTGACTACTACTGAGGAAGACCATTCTTCATACAATTATTAGACATTTGGCTTTCCTCCTGTGATTAGTTTATTTAAACCTTTGCCCATTTCTTTTTCTTACTGTGTTTCTTAACTTGGCTGGTTATTATAATATGGCTTTCTAATTGGTCTAATTATCTATAAGGAACCTCAGCCTCTCCATGTTCTCTGCTGTGAACTCCACTTTCAATATTGACTTAACTGGATTGCTAGAGTTTCTTCATAGATTTAAAAATATAATTCCTTGTGGGTTTTGGTTATTGTCATTATTTTCTCATAGTCTGCTACTTCTGTTAGCTTTATCAATAATGTGTCCCAATATCTGATATATCTTCTTTTTTGGTTTTGCTTTAACTCTTTGAGAATTATTATTTTCCTACATAAAGTCTAGAATCTATTTTATGTTTAAAAGATCCTTCTGGGATTTTGATTGTAATTGCATTGAATTAAAGATTAATCAAGGAAAAATGAACGCTATATAATGTTAAAGCAAGCTATTAATCTCTGGGCTATTTAAACTTTCTAATGTGTGCTTTAATAGTCTTAAGTTTATTCTCTATAAAGACCTTATGTTTTCTTTGGTTAATGTCTACATACTTTTGTAGCTTTTGGTGCTACCATAAATTGTGTCTTATATTCCATTGTATTTTCCGTGAGGTTATTGCTTGTTTATAGGAACATGATTGAGTTTTGTATATTGTTTTTATATCTAACAAGCTTGCTGAACTCCCTTTTAATTTTAGTAGTTTATTGATTTTCTTAGGTCTCCCATGAATTTGATCACAGTATTGTAACAGCAAATAATTATTTGGTCTCCTTCCTTCCCAGTCTCAATGGGTTGACCAGGACTTCTTGTCTCTGTCTGTCAGAGAATGGCACTTGTACCAAAGCATTCATGTCTTCTTAACTTCAAAGAAATTGAATTTAATTTTTTTAAATTAAGTTTTATGATTGCAGTAGGTCATTTCTAGAAAGCCTTTATTAGGCTGAAGAAGTTCCCCTTTGTTCCTGATTTTAGAGAGTTTATTTAAAAAACATAGATGTTGAATTTATTCAATGCTTTTCATGCTTTTGTTAAAATAATCATGTCATTTTGCTCTTTTAGTCCGTTAATGTGATGAAATATTTTAGTGGTTTTATAATTTATTTTCTTAAGCTATTTTTCTTGAATGGGCCCTATTTGATCATGTTTTACACTCTAAATGTATTATTGAATTCTGATGGCTGATGCTTTAATTAGGATTTTCACGTTCGTGTTCATAAGTGAAATTCGTCTATAGACAGTTTTGTCATCTTGAACTGAATTTGATATTAAGACCATGTAAGAATTAGACTCTTTCTCTCTCTTTTATTTTTCATTATTTATGCAGCAGTTAGTGTAAGACAAGGAAATTCGCCATGACACAGCCCTTCTTCCAGTTTCTCCCCGTGAATGCTCTCACTGAGGGCCACCCTCTGTGAAGCACATGCTGCCGCTAAGGGAACTGTGTCACGATGCTCCCACTGGCTGGAAGGGGTGGCTGCTACGGCCAGTTACTAGACTGGGAGCAGGGGTGTCTTAGCTCTTAGAAATGTTGGACCTTCTCCCTCAGCCATACGTGAGTCACTTTTTACCAACAGGGAAGAATAGGGATTTGGTCTTTGTCAATAATCCCCATTAAGTTGAAAAATAACAATTTCCCCCTGGGAATCCTTGGTAAGAATCAGAATGCCTAGAAACTAGGAAAAGAAACTCAAAACAGATTGAGAAGTTCTGAAGTAGAGCACGGTTTTCAGATTTCTGGTAGAGGGTGTGGTCTAGGGAAAAATGGCTTCATTGGCATATGTATATATTTACTTCTCCCTCTGATAGTCCTTATTTTTTTGTGTGTATCTCCTCTATCTCTGTCTCCATCTATCCTGATCTCCCTCCTTCCCCTGGTTCCTTGGTCGTCACTTACTTGGTCCCTTGAGTAAGTTAGATTTGTCAGTAGTATCTCAAGAATTTCAAGACCCTGTTTTGCTCCTGTGGTGTTCATGTTTGGACACCAAAGGAAGCCGGAGGAAATGCTTGATACTTTTAGTAACAAGGAAGGGTTCAGAAGAAATCCATGCATACAGAATCAACCCCTGCCCTAGAACTTGTCCTTTGGCTTGACGGCCTGAGTCATGTTATTGGTTCAGCTCTCTTCAGTGCATTATAGAAGTGATGCTTCCCCTCCAGGATGTTGTCAAGGAGGCCTCTTGGCCACCAGAACTTCATACAGCCCCAGGAAGATGGCTATAAATGACCTGATTAGAAAACCATTTCTCACAAAACACCATGATGCACATATACCCAATTTCCTCAGAAACAGGAGCCAAAGGCAATGTGGAGTGAGAAATAAAACAATGAACTGAAAGTCGGGAAACTTAAGTTCCAGTCCTGACTCTGTCACTATATATAGCTGGTGACCTTGTCCGAATTACTTAGCCCTTTGGACTTAGTTACCTCATTTAAAACATGAAGGCTTTGGGGTAGGTGATCTGGTCAGCAGCTGCTAGGAGGCTATAATCTATTAAGCAACTTCTAGATACACTCCAAGGCACTTTTCAGTTTTTAAATTTCTTGACATTGGAAGGAATTATACTTGTTTGTATGCTTGAGATCACTTAAGTCATAATCATTTTGTGATCTTCAGTGATTTTAGATGCCATGCTATGAAGAGACCTCATGACTCCTCAGCTCCCAACCCAGGCCTGTTTTCTCATCTCTGCCATTACCACATAGTTACTTTGAGGGGGGACATAAGCATATCAGAATTAAATCAGTTTTGTCTTACCATGACCACTCTGTTTCTAAGCCTGTCCCCTAACACTCGGGGGAATGTCCCAAGCCTACTATACTGTTCTTTTTGGGAGGATGCACTCTACTTCTAGGCTAACAGTGAGAGGCATTGTTTCAATTAAATATTTCCCACTAAATAAGGACTTTAGCCTACTTCTGTGGCTTCCCAAGGGGCATTTTCCATGAAATTGGAAGGAACATTCTTTTAAAGAGGTTGGCAAAGGCCTGCGTCTCTTATTAACCATTGTGAAAACAACTTGCTTCTTGTAAATATGGCTGACATATTTTTGCCAGAGCAACAAATTTCTCAGATTAAAATTTCTCATCTCACTTCCTATCCAAAGATTGCTGTCAGGCCTTTGCACCAACCCCCCATCTTTTAAAGAAGAACCTTTATTCTTTGGCCCCTTCTTGCCTCTTTATCGTTATTCCCCATTGCTCTAGTTTGCATACCCCCCTTTATTCTCTAATAAGCATATTTCCACCCCCAAGGAATAGGGAGAGGACAAAAATTGACTACCTACTATGTGCTAATCACTGTCCTAGATATTTTTACATTTGTTATCTGACTTTATAGCTGAGGAAATGAAGGCTTGGAGAGGTTATACACATGCCCCACTCATGAGTGGAAACGTTGCTGTTACCAAGGACTGTTTGACTTTGAGCCATGATTATTTTGCTGTAACGCCTGCCTCTAGTCTAAGGGTCCCACCTCCCAGCCTGTTAATCAACAGTGTTGTTTTGGGAATCACTCTTGTCAGACTGCTCAGTAGCCGCTCCTCCCACCCTTTCAGTCACCTTCGTAAGCATCTGACTTCCTGTATTAAATGTCTTTGGCTGACATGACTTCTGAGTTCGGACTGGTACAACCCATTATTCAGAAATGTTTTTTATATAGTAAATATTAATATCAGATTATTTTAGAGCTTAAACTTCTTTTAGCCCTGCCTTTTTATCCTCTATGTTATTAGCTGAGGTCATTGAAACCCAGAGAGGTAACAAGAATTGTCCAACATCATGTAGCTAGTTAGTGACAAAGTATAAACCATATCTTTGCCCCAAACAAGGAACCAAAATGGCAGAATGGGAGCATTTCAGAGGGTTAGACATTTTTAACCGGGGCCCCAGTCCTGACCAGTACTAGATCATAATTCTCTGGACCTCAGTGTCTTCATTTGTGAAATGGTAGTGATAACCTTTTGCACCATTGTTGCGAATGTCAGTAGATTTTACATGTAAAATGCCTGACACAACATCTACCTCATGATCTGTACTCAATACATGATAATTAAATGCATTATTCTCTCCTATCCATAATCAGCAAGACTAAACTTCCCCACTTTGGGAGCCAGCAGGAAAATGTCCAATAAAGACAGTCATCTTTTAACTTACTCCTGCTTAATTCAACACGCTATAAAGCAAACCAGATGTCCCCTGGATTCAGACCAGGGCATACCATATTGGATCCCAGCAATTCAGTTAGTTTTGCACACTACAAAGAATAAAAGAGTTTCTTATCAAATAAGTAGTCATAAGTTTTCCTCCACAGCACATATATGTAGTACATGTTTAGGAGGGCATGAAAACATTTCATTTTCTTCTTCTTGCTAAAGAAATGTTAAGTGTGCTCTTATATTTTAAAACCATGTCATTTTCTTCAATTTCTTTTCTTCTTGTAGGAAGAAAGATGAGGTAATATAAATTTCTGATTTTCAAATATATACAAGCTAATCAGAATAGTGTTATTTTCTATTTTCAATTGATATTCAACAGAAAGCAAAAGGCGTTGTGGAATTTATAACCACATCAATAACTTTTTTTAACCTCTGGATTTTACGGGGGTGAAAGATTTCTAGACTGTCAACAGTTCTAAGTCATGCTGAGTGGCAGGTGTTTCTAATGCACAGTTATCCACATACTGAAATGCTCTTCTCACCTATTGACTGGTTTGAGGCAGCTGTAGACTGTGTCTATGTATGTGAGGGTCAGAGCTTCCCAAAGAGGCAGCTCTCCAGAAGGTAACTAGCTGGCTGTTGTACATGGCAGGGGATGTGTGAACACGGCCAGGAATCCAGACTGAAATGCAGATGTCTTTGAATCCACTGTACTGTCCACATGTAGTGTAGTGCTTAGGTGTCTTTGAATCCACTGTTGGTAATGTAGTGTAGTGCTTAGGTCTCAATGAAAGCAAGGAGTGTGTTCAAGGCAGTGATTGAGAGGTGTCAAAGTGGGGACTGTTTGTAAGGGTAGTATGGACCAGGGTGTGGAGTCAGAAGGGACCACGAGGCACCAGGGGCTGACAACAGTGAGCGGCCATCACCACTCTAGACTCGAAGTGTCCAGGGGAAAGATGTGGTTACCAGATCCTAGTAAGAACTATGATGTGGGAAAGGGGCTGTCTGATAGGAGTGTGGCCATCAGCAGGTGAACAAGGCCACCATGGCCGGGAGAGAAGGGGTCAAAACTACCCTGACCTCTCTATGCACTCTGACCTCCTACCAGTGCCTGCCATTGACTGAACCCAACAGAAGCCTGTTGATGTACTCCACATGGGCCAGCCTCCTGGGTGCCGTGCAGAGTGAAGAAAGGTGGAAATGGGCTTGGAGGGGCAGATGGAAACTAACGTGTGGCCAGCCTATGACTGCAGGGAGAGGAACAAAAACATTACTTCCCTCAGTTTTTCCTGCATTATAATGGCTCTATGACTTATTCACACTTGCTGATGGAAAAAAGTATCTATTATATATACTTGTACCAGGTCATATGAGATTGGGCAGTTGGAAGGTTAAGGTCAGTTCTCTTAAGGAGCTGAATTCTCTCAACTTGGAGGATGTTTCACTTGTGTGTGTGTATGTGTGTGTGTGTGTGTGTGTGTGTGTGCGTTTGAGTGTGTGTGTGTGTGTGGGGGGGGGGTGTGTTCCTGAAGTGAGAAGCAGGGAAGCAGAGAGACAGACTCCTGCATGCTCCCGACCGGGATCCACCTAGCATGCCCACCAGGGGGTGATGCTCGGCTCATCTGGGGCGTCGCTCAGCTGCAAATGAAGCCATTCTAGCACCTGAGGTGGAGACCATGGAGCCATCTTCAGTGCCCAGGCCAACTTTGCTCCAGTGGAGCCTTGGCTGTGGGAGGGGAAGAGAGAGACAGAGAGAAAGGAGAGGGGGAAGCGTGGAGAAGCAGATGGGCACCTCTTCTGTGTTCCCTGGTCTGGAATCGAACCTGGGACTTGCACACACAGGGCTGACAGTCTACTGTAAGCCAACCGGTCAGGGCCTGGGAGGATGTTTTACTTTTAAGCTATAGAAAGATCCTCAAGGGGTTGTGGTCTCAATAGTCTTCTGTATATGTTGGGGTTCTCAGGAGCTCAAAAAGTGACAGTTCTGTTCCTTGCTCAACATAGACATAGGAATTGGGCAGATGAAGATTTTGTTAAAAGTCACCTTCAGTATTAATAATGGTGGCATTAGAAAGCAACATGTCATGGGAAGCCGAACAAACGGGTTCCTGAGGCTGTTTGGAGGAGTCCATGCAGTCAGAGGCACGGCTGGAGGGGTGTAGGCCATGCCCACAGGGGCAGGGTCCTTATGGCCAATCTCTTGAGCAAATGGAAGTATATACTTCATGCAAATGGACAGACCCCATGAGAGGAGGGACAGGAGCTGAGGCACCGTCCGTGGTTCTTCTTCCCAAACGCAGGGGGGAAGGCTGGCCTTGTCCCTTGATGGGAAGAATTCCAATGACATTTAAGGGAGTGTAAAAACAGGCAAGTCAGACAGACTCGTGGTTCATCCACTCCTTATTCCCTTTCTAATGGCAGTACCCAGGGGTAATCTCTAAGAGAAGGGGTCCAGTTGTTTCCCAGGCTTTTAAGAAATAGACCTGTGCCCATATCTGACTTCCAGAAACCTTTGTTGGACCTGTTGACACTGATTTGCACAACTTCATAGGGAAGCCAGGTCCTTGTCCTCCCTCCCCACCCTCCACCTCCATACACCTGCACAATGAGGGAGAGAGGCAGGGGGACCAGGTGCCACCTCCACTTCTGTCCTCCAGGTGGCAGAAGCACCATGGACTGTCCTGATCCGGGGCAGCCTCAGGCCAAGCCAATAACACTGTGTCCGAGCACTCTGAGGTTTCCCGGACGCCAAATCACAGTCAAGGTCAACAGTGTTGTTAGACTGTGGATAGCTCATGGTTAGGGTACGACAGACAAATATGAGGCCCCTCGACTTCCTTCCATCAAAGCTCAATAGCCACTCCCAGTCCCCTCTGACCCTTTGCTAACTGGGCTCATTCAAACCCTGTTTACTCAGTGCCAGAAATTCTTGGCCAGCCTGAACTCAAGTACCCAGGGTGGGATGCTGCTCTAGCTGCTCTGTAGAGATGGGCAGGTTGTTGCAAAGACCCTCATGTCCAGGTCCCACTGACTCTCTTCTTCAATGTGTCCCCCTCGACCCATCCTAAAGCTAGTGCCACCAAATGCAACATAGAGGACCTTCTCTCATACACAGTGCAGAGATGGTCAGAAACTAAAGCCATGTATGCTCCTGCCTACTTGACATTTCTTCCTAGACCTCTCAGAGGGACATTCCTCATCTCCGTCCCAAGCCCGGCCCATCTGTTGTGCTCCCTATATCTGTGAAGTCACCCTCACCCAGACAGATGTGCCAGCCAGGAACCTGGGGGTCCCTCCTGCTATCTCAGCCCATACCCAAGTCATCGCCAACTCATTCCGATTTTTCCCCTGATGATCTCGTGTGTCCCTTCCCCACCCTCCTGGTCAGTGCCACCATCCTCTCTGGCCCTAACTGTTGTGCCTGCGCCCCCTCTCGCCCTGTCTCCAGCTTAGCTCCACACTGCAGCCAGAATGATTTTTTTTCTTTTCGAAATGCAAATCTCATCATTGCACTTCTCCACATTAATGCTTTTCCATACCCTCCTCTTGCTCCTGGGATGAAAATGAAGCCCTTCCACTGACCAGTTAGACCCTAATCTAGCCCTTGCTTCATCTCCATCCCCTCGGCCAGCTCCACTCCCCTCGGCCTCCCTCCACAGCCCTGTCTCCTGGGTACCATTCTCCTCCTGCCAAAGGCCCCGGACAAACGTGCTTTTCCCACTTGCAACACCCTGCATTCCCCTGCAGGTGTGGGGCTGCGGACACCAGATAGCGTCCAGCAGTCACGTCCTGGGACACTGAGGCTCAGTCACATCATTTCATGGCCCCAGCGCACATACCCCTTCTGGGCACTTAGCGTATCACAATTGGACACTTATTTGTGGTCACATTTTATTGATGCCTGTCTCCCCGACTACAGTGCATCCTCACGTGGGCAAGGACCCCTCTCTTTCTGCTCATGATGCGCTGCGTCCACGGTGTCTGGCATAAAGAGGAGTAGGTTGTCTGTAACTGTTGAATGAATCACAAGGTCCTTGAACATCGCTGGAGCGGGGCACCACCCGCATGCCCTGGGCTATTCGCCCTCAGCTCCTCTGCCTCCCTGGTGGATTCAACTGCTACCCTGTGAAGGCCTGTCCTGCTCCTCTGCTCTGTGCCTCCCACAGAGGTGACCCCACTAGGGTGGGACTTGGGAACAAAAGGATGATCCCTGACACTGCGGCCCACAGGCCCCACCCACCTCCTCAGAGCCATTCCATTGATGTAACTGCCCCAGGCTGCCCGTGTCACCCACACTGAGGATTTGACTGAGCTCACTGGGCTTCCCAGCTCTTCCTCTGCTCCAGGCAGAGCACAGAACTGAGGCCTGGGATGCAAAGCAGAAACTCTGTTCTTCTCTCTGCCTTTTTCTCCTTTTCCTTCTCTGCTTTCTCCTTCGGAATTCCTCAACCAAAGCCACTTCTAAGACATTCTTCCTTCCAATGGAAATACAAACCAAACGTGCATAACCAGATCAGCGTGGCAGAGTGACCCCCATGCCTGCACATCAACCCAGTGAAACCGGGAGACTTGCTTGGATGCACAGTTTTACAGAAAGTAATCTATCCATGCCTTTTGGAATATGTAGCTCTCCTGTAGTGTATGTATGTCCATAGTATGCGATTGCATGTGCATGTGTGCATGTGTGTGTGCATGTGTGTAGGGGACCTGCAGAGAGGTCAGCCCCTGTTTCCACAGGCGGGCCTCTCTTGCTTCTCCAGCTGCCTGAAGTCTCTGTAAGAGAGCCAGGGGCAGTTAGCAGCCCTCTTCCCTGGGGTGGCGGTGAGAATGCACTTTGCAGACCTCCACTTCAGGGACCCAAACTGAGCCCAGCAGCTGAGGTCTGACAGCCATCTTCTGTTTGCCCTAAGGTTATGCATTCTTTAGGTGGATCCCAGTTGATCCCTGCACAGAGCAGGGATACCAAGGCAGATTTGTTCCTGGGTGACATGGACTCCTGTGACAGCCAGCTGACTTTCACTCAAGGACCTCCTGATCATGAACCTCTGTAGACTCCAGGGCTATCTAGGATGCACCCACACAACCTCCCTTACCTCTTTCCTCTATTTGGGTCAGACTTGAGTTGTCACTCCCAGGCACACCAGCTCCCTCCCCATGGTCTCTTGCAGATGGTTCTCTTATGAAATCCTTGCATGTTCAGTCCCATTTTAGCACCTGCTTCTCAGAGGACCCAGACTCATTCATCTTTCCCATCTTACCCTCTCTAGACGAGCATCATGTCAACAATAGCAAAGCTTTCCAACCATGGTTTTGCAATAAGAAAAATGAAAAAAGAATTTAAAACTACATATATATAGTGTGTAGACATATGGATGAACCACACACAATATCTAATTCTTATATAAATTAAGCAATTGCATGTTTTAAAAATGCCCTTCAGAAAGAATGAAACAGTTCATCATGCTGGGATTCATAGGTGGTCCTTAGTCCTGCTGAATTTCTTCTTGACTTTGGGAACTGTTTTATGTAGTGATAAGTCCTTAGTGACCTCACCAAGGTCAAATTATTGTGCATAAAGGCCAGAGCACCTCAGAATTTAACCCCAGGCTCTGAATACTCTTGGTCTTGTGGGACTTCGCCTCATTTATAGCGTCAGAAACTGAAATGAAATGTTTTGTATCCCAAACAAAAGAGAGGAAACTAGTGAGAGAATGAACAAAGCGTCTGTTTTGAAGAGGGGCTGCCAAGGCTGTGCTGTGGAAGATGAAGTTCATGGCTCCACCAACCTTCTGGGATCAAATCATCCACTGGAAGAATGGTGTCAATCCTATAGATATAGTATATTCATATACATATGTATAAACGAGGCCTTTTAAATCTAGGAAATGATTGCTCTATGATTCTAATCATAATGTTTATTACAAATATAACTAAGCATTTATTGAATACTTAAATATGTGTTAAGAATTTCAGATACACATGCCCATTCATTTTATTAATTTCCAATTTACAGAAGATGAAGTTATATAATGTGATAAGATTGTACACACCAAAGATAATTTTATTCCCTCAGAGTTTTTTCTAGATAGATTTATCTTGATCACTACATCAGTCATAAGGTTGTAAGGAGAGAGCCACACGGGCGCTTCTGGAACAACCACGGCAGGTAAAGTTGAAGAACTTCCATGGGTTCCACAGCTAGTAAGGCAAGAAGCAAGATTCAGCCTCAAACTGTTAAACTCCAAGATTTCTGTGCCTTAGAACTGCAACAGTAAACACTTAACAATAGAGTTAAATGTTTAAAAAACAAATAACAACAAACTGTATGATTAAAGAGATAGTTGGGCAATTCAATATGAGAAATTACTATAGATTTGAACATGAGTTCTGGTTCAGTATTTAAATGACCTTGACAAGCAGAGTTTTCTCTGGGGAGAAAAGAGCCTATTTTCTTAAAAGTACAAAAGAGCTAATGGTATTGAAAAAACACCACCTTCTCTCAGAAACAACAGGAGGAATGACAAAAAGAAAGAAACAGAAGAAAAACAACACATCACTATTGCATACAGTGTAATTGCTTCACTCAAGCTGACATTTTATCTTTCTTATGGGTGTAGGAAACATATTATCATGGCTGAGTTATATTTTTCTCTCTTCCTTATGGCCCCTGAAATTCCACGTTGCAAAATAAACTAGCTTTTAAAAAAATATCCTACTTCTTTGAAAATTATTCACTCTTTTCCGCCTGTTTTCTCCCCAAGAAATATTTTGGAGCAGTGTTTGGTACCCCTATTTATAGCATTCCAGTTTTGGCAGGTATGGGAACATTTCTAAGTGGGTTTTGTTTTTTCTTTTTTCATCCAGTGTTGATTTAGGTCTGTTTAGCCACTGAAACAATTGGAAGCACTCTCAAGGAAGGTGCAGATCTGCTGATGGCTGATAACATTGTGAAATCTAGATGGCCTCAACCAAGATTTCAGGGCTGGGGAGTTCAGGTCAGTCAGAAAAATCTTCCTCTTGCCATGGTTTGAATAATTATTCTTATTTCTTTTTTTGGTGACTGTTCTGAAGTAAGTTTCCCCTTGACACAGGTAGGAAGAGCATCTCCCGAACATTTTCCTGGTTGCTGGTTACTCTGGGCTGGACTCTTAGTTTGACAGTGAGGTAAGGAAACATGTCAAGGCCTCCCACCTCCCCATAGCTGAGCTCTGGCCTGTGAGGGACCTTCCTTTGGAACCTATGCCTAACATTTGGGTTTTAACCAAGTTTCACATGCTGACCAGAAACAAACATTAGTGGTTCTTTTGTTTAGGAGAGATGCCTGCAATTTCTGGGTTTTGTTTCATAAATCACTGAAGTAAATACACTGGAAAGCCAGTCGGATAACAGGCACCTTCCACTCCCATCTGGCGTATTTTTATGGGTGGTATGGTTGGGTTTGGTGTTTGTTTTTTTTTCTGGATTTTTCCACCCTTAGCTTCCCTATAATTTGTGGGCCTTGAAAAAGTCCTGGTTTGCCTTGTAAATGTTCAGGGAGAGCTTGTTTGGGGTCAGCTCACTTTTTCTTGTCGCCTGGGTCTTGTTGGCTACAGGGAGGAGGGACCACAAGGCATACAGGGCCCCAACATGGCGAGATGGATGTCCAACTTCAAACATGTCAGAGAAAGCTGCCCTTTCCTGAGATGGAGTGTCTCTGGCAAAGTCCACCTCACTGGGGCCAGCTGCAGAACCAGGGCAGCCCGATCCAGGAGTAGTTTGGGTCAGTAAGACCACCAGAGCTCAGCAAGACACTTAGGAGAATCTGAGGCCGGTGAAGAGCTCACGCATTCATGGGGGACGCAGAGCCGCCATCAGTACCATGCCACCGGGAGGCGCGTACTTGGCCCATTTTCCTTGAGTAAGAAACCTCTCCAAGGTCGCTCAGTCAGGCTAGGTCAAGGCTAGGAACAGGTCTGGGGCAGCTGCGTACCCGCCATTCCCCTCCTCACCCCACATCTTCTAATTTGCAGGTTAGTTCTTTTCTCTCCTCTGTTCATCACTGTGATGTATGTTTCTCTCCTCTTTTAAAATATGGTAAGTACTTTAACAAAGTCTTTAAACACTTTTATTATGAAAACTTCACATATATAAAAGCTAGAAAGAATAGTATCTTGGACCTCATATGCCATGACCTAAGCTCAACAATGATCAAGAGTTTTGCCACAGTTGCCCCATGTCACCCCCACTTTTCTCTAGTAGACTATTTTAGAGCAAATCCCAGACCCCCGTCACATTCTGCTGTACTTCCATACACAGGCCTAAGCATTGCAGATATTTTCACGTGTAGACATGCCATTTTCCCACATAAGAAATTCCTTAATATCTTCTCCCCTACTCTTCTATCTAAAACTTCTGATAGACTTGTCGCAGAGAAGTCTATCTGCATGACTTGATTGAGCAAGGATCCTATGGACGGCCTCTCATTGCACATCTCTTGTCTTTCTTTATCTTTTTCTTCCCTGCCACACATTTTTTGGAGGAACCAAGTCAACTGTCCTGATGCTCATTGCTTTCCCACAATTACATGTGTTATTCGAGGACCAAGAGTTGGGAAAGCCCATCTTACCAAAAATCTCAGCAACCGACAAAAAGCATTATGTATCCAGAAAGAAGACATTATTAATGTGTAGACAATGTGTGGGTGATGATGATGATATATAAAAAATTAAAATGTCCTCCGATGTTGAAATTGGTTAGTAAGGAGGGTTACCCTATAAATCACTTGCTGTCATTTAGGTACAGTCTTCTCTCCAGAGATAGCTTACAGTAGCAGGACACGAACTCAGTTTGGAGGCAATCAATTGGAACTGGGAGGGAGTACTCACCAATGGAAGAGTCTGGGCTGCACTTGGAGAAACATTCCATCCATTGCCCACTTTTCTCTCTTCCCTCGTCCTGTTATCTATTTTTTCTATCACTGAGTTTTAAAAGCAGCTTTATTGAAGTAACATACAATAAAGTGCACATATTAAAAGTGTACAGTTTGATACATTTTGAGGTATGAATATATTTGTGAAACCAACTTCACAATAATAATGATATCATCCAACCTGAAGTTTCTAGGCACTGCATTGTAATTGTCCCCTGCTCCCCCTGCCTCTGTTCTCAGCTTCTCCCTACCCCAGACAACCGTGATCTGACTACCATCACTATAGATTAGGTTGCATTTTCCAGGAACTTATATAAATGGAGTCATTCAGTATGTACTCTTGTCTGGCTTCTTTTATTGAACATAACTATTTTGCAACTCATCGGTGATGTACTGAGCATCAGTAGCTCATTCCATTTTCCTGTTAAGTTACAATCCATCACATCCTACTGCTGATTAACCAAGGGGAGGGTTTAGAAGGGGATGTCCTGAAGTTCTCTCGGGTCTTCAGTGGCTTCTGTACTTCTCATGACCCGCTGGCCTTGGATCAATCTTGCTCCATAAACCTACTCCTACATGAATAGATTCTTGCCCTATCATCCCATTCTTGTGTTTTCCTGACCACAGTTCAGATAGGGATCTAAAGTTTATGTCGCCTTTCAGTTCTGTAACGGCATGAGTACGTAGGTAGTGGCGCTGGGCCTGGCTGAGGGCAAGGACAGAGGAACATCCATCTAATAAATTATAGTGACACCAAATTTCACTTTAAGGCAACACCAAAATCGCTTTACCCACCAGTTCTGTGAATGCTGCCTTCAGCTATGGTATCTTCGAGGGATCCTATTTCTTTAACTACTATACTATAAATGCCTTTACCTTTTCTAAAGACTGAAACAATGATTGTAGGGAGAATGATTTTCTTTAAATCTTATGCAGAGGATGTTGCTGTTGTTGTTTATGACTTATTATTATTTTAAAAGATACAGTAAGTATCTTCCAGGTGTGGTTTTTAAGCACAAGCTCAGAATGGTGATCGGATGATGGTGAGACATGTTTACAGAGAACAGTTCCAGAAAGAGAAGGTGAATAGACGCTATTGTAGGAGAAAAGAAAGAATGAGAAACACTGTTCTTGCTCTTAACCGAAATTATAGAATGAAAACGATGTCCCCATACTGTCTCCCCTCCCCCACCCTGCGGGGATTCAGTAGGAACAGGATGTCTTTTTACTTAGAGAAGCTTATCTTTCCCGAGAAAGCAGTTCTGATTTGCTTGGCACATACTGGCGGTGAGCCTTCAGCCTTCTTCCTTAAGGAGTCAAAAGGAGAGTGTGAGGAGGGTGTGGCAGGGGATCCAAGGTCACAACTGCCATTTTATTTCTTCCTAGAATAACATTTTCTTTGCTGGTTGCCAGCATGTTTATTTTTATGTAGATTTGACCTTGGTTGCAACCTTGAACAACTAAAATAGAATAAAATAACTATAAGCTACTTCAAAAAGTTTGACCTTAAAAAGTATATAAAAATGTAAGACAAAGGCAGGAAAATGAACCAGGCCACAGCTTTGAGCACAGACTCAGTGAGCTTCTTGGGTCTAGTTAAAATATCAGCTTGGCGCATATTAGACTCCATCCTGTGTTGATTACTTCTGCAGTGAGCACCGCCTTTATCGATTGTTAGAGTGGAATGCTCGGGAGCATTATGTTACAATCTGTCTCCAAATGGCTTTCAGAAAGAAATTTCCTGTAACTCAGAGGCAGACATTATGCAGGGAACTGAAAGGGGAGAGAGTAGACAGCGGACTCTCACCCGGACTTTCGCACATGGGAAGGTGGTGGAGTGTATACCCAGAGAGAGCTCGTATTGGTTTTCTCAGCACAGAGGGTCAGTTTCAGCTCATTTTCATCTCATCACCAGAAACTGTACTGACTGCGACATGAAGCCACACTGACGGGGTGGTGGTTTTGAGGGTCGCAGTTCTAAAGCTGGTTTAGAGTCCAGGGCCTCTCAGCTCCCGTTGCTCCCCTGGTTTATCTCTCCTTCAGCCATCTGCTCTTGCCCACACCTCAGCTCCTCCACAAAGCCCTCCTCTTCCTTCAGCGGCCGTCGAAAGCACCACATCTGGTACTGACTGCCATCTGCACATTATTTTCTAGCAGTTACACATGCATTGAGCTTTTATCACGATTAGTATGTCTTACACATTGTGTATCCTCCAAAGAGAACTTTAATGCATTGTGCAGAGATTAAGTGCTGTGTGTGCACACATTTACCCCACCCTGTCACCTATTGGTTCTGTTAGTCAAAGATGTGCTTTATCTAAATTAATATTATTTGGGTTACGAATACCAGAAACTTCAGTTTGTCTCAGTTTAAACAATAAAAGGACTTTATTAGCTTAATGTAACAACAACAACAAAATTCAGTTGTTGGTTTGGTTTCAAGTGAGGTTCAATCCATGGATTAAGAATATCAAAACAGACCTGATTTCTTTCAGTCCCTCTGCTTCACCATCCGTGAAACTGGCTGTATCCTGCACTTTTGTTGTTGTTTTGTTGTTGTTGTTGTTGCAGGATGGCTTTTAACAGCTCCTGGGACAATTTGCACATCCTTGGTCACATCCAGACAATAGAGAGCATCTTTGTCCCAGCATTCCCAACACAAGTCCTGAGAATCCTTGTCTGGGCTAACTTAAACTGTGTATTCAGCCTAATGACCCCCTGGATATACAAATTAGCTTAGGCTAGCCTCCCTGGGTGATATGGATCCCCAAACTGAAGCTGGGAAGGTCAAATCAGTACATGAGAGCTTGGGAAGCTACCAACAAATGCTGTAAAACTTCAACAGACTGTATTTATCAACCTCCCACAGTCTGCTGATGTTGAGTCTCATAGAGATTGATCTTTGCTCTGCCTTTCATGTATTTTTATCCTAGGGAAGATAAAAGGAATAGATCAATAACTTTGGCATCATGTGGCCTCTGCAGAATTTGGCACATTCTCACGTTGCCACTCACTAATAAGGTTTTCCAGGGACTGCTGTACCTTTCTGTTCACTGCCCAGCACCACAATGTTCTCTTTAAAAAAAGAAATATGCAAAGAGGGGTACTAAGAAAGAAGGAAAAGAGAGAGAGAGGAAAAGAAAGGAGGAGAAGAAATACACTTGAGTTTGTAAGCAAACACAGAACCCCCACAGGTCTGGTTCACTCAAACTGAGTTCACTTCCAGGACCAGGTCTGCCGAGTACCATGTTAAAATGCACAATGAAGAGCCACCTGGTTCTGCTGGATTTACCTGCCTTTGCTAGTTTATTGACAGGTGAATGGCAGGTATTTCTGTGTGAGTGATTGGGCTCCTTGAAGGAGACATTCCCCTCCAGTATGAAGCTTGTTTCTTCTTGGTCCCTACAGTGGGAGGCCACATGATTTCAATTCCTATGTTTCTATTTCTGACATGATCTGGGGTCATTCTTGCTGGCAGGAATAAGCTATTGGTCCACGACATGACAAAAATGTACTTTCAGTTTGTGTGACCGACCAAGCAAAGCCCAGCTCTCAGAAGCTAAGGGCAGGAGAGAGGCACACAATGCAATGATCCTTCCGGCCCTGAATTTGCCATCTAAAGAATCAGTCTTCAGTGTGAACCTAGGTGGCAGAGGGTGGCAGGCAGGGAAGAAGGTCAACCTCTGGAAGGAGTCTGTGTGGAAGAAAGAAAGACCTCCCCATCCTTCTATTTTTGAGTATAAGCTTCAGACTTACAAACAATAAACAATCTTCACTTTGAACAACCCTATTATCTGAAAATACGACGTGATGCAAAAGCAGGTTTACAGTTGTGAGGCCACAAAACACAGGCTTTATTCTTGTGTTATTATTTATTGTTTTATTATTTTCTAATTGAACAACTGTAAATTGACTTTTGCCTCACCCTGTGTAATTTACAAAACATCAAAGAAAGAAAGTAAAGGGGATAGAATAAGGAATTTCTTCTTTTCCAAAATAATGTCTGCCAGGATACATGACATACTCCCTCGCTGGGTATGGCAGCTCAGCGCTCCTGGAACTTCTCTGGACCCCATCTACTTTGTGAAAGAAGACAATTTAAGACTCACTGTTTAGTTGCTTGTTGAAACTTGAATAAAAATGTGGAGGGCTGGCTTTATCTGCCTAGTGGAAGACTTCAGTTTTAAAGAGATCTGAAATGCATTTTCCTTTAGTGTCTTACGCAAATTACTGTGTTCAAAGAGATCGGGAAGATAAGACTAGTTTTTGCTTTGGGAGAGGAATCATGTCAAATAAAAGAGCCACAGACTGTACTAAAACAAAAATGACGTTTGAAGACACATTGTTTCATCATCTCCAAGACCTGTCTCAACAAAAACGTCCTATCTGGTCCCATCATCCATTCAGGAAGGGGGTTGAACCTGCCCGTCTCTGGGGCCCTTCTGGGGGGTCTTTCAGTCTTGGATTCTGTGTGCCTGGGTCTGCCAAGCAAGGATCAGGACTGACACAATGCAGGTGTTCAACCAGCATGTTCTTCTTGCTCACTGTGCCTCCTGGGTATTGACTGTCCCGGCACAGGGCAGTTCTCATAGTCTCATCATGGTGTGTGGCATTCAGGTGTCTGCTCACTGCTTTCTTCACACCAAACACCTGTGAGAGGAGCATTCTACAATCACACAATCAGAAAAGTCATCTCCATCAAATGTTTAGGTAAGATAAGCTGGAGGTCTTCAGCATAACTTGTTGCTAAAAGCTGCTGTCTGGAAAATTCCAGCATCATAAAGGCTTAATAGGTGGTCTTGGTGTGTTTTAAATTTTTAAAGGCATGTTCATGGCTAGACATTGACCTGTAATAGAGGCTGAACATCAAAGATAGTGTTCACAGCTATGTCAGAGTAGGAATAATAATATCAACTGGGTCCTTCTTGTAATCCTGAGCCCAAGTCTGAGTACCAAATGCTAGTGGAACCCACAGAGAACCTGGGAAAAGGCACAGAGGAGACCGAGGAATCTGATTAAATCTTATTAGAAAATAAGGGACGAAGGAAGATGATGTAAAGGCCTTGGAATTATTTAGCTTAGAGAAAAAGGTTGTTCTGATCTGATGAATCTGATCTTCTAAAAATCTGGTGATTCTCAGAAGGGAGAGTTGGAAAGTCAAGAAACTTGTGAAGTGGGAATGGTTTCCAACAGTGACTCAGGATTGGTCTTTCCAATTTGGAATAAATGATTAAAAAACAAAAACAAACAAACAAAAAACTATGCCTAAGAGCAGAAGAAAGACTCCTAAAAGCTACCTTCTCATCATTTCAGGTTGTTTTCTCTCCATAGACCTTATGTTTTGACAAATTCTGTAAATCAGTTCCACTTATTAAATAGTCATATATTCACTTTAGTTTTTCTAGGATAGTCCCACTTTATGACTTTTACCAGTGAGATTATTAAGAGCTTCCCCTTCCAATTTCTAAGTATCCCATTTGAAAAGTAAGGTGTATGGGGATCCTAATAAGCACCAACATGGTTTGTTTTTGGAAATATATAGGGATGCCATAGGCTACCTCTTTTAAAAAGTAGCTAAAAAGACTCTATTATTGGAAAAATTGTTTGAGATAGATGATCTTTTACCCTGCAAATATATGACTCTGTGATACTACTGGAATTATCCAGAACATCCGTTATTCGTCCCATGAGAGTGACATGGACAACTACTCACAGGTTCTTCAGCCTAATTTGGAACAGACAAGAATTAGAACAAAGCACATACTTTAGCCATGCATCTCAAGGGAGAGAAAACCTCGTTTTATCATCTAGGCTGGGCTCTTCATAGTTTTCAGATGCTCAAGAATCATATTCCTTTTGCCTCTGGTAATGTATGAGTGTGGAAAGAAAATCAACGTGTCTAAATTGATCTCTTATTTAATTAATCTAGCAAATACTTAGGAGCATCTAAATGTGCCAGGTACTGTTGTAGATTCTGGGGAAACAGGAGTGAAGAAAAAAGGCTTAACCCCCTATCAGATGTATTATTGGTGAATATATTCTCTCATTTAATGGGTTGTCTTCTTATTTTGTTGATAGTTTCCTTTGCTGTGCAAAATCTTTTTTGTTTGATCTGGTCCCATTTGTTTATTTTTCTTTGTTTCCTTTGCCTGAGGAGATACATAAGAAAAAATATTGTTACAAAATAAAGTCTGAGATTTTACTGCCTATGTTTTCTTCTAGGATTTTTATTGTTTTGAGTTTTGTTTTTAAGTCTTTAATGCATTTGGAGGTTATTCTTATGCATAGTATAGGAAGGTAGTCTGGTTTCTTTTCTTTCTCTCTCTCTCTCTCTCTCTCTCTTTTGCACATATCTGTCCGGTTTTCCCAACACCATTAATTGAATAGACTGTCTTTACCCCATTGTATGTTCTTGCCCCCTTTGTCAAATATTAACTGACCATAAGGTATAGGTTTATTTCTGGACTCTCTATTCTGTTCCATTGACCTATACATCTGTTTTTATGCCAGTACCATGCTGTTTTGTTTACTATGACTTTGTAGTATAGTTTGATATTAGGTAGTGTGATTTGTTCTCCTTTCTCAAGATAGCTCTTGCTATTTGGGGTCTTTAGTGGTTCCAATAAAAACTTTTGGAATATTTATTGTAGTTCTGTAAAATATGCCATTAATATCTTGATAGGAATTGCATTGAATCTATAGATTGCTTATGGTAGTATGAACATTTTAATGATATTAATTAATTCTTCCTCTCAATGAACACAGTATATGCTTACACTTACTAGCATCTTCTTCAAGTGTTTTTTCTTCAGAGTCCTATGATTTTTCAGGTACAGGTCTTTTACATCATGAAATATCTTTTTTCCATCCCCTTACTTTTAGTCTATCTATGTCTTTTTTTTCTGAGGTGAGTTTTTTTCATAGATAGCATATATAAGGGTCTTCTTTTCTTATCCATACAGCTGCCCTATTTCTTTTTAATAGAACATTTAAGCCATTTACATTTAAAGTGATTATTGATAGGCATATATTATTGTAATTTTATTGTTTAAAACTATGTTCCTCTGATTTCTTCTTCTTCTCCTCCTCCTCCTCCTCCTTCTTCTTCTTCTTCTCTTCTTCTTCTTTTCCTTCTCCTCCTCCTCCTCCTTCTCCTCCTCCTTCTCTCCTCCTCCTTCTCCTCCTCTCCTCCTCCTCCTCTTTCTCCTTCTTCTTCTTCCTCCTCACTTTTCTCCTTTTTCTTCTTCTAGAAGACTCATTAACATTTCCTGTAATAGTGGTTTGGTGGATTTATAAAGAACTTATATAACTCAACACCAAACCAACAAAAAATATAATTAAAAATGGGCAAAAAACCTGAATAGACACTTTTCCAAAGAGGATATACAAATGGCCAATAAGTATATGAAAAGATGCCCAATATCACTACTGATCAGAGAAATGCAAATTAAAACCATAATGATATATCACCTCATACCCGTCGAATGGCTGTCATCAGTAAATCCACAAATAACTAAGTGTCGGTAAGGATGTGGAGAAAAGGGAACCCTCTTGCCCTTTTGGTGGGAATGCAGACTGGCACAACCACTATGGCACACAGCATGGGGTTACTTCAAGTAATTAAAACTGTAACTGCCTCATACCCCTGTGATTTCACTTCTTAGAATATTTCCAAAGAAAGCTGAAACAGCAATTCAAAAGAATATATGCACCCCAATATTCACTGCAGCATTAATTACAATAGCCAAAATTTGGAAGCAGGCCAAGTGCCCATAAGTAGATGAGTGAATTAAAAAAAAAAAAGCTGTGGTGCATTTACACAATGGAATGCTACTGGGCCATAAAATGGAAAGAAATCTTATCCCTTGTAACAGCATAGATGGACCTGGAGAACATTATCCTAAGTGAAATAAGCCAGACAGAGAAAGACAAGTACCATATGATTTCACTTATATGTGGAAGCTATTGAACAAAATAAACTACAAAAAAAATGGAACAGACTCATAGACACAGAGAGCAGACTGACAGCTGATAGAGGAGAGTGTGTTGGGAAACTGGATAAAAAGGTGAAGAGATTAAGCAAATGAAAAAGAACCTTGTAGACACAGACAACAGTATGGTGACTACTGGAAGAAAGGGGTGAGGAGGTAGAGGAGGGTAAAGGGGGATAGATGGTGATGGAGGGAGACTTGACTTTGAGTGATAAGCACACAATGCAATTACAGATGATGTATTATAGATTTGTATGCTTGAAACCTATATGATTTTATTAACCAATGTTACCACAATAGTCGGTAAAATAAAAAAAAAGAGCCCTGGCCGGTTGGCTCAGCGGTAGAGCGTCGGCCTAGCGTGCGGAGGACCCGGGTTCGATTCCCGGCCAGGGCACATAGGAGAAGCGCCCATTTGCTTCTCCACCCCTCCGCCGCGCTTTCCTCTCTGTCTCTCTCTTCCCCTCCTGCAGCCAAGGCTCCAATGGAGCAAAGATGGCCCGGGCGCTGGGCTTGGCTCTGTGGCTTCTGCCTCAGGCGCTAGAGTGGCTCTGGTCGCAATATGGCGACGCCCAGGATGGGCAGAGCATCGCCCCCTGGGGGGCAGAGCACCGCCCCTGGTGGGTGTGCCGGGTGGATCCCGGTCGGGCGCATGCGGGAGTCTGTCTGACTGTCTCTCCCTGTTTCCAGCTTCAGAAAAATGAAAAAAAAAAAAAATAAATAAATAAATAAATAAATAAAAAAGACTTAATCCCATCTTCCTGGTACTTACAATTTCATTGGGAAACAGAAGGTAAACCCAACAAGTATATAAATGATATGAGGTGTGGTCACTAACACATTGTAAAATACTTTTAAAGAATGTGCACCTTGCATACGAGAACCCAGGTCACCAGAAAGAGAAAAGCAAAAGAGCCCATTCTCCCAGCCTGTCCTTAGGTTGCAGGCAGCACTGTGGCTGCTCCTTGGGCTGCAAGACGCATGCTTCTGCCCTTAATATAAAGCAGATGAGTGACTGCTGGTCCACAAGCAAGTGCCTGTCATTGCTGCAGGCCACGCTGGGGAGGTGGGCTCCCCAATGCTAGGGTAATAGCTGTGGCGCTTCCCTGAGCTCTCAGTGGGGGTGGCCCTGCATCAAGGCAAAGTGAAGGACCAGGGATCCCATGTTTCCCAAAATAACAGCAGGGCCAGAGAACACAAGTGTTTTTCCTGAGAAATCACTGGTTTGGGGATTTGAGTTCACTATTTTCCTTTTTATTCTCACGCACTACTTTATCTTGAAGCCTCTCCCCCTCCGTTTCATTCCTTGGGGTGTCCATCCATGGGAGCAGTGTTAGCTAAACGAGGGCTTGGGTTTTATTTATTTAGTTAGTTAGTTTTATTTCATTTATACATCAGAAGAATTTTATAAGGAAAAATGGTCAAAAATAAAATTTTAGGGATTATAGCATGACCGTGCTCATAGCATTTTCCAAAAGTGAGCAACAGCACAGCAGAGTTGTTACTCACGTCCCGCACAGAACTGCATGGAGCACTTTATCTAGACTTTACAAGTAGCTGTGGGTACACAGACGGTGCCCCCGAAATCCTTATGGAATCGCATGGAACAGTCAACGTGTTCCAGACAAGCCCTGTGGTGGTCCGAGGGCCCCGTGGGCAACTGCTCTGCTCTGGCTACATTCCAAGGCTCGATGTCACCCAAGGGTGAAATCTATAAGGATGGCACAATGGGCTCTATTTTCAGGGGAATGCGTGGACACTAATTTATACACCAGAAGCTGAATCACATTGTTTTTTCAGGCACACAGAGAGGAAGTGCCATCTCCCCTCAGTTATGACATACTGCCAGTTACTGGATGTATAGTTACTTCTTTTTATTTATTTATTTTTTTACAAGGAATAAGAAAAGAAACAGAATCGAGAGCGAGCTAAGCCTACAGAAACCTCAGAGACGATTCACACAAGGAAGAAGGAGTGTGGGAAGTCAAGGGCATTGCCCAATGTCACCGAGTCTGGCAGCATCAGGCTCTTTTTCTCTAGGACAGAGGCGAGGAGCCCTCGTCTTAACCCACGAATGCCTCTAGGTTGGCCTGGACCACCGCTCTCTCCCATTCTGCATAGCAACATGGAGAGCCAAGCTCTCCCACCTGTCTCCGCCTTTGAGCCCCTCAACACCTGCCATCCACCCCAGCAGGGACACTATCTTGTCTTTCCAGGTAACAGGGGGCCTCAAGGAGCAGCCCCTCCCCCGGGGGGCTGCCATCACACAACTGCAGAGGTGACTTCCCTCCAGTGTCACAGGGTCTGTCCAGCTGTGCTCTCCATCCAGTTCTTCCCACATCTTCAGGAACTGGCTCCTTTCTTCACCCAACTCTTTCCTATTGTCCTCTGCACACACAGGAATGTGCTTGGGTCTCTCCATCTTTAGAAAAACAAAATAAAACCCTCAATTGTACATTCCTTTAACGAGGCGCATTAATCACTTCGGGGCCACAGCGTTAGACAAGGTGGCATCGCCTCTTCCTCCCAGTTCGCCTCGCCTGCAGCCCCTCCCCCACCTCACAGGCCAGGCTCGCCCCAAGGGCCCTGTGCCTTTCTGGCTGCCAGTCTCATGGCCATGCCTCAGTCCTCGCCTTTCCTGACCTCTGTGGCATTGGGCACTCTTGTATCTTTCTATTTCTTGAAACACTCTCCTTCTAGTCCACAAAACCACTCACTCTTGGATTTCCTCTGAATTCTTTGGCTTCTCCTGCTCTGCCTTCCTCTTGGCTCTGTTTCCCTCATACATGTGGGAGTCCCCTGGGGATCTATTCTGATACATTCTTGTCCCTCTTTGCTGTTCCCAGAGTGGGTTTTTTTGTTTGTTTGTTTGGGGTTTTTTTGCGAATAGAATCCTTTCCTTCCCTTTAAGGCCTTTCAGAAGTTCCCAATTATCCTCCGAATAAATCCCGACTCCTACACAGGCCTTACCAAACCTCTCCTGACCAGACTCATGTTCACTTCATGGCTCCCCCTGCCCTGCAAACTCCCTAAGCTCCATTTCACATGAGCAATTAAGTGAACAAATCCCCCTCTTTCTGGTTTCCACGTTTCAGGAAACGTTTCCTTTGCTCACAGCACACTGTCTTCCCCCATCTTCCCCCAGCGAATTCTAAGATTTTCTCTCGATGCTCAACGCCAATTTCTAGCATAAGATTTATTGATTTTTATTGTTTTTGTCTGTTTATTTTCCCATTAGATTTTGAGTTTCTTATGGTGAGGATTCTTTTATTTATTTATTCTTTTAAGCTTTGTAGACTTCCAGCGCAACACAGTGCCTGCATGAGCAATAAATTTGTTGAAGGAACGAGTGAATAAGTGAAAGACCTCATTCCTCTTGATTTCCAAGTCCAGCAAGTGAACTAAGTTTGGCTCTCACAGACTTTTCCTAGCAGACCTGAGTACAATGCTTCTAAACCAACTGCACATTCTCCACAAAATAAATATCTTGAATATTGATTTTCTATCTTCAAAATAAATGTAGTTCCTGTGGGGAGGCTGGGAGTAATGTGTTTGTTCTGGCCTTCCTGGTAGTTATGGAAATGAATTACAGCCTTGGGCAAAAGGGCATCCCTCAGTCAAGGGGATGTGGTGTAATCTGGTGGGCAGAGAGGGCGTCTTAGAGACAACATTCTATTTATAATTGGTGTTGACTTCCTTGGGCCACTAAGGTGACAGGCAGTAAGGACTGATTCCTCCTCTCCTCTCCTCCAGTCTGTCCGCGACTTGATGCTAGCAGAGGGGACCTGCACTTCTAACTTCCAGTGGGGTTTCTAGGGTAGAAAAGCATTTTCTGGGAGATGGAGGCCAGAGAGAATTCTGCTAAGATGTTATTCTCATGCATGTTTCTGGTCTGGTTACCACATCTGTGTAGTTCTTATGGGCTCATCATGGGTTCGTGCTGTTTTCCTCACAAGATACCAATGTATTTAAGAGCTTGAACCACATATTTTTTTTCCTTTGTCATGTCCCAAGTTTAGCTGTCTGCTTTCAGAGCATTGGCCAATAGATCTTAATAATTGTTTATGAGTATAGTTACCAATCATAAACTTGGATTCTTTTCTTGAATATAAGTAAAATATAATCATAAAACCACCATTTAGTATTTAGATCTCCAAGGTGATGACACATAAGCTTCTCTATGGAACCCTAGAGAATAGAAGACCTCAAGAAGAAAATATGCAATTCAAAAAAAAAGAAAGAAAGAAAGAGAGAAAGAGAGAGAGAGAAAGAAAGAAAAGAAAGAAAGAAAGAAAGAAAGAAAGAAAGAAAGAAAGAAAAAGAAAGAAAGAAAGAAAGAAAGAAAGAAAGAAAGAAAGAAAGAAAGAAAGAAAGAAAGAGAGAGAAGAAAGAAGCAATTCCATGACACAGGCACAATGACATGATTTTTCAACCTATTTCTAGGATAATAAACAGTATATTTTTAAATTGTGGCACAATCTGCTGCAATAGATTATTGCGGTGATGGATTGCGTCTTGTTGAGTAAATGTAGTTGTGTGTAGCAAGGAGAAAAATGACAGTCCTCAAGTAGAATGAATTTCAGCCACCCCTAAGTTCTGTATATTTCTAGCTCCTTCGCCCCCTTTAGACACTGAGTTAAATAATAAAAAGAGCGGCCCTGGCTGGTTGGCTCAGCGGTTGAGCGTCGGCCTGGCGTGCGGGGGACCCGGGTTCGATTCCCGGCCAGGGCACATAGGAGAAGCGCCCATTTGCTTCTCCACCCCCCCCTCCTTCCTCTCTGTCTCTCTCTTCCCCTCTCGCAGCGAGGCTCCATTGGAGCAAAGATGTCCCGGGAGCTGGGGATGGCTCCTTGGCCTCTGCCCCAGGCGCTAGAGTGGCTCTGGTTGGGGCAGAGCGACGCCCGGGAGGGGCAGAGCATCGCCCCCTGGTGGGCAGAGCGTCGCCCCTGGTGGGCGTGCCGGGTGGATCCCGGTCGGGTGCATGCGGGAGTCTGTCTGACTGTCTCTCCCCGTTTCCAGCTTCAGAAAAATACAAATAAATAAATAAATAAATAAATAAAAATAAATAAATATAAAGAGCGGAGCTTTTGATAGAAGGATCTTTGGTTCAACACTTCTAGATCAATGAAACCTGTTTGTTGTATCTAGTGTCCAAGATGACCACAGTGGTCTTTGCCTTCTGGTATTCATGCTCTTGTGTAGTCTCTTCCTACAATGAATGGTGCTGACATGCGAAACCGACAGGATTTAGACACACCAGAACGTGAGTTTCAATGTTGGGTCATAAAAGACATTGTGGATGTTGCTTCGCTCTCTGTTGGATCACCTGACTGGCTACTCTGTTATGCGGACTTTCATAGCAGCCCTATGGAAATGTTCACATGACCAGCCATTACAGCTTCTTGTCTGCCTCACTTGTTGGCAATATTGAAAGCCATCTTGAAAGTGGCTTCTCCAGCCCCAGTCAAGTCTTAAGATGACTGCAGGCTCAGCCGACATCCTCCACAACCTTGTGAGAAATCCTGAGCCAGGGCCAGCCAGTTCAGCTGCTCTTCAATTCCTGATCCACAGAAACTGTGAGATAAATGTTTGTTGTTGTTTTAAGACACTGAGTTCTGGGTAATTTCTTACATAACAATAACTAAAATGCAGATCAGAGAACAAACTGATGGTCTAATACTGTCATGAATATATGGTCACTGCCTTAGATTGCTTCTTCAAAACTGACATAACCATCTCCCATCTCCTGAAAATATTGTTTCATGACAACACATAGCTCTGTCCCTTAATAGAAACTACTCTAAGCTAAAGTTATGTTTTATCCAGAATTATGGCCCCTGCCTGGGGCAGCCTGTGACCAATGACTAACAGGTGGAGATAAAAATATCTAGCACCTTTGCTTCAATATGTCCCTCTCCCTCTCCACAGTCTTGCTTCCTTAAATTCCTTAAAGGTGCATCTCCTGAATTCTCTGCAAAACTAACCTTCTACATGCAACTCTATCTCAGAGTCTAGTTCCCAGTGCAATCAACCTAAAACAGGTGGGACCTGTAGTGGTCCTTGGAAGCAGACCATAAGGCAGATGCTCTGGTTGGTGTGCCGGGTCCTGGTAATTTATAGAATGGGGACAAGGATGTCTGGGGAGGCAACACTTGCATGGGCCTTTATGGGTGGGCACCAGTAGCATGTACTATAGAAGAGGCATTAAATAATCAAGTGGCTCAACTACTAGATGTCAGCCAGCCTCTGTCCTCGTCAACCCAGTGCTTGTACAGTGGATTCACAGACAGAGCAGCCTTGCTGGCAGAGATGAAGGCTGATGCACGGACCCAACAGCACACTCACAACGGCCAGTTTAGCCAAGAGTGCTGCTGAGAGTTCACCCAACCTGCTGGCAACAAACACTGGGTCTCCACTATGGCACCTTCACTCAAGGGGACCAATGAATCATTTGGGAGCAAATCAGTTCTTTTGAATCTTTTCAATTGTAGAAGGAACAATTTACTTTGACTAGAATGGGCACGTATGCTAAGATAGGTTTGCTTTTCTTGCCTGCAGGGCTTTGGCTGGATGTCTTTTGGTGCCCATGCCTGGATTTAGTGGACAGGGCACAGGATCACAGCCTGAGAAGGGCCTGGGAACTCGGGGGGCTGGTCTAGGTCCTCCGCCAGGCTAGCCACCTAGACCAGTAGACTTGCTGGCTAAAGATGGCAGAAATCTAGGGTGAGTGGCGGAGGATAAAGACGATGAGCATCTATCATGAATGTGAGATTAACTGCAGCAGTGGGGCTATTGTTTATCCCATTAACACTTCTGTGTTTTTGTAAGAAACAAGACTACCCAGCACCCTGGAGATATTGTTTCCAGATGGGATAAAATTGCCAGTAAATGCAAGTGTATCCAAGTGGCCTGTAGTGGGTGCTGGAGTGTTCTATTGAGGACCTTCTTCAGGAACCCTGTACTCGTGCCCCAGCTGCTGGACTCCCCGCTGCTGACAGGTCAGAGCTACGTGGATCACTGAGGACTGCCCTTGGCCACTGAAAACCAGTTCACTTAAGGCCATGTTTTCTCCCAGGGACAGCCAGTGACCAACGGATGGTTGAAGAGAGAATACAAGGGCAGAGGCATTTGTCAGCACTAGGTAAGAGCTGCCCCTAGGAACGGCTCAGGCCCCTGTGCAGCTGTGCTGTGGATCAGCGTCCACACTTCCCCACCTGCCTTCCTCGGGTCCCTGCAGGTGTGTGTCTCAGGACACGCCCCCAGTAGACACACATGCCACTCGGCCCCAGGGTGTGCTTCCAGGGAGCCCAACCTAAACAGCTTCCATACAGGGATTTTAAACTCAATCAACACAGAAAAGAAAAACAGGCCAGAGGGAAGCCCATGCTTTTCATTATTAGCCCCCTAGAGAGGAAAACTAAAAGTTATACATTTTAGGAAGGTAGGGGAAATGTTGGCTTCGGTGCGTCTGATTGGCTTGTTAGTGGCCACGGGGAAACTGAGCCTGTCCTTACAGCATGGGTGGATGGGCAGGAAAGAGGACCAGGTGTGCGGCCGGTCTCCCTTAGCTCGCCCGAGGGAGACGAGTGGAAATTATTGCGAGGCTCTTCGCAATCTTTATGGATATTATTGTCGTGCAGCTTTTTGTTTGTTGTGATCACTCTAGTATAAATAGTTGTGATTTTTAAGTTTCATTAACATCTTACTAAACAACTTGTAGCCTCTTTAAAAGAAGAAACAGTTTCCTGGACATGTGACATTTTGCCGGGGAGAGAAAGGGAAGCAGGAACGTGGCCATGTGTGGAAAGAGCGAGGGGGCACTGACGTGGGATCCCAGAGCTTATTCGCACTGAGATCAGTGCAATCTGTCATGTATTTTGATCCCCTCCCCCCCCAAATTCTTGTCTTTTCTTAGCCTGCTTCACCCTGCTCTCCACCTCGGAGGGAAGGTTGACCAGTAGAGGTGACCATACCGGTCTCTCTCCGGCCTCTGGAAGGATTGAGCCCCCGGAAGCTCAGCGGAAGGGGAGGAGACCTGAGGAGGGAGGGAGGGAGGCTGGGGAGGCTGGCGGACTTCTCCTCCTCGCTCCCCTCCATGAGGTTGCCCCAGGCTGGATGCGTTCCTCCACTGAGGGCCACCGCTCCTGTCCCACAGCCCCTCTGCACAGCTCTGGGAGTTGCGTTCTGCTGACAGCTCCCCCGCCCGGCCCCTTTTGCCTTAGGGGTGCTGACTACCCCCAGGTGTCAGCTGCTCTGAGGTTCTGACTGCCCCTTCCGGTCTCCCGACCCCTGCTCACATCTTTGTCAATCACGCTTTCATGAAACCCGCACGCTGGACAGTCCCAGTGTGCCGTGCTTCCTCCAGGGCCCTGGGGGATCACTTCACCGGTCCGGTTCTTCCATGGTTCAGAGACGGGACTCTGGGCCCGGCTCTTACAGAACCAGCTCAGCACCCAGGTGCACATCGCCTCCTTGCTCTAGATTAGGACATCCCCAGCGAGGCCTTCCAAGATATAAAGCGTAATTCTGAATCCAACGAGGAAGTGCTTCCGCCTCCTTCGGGGCTTTGGTGGCTCATGCTGTTTTCCTGTGGGAAGTTACCAGGCAGGAGGCTGGAGGAGAGAAGGATTGAAATACAAAGCTGCCCATGAAGAGAGGGGGCGAATACTGAGACTTGGCATGGGCCTGGCACAGGTAGCAGCAGGCCCAGGCAGACGGGAGACTGAAACAGGCTTCAGCAGAGCCAGGCCAGGAAAGACGTAAGTCAACATGGGCTCTGGGGATGGAGAGATGGACGGGGCAGTGAATGGCCATTCCTACCATCCCTGCCACTCGTGTGCCTACCGTTCTAGTGGCAGCTGCATTGACCAAGCACCCCTTGTGCCCTGGTCATGATGCTTTGCGTTCATTGGTTCATTTCAGCTTCACAGGACAGAGAAGCTGCTGTGGGGGGGCTGGCCGAGTGACACCCAAAGACTCAGGCCTCATAAATGACAGAGCAGGAACTCCAACCCTGGGATTCAACCACCTATTTAATCACCTTCTAGAACAGATCTGTCCTGGCCCTACTGATGCACACCCATGCCAGAGCGGACATTGGGAAAGTTCAACACATGCTCCTCTCATCGCTCAGAAATCGTGGAAGCAGACCCAAAGTCATGTCAGTCCAGTACCAACCCTATCCGTCTGAGCCAAACATTATGCAGAACAAGATGAAGCCCCCACAGGCTGGCCGGTCCTGGATCAGAGAGCCCAGTTCCTTCACTGCCCCCTCCACTGGCCCTTCCCATCCAGATGTGGCGACTCGCTTCCATGGGGCCAGGTCCAGAGCACGGGCCAGCCTGGACACAGAGAAAGGGAACATGGCAGCGTGTCTGTCCTCCATGTGTGGGATCGCCGGGGGAGCGGGGTGGATGGAAGGCACTCCTCGTGCAGTCAACAACCCAGGACAGTGTGCACCCCAGTGCAGGGCCACAGTCTTTGCATTAGGCCTTGTGTTTGTATAACCAAGGATTCTACTGCTCTGGTACAAACAAGACTGCATTGAGCCTGCCACAGGGTTTTCTTCAAACATCAGGCTTGGTGGAAGAAAACCCAGTTATCCACATTGAATCTCCCTTCACAAAGCAAGCCCCCCCCCCCCCCACCCTCTTTCGCTAAAGGACAGAGTGCAAACTTGGACCTAAGACAAGGGGACTTGTTTCTTTAAACTGCTCTCCCCACCTGTCCCTCAGTTTGGTTAGAGTCTCAACTCCTTTTAAATGTTTGCCTGGGGGCCCTCCTGCTTGGGCTGCTCTGGAGATGCCAGTTTCAGGCCCTTTAATTTGCATGTCATGAGGGCCATGTGCTTTTCTGATTCCCTGAAGTGTGTAAAAATAACTGAGGAGCTTTTACTCTGTACAATCCTTTGCTACAAATATGCTTGCCCAGTTCCGGGCCCATTAGCTTTAAAGGAAAGGTGGAACAGAAAGGGAGACCTCCTCTCTGTTTCCCAGGTCTTTGGGCCTACACCCGCCGTGAGCTACGATGGAAGCAATTAGTTATCCAGAAACCAGGCACGTCCTCCTTCTGATCACTGTAGACAGGAGCGATGGAAAGAAAAACTTCAGTCATGTGGGTAGACCGCCGACGCCGTGGGTGGCGCAGGTCCGAGGGCCATCCTGCTGCTGTGACCGGAGCTCAGGAGTCATGGAGCGGGGCACCATCTCCGGGACAAGGCACCTGGAAGTTTGAACTGGACTGGAAAGTCCTGGACATGAGAGGGTCTTTTTTAGCAAAAGAGAGAGAGAGAGAGAGAGAGAGAGAGAGAGAAAGGAAAAAGAAAGAAAGAAAGAAAGAAAGAAAGAAAGAAAGAAAGAAAGAAAGAAAGAGAGAAAAAGAAAATGTTACTTAGATGTAGGAGGGGTTCAGAGAATTCCCACACCGCCTTAGAAAGACCCCAAATGAAACGCCCCCTGGTGGCCGCACGCGTTCTCACTGAGGGGCTAGACCTGTGTCTGCTCACCCACCAACATTGGGATCCTTTTTCTGGGTCGCTCAGGACCTGGTCTAGGGAGAAGCAGAGTCAAAGAGTACATTTCTGCTGCTATTCTTGCTCCTTTCCCCAGCCAACCCTCAGTCGCCAGCATTCTTCAAACCTTCGTTTAACTGTGAACACCCGGGTTTTCTTCCTGTGCTGACCACAGTCGCCCGGTGGTCATGCCACTTTCTGGCAGAGCCGGGCAGAGGGCCAACCGCCTCTGGTCCTCTGAGAGGAGGCCGAGGAGAGATGCCTCCCCTCCCGGCCAGAGGGGCTGTGGCTTCCCACCGCCTGGACACTCAGGGTAGAATCAAGCAGAACAAATTATAGGGAGTAATTTAGGGACAGGGTGGGGTGGGGCATGTGCCTCCATCCAGACCAACATTTTCAAAGGCATTCATTTTGTGAAGGTGTTGTAGCCAAAACTTGCCTTTCTCTTTGTAAATGAACCCATTTGTGGAAAATTCTGGAAATAAAAGAATAAGAAGGAGGAAAGAAAAAGACAAATAAGTCCTTTCAGTACTAGGTATCAAATGACCCTACCATTTCGGAGTTGCAGTCTCCCCCGAAGGATTCATTTACCGTGGCTAGCAATATTTTAGTCCTCACATCTTGTCTTTAGAATGCCAGCGTGGGCTCCCGGTCCTCGGAGGGGCTCTTGAGAAGGGGACGTGTTGGGCGCAGCGCTGGGTACCCGTTCCTGAGCCGCAGACGCCGGGTGCTGGGCAGGCACAGGGGTCCTCGGCTTCCATTCAGAAGCTACAACTTTCACACGTAAAACATTAGAAATAATTTTAGGTCCATATGTTAGTAAAAGTGATGAATAAAGATATAAGGAAAAGAGGAATTTTAAAGTTAACAAAAGAGAATTGTGAGGGCTTGAGAGAGGAGGAAAACCAAGCAGAGGACTGAGTGAAATGTAGAGTGACCACGAAGACTAGTGACTCACACCGACCTTACTGGTCTGCACTCCTCGCCTTCGAATCCCACTTCCTCTTCCTCATTATCACTTTCCAATTTCCTTCCTTCCTTCCTTCCTTCCTTCCTTCCTTCCTTCCTTCCTTCCTTCCTTCCTTCCTTCCTCTTCCCTCCCTCCCTTCCTTCCTTCCTTTACTGGAATCTGAGCTCCTCCTTCACAGCCTGGTTGAAACCTCTGTCTTCTTTGTGGAGACTTTATCCACACCATCACCCCACTTTCTGGAAACTCTCCTTCTGCTCACAGTTGGCATCACCCATTAAGTGCTTAGTTGATTTTTGTTTATTTGAAGTGTATGTGTTGTTGATCTCAACAAAGGATACAGTCTTTGAGGACTAGGATATCTTCCAGCCGGAGGAGACATTGCGGGAAACAGTGGAACCACTTTGCAAGCACTGGTTTGGTGGATTGAAAGTTCAGGACCTTGTTTCTCTGGGAACATTATCATGACAAATGTCCCTGTCTGGGGAAGCTTTCCATTTCTCGGCCATTTCTTGGACATCATGCTTCTTGATGGCTCTGCAGGATTCCCTTCTCAGCCCAGTGGGTGAGTGTGCTAACTCCTTGCAAAATGTTTGAAAAGAAGAATTGCATTGTTCTTAGAAGACAGAGAAGAACAACCTGCTTTCTTTTTGTACTTTATACTCAAATATTTGTCTGAGCCAGATTTGGAGACTACAGTCTCCGCGTGGAAAGGAGGGCAGGTCAGCTGGTGATCTTTTCAGCTGATACACAATAGTGTCAGCTTCCACTGCAAGAACAGCCAACCGTAGTTAATCAGTATGTGATCCAAGACCTTTGCTCTGCTCATATCCCGCCTGTCCTCTTCCTCCATTTTGAGTTTCTAAGGTTTCTCTCCCAGGAGGCATGGAGGATAGAAAAGAACAAGGGAAAGAGGACAAAGTAACAAAGGAGACGTTGTTAACGGTCACATTGCCCTGCTTGGAGACTGGCTGCAGAGAAGGCAGAAGGTTATGCTCAGAACAAAAATTTGGGGTTTAGGATCACCTCTAGATTTAGCTGTATGCCAGCCATGTCTCCTTGGCTTCAAACAGTAGTCTGAAAGCAAAGTAGGCCACGTGTGGTATTTGAATCATACCATGGATAGCTTCACCCTCTGCTTTAATTTTATTCCAAGGTGTAATCATGGTTACTTTCATTTGATTTGATAAGTATCAATTAAGTACCAGTCACGTTATGTATGAGGTGATCTGATCTGTACAACTATTCTTCCAGGTGGAAATAATCACCCCATTTAAACAGATCAGGAAACCGAGGCTCAGAGGAGTGAAGTAAGCTTCATCTGTTCAACACATACTGATTGTGAGCCTTTCAAGTGCCAGGATTTAGAACCAACAGGTAGTAGAACTAGGAGTCTGGGACACGTGTGACTGGATTCCGAGCCAGGGTTCCTCCCCCAGGACTGTCTTGTTCCCCTTAGGGAGGAATGTCTCCAAAGGCGCTTCTTCTCTTTCATCCTCATTTTAAAAATATTCCCTTTGACTTCTGGAAGCTCTTTGAGTACAAAGTGAGGACTGTTAACTACTTCACCAAATGGCAGTGACAATATTGGGATATGTCTGGTTTGTTTGTTTTTCAAAGGAGAGGTAGACAGAGACAGTTTTTGGACTTAATTTCATGTTTCTAACTTAGGAGCAGATTTGGGAAAGAATAGGAGAGCCAGTAGTTCCTAAAAGCAATATTTCGGGTGTGGGAGACTCTTCAATGTGATTAACTGAGCTGGAGAGATCAGGATGGTTTTCTTAAAAGGACTCAGTCTGACAGTTACACTGTATTCTTCTTGTCCTCTAGGCTCTGTCTCAGAGAATCTACCCAGGTCCCCAAGCCACATCCCCAAGAGTCAACTTGGACTCCCCAGACCTGATCTTACTGAGGGAACCCACTTCTCCAATATGCCATATCCGCCCTTCACAATTCATGATTTTCTCTTGCCTACATTTCTACAACTAATTGGTCTCCATAGCGCTGGTTTGATTTCCCTCAAATCCATTTCCCACACAGCTGCCAGGGTAAATTTCCTGATATGTAAATATGTAATATGTAAATTTGATCCTGTTTCTTCTCAATGCTATTAGGATAAAGTCCAAACGTTTACTTATTTATTTTATTTTTTATCTTTTGAGAGAGGCAGGGAGAGAGAAACAGGAACATCGAGCTGCTCCTGTATGTGCCCTGACTGGGAAATAGAACCGGCAACCTCCATGCTCTAGGAAGATGCTCCAACCAACTGAGCTATCTGGCCAGGGCTTAATTCTTATTGAGACAGAGAGAGGAAGGGAATGAGAGGAAGGAAGAGAGAAAAGGGAGAGAGAAGGGAAAGGGAAGTATTTGTTGTTCTACTCAGCAGTGCATTTTTTGGTTGCTTCCCATGTATGCCCTGACCAAGGATCAAACCTGCAACCTTGTTGTTTAGGATGATGCTCTTAGTTATCAAGAGCATCATCCTAAACAACAAGTTAACGGGCCAGAGCCTAAAGTCCAAACATTTTAGCAGAGCAAATAAGCTCCCTCATAATCTAGCCCAGCACTGTTCAATATGATGTGAACCACATGTATTATTTAAAATGTTATATTAACCATGTTTAAAAAGTAAAAAGAGGCCCTGGCCAGTTGGCTCAGTGGTAGAGCGTAGGCCTGGCATGCAGGAGTCCTGGGTTCGATTCCCAGCCAGGGCACACAGGAGAAGCGCCCATCTGCTTCTCCACCCCTTCCCCTCTCCTTCCTCTCTGTCTCTCTCTTCCCCTCCCGCAGCCAAGGATCCATTGGAGCAAAGTTGGCCCGGGCACTGAGGATGGCTCTGTGGCCTCTGCCTCAGGAGCTAGAATGGCTCTGGTTACAACAAAGCGACACCCCAGATGGGCAGAGCATCGCCCCCTGGTGGGCGCGCCAGGTGTATTCCGGTTGGGCGCATGCGGGAGTCTGTCTGACTGCCTCCCCATTTCCAACTTCAGAAAAATACAAAAAAAAAAAAAAGTAAAAAGAAACAGGAGAAAATAATTCTAATATCTTTTATTTAACCCAATATATTAAAAATATTATTTCATCATGCAATCAATATTTTAAAAATATCAATGGAAAAAAGTTTTCAGTCTTTTTTCTTGTATTATATCTCCAAAATCTGAACAACAAATTTCTATTAGAAATCCTTAATCTGTTTTTAGAGTTCATAAAATCTATACTTTGAAGAGTAAGTTCACATATCCAAATTGTTAAAACATACTTAAAATTATTCCAATAACTGAACCAAGTATTAGTTTAAATTAAAATTAATCAAACACAAGTCAACACACAATTATTCTGTCCCATTAGGCACACTCGAAGCACTGACTAGCAGGTGCCTGGGGCTGCCACATCAAACAGCACACATCTAACCCGTCTTTAAATCCTCAATAAGACCTCAAGGACATTATGCTCAGTAAGATAAGTCAGGCAGTAGAGGACCAATACCAATAATATCACTTATATGTGAAATCTAAGAATGTCAAACTCAGAAAAACCGAAGAGTAGAATGGTGCTTACTAGAGGCTTACAGGTGGGGGACAAAAGATGTTGCTTAAGGGTGCAGACTTGCAGCCAAGAGACCAACCAGTCCCGGGAGCTCACGCACAGCACAAGGAACATAAACAGCATTGTATTATCATCACCAAAATACTAAGAGATTTGACTCCCCCCCCAAAAAAAAAACAATTATGCTATGTGGTAGAGTGCTATTTTTACAATGGCCATCATATTAAAATATATAAATGTATGAAATCAACATGTTGTACACGTTAAGTTGACACAGTGTTATATATCAAACATTTGAATTTCTAAAGAAAGAATAATAGCGACTGACAGTAGTATATGTCAGGCACTGGTCTAAATATTTTCACATATTAACTTACTTTAATTGCGTTGCCATATGACAACAATCCTATGGAGATATTATTATGCCCCCCACTTACAGGAGGCACAGAGAGGTTGAGTAATTTGCCCAAGTTCACCCCGCTGGAACGTAGCAGAACTGAGGTTTGAACCTAGGTTGCCATACTCTTGACCCTATGCTCTTAACCACAGCGATCTTGACCGCCTCAAATTCCTGGAGCTCCAGGAAGCGTCCTGGCGGTGGTCACATCTGTTTCTCCCTGGTGCTCTGGTGACTCTCTAATAGAGCGTGCTGGCTCCTCCAGCCTGGGAGGGTGGTGTTTCCCACACTGCAGCGCTATTTTTCTGGTAATTGTTTGGTACTTATCTATGTGGATTGTGGAATGTCAGGATTCATAACAAATTCCAGGGCAGGAAACATATTTAATCAGATGAGCTTATCAAGGCTCATTTCCCCCACCCCTTTAGAAATGTCCAAGCTGCTTGTCAGCTGACACTGTCCCGCTACCCCCCACGAAAGCATTTGATAAGCCCCCTGGGTCGCATAACTTGGTGTGAACTCTCTGCCTCTGGCCTGGGAGCCGATGGTTCTTGGGGCGCTGACCCAACATTTCCTGTCCTTCCTGCTAACGAAGAGCAGCCCTTCCAGGAAATGCCTGCTTTATACAATCCCAAGTGAAGAGTGCCCCAGGCAGCCCGAGGATGGGGTGCAGTGAAGTCTGATCAAAGGTAGAAGATTGAAAATGTAACAAAAATATTACAACAGGAGATGGAAAAGAATGAGGATTATGGGGCAAGGCAGCTCTTGCCACACTCTGACTGCAAGAAGAAGTCACCTGGTCACAAGAGCAGGTAAAGGAACGCTGCTGCTATAAATCACTATAAAAATCCACATGAACAGAATTACATTGAAAAAATTATATGAGAAGAGGAAAAGCTAATTGTATTCTGATGTAGTCAAACTAATCAGTATTCTTTTCACAGACAGAAGATAGGATTTACACAGTGGAGCCATGGACATATTAATGGTCTTTGGTGAACAGGACCAAACAGTTTGACAAAACTACTAGAGATGAATCAGCTTCTTAATTTAGCCTCATAGACATGAACCAAGATAGATTAGCTTCTAAGACCCTAGCCAGAGTCTGGCCTTCACATGACTCCAGGTTCTAAGCAAAAGATTTGAACTCTGTGGGCCCCAAACCATGGGGGACTAGCCTAGGACAGACATCCAGTAACAGCACTGAGTTGTTCGAGAGAAATAATATGTGGGTGGGGGTATGAAAAACAACTGTGACCCTTGCAGGAAAAAGACTAATCCTGCCTTCCCTTCTCCCCTAACCTGTCCCAGCACACACCAGGGCTTCCCCTTTATCCCTGTCCACTGCAGAGAAAGGAAAGAGTAAGTGTTTCGCCTGGAGGTTGCTGATATCCACGTAAAACGTTTTGCCTGGAGACCAGACTTCTGCTTCCAGCCATGATGGAGTAACAAGGACTTGAATTACCCTCCCTACTGAAACAACTAAAAGCATTTTCAAAAACATGAAACAATGGTGTTCAAGACACTGATTATCAGTCAAGAAAGGAGAGTGATCTGTGTGAGATAAGAAAAAAATCAAAGTGAGTCCTACCATTGTCCCCACTCGCTTCTCTGAGTTAATTTATGGGCACAGTGCTGCAAAGGGAAACCCAGAGAGTGCCCTGAGTCGAGGAGAGGGAGCAGAGAGACAGGAGAGAGCAAGACCACCTGAGTTCTCAGGACAGACTCTAGAGAGGAGAGAGAGAGCCACGGAGAAAACTCCAGAAAGAAGACTCCTTTGAGTAAGCATTTAGCTTTACTCAAAGCTTGTAAGTGCAAGCATGTGAAGAACGACTGGAGACCAAAGATAGAACCACCGAAAGGAGAAGAGGTGGCAATGTTTGATGGTCACGTAAGGTCAGAAATCGTGCCTATTTGCACATTGTAGACTGAACACTGATGTGATTCCCGGGGGATGGGGCGGGGTCCTCAGCAGGTCTTGCTTTCGTAGTGGGGAATAATTAGCCCTGATTATTGAGCACAGAGCGCTTCTTCATTCCCACCTAACAAGACCGAAAAGCATAATGATCAAACTGTTTCCCAGTAACTTAATGCTGTTCCAAACAAACTAAACAATGTTTATAGGGATACAAAGATATCCAGCATCCAACAAGGTAAAACTCACAATGTTTGGCATCCAAAAAAAAAGTACCAAAAAATGGGAAAATATGTGGGGGGAGAAAAGCAGTCAATTGGGATTTCCACAGGTGTTAAAATCACAGCAAAGGACATTAGAAACAGTTAGGACAACTCTATTCCTCATTCTGAAAGCTAAGTAGAAACATAGAAGGTATAGTAAAGACCCAAATTCAACTTTTAGACATGAAAGTGTAATGTCTGAGATGAAAAATGCACTGGATTAGATTAATAGCTAATTAAACATTTTAGAAGGAAATATTAATTAACTTGAATACATAGAAAGAGAATTATCCAAAATGAAGTACAAAGAGAAAAATGAATTAACAAAAATAGTAAACAGAGCATCAGTGAGCCATATGGCTTGAAGTGGCCTGATACATATGTAATTGCAGTTCCCGAAAGAAGGGCAGACATAACAGGCAGCCTCCAAGAGGTCCCCCCCCCCCATGATCCTCAACTCCTGGAGTTCATGATCTCCTTAAATCCTTACCTCTTGAATGTGGATTGAATTTATTGACTCACTTATAAAGAAGAAAATATGGCAGAAGTGATGGTGTCTCACTTTCCGTGTTAGTTTATAGAAAGGCTCTGCTTTCTATTTTGGGCACTTTCTCTCTCACTCTTGGATCTCTTTTCTCTGGCGAAGCCAGATGCCATGTCACAGGGTAGTTCTGTAGAGCGGTCTACCTAGCAAGGAACTAAGGTGCCTAACAAGCATGTGAATCAGTTTGAAAATGGATCTTCAGAGGTCTTCCAGTAGCTACTGGCTAACGCCTTGGTTACCGACTCAGAAAAAGTGTGATACAATATGCCCTTATTGCTTTTCAGCTGCTAAATTTTGGAGAAATTTGCTGCACAGCAATAAATAACTAATATGGAAATAGCATTTATAGAAATAATGGTCAAAAGGTTTCCAAATTTGATGAAAACTACAAAGCCACAGATCCAAGAAACTCAATGAATTCTAAGCACAGAACAATGATGAAAACTACAGTAAAGCATATCATAATCAAATTATTCTGAATAAGTGACAGTGAGGCAATTTTAAAAGCAATGAGTAAAAAAAAAGATTCACCCCAAAGATATAGATGACAGCACATTTGTTGTTAGAAAAAATATGTAAGCAAGAAGACAGTAGAGCAATATGTATGCTCTACTATGTATTCCAATCCTTAAAGTTCTGAAGGATAAAAGCTGACAACAGCAAAATTATGTTTCTAAGACAAGGTGAAATAAAGACTTTTTCCAGACAGAAGATCAGGACTTCAGTACAAGAAGCGTTAACAGAAGTCCTTACGGCAACAGGAGAATGATACCAGATGGAATTATGTATCTGCACAAAGAAATGAAGGAAACTGGAAATTGTAACTAACTACCTGGGTCAATCTTTAAGATTTTAAGAAATATTTAAATCATATAAAAGTGTAATTTACTATTTAAACAAAAACCCTAAAAATTAGTGTGGGATTTATAACATAAGTAAAATTAAATACATGACAAAAGAAAAAGCACAAAGGACCAGAGAGAGAAATGAACACTTCATGAAGTGGTTCATGTCTTTAAAAGTAGATTGTGATAAATAAACATGCATGCTGTAATCTCTAAAGTAACCACTAAAATAACAAGGATATCGGCTATTCAGCCAACAAAGGAGATAAGAGAATAAAATGGAATTATAAAAAATACTCAATTCAAAAGAAGGCAGGATAAAATGAAAGAACAGATGAGACAAATAGAAAACAAGTAATAAGATGAATTATTTAAACCCAACCATATCAGTAATGGTATAAAATATAAATGGTCTAAACTCCCCAAGTAAAAGGCAGAGATTATCAGATCACATAAAGAAAACTAAGATTCTTAGTTTATACCCACTTAGTTGCACACCCACTTTAAATAGAAAGACACAAATTAGTTAACAGTAAAAGAATGGGAAAATATATACCATGACAATGTTAATCAAAAGAAAGCTGGTGTGATTATATTAATATCAGACAAAGTAGAATTAAAGCAAAGAATATTACCTGGGACAAGGAGGGTCATTTCATGAAAAATATAATGATCCTAAAATTTTCTGCATCTAGTAAGAGAGAATCAAAATACCCAAAACAAAAACTGATAGACGTGCAAGGAGAAATAGAGAAATCCATAATTAGTCAAAGATTTCAGTATCACTCTCTCAATGATAAAACGAGTAAACAGAAGAATTCAAGAAGACATGAATAACTCTATTGACCAACTTGACTTAATTGTCATTTATAGGACACTCCAACTAACAACAGAATACATATATTTTTTAAGTGCACACACAAGATAAAGTATATTCTGGGCCATGAAACAAGTCTTAGTATAATCTTGCATATTCTATAGCCATAATGGAATTAAATTAAATTAAAATTAAATGTCAATAACAGAACAAAGTTCCCCAAATATTTGGAAACTATATAACACACATCTAAACACATGGGATAAAGAAGAAATAACAAATATTGAAAAGTATTTTGAAGTGATAAAAATTTAGAAACAGCCTATCAAAGTATATAAGATTCCTCTAAAGCCGTACTTAGGAGATTTTTTTATAGCGCAAAATCACCTGTATTAGAAATAAGCAAAGGTCTCAAATCAATGATATCTGCTTCCACCTGAGACACCAGAAAAAGAAAAGCAAATTAAACCCCAAACCAAAGCAACTTTGAAAAAGAGCAAAGTTGGAGAACTATCAACTGATTTCAGGATTTATCATAAGGCTTAAGTAATCAAGAGTGTGGTGTTGGTGTAAAAATAGACAAACAGGTCAATGGACTAGACTAGGAAGTTTGAAATAGGTCCTCACATATAGGGGCAAATGATTTTCAACAAAGCTGAAAAGACAATTTCCTTGAGAAAAGATTCTTTTCAACAAATGGTATTGAAACAATTGGATAGTCCATACAAAGAAAAAAAAATTGAACTATTGAAATCTGTACCTCATACCACATACCAATGGATCAGAGACCTAAATACAAAGCCAAAACAGTAACACTTCTCTAAAGAAAATACAGAAGAAATTCTTCACAGGCTTGGGTTAGGCATGTTGTTTAGATGCAACACCAAAGCCATGACCAATAAAAGAAAAGACTGATAACATGGACTTCATCAAAATGAAGAACTTTTGTTCTTCAGAAGATACTATTAAGAGAAAGAAAAGATAAGTCATAGATTCATAGATTGGGAGAAACTGTTTACAAAGCATCTATCTGACTTGTATCCAGAATACGTAAAGAACTTGAAAGACTCAAGAAAAATGGTTGTACAGATGCATGCCCTCAACAGGGGTGTATGAAAGCTCCTGCTGCTCCTCACTGCTGATACCCAGGACAGTAATATTCTTTATCCATTATAATTTCAGGGATCATATCCCTAATTATTCATAAAATTAAGCAAACTTTCATAGGCTATTTAGTACTTGAAAATCTTCTTTTGTAAAGTACCCGATAAAGTCTTTGCCTATTTTTCTTACTAGTCTGCTTTTTAAAAAATTAATTGGTAGACAGTTTTTAAAAAATCTAGATAGAAGTTGCATATATGCATAATAAATATTGTTTTCTAAATTAAAAATTAAAAGATTCAATAATAAGTAAGCAACTGACCCAATTTTAAAAAGGGAGCAAAATATTTGAAAAGACACTTCACTATAGATGGCATATATTCATGGCACATAAGCATATGAAAAGATGCTCAATTTGATTAGTTATTAGGGAAATATAAGTTAAAAGCATGATGAGATGCCATAGCACACCAATTCAAATGGCGACAATGAAAAAGACCAAGTCAGTATTAACCAGGATGTGAAGAAACAGAAACTCCCAATACTTTGCTCCTAGGAACGCAAAATGGTACAATCACTTTGGGAAACAATGAGGCAATTTCCCCATTTTTTTTTTTAGTCTTATTTTTCATCTTTATTGAGATATAAGTGACATATAACATTGTGTAATTTTATGGTTTTGATTTGATAACTTAATGAGTTGGTTTGATATATTTATGCATTGCAAAATGATTACCACCATACAGTTAGCTAATACTTTCTTTTTTTTATTTTTTAATTAAAAAAATTTTTTATTGTTAATTTTAATGGGGTGACATAGATCCAATTAGGGTACATAGGTTCAGAGAAAACATCTCCAGGTTGTTTTGACATTTGATTATGTTGCATACCCATCACCCAAAGTCCAATTGTCTTCCGTCACCTTCTATCTGGTTTTCTTTGTGCCTCTCTCCTTCCCCCACCCCCCACCCCCTCCCTGACATGAAGCTAATACTTTCTTCATGTCACATAACACCATGGTTTTTGTGTGGTGAAAATATTCACTATCTAGTTCTCTCAGATCTATAATACACTATTGTTAACTACAGTCACAATGTTGTATATTAGATTCCTAGAATGTACTCATCTATAACTGGAAGTTTGTACCTTTAATCAACATCACCCCGTTTTCCCCACCTCTGAGCCCCTGATAACCACTATTTTCCTTTCTGTTTACATAAGTTCAGCTTTTCTAGGTTCTATCTGTAAGGAATATCATACAGTATTTGTCTTCTCTAACATATTTCACTTAGCGTAATATCCTACCTACATGCTGGCTGGTTTTCTTAAATCAAGCAATTGAATTTGTAAGCTTGCCTGCTGCTTTTAGACAGGGCAGTGGGAGAAAGAAAAGATGTCAATTTCCATTTCCTCCCTTTTCAAAAAAGGTACCAGAGCCACAGTCCTGTAAATTCTTCTCTCAGTGGAAGCCCCGAGGTTCATGTGTGTAGATCAAAGTCAATACCAAACCCGTTTCACCAGTTTCTAGGGCCACAGCATTGGCACAGGTACATGACAGGCTCAAATTCAGGTCCTTTTACTGATACGAGGCCGTGTCTCCTTGGTGATCATTATGTCAGATCCACGTGTACCTTAAAAATCCTTCATCTGTCATCTCCAAGATTCAGGCGTGAGCAGGTCTTCCCGTTACTCTCCTTGCTAAAACATCATCATCAAGGATAAGAACACCTATGTTTGAACTTCATGTATAAGCACATGTCTCTGTGTCTGAACTCAAGTAAAAAAAGTAAGTTTTCTTTCAATAAAAGGAATATTTACTGTGCTGTATAGATATGTGTGAATAAACAAGCATGGATGATAATAGGACAGTGTTCCAATGACTCTGAAGACTGCTAGCAAACTATCAGAAAATGCCAATTCCTTAATAGGTATTTCAGGCCTCCACCTGCAGTGCGGGCATCCACAGTGCTCACATTGGCCAGATAAGTAGTTTGGTCTTGAATTTCAGGATTTCCTTTCATCAATGTGGAGAACTGAGGAGATATTTCTTGTCTCTGGTTTGGTTTGTTTGGATATTTTTGGCAGCAAACACTTGTGTTTGTTTGCACATTTATAAAAGAGTCCTTTATTTTGCCCTGTGTGAATTTGACCTTTCACTTTTAATATAAATAAATTTCAAATAAAGCAGTAGTCATTTAACCCTACGCCAACCAGAGTAGCTAAATACAAAAATCAAAAGTCTGGAAGCTTTCAGAAAAGCAAACATGTCGGCTTTTGCTGGAACGACAAGTTGCTTGCGTTACTTCAGAGCTGAAGGGTTCGAGGTGATGGTAAAGAACCGTGGTGTTTTCAGTTTCCTGTTTGTTGCCTCTGTGTGCTTCACGGCAGTGCTAATACAGCCATTTTGACCTCTCAGCTTTGTTAAGTGAGATTAACGATGGAAGAAGAAGTGTTTCTGGTTCTGACCAATACTTGGGCAGTGACTTCTGGCCTCTTTACTTCCTCCGTTCAGGATCTATTATGCCATCTGCGCGTCTATGTGCAAATAACCTTTATGAGGCTTGATTTCTCACCTGTGAAATGTCTGTAGTAATATTTCTCTGTCTGAGTTGTTCTGAAGAAAAAATGGGTTGTGACTGCCCTGCCCTGTGCCTGGGACATGGCACACACCCAGTAAATGTGGGAGCCCTGCCTTAAGTCTCCTTCCGTTTCCAGGCTGACTTCATGGCCGTGGGACCTAGACAGCCAAACGGGGCCCGTGCTTAGAAGGGTCCGGCTCTTGGTGTCATGCTCTGCTCTCGTTATCTTGAAATTTTTAAGACCTTTTGAACAAGAGGCCCACCCACATCTCCATTTTGAACTGGGCCCTGCAAATTATGTAGCCAGTCCGCCACTCTACTCTCTCTCCCCTTTTTCAAACTTTTTGGGTTTGAAATACTAGATGTGGTCTTGGTTTCCTGGGTTGGGCCATTCTGTTGGTTACCTACGAGGTGTGCTTACGGCCAGAGTGCTGCCCGCTCAGCTCCACTTCCCCAGCCTGACCGAGGCCTTGCCCTCCTGCCGACAGGGCCAGCACCAATCTTCTGGTCAAGGCACATGTGAGAGGTCGCAGAGCAGCTTGGAACAAGAAGGCTTTTCTTCAACTTCTAATTGACCCAGCAGGGAGGCTGTCTCAAAAGACCCCATCAGCAACCACGCTGTCAGGTCACTGGTGGTTTTTGATGGTATATTCTGTTCCTTAATCTTCCCTACCAGGGGCAGAACCAAATTTTGTGAGGCCTAAATATATGGAATGTAGAGGCTCTCTAGGGGGAAGAGAAAAAAAAAAAAAAAAAAAAAAGAGTACTCAACCACAAATACAAAATTATATCCAGGGTCTTGTAAGGGGCCCGTGCTGGCAAAGGAGCCTGAAGCTTATGTCCCCTTTGCCTCCTGGGAAATCTGCCCTGCTTCCTCCCCTGACCAATTCATTCGCACATGCTGCTTTTTATACACACATGATACAAAACCCTTTAAGAGACCTTGAACATAGCACATTGTATAGCTCCTGGGAATGTCGCAATCACTCAGGACAGAGCTCCCCTCTTTTTCATTCTGTGAGTAACATATATGTTCCTGTTCTTTGATGCTATGCAGGTGCCAGAAGCTTGTTCATTTCTGTCCTGAGCCGTAGACTCTTCCCCAGGATTCAGGCTGTGTGTGCAGTGACCTCCTTGACCCCCTCACATGTGTCTCTCTTGCCCTCACTCTTCATCACAGTCTGAATCCAGCCCACTGCCACCAACCCCGCCCAAGTCACCTCAATGTTCCAGATGGTCTCCCCGTAACCACAAATATCCTGCCCCAATATAGTCGCTGTTTGGCACCCAGAGCAATTGTCTAGTACCTAAATAGATCATTGCCATCCCCAAGTTAATATCCTCCAGTGGCTTCTCATTGGGCTTTAAATAAAACTCTTCATCATGGTCCACAAAACCCTGCCTGACTTCCCTCCAGCCTCACCTCTGCCACCGTCCCCTTTAACCACAGTGCCCAGTTTAGGTCCTCGGACACGCTCCCTGGTTCCTGTCCCCCAGCCCTAGTCCAGGCTGCGCCCTTGGCCTGCAGGGCTCTCGCCTCTGCTGTTTGCGAGATGGCTCTTCTGTCCTTAGGGTCTCAGCTGAGCCTGAGAAACCTTCAAGAGTGCAGGTCTTCCCTTTCTGCTATCACTGTGCCCTGTTAGTTTCCTTTACAAAGCTTGCTATTTTTGGAAATTCCATGCTGTTTTTTGCTGTTTGTTCGTCCACTTATCTATTTTTCCATTAATCTACGGACTTCGTAAGGTTAGAGACAGTATCTGTTTTTCCTCCGTGTGTACTACACAACTTGGATAGTGACTGCAGGGAATAGGCACTAAGTACACATTTGTTAAATGAATGAGTGAATCAGCTACCGCTGAACATTGAACAGGCCCTGTTGTTGTGCATTTATCACACTGTGCCACAATTTAATTATTTCCATGTGTCTTTGCCTGCTTGACTATGATCTATATAGGCAAGTTATAAATGATATTTACTGTTGGTATTGCCAGCATTTAGCATTGCTCGAGGTGGCACATAGCCTACCGAGTACTTAATCAATGCATATTTAATTAAATTAGCTATCAAATTATTGATGACCACTGGCTCTCAACTTAGAAATGCTCAGTGGAACCCAACAAAGGTAATCATCTCAGCTGGAGAAGCAGGCAATAGCGAGAAAATTTTATAATTAGACAAGAATAAGATAAACCAATGTTATTTGCATCATAGTAAGTTAGATCATTGAAAGATACTTGAGATGGTTGATAACACCATGCTACTAACTGAAGTGTTCATGCAACATGTTACTATAGTTCATATGAGTGGAGGAAAGTCACAAATTTTTCCTAAATATATCAGCACTATTATCTGTCATACTTATTAAGTTAGGATCTAACTTATGCAATAGGCTTCCAATAAATGTTCATTGATTTAATGAAATACCAATTGGTGCTTCTGAATGTTTTTATCTGATAGAACTCCATCTCTTCAACTAAATTATAGTCTTATTGATAGTAAAACCATAGAGATATAATTACTATTCCTTTGAATTTTCTATAGCAATGCCCTGACATTTCTCTCTCTCTCTCTCTCTCTCTCTCCATTTTTTTTGGTCGAGACAGTACTCAGTACATTTTTGTTGACTGACATATAGCATGTTTCCACACCCAGTGCCAAGGCAATAAACCAGGCACTTCAGCATTATTTAGGCTTGTCAAACTGGTAATCTGCGTTCTTGCCAATTCAAACTTGAAAATAATGTTGCATACTACCTGGTGACACCATCACATTTCTGACAAGGACACAGTCTGGAGAACATCAGTGACTTGCTGAAGTGGTACCATGACATGAACAAGACTTCAGGCTTCTCACCTTGGGGTCCAGTGTTGACTCTGCTCTAGAAAGCAGACTGTGTGGCTTCAGAAGAATGAAAAACAAAAGGAACAAAAATTAGGTAGTATTCACTTAAGTTACAGATTACTTAATGAGATTCTTAAGCATTGAGAAGTGTTTTTATTCTATCAGTTTCTATAGGGAAAGCAGAGTAATGATTCCAACATTAATGTTAGATTAACTTTTCTTCTAAAGACCCTCTTGCATTGAAACAGAGGAGAAATGCACAGAATTAGATCGGTCATATTTCATACAGACAAAGTTTGTGTGATTTATGATACTCTCCCATTATTTTTCACAAACCATAATTCATCTCAAAGCTTTACTTCAGGATTGCTTTATCTTTCTTTTTTTTAAATTTTTTTATTCAATGAGATGAGGGGAGGCAGAGACAGACTCCAGCATGTGCCCTGACCGAGATTCACCTGGCAAGCCTACTAAGTGGTGATGCTCTGCCCATCTGGGGCATTGCTCTGTTGATCAGCAATGAACTCTTTTTTAGCACCTGAGGTGGAGGCCATGGAGCCATCCTCAGTGCCTGGGGCCAACTTGTTCCAATCAAGCCATGGGTGCAGGAGGGTAAGAGAGAGAGCGAAAAGTGAGAGGGGGGTGGAGTAAAGAAGCAGATGGACGCTTTTCCTGTGTGCTCTGATCAGGAATCGAACCTGGGATATCCACGTTCTAGGCCAACACTCTGCCACTGAGCCAACCGGCCAGGGCCTGCTTTATCTTTCTACACAAGGATAAAAACATTTTCCCCCATGACAAATAAATAGCAGAGCGTGCTTAGTTATAAAGATAACTTTTAACATTTGGTTTACCCTCATTTTCTGATTTTGATAAATATTTAAAATTAGTATAAGCCCCCAGTTTGAAATATAAAAAGACTCTGAAAAAAAAAGACACTCAAAGAATTTGAATTTGCCCAGATGACCAGGCTGACCACAGAGTTATAACACTTTCCTCTACCTGAGAGGTTGATGCCCAGGAGGGCTCCCAGGTCCCAGTTATAATTCCCACAGCTCTTTGGGCAGGTCTGCTCTGTGCCCACTGAACAAGCTGCCTGTCCTGGAGGAGTGTTAGCTCGGACTGCGCAGTGTGATTATCTGGGGAGTCCCTAAAAAAGGTCACCCAGACCCCATCCAAGACCAATTTAACTTGAGTTCTGAGGATCTATATATATTCTAAGTATTTGAAATGACTTGAACCCACTGTGCAGCCAGGGTTGGAAACCACTGGGAGTCTCTCTCTCAGCAGAGGGAGCCCTCTGCCCCCCCCCCCCCTGCACCCAGTGGGACGAGGACCCACACGGGGCATGGAGAGGCTGGTTGCACAAGACTGCCGTTTTCTCCAATCGGAGTTGAGCAGGGAAGACAACAGCAGCAGCCTCTAGGTATGTGCCTAGAGGACAGATTTTGTTTTGCTTTTGTCTTTCTGCCAAAAGTACAGAAAGAGAATAAAGGCCTCCACTATCCTTAGAACAAGGTGTCTCAACCTCAGCTCTGTTGGCACTTAGGGCTGGATACTTCTTTGTTGTAAGGAGCTGTCCCGTCCAGTGGAAGCTGTGCGGCAGCAGCCCCAGCCTTTCCCTACTCAATACCAGCTGCACACCTTTTCCCAGATGTGTCCACCAAACACTGTCTCTGGACATTGTAGAATGACCCCAGGGGGAACAAAATCGCCCGATTTTCCATCAGAGCGGCAGAAGTCCTGACGGAAACTCTGGCAGTCGCTGGGGCAGCATGGCTGTTGTAATCATTGCAGAGGAAGGCAAGCGTGCCTGTGCCGGAGATGACATTGGTGGGGATGGAAATTCTGGACAAGGCATATGAAAAACCCTAAAAGGGGTCATAGTGATCGTACTCCGAGCCAGCAGCATGGTGTGGTGGCAGAGGCCTCCATGGTTGTTGTGCCAAGGCTCTGGCCTGAGGGGGTGACGCCAGGCAGCCAGGGGGTGAGGGGCAGCTGCAGGCTCTGCAAGAAGAGGGAAGGTATGCGTTAAACCTTGACTGTGGCTGGGAGAAAGAGGAGGCATGTGGAAGGGTTCAGAGGGCACCTGGGTGCCACTTTTGTGGGATTAAAATGTCACATTTGGTGGTTTGAAACCCTGCACTTGCCTGGTCAAGGCACATATGGGAGTTGATGCTTCCTGTTCCTCCCCGCTTTGTCTCTGTCTCTCTCCTCTCTAAAATGAATAAATTAAAAAAAATTAAAATGTCACATTTGGGTTGGAAAATTGAGGACAACCAATGAGAAGGAGCTATGCTTGATAGGGTGGGACTTCTGGGTAGTAAGTTAATAGAATAAAAAGAAGAATGGACTTTGTGATATCCTCAAGATTTATTTAACGCTATAATTGCTGTTTCATTAGTCACAGGCATTAAATTAGGACTTTAAAAGTTGTATTTACCTACCTCACGCTGCCTCCTTAAATAAGGCCAAAGGGGAGCTAGAGAGGATAAGAGAGAGCAATTTTCATAGCCTAAGGGATTAGTCCTAGGTTCACATTTTACATCACATCATGCTACCATTTACGTTTGGAAGAGAGCATTATTTCATCTGTGCTTATCGATAATATTCTCATACAGAAAGATCGCCGACTGTATCTACACTGACACAGGAAGTTAAGGTTTTGGTAAACAATATATAACACAATGCATTTATTTTTCCATATGTGCACTGAACTCTTTGAAATAAACAAAACACAACTCAGAAATACTTTCCAGAATTGGTTTACATAATTCACCAGGTTTTCCAGTTTAGGGAGCAAACGACTTTCTTTTTGTAGAGAATTATAAATTTTTAAGCAGAAAGTGATGTCAAAGTTTATCTGGCTCATTAAATATTAATCTCAATAAAAACTAGAGATTATTAGAACATTGTATTTGCAATTCTAACCTTAAAAAAGATGTTAAATGGTGTCTAAGTTTCAAAGTTGAAAAAAGAATTCATGAGCAGTCTAGCTCCCCTCTGACGTGTATCACCACCACTTTGCCACGCTCGTTCCAGGGGATGTACTGGCAATTCAGCATCTTCAAGTGTTTCAATGGAAATAAACCAATTGCCACTTGGAAAAGTTATTAAAATGTGCTTGGAGAACCTTATATCATAGTTCAGCTGGTGGCGATGCAGGTCCCCTATCATGTTGCAAACAGGTTGCTTTCAGACCAGCTCAGCTTGTGAGTACTTTTTTTTTTAAGGTCGTGGAAGCTGAAGGTTAAAAAAGCAAACAGAAAAAAAAACACCCTTTTTTTTTTAACTTAGAGATAAGCAGGAAACCCAAAGAACATATTCCTAACAATAAGACCTCAGTAATAATACTGAATAGAAATTTAACCAGGTGGATCAGACAGAAGACCAGGCAGACATCCAGGGAGTGTTCTGTGAGCCGCTGCGTCACGCCTGTGCCTCCCCATCCTCGTCTGCATATTGGGGCTGTGAGCCAGGCAGCCCGTAACACCAGGAAAGCATCCCCTCCTTTGTATATATTTTAAAATGTGTAAGCATCCTCTTGAGAGATAGCGGTTGAGTTAATGCACAATAAACAATAAAATAAATAAAATATCTCTGCATCTGTTTCTGAAGCATTGCCCAAGATTTGGGGACTGCAGAAGGTGAGGGAGGGAAGAGGCTTGCTTTTTATGGTAGTGTGTAGAAAAAGGGGGAGGGTGTCATGTGCAAGTTAAACATTTCCAGTTAAAGTACTAATTAGTTCCAAACATCCAGGTGGGCTATGGCATGAACTGTGTGATTTAAGAGGTTTATGAAGCACTTCCGGGGCAGAGAGTCATGGAAATAATGGGTTGCCTCTAACCCAGACACCCCCGTGAGAGGACGTGTTCTTGATGAGAAGGCGCTGGGTTTGCAGTGGAACGAGTGTAAACTTGAGGGCCAGCCCCCTCGCCTCACCTGGCAGCCTGAATGTGTCCACCTCTGAGTCTGTTTCCAATAAAAACATGAACACAGTACCACTTTGTAGGTCATCAGGGGGTGGAATCAGACAATGAAGCACCAGCTTTTATTCTCATGTCTAAATAGTAGGTGCTGGCACTACAGATAATTTGCACTCTCCGGTCATGATCCATGGTCTCATTCCAAATCAGCTCCAACCCAGAAACTAACCTTGATTGATTGATTTTGCAAGCACAGATAGCTGCATGCCATGCACTCTTCCAAATCCATGTGTAGTGTAACTTGTTTAGTTTTCCTAAGAATCCTAGGAGGTAGGTATTATGATTATCATCCCCATTTTACAGATGAGAAAACTGAAGCACAAAGAGGTCAGGTAATTTGCCCAAAGTCACAGAAACAGCAAGCGGTGAAGCCAGGATTCCAGCCCGCTCACCTGGCGCAATGCTTACTCTAAACCCCTGTGCAATGCTGCCTCCGTGCAAAGCTGGAAATAAAGTTCGATGTCTTTAAAACAATTGGCCTTCTTGGGAGGATTGTACCTGATATCCAGGTTAGAGATGTTAGTCTGCCCCGTTCTCCCATCCGCAGGTTTGGAAGTTAAATGGGAGCCGGTGAATTCACTTTCTTCTGGGCAGCAGCAGGGGGGAAGGTCTGCTTCCATTAGCCTCAGCAGCTGCAGAAAATGCCCCCCAGGGCTTTGCGGCACAGGTCCTCATGCTCTGCACTGTCACCTTTGTATCTCTGCTGCCTCAATGCAAACAGGAAATATTAAATTATACCTGTATTTCCTGCATTCAGTAAACATTTGTTTGGTGCTTGTGTGCTTGGGACTCACAGAGTCCACGGGAGAGCCAGTGCCTGCCTTCAGGAAGCCGGAGGATTGCGGTTGGGGATGGTGAGGCGTGCACAGGAAAATACCAACAGGAGGATAATGGATGGAAGGCATTCAGTGAGTAGAGTTCAGGGGTGTGATTCAGCCCGAGGCAGGCCAGTTCAAAGCTGAGTCTGACCACAGGAATGAATCGGAGACCAGAACATCCTGGATGACTTGACTTTCTTTACATAATGAAACTCTTCTGAAGTTCACTTCCAAGCCTGAGTTCAGGCTCTGGAAGTATTAGGGTACCAGAGAGTTTCCCTCCTGGGAATTAAATTACTGACTGTTCTGTGATGAGCCGCTGTGATCATTTCTTCCAGAAATGCCGCCCTGGCCCCTGAACCTGAGCCAGCCCCGCCTCTGGTCCCCCAGGTCACTCTGGGCCCATCTCCATCTGGGCCCCTTGCACCTGTGAAATTTTCCTTGAGGGTCTCCACCTGCCCTGGGCTTTAGAGAGATGGAGTGAAACCAGATCAAACAGGTTTCTGCTGAAAGGTTTCCCTGAGTTCATGTGTAGTGTCAACATACAGCTCTCCTGAAACACATCTGACTGTACGTTCTCGTGTGAGGAACAGCTTTTGATCATTCTTGAGACTAGGACTCCAAAGAACAGTGTTAGAGGCACTGTGCTAGCTGCAGAAGAGAGAGAAACCCCAACAGGCCCTGCCCTCCAGGAGTTCAGACTTGAGAGGGGAAGATAAGAGCGTAAGTAAGTAATCATAATTTGGTCCACTAAGTGCCAGATTACAGGTCTGTCCTAGGAATGGACAGGTGGTGAAAAGGTCTGGAAAAAAGAGTGTCAGAAAAGACTTCAAAGAGAAGCTGATGCAAGAACTGCGTTTTCAAGAATGAGTTGGTCTCCACCGGGATAAAAGGAAAGGGCCTTCCATTTAGCCTGCTTCCATGCTTGGCTATCGTAAATAACGCTACAAGGAGCATAGGGGTGTATGCTTATTTTGAATTAGTGTTTTGAATTTCTTTGCATAAATACCCAGGAGTGGGATTTCTGGGTCATACAATAGCTCTGTTTTTAAGTTTTTGAGAAACTTCCATACTGTTTTCCACAGTGGCTGCATAAATCTGCATTCCCACCAGCAGTGCAGGAGGGCTCCCTTTCCTCCACATTCTCACCAGCACTAGTTCGTTGATTTATTGATGACAGCCATTCTGACAGGTGTGAGATGATAGTTCATTGTGGTTTTGATTTGCTTTTCTCTCATGATTAATGATGTTGAGCATCGTGTCATATGTCTATTGGCCATCTGTATGTCCTCTTTGGACAAATGTTTATTCAAGTCCTCTGCCTATTTTTAAATCAGATTGTTTGGGGTTTTTTTGGTGTTAAGTTGTATGAGTTGAGTTCTTTATATATTTTGATATTAACTCCATACTGGAAGTCTCATTGGTGAATATCATCTTTCATTTAGTAAGCTGTCTTTTCATTTTGTTGATGGCTTCCTTTCTTTGCTGTGCAATTTTATGATGTAGTCCCATTTCTTTAATTTTCTTTTGGTTCCTTTGCCCAAGGAGACATATCCAAAAATACCTGCAGCTAATGTAATACTTAATATCAACTGTAATCAAAAAAATTTTTTAAAGAATGAATTACCTTTAAAGTCCCTAATTAAAAAACAACAACAACAACAACATGTGTTTAAACGTTATAAAAGAAAAAAAATGGGTCTTCCAGGAAGGGGTACCCATGCACACGGAGGCAGGGAATAAGAAAGCATGGCTATTAGGAGATTGTCACGAGGTGTAGATGAGCATGAGCTGCTACTTGGAAGGCAACTGTACCTACCTAGAAGGAGGGCGAATCAGGAAGGAGATTCTGTGCCAGGGATCGTGTTTAAATTTTTCCTGGGGATAGGCAATGAGAAGTCATTGAAACGTGGAGTGAGGTCATCAACCTCCCACTCTGAGAATAAAATTATAGGGTGGCAGGGAGGATGGTTTGGGGGCTTGCAGAACTGGAGGACACTGCAGGTGATGATGATGGGGGACAACCAAGAAGCTGGCAGTGGACAAGGAAAAGAGTGGCCAGACAAACAAATGATGAGGAGGCAAACTTGACTTGCGGGTGTAGGGAAGATGAGTCAGAAATGACTGCTCAGTTTGCGGCCTGGATGGCTGTATCATTATCAGGAGGAAAACACAGGCAGAGGGACAGGGTCAGCTGGGAGGAGAAGAGAGTGGCTTCAGTTTGGGGCATATTGGTTCTTACGTGTTTATGGCATCGATGGGCAGACCCACAGGTCTCGAGTTTGGGCTGGAGATACATATTTGGGAGTTGTCAATTTAAAAATAATCTCTCGAGCCATGGGAGTGGATGAGATCACTCAGCAGAGTGAAAAGGGAATGAAAAGAAGCACGCCGAGTGCAGAACCCTGGAGAACAAAATGCCAGGCGAACGCGGAGGAAGCGGGAAGGTGTTCCCAGCAGAGCAATGCACCAGAGCCTCCTGGAACTGTGGTCTGTAAGTCAGGACTTCCGTGTTCTTCCTGGTCTCAGGAGGTGTGCACCAGCCCACAGAAGAGCTGTGCCTGCATCAGAGCTTAGGGTCCCCGAGAGAAACCTTGGACTGACATCAGACCTGCCTGGACCTTGCATCTTTCCCTCTCCCTCTTGTCATTCCAGTCCTTCAAGTTTACGTCCTGGCTGACTGGCCCCCTAACCTTGTCTTCTGCATCAGACCAGTGGTGGCTTCCCGCATCAACCCTGGGCGCTGGCCACTTGGTTAACAGGTGTCTGCACTCAGCTCTTGCGCTCATTTCCAGAGACCAGGCCCAGGATGATCAGGAATGTCACAGGGCTTGAGTCTTAGACTTGGAAGTCATTGTCACAGAAGCCATATCTGAGATCATGGATGAGATTGTTAAGGGCAAAGTTTGGGAAAGGAAAAGTGAGAGACAAAAAGAAATCGAAGCACTAATGTGCCTTCAGGGGACCTAGAGAGTAACAGGGCCAGTAAGGTCAGGGAGCCTGGAGGGTAATATTTAAAAAGACTGAAAACAAAACAAAACAAAATATAGTGACATGGAAACTATGGAAGGCAACTAGTAAATGAAGGAGGGGTGTCTGCAGTGCAGAATGCTGCAGAGTTTGCAGGAGGAGACTGGAGAATAAACCAATGGTTTGACAATGCAGAAGTCAGACAGTTTGCTAAAGAGACATTTCAGTCCAGTGGTGGAGCTCAAACTCTTAAAAGGGAATGGAGACCAAAAAGAAGGGCTCAAAAAAAAATTGTAAGAGTCCATAGCTTCCCCTAACACTAAGGAACTTGCAATAGAATTGAGAACATGAGCTAGCCTAAGTTGAGTGAAAATACAAGACACTGAGGAAGTGTATGCCGCATGCTCAGCCCCCTTCTCACTGTACTTTCATTCCTTCATGATTTTATCCACAGCCACAGCTTCAAAGACCACCTATGGTGTAAGCCCTCCATGCTGACATGGCGCTGGGCTCAGCGTTGGGTCCCGACCCACCTCCAGCCTCCAGCTCCACACTTCTGCCTGCAAGCTGAGGTCTCCCATCTGCATCCTTCCTACACTCCACAGATTCTGTAACGGGGCTGCTTATTCTTTTAGCAGTGGTGCCAGGACACTGAAAATCAAATTTGGGGCCACTTGACCAAAAGGGCTTACCTTAGCTCTGGGACTTTGAGGCCCTGGTTTTCAAACAGGGTTACCTGGGGACTTAGGCATGGCCCCTGGTTTATCTTCCAGAAAGGGGAATGCAAAGGTCTTGTATTTATGAAAACCTATACTCCTGACTCACTTTCTGTCCTCACTGCTTGTTTGTCCGGTGACCCCTTTCTGAACTGTGCCCTCCACAGGACGCACAGCCCCCGGAGGGATTCGCTCACTCTCTCTCCTGGCCATCAGTCTCTGGAGGTTTAGGGCCCAGAAATGGGCACTGTGAGGGGCTGTCCTGTGCACTGCAGGATGCTGGGAAGCATCGCTGGCCTCTGCCCCTAGATGCAAGTAGCACCTTCCTCCCCAGTTGTGACAACCAAAATGTCTCCCGACATGGCTGATGTCCCTTGATTGGGTGGGAGTTACTACGTTGGTGCTTTCGGCGCTATTTCTTCTGCTCCTGCAAAGCACTATCTGTGAGTTCAGTGACAGGTTGCTCAGCCGGGGAGAGAGGGCATCCCCAGGCCAGAGGGATCGGAAGGGAAAGCACCTGCCCCTGCTTTGCATCCCTCCCACCCTGCCAACCGCGCCTGCTTCTTTGTGCAACACTGAACTCTCCAGCTCTGAGCTCCAGCTTCCGAGTTGATAATCTCATTACAACTAATCCTGTTTACAGCCATCCTCTTGGCAGAACAGTCTTGTCAGGAGCGAGGCCCTTTCCTTGCCACATATGTCCTGGCTGCTCCATTGTTCCTGGGGCCTGTGGCCTGGCCAGTGCAGGCTGTCATCGATAGGGCTTATCCTGTTTACGGGGCGTCTGCAGAAGGGCCTCATCCAACACTTCCATCCCTTCCTTCACGAAATGGCTCTCTTTGATCTGCACAAGGCGAAATAGTGTTTATCAGAAGCCGAGCTTCCTTTAGCTAATGATGGGGACATCCTGTCCCAGAAAGCTCCCCAAAATAACACTTTCCGAATTTCAGAATATTTTCGGGTTTCTCTTTCTCCATAAGCATTTTCTGCAGGGTCTCCTTTTATGGCAAGTAAAGCCCAAGGTGGCTTCTAGTTTTCGAAGCTCAAGGTAACACAAGCTGAATGGTTCTTCGCAGGTCACCGCCACACAGGAGGAAAGGAGGGTCCGATGATAATATGAACATTTGGAACCAGGACAATATACAAGATTAGGGCTGGCCAGGTGAGTTGTAAACTTCAGGTTACTTAACAAGGTGAAGAGAAGGGCAGGGGTGTTAGTCATCTGAGTAACAGGGTGGTAGGAGCTAGTTCAATCCTGTGATGAATGGCAAGTGGAATTTTACTTTTTTTTTTGACTTTTAAAGAAATTGGCAGGTCAAGAGAGATTCTCTGCCTATTGCAGGGGTTCTCAAAATGTGGTCTCTAAACCAGCAGCATCACCAGGGAACTCATTACAGATGTAAATTCTCAGGCCCCTGCCCAGACACTCAGGAGGTGGGGCCAGCAGTGTCCACTCACACCCCCAAATGCAAGGTGTGCACTGTCACTTAGGTAGCTGGTTAGAATGCAGATTCCCAGGTCCTGTCCCTACAGACACAGATCCCAGATCACTTGGCCTAGGGTGGGCTCTGGAAGTCTGTCTTGTTTTTTGTCTGTGTTTTTGTTTGTTGTATTAAAATATAGTTGACACTTGACAACAATATTATACTAGTTTCAGGCATACCAACCACATAGTGGCACTTATATACCTTACAATGTGACCTCCGTAAATCCAGTAACCGTCTGTCACCGGACAAAGTTATTCTGAGATCAGGGCCTACATTCCCTCTGCTGCACGTTAATCCCTGTGACTCATTTATTTTTTAACTGAGAGTTTGTACCTCTTAATCACCTTCACCTTTTCACCCCCCTCCCTTCTGGCAACAGTCAGTTTGTTCTTTGTTTCTGTTTGAGTCTGTTTCTGTTTTTATTGTTTGTTTTGTTTTTTGAGATTCCACATATAAATCAAACCATACTGTAGGTGTCTTTCTCTGGCTTATTTCACTCAACATAATACCTCTGGGCCCATCCATATGGTCACTGCTGAATAATATTTCATTATATATATATATATATATATATATATATATATATATCCTCTTTTTTAATCCATTCCTCTATTGATAGATACCAAGGTTGCTTCTATCATGACTATTATAAATAATGCTGTAATGAATATAGGGGTACATATATCTTTTTGAATTAATGTTCATGTTTTCTTTGGATAAATGCCCAGAAGTTTAAAATTGCTGGCTCATGTGGTGGTAATCCAATTTTATTTTATTTTATTTTTTGAGAGAGAGAGAAAGAGAGAGAGAGAGAGAGGCAGCGGTTTGTTTTTCCAGTTATTCACTCATTCATTGGTTGATTCTTGTTTGTGCCCTCACCTGGAATTGAACCCATAACCTTGGTGTATCAGGATGATACTCTAACCTACTGAGCTACCTGACCAGGGCAAGGTAGTTCTATTTTTATTTTTTTGAGGAACCTCCGTACTTTTTTCCATAGTGGCTGCAGCAATTTACAATCCCCTCAACTGCACTTAAGTGTTGCTGTATCTTCACATCCTCACCAACACTTGTTATTTATTGACTTTTTAATAAAGTAGCCATTTTGACAGGTGTGAAGTGATACCTCACTGTAGTTTTGATTTGCATTTTCCTGATGATTAAGGAGGCTAAGCATCTTTCCATATGTCTGTTGCCCATTTCTATGTTCTCTTTGGAGAAATGTCTATTCAGGTCCTTTGCCCACTTTTTAATTAAACTCTTTGTTTTTTTTTTTTTATTTTGAATTGTATGAGTTTTTTATATATTTTGGACATTAACCCCTTTTCAAATATGTCATTTATAAATATCTTCTCCCAGTCAGTAGGTTGTCTTTCATTTTGTTAATGGTTTTCTTCACTGTGCAAAAGCTTTTTAGTTTGATATAGTCTTATTTCTTTATTTTTGCTTTTGTTGCCCATGCCTGAGGAGTCATATACAAATATATATATTGCTAAGACTGATGTCACAGAGTTTACTGCTGGTTTTCTTTTGGGCATTTTGTGCTTTCAAGTTTTATAGTTAAGTCTTGAATCTATTTTGAGTGTATTTTTTTATATGGTGTACAAAAATGGTCAAGTTAAATTTTTTCTATTCCATTTATCAAAGAGATTGTCATATCCCTCATTGTACATTCTTGCTTACCTTGTCATAGATTAGTTGACTGTATAAGCTTGGGTTTATTTCTGGGCAGCCTATTTTGTTCCATTAACCTAAGTCTCTGTTTTGTATCCATACCTTACTGTTTCTATTGCTATATCTTCACAATATAGTTTGAAATCAGAAAGCATAACTCCAACTTTGTTCTTTTTTTCTCAAGGTAGCTTTGGCAATTCAGGTGTTTTGTGGTCCCATATAAACTTTAGGATTATTTGTTCTATTTCTGTGAAAAATGCCATTGGTATTTTGATAAAGATTGCATTAAATCCGTGGATTGCTTTGGGTAATATGAACATTTTGACGATGTTAATCCTTCCAATCCATGAGCATGGTGTAGCCTTTCATTTATTTGTATTATCTTTAATTTCTTTCATCAATGTCTTATAGTTTTCAGAATACAGGTTTTTCAAGTATTTGGTTAAATTGTTTCCTAAGTACTTTATTCTTTTTTGTGCAACTGGGACTATTTTCTCAATTTCTTTTCCCTGCTGATCTGGGAATGTTCCTGCCATTTCCCATTCACTGGGCAGGTGCCTTGGGGTTAGTACAGAATTTTTTCAAGTATACTCTAGTCTTTAAATGGCTGATTTATCACTGTGCCACATAGCAGGCTTGTATGATCCTACACGCTGCTCAGTGATATCCCCCCCCCCCACTGCAGGCCATCCATTTGGGGGTGGAGTTCCCCCAGGTATGCCGTCTCTGTCTCTCCTGACCTTGTTGTGCAAAAGCTGCTCCATCAGCCCTCCCTGGTGCTTCAGGAGGAACTGCTCTACGTGTATGTACTTCCAGATTTGTGTGTCCGTGCAGGAGGTGAGTGCAGGGGCTCTTTATGGCCCCACTGTGGACACGCCTCTGCCTTGTTAATAAGCATCCCAGGGCGATTTGGATTCAGGCCTAGAGAAACACTGACCCGTAGACACAGGGGCAGTGAAAGTTTTCCAGTGCTCCAGTTCTATTCTGAAGAGCCTCCCTTCATGGCTGAGTAAGAGCAGGCATCACAGTTCGGCTTCCCTCCCGGCCAGTGGTGAAGCTGGCTGCTAGGGTTACCAATGGTGGCAGGTGGTTCTGTTCAGGATTCCTCTCATTCTGGAAGGGAAGGCTGGCCCTCTCAACCCCTTCACGCTGACATCTGAAGCTCTTTGCTAACCCCGAACCTGGGCTGGGCCCATGCTCCTGGCCTGGAAGCAAATGCTTTTTATCCCATTACCAGTTCTTTGAGCCACAATCCAAGACACAGCTGGTTTTCCCAGGAGCTTTGTTTTGCAGGCTGATGCATTCCAGGCATTGCTGAGATGCACTTTCCTCCTCCTCTTTCCTTCCGGCCCCTGGACTTAGTAATCTGTGCACATGTAGCCTCATGGCATAAGTATCCTCAGCTCCTACCTCTCTCTCCCAAAAGCCGTCTATCCCACCAGGTCCCAGCCCTCACTCTGCAGAACTGCACTCGTTGACCACTACCTGTTCCAAGAGGGAGCTGTGTGTCTCAGATGGCAGCTTTCAGGGACAATAGTGCCGCAGTTTGCCTCCTGCCTTCCTGGCTTTGACTCCTTTGTCCCTTTAGACTTCTCACCACCCCACTTTCATGTCAGTTCTGAGGGCCTCTCGGGGGCTCTATGTTTAGCTTTCCACTAATGAAAACAGTACTTCTCATAAGGTTGACTGTCATCTGTTCTCGATGACTCTTCTTCTAGTCTGTCATTGGCACCGCACTGAGATGGTCGTCCTTTGTCCCCAGCACCCAGCCATATCACCGCGCCAGTCCCTGGTGGGAGCCTACAGAGGGGCACAGTGCCACCTGCACAGACATCGGAGGATGGGACAAGTGCAGGCTAAGATCAGCTCACGCTCTGCTCACTGGGACGAGTGGCGGGCTCTGCGCTGGGGACACCTGGAGGAAGGTGCACTGTTTTCCTTTTTTTTTTGTTTTTGTTTTTTTTTACATGACAAATGTTTATATATACACGTAATTACATGAGATTACTAGCTGAGACTATATTAATGTGCTTTATTGTCATCTTATTGTTTATGTGAAAATGAAGGCTTGAGAGTGCTTGAAAACGTTTTATGGGAAATAGTAAATTCATAGATTCTGTGACTTAGAGCAGTTTTAGGTTGACAGATAAACTGAGCAGAAAGTACAGAGAGTTCCCATATAGCCCTACCCACTCCCTCCCACCCCACCTCCAGTTTCCTCTATTCCTAACATCTTGCAAAAGTGTGCTACAATTGATGAACCAATACGGTAGGTACACTGTCATAGGCTCAAGTCCGTGGCTCAGGTTAGGGTGCGCTCTTTCTGTTGTAAATGTACAGGTTTTGGCAATTAGAGAATGACATGTATTCACCATTTTGGTATCATACAGAATAGCTGCACACTCTAAAAATCTCCTGTGTTTCACGTCTTCACCCTTTCACTCCCCCTCTTCCCTCCCCAAGCCCTGGAAACCACTGGGTTTTTGCAGTTTCACAGTTTTGCGGAAGGTACACTTTTCTTTGTACAGAAGAGTACCTGCCAGCCTAAATCACAGGGGTGTTTCTGCCCAGAGGCCTGCCATTTTTAAAATTTAGCGAATACTTGGAGCGTAAGATCAAACTCAATTCAGGACATTTCCTTAGGTCATTTTGACATATCCTAACTCCCTTGTTTCTCCTTATTTAACACACCTTTTCTTGACGAACATGTCCTTCTGCTCCCCTCCCTCCCACGCATTCCTTCCTTCTCTCCTCTGGTCCACCATCTTCCATGTCAGTGCGCCCAAAAGGACCTCCTCCAATGATGTAAATGTTCAACCTCTGTGAGTCCGTACAGTAACCGCTAGCTTCACGTGGCCATGAAGCACTTCAGATGTGGCCACAGGGATGAAGGAACTGAATTTTAAAATTCTATTTCATTTTAATAATTCCAGTGTAGCCCCATGTGGATAGTGGCTATTGTATCGGATAGCACAGGTTAGAGTTTTGACACATGCCAGATCACCCATTCCGATAGCTCTCATAAACTGTCCCCTTCCCTTCATACCTGAAATCCTTCCCTTCCTCTTGAATCTCCCCAGAATAATTAGAAAAGATACAGCATTCTGTGTGACGTCACTGGAATCTACAGCTCCGTGTCTGTCACATTCATCACCATCAAATGTGCACATATCTTCTCTCACTCATGACGTTAAGATGTCTTGTAGGAGTTCTTTAATTTCTGAGGCTCTTCCGCATTCCTTTTCTATGCATTTTATGCCTCCCTCTGTATTGTCTGTTCCAATCTCTCTACTCCTAGAAAACACAGCTGAGTTACCTAACTAATGCTTTAGTTGGTGCAATGACAATAAGCCATTGTTGGTGGGTGAATGGTGCCCTCGTAGATGACTGTGGCACAACACGTAAGGTATGGAAAGGGGAGGAGAGAAGAAACAATAACATCGCAGAAATTAAGGGCTTCCATCCAGGACTCGGCACGGAGGGAGCAAGTTGCTATGGACTGTGGCTCTCAGGGGGCTGGAGTGCCAAGTACGTCTGTGCCACCTGCCAGCAGGCCCGTGACATGGGTCCAAGTCTTACTTACTCCCTAGGCACTCAGCTTTCCTTTCATACACTGCAGGGTTTTGACCAGGTGCTCCCATTTAAGACGCCTCTCAGATTAAAATGCCCCTGTGTCAAAAGTACTCTGGGATTAACGGGGTATGTTGAAACAAACTTTGTCACCCACAACATTTCACACAATCGCACCCCCACCACCTCCTTCCCCAACTAGCAGTGTTTCTGATGAACACATCAACTTTGCTAAGGACAAAACCAGAACAATATTTTAAGAACCAACAAAACCCAGTTCAGAGTGAGTCATCGGTCGGACTGCAGTGGCTTAACTGGCCACAGAAGTTTGTGAATAGTCTATATGGTGTCCTTAAAACATCAGCACAAACCTTTTATTTCCAGTGCTTTGAACAGAAATAAACACAGTCATTAAGCCAAAGTCTACATTCCACCAAACAGATGAGAAGCGAATACAGAGGCACGGACACCCGGGCCAAGTGTCTCTTGCCTGCATGCCCATGTGAGTGGTCAGTTAAAGGCCTGCTCTCTGTTTTATATAAGCAAGAGCAGGTCTTTGCACAGAAAAATAGGGTGAGTTGGTGCTAGAGTGAAATCAATGCGCTGAAACTCTCAGTGTGCACTTAATTAGCACTTAGGTTTCCAAGCTAAATGACTTGCTAATGGCAACTAAATTGTGACATGACACAGAGTGAAATAATTGATACCTAACTTGGGAGGGTCTGATGGAGTGTCTGCTGCCAAATTCCGAGACAGTTTTCCCGCCCCTGCGAGCCATTGGGAGGAGCAGTTCCGGGCCTGCGCAATGAAACCAAGGCACAGCGCAGTGAGCCCTCCGGAGGGGTCCTCGGCTCTGTGGCGGCTGGCAGCTGTGTGTTGGTTTTACAGCATCACTTGCTTACTGTCTCTCTGTCCTGGGCTGTAAGTTTCAGGAGGGCAGGGATTGTGTCAACTTTTGCTCAGAGCATATAGTGAAGAGTCAACAAAAACCTTTTGAAGGAAACACGGAAGCCATTTGCAGTCACTGGAGTCACATCCCTGGGCCTGATCCTGCGCTCTTGGACAAGTAGTTGCCCTGCCTAGGTCTTGGTTTCTTTTTCTGTAAGGGAGGATAATGATAGTATCTAGTTGACTGAATAATTGTAAACGTTAAATGAGATAATACATGCAAAGAGCTTAGAACAGCGTCTGGCAGGTAGGGAGGGCTCAAGAAATGTCAATGTTTTTTAGTAATGATGATGATGAAAGCTAATGTGTAATAAGCACTTCATAAATGACAGTTCTTTTATTATATACTGTCATTACTGAAAAGGTATTTGCCCTTGGAAGTATCAGTTATACGGAGGTCCGCTATTAGTATTAGTTACACTGTGACAGGCCCGCTGTTTCCCCTTTATTAGCTATGCTGGCACAGAGGCAGAGACAGTGTGTCAAAGGAGACACCCAAATGATGTTCACAGTGGTACATGGAAATTTTACAAGCGTTTCCCACTGCACTACATTCATCCCTCTCTTACCTCCTGGTACCCTGCTCTCATCTCCATTTGGCCAGTTCTCCCAGAAAGCTCCCAGCATGCAAATCAGCCTCCCCTGCAGGATCTGTCTCTACCATCACAGCTAAGGGATGCTTTTTGGCAACCTGTTCTCTTGTGGAAACAATTTATTGCCGGAAGGTAAATGATAGAAACCTATATTATTATGACATACTCAGGACAAGAAGGGAAATAAGAGAAAAGACTTGAGGCTAAGTTTAGATCCTGCGTTTACTAACTGAGTCACATCTGGTAAGTTACCTGGTTATGTGAGTCTCAGAATACTATCAGTTCAGTGGAAATGATCAATATGTGATTTACCTCCTGGGCTTATGACAATTAAATAAGGTAAATATGTAAAAGGACCTAGTTTCATTTAAGATAAGAGAGTTTCTAAATTGTAAAAAGTAGAAATTTTGCCACTTTCCACCCTTCCAAATCTAGCCATCCGGTATTTTTCATATATAGTTATATAATGGAGTAAAGTTATCAGATCCTTACCTCCTTCCTTCAATTTTCTTGATTTAATGACATTAGATTTAAATTTTATGGCATTTTCAAGAACAAGGTTTTGTCTGTATTTGGGATTGAATTTTATTTATTTGAGAACTGACAGTTGTTAACATCAAATTATTTTTAATAGGTAAAATCACATTGATTTATTTTATTCTCTTTTTTACAGTTTAGAAACTGTAAAATTTCTAAATTTTAGTATTCATAGTTCTTTGAATTATAACTCTATGCATTACTATTTCTTGTTTAAACATTATCTAGCAAGATCAATAGTTAACTTACAAAAAATGAGGGAGAAGTTAGTGTGAGACTTAAAACAGTATCCTAAAGAATGTAATTGTAAAAATGAGAATAGTATCATAAATCTCCTTGATGTAAAAGTACAATAAACACTAAGAAATATATGCATGCTCTACTCCATTGTGTTCCAATGGAGAGAATACATACACACATTGCGGACCTGTGGAGAGACAGTTCACACAGAGGGTCGGGGAGATCAGCTGGCAGAAGAAAAGGAAAAAACCAACAGGGTCTGGTTGGCGGTGGAGCTCTGAGAGTTTTGTTCCTCAGAAGAGAGATGCTAATCTCCCAGTTCTGGAACTTTCCACATGTGTAGTGTGAGCTTAACCTTCTGAACCTCAGTCTACTCATCTGCAACAGGGCACCCACTTCACAAAGTTGCTCTCATAATTAAATTGGACAGTGGGGACTCTGCTAGAAGGAAAATGGTTTTCCTCACAGCCACCAGTCCCAGCTGAACTTTCTCTCTGAGATAATGTTGTTATCAGTCACAGATAAAGTGGGCCCAGGGATCTGTATAAATGGGTGAGGTCAGGATACAAATGCCGAATTCTCATGGAGCCACAGGAAGGAAAGAAGGCAGGGTGCAGCTCCTGGCCAGGGCCTTTCCATGGGCCCGGTATGCGGTAAGCACCAGACATGTGCTTTGGAATGGTCTTCCAGGGCGTTTGATGGAGATAAGGGACCCAGACTGGAATGCAGCTGGTAGAACTAGCAGACATTCGGGAGTGAAGGGTTAAGAGCAAAGCATGGAAGTTAAGCATGCTGGGTTCAAATTCCAGCTTTAGAGCGACTTTGGACAAAAGTGCCTAATTTCTCTGCATCTCCGATTAAGTCTCATCATTAATCTTTCTATTGACCCTCCTGCCTGCCACCTCACACTCACCAATGACAACATCCATCACTTCGAATGGCTTTGTGTTGCCTTTCGGATAAAGGCCCAAGCATGGCCACAAGACCTGGTCCCTGCCCGCCTCTCCGTTCTCCCTGCCCGCTCTATCCCTGGTCCTCTCAGCTCCAGCAGCAGTGGCCCTTTTGATATTCAACATCTTCTTGTCTCTTTGGCCTGGAATGATTTTCACCCCCAGCTTCACTGTCAACTCTCAATGACATGAGTAACAGGGATATCTAGGCATAAACATTTCTCAGCAGGATTTTCGCTCCCATTGGCATCTAGGTGAGAATCCCTACTCCATGCTCCTGATTTTCCTTTCTTTATGCTGACTATACTGTGATGTCTTCTTCCCCACCCCACCCCCATCCCTGCCTTGACTGCATGAGATAGCAGTGTATGTGTAGAGGGTGAGGCCAGACAGTAGGGGAGCATTAGGTCCACCTTTGTTGTGACTGCAGTCTGAGTTGAGCCCATCAGCAGCCTGTACTACTCACCAACTAGATGCACGACAACTTCCCAGCAGGAGACCTGTACTGACCCACAGATTTGCAATGGCTGGAGGAGGAGATGTGTGAACAGAGTTTAGCACAACTCTTGGCACGTGGTCCATGTCTCAGTCAATGGTGACTACTGTTGTTAATAAGATTGCTTCAGTGATAAACTTGTTTCAGTTCTAAATTCTTTGGTGGGCACATCTCCAAATGAGAGAGTCAAAGCAAGATAAGCACACTGCTTTTTGCATCCATTCTTTTGAATTCTATCAGAGCATTTTAGAGCAGAATGAGATAAAACAATGTACCAAACCTAAAACTAGAGCCAGGAGAGAAAATGGCTTCAATGTGATAGCTCCAGTGTAAATTGTATGTTTGCATGGGCTCGGGTCTGGCTGCACTCCAGGCACAAACATCATAACTCAGTCCCTCAACCAGATGTTACCAGTTTGGAGAGCTGTTATTTAAAAAAAATAAATCATAATTTATGCCTTTCAAAACCTACATGTTAGTATTCGAACGTGACTGCAGTGGATAACATATGAAAACACAATTTGTCGAAGGTTATTATGGCATCCATATGAATGTCAATACCCGAGTCTTATGAGTCTTATACCCGAGTGATAGAAGGTCAGTACTGTATCTACAGCTGAAAGTTTAAGGTAGGATTTTCCGAGTGGAGACCAGATCATGTAAAATTTGGTATGATCGAGTTGCATCTTTTTTTATTAAAAGGTTATGAATAAGTGTGAACCTTCTTTTATTTTCAACTGTCCAGGTCTCCTGTGTCATAAATTTTGCTGGAAATCTAACATGAGCAGGATAAATGCTAATGATTCTTAGTGTTGGAAGAAACCTCATGTTTCAGAGGAATGAAGTTTTGATGTTGGTATGTCATGTATCAGGACTGATGTTATAAAACCGGAACTTCAATTCCATCTTCTAAGACTGCTCCAGAACTGCACGAGAATGTGAGGATGCGAGAGGATATGAAGGGACATTTGGGAAAGGGAAGGGAAACCTGACTAGTTTCTACCTCTTCTAGACCACAGTTGCTCTACAGCTGGTAGCCTGAGCCTGGCTTTTCTCTGACCACCCCCATGAGCTTCTATTAATAGCTGTGGTGTATCTGTTAGGAATGCGTTTGGCTGCAAGTAACAGAAAATCCAAACAATAGTGGCTTCAACAAATTGGAGATTATTTTTCACACATGACAAAAATACAGAGTGAGGTGGCTGCTGGTGTTGTTTGTAAGTCCTGAGGACCCCAAGCATTCTATCTTTCTGCTCTGCTATCCTCACACCCTCATAGTCTAAAATGTTTGCTGTAATTCACATCTGCTTTGAAAGCAGGAAAAGTGTGTTGTCTCTGTCTCTTTTTAACAGAAAATTAAAGGCTGTATCAGCATTCTCAGGCAAACCATCCACTTTTGTTTCATTGGCCATGAAAACGAGCGTTGGTTGGACAAGTATTGAGTGAGGAAAAGGATGGATGTGGATATTAGATAAGCAGTTAACAGCGATGCTGCACTCGGCTTAGTCTCCATGCTATACTGGTTGCCGATGGCAAGTAGGAAAGGGGACTGACGTAGGCAGTGATCAGTCACGTTCTTTTGGCAGAGAACAAGTGTAAGTGAAGATGTGACTGGCCGTTTCTGGTGGCTTCCAAATCCATAAGAGCTCAGCTAGCAAGGAAACTCACTAATTATATTTTGCTACTAACTTATCCTTGAAAAATTATAATACTATTCAAAAATAAGGTAGGTAGCCCTTCTGAGCTGAGCTAGATGTTTTACAACACAGAAAATGAGTGACCAAGGAACCTGTCATAATGGCTGAGAGGTGACTGTATGACTATGGGGGTCTCTGTACTCTAGAAACAGCTGGGCCTCAGGCCCTGAGCTGGCATACAGCCATTCTGCCAGGCTGGGCGGAGACCTGAACCTTCCCCTTCCATTCCTTTGCAAAAGCCACACAGCATTTCTCCTCCTGACCTTAATGGGAAGCACATGGGGAGCCCTGAGTTGGGAGCCCTTAGATGTTCAAATTATGTTGTTCAAGTGAGGGCTATGATAAACTAACCTCCAAACATGACCCTGGCAGAATTAGTAGCCTTGCTTGTTCTGGCCACGTTCCTGGTGCAGTCCAGGGTTCTGGGAAGATTCACTTTAATTACAACCTCTTTTGTCTTTTTCTCTCCCTCCTACACTCACAATCTCTTACATAACATATGGTACAGATATCAAAACTAAAAATGTCCTTCTTGAACGATTTAAATGGATGTAATTTGCATTTAGCTTCTTTTTGACCAGAAGAGGCATGCGTCACTTTAATTCTATTTATTCCTTTCATTTTTTATGTCTTAGTGAAACTTTCATTTTTGTTTTCTGTGGCAAAGATAATAAAGAAACTATGGTATTTTCTAAATTTTTTTTAACTCTATGATATCCTAGGAAGACTATTTCTTTTAAAGACTTTATTTTTCTTAGTAGACTAGGAAGTTGTCAGGAGAATTGGTTCATTTACAAAGTGTTTTGCATGGTGCTGATGTATAAAAGTTAAAATTTACATTAATTAACTCAAAACATATTGGTTATTACTAGAAACACCACATTCTCCATAAGCCGTGAAAATATTAGCTTGCATTAAAACGCTGGATCAAAAAGCATTTTCAATTGTTTCAAGTTACCACAAAATGCATGCTGTATTTCTTCCTTCAGTTCCACAAGGACTCAATGTAGCAAACATTGAGTGTCATAAGTACGTGCTCTGAGTAGAGAGGCACTGCACATACCAGGACCTGCTCTCAAAAGGCCCTTGTTCCATTCAGAGGAAACAGATACAAAAACAAATAATTGCAGTGCAGTATGATAAAACACAGTGATAAGAACTTACATCAGAACAGGGTTTAAGTCTGTTGAAGGACGGTGAAGGAAGGGCGCTGAAGAGGGTTCAGGAAGGAAGGTGACGCCCAATGAGAAGCTCTGGATCGGAGGGAGGCTGAGCGTGGTGGGCGTCATTTGGGCAGAGCAAAACCACGTGGGGTGTGCAGTCTAGCGCAGGGAAGGAGAGGCAGGGATGAATTTGCAACACTTAGAAGGTTAAATGGAACACCTCAGCAATTTGGTTTAGTGTCTTCTTAAAAAGATGAAGCTTAAGATGATTTTGCTGGTATTGTCTCTTCAACAGATAACCTGATCTGAGGCAAAGTTTTGACAAATATGATGTAGGCATAATTGGTTTTCAGTTGAGTGTTACACGTATATAAATGCCTAAGGCTATATGTGTAAACAGTGTCTTTTCAAGGCATTTGTTCTTGGTACATAGCAACGACCTAGAACAAAATAAGAAAATGATCTCTGTACGTGGTGGGCGTGGAGAAAAAAAGCCAGTGTGGCTTCCTCACCGGTCTGGGAGTCTCCATTCTGTGTGAAGGAGGGATGGCTTGGCTACCTACCACTGCATATAGGCAGGAAAGCCTCCCTGGTTAGGAAGGGCGAAGCAGCAGACTGCCTCATTCATTCATCTTGTGGACATGTTCTGAGTAACAGGATGCTTAGAACTGGGGATAGACAAGTCAAGAAATTGTAGGCCCTGGCCAGTTGGCTCAGCGGTAGAGCGTCGGCCTGGCGTGCGGGGGACCCGGGTTTGATTCCCGGCCAGGGCACATAGGAGAAGCGCCCATTTGCTTCTCCATACCCCCCCCTCCTTCCTCTCTGTTTCTCTCTTCCCCTCCCGCAGCCAAGGCTCCATTGGAGCAAAGATGGCCCGGGCGCTGGGGATGGCTCTTTGGCCTCTGCCCCAGGCCCTAGAGTGGCTCTGGTCGCCTCAGAGCGACGCCCCGGAGGGGCAGAGCATCGCCACCTGGTGGGCAGAGCGTCGCCCCTGGTGGGCATGCCGGGTGGATCCCGGTCAGGCGCATGCGGGAGTCTGTCTGACTGTCTCTCCCCGTTTCCAGCTTCAGAAAAATACAAAAAAAAAAAAAAAAAAAAGAAATTGTAGTCCTTGCTCACAAGCAAAGGGAGATGTAAATGGTTACTCTTTCTTAGAAGTGAGGCCAGCATCCTTATAGAACACAGAGAAGTGACCTAACTCCTGGTGCCAACAGAAAAACTTCACAAAAAGGAAATGATTCTATAGCTTTGTAGGTTTTGAAGAATGAGGACAAAGAGGGACATATAGTGGCATTTCAAAATAGGGAAATGGGAGGTGATAGCATTGTTTCTAATTATTTGCTCCATCCCCCTGTTAATTTTCCTGCTACTGTTAAGTCTGGCTTGATCACGTGACTTGCTTTAGCTAAGAAAATGTGAGAAGTGTTTTGTTTCACTTCTGAGCAAAACCTAATAGATTCATCACAACATTCCAACATTACTCCTTTTCCTGTGCCACATGGGAAAAAAAAATTATTTTTCAGAAAGGTGCTTCTCAGAGTAAAGAAAACTCTTAGAGTAGAGCTGTAGACAACATGTAGCATACTCAAGGTATCAACCTGTGTTGCTGAAACCACCTGTGTGGCTGAAGCCTGGGGATGGTTGTTACAGCAGCAACTTAGGGAAGCTGACTAACGCAGAAGTAGTATGTGCAAAGGTGTAGAACTATGAATGGTTATGAAATGTTTGAGGGGTGGTGAGAAGTGTTGCATGATCCGGAGTATAGATTCAGTGTTTAGAGACTTGGAAATCAGAAATGTAGGTTGGGAACAGATTTTTTAGGCGTCTTTAATGTCCTGCTAAGAAAATTGAACTTGGCCCTGGCCGGTTGGCTCAGTGGTAGAGCGTTGGCCTGGCGTGCGGGAGTCCCAGGTTAGATTCCCGGCCAGGGCACACAGGAGAAGCGCCCATCTGCTTCTCCACCCCTCCCCCTCTCCTTCCTCTCTGTCTCTCTCTTCCCCTCCTGCAGCTGAGGCTCCATTGGAGCAAAGATGGCCCGGGCACTGGGGATGGCTCTGTGGCCTCTGCCTCAGGCGCTGTAGTGGCTCTGGATGCAACAGAGCGACGCCCCAGAGGGGCAGAACATCGCCCCCTGGTGGGCGTGCCAGGTGGATCCCTGTCGGGCGCATGCGGGAGTCTGTCTGACTGCCTCCCCGTTTCCAGCTTCAGAAAAAAATAAAAAATATATATAGAAAATTGAACTTGATTCTTTAAATGGTAGAAAGCCAGTAGAAGCTACAGAGTGAGATGAAAAGATTTGTTTCTTAGGAAGATGATTCTAATGGGAGTGGGCAGAGCCTAGCACCAGAGAAAAGTTGTTGGAATACTAGGAACTAATGTTTATGGTACACTTACTGTCTGCCAGGCATTTTGTATATATTTACCAAAGCAATCCTCACAGCCCCACTTGGTAGGTATTATAATGGTCCTTTTTTTAATCAGTAAGGAAACTGAGGCATAGATAGGTTCAGTAACTCAGCTTGGTCACTCTACAAGAAGCAGGAGATTCAGAATTCCATCCCAAGCCCCTGGGACCAGAATCCATACTCTTCACCACATCACGACGCTCTCAAAATCCAGGCCAATGGCGCTTGGCATCTGAATGAAGACAGTATGTGAGATGGAGAAGGTTTCGAGTCTCATATATCTGAGATTGCACAGAATATGACAGGAGTTGGGGCTAAGGGGAAGAGAAATGGAAGGGCCATAGACAATGCCCCATTTTTTAACTTAAAAGACTAAATAAATGGTGAAACAATGAGCAGAAGCACATGTTTGGGGTAGAAACTAAAGAGTTTGGGGAAATGTTAATTTTGAGGCAATCCCAGGTACAGATGGCCTGGTGGTGCTTAGAACATGGTGCCAAGGCTCAGGAGCAACGAGGGGTGGAGACAGATCGGGGGGCACAAGGCCAGAGCAGGATGATGCTCCAGCAGATGCAGATAGCGGGCTGAGAAGAAGACCAGGGGCAGAAATCAGAAGACCCCACACTGAAGGAGTTGATGAGAAGGAGGAGTCAGGGAGAGGCTGAGAGACAGTGAAAAAGGCAGGAAAGGTGTCAGAGACCAGAGAATGGGATTGCAAACAGGTGTTTGCCACCAGTGACTTACCACTGGAAAACCAGGAGGTGACCACAACCACTTCTGTCTGTGCCATGCTCCAGCCATCTAATGACTGTGAGAACCAAGACCCTCCACGTGGCGACATAAACAGCGTGGACACCAGCATCCCAGGGGAGGCGCAAGGGTGCACATGGTGGAGGTGGAGAGGATGAGCTTCCCCAATCATGCCCCCCCCCCCCAGAGCTGAGCACTTGTACACTCATTGAAGACTACAGAACTGCTCACGGACTTTTAAAACATTGGGTTCCCATAACTGGGAAAAAGTGCATTACTTCAATTTACAGGAATTGCCTGGTTCCAAATATGGTAATGAAAAAGATTTAAAAGTACAGTCTTTTCTGGAATACTCCCATACCTGAAAGAACCAGCTTATTAGATTTACTTCTTATGTGCTCTCCGGTAACACTATTAAATTTCAACTGCCTATAACTAGTTAGAATAATGTCAAAAATATTTGCATAGAATTCCCCCAGTTTTTTGACTTAGAAGAAAACCAGAATCTTTTTTACATACAAATAGCTTGAAGCTGCACAGAATTTATTATGCAGTATTCTACTAGAAACATCCCACATGCATGCTTTGTAGTACGGGGAGAAGATATTATTATTATGTCTACAGTACAAATGAATCTCTGTCCAGTGAACCTCAAATTGTTGAAGTGATGTTGAGATGGTATTGGAAAAGGGTTCCACAGAAACAAAACTTAATATGTAAAGAAAATCATAGAGCATTCAAAAAATACTTTCAAAACAATAGAGGTAAAACGATCTTAATGTTTTTTCCATTGCGGGATTTCTGAGAGCCGTTAATATGCTGGTTTACATTGTGTAACTCCACAGATGACTATATAGTCTTCAATCTTATGTGACCACAGAGTGCCATTTTTTTTCAAGAACACATGACCTACTTTATTCACTGTCCTAGGTGGTGGAGTATATTTCTGTTCAAAATATTTGCTGCCTCTTCCTAAACCATTCTTTTTCTATCCTTCCCTACTCCACTGAATACAGGAGTGGCTATGTGATCTTCTTTGGCCAATATTGTGTGGCTGCAAGTAGCACGTGTCACCTCTCCAAGCGGACACATTAGCCAGCCTGTAGCCCACCTATCCTCCCTACCTCTGCTACAAGACCAGTGGTGTTCTAGAGAGTGTGTCCCTCTAACGCTGAGTTCTGGAGTGTTCTGTAATGTAACAAGTTCTGTACTATATAATGTTCTGAGTTCTGTAATGAAAATGTAAGTGTGTAAGAAATAAACCTTTAAAGTCGTAAGCCACTAAAACAGTGATTCTCAAACTTTTTGAAGTCGGATCGCATTTAAAATCCTACAAATAATTGTAGGCGCACTGTATACAAATTTCTGAGAAATATGTTATAATAATTAAATCAAATATTAAAGAAAAAATATAAAGTCCAAGTGTGCTTTTATGGTACTTAAACGAAATAAATATGACAAAATTAAATTATTCTGACATTAAAAAACATTTTTATGTTACATTTTTTGAGTTATGATTTTTAGAGTTCATAAAAAAGAGGGGTTAAAAAATTAAAAAATGACAAAAAAGTTATCTTTTTATATATACAGATACATTCTTAGTAAGATTTAGTAAATTCGGCAGGTCCCGGCTCGAACGTGTTAAGTTTTTTCATTCCTGTGTTTATGAGAAACACAAGCCTGATGTGTCCTAGAAATTTTTTTTAATGTTTGGGCATATATTTGAAGGCAAACTCTCATTTCCTCATCAATACATTGAAGAATTTCTCTCTTTTTACTCTTAATTGTGTTGAGGGTAGAAAATCCTAATTCACAAAAATAGAATATTGGAAATTGTAGTAAAATGTTCAAAGCTGTTTTAGATATTGCCACATATTCTTCTTTTATAGAAATCCAAAAGGCTTCAAGAGACAATTCCTTATGCTTAATCATTAATCCACAATCTGTGGATATAGCTGCCAGTTCTTCTTCTTCTGTTAATGTTAAACCAAAATCACTTGAAGCTTCCATGAATGGGTTTCTAATCCAATCATATTGTTCAGTGTTAAGTGATGGAAAATGCTACAAATTAAATTCTTTCCATCAGCCTTCAAGTCCCATTTTATTTACACTTAACTCTTTTTTTGCTCACTTCCAGAATCGGATTCTTCAATATCATGCTTCTTTTTGAGAAATCTATCCATTTTATTTGGGTGTATTTATCTAAAAATAATATAATGATGTGTTAATAATAAATATAATAATGATGTGTTAACAAAAAGAGCAGTATTTCTGTAATGAAATGGTATACTAGAGTAACTGTATTTATTTTTATATCTGGGCACATGCTGTGAACCAACGCAGCTAGTAATTCCAGGTCCCAAGTGGAAATGGTGCAGAATTAAGAAAATATGCAGAATTAAGAAAATACGGGGTTGGGATGGCCCTGTGATTGCTGCTAGCAAGAACAAAGTGCACCCAAAAACTGCATCTTGCTTTATTTATAGGGCAAAGTGAGGCCATTAGCAAAGCTTAACTTTACACCAAACAAAGGATAGAAGAAACTTGCCTCCAGTCTTTCCAGGGAACAGGAAGGGTAGTGTAAACAATCTAACACCACAGCTTAACAGCCTTTGCAACCTAATCAGGCAAGTGAAGTGGAGGTTTGGGCAGACTGTCAGTTTACAGCCAGTTCCCCACACCTCTGTCCCCCCAAAATCTAAACTCCAAAACCCTGTTGAATTTTTGATCCCCAACAGGCACATATTTCTCTGGAATACCATAGGACGCACCTGGTCATCTTCTAGGGCGCACCAGTATGCCCTGGCACACACTTTGAGAACCATTGCACTAATATGTTGGTTATCTGTCCACACGGCTAACTTAGCCTGCACTGACTCTGTCCTACCACTGAGCATTTCCAAGTTGTCTGAATCTCACTGCTTCTTGCAGGTGCCTCATTCAGCTTCAATCTCATACATGACAAGATGTCTTTAGAATTATCTTTTAGGCTCAGGCAGTAACACTTGAAGGTGAACTAATATATATAATATATATATATATATATATATATATATATATATATATATATATATATCAGGGCTTAGTGTTATGGCACACATACTGTTTCTCATATGCTGAGAAAATTGCCTGATATTTGGCCAAAATAAACATTTCCAGGCTCAAGTCTCAGAGATTTTGATTAAATGGGCCTGGGAGGTGTCCAAGGAATCTGAATTTGAAACCAGCCTCCCACAATATTACTGGTGCAGGTGATCTGTCAGCTCTACCTTGGCAGGTATTTTGCTCTAACGCCACTCACTTTATTAACTATATTATGATAACATGTATTTATATAAATCCATTCCAATGTAAGGAGGCACATGGAGTCTCCTGTTTTGAATCACTAGAGGTATGTATGAAATTGTTTTTGCCACATTTCAGTTTCTATTCATTATATTTTATTATAGTATCATGTAAATAGTTTATGCACGAAATCGTACTCTCGTGTTTGAATGTCTATCTTATTCAAAAAGCCTGGCTCTAAGTGACCCTTGGCTCTTTCCAAAAATAAAAAAAAAATCAATCCTTTCTAAAATGATTAACTTCTGTTACCAATGAAGATCAAGGGTTATTTCAAGTTGCAAGTGACAGTAACCTGATTCAAACCTCAAACAAACAAATAGAAAGGTTACAAAACTAAAATGTCCATGGTTTTGAGAGCACGAAGTTCAGTTGCTGGTTGAATGAGCAGGACATGTTGGAACTGGAGAGCAGATCTGCCTTCCGGAAGGTGTCAAGAGTGAGGAAGAGCACGGAGTGGAGGATGGTGTGCAGGCTTTCCTGAGAGGAAGACCCAGCAGGCAAGGCACGACCAGAAGAGTCTAGGTTCAATGATTTCCAACAGATGTGAACAGACAGAAGCCCTGGCAGCTGGGTAGTGAGTGGCCAGGGAGTATGGAGTAGGTAGACAGAGTAAGGGTGTCCGTCAACTATATTCATTTATAGCTGGATCTAAATGCTCATAGGATAGCTTCAAAGTGTGTCTTTCTACACTCGGCTCCGCTCTACCCCATGTCAGCTTCACTCTCTGGTGTCTCTCCCACCGGGAGCAAGATGGCAGCCACCATGTTAGTGACACCCATACCAGGTTTCATTGGTCTGGCTTGGGAAAGCCAGTCTTTGACCAGAAATGTCCTGTTTGGGCCACATACCCAACTCCGGAGACAGGGATGATGTTATTGCTCCCTGAATCACAAATGTTCCCCCTCAAAGAGATGAGGGCCCTGTTCCCAGCAGCAAGGGGGCAATGAAGACTGGGCAGGGAAAATTCTATCTTTCCACTGTTGACTTGATGACATTTCTCCTACTGTGCACCTGCAATCTGACGCACACACTGGGAGTTTTTTTTCTCTAAAGGAGATTTTTTCCTGAAATAAGTAAAGCAAGCAATTTTATTCCAAAGTGTTTGAAGTAGTAAGCTGATGATATTTATTCCTTTATGAGAAAATATAAGAAAGGACTTCAATATGATAGACCTCAGTTAGATCTAATTGCAGTCATAGGAACCTGTGCTTTCTACATCAAGATTGTCTGTTGATAAAGATTTTCTGCTAGATATATTGAACCTACATACCTATTAACCTTTAAATTCACAGTTATTTAGTTTGCATGGAAACTGTATTTTCTTCAGATGCATGAGGTTTAATGAGAAAAGTGCTGGCATCCATTTGTCCCTGTAAGTCAATTACTAAAGGCTGGAATCAGAGCCATTTGCTACAAAGAATTCTCAAAATATCACAGAGAAAAGCAGTTCAGCCTTCATCATAACTTCTGTTGACTCACTGTTGATTTTAAAGCAAGATGCTACACATCAGGTCTCAGTATTTTTTTTAAAAAAGGGTTTGTGGTGCCTTTTTATTTATGCTCATATTTTCACATATTGATTGTCATGAACAATTTAGGGGTAAGGAAGTTTACAGATAAAGATGTTTCTCCATTGACCTCTTTCTTTTACCTGAACAAAGCTTCCTCTGCATGTTCCCCCATATAACCAGGATGCTTTTCTCAAATGTTTGTATTTTGTGTAATGTGTTAGTTAGTATGATGCCTTGTATACAATGCGTGTTTAGTAAAAGTCACTAATTAATGACTCAGCACCACATCAACATGTTTTTGCATTATGCCACCACCCACTGAACCACTTGGAGTCATTTTTGAGACAACTTGGAGTTTTGCCAAGCTATAGATACTTAGATATTTTACCAGAAACTTGGGAAATTCTAAAAATGAGATTTTTTTTTTTTTGGAAAATGTGACTTGAAAAAACCAAAACATCACTATGTTTATATGTTAATGCTTAAACTATGAAGTGCAGCACAATGGATAAAATGAGGTTTATTTAGGAAAACTATTAAACTCTTTCTAGTTGTTGACAGCCTCGGCCTCAAGGTTTCAACATCTGACTGTGCAGAGGAACAGCTCCGACGTGGATAATTCTCGTGGAACTTGAGTGGTCACGCAGCTCCAGTGACTTCTGCCCTCTCTCCCTGTACATTTCCTCCTCTGCACAGCAGATATAGTGACATGTGTGTTTACTGGAGAAAACATAAACCCAGTCAGGAAGCCAGACTGCCCCTGTAGCCTACTGACCATTGTGAAGGTGATACATGGCTGCTGTCCCACATAGTGTTCCAGAACCGAAAAGTTCAAGGGCATGGAGGGCTTGTCTGTGTCGGTCCCTTCCTGCAGAGGCTTGTAGGAAAACTGTCAGAAAGAGAGAGGAGAGTGAACAGTGAGTTGCCCGGATACATGGCCAGATGTCCAGAAACCAAACCATAATAGTCTTTGCAATGGTGTCCTTGAATTCCTTGAGCAGGTCGTGAAATTCTGACAACTTCCAATATCTGTTTATGTCGTCAGTGTTGGTTCAACTTGTGGATTCTGCAGACAGCTTGATAAATGATCTTCAATTTTATCTCAGACAAATGCATTATGGTTCAGTCAATTGTTTTGCTTATGTGAGCACTTCGGGGTTTTGTCTATAAACCTATTTCAAGTTAAAAGTTTCATTTCCAGCATGTTGCTTTACCGATTTTCACAAGTTTCTTCTTTGTATGCATCTGGATTTTGCTCAAGCCCCTCCCCACAACAGGCACACAAGCAAACTTAGGGTAAAAACATTGTGTATTCGGTTACCTGGTCATTTCTCATCTCAGGCAGCTGACTACTGTAGGTACACAAGTCCCTGCTGACATTACTGTGGGGCCTGCCAACAAAACAGTCTAATGTCATGTTAAGGTAGTAGAAGTAATGACCAACCCAAGTGCAAGTCCTGCTTCATGCGAGGCTAAAGGCATGTTGACTCTTGGCATTTACAGTTGTTTGCTTATTGAGCCGTGTTGGGTTTCTATGGCTCCGAGTGCTGGCTCACATTACAGTCAAGTGAAAGCAAGAAAATTCAGGCAAGCCTTTCATGGAAAAACAGGCCTGCCGATACTTCAGGTTTCTTGGTTAGTGAACAGAGCAGAGGGAGATGTAATCTCCCTTGATTTTCCCAAGATTTTGACGGAAAGAAGTTGTGGAGTTGGAGATGTGGGTAGGTCATGTTAGAACTAGAGACCAGACCTGCCTCTGCCCCTGGGAAGGCAGTGGGTGGGGTGCTTCTGGTAGGAGTGGGGATGAGGACAGTGTGCGGGCCCAGTAGGGGCACAGCACCTAGGAGGCTAGGCATAGGAAAGGGGCTTTCCAAACAAGGTATCTGCACTAGGAAGGCTGGATGCGGTAGGAGCAGGTGAGCAACCGGAACTGGCGAGAAGGAACGAGGTCGTCAGCATCAAGAGCGCTAGGCAACCGAAATCATGGCAGCCTCTGGGGCTAAGGGGTGGGCCCTAACCGTGGGTCGTAGCGTTTACAAGGAGACCAGTAAGATGGGAGCACAGGGATTAAATCCAGAAGCAGTCTGATTCCAGCAGTGATTTGGCACAGACCAGTGAGGAGAAGGGAACCCATACCCACTGGTTGCCTGCCATATGCAAAACGAAGAAAGATAGAGAGATGGGGAGTGTGGAGGATTCAAAGTTTACATGAAGTCGGGGAAAGCCTCACCTAGGAGGTGACCTTTGGCAAATCCTTGAAGGAGGGGAGGGAGTGAGCCATGCGGATACCTGGAAGAAGATCATTCCGGGCAGAGGAAGCAGCAGGTGCCGAAGCCATGAGCGTGAGTGCGACTGGTATACTCCACCGACAGCCAGGAGGAGCATGTCGGATCCGTAGGAGTGCGAGGCGAGCAGGAGAAGGAGCGGGATGGAGCTGCAGGTGAGGCCGGCACAGCCCTTTTAGGCCAGCGGCTTTCAGCTGGGGTCAGGTTCTTCAGGGGACATTTGGCAATGTCTGGAGACATTTTTGGTTGGCACAGTTTGGGGCTGTTTGTCCCAATGTCGACTGAAACAATTCAAAGTGGACGTTCTGCATGCATAGGGAGCTCCTATCTGGGCAAATGGGTGGCCAGCATGTTGGACAGGGGCATTAGATTCCAGACTGGTGTCTATAGATTGAAGTAGTCAGAAACAAACAGATACAAAGTTGTGTTGTAAAACCTATTATTAAAGTATGATATACATAAAGAACAGTGTACATTGGTGAATTTCTCAAGCAAAATACCAGCACTTCACTAGCACCCAGATCAAGAAACAGAACATTTTCAGTACACTGACAGCCGTGTGCCACCTTCTCCAATCAGCCCTCTTCCAAGAGTAGTAGCCTCTATCCTGACTTTCAATGCCATAAATTAGTTTTGTCGATTTTCGAACTTCTAATACGTGGAATCAAATAGCCTGTACTTGACTTCCCTCCCTCACAACATTGTTAGTGAGATTCATCCATATTATTATATAAAGTTTAGGCCTTTCATTCTCATTGTCATATGCTGGGCCACTGTGTGACTGTAGGACAGCTGATCTGGTCTACTTGGGTGGGCATTTGGATGGCTTCCAGTGTGGGGTTATCATGAACAGTGCTGCTGTGAATTTCCAGGGCATGCCTTTTGGTGAAGCCAGGTACCCATTCTGCTGGGTGTACATGTAGGAGTGGACTTGCAGGGTTGCTGGAGAGAGAAGCCATCAGGACAAGATGAAATGTAGCATGACAGGTGCAGTAACAACTAGTAGAGATATACTAGGATGGATTGGACAGGCTCAAGAGTGGAAGACGAAGCATTCAACAACCATGAAGGGAATACACACCACGTACAGGGTACTAGGGATTCAGTGATGAGCAGAAAATTAGGGTCCTAGCCCTCAGTGATTTTACTGGGAACGAATACAATGAACAGTGGTCATTTAATTACAACCGTGGGATGAAGGGATCTAACCTAAGCTGGGGGTCAGGCCACTTTCTGAGCCCAAGTAGATGTGAACCAGCCCAGAGCTGGCAGTGAAAATTCCCAGGCTGGTGAAACAGCAGGAGGGAAGTCTCAGGAGGGTGAGGCACAGCCTGTGAGGAAAACAGACGGTGCCAGTGCGAACAGAAAGCAGAAATGAGAGCAGCTGGGAGGAGATGGCAGGGGCGGGCAGGCCCATGGGCCATGGGCTTTGTCTTAATCGATTTTGAAGCCTTTGAAACTGAAAGTAAGGAGAGAGCTGGGAGCAGGAAGGGTGACAGAATAGGGTGAGTGCAGATATACAGATCGATCTGTGAATCTGCATTTCAGCATTCATCCAAGAATTCAATCACATTTATGGGATGAGGGACCACCAAGTGATTCTGGTAATGCCTGGAATTGTTTGGGTATCAGTAACTATCGAATCAGTGAATACATAAAGAGAAATTTATGGGGTTAACACAATTTGAAAAAAAAACTCTTTAAGACTAATTCGCCTTTGCTCTGACATTAACTTCGTTCTTTTGGTAGATTTCCATTCTAGCAACAGTAGCTAATATTTGTTCTGTTATTATGCAGCAACTTCCACTCTAAGCTGTATGGAGCTGGTGTGTTCTCGCATTTATCCTCAGCACAAGCCAGGGAGGCAGGTTTTATTCTAGTCTCCACCTTAGCAAGGGGAAGTAGATACCTGAAGGCACACTGACCATCCCATTAGCCAGGCAGGATTCACACTCAGGCACTCTGTCTGATGCCAACCCAGGGCTCTCAGGGACCACTCCCTGTAGCCTGCAGAAGGAGATCCCAAACCAGTCAACAAAAATATCTGGTTGGTTTGGCTGCTCCCGTTTCATTTTAAACTGATCAATTAATAAATTGGCATTGTTTATTACACACTAACCTTGTGAGTTGGTGTGCAGGACTCCGTTCTCGAGGGTGTCATCCCCTTGTAGTGGACTGAGACGACTGAGCTGCGAAGCCAGCTGTGGACCAATGACTGGGGCTCAGCAGAGTGGGAGGAGTACAGGGGAGGTGCACGGTTCAAATCGTGCAGGCCTTGTGGGCCACAGAGTGTTTCGGATGGCTCTCATCATGCAGAGGGCAGAGGTCTGAGGGGTCTGAGTGAGGGATGCTGGTCACTTAGACCAAGGTGAGAGCAGTTAACATGCAGATGAGATGAGAGATTCTAAAGAAAAGACTTTGCAAAACGCTGGGCCATTGCGGGCACTTTGTATGAGGTGGCTATTGTTAACCATGAGGGCAAGCGACCAGGCCAAGTTCATGGACTGGAGACTGCTCCCTACAGCCTGGAACTGAGAACGATTCCAAGCCTCTTCCAGCCCTGCGTGGAGAGAATGCGTGCTGGGTAAGTGGGGTTCCCCATGAGCTCGGGACAGGCGGCGGGGAGCACACGCCAGGATACCTTCATCTGGTTTCAAGTAGAGACAAGATTCTCATACAGATGATTTTGAGTCATTTTCCTCACTATAAAAATATTAGAATACCTGAAATATTATGTGATATAAGAAATAGGTAGGTTATAAAAGGATTTTTTTTCATTAGGACAAAGTAACACCTGACAGATGGTGGATTATAGAAATTTACACAAGTGACCTTGGGTTTGGAACTATTGATGGACAAACGCACTGTAAACAGAGGATGAGCAGGCAAGTTGGTTTGATTTAGGTGAAACACTTTCTTTCCCCTGCAGAGACCCATAAGGCAGACTAGCATGTTAAATGTCCAGAAAAGCAAGCACACTGAAGAGTCTTCCAAATTGACTTGACCAAGGAAACTTTTTTACACCTAATACCTATTAACAGCTCGCAGAAATGATAACATCTGCTTTGATATTGTGTTATAGTAACATGAGGCTGTGCTACAAAATGTCTGATGTCCTCTATTTTGGTCCTGCCTTTTATAGAGCTTGATGAGAGGGAAAAAGAGGAAGGGAGGGGGCACCCCGTACGTAGTATTTGTTTTTATAAAAGCATTATCACTTAATGATAATTGATTGTATATGTGGCACTTGCTCTGAACCCCGTGACGGACTCCATGACTGACAAGGTTTAGCCTCTGGCTGTTGAAGATGGACGCCCATCCTGAACCCATGTTCTGAAGTTGCCTGAGTTCGGTCTGTCCAGCAGACACATAATCCCACAGATGGAGCCAGTCACACAACACTGGGGCCTATTCATTTTAAAATGCTTTAAAATTCATTTCCAATTCTCAGTTCAGTGCCTGGTACATAAAAGATACTCCACAAATGTCTTTGGGGTAAATGAATGAAAACATAACTGAATGAATAATTATGGTCACTATTTGTCCTCACCAGAGAAAGTAATTATGAAACCAGTAGGTATTATGCCAAACCTCAGAGAAATTTTGAATAAAACAGTAAGTCTGAGAAGTAAACAAAACGTCTTTGTTGTTCTTTGCAGATTTAGCAAGTTAGGTCTACTTTTGTTTGAATTATGCTTACGGAAGAAAATAGTGCCTTTGGGGAAAAAAAAACTGGATGATGTGATTGAGTAACTTTGTCCTTTAATAAGTTGGATGTGTTTGTGTGCATTAGGCAAATCACATAATCTCCTTGTTTGCTTGTTTTGTGGACTAGGTGATCCCTAAAGTCCCTTTCAGTTCAAAAGTGTCCATGAATCTATTCACTTACAAATGTGATGCTTTGTGCTTGTTTTCGCCTTGCAACATTGTAAATGTGCATAATCTTCACCCTAAAATGTCTTAGTCCAGATTGCCAAGGCCCCAGGAAATCAAAGAATTCCAACGTTTTGCAAGAATATCTTCTCATTAAAGGAATGCGTGTAAGAAGAAAACAAGAGCTCTATTAACAGATGTCCCTGTAGAAGTCCCCTTCACTGAGCAGATGAATTTAGCCTACTCTGCAGCAGATTTGATGAGCGTGGGTGAAGACAGTCAACAAGAGGCCTGAGGACAGGGGCAGGTCCCTAATAATCTCTGTAAGCCAACATTTGTGTGTTCTTATGAAGGGGTAGTCACGGGTCTAATGCTCTACTGGTGCTAATTTATTTCCTTCTGACAGTTACCCGGTGAAGCAGGTGTTGTTATTATACTTATTTTACAAATGGGAAAACTGAGGTGTAATATGGTGTGTTAAATCTTCCCACTGTTATGGACCTAACAAGTGGTGGAGCCAAATTTGAACCCAAGTAGAATGGAAGCAGCAGCCCTGCTCTGAGCCACTCTGCTATGCAGTCATTTCTGCATATCCTCTAAGCCACTGATGGAAGCTGAGGTAGCCCAGTCACCCAACATTCATGGGAAACTCACTGTGTTAAATGCTGTCAGGGGCTGAGGGGGGTGAAAGGCTGAGGACCTCGTTGCTACCCTTGTTCAGCTAGCATTAAGCAACTCACTCCAGGCAGGATGAAATGAGCAGTAGAATAGAGTTTCCAGGGAAGAAGGAAGGTTGCATTTGGACTAGCCTCTAAGAGCAGGATTTGAATAGACAGCATTTTGGAGAAGAGCACTTCAGCTTTGAGTAACAGCATGGATTTTCAGGTGTGCAAAGTAGATGCGTCTGCCTAGATTGTGGGGCATGCAGTGGGAATGATGCTTGGCTCTTAGAACGTTCTGAATGCTATGCTGAGGAGTCTAAATGTCATTCCATAGGCAGTAAGGAGCACTTTGGCTTTTACTTTGGAGCATAATTCTGGAGAGAGCATGGTGAAGTATAGTCTAAGCAGAAGGAATGAGAAATTAAGTCAGGGCAATTTCAGAGACAAGTAGAAAAAGGGATGGAATGGTAGATGTTGTAATATGGTGCCCAGAACCTCTTCAAGAATGAAGGTCTCACTATCCTAGCCACTAAATATATTGCCCACAGAAAGCCCTCAGCTGCCAAGCTCCTTTACCCAAGATCACGCCCCCTTCTGGTACGGTTGGCATCAAATGACTGACTGATTACTGTGGGGGGTGGGTTAAAGACCTCTACTTCTCACCATAGCTCAAGACAGCTCTGAAGGATCATCACAGATTTAGAACTCCCTGCATTGCCATGAACTTTTTTCTCTGCCCAAGCCTGCTCCTTCCCTTCTTTTTAACAGGCTGTTATCCCAGGAGGACTCCCTAGTAACCCTCCTCTGTGCTGATGTTTTAGAATCTGTATCCTGGGAAACTCAACCTGTTTCCAGTGGCCATATGGTTCATTGTAGAAACAAAACCCACAGCTGGGCATCTATGCTGGAATATAGCAAGTAAAAGAGAAGTATAAATCAAAGAAGATGCCTGACCAAGGTGGCTAGAAGAATGATGGTCTGAGCTGGTATGACTTCTCCTCTGGACAACTCTATTAGGTCCCTCAGCGGCCTCCCTGGTTCTCTTCTTGACCCCTGGAAGCTACTCTTCACACACAGCTAGAGTGATCACATACAGAAGGAAATCAGAAGTCCTTATCTTGCCTACACTGCTGCACTTGACCTGACCCCAGGTACCTCTTTATGCTCCCATGTTGTAGCCACCCTGGCTTCCTGGAAGTCCTGGAACATGTCAGCCATGCTGTTGGTCTCCAGATGTTCCAAAGGCCCCATCTCTCATTCTGTTTAAGCCTATCTGCTCAAAAACTCAGTGAAGCCTCTCCAAGTATCCCACTTAGAATAGCAACCCTTCTTGTTCTCTATCCCTTAAATCTTTTTTTTTTCTAAAGCACTTATTTCAAGTTGACATTGACATTATATTACTTACTTGCTTGTAGATGTGTTTATCATCTGTTTCTCTCTCTACAATGAGATCTCTATGATGACAAAAACTAGGTGTTCTTCCCTGCCACGTCCCTGGTCAGGCACACAATGTATGCATATGTTAATGAAAACAGGGGATAGAGGAGGAGTGCATTTTCAGCAGAAAATGTGAGTTGTATTTTGAAAATGTGTCTGAACAGCCAATTCAGGTGTTCAAGTAAAGACAGAGTAGAGGATGTTCCCTATGAAGTGGGCATGGGGTAGGGGGAGGAGAAAGAGCTAGACCACAGTTCTCAAATTGTTTTGGGGAGTATGAATCTCATGAGAGGCTGTTTGATGGAATAGAACCCAATTCAAACAGGTTTAATAAAAGAAAAATAAATGAATAAGCAAAGAAAGAAAGAACAGGGAGAGAGAAGCAGATAAAGATAAAATGGATAGATAGATAGATAGATAGATAGATTAGATAGATTTGATAGATGACAGATAGATTAGATAGATAGATTAGATAGATGGATAGATAGATAGATAGATAGATAGATAGATAGATAGATAGATTAGATAGATTAGATAGATGACAGATAGATTAGATAGATAGATAGATTAGATAGATAGATAGATAGATAGATAGATAGATAGATAGATAGATAGATAGATAGATGATAGATAGCACAAACCTGCAAAGGGAGAGAGCAGAAGGGGCCTACTGGCTCATACAACTGCCAAGGCCAGAGGCCAGGCCGGGCTGGGCCCAGGGACCCTATCAATGCTGTCAGCAGTTGGTCTCGTCACCTCTCAGCTTGCTCTTCTCCCTCCGAGGCAACTGCTCTGTTAGCCAGGCTCTTTGGAAATGGGTCATATGGCAGGTAGATCACCAGAACTACTTCCAATTCCTTCTTCTCAGCAAACCCAGCTAAAGACATGACTCTTCCACAACAGTTCCAAAAATATTCAAGGAATTGGGCCTAAGGAGCTGGCTGGCCTGGCTTGAGTTACGCACCCAGAGGGATAAACAATCTGATTCACTTTCTCCAGAACATGTCTGAAATGCTGAGCAGAGCTCCCAGGAACTGACAGTGTGTGTCTCTTCCCAGCTCCACATTCCACGATTTCTCCTTGGAAACTTGAAATTAGCCGTGGTGAAAGTATTTATGTCAGTGGTTCTCAAACTTTTTGAAGTCGGGGTGCATTTAAAATCCTACAAATAATTGTAGAGGCACTATATACAAATTTCTGAGAAATATGTTATAATAATTAAGTCAAATATTAAAGAAAAAATTATAAAGTCCAAGTGTGCTTTTATGGTAATTAAATGAAATACGACAAAATTAAATTCATTCTGACATTAAAAAACATTTTTATGTTACATTTTTTGAGTTATGCTTTTTAGAATTTGTAAAAAAAAGGGGGGGGTTAAAAAATAAAAAAACAACAAGAAAGTTATCTTTTTATATATATAGATACAGTCTTAGTAAGATTTAGTAAATTCAGCAGGTCCCGTTGCAAATGTGTTAAGTTTTTTCATTCTTGTGTTTATGAGAAACATGAGCCTGATGTGGCCTAGCAATTTCTTCAATGTTTGGGCATATATTTGAAAGGCAAAGTGTCTTTTCCTCTTCAATACATTGAAGAATTCCTCTCTTTTTACTCTTAATTGTGTTGAGTGCAGAAAACCTCCACCATACTTATCATCTTAACTTCACACCAAACAAAGAACAGAAGAAACTTGCCTCCAGTCTTTTCAGGGAACATGGGGGGTAGTGTAAACAATCCAGCACCCCAGCTTAACAGCCTTTTGCAACCTAATCAGACAAGTGAAGTGGGGGGTTGGGCAGACTGTCAGCTTACAGCCAATTCCCCACACCTCTGTCCCCCCAGAATCTAAACTCCAAAAACCCTGTTGGTTTTTTGGTCCCCAACAGGCACATATTTCTCTGAAATACCATAGGGCACACCTGGAAATCTTCTAGGGTACACCAGTGTTTTTGCAACTCAGGTTAATAAAGAATATTCTGATCTTGTTTTAAATGGGTCTTAAAATGTAAACTTCATGGAGATAAAGTCTCTGTTTGTTTTGTTCACTGGTACATAGCAAGTGTTCAATAAATATTTGTTTAATATGAACTTATAAATCTAATAATGATGACAGAGGTATATTTTTACCCCGCCTTATGCTTCCTCATAAACGTCCCCGTCATACCTCTGTTATGTATTTATTATATATAGGAACTGACCTTTCCTCCCACAGCCCTGATCATAGTTCTGCACAGCCATCTGAAAGTTTCTGTGCTTATTTGTGACCCCTCACCCCTCCCTTTTGCCCGACATTGCAAAATTAGGGTTGGTTGCATTTCTACCACTTGCAGGAATGAAATCTTTACCAATCAAATTTCATTGATATCTGTTATACTGAAAACATATGGAATATAACATTCTTTGTTCTTTAACTGAAATTTTTTTATTTACTAAAGATGGACAAATGTATGAAAGTCCAGGGCTCAAAATACTGAGTATAACTATGTGTATAAAATAAGGTGTTGTTGTAAGGCATAAGTAAAAACAACACTCTCTCTAAATCCAATGGCTGTGTATGGGGGGCTTTAACCCTGTCTGTTGGGGGTTTTAAATATAAAGATACTTTCATGTTGAAGGAAGTGCTCCTCCTACAGAGGTAAATGATAGTGTTAAAATATGATTATGGGGTCTCAATGCAGAGGGAAGCTTAGGGGTAGTGGGGTGAGCCAGCCCCCGCAGAAACACTGTGACATACAATATGGCAGAACTCAGCACCCAGAGGAAACAGCATGTCATCTATCTCGGTGAATGAGAAAATCTGAAGCAGGGATGTGCCAGAGATGGAGTTAGATTCAAGCAGAGGCAGAGCTGAGGGGCCAGTTGGACTAAAGAGAGACTGAAGAGCCTGCCTCTGGGTTGGGAAGGGCTTTGCATAGTTCTTGGTCAAAACCCAACTTTGTCAAAGCCTCACCTCCAGTGTCAGCAAGTTGTAGGCGAAGTCCTAGTGAAGTTCCTGAAACTATAAATGGCAAAAGGCTTCGTGGCTGGCACTAACAGTGGGACATGGGGTCCAGTGATAGGAAGGTGGGTTCTGGAGCCAGCTGGCTGTGGTTTGCATCACACTGTTGTCAATATCTGTGTGGCCTTCTTTGTAAATGGGGATGACAGGCCTCCCTGCAACCCACAGAGTTGCTGAGAGGATGGAATGAGTTGGCACGCAGCACTAGGCATGCTGTGAGGATGCAACGCATGTTCATTGCTGGTACCTGCCGACGAAGTATTCTGAACCTCATGCCTAGCCAGTGTCTTCTAAAACACTACAGTGACTTTGAAATTAGATGATGTTCACTCTTTGTTATTTTGAACAAGCTTTGGCTTCTTCATCTCTAAAATGGGACTAATACCTGTAACAAAAAAAAGTGCCCAGCCCTGAGAATACATACACTGATAACCAATTAGTGTTAATCTCCCAACCAGGGGGGTGCATGTACAGCTATCTCTCCTTCCTAGAGTTAAGAAAAGAATCTTGTCAAGTCTAGATAATTGGTGTAGTCCAGTTGGGCCTAGCTGGGTGGTACAGTGAGAGTCTATGAGCACTCGAGTTCAAACTGTATGACACCTTAAGTTTGTTAGTGTTAAGCTTTGTTAGTGTTAGCTCTTTGAGCATAAAATTCTGAGATTAAACAAAACAGCCAGAAACCGATGTCTTGGGCTTGTGTCAGAAAGACTTTTGGAGCTGCAGACCTTCTCTTTGAGATCCAGCAGGGAAGTCATCAGCAGAAGTGTCCCTGTTGACCAGAGCTGCCATAGTGACGGTCACTTCTGTTTTCCCCTAGGATACTCAGGTGGTGGACCAGACTAGGTACCAAAGGAAACCCGAGGGACATTGCTGTTTTTGAAATTATTTAACTGACTCGTTATTCTTCAGCTACCCAATGTGTCAGAGACCTTGAGTTGAGCCTGTTGGCAAATGTGCAACCATTAAAAATTCTTCACCAGAAAATGGAAATAAAAACTCACTCTCTTTTGGTTTTAGATTTTTTTTATGGTGTTCAGACCATTGAAGGCTGTGAATTAAGTGCATCAATTAGAATAATATATTTAAAGATGTAAGGAATTTGGGTCCAATTTCGAACTACTCCTCTACCTCTGGCTTGACCTCAGCTCCATTCCTTCATCTTTTGGCTTCTTCCTCCATCTGCTCTGATGCTGCTGGCAACACACTGAGTGCAGTAGCTGTAGGAGTAAATTAAATAATGGGCTTAATATCACCACTGAGAATGGAGTAAATTACTCTTTTGTGGGATCCATTAGCTCAACTGAGAATATTAGCTCAAGATTGTGGGTCTATGATGGACTATAAGGAATAGGGTAGCATCCATTTTAACGTCTTGCTTTGCCCTTAAATGACTTGACAACAGATAAAGAATACTACGGGGCAACAAAGAGCAAAGCGAGGACAAAGGAGAAGGCTTGGGAAGTCAAAAGAAGAGAAAAAAGGTGGAGGGATGGAGGACTCTAAGAAAAGACCAGAGGTCTGAGAGGAGACCTGCAGAGAAGAGAAGATGGGGTGACAAGAAGATTACTCAGTGAGAGGAGGAGCAGGATTTGAAATGAGGGGCCCAGTGGGAGGTGTGGAAAAAGGGGCAGAGCAGAGGAGCAGGCCAGTTTATTCCAGAAAATGAGGGTTTGTGAGTTGTGTCTCTGGTCCTTTCAGGGGCTCCCCCCCTCCCGATTCTCAGTTTCTGCCTCTGGGAGTTAGCTTTAACAGTGTGAGGCAGTTTACCTGTCAAAAGTCTCAGAAATTTAACAACATTCTTCAGGTGAGAGGTCTTAAAGACCCAAGGAGTTAACTGATCGTCAGCCTGTTGGGGGAAAGGGGCATTCCTCAGTGCTCCTGGGTCAAACAATTCAGCAGTCAGAGGACAGAAGATGACAGGCAAACAATAAAAGGGATAAAAGGGAACAAGATGATCTTATGGGTATCTTAGTGACACCTGTTTACTCCTCAATCTTCCAAATATACCCACTAAAGATAACAGGAGTGTATAATCACCTCACAACCTCAACTAGTCCCAAAGCAGGCTCATGGATCTGCTTTGGCTGATTTAGGGTTGGTAACAGAATATTATAACAGTGATAATAACCGTCACTAACATTTTTGCTTACTTTGTATCAGGCTCATATACTGTGCATTCGTGCAAAAGGGATTTGAGGTGTTTACAAAAAAAGACAAATTATACAAGGGGAGGAACCTCTATACATACACACCTTGGCTGACAAAACAATAGCAAATTGAACACTTACCCCAAGTGGTTTTATAGAAATGAATTCTTGTTTTTTCCACCACCCTATGAAATAGCTACCTTTTTTATGGAGAAGGAAACTGGGAAAACTGAGATTTGATATCACATCCTTGGCTTGCCTTCAAAGGCCAGTATTAAAAAAAAAGAAAGAAAGAAAACAAAACTCTGTAGGAGCCTGGCTACTTACTTTCAACAATAGCAATTTCAAAACTCTTTGCCAGGGGAAGGAAAATATATTAACTCTTGTCTGCCACCAAATGATAGCCCAAACCGCTGTTGCGAAGTGTCTCTCTTAACTTAGGTTTTTGAATACTGCTCAAATAAAGACCCTCCTGACAAATTCCTCTCAGAGCTTAGCCCAGGAAAGACTTTCTCCCAAACAAACTGTGATTTCTTCCACTTGGCAATGAGAATTATGAAAATCTTCACTTCCCCTAATTTCACTTGGCTGTGAGGAAGCTTGGAACTAAGTTTTGTGCTCAAATGCTATTGTTAGTTTCAGCAAGACTTTTTCTTGATTTTTTTTTTTTAATATTTGTCTTTCATGGCAAACCACCTAAGTCTCTTTGGAAGAAAGCACAGTATAAATAAACAAAAGATAAACAAAATATAATACTGTTGGGGCTATGCTAGAGATATAATAATTTACCAAAACAGTTTATATAACACTGCTGAAATCTTTTTATATGAAAAAGAGTATTCTAAACAGAATCCCGGGCAGATATGATTGTTTATAGTGTTAATCACATTTTTCATGACCCTCAAATAACATTCCAAACCACGTTGGGTAAAGAACATAACATCTAGAGAAAATTAGCTGATTGCTCTCATATGTCTTTTTGTTACAGGGATCTAATTAAAGTTTTGAATCTTGTCCAAAACTGTGCTCTAAAATAAACCAATTTAAATCTACATTTATCATTCAGGCTTAAAATGAAGAATAGTTTCACTCACTTCAACCATTCACTGGTTAATGACTATGCTTAATTTGCAGATTTTTATTTGCTTCCAAAATTTCTTCCAGGAACAAAGCCATATCTTGTCCCCCTGATTGATAAATGCTATACTACATGTTCTCTCACCCATCCCGAGAAAGTCTGTTAAGGGCCAAGATGTAATTTAATAACAAAACCCCATCATCTCATGTTTGCTGCTTTTGTGATGATCAATCCTTTCAAAGAACAAAGCCTTTCATTTCCAGAACTTTCATTGCAGGTATGATTGCCTCTGCCTCAGCCTGCATGATTTTAGTAATCTAGCAGCTTGATTGTGGTGACTCCATTTTATTTCTTCACTCTAGTCCTCAGAAGCATTATTTTATTTTTTAAATTTTATTAAATGTATTGGGGTAACATTAGTTAATGAAAGTATATGTTCAAGTGTGCAATCCTATGACACATCATCTGTATATTGCATTATATGTTCACCATCCAAAGTCAAATCTTCTGTCACCATATATTTGATCCCCTTTACCCTTTACTGCCTCTTCTCCACCCCCATTTCCTTCTGGCAACAAACAAACATGATAAACAGACAAATACAAACTCAGAAGAACAGATAACAGAAGCATGTAGTTTTGGTGTTCAAAATATGCAACTGGTCGGGACCATGCGTTACTGTGAAACATTTTCCTAGGGAGTCTACTTTGTAATCAGTGTACTGGCAGGTGTCTGTTGCCCGTTTTAGCTACATTATCAACAGGGAAATGTTATTTCAGAAAATAAGCTTCATTTTGCCAATTTAGAAACTGCTTTGGAATTTCATCCAAAGGTTTCTAAAAAACACGTTGGCCTTGGTGCTGGTGCATCAAATAAATCGCAAATAAAAACAAAACAAAACAAGCTGGCCTCTTATTGAAGGTGGGGCTACAGAGCCCTATGACTCTGCGTGCCAGGGGCTCTCTATCTGGCACATTTCTGAACTTTGCAAAATTAATTGTGTCTTAGAGAACATCATCAAACGCGTCCGGCATAGAGCGTAAACATCTTCAAACCTTGCTTCTGCGCCATCAGACGCTTTCCAGCTAATTTCATTTGGTGCATTACTCTGGAAGAAAATCAAGGCCAAGTGAAACTGCGGAAATGGGAACAATGCAGGGAGGAAAAATCTCACCCCATTAAGGGAGTCGTTTCTTCTCTGCACAAATAAGCCCACCACGCCTTGGAGGCAAGACTAGATGGCTCCAGGATATTCTTTAGAATGCCCCGCGGGCCCTCTCGGGCTGAGGAAGCCTAGCACCGGGGAGGAGAAATGGGGCCTGGGCTGCAGCGCCCGGCCAGGGGCATTTTAGGTAACTCGTAAAATCTGTGCAATCGCCCCGTCCCTCGTCGCACTCTCAGGCGCAGAAGCTGGCTTTCCTGTGTATTTTCAGGGGACGCTAACACAAGGCCCCACGGCTCCTTCTCCGCTATGCACTGTCTGCAGAGCGCCTTGGCTGCGCTCGGGGAGCCGTTCCCGTTCCCGCAGAGCCTCTGCGCGCTGGGCCGGCCTGGCGTGAGGGCTGCACCGGCTCGGCCGCTCCGCTTTCCCTGGCTCTTCCGTGACCTTCCGAGGCCGGCCGCGCGACCGGACTCCTCGCGAAAGCGCCTCTTCTGGCGTTCGCGGCCCGCGCGCCGCGGCTCGCCGCCGACTCGCAGGAGCGGCCTAGCGGGTGAGCGGCGGCCGCGCGCGCGGCCGGGACGGGCCTCGGGTGGGTGTCATAGCGGGGGAGCGCGGCAGCTTCCGGCGGGGGCGCGCGGGGCGGGGCGGGGGGCGGGGCCGAGGCCGCAGCGCCCCCAGCCGAGTGGCGTGCAGGCACCGCCCCCGCGCGCCGCAGTCCCGGCTGGAGCGTCTCCGCCGTGGCCGTTGCGTGACCGTTGCCTCCGCGCGGCTCCGGCGGCGGCAACGGCTCCCGGGGCTCGCAGAGGGCGGCGGGCCCCTCGCCGGTGGCCGCCTGTCGCGCTCCGCGCGGGGACAGGGCAGCGAGGCGGCGGCGGCGGCGGATAGTGCCCGGCTCTCCTCCTCCTCGCCTCCAGCCCCGGGCGGCTGCGGACTCCGGGCAGCCCCCGGGCGGCGGCCAAGGCAGCGGAGCCGACGGCGCGGGATGGCGAGATAGCGGCGCGGGAGCAGCCCGTGAGTGCCGGGGGCGGGTGGGCGCGGCTCGGGCGGCGGGCACCGCGGAGCCCGGTCCCGGGGGCGCGTCGGCGCGAGCGCCGGGCGGCCCGGGCAGGGTTGGGGACAGCGCTCCGGCCACCGTTCGTCTCGGGGTCTGGGGCGCATCCGAGATGAGTGACGGGTGGGGGAGGGGGAGCGCTCCGAGTCGCGCTGCTCTCCGCGCGCCCTTGGGCCACTCGGGTCCCGGAGGGCACGGACTCCGCGGCTGCTAACTTCTGCCCCACGCAGGGCAGTAAGTTCTGAGACCAGTCAACCTGGGAGATGGGAAGGAGCTTTAATTTTTATTTTACTTTGATTTGCATATATCCCAAGTCGGCTGTACTGATTAATTCCGAAGTTTAAGTGCTGGAGATTGCAGTTATGCTTTATGACAAATGCTGCTTCTGATGTGTCATCTCACAGGACAGAGCCGGATCATGAGCTCTGACCGACAGAAAATTGTACATCAGTGTTGTGAAATTGACATCTGGGCTTGGAAAATGACTCTTTCTGGTCCTCACCTTCCACTGCCAAACATATATGAGTTCTTTTATTTGAAGTTGGTTATTGTTCTTTTCTGTATGGGTGTGTTTAATGCAGTCAGATATTGATATAACATGTATACTGTTATGAATGGCATTTGTGTGGAAATGACCTTTTTTGCATTACTTTTTATGTGTTCTTTTAAGATTACATTCAACAGAAAAGTTTGTTTAAAGTTTGCCTTCGTTTGCAGTTTCAGAATTATCTTTAAATTTAAAGTTGCTTGAAATACAATTAATGTGACTTAATGATTCCTAACTGAAATTTAAAGCAAGCTCTCCTCCCTCACAAATGACAACGCTTTAAAAAGCGTTTGTTTAGTGCAAATGATGCTTGCCCCTCCCCTTAAAGGATTATTTTGCCATAGATCTGAAATCATATTTCACTAATATCAGAGGGTTCCTTGTCTGAGCCTGACAGGAAAGGAAACCTAGGTATGGTGTGTTTTTTAAAAACAGGAGACTGTCTCCTTACTTGTTTCTTAGTGTGACTTGATGTTCTATGGCTGGGTGGGAACTGTGTTGGTTTGGAAGCTTCATTAGGTAGTTTACACGCTCAATTTAAATGAGGTGGGTTTTTTAGGTAAACCAAGCAGCTCTTTTCCCTCCAAGTATTGAATGGAGGCTTATTTTCTTTGTAATAGGTGAGCTCACAAGCGCACCTCTCTAATTAGCGGAGACTGGATTCTCTCCTTAGAATTAAGGATCAGGAACTGTGTGGTTGAAGAGAACAAACGTTTGTGATTTTTTTAAACACTTTTGCTTTTCGATGGTCATCCCTAAATATCATAATTTGGTAATAATATAGAATATTCTAATATTTAAAATTTTCCTATTAACTTGCGGGACAGGCAATATATGTATACTGTTGAAGATTCTATGGAAATAGAAATCTATAGAATGGAAAGTACAGGGTGGGGCAAAAGCAGGTTTACAGTTGTTTGTATGGAAAATAATACAGTAATCAATAAATAGTAATACAAGGATAAACTTTTTCCCATGCTCAGGACTCTAAACCTGCTTTTGCCCCACCCTGTATGTCTCCCCCTGATGTTCCAGTTCACCCTGTTCTCCATTCTTACTAGCTCCTTGCTTACATCTTTCCAGATGTAGCCTATGCTAGTATAAACATTTAGTATGTGTTCTTTTTATTTGACTTTCCACAAATAAGGACACATTGTATACTTTGTTCTGCACCAGCTCCCCGCCCTCCCCTTTGAGTACTCAATCTTGGCAGTCTCTCTATCAGCACTGAAGAGAGCTGTCTCATTCCCTAACAGCTGCTGAGCACTCCATAAAAGAGAAACCATAATTGATTTAACTTCTTTATTGAGATATGTGTAGATTGTTTCTAATATTTTGCTATAAATTGTAAAACATTCGTTGTTGAGGTTTTTAAGTGGATTTCAATATTTCCAAAGGCCCCTACAAGTAATTTACTTCTCTGTATCATGTTCCAGGAAATAAATGCCCTTCACTCCAATGTACATCTTTACATCTTTAGCTTTTATATAACTTCAAAGTGATCCATAAGGATCTTGTTTATCTTTATGGTCAAAGGGTGATGGCCAATAACTAAAGTCATATTCCTTAACACCATAGCTCTTTGTTTTAACACAAGGAGTAAAAGAAAAGATACACATTTTTAAAAATAATCTATAGGAAAAATTCTTAGGGGCTTAAATGTTTTTGAACATGGAGAAAAGGCTTATGCCTTTGATTAAATTGAACATTATGGTAATTAGTGTTCTATAAAACTTGTTTACCTCTAGGCTCTAAAATCCTTTTCTTCTGTAGATTATCACCAATATATCATATTTTAATGTTGCTATAGTATTATTACAAATCTTATAGTTTGGGAGGAGGTTATTAATAAGTCTTAAGAGAGAGTTTGCTTTTAGAAAATATTTAGCTCTTTTATTTTAAATTAAAAAGAATAAATTGTACAAGGAGTAATGGTATAAATTGAGCCTAATATATTATAAAATTTGAGTATTTGGTAATGTTGAACTTTACATTTCCACTGGTTTTTTTTTTAAACTTTATTATGGGCACTACTGTTACTACAACCTGTTCCATTTTTGTGATGTTTTTATTTATTTATTTATTTTTAATTTTTTTATTTTTTTTTATTTTTTTTATACAGAGACAGAGTCAGAGAGAGGGATAGATAGGGACAGACATACAGAAATGGAGAGAGATGAGAAGCATCAATCATCAGTTTTTCATTGTGACACCTTAGTTGTTCATTGATTGCTTTCTCATATGTGCCTTGATGAGGGGTGAGGGAGGGGGGCTACAGCAGACCAAGTAACCCCTTGCTTGAGCCAGCAACCTTGGGCTCAAACTGGTGAGCTCTGCTCAAACCAGATGAGCCCACGCTCAAGCTGGCAACCTCGGGATCTTGAACCTGGGTCCTCTGCATCCCAGTCCGACACACTATCCACTGCGCCACCGCCTGGCTCTACCGTTTTTTTTTGAGAATGTTTTAAAGACTAGAACAAGCAATAATGATCTCTTTTAGAGAAAAAGAAAAGAGAGCAGTGGAGTATTGGGACAGATGTTCTAACAAACTGAGCTACCCGGCCAGTGTAAGTGATCTTTTTGTTTTAACTGATCAAACAAATCTTTTAGTATTTAAGGTGTTTTCTTTTTTCTTTATTATTTGGTAATTGTCATTGTGGTACAAAACACGAATATTGTTTATAACTGCTCTTCTTAAATAAGTATTTATTGAGTGTTCGTTACACTATTTCAGGCACTTTGGAGGGCTAAGAATATAGCAGTGCACAGGATGTACAGGCCCCACTGTGAGTTCACCTCTTAGTGGGGGAAACAGACAAAAAGCAGAGAAGTAATAAAAAAGTTAATATCAAATAGTGTTACGTACTGGAAAAGTAACGAAATAGGGTTGCTGTGGTAAAGAGCGGGGCCTGCTGCTGATTTACATTGAGTGCCTCTGAAAACCTTTCTGAGATAGAGAGATTTGAGTCAAAAGCTGGAGGGCAGGAGGAAGCCTGTATTTTGGAGATTTGGATGGAGAGGCTCAGGCAGAGGGAACAGCAAGTGCAAAGGCCCTGGGACGGGCTTAGCCTCAGGTGCCCGAGGAGCAGAGGACTGCCTGTGTGGCTGGGATTTGTGATGAAGGGCAGAGTGGCAGGCAGGAGGGAGCAGAGTTGGGCCCTGTGCCCTGTGTGTTTGCATACGTCAAGGAAAGTTTACAGAAGTGAAGAGACCTTGGACGGTGGAGTCTCTCCACCTACTGGAAGCCCCCAGGAGGGCAGGCACACACCTGCCTGTTCTTGTGGGTTCCCCAGCATCAAGAACAGTCAGTATCACAACAGGCTGTGAATATTTGTTTAATTAATGAATAATCAAAAAGTTTTAAAAATAATCTTGGCCGCTTTTGGTCAGAATGCTCAGATTCCAAAGTCTTTCATCTAAGCTTGCCACCTTGGCTCTGGCCCTTGACGTCACCCAATCCGTCACGCTGTTCACAGCCTTTCAAAGGGTTGCCTTGAGTTGGTTGTGTTTGATGGCGATTCCCTGAAATTAAAGCATGAAGCCTTAAAAACACTCCCAGTTTTCCAGGACATTATAGTGATTTCTAGCCATTTAGTTAGGAGTTTCACCTTGATTTAAGTAGATTAGCCATTTGCTACAGTGTAAAGTTTTCAGAGATGCCCTTTTTTTTGTTGTCCTGATGTTTTCATTCTTTTGGACTGATGACAGACTGACAAGCAGCACACATATGTACTTTGTGAAGGTGTTTTGTTTTTTTTCCTCACAGGAAGAATGTGTGCATGCTCTATTTTAGGGAATATCAGGAACTGTAGTATTTCCTCTTCCCAAATCTAATGTTTGTCATTCTAAATATATGTTCCTTTATGTTAATTGAAAGCTTGGGAAATGAAATTTTGTGCCAAGCAGTTGTGATAAAAATCTGCTGCCTTTTCCGTGGCTTTGGCTCTTGGGCTCCTGTTCAACATCAGGAGTTTTGTGATCTTGCAGAATGAGGGTTTTTCATTTTTCTGTTTCCTATTCTGCTTGGTTGATACCAGAACCCAGTAAGTTGTTTCCACATAAGATAATTTTATTTTCCAACCCATTCTCATAAATTCGATGCAAACACTGTATCAGAGATGGATGCTATCACTCCGAAATCTACAGTAAAGTCACCTTTGTCACTGTCATTGAAGGGAAAGCATTTCAGGCAAGCAGCAGAAGCCCTTAGGCCTCTGCTCTATGTGTAATTGGTTGGGGTAAATTTAGAGACTTAGATGTTTGAGGTAAGGTACTTCTACTACTTCCTTTGCATTTCCCTTTGTGAACTATAGAGATTCAGGAATTGCACATTTGCCTTACATTGTCTAATATTACAACACACTTTTTTACCAGTTGTTGCTGACGTCGCTCATGTGAGCAGAGGTTGTGTTTTATGGTGTTACGTTGCAAGTTGAGGAAAAACTTCTGGTGGGTAAAATTTTCATGTCCTTTTGCGCAGAGGTGAGAAACTCTTGGCTCTTACTCATTCTTTTGGTTTTAGAGCAGGTACCCAGAAGACTTGGAATCGTTCTCTGTACCTGTAGTTGAGAACATGTGCTATTATTATGTGGCAGTATCCTGAGAGACCACAAGGAGGCGATATTACTTCCTGAAAGTCTTTGTGTGGCTCTTCTCTAGTGGGGGGTTCTACGCATACTGAGCCCCTTGCTGCAATGCCTTCCTCTAACTGCTGTAAGAAGCAGACTTTACCCAGGAGACCCTGGATTCAAGCACAGTTGCAGAGGTGGTAGCAGGAGCCTCTGGTGGAAAGTAACCAGTGGTGGCAGAAGTAGTGCTTCCCAGTTCTAATACTAGACATGCTAGTGGAGCAGTGTGTGGCAGCCGTTCTGTAGGCAGAGTCGTGTGTCTGTTGAGTTGGGAGTGGGGGTTAGCTGCTGCAGAGTAGTAAGAATTCACCACCAGGACTTCTGTACTGCAACCCCTGAGGGTGCCAGTGTGCCATCTTAAGCTGCAATGCCTGTCACTCCTCTCCACGGGCTTGGAAACCCACCACTGTACTAGTGAGGTCCTGTTCCATGTTCCATGTCTTCGTATTTATAGTGCAGCGCAAAAGTAAGGAGGCAAGAGCATTTTAGAAATCTCTGAGAAATAGTTAAAATTGGGATCACAAATCTTCATCCAATTGGGACCTTATCCTATGTGTATTCCCTGAAGATACTTGGGTTGTCAAAGTTTTACTGTAGATATAGAATATTTTTGTGGGGTGAGGGGAACCTGGTTCTCATTTCATGGAGGAACACTATAGAGCCTAAAATGGAAAGCTCTTATGAGTAATAGGAACGTAAACATTCAAACAAAACCAAAGCCATATAGAATTTTAAGAGCCAAAAGAGACCCCAGTCATCTGGTCAAGTTCTTTCATTTACTGATAAAGGAACCAAGACCCATTGCCCTGGCCGGTTGGCTCAGTGGTAGAGCGTCAGCCTGGCATGCGGGGGACCCGGGTTTGATTCCTGGCCAGGGCACATAGGAGAAGCGCCCGTTTGCTTCTCCACCCCCCCCCCTTCCTCTCTGTCTCTCTCTTCCCCTCCCGCAGCCAAGGCTCCATTGGAGCAAAGATGGCCCGGGCACTGGGCATGGCTCCTCGGCCTCTGCCCCAGGCGCTAGAGTAGCTCTGGTCCTCTGGTCGCGGCAGAGCGAAGCCCTGGAGGGGCAGAGCATGGCCCCCTGGTGGGCAGAGCGTTGCCCCTGGTGGGCATGCCGGGTGGATCCCGGTCGTGAGCATGCGGGAGTCTGTCTGTCTCTCCCCGTTTCCAGCTTCAGAAAAATACAAAAAAAAAAAGGAACCAAGACCCAGAGGAGTAGGCATTCAGTGATTTGTTGAATCAGTGAATATCTAAAAGGATTTTGAGAACTTCAGATTGCACATTAGCTATAAGATAGTATTTATAAAACTAGAAGGAATGTATAATTTTTTTTTTTTTTTTTTTTTTTTTTAGAGAGAGGGGAGAGAGAGAGAGAGAGAGAGAAGGGGGAGGAGCAGGAAGCATCAACTCCCATATGTGCCTTGACCAGGCAAGCCCAAGGTTTCAAACCGGCAACCTCAGTGCTCCAGGTCGACACTTTATCCCACTGTGCCACCACAGGTCAGGTGGAATGTACAATTTTTATGAGTTTCTTGTTCAAAAAAATAGAGCATGTTGCTATTAAAGCCCAACTATGCAGGCTAATACTAGCCAGAGGTCAAGTGAAGATATGGTGTTGTAGTTACTAGCTTGAGGTCTTTCTGAGCCTGGTGGCACTGGATTTTCCAATAGTCAATAGTCATTGAATAAGCTCAGTCTGCTGGAACCCAATGCCATTAAAATTTTATATTTGAAAACACATGTACTTTAAAATCTAGCATTTGTTGTCAGATTGTTTGTGGATTTTTTGTGTTTTATTAATAGTTTCACTGTTTTTAGAACTTAGGGCCATTTTGGGATTTGACTATTTAAATATGTATCTAGCCAACCAGGAGGTTTTGGAAATTGTCACTTCGAAAAGCTACTGGTGGGTGTTTCAATTGTTACAACTTTCCAGGACGGCAAGTTTTCTGTTACTCATCGAAAGCCTCAAAAATGTGCCATGTTCCTTAGTCAGGCGTTTCCACCACGAGGAATGTAAGGAGAAAAATAAAGCATGTTTACAGAGGCCAGTCTATAGCAGGGTCCTTGCCCACATGGTGCCTGTGGGCATCATAGTGCCAGCAGGAGCTTCTCCCCCAAAGGCACATCCTGATTGGTAGGAAGTCCGCTTAGTGGGCTGTCTCAGAATTGGGAGGGGTGTGCTTCCTGAAAGTTTAGGAAAGACCTGTCTCCAGAATCTGGTGACCGCCACAAAAAGTGCATGCAGAAAGTCCACCTCTAATATGCAAAAATTATTGCTGAGGCTTTCTTTATGATACTATGATAATTATAAACTAGAAAAAAATTTAAATGCTCAGTGATAGGGAAATTGATCACGCAAATTATGGTATGTACATGTAATGGAGAACTCTTTCTTTGTTAATGGTTACATAGGGGAGTATTTATTGGTGTGGAAATTCTCAGAATTTGTAAACTGAGAAAACAGATTATGAAAAGGTATGTGTGACCTGTGGTGGCTCAGTGGATTAAGTGTCAATCTGGAATGCTGAGGTTGCTGGTTCAAAACCCCAGGCTTGCCTGGTCAAGGCACATATGGGAGTTGATGCTTCCTGCTCCTCCCCCCTTCTCTCCCCTCCTCTCTCTCTCTCCACTCTAAAAAAATAAAGTCTTAAAAAATTCCTTAAAAAATCCATATTCTTTAAATATATGTGTGTGTGTGTGTGTGTGTGTGTGTAAACTGATCTAAGGTTTTTGTTTTTGGAGGATAAATGTGAGAGAGAGCTAGCGTGTGTGTGTGTGTGTGTGTGTGTGTGTGTGTGTGTGTGTGTGTGAGAGAGAGAGAGAGAGAGAGAGAGAGAGAGAAAATACCAAAATGATTATATACCAAACATTAGATGAGATTTTTATCTTTATGTGAAATTACAGATGACTGTTATTCTTTTATTTTCCTGATTTCCAGCATATAAAGCATGTTGTATTCTAAAGGGAATGAAATCAGATCCCATTTTCCATTTACTGGTTGTGTGAACTTGAGCAAGTTCTATGTCTGTTTCCTTATCTGTAAAATGGGAACATTCTGGCGTATTGGTGTCTGCAGGTATAGGTGGATAAGTGTAGCCTTGACCCCACTGAACTGATATTTTTGGGGCCAGTATTATATAGGGTAGGGCAAAGGTAGTTGTGAATATGTGAAATGCAGACTTTATTCTTGTTTTACTTATTAATTATTGTATTACTTTCCATATGAACAACTGTTAGCCTTTTATCATACTCTGTGTTTCTGTTAATACAGGATTTCTAAGCAGAATAACTTTCTTTCCTAACTTACATAAAACTGTTGTGAATAGCATTTCAGGACATTCTGACAAAATATTCCGTTGTTTCTGGTCACTGGGAAATATTTGTTGACTTTTTATTTGCTTTAATACTGAAATGCTTTCCATTGCCAAGAAATTCTATTTTAAATTGAAGGCAATTTTTTCTTCCAGTGTTGTCTTCAATAATCCTGTATGATAAATTCTTGAAGGTCAGGGTCCAGTCTTCTCCTACAAAGTTGTTAGAATGCAGTGTGAGCCATTATTCAATAACTAGTAAGGGCCTTTTTCTTTTTCTTTCTTTCTTTTTTTTGCCAGGCAGTGGGTAGGCATCAGATACGCACCAGTGCCCAGGACAGACGTGCCCTGCCCCACCCCGCACTTGAATGACACGGGAAGTAACCAGTACTGTTCAGGGCCGGGAGGTACACACTCAGTAAATGTTATCACAGTTGACCATCAGGTAGGCTTCATTTCCTCTCCAGCGATTTTAATAGAAACTTTGTTGTCTGTTATTTTTCAGTGAACACAAACATTCCTCTTGCTTATTCTACAAGTTTCAGGGGTAACAGACTAGGTTATTTCTCCTGGGCATTTACTGATGATTTAGTGAGAACTTAAACTATAGCTGTGTGAGAAGATCCTAGGGTAATGGACTTAAAATTGTTACTATGTATCTTCTGTGAGTGACTTTCCTTTTTGAGACTATCTTTTCTGAGATGGGTCCCTACTGATAAATTTAGAAAATGGAATTCATGGATATTCTGTTTGGGAAATTCTAGCACATAATCTTACTGAGGACAGGGTCAATAAAACATTAAGTTGAAAATAATGTTTCTATCTGACTTTAATTTGATAATTTGTTCCTTATGCATGGAAAGTTGTTTGTTTTTTTCTGAGTTGGTAACAGTTGTAAATATTTGATATAAAGTAGACCCTCTGTAGTCACAAAAGCTGTCTTGGAACTTTCATGGCAAATGCTGACCTTGAGTTTATGTCCCTCACACAGCCTAATAAAAGAAGACGCTATCACAAATCACTTTTGTTGTTGTTCCAGTGTAGAATGCATGATTTGTTAAGTCACGTCACAGGTTGGAGCCACCAGCAAAGTCAATGTTTTATACTTTATTTATGTCACTTTTTTTTCCTCTACCCCACCATTGCTTTCATGGCTCACTTGACTCCCTCTGTCCCTGCTGGAACCAGTAGTTAGCTTTCTTTTTTTGGTTAGGGGGGAGCTGTCACTTTTTACAAAGAAATGCTCTTTAGCCCTCTTTATGAGATGTGCTGAGTTCGTAATGGCAAATAGAGAGCAACGAAGCTGTGTTGACATGCAGACACTAGACTGCTGGTCGGACGGAGGGTTTAGCCAGCTCACCCTTCTCAGATGCCAGCTTCAGTAAAATTACAGATGACTCTGTTTTGGAACTTTTCAGCTCACTTGCAAATAGTCAAAGCTGTGATTGCTATGCTCATGCATTCCATGGACCAAGTTGCTGGGGTCAGAAATTCAAATGCTCCAGGGGCCATGGAGGTCTACATTGCTGGGTGGGTCTCATCTGCCTTTTGTTCTTAAGCTTTTGATAAGACGGTAAGGACTGTTTCACTTTCTTTTTAGTTCTGGTAGAAGGTAGACAACAGTGATGCTCTAGACCAGTGGTAGTCAACCTGGTCCCTACCGCCCACTAGTGGGCGTTCCAGCTTTCATGGTAAGTGGTAGCAGAGCAACCAAAGTATAAATGAAAAGATAGATTTAACTATATAGTAAGTTGTTTTATAAAGATTTATTCTGCCAAACTTAGCGAAAATCCGACATAAAGTACTTGGTAATTATTATTATATGCTTTAACTTGCTGTAACTCTGCTTTATAAATTTTATAAAGTAAAGTTACTTCCCTACTTTATAAATCACCATTACTGTGAAACCGGTGGGCAGTTAGAAAATTTTATTACTAACAGAGATACAAAAGTGGACGGTAGGTGTAAAAAGGTTGACTACCCCTGCTCTAGATGATAAATGGCAGCTGAAGTTTGTCTCAGTTTTGGGGACTGGTAAGGAAAGACAGTGGGAAGGAGCATGCCCCCCGAGTTTTGAAGGCCAGGTAGTGTTTGTTAAATGGACAGGGACCAGTGGAGTGAGAAGGGTGTTCCAGGCAGAGGGTATATTGCCTGCAGTGGCACAGGGCCTGTGGTCAGAGCAGGACTGGGAAGTTAGGCGGCAGGAAGCAGCGGGGAGCCTCATGCCATGCTGAAGTTGGCACCTCTTCTGGTAGGCCAGGGATAGCCATGGAAAATTTCAGACGTGTGAGCCTGACATTTCAGAAAGGGGACTCTGGGTTGTGCCATGGAGGACTTGGGAGTCCAGCAGCAGTGAGGAGCAGCAGTTGCAGGCTTGGGGCAGTCCCCCGCAGGCCCAGGGCAGACCCCTGCCAGCCACAGCCAGGCTGGCACTGGAAGCTGGTCTCTGGGCACTGACATGTGCCATAGTAATGGCCACAGACTCCTGCCCTGCTCAGTCCAGCCTGCCCTTTCCTAAAGCTCCTGATGAAGCATACTAAAGAGCATGAATGTGTTCAAAGCACTCAAACACAGATCTGTCACTAAATGTTCAAGGAGTCCCCAGGTGTGGGTGGTATTCGAAAATAGGAGCAGGTGGAGTCTGGAGTGACTGATTAGCTGCTTGAGCTAAAGCCGCTGGCCAGATGGCGTGACCTTGCAGTGACAAGTCCATTCCGGGGTCTCGTGGACAGCTTAGTGCCTAGTTGTAATTCTGTCTCGTATACTTGAAATTTGCTAGGAGAGTGGCTCTGAGGCATTCTCACCACACGTGCAAGAGACAGTAGCTGGGAGACGACAGGTGTGTTAATTAACTTGGTTGCGGTAATCATTTCACAGTGTGTATGTATATCCAGCCATCATGCCATACACTTTCAGCACACACAGTTTTACTCATCAGTTATGCCCTGGTGAGGCTGGGAAGCATGTTGTACCTATGGAAAGATGGGATAAGGATACTTAAAAGGAAGATCTGTATTGAAGAGTACTTATCATTATTTGGACCGTAATAAAGGCAATAATAATAGCTTCTGTTTCATATTAACACCATAATGTTTGGTTATCTGTTTATGAATTCTTCAGTCTAAAAATACATCCTCCAATTCTAACACCGTTGGAGGACACGCTTTGTGATGAAGTGAGGAGAGAGAGCACGCCCTTCTTTTCCTCATTTCGGCAGTTACCCTACATGATTGGCCAGTCTCAGTGCTTTTCCCACATGCTGCTGCTTAATCAAATCCACTCCAACCTGGGTTTGTCCATTTTCTACATGTCATTGTTAACGTCGTTATCATTTGATTTTGGACACTGAAATTGTCAATGCTAAATTAATCTTATTGAACTAGTTTGTTGGATTAATTCATCAGAATCCTCACTGATACATCCAATATATTTGTTATTTTGCCCATTTCTTTAATTGATAGATTTACTTATTGCGATGCCTGTTAACCTTCATCCAGTTCTTAGAATGTTAAGAACTCTGTCCATGTGTCTGTCGCCTTTGTCCAGGTTGACAGCATCCATTCATTAGCATCCTTTGAGCCAGGTTGATCATGTGGTGAAAGAATCCCTTCACGCGCTCTCTCTCTCTCTCTCTCTCTCTTTATTTCTCTTCAACCTGTACTTCTTCCTCTTGCTCATAAGTATTTTTCAGGCATTACTTCGGCTCTTGTTCGAACCGAGACACCTGTCTTTTTTGACCCATGCTTTCCCCATTCAGCCTTGTCAGGTATGGGCATGAAGTGGGCTGAGGTCCACTGTGCTGGGATCTCTTCCCTGCCCATTCCCTAACTGTGTCCAGGATTGCTGTCAGGCTCACACGTCGATGATCTGTGTGATCTACTTTCTATACAGAATGTCCCTTTCCTAAATAGTTTTGTCAAATACCAATTATTTCAAGGTCTGTTGTATTTTTCATTCTCCATTCCACTCTTCTAAAGAAGACTCAAGAAAACTGCAAAGTAATGTTACAGGGTTTTTAGTTTTGTTTTGTTGTTTTTTTGAGAAGCATTTGTTGTCTGAAATGATACTTAGGATTTTGTGATTTGGGAATAAACAAAACAGAACCAAAAAGACTGTTCATGTTTTTTTGGAGAAGAGAGATTTCCGATTCAGACCCCAAAGAATGTTAGGAAAGCATTCAGGCACATTTTGGTCAAAATCTGTGCCCTGAAATAAAAGTCTTCAAACAACTTATATTTTAAGGTTATTTCAACAGCAACACCAGAACTTTTTAATGCCAATGCATTTTGAAACAGGTTGTTAACTGGCGCCCGAGGAGCTGGGTTTGGCTTGCGTGTGTGTTTTGTTTGGCCAGCATGAGGTTTTAGCAAAAATTGGAATTAGTTGCCAGCATTTAAAAATAAGGAGATCTCACATTTTAAAAAAACACAAAAAAGCACCCTGCATTTCTGGCCCTTTTGGAAATCCTTGAAGGTCAGGCCTATATGGGACTCTGCTCCTGCAGGTGGTAACAGAGCAGAGCAGTAGGGAGCCAGAGCCGACTGCCCACCAGCCTCCCATCCGCCCCGCCCTGCATCTCCCTGACCAGCTTCCTGGTTGGTAGGGCTGGCTCTCCGTGTGTGTGTGTGTGTGTGTGTGTGTGTGTGTGTGTGTGTGTGTGAGAGAGAGAGAGAGAGAGAGAGAGAGTGAGTTTGCACCTGCTGCGTTAAGAGCTAAGTCGTTAAAAGCACACTTAGAATTGGAGGGAGAACAGGAAGGTGGCGGATGGTGGTTGTGTTGCTCCTTTGTCCTGCATGATGTGATAAATTGAAATTCTTGGTAAAGCAGGTGGTGCCTCCCCCAAAAACAGCATGGAGCCAGGGAGGCAGGGTGGTGATTGACATTTCTGATCACATTCTCCATCTACTAGTTCATAGAGGTGACACATAAGGTGTTACATCTAAGAATAATACAACTATAAATTTTTCATGACATTTAAAGTAGGGAAAGTAGGCCCTGGGTCAGAGTGTGTAATGTCAGAGCTATTAGGGGAATTGTCCCAGGTCACATACCTGTGACTTAGTCATTGGTGGAATAGGGGCTGGAGCCTAGGAATCTGGTTTTGTGGGTTTTTGCTCCACATTTTCCAGTCAGTGTAATGGTCTAGGGATGAGATTTATAGTCAGAACTGAATTCAAACCCAAGCTCTGCCCCTGACTTTCCGAGTGACTTCAAGCAAATGCCAGAAACCTCTCTGTACCCCACTTTTTTGTTATAAAAAGGAGAGAATAATGATACTAACCTCATAGGGTTGTTATGGGATTAAACTCAATATTGCATTTAAAGAACTCAAAGTAGTTCCTGCCCATAATAAACATAAACTGCGTGATATCTGAGAATTAGTGTTTATGAATCCTATGTTATCGTAGCTGACTCAGCTAAAACCAGAATGTCAACTACACAAAACAATTACATAGTTAGTATTTTTCCCCCATAGAGTGCAGAAAGGGATTAAAGATATTTTTACTCCATGTGTGTTTAAAAAAGTCTCCAGCAGTTTGAGTTGGTACTGTTTTTTTACTTATACATTTTTCAGTAACAAACCAGTGATTGAAAAGCATACTGTTCACCCTTCTCTCCAGAATGTAAAGAAACAACTGAGAGTCATCAAAGTATTTTAAGTCCTCACCAAAGACTCCACGAGGGTGGGTTTGTTCAGTTCACTGCATAAATGCTGAATATCTACAGGGGTACCCAAACTTTTTACACAGGAGGCCAGTTCACTGTCCCTCAGACCGTTGGGGGGCCGCCACATACAGTGCTCCTCTCACTGACCACCAGTGAAAGAGGTGCCCCTTTCCGGAAGTGCGGCGGGAGCTGTATAAATGGTTTCAGGTGGCCCACATGCGGCCCGCGGGCTGTAGTTTGGGAATGCTTGATCTAGCACATGTCAGTCAAGCCCCCTTCTCTGCTCTTGGGGAGGTCATAACTACCAGGGAACCAGGGCCGGAGGAAGGGTAGGGCAGCCCTGGAGTGCCTGTAGGCGATATGATGAATGCCCAGGGGGAAGTTAAGGTGCCATGGGATCACAAGAGTGCTCCAGTCCCTGGAGGGTGGTGGTCTGCAGAGCCAGGAGCCGATGCCTGGAGGTCCGGGAGCGGCAGGAGGAGGGCAGACTGTAGAGTCCAAGTTTGAATCTGTTGTTCCCACCTACAGTCTGACTTGGTGGGGCCGGCCCTGGCGCTTGGCCAGGAGCTTGAGCATACAGATGAGGGTGAAAGGTAGAGATGTGATGACTGAGAGCCAGGCTGGAGATTGTGGGAGGTGGGTTGTCTGGGCCCTGGCTGGAGACCATGAGCAGAGTTCAGTAGTGACTTAGATCACTTGTGCAGGGGAGGTGGATGAGGGCCTGAGCTGGAGCCCTGGGAGTGGGAACAGAGGTAGAGGTGGGGGGAAGGAGGCAATGCCTATTCTGGAGGCTAACCTGGTGAGAGGTGGAAGGAGTGAGGAAGGAGGAGCCGTCACCAGTGGGTCCTGCCTGGCGACCTGCGGACCACTGCCCTTATGGGGGTGGCTCTGGAGTGCACGAGAGCCAGTTTGGAGGGAACATGTGTTTAATTTTGTGCATGTGGAGTTTTTGAGGAATCTCTGAAATATCTAAGTGGTTATGTAGTATCAAAACATTCATCGTTCCCAGAGGACCTCATTTGGGTGGATTTGTGTAGATAGGCAAGAGATCGTCCAGTAGGCCATTCATCTGTAACTGGTAGGAGGCCAATACAGGAAATACAGATTTGGAAGTCATTAATTATGAGTGGTGGTTAAAACCACAAAAAGATAATGCTGTTCAGTGAGGGGAAGGGGGTGAAGAAGCCACAGGCTGGACAGCCCACCGAGGATGCTGACAAGCAGTGGCGTCCCAGTGGCCTGTCAAGTCAAGGGGGAAGGCATGGGCTATTTAATTAATGGTGTTAGGGTAGGTGGTGACCCTTTAGAGGGAGAATAAGGGGGATGAGTTCTTGACTCATACTGTTCACCAAAATTAATTTCATATGGATTAAAGCTTAAAATATTAAAAGCTTTCAGTGCACTTGAAGGCAATATAGCTGATTATTTCTGTGATCTTGGTATGAGAGAGAAATTTTGGTCAGAAACCGTAAAGGGCGATATTGAGAAATCTGACTTAATGAAAGTCAAACAAAAACGACATTGGAAAATAAGAAAGCAGATTGGGAAATACATTTGCAATGTATTGACAAAGTTAACATAAATCTTATGATATTTCTTTGTTATCAAGCAGTGAAGCAGAGATTAATACCCAATTAGGAATAAAAGGGCAAAAGATAGAATAAGCAGTTTACAAATAAAGCATTGAAAATTACCAATAAACATAAGGAAAGGTGTTTTGATGACACAATAAGGAAATGCCGTTTATGGTCCAACAGTTGGAAGAGATTAACATTTCATATAAATGATACTTCTTGTCTTGAGAGTGTGGGCAGCAGATAATGGGAAAAGGAGCTGTTCCTGGTTCTTTATGAAGGTAAGCTTTCCTCCTGCTTTCTTGGATATTAAAAATATTTTGGTTATATTTTCTTAAAGATTTATTTCTTGACTTCAGAGGGGGATGCGAGGAGCGGGAAGCATGAATTCATAGCAGTTGCTTCTCCTGTGTGCCTTGACCGGGCAAGCCCGGGGTTTCAAGCTGGTGACCTCAGCATTCCAGATCAGCGCTTTGTCCACTGCCTCACCATAGGCCAGGGCACCTCTTCCGGATGTTTTTGAACAAGAATGAATGTTCTTTAGGTTGTTTCTTTACTGTAATAATGGAGTGTTTTACCATTGTTATAGAGAGAACAAGCAAGCTCATTTGTTTGATGGACATTTATTAACATTTGTTGCATACTGGTCACTCTTGAAGCCTGTCTGAGGGGAGATGGGTACAGATGTCACTCGTCAGTGTGATAGAGTTTCCCATGGACCCTGAGGGGTGGGAAGGCCTGGCGTGTGGGGAACATTGCAAGGGGTCTTCTGCAGAGGCAGTGGCTTGAGGGGGAAGCCAGAAGCTAGTGGCAGCATGGAGCTCTTGGTGGCCCTCTGCGGTGTGGAAGGGGATGGTTGGTGGCCATGTGAAGGGGTTTGATCGTCAGACTGAACAGGAGCTTGACGTTTGGAGCAGTGGGCGCCCTGGAAGGATTTTAAGCACTAGCAGGAGGCACTCAGATTTGTCTTGATGTATCACAGTTGATAACGCCTGGGCTCTTGAATGAATAGGGAAGTCCTCACTGGAGTGAAGACTACCAAAACTGAAAGGGTCCTGAAAAACAAAAATTTTAATGACAGTATATAAAAAACTCCAGGAGACACAGAAAAATGTAAAAATGACAAAATATTCTACTTGAATTGCAGACCAAGAAATAACTGCGATTCTTTTGAGGAAACATTTTCCTGCAGAATCCACTAAAATATATTCTTATCATGTAGCAAGAGCTGAATTTCAGTTTTAAATTATTCTCCTGCGAGCAGGACACACCTACAAGTGCAGCGCTGAAGCCAGAAACAGTCCTTCTGCCTAGGTTCCCAAAAGTCCTTGGTTCACAGTGCCTTAGTGTTTCATTAATGTTTTTATGGTGCCCCCAGGTCAAAAGAAATACCCAGCAGTTCCTTTTATGAACTAGTTAGGTCCAAACAACTTAATAAGTATTTATGACCTGACATGTTAATAGCAGTTTAAAAAAATAATGCATATCAACTTAAGGGAAGCCACTGTGTGAACCTGTTGGGGACTGCATAGCTTCCCAGATTCTGGCCACAGACTGGCCCTGCCCCCCATTTCTTTTTCTGCAGTGAGTGCTTGTGTTTCCTTCCAGCCACCAGTGCCCTTTGCTCCCCTGCACGATGAGGTGACCATGGCATCCCTGAAAGGCCTGCAGCATGACCTAGCGATGAAACCGAACTTATCTTGAGCCTAAGGTTCTGACAGTGCTGAACGGATAGCACTTCTTCTGCTCTGAATATGTAAGAAGTACTGTAATAGCCAGTTCCTTTGCTTCTGTGCCTTGGGGCCCCAGCCCTGACTTATGCCCCCAGTGTTTGCAGAACTGGGGTTAGAATGACACCTAACAAGGCACCAAGTGTGGGCATAGAGTCATGTATATCTTGCTGTTCCAAGTCACCCATCAGCCAGCCTGGAGTTTTCAGTGTCTTCTCAGTGCTAGGCGCTGGGTGGGGGGAGGGGTGGGGGAGCCCACAGCCAATGGTGGGCTCCCACCAAGGTGCTTACAAGTTGTGGGAGGAGTTACAAAGTGAGGCATTGGGCCAGGGGCCAGCAGACCTAAGGTCAGGAGCCAAGTAGTACACATTTTAGCCTTTGCAGGCCGTGCGGTCTCTGCAAAAGCTGCTCTACCCTAACACTGTAGTGGGAAAGTGGCCGTGGCCATGCCTGAACAATGGGTGTGGCTCTGTTCTAATAAAACTGTTTACAAAAGCACAGGTGGATCGAACTTGGCTCCTGGGTCCCCGTTTGTGCAACCCCTGTAATAGGGGTGTAATTAAAGTGTCACTCTTCCCCTTGGAGATTCCCAGGTGAATTGAGGAGAGTGGCAGAGAGCCGTAGCGAAGGAAATTAGAAAGAAAAATAGGTGCAGATGTGGAGCCAGGAAGGAGTCCGGCAGCTTGGAGAACCGTATCAGTTTTCATGTGACCCGGAATGAGATTGGCAGTGGTGGGGCGAGGGACACAGGCCTTCTTCCCCGGGATGAAACACCAGTTTCATGGATCCTTGTTATAATTTTGTTTGGTTTTCTGCCTCATTTTGGGGGTTGACCCACATCCTCTCGTAGCCTAGAGAATGGGTGCGTGGCCGGTTGCTGCCACCTTCAGGGATGAGGTTGGCAGCTTGGTTCGCAGGTGCCCATGTCGTTGGTTACCTCTCCAGATGCCCTCTGGGCATTTGCACTGTCATTCTGCTGATACAGCAAGAGACAGTGTCATTTTAAAAATTAGCTCCTGAAATTCTATAAAAATGTGTTCTCAAAGAAGAAGGCATTGGAGGGAGGAAAAATCAAATTCTGACAATTGTTATGATCAGAGAGGAGCAGAGACAAGTTTACGTGTCCTTTTTTTTTCCTGGAAATACTCAGGAAGACTCTACTTATGTATTCTTTTTCCCTCAGATGGCCCATCTGAAAGTCTTGCTCAGTAGAGAAACCAGATCTGTTACAAGCATAGTATTATGTTGCCTAAATGACTTACTCTAAGTAAATGTTGGTACAAAAAGTCTTTTTTATCATTCTGCCTGTTTTCAGTCAAGCAGGCATTGGTGACACAGACTTTGATTGTTCTGTTTCCCAGAGCACACCACCCTGATGCTCATTGACTTCCTCAGGGTGGCCCTGATCAGTGGCCCTTGCTGGCCCTAACCTGTGCTGAGGGTGTGCTTGCATGTTGCCTGGCAACAGGAGTGGGATGCTGAGGCTTACCTTTGGGAAGCTTCTCACATGGACCCCGAGTAGAGCTGTGCTGCTTGAGGCTGGAGCCCACAGTATTTAAGTGATTTGCCCTCAGTCACGCTGCTAATTAGTAATGGAGCCAAGGTGACAGTCTGAGTCCACACGGAGCAGCACCAGAGCTTGGCCTTGGCTTCCTCTGTCCCTGCCCTTGCCACTTCGTGGGTCACACTTCTCTTTTCTAAAACAACTGTAAATGGGTAGTAAGGGACAGTCACTTCAAGATAATGCTCAGCCAGTCAGCGACTCTGGTTTGTGATTATTTCTGTCTCTGTTATCCATTTTTTTCTGTACGTGCCATGTCACTCTGTAACGTTAGCAACTGGCGTGTTAGACATTTCATGGGTACGTTTTCATTCTGATAAGTCATTTCGGTGACACTGGAATTGACTAGAAAGCTGTTCATCCAGAAAATAATTGAACAGTGAAGGAATGTATGCTCGGGCCTCATGCATGTTCCGATTATAATTAAGCTGTTGGGGGTTCATGTCCTGGGCTTTGATAGCACTCTGAAGTCACCAAGAACAGTCCTGACATTTCCTTTCCCTGAGGAGACTGAATTATCCTGACATTCCCTTTCCCTGAGGAGACTGAATTATCTTCCAGGCTCTGGTTATTTAGATGTTGAGTTTCCTTTCCTTTATCAAGTCCCTGTTCCTCATATCTCTGGTGACGTTTTCTATTTTTGTCTTCCTTTTTCCGAAAGTTTGCTCAGTGTTATCTGTCTTTGAAAAAATGTTAATATCAAGCCACGTATTCAACTTGTAAGAGCTGTTTTTATATCTGAGTATTCCTTTCTCATAGTGCTGTGTTTGCTGCAAGAGTACAGTTTAGAGGTAGTTGCTGTCTTTCTCCACTAGGTTTTTCCTGTTTCCCACATTATCTCTGTGTCCTCTGGGAGTAATTTTTATTTTCCTTCTGGTTTTCCAGTTTATCCTGAATTTCTCTTTAATTTCTTTGCATGTATTGGGGTGGGCAAAAGTAGGTTTATACTAGTGAGTATGCAGAACAGAGTTTATTCTTGTATTACTGTTTATTAGTTATTGTAATATTTATTTGTATTTGTCTTCTTCTGTAAACCTACTTTTGCCCACCCCTGTATGCTCTGTGGTCTTTGGTTGTCTGTTCTGGTAAAAAAAAAATCATGCAATGTGAGGTCCGGCACGGAGTTCGCAGTACGTTGAAGGACGTGGCTGGGTTCAACAAGAGTGGCTGGGCATCTCCTCTGGGCACTTCCTCAGTGTCAGGTGTGGACAGCTTTCTGTTTTGCCAGTTGTGACTTTGTTGCTGCGCTGCTTTCCTCAGCTGTCCTTTGTGTCTGTAAGTAGACTGCCTCTGTGGAGTGGGGAGCAGTAGCCATCAAAGTTGACGTCTGTGAATGGACCTCAGAGCCTTTAGTGTCAGCCCCACAGGTCACCGCCGCCTCCTTCTTGCACCCAGAGAGGGCTTCACTGGCACGGCCCTCCGCCATCGCTGTTTTCCTCCAAACCTGTCAGCTGTCCCTGCACCTTATCGGTCCCCTGTCCCTCCCACAATATGCATACAGGACTTACAGTGTGCTGGGCACTCTTCCAAGTGCTTTGCATAATTTGTTCATTTAATCTTCACAACAAACTTGTGGGGGGAAATGCCGTTATTACCCCCACTTTACAGATGAGGAAACCGAGGCACAGAGAGGTCAAGATCATAAAATAGGTGGCAAAGCTGGGGTTTGGACCCCGTCTCTGCTTTAACCAGCACTCTGTCCTGCTTGTAGTGCACTGGTAAGACCCCCCATCTCCAAACAGCCTGAATCTCACCACCGCATGCTACCTCTGCTCTCGTCGTAACGTTAAACTTGTGTTGTTTGTGTGTAATAGACATTTTTGTCACATCTGTGAACTTCCTATATTATCTCATTTTCTTTTCTCTTTAAACTATTTAAATTTATATGAAATAGAAACTTTATATCATGATGTTAATGGAAAACTGATACTATTCATAAGCAAGTGACTATAAAAGTTAGTATATACTCATCTAAAATTTAAAATGTTGCATGCATCCCTTAAAATTGTCAAAATTTGAGTTTTATGCGCTGCTTTTCTGTACTCTAGTAACATTAGAGTGGAGAGTTGATAAACGTGGTTAGTCATAATCTTGGACTTGAAGCCTGTCATTTGGAAATTGATGCCCTAATGGATTTCCGAGGCAACAGCTGTGTCCGATCGCTAATGTCGCCTAAAGCCAGCTCAGCTTGCGTCCAGTGTCTCCAGGGTTATTAGTGCACAGTATGTTTCAGTGTGAGCGTGCACAGCAGGAGGCGTGGGTGTGGAGAGGTTGGAGTACCATCTGAAACTCTCCTTCTCCCCTAGGACTTGACCACGTCTTACAGACCACGTTGTACAAGTGATGGACGTTGCCTGGTGTTTGAGACGACCGTCTCAGATGGTGGCCAGCGAAAGCATGAGGGTGACATCAAATTTCCGGTGGCTCTTATCAGCATTCATTCTTCTGTATTTAATGAGTCAAGTAAACAGCCAGAAAAGGGGTAAGTGCCTCTGAGTTGCAGAGAATGAACTGACTGCCCTGTGATCCTGTGTCTGCATCAAAACCTATAGCGTTTGGGGGTTAAAATCCATTTCTTTGTCATCTTTTTTTATGTGTACTTTCAGTTCTTCTTAGAAGGCCCTTAAAGATAGATCTAAGTATCCTTTCCCCATTTTAAACACTAAAGTACAATTTACATACTAAAATTCACCCTTTTGGGATAAAATTCTGGGAATTTTGATGGATGCGCACAATAATGTAACCACCAGCGCAGTGAAGACCTGAGCAGTCCTAGCTCTCTAGGGGGCGCCCCTGCCCTCTGGGGTCACCGGCTTCTCTTACCCCTGCCCGCACTCACCTGCTTCTGTCCTGCTGGGCCTTTCCGCATGTCAGAAACAAAGTCAAGTCTCTCTCTTTAATATGTTATTTGTTTTCATCTTATTTAATTATATTAAGAATGTGTGTAGATATAACCTAGCTTAATCTATAAAATATTATCCTTCTGTCCCTGGGTTTAGTTTTTATATTATTTCCATAATTAAACTGATCATCTCATTTCCCCAAGATCACCATTCAGTAACTTTATTGTAATTACTAGGATGAGCTAGTAAGAAAGTATAATTTCTAGTGTGAGTGCTTCTAATGTTTTTGTTTCATACATAGAGTTTTATGATTTATTGCTATAGTAAATACCATGCCAGCTATATGTCAAAATTAGAGAAAGAGACTTTTTCATAGACGTTGACAGAGAGCAGCAGTTTTCAACCAGTGTGCCTCAAGATTTTTTAAAGCATTTCAATACCTATTTGGTCAAGGGCATTGACCTCTTTTCTTTTAGAATGTCAAATAAAAAAATGCCAACAGCCCACACAACAGTAGCTATCTAGTGTGAATGAATCAAAATTTTACCTTTTATTTACTTTCTGTCAGTTCAGCAAAAAAATATATTTTTTGGTATGCCATAGAATTTTAGTAACAGTTTATGTGTGCTGAAGATGAAAAGGTTGCAACTTGCTGAGCTAGAGTCTGGGTAGAGGACCTCACTTACACTTGAATTGCTTCTTTCTTCCCTCCCTTTCTTCCTTCCTTTCATCTTCCCTCGTTCCCTCCCCTTGGACCCTCCTCCCCTCCTCTTTTCTTTCTTTTCATTTTTCTTTTCCAGTGACATGTTTTTCATTGCGTAGTGCTTACATACTCCATGATGCAGTGCTGTTTTTTAGATGTGAGTAAGCACTGTTAGATTGTAATCTTCTGAATTATTTGATACTTTTCAGTTGTTCAGGCCCACATGAAATATATATTTTTCAGAGCCTTGTGTGAGCTCATTACTGTGTAAATTTAATACGCTTCATAAAAATCTGAAGGTTGGTTATGGGATTTCTCTGCAGGTGGCAGTCTGGTACCCTGCAGCAAGGTGGCTATGCTGGCTGGGGAGCCCAGAGCTGGTTTGTGGGGTGGGGAAGACATGGCTTTTACCTCGAGTTTTTCTTCCTTTTCCTTTATCTTCATTTTTGCAAGTGAGGCTCTCAGAGATTAAAATTCTCCCAGACCCTCTGAGTCCCATCACTGAATCAGCACAAGCACTCCTTCTGTTTGTCTTAGTTGCTTGCAAGTGGAATTTTTGATAGAAGCCTAACCCCTAAGTGGTTTAGCGGTTGGTCCACTTTCATCAGGTTATTCCCGACCTCTTTGAAGCCAGAGCTACAAAAGGAAATACAAAACCAGTCACCTCCTGTGACTCAGGTTCATCTCAGCACAGAGCGCACAGGCCCTCTGCAGACACACGGGCTTGTACTTAGGACCAAAAACAGTTTCACTTACTGACTTTTACAGCGCACTTAAGTTATTAAGCATGGTGTGTGTGTGTCTCCTTCCGCAGGGGCTCCTCGGGACCTGAAGTGCACGACGAGCGACCTGCAGGTGTGGGACTGCTCTTGGAAAGCGCTGTCCAGAGCCGGCCACCCTGCTCTTTATGAAGTTTGCATTGAAAACAGGTAACAGAAATACTTTGATTCATTTACAGCTACAACCTAAAAATAAAGGTCCTTTCTCTTCTATTTTAGAGTGTAAAGATTTTGTTTTGTAAATTTTTAAATGACATTTGAAATCATAGCTCTCTATTTCCTAAAACTTCTCTTTCGTCAAGATGAAAACAAACCTTTCTCCTGGCCAAAACGTTGATTCTTTAGTTCTAGAATAAGGAGTAGGTGACACTAGTGTGCTGTGGGTTTTGATCCGCTATGGGGAAGGTTCCTGGGTCTATCCCAAGCCAGTGTTTACCTATATCAGGCTAAAGCTCTGAGTGTGCCTGACAGAAGATATCAGTAATGGTGGCTTCACACTATCATGTCAAAGGTCTGGATTAGGAGTTCAAGGCTACCCTGGCTGTTTATGGCCACAGGCGACCCAGGTTCCTCTGTTCTGATCTCTGCCATCTTTGGCACGTGATCCCCTCATTCAAGATGAGGTATGAGGAGCAGCTGTCGCGTCTGCATCCCAAAAAGCAGGAAGGAAAAGAGAGATGCTTTTCTTTAAGGAGACTTCTAAGAAGTCCTACACGACACCTCTGCCCACGTCTCTTTGGTGGAACTTAGGCAGAGGCTGGGCCACGCCTCCTCCTAGCCAGATGGCAGTGTGCCCTGACAAACATTGGATTGATGTTAATAAGGGAAAGCGGAAGTGGACATTAGGAGGCAAGTGGCGGGTCTGTTGCACCACCTCACCCTCTTGGGTGAGGCTGGAGTGGGCTGGACACTTGGAAGTCTGGAGTTGGGACTTTTGGGCTGCCTTCTGGCTGGAACGATTTGCCTGCTCTCCCTGGGTCCCAGCAGGGCCAGAGGACTCTAGCACAACAGGTCCAAGGCCCGCTGTGCTGTTGTATGTTCCTGGTGTACACCAACATAGATGTGTGTTTAAGTACACTCAGATTTTTCTCTCATTCAGTGTGCTGTAACTGCATTGTTCTAAGCCTGGGGTCATTGATCAGTTTGGATTAGATTGGATGTGTTGCAGAAATAATTCTCAGTTTTTATTTCTTTATTTTCTGCTGCAGAAATAAAGGGCTATTACTGTTGAGTTTGTGTAGTTTTGGGTCAGCTGCCATCTATGCCCTGTCTCTCCTTAGGGCTCCAGGCCCAGGGACTGTGGTGGCCAGGAGGGGCACTGCCCAGAGGGCTTTTAGAGCTTCCTACCAGAAGTGGTAGGTGTGACTGTCACTCATTTCTCTACAAGTACAGTCACATCACCGTGCCTTGTTTTGAGGAGCGGGGACGTGCACTCTCACTGCAAATCCAGTAGAGGGAAAGCTCAGAAATGTGGTAAGTAGGAGCACAGGCCGAACCGGGGGGAAGTCAGCTCTGACTGCGGGAGCTCACAGTGGACAGGTCCTTGTACCGCTGTGAGTTAAGGTCACGATGGGACTGTATGTGAGGGCCAGGGAGCGCTGGCCAAGGAGTGTGGCGGGCACTTCAGAGACTCTTCTCGGAGGAAGTGTGGTTGTGGAGCAGGAATACTCAGTTTTCTCAGCAGTGAAAGGACAGAATTACACTCTAGGCTGGAAGAATATTGGGCACAATACATGAATGTTTGAGATAGCACCATTTGGAGAATTCAAGTGGTTCTGAGGCTGGGGGAGTGAGTCCCTAGCCACGAGGATTCCTGCTCCACACAGAAAAGAAGTCAAGATCCAAACTATACAAGAGGTTAAAGTGGAAGTGGGTTTATTTGCAAAGCTGTGAGCCAGAGCGTGGGCTACTCCGCAGACAGAGCAGTGGTCTCTTCTTGCCCATGAGGCAGGGGAGGCCCCAGCCATCCCTAAAGGTTGGGCTTGTATCTGGTTGTCGTTTCTATAGAAAATGGCTGGTATGGAGAAATAGAGAGTGGAAAAAAAATCATTAGGATGAACTTTAACCTATACAAGGCATATTCTGTGGTCTGTTTTTCTTTTATGGTATGAGTAAATGTTTGTGGTGCAAGCAAGCTATTGATAGTAATCTTATCTCATGACCGATTAGCCAAGTTTCATACTGGTGGCACGTAGCAGGCTTGGAGTGTACCATGGCTTCACGTGTGTCTGTTTGCTTAGTTCTCATGCCTCTTCCCTGTATTAGTTCTATGTTGCTGGCACCAGAAGAAGCCTCACCATGTGAGTTGGGAGGAGGTGAGCCGAGCCTTTTGAATCCTCAGCCCTGTGTGAATAATGTGATCAGGCCCCTGTAGGAGCCACTGAGAGTCCCTTTGCTTGAATTAACATTTTTATGAGAAAAATATAGGTAAACAATAGTAAGTAGAGTGTAAATGTGTTTCATAAAGAGACAAAGGGCCGTGGAAGCTCAGAGGAAATAGTCTCTTCTGTCTGAGAAAAGACTGGTGGGGAACTGGACACATTTTTGAAAGTTGATCAGGAAGGTTTGTTCGGTGATCCATGAGCCAAGACAGGAGCAGACAAGTTGACGGTGTATTTTTTAGGGGCACCGTGTAGCCAGTTTCCTTCCTGTGTCAGTATCTGTAGAAAGTGAGGGCTGTGTGGGCAGGTGGCTGTGTGCAGCGGGACGCAGGGCTGCAGAGGGAACTTAGGTGGGGGTCTGAAGAGCAGGCTACAGTCCTGATTCTAGAAGAAATCCTCTGCTCACTCACTCAGCTTTCCAATCCTGTCTGGTTACTTTTCTTACACCCGCATTGCTGCTCTTTCCACTAACCTCTCTCTTGTCGGTCTTACCACACAGTATAACCTATCAGGGTGTTGTATACACAAGAGATTATTTTCCAATGCATTCTGTGTTAATTGAGTTTTAATGGAAATTGTTATATTTTATCTGCTGATTAAAATTTGACTTTTTTTATTGCAGGTCCCATTCTTGCTACCAAGTGGGGAAAACAAGTACTAAAATCCCTCCTTTGTTAGCTGGTGATTATGAAATCACAGTAAACTCTCTACATGACTTTGGAAGTTCTATAAGTAAATTCATCCTAAGTGAAAAAAATGTTTGTAAGTATTTGAGAAGAAAATGGACTTGGAAATAAGTCAGAACAGTGCCTCTGTTGGTTTTATTGGGCTTTATAATTGGCAGAAATTGAGCACTGTTTTGAATTTCAGTTGTCACATGAATGCTTTCACTTATCCGCAGCTGTACTGTAGATTGAGGAGTATGACTGCCATCGAGGGGAGACATGCTGTCCTCTCATCCAGCCATTCACAGCCACTGTGCCACAAGGGTTTTTAAAACATGAGTCAGGGGCACTGACTTCTTTTCCCTTAGATTGTCAAATTAAAAAAAAAGAGAGATGACACTCAACACCAAAATATCTGTTCAGTGTGAATGAATCAAAATACATGCTTTTTTTTTTTTTTTTTGTCAGATTGGCAAAAAATATAGGTGTGCCGCGGAATTTTAGTAACTAGTTTAATGTGTACTATGAAATGAAAATGGTTGAAAATCACTGCTCTAGTCGGTTAAAAAAGTTGTCACTGAATTCCAGATCCTTCCTTCAGTTAGATGCCTCTTTCTTAGTCCCTTTGCCTGGTTGAGTCCTGCACACTGTTAGAATTCCTCAGCTGCTCCTGGTCCGGAAAGTCTTTTCTGACCATCTCCTCCCAGTCAGACCCCATGCCTTGCCCCTTGGGCTCTCCGTATTTCTCCTTTGTGGCGTTCGCCATTGTATTGATTAATTGTCATGTAATTAGGTGCTGACCAGGTTCCATGAGACAGGGACTTTTTCTTCCTGCACTCAGCACCTAGCCCAGTGCCTCGCTCATGGTGGGCATCTTTTATCAATATATGGATTGAATGTCTTAGTGCATATGCTGCGGGCTAAGGGGAAACATGCAATAAACCCAGGTGGACAGGGAGGGAAATTTTACTCTGCAAGGAGACCTTCACTGCCCCAGTTGTCTTAACTTTAATAGTGGGGTAAGCAGGTTTATTGGCTCCTGACAACTCTTATGGAATTAGCATGATAGTAATATTATAATGAGTCTTATGAGGATGACCTACTTTGAAGCAAAGAAAAGAAGATATAATTAACTTGGCGATCTGTCCAGTTTCATGGACAGGGTGCCTCTTTGGAGTGGTCTGTGTTTGAGAAAGCACAGATTTGGAAAGGATAATGTCCAGCAACTTAGAAGCTGCCCCATTTTCTGGCCAAAGTGTTGTCCAGGGAAAGTGCTACTAAGAGCCATCTTTCAAGTAAGGAGGACAAAGTCATGTTTTTTGTTTTCTCTCCATAGTTGTATATGAGATTCTTTTGTACTAGTCATCCATAATCCCATTGCCCACAGAGAGGTACTGTAAACACTTAAATATATATATATCTTCTGTGATCTAAATATACAGTGAGGTTCATAGTGGTCTATAACTTGCTTAACAGAAGACCAGATTTTCCAGTTGTTCTCCAAATACAAGCTGCCTAGTGTTCCATTGAATGGAGGTACCATAATTACCTTATGTGATTGGTTATTAATATTGAGTTGTTTATTTCCAGTTTTTAATATTATAACCAGTGCTTTAATCAACAGCTTTTGCACATACATGTTTCTGAATTCGTGTGATGGTTTCCTTGGGCTAAATTCCTAGAATTGGGAATACTGCATTAAAGAAAATTCCACTTTTTATGACTTTTACTATTCATTGCAGATTGTCCTCCAAAAATTTTGAATCCCTTTGTATTCCCACCAGCTTTTGTCTTAGAGCGTACCTGCTCTTCCATGTCCTTGCCAGAACTGGCTATTGTCCATCTTAGTTCTGCTGTTTCAATCTGATGGCCCCAGGATTATAGCACTGTTGTTTTTACCTTTCTGACTATTATTTTTTTAATTATCAGTCACTTTTATTTTTTTCTTAATGATTTGCATCTTTTGTACAGTTTCTTCTGAAATTATTATTGTTGTTGATTCTGTCATATTTGTTACAAATATTTTTCCAAGTTTAAAATGTTAACTTTATGGTATTTTTCATACTACAGGTTTTTATTTTTATATAAATGGAATCTCTTGCTATTTTTCTAGATCAATATTTGGTATTCATGCTTGATTTAAATGTTTCAATCACTTGGAATTTTGTGGTATGGTATGAGGAATCTAACTTAATTTAAAAAAAATTCCCAGGACTCTGTCAGAGAGCCTGTTTGTATTGTCTGATTGCTCAGTGAGTCTTCAGAAGGGTTCTGTCTGTAAAGTTACTGGAAGACAACAGTGTTAGAACTGGGAAGGCAAATCGAGAGATAACTCTAGCCGACTTATTTGATTAATAGCTGTTTTTGTATATCATGTAATTTGTTGGTAGCATTTTTAATAATGGCTTGACTGTAATTCAAATATTAAGTTAACAGTGTCCCAATACAAAGATATTACTACTCCCACTCAGTACTGAAGAGAACATTGAAAAATGAATTAGATGACTAGGAGAAAGGAAGGTGGATGCATCAGCAAATCTTGGGGACCCCGCTGGGTGCCAGAGAAGCCACAGAGTGAGAAGCAGCTGTGCCTCAGAGGGTCTGCCTTCTTTGCTTATTTGTCACTAAAATAAAAGTATGAGAAATTATGTTTTCTCCAGATCTTAAGATGCCTGCAAAAGTGCATGGTAAAAAGCAAATGATATATTTAACATATCTACATACCTGTAATAAGTTTCTAATTGACAGGGTCAGGCACCAAAATAAGCCTTCCTGAGACATTTAATTTCTAAGCTTCTTGTGATCTGCGGTGTTGGACCTGTCTGGGGAGATTGAATATGTGGGGGAGGGCATTAAAGAGCTAGAAGGGCTCCTAGCCTGTGCTGTCCTAAGGCAAAAAGAATGGGGAGTGGGCAGGGGTGTGAAAAGATGCTCTAGCTTTAAGCAAATAAGATGAAAGAATCAAGTTTCTCATTTCTAGAAAGCAAATTAACATTTTAGCTTGCTTCTCAAGTGTCTATTTTAGCTGGAGAGAAATGAAGCTCGTTGAACTGCCCAAGTACACCATGAAGTGAAGAAAATATGTGTGTGTGTTTAATCCTTTCATGTAAATTACCATCTTTAGCTTTAAATCGTGGATATGCCTGTGTTTTGAAGAGTAGCCCACTGCTATTAGATAAAATGTAAATTATGTGTGGCCCTGGCCGGTTGGCTCAGCGGTAGAGCGTCGGCCTGGCGTGTGGGGGACCCGGGTTCGATTCCCAGCCAGGACACATAGGAGAAGCGCCCATTTGCTTCTCCACCCCCTCTTTCCTCTCTGTCTCTCTCTTCCCCTCCCGCAGCCGGGGCTCCATTGGAGCAAAGATGGCCCAGGCGCTGGGGATGGCTCCTTGGCCTCTGCCCCAGGCGCTGGAGTGGCTCTGGTCATGGCAGAGCGACGCCCCGGAGGGGCAGAGCGTCGCCCCTGGTGGACGTGCCGAGTGGATCCCGGTCGGGCGCATGCGGGAGTCTGTCTGACGGTCTCTCCCCGTTTCCGGCTTCGGAAAAATACAAAAAAAAAAAAATGTAAATTATGTGGACTTCTCAGGGAGGAAAGCATTTTAATGGATGAATGTTGCCTTAGTAAGATACTCCCATGTTTCATCCTTTTGGAGTTACTACATCTTGATATCTTGAAACATTTGAAAGGAGCACATTCTTGGAAAGAAGCCTCTGCTCTGTATGGTCACAGTGGCACCTTGAACTTGCCCTCTCTTGGCACTAAAACGACTACTTTTCCTCATTTGCTCTGTTTTAAGAAGCAAGATCCCACTTAGCACTTCTCCTGTGGAGCGTGCCCTCCCCCCCCCCCCCCCCCCCCCCCCCCCCGTCCTTATACCCTTATGTAGCTGAGTGGCTGTCGACTTTGCCACACACATGCACTGCTTCCTTGTGGCCCTAAATGTTGCACATCAGTCCGTGGTAGAGCCCTGGTCAGCAGATGGCAGTTAAATTTAGTCGGGTTATTTTTAGATTCCAAGATGAATGTACTATGTGGGTTTGCTCTGCCGTCTTTGTTGTTGAACAGTCAACTACCCTCTTGCAAGGACTTTATTTCTTTGGACCCTGATCTTTGTGGGAAGCCACTAGGATAGATAAGAGGCTTGAGATAGTATGTCTGCATTTCTTTTAACTTTCCTTCACCTGACTGTCATTTGAGGAGGGAACATGCAAGGAGTCCCTAGTTTCCTGCCTCCCACACCCGAAAGCCTGCAGTTTTGCAGAACAGAACAAGCTCATACCTTGTGGTGTCTTCCACTACAGCAGGCAAAATTCAGTAACGTATTCATGCCTTATAGATAGGCTACCTTACTTTTTTCTGATACTTTTTGTTAGTTTACCAGTTTTTCCCTGTGAGATGTCCATATTCTTCAAGAGGCGTTTCCTCTGTACTTTTCGTAACACAGCTACAGAGTCCACTGCCCCCCACCCAGACTTCTTTCTCAGATATTGACGGTCCCCTCACCAGTGCCACTGGTCTTTTCTGTCTTTGGTGAACTCTTGTTTGCCTAGGTGCCAGCCCATTTCTTTTGGTCTCAGGGATCCTGAATTTTCTCTGGTTTCCTTCTCTTATCTGTCCTTCTTTCTAGGGCCTCTGGTCTCCAGAAGGTGTATCTGTCTCTCTGTAGCCCCCAACAAGGGGGCTCTCCTGTCTGAGCATTCACGTTCATTTCTTCGGCTGCATTCAGCAAGCTCCTCTCGAATCTGCGTCCACTTCCTGCAGATCCCTCTGTTGGTGACCGCCTCTTCCCCTGACACTTGGTCATCCACAGTGGTTTCCGGCGTCTCTTCACAGTGGTCCCTGCTTCCTTTTGCCTTTCTTGCTTTTCTGGGCTAGAAATTTGAGGTGATCTTAGGTGTTTGCCTTTCTTGTTGTATTAATCCTTCATTTCTTTGATCCAGTCGTTTCTTTAAACTGCCAGTCAGATTTTGTCCTGTCTTTAATGTAGATCGTGTCATGATCCAAGCCTTATTGTTCTAGACTGGCTTTCTCCAGCGGTCTCCGACTTGACTGCCTACCTCTTTTTCAGTCCCCTGCAGACTGTGCTGCACCACACTGCTGACCCAGCCTGTCGGAGGGACTTCTAGATCCTGCTAGATCCTGTACTTCTTAGATCTGCACAGTCACCTGTTAGCTTCCTTCCTCAATGGCGTGGTCTTTACTGTGTGGTCTTGCTGCTATTTCCTGATACCTGTAACCAGGTGTAGCCTGTGGCATCCTGGTGTGAGCTACTTTCCCCAACACAGGGGGCTCTCACACTGGGAGAGGAGTGGGGAGGCTGTGGAGAGAGCATACAGGGAGCTTTACCCAGATAAGCTTTTCCAATCCCCTCATTTTTTTAGGCCCGACCTACAGCTGTACAGAGGAAGTTCTACTTTTCCCTGATGTTGCCTGCTTGCAGGTCCCCACCAGACGACACTGAGTGTGGTGGGAACCTAGTTGCTATTAGAAGAGATATGAATTTGAGACAGCCAGCTGATAAATAACTTTCTCTGATTTGGCTGTGAATCATTGGGAACCTCTTATACAAATAAATGCATATACTTGTTCTCTTTCATTAGTAATGGGTTCAAGAGTTTGCTTTTAATTCTTAATCATTTATTTTCTGATCAGGAAGGAATAGAGTTTAAGATGAATTGACTAATGGAATTATAATATGAAAAATCATTACCGATTTTATTAATCTTTATCTTTTGTTTCCTTTTTTTTAAGCCTTCATTCCAGACACGCCAGAGATCCTGAATTTATCTGCCGATTTCCCAACTTCTACGTTATACCTGACGTGGAATGACAAGGGTTCTGTTTTTCCACGTCACTCAAATGTCACTTGGGAAATTAAAATTCTACGTAAAGAGAATATGGATGTGGTGAATCTGAACAAAGTATATATTTCTTTCTTATGACATTAAAGAAATAATACTTTTTAAAACAATTTTTAAGGTGGTATCAGTGAACTTTTGGATTATTAAGGAAGTAAATCAGATGTTGTTTCAGGGTTTATTAAAACTACTGTGACTCAAAAACGAAAATTAAAATAATGTGCAACCATTATAAGAAGGAAGTTAAGGGAGGAATAACACATGATTCTTCTACTTGAACACAGCAAGCATTGCCTCTGTGTATCCCCGTCTAGCCTGTATCTGTCATATGCATGCTTTTGCATCAGTGAAATAAAAGTGTACCTATAACTTAGTCTGTTATTTTTATCTTTGTCTGATAGTATAAACATAAAAAGAAATGATTTAAAACATACTTAGCCATAGTAACTGTTGAGAAATTTTGTATAAATCTGTAAGTTTGAATATGTTTTAATATGAAATAAGGGTCTTATACTATTATAGTAATGCATCCTTTTTTAAAAAATCTAATTTTAAATGGTTTCCTTATGATTTGTCTGTAGTTTGCTCTTAATCTAAGGAATGGAGAAATAGTGAAGAGTTGTGATAGCTGGTAATTCCCCTTTTTATCCTTTTACTTGTTTCTTCCTTAACGGATTTGGAATGTACCTAGTTGCCCCCCAAACACACACATTTTCTGTCTTTTTCCAATATTTTTGTTATAATTTTTGGTAGGCCAGTATTATTGTTTGTATTATGGTTAGATAAACACTAATTATATCTCAACCAAGTAGTGTATACTATTCCCTCTCTTTCTGTCCTTCCCTCCCTCCCTCCCTCCCTCCCCCCTCCTTCCTTCTTTCTCTTTATTACTTTTTAGTACAATTTCTTGAATTATATTGTATTTTTAGTTTTATTTATCTGCCTCATTAATTCAATCCTAAATTCTCTCCATATTATGCAAATCTTCTCTCAGAATGTTCAACCAAACTAGTATTTTATCAATTAAACGATATTTGTGGATAAATCTCTCTGAGGGCTTACTTCCCAACCCTTTTTATGTAAGGGCTCACAAAGATACTGACAATATTTGTGTAGCACAGAGTGTGGTGAATAGTTGAGGATTCTTTGGGCCAGAAGTGCCTAAGGAGCTCCAGTGGCCTTAACTCCTACCAGTCAACCTTGGTTTGCAGATTCAAACCTCAGTATTCCCATAACTCTTTGAATATAAGCCTCAAGTCTTGAGGCACATTCATTAGGAAGCTGTGGTCTAAGGAGTCTCTAAGATTGTTCAGGCCATTCCTTTTACCTTTTCTTTTAATGGAGCCTCTCTTCCCTGTATTCTCTGTCTTTTATTTCTTCATTTTGTTAAAAGCATATATTTTAGTAGTTACTTAATATTTATTATACTCTCTGCTATTTTTAATGGTAGCTTGCAGATATATTTTAAATTTAAATTAGTTGCCAACAGCATTAAAATGACTGTTGATTTCACTATTAAGAAGATGCAGAAAAATTGTAACTTTTACACACTTCTGGTGGGAATGTAAAATGCTGCTTGATGAATACACTGAGTCATGACATTCCTGGAAATGTCTTTATTCTGCATTCACTCATGCTTGCTAGTTTAGCTGGGTATAGAATTCTAAATTATCTCAAGGTTTTGAAGATATTGTTCACTTTTTCGTATGGATCTATTTTGTTGTACACTCCTTTTATGCCCCTTTCAGTCTGAAAAAACAAGTCACTCTGCTTGGGAAATTTTTTTGTTTTCTGTCTTTGATTTTCTCTTTCTTTTTTAGAATTGATGTTCTTTTAAAAATTGGACCTTCTTCCTGCTCCTCTAATTATCTTATCATTGCTGCTTTGCATCTGCATTTTGCTCTATTTTCTGAGCAATTTTTCCTAAGCTTTGTTTTATAGTCCTGCTATTGAATTTCTGTTAATATATTTTTAATTTATAAGATATCCCTTTTTAGTTCTCTGTTCTTTTAAAAATAATGTATCCTGTTTTTACAGCATCTCTTTCTAATCTCTGAGGGTATCAGTGACTTAATTGTTTTTCTTTCTCTGAAATACCTTTCTTCAAGTTGCTTTTTTCTTTATTTTGATCTTTTATATTAGAACTTTTTCTTCTTTTCTGGTCATCTTGGTTGCTGCTCATTTTAAGTGAGTGACTCTTAAAAAATAAGAAAAATATAATTGGACTTTCTTTTTGCCTAGATGAGGCTTATTGTCTGGGGCTCATTATAGGTAATTGGGATAGACTAATTATTAATATTATTATTTTAGGCAAAATCTTAATTATTTTAGTTCTTTATCTTGACCTGTTCATATAAACAGAAAAGTCTGTTTAGACTCTTACCTGGTGAATATGAACTTGGCCATCACTGTTCTGGTAGCTGAATAGGGGAAGAAGGCAGGAGTCTGATCCCAACCTTCAGAATGTATTGCTTAGCAGTCCCACTCTTTTTGTTGCATTATTCCACACTTTCAACTCCTCCTGAGACTCTTCAATCCAGAGGAGTCTGTTTTACTTTTCCAGAGCATTAAGCTCCATCCCTCTGCCAAGGTGGAGAAGGGTAGTAGTCCTTTGGTAGCAGAGAATGTGAGAGGCGATCTGGGTGTCTAACATCTCTTCAAACAACTTTTAAGCAATCTTCCTGTTTTGCACCTCACCTTCACAGTGCATTTCCAGGGGAACCTGGTGTGGCCACTTTCTGAGCCCTTTGGCATTTGTATGGTAGAAGGCAGGTTGTTTCGGGCTTTTCCATTGGAGGCTTGAGATTCGGCTTTCTCAGGTCTTCTGAGTCAGTTACCATTGATCATCCACCCTCTAGCATCCCAGGTTTTATCAGCGGCGTGTCTTCCGTTTTTGCTCTTGTGTATTTTACACCTTAGAAAAATCTGAGTACTCTGGTTTTAAAAGAGATTTCAGGAAGTAAGAGAAGAGGAAATACTTTTATTTAGTCTGTTGTCTCTTTTAGTAGGTCTTCAATATTTGGTTTAAATCTTGTCAGTTTTCATAACAAATTAATATTTTATATCATGAATTGCATATTTAAAAATAAAAATTTAAATATAAAACACAAAAAACAAATCCAGTATAAATCAATAATTACTTTTTTTTAAAATGATGTTTCTCTCTTTGACTTCAAGTCTTGGAGCTACAAATCCATTAATTCTTTCTTCTCCATGAAAAATGGAGATCATTTTAAGCAATTGTCTGTTTTCTTGTGAACTGTATTGAATGTTTTAGAATATCATCATTTTGTATAATAATGTGTAAGGCCTGAAGCTGAAGCAGTAAACATAAATGAATCATAATTATTTTTACTATAGCTCTTCTATTGTGCCTTATAGGAAACTGATAGTCTGTGTTTTTTAATCGTGAAGGAAAGCAGCCCATGCCACTACTAGGAAATGTAACTTTGTGTTTGTGCTCACTTTGTAGATGACTTATGCCACAACTCTGAATGGCAAAGACACAGTTCATCACTGGAGTTGGGCCTCAGACATGCCCTTGGAGTGCACCACTCACTCTGTGGGACTTCGATGCTATATCGATGATCCTCATTTCTCTGGTCGCAAAGAGTGGAGTGACTGGAGCCCCCTGAAGAACATTTCTTGTAAGCTTATATTTAAAGAATGTCTTGTTTCAAGTGAGTGAGGTTGACCTTGCTTCAGGGTAAGAGACAGTTGAAGCTTTCAGTTCTCTGTCCCTATTTGTCTGCATGAGGCCATAACTCAGGGAGAGGGGGATAGAGACCAAGGACCCATCCCTTAGAAGCTTGTATGTCTAAGGGGAGGGTGGAAAAAAGAGACCAGCAAAGCAACCAGCCATAAGGGAATGAAGGATAGCCCAGGAGGGGACAGGGGGGAACCCAAGGGAATGGTGACTCAGAAGTGGCCCTTGGATTGAGCAGTTCATTCAGCCAGCCACTTCAATAGAATGGCTGGCGTAGAAGCCAGATTGCAGTCTGGGGAAGAGTCAAGAGTTAGAAAGGAGAGTAGAAGCAATTTAAAAAATGGCCTAAAGAGGAGAATAAAACCAAAGGTGTGGCTTTGAGCTGCAGAGAGATGGGATTAAAGAAAAAGTGCCTTTTAGGATGTGGAGTACACAAACATAGTTGGGCTGATAGAAAGTAGGTCTACCCTCAGTAGTACATAGACTCATTCAGAGGGATGGAATTATGTAATGAGTGACTTACTTGGTGTTGATTTTTCGCAGTTGGATATAAACACCTTATCAAACTTTTAGAACTTCTTAGACATTAACCTGTAACCTTAGACATTGACCTACAATCCCCTCCACTCCCCCACCAGCACACCCCCATAAATAAGTGAAACACACACACTTACTTTTTATACAAAAAATATGTCTAGGTCCTTTGAAACCTGGGACATACCTTATCTTTGGGCCACCATTATTACAAAGCACCCAAAGTATGTTTTGTATACACTGGGCTATTTTATGGTAAAAGACTTCTAAAGTATTTGTAATTCCTTTTGATCTTCCTAGGGTCTGCTGATTCTCAGAGTAAGGTTTTTCCTCAAGACAAAGTGGTACTTGTGGGCTCAGATATAACAATTTGTTGCGTGACCCAAGAAACAGTGTCATCAGCACATGTCGGCAGTACAAAATGCCCCCTTATTTATCTGGATGGGAAAAATGTTGCAATCAAGATTCATAATATTTCTGTTTCTGAAAACAGTGGAACAAATGTGGTCTTCCCAACAAAGGAAAACATTTATGGAACAGTTGTTTTTGCAGGATGTAAGTATGAAAATTTTTTTAAAAATGGTTCCTACACTCTCTGAAAGCCGTAATGTTTTTTTTTTTGGGGGGGGGGGGGCGGAGGGGATTTTATTTCTTTTTTTTTTTAGGTTCTTTAATATAAATGATATATAAGACACCAGGACTTTTACTTTGTTAAAGGTGAGGCCTAAGCTTGTTTTCTATAAATTTGTGTCTGTATAGTTTGTAGGTTTTGTAAAAAATATTTGAAACATTCAGCTGCCCACTTTTAGTTTCAACTTTTAGTCAACAACTTTGTTGAGTGAAGCGTAGTTTAGAACATTTTTGAATCCGACATTGTTTAGGAATTATTCCATATAATTTCCCACCTAATTATAGCATACCTTTTTAAAATAAATACCTGAATTAAAAAAAAAACCTGATGATTTTGCACAAAAATCTTTAACATAATATATGCTTCTCCAGCTTTAAAATGAAGAATATCTGGGAAGAAGGTAGTGGAGGACATGGGTGAGAAGACTCTTTGTCACTGCGTTGTGTGTACTGTGTCCAAAAGTGCAAGGCGCTCTTTATTGACAAGTCCCCGCCTATACCTCTGAAACTCCACTGCAATCCAGAAGCTGCCCGACCTGGGTGCCTTGCGTTGAATGTGCACAGATAATATTGCGTGTACAGTTCTCTGACCCTCCCCCGGGGTCCCTCCGATGTGGTGAAGGGATGGCTTTGTCTCCAGCAGTGCTGCCTGTCTCCCTGCATTCTGAGTTAAAAGGCTCTGCATGTCGTCTAAGGGTCTCATGAAATGAAGTGTGTGAAATGCAATGATTTTGTGATTTTTTTTTCAATTGCTTCGTCGCTGTCTTACGCTGTTTTACAATTTTCAGCTGTGCTCCAGATGAGCAGCCTTCTGTCTCTTCTTTCACTTCCGCAGACATCTAGGAGGAATTACATTCAGTTGCTGCTCTGCTCCCAGGGGAATAACCAGGATAAGGTGCTCTCCGCAGCCTGATGGCTGTACCCTCTCTCTCTGCCTCGCTAGTAATGCATCGTGGAATTCAAGCGAGGTTGAAGTTGTGTTCAAATTTAAATTTTAGAAAATTAAATTTTCTTTCCTAATGGTATTTTAGGAAATGACTTACAGTCTAAGTTGAGATCCAGTGGTTTTCGGAGTATAGCTGCCTGATAGGTGATACCTAAAAGTGAGATGTCCACTTAAAAGCATGAAAAAACCCCTCAAAACTTAAAAGATGAGAACATCCACGGGTGTTATTTCAAACAGTGTTCTACTCTTTTCTTGTAATTCTAGAACAAACCCATTTATTTCCTAATTTAATCTTTATTTGTAATATTTGTAAGTTGAAATATTGCTCAATCTATGTGAATTCAGAAACAGCTGTTGAGTTTCCCTCCTCAGGGAGCTCTTTAGAAACTTACAAGCAGAGCAGTTTATGGTGTGAGTCAGGGTTCAAGATTCATTTATTTTCTTTTCTCCTGTGGGGATTTTGTTAACCCACAATTTGTAGAAAAGACTTCAAAATTTCGAATCAGCTTGTCATCTTCCCCCTAGTCACATATATTCATAATCAAAACCTGCCAGGATTCTAATTTGCATTATATTAAATCTATCAACTTAGGAAAATTTTCTTTCTTACAATATTGAGTCACCCAAACCAAGGGCGTGGTACATTCCTCCATGTAGGTAGGTCTTCTTTCAGTAATCTTGGTGATATGAGGTGTTCTATATTTTTTAGTAAATTTACTCCTAGGTGTGTGTTTGTTCCAATAATAATGGTTTTTTCTTCTCCCCAGTAATTTTATAAAATAAATTTATTATATAGCAGACAGAAGAATAGTTATTTGCCAATACCTGTTGGTGTTCATGCATAAGCTAACTTAAGTCATATGCAATATAGATCTTTAATGAACATTATTTGTTCAGTAATCATTCAGATGACTTATTTTTATTGATAGCGACATTTCAACATTAAATATTGACCTGAATGTTAATCTTTCATGATACTTAAGATATTTTATTTATTTATTTATTTATTTATTTTTAAAGATATTTTAAAATGAGACACTGTGACATAGGATTAGAGCACGTAAATATTTATATCATATGTCAAATTTTATACTTCCTCACTTGAAAATATTTTCATAAAAATGACTTTGATATTCAAATTACATTTTCTATTTGCTGTAATTGCTAGCATAGAGAAATACAATTGAGTTATATCTGGCTTGCCTGGTTCACTTGTTTCTTTTGTATGTTAACTTCTTTGAAAAGAAAATCTGTACATTACCTTGTAAATACTACTCTTTCATTTTTTCTCCTTCTGTCTTTGCTTCCACATCTTTCTAGTTTGCTCCTGTTGTTTAGACTTTAAATATTTCAACTTTAATATATCTGCCAGATACTAAAATATCTGCATTTTAAATATACTAAAAAAATTAGGTATGTCATTTTAATAAAATGACTGAAAGTTTGGTCTTAGATTTAAAAGTTTTCAAAACAAATATGTCAATATTAGCATCATATCCAACTGTTAGATTGTAATATAAATATATATTACTCCTTCCGGTATTGCCTAAAATATCCCCTGGAGGACATTATTCTTATTTTCAGAGAAGGCAGGTGTATCTTCTAACTCTTGGTTAATAAACTAAACACGGTTTTAAAATTTGGGGTTTTTTAAAAAAATAATTTTACAGAATTTGTCAGCAGGTAGATAATTATTTTTTATAAAGCTTACTTTGTATGGCAGTTTGTTTAACCCTTTTGAGTAGTGAGTTTTTTTCATGCTTGCTGACCCCCAGGAGTGAGTTTTTTTTAAAAAAATGAAATTAGTTCCAGTGACAGTTTTATTAACTTAAAATCGTGTTTGTTTGATAACCAATTTATGGAAACAAGAAGAACATACATGTGCTTTTTTTTAATGTTGCCTTACACATGTATGATAGTACTCTGGTTGGTCAAGAGGCATGAGGATGTACATGAACATTCATACTACTCAAAGGGTTTAAATGTCACCATAGGAAATACTGTTTTTTTTATATATGCTTGGTGAAATATATCACAGAAATTTCAACTTCTGTAATCACTGTCAGACTGCATAATTTTCCTTCATCACTTTAACACACTCAGAAAAACATTTTTCCCTTTTTAGTCCTGCCTGAACAAGGCCAGAGAGAATAGTTTCAACAAAGAACAAAAACAAACCCTGGCTGGATGATTTGGTTGGTTAGAGCATCTTCCCGAAGCACAGATGTTACTGGTTCGATCCCTGAGTAGGGCATGTACAGGAACAGATTGATGTTCCTGTCTCTGTCTCTCATTTCCCCTCGCTAAAATCAATATATACAATTAAAAATAATAATAAAAAGAACCAAAATGACAGAAGAGGGGCAATCACTTTGACTATAGGGAGATGCTGAATTTTATCTAGAGTTACTTTGTAGATAATAGTTCTGTTAACTTATATAAGAACTTCAAAACTTGTAATATGACTTAGGCCCACATGCGCCTCAACCAGGATCTACCCAGCAAGCCGCCTATAGGGCGATGTTCTGCCCATCTGGGGCTGTTGCACTGTTGCTCAGCAACCAAGCTATTTTAGTGCCTGAGGCCAGGGAGGCCATGGTGCCATCCTCAGAGCCTGGGACCAACTTGCTCAAATGAACCATGGCTGCAGGAAGAGGAGAAAAAGAGAGAAAGAAGGGAGAGGGGAAGTGATAGGGAAGCAGATGGTCGCATCTCCTGTGTGCCCTGACCAGGAATCAAACCTGGGACTACCACACATTGGGCCAACGCTCTACTACTGAGCCAACTAGCCAGGGCCATATTGACTTAATATGACTTGGTACTTCTTTTCTAATCATATATGTATAGGTGATTAGTAATAATACTTGTCACCTGTAGATTTTTCTGACTTAACTTACTGGACACACCATCCATTGAAAGACCTGATAGACTTAAATAGTATGTAAGGCCAAAAGGAAAAAAAAAGATAGTCCATATCTTTACGTTGCTTTGAGGAGTTTTCAAATGAGCTAAGAATCACTCTTCAATATATTGTAATTTGTCATTTCTAATGTAATATGAGTTCTGAAAAAACATGCTATTGTTCAAAAACTAAAGTGAAAAATTACATTATTTCATTTTTAAAGAAGTTGTACAAAATATAATTACCATTTGTGAAACATTTGCAGGGAACATATTTTAAATAAGTAACTACATTTTTCTTCTTTTAGATCCACCTGATGTTCCTCAAAAACTGAATTGTGAGACATATGATTTAAAAGAGATTATATGTACTTGGGACCCAGGAAGACCAACGGCATTGGTGGGCCCTCGCAGTACAGCTTACACTTTATTTGAAAGGTAAAGATCACCAGAGAAAGGTACTGGACTTCGGCAGCAAGAAGCCTGTTAGAAGGATGGTACATGATACATGATACAGGGAAATGCTCTATCTCTTTTATGTTATGAGCAAGATAGAAGACCAAATACGTGGTATAAAATAGGATATACTATCGATATTGCAAGTAATGCATATAGACTCGATTTGTCTCCTTTTTGACAAAGCCTAGAATGAGCAGCCCTCAAATATGAACAGAGACTCTCCTGGTAGTGAGCTTATGGCTGATTATTTTCTTCTGTTTACTGGGTCCTATACATTTTCTTCCCTGAGTATGTAGTACCTCTATACACTTCAAAAACATTAATTAGAAATTTACCCATTCATTTTTTTCCCTGCACTATTTACCTCTTGCCATTTTGACGTTATTTTAATGTTCTTATTCACAGTTTTTCAGGAAAATATATTGAATTTAAAAGAGTTGAAGCTCCCATAAATGAAACCTATCAGTTATACTTTCAAATACTTCCAGATGAAGAAGTATACAACTTTACTTTGTATGCTCGCAATCACCTGGGTCAGACAGAATCCACGATTTTGGTTAACGTGACTGAGAAAGGTAAGCCGCTATTTAAACCAGTGTCTTCAAAATGACTTTAGAAGTGACATGTATGGAGATTAATGACAAGTGCATCTAGGGATTACTTTTTATGATTATTTTCTTTGCCATTGCTAATATGAACCTTGTAAATTTTATTTTAAAAGCTTTAAAATACGTAATTTCAAGTCACCATTTTCTTGAATCCAGATAAAATTTTGCATTGGTCATTTTATTTACATAGAGACCATCTGTGGCTTTTTACTTAGTAGTTTTTAACTTCTAAAAAAAATTTTGCCCACTTTTTAAAGCCTTTTTACTTTGAAATAATTATAGGTGGTTATGAAAAATAATGAATTAGAACCCCATGGTCCCTTCACCAGGCTTTCCCCAATGGTGACAGCTTATGTCACTGTAGTACGATATCCAGGCTAGGCAATTGATCTGGTTACAGTACCATGAACCACACTACTGACCTTGCTCAACTTTCACCAGTTTTTGTGTGCATTCAGTTGTGTGTGTGTGTGTTGTGTATACGTGTATGCGTGTAGCTCTCTGCAATCAGATTTATGTATGTATAGATTCATGGAACCAACACAGTCCAGCTGCATAACTTCTGTCACGGCTCCATCCCACACTCACACTGTCACATCCTCGTCCCCAGGCAACAGCCCTATTGTTTTGTCAGCTTGAAAATATTCCATAAATGAAATCACATAGTATATAACCTTTGGAGGTTGACATTTTTTTAAACTAAGGGTAATACCTCTGAGACCCATCCAAGTTATTGTGAATTATCAGTAAATAGTTCAGTCCTTTTTATTGCTGATGATTTACTAGTTGTTACCAATCCTATTGATGTATAGCTCAAAATAGAAATAAAATATGGTCCATCACTTGGCAGTCATTGCTGTGGGCATTCCATGTGCATCAGCTCCGTGCCAGGCTCTGCCTCCCAGGAGATTCAGTTGAGGGGACAAGGCTTAACCCAGACGCACTCTGCTACAGCCTGGCAAGCGATGAGCAGATGACACTGCTGTCCTCTTTGTCAACTAGGAATCACTTTTATCAATTATTTCTCCCCATCATTGTCATTTCCTATTTTATGTGAGGACAAAATGGCTACATTTTATACTTGTGTGGTAATGTTTATATGCATTTGTCTGCCCTCTGCTATTTCAACCCTATTTACTATGTGGTTCTTTCCCACTACTCAGATAGGTGTATGCGTTGTCACGGGTATCATGTGCTTTTAGCTTCACTGTGCCAAGACCTCAACCTGAAATGCTGTCCTGCATTCGTTTTGCCAACATTAGTCTGATTCTTCTTTCAAAGCTCATCTTACATCTTCACTATAGGATTCTTTTTACCCTGTCTCTCTAAATACCTACCTATAGCTCTTAATATGTGTGCCCCATATTTAGAACTTAGCTTCTGTGCTCTTGCTGATTTACCTTCTGTTTGTCAATCCCAAAGTAAATCAGAGGTTCCTTACATGTAGAGACTGTACTCTAACTACCTTTCCGTATACTTGACAGCAGTGGAGGAACCTTTAGCAGGATTGGTTCTTGAACAATGTTGGCCTGTTGTCAGCAGTGAAGTGAGGCTTGTGTATTCCACAAATACTGAGCAGAATGTTGCTCAGCACTTACAGTACCTCTCCTATTTTTATTTCCCTTGAGTCCCATTTGTCATATTAGGAAATATCTTTTAAAGTAATTAATCTTTAAAAATTATATTTGCAGTTCATCCTCGTGCTCCTTCTTCAGTTAAAATGAAGGATGTTAATTCCACAGCTGTTATACTTTCCTGGCATTTACCAGGCAGCTTTACCAAGATCAAACTGTTGTGTCAAGTTGAAATTAACAAAGCTAACTCAGTGCAAGAATTGGTAAGATTCTTCTAGAAACTCCCTTAGAGGTTATTTTGGATAAAATATTTAGTTTTCAAAAATAGCTAAGTAAATAAGTAAATTTTATATGCATAAGCTCTCATTATTATAAGAGATTTACTAAGAACCAAGATATTATATACGAATATAATAACATTATATTTAGCACTTGAAAACAGTTATAGTACTGGATATTGCAGAACGTAAGTTTGACTTGTCCTACTCACATTGTTTCCAGGTCTAGTGTAGTACCTGGTATGTAGCTGGTGCTCAAGAAATTTGTGAATCAATGAGTAGTTTTTGCTGTAACCTTTCACATTAGATAATGGACTAATTGGCAGCAAAGAGAAAATGTGATTTTTAAAACTGCTAAGTGCAGCCACAGTAGCAGGTTATAATTGGTTATTATAAGGCAAAACATGACTTTTTAATACATTTTCAATACTTAGGTTGACTTTTATACTGCACCATCTTGTAATTTGTGGTAAGTCCAAAATAAATGATAATCATACTTAAATGTTCATTTGGAAACTTACTAATGATTTCTACAATATCAGTCACACTGGAAAATGTAACTCCACAGGCTCCTTTGTAATGGGTAATCGGGAGCTCAGAGGCTTTTCCTGATGTATGCAGATCCTCTAATTTGTTTTGAATTACTTAATTTTAATTTTATTGAGTTTAAATGTTTATTGACTTGCCTACATTATGCATCACACTAGACGTACTGTAAAAAGAGCCATGTAAAAAAAGCAGGTCTGAGATGAAGCTTGCCTTCAGTAAGCTTCCAGATACCATCCAAATAATACATGTAATTCTCAAGGTCACCATTAGCCATTGACTTATTACTACAATTATATTCTCCTCTTTGCATAATTTAATTGACCACTATTATTAGATTCAATATTTGGATTAAAAAGACACCTCAGTTTTGTTTATTGCTATTGCAGGGAATAATTTCACTGGTTTGGCATTTATATAAGAATTAAAATATTATAGTCCAGCTGGTTAGCTCAGTTGGTTAGAGCATTGTCCCGATATGCCAAGGTTGTGGGTTTGATCTCTAGTCAGGACACATACAGGAATCAACCATTGAATTTGTAAATAAGTAGAAAAACAAATCAGTGTTTCTTTCTCTCTCAAATCAGTAAAATTATTTTTTAAAAGACTTAAAATATTATAGGGAATGAAGTATTTTTGATTACAGAGGTAAACTTATGTGGACCTTGAGTCAATTTATGTTACATATTTGGGAGGCTTTCTTATTTTAAAAAAGTATGTGTGTGTGTGTGTGTGTGTGTGTGTGTGTGTATTCATACACACATATGCACCTATTCATTTTTTTTTCTGATAGCGGAATGTCACAATCAAAGGAGTACAAAATTCAAATTATCTCACTGTTGTGGACAAGTTAAATCCATATACTGTGTATACTTTTCGGATTCGTTGTTCTAGTAAAACTTTCTGGAAATGGAGCAGATGGAGCAATGAAAAACAATATGTAACCACAGAAGCCAGTAAGTTAACTAAATGATTCATGGTTAATTATTACTGTGATTCCTGAAATTCTACAACTATTTTTAAAGATCACTAAATTATGTAATCATATAATATCTACACCATTATTTAGATGGTGTTTTTGAAGTTTTGTGACGGGACAGTGCTTGGCTTGTGTTGTGTGGAAGGCCTAGGCTACCCACCCCACAGTATGATCATGTCTATAGTAAGGTGATGGCGTAGGAAGCCAGACTGGGACCCCAGGAAAACCAGGGGCTGATTTTTCTCACACTCTTTCTTCCTTGTCCTGGAATTTTCTTTTTATTTTCTTTCTTTTTTTGAGAGGAGGGGAAATAGACTCCCACATGTGTCCTGATTGGGATCCATTCGGCAACCTCTGTCTGGGGCCAATGCTCTGCCCGTCTGGGGCCATGCTCGCAGCTGAGCTATTTTTAGCACCTGAGGTGGAGGCTCCATGGAGCCATCCTCAGTGCCCAGGGCTGATGTTCTCTAACCAGTCAAGCCATGGCTGAGGGCGGGGAAGAGAGATAAAAAAGAGTGAGGGGGAAGAGTGGAGAAGCAGATGGTCCCTTCTGTGTGCCCTGACCAGGAATTGAACCCAGGACTTCCACAAACCAGTTGATACTCTACCTCTGAGCCAACTGGCCAGGGACTGTCCTGGACTTTTCATCATCTATTTAGATTGCCTTTTCATTAGAAACAATTACTAATAAAGAGAATTTGTGAGAATTTTTATTTTTGACCGAAGCCTGAGAAATGGATGGGGCTGAGGTCTTGAACTTTGGTTTCTAAAGTACATCTGGATCAGAATAGCAATAGAATCAGGTAACTGGTTTTCCTAGTATAATTCCCAAAGACAGAATAAGATTCTATCCTTGATTAGTCAGATGTCAGCTTTAAAACAGAAAGTAGAAATAGGTGTGATTTTTAGGAATTATTCATCAAAAGATAGCAGATTCTTTACTTATACGGAACAGCCTGGGGAAGACAGAACTTCTTCCCCCAAGTTTAACAAACAGTAAAACAAAAAGTAATGAATGTTCATCCAGATTTTGTCTCTCCACATGAAGACTGGAGAGAGGAGAGAAGCTTTGCAATATGTGTAAGAAATATTTAGATCATCAGAAATGAATCGTAGGCATGAGTCCAGAAAATGAATATATTAGTTATCTCTTGCTACAAGACCAATTACCCCAAAACTCAGTGCCTTAAAACAGCAACAATGTATTATGTCAGTATCTATGGTCAGAAACTCAGAAGCAGCTTAGCTGAGTAGCTCTGGCCTAGAGTATGTCATGAAGCCAGTCACCACGTGGGCAGTAGCTGCCGGCTTGTTCGGGCTGGAGGGTCTGCCTCGAGATGTTGCACTCACACAGCTGCGAGCAGGAGGCATCAGCTGCTCTCTGTAGAGCTGCTGCCATCCTTGGAACCTGGCAGCAGCTCCTCGTGGACTTAGTGATCGTGGGGAGAACGGGGGAGCCTCCACAGTGTCTTTCGTGACCTAGCCTCAGAAGGGACATACCTTCATGTATGCCATACGCTATAGGTCACACAGGGCAACCCTGATACAGTGTGGGAGGGGACCACACAAGGGCAGGAACATCAGGAGGTGTGACCAGTCTCATTGGGCATTTTGGAGACTTGCCACCACTGGTGCTTTGCCTTCAGTTGATGAGCTGTTGTGGCCCAAAGGAAAGGGACATTTTGTTTATACTTCATTAAGATGAAGGCATTACTCACCTCACAGTCATTGAGTACCCACCATGTGTCAGGAATTGTTCTGGTCACCAGGGGCGCAGCAGTGAATAAAACAGCACTCTCTGCCCATGAGATTTATCAGATAGAGGATTACAAATGACTGTTTTTATTATATACTAGTATGTCAGGTGGTAGTGAGGGCTACAGAGAAAAATAAAACCTAGAAAGGGGCTGACATGGGAGGAGAGTTGCAGTTTTAAACGGGGTAGCTGGGCGAGACCTCACTAACAGGAAAGTGAGCTGAGATACAAAGGAGGGGGTAAGCTAGCCGGGAGGTCTATTCTGGGGCAGAGAATGTGCAAAAAGCCTGGGGCAGGTCCAGCGCAGGCTGGAGGAGCAGCCAGGAAGCCAGGCAGGGCCTGAGCAAGGAGGACAGGAGGATGAGAGACAGAGAGGGACCCTCACACGCACCACTTTAGCCTTGTGGGTGATTTTAACCCATCATAAGGGGTCCTGTGTTCTGCAGACTTTGAGAGCTTTTTCTTATTTCACTTGTTAAGTGGAAGCCACTAAGTGCTTTACCTATTTATTTAGAATTCCAAAACCCTAGAAAAAAAATGGCAAGCACCATCATCTAAATTACTGGCATTATCAACCAACAAAGGACACGTCTTCAGACACTAACTCTTACATCTCTTTCCCAGTTCCTTCAAAGGGACCAGATACTTGGAGAGAGTGGCGTTCTGATGGGAAAAACCTAATAATATACTGGAAGGTAAATGTCACATGTCTCCTTGAATATTTCCATAACTTGATGATGGTAAACTACCTACTTGGTTACCAAGAAGCCAGGCTTTCTTGGGTATGCGGAACTGCCGAGCCTGTGATCTGGCTCCTAGAACCCCCGGATCCCTCCCATCTCGCTGCTGCTGCTGCACCGCAGTCATGTTCGTGATGAACGGCTCAGATCTCAGCCTTCTGTTCTCTGCTTTCATGGGGCCCATACGGTACCTGAGGATTTCATGAATTTAGTCCGTCTCACTTTAGTCAGAAATACAGCCAGAAGCTGCACGTTAAAATCCTGATTGTCTATGTTGCTTTTTTTTTTTTTTGATGAATAGGACACCAACTTTTTATATATTTTACGTGTAATTTGTTTCCCTTAAGTAAATTGCATTATAATTTGACAATTTTGTAAAATTTATATAAAAATACAAATTGCATTATATTTTAGTTTTTTCCTAGTGGAACAAACATTTTTGTTGCTATATTTTTTATCTGATTTATGACCATTAAAAATTGCTTTCAACGTCAGATTTCATAATATCAGTCATAATCAGAGTTCTTTAAATAGTGGATTTTGTTGAAAGTAAAACAATGTGATTTTTACAAAAATTTGACATGAATCACACTTTGAGTAAAGTGAAGTCTTTGGTGTGTATTCCAGACAACTTCCATTGCTTTGAGATTGTGTAACTGTTTCTTCTCCTCTTATCCTGACTAGAAATTCTCCTGGCTACCCTCAGTTGTCTGTCAAAACTCACAATAACATGGTACTGATTATATAAATTATTTCAATGTAGAGGAAGTTTTTTGGAATATTGTTCAAAGTAGATGAATGTTTAACCAAGGATTAAAAACATGGAAGTGATTCAGACTCTAACTACAGTCACAAGGTTAACCGTTCTGTCATGTTTGGGTGGAAAATTAAGTTGTTTTGGACATGTTGAGGTTGTTAAAACATGTGTCACTGGGCTGTCCGAGTCGAGTTGAGTCCAGTAGGTGGTGGTGGCTGGGAGGAAGGCTCTGGAGCTCAGGGGAGAGAGTAGAGCTGAAGTCAAAGCCTTTGGTAACCTACAGGGTAAATGGGGTCCCTCGGGGAGAGTGTGCAGGTGGAAAGAGGCGGGGGGGGATAGACCCCCAGAAGATTGGGGCATTTAAAGAGCCAGCGAAGCAGGAGAAGCCTGGGCAGGTTGCAGTGGCCAGATGACCAGAAGAAAATACCACAGATTTTCTGTAATGAGCATGTGCTCCTTTAAAATGAGAAAACAGTAAATGTTCTAAAAAGACTATGATGCCATGCTTTTTAATGTTTTGTTTTTATATAGAGCAGTGCTTCTCATAACACATTTTGACTTGCTTCTGAAATATGTGAGGCTAAATGTTGCTTTTTACTTACTTCATTTTTATATCTCTGAGTGCTCGCACTGCACAAAGTTTTTGTCCCGAGTCACTTGCGCGGTTTACACTGCTGGTTAGCATCATCTTTTCTGATGTTATCTTGTGATTATGTGGCGTCCAGTTTAGACTTGATGGCCTGGCCTCATCAAGTGCTCACTTCTGCAGGTTTCTGTGACAGAATTTATCTTGCTGTTTTTCATAGCCTTTACCCGTGAATGAAGCTAATGGAAAAATACTCTTCTATAATGTGTCGTGTTCGTCAGAGGAGAAAACACAGTCCTTTTCTGAGATCCCTGATCCGCAGCACAAGGCAGAGATACAGCTGGATAAAAATGACTACATTATCAGCGTCGTGGCGAAGAACTCGGCGGGCTCCTCGCCGCCTTCGAAGATAGCTAGTATGGAAATTCCAAATGGTGAGTGTGGAAGACAGCGTCGTGCCTACGAACAGGAAATTCAAGTCAACTGCTTTGCAGGGGTTGCTTGATCTCAGCCTTCTTCTCATATTGTCCTGCTGCCGCTGACTTAAAAGGAGGAACAGACAGAGGACTGTCAGCTGCTCCTGGAAAAAGCGGTCACTAGTCTTGACGCATCTACGCTGATGGATAAGATCATTATTGACCCAGTTATTGTGATGCATTGTGTTGGGGAGTTATGGTGGCAGATATTACTCCTAGGGAGAAATGTTTTAACAGTTTATTCAGATTCCATTTTCATGTATCTCCCCAACACCACGAGAGCTGATCCTTATGTCCGCTAGGCTGTTTTCAAACTGTTTCAAACTGTCAGACAGGAAAAGATACTCAGTTTTATTGGCAGCTTCGTTGATAAATCTTTCTTTTAATAGGAATCCTTTATTGATAAATTCCTCTTAAAGTCCAAATGACACCTTCAGTATAAACTTTTTAAAAAAGTATAATTTAAAAAAGGTGTAATTTTAAAATTACACCAAATGCTTTCCTTTAAATTTCATGGATTACCCATAAGGGCCCGTTCCGCCTCAGCTACCTTGGCAGCTTCCTGAATCATGCGTTTTAAATGGCCACTTCGCCTCTTGTCCCTGCCAACTTCTCTTCTGAGTCCATCTCCTTGGCCCGTTCTGTGCTGTCCTGGTACGGGGCACCTTTCTCTGAGCACCCGCTGTTAGAGGAAGACGTTGGTCCTTCAAATATCTCTTCAATTCTTTCTTGGGGCAGTTTTACTATTTATCACTGACCTGGTCCTTGTGTCAGGGGGGCCAGGGGAATTGGGAGGGTGTCTCCGAGGCCCAGGGTCCCAACTGACCGATCCCAGAGCCGTGTCCCCCTGGCCTCGCCGCCTGGAGGGGGGTGTGAGCAGCCCTCAGCCTGCACGCAGGCTCAGCCCCTCCCATGCTCTCCTGGGCGAGCAGTAGCCGTGTTATTGTCTAACTGGAGAGCTGTGTTTTCACCTTCACCCTGTCCCCTCAGAAGACAGTAATTTACAGAACTCACAACAGTCTGGTCATTCGTTTTCATTACCGAAGTCCTAGAATAAAGCGCTGTTCCTGAAGGGTCCCAAGCTAGAGGCCCGGCTGGTCAACACAGTTTACCTTGTGGCTTTATAACCTCATGGAGCCAAAAAGCTGTTAATATCCAAAGGCTTCTTTACTCTAAGCCAGATTCTTGTCTTGTGTTCAGTAGTAGTTGATTTGTGAGTGCAAATTTTATTCACAAAGTCTTTCTGTGGCTTTTTACTAAACCCTTACCATATATCAGTGGGAGAAAGTACAGTCATCCCTCAGTTCCTGTGGGGGACAGGTTCCAGGAGACCCCAATCCATGGCTGCTGTGCTTCTCAGAGAGGATGGTGTATGACAGGGCGTTCAGGGGGCCCTCTGCATCCACGGTTCCCAGCCGCTGACTGACAGTACTGTTTTTGTGGCTGCTTGAATCAACACATGCAAAACCCATGGACACGGAGGGCTGGCTATGCTTCTTTCTGCTGCTATTCTGCAAAAAATTTTTCCTCTTTTTTGGTCATTGTGTTCTAATCCATGCTAATTTATTACTCCCTACCTTGGGCCTATCTTACCACCTAGGCTGAGATTGGACACAACCTCACACTGAACCCCTTCCCACTTCCCACCAGCCTCTGCTCCTCACCCCTCTGTCCTCCACGGGCCCTGGTTGGGCTGTTCCCTCTATATTGCCCCACTAGCCTTCCTATCTCCTCCCCTCCCTTCCCCTCCACCCTGCCCTTCCCTCCCCATCCCTCTTCATCCCTCTCCTTCCCTCCCTTCCCCTTCCCTCCCTGACATGCCCTCCTCTCACCCCTTCCCTCCCCTCCTCTCCCCACCCCTCCCCTTTGCCTTCCCCATCCCTTCTCTTTCCTCCCCTCCCCTCCCCTCCCCCTTGCCCCCTTCTCTCTTCATCTTTCCCCTTCCCTCCCCTCTGCTCTTCCCTTCCCTCCCCTCCCCTCCCCCTGCCCTCCACTCCCCATCCATCCCCTCCTCTCCCACTGCCCCCTCCTCTCCCTATCTCTCCCTTTCCCTCCCCTCCCCAACCATTCCCTCTCCCCCCAGTCCTCCCCTCCTCTCCCTCTCCCTCCCCTCCCCCTCCCCCCACCCCTCATCTCCCCCCACCACCACCTCACACTCACTCCCAGATGGTGACCAGGGGTGGGACATAGACTGTCCCCTGGTGCTCTGCCCCACCTCCACCTGCCACGTCCCCTCTGGTGCCCTCTGCCCCAGCCTTCTCAGGCCCCAGGACATCACCACCTAATCCTGCATGCTCTTTTATTCCTTTGTTTCAGCTGCTGAGTTCATCTGCATGTGCAGGTAATTGCCATAGTCACAACAGAGGTAACAGAGTGACACTTCTAGGCTTTACATAAAGGTTGATATAGTTTGAGCGCTATTTTAAAATTTCTGTACAGAGAAGTAATTTTTATAACTCTTGCCTGTTTTCATGAGGTTCACCTTATGTTACTGTTTTTGACATCAGCAAAGTGTCCTTCTTTCTTGTTGAAGATGACCTCCAAATAGAGCAGACTGTTGGAGTGAGAAATGGGATTCTCCTCACCTGGAATTACGATGCCAACATGACCTGTGATTATGTTATTAAGTGGTGTAACTCCTCTCAGCCCGAGCCCTGCCTCATGGACTGGAAGAAAGTCCCTGCGAACAGCACTGAAGCCATAATAGAGTCTGGTATGTGTTTCTCGGAGTTCTGCAAAACTATCCTGAAAAAAGCAACGTGTGGGGCGACTGGTGGCAGTGAGGTGACCGTTCTCCCTTTCCACTGGGCTGGGTGTGGGTTGGGCCATGAGTGTGTGAAGGGATTTCTGTCCTGTGATCCAGTGATTACTTGTCTAGGAATTTATGATAAGAAAGAATGAGAGGGCAGCACTGATTCGCATCTGAGAACGTTCACCACACACAGCATTATCTGTAGTCATAAAAACTGAAAACAACCAGGACAGCACACGGGAGAATGAGTCAGTTATGCCGTGGAGTGTTGCAAGCACTAAAGCCCATGGGAGATGGGACAGCGGGCGGACGTGCCCGTGAGGGCAGCTGCCGCCCTCTCAGATGTGTCACTGTGTGCAGTGATTTCTGGCTTGTGTTTGCCCTGGGCTGGGTTACTGAGGTTAGGGAGAGGCTGAGCACAGACGATCTGCACCCACATTCCCACTCTGCCTGATGTCAAGCAAGGGGCATCCGAGTGGCTGTGAGCGTGGGCACAGTGGGCTGGGCCAGCTTCCCCTGAGCCGTGCTGGCAAGCTGCCCTCGGTGCCATGCAGCCTGCAGGCTAAGCCAGCCTTGACCTTGGGCAGAAGTGACCTCTGCACTATCACTGTTCCTTCTGAGTAGCTGACAAGTGTTGTGTCACTCTGATCATTTACTAATTTTGAAAATACAAGTTATTTTTTATGATCAGAAAGCGTCTATTTAGAATTAGCTTCAACAGTTTTCAGAGTAAGTTATAAGTTTGATATTTCTAAAAAAGATATATTCATGGTAATGTGCACTTATGAAAGTTTACTGATTGTGTCTATCCTGTAGATCAATTTCAAGCAGGTGTAAGATACAATTTCTTCCTGTATGGGTGCAGAAACCAAGGATATCAATTACTACGTTCTGTCATTGGATATACAGAAGAATTGGGTAAGTTAAATGGGTAAGTTTTCTTAGAGTTTAAGGTAACATGAGAAATTATAAATTGACAACAGGTTCTAAAAACAGATTAAATTGAGATGTTTTAAGTTTAAGGAAGAAAAAATAATTTGTATGATAAATTTAAATTTATTTATAAATTACTTATTTTTCATTGATACTGTTTATATTTCACAAATTAATTGTCATTAAAAAAATCAAAATTTGGGTGTCAAAAATACTTAAGTTGTAGTTATACAAATTTAAGCAACTATGAACTTATTCTAGACTATCAATAATGAGGGGAGACAGAAATGGAAGTGTAGTTGAATAGCCACTTACAGAGTTTGCATAGGTTGCTTCCCTAGATCCCTGGATAGTAAGTCTGCCTCTGTGTGTCTGGTTACTAGTTTCACAGTAATATCTATGAAAGGTTATGATTAAATAGAAAATAAAGTTTTAATTCCAAGTTTAGCTGTGTTTCGAGGCCAGAGGTCCCATTAGCCATTGCGGTCTGACCGGAGTCTGTGACCCTCCCTCAGCTGTTCACCTCTTCCCTTCGCAGCTCCGCTTGTCGCACCAAATTTTACCGTTGAGGATACGTCTGCAGATTCGATATTAGTGAAATGGGAGGATATCCCTGTGGAAGAGCTTCGGGGCTTTTTAAGAGGATATTTCTTTCGCTTTGTAAAAGGAGAGAGAGACACCCCTAACATGAGGGATCTGGACTCAGGTGAGTGGATTCCTAAACTGCGTGCCATGCTTCCTCGGAGTGCCCCATTCATGCCAGGAAGTCTGAGAGGGTGCCACTCGGGGCTTCATACTGGTTTCCAGACTCTGATAAAGCAGGGAGATGCAGCTGTTTGATGAACATGAGAATTTTAAAATTATTTTAAGTCCGTGGGAAATGAAGTGTTGTCTTTCAGAAATGACTTGTTATTCTGAAGCCTTTGATCCCAGGCCCCATAGGACAGACACCTCCCTTCCTTGTCTGGCATGAGCTGAGAACCTTTTTTTTTTTCCAGAGACAGAGAGAGAGTCAGAGAGAGGGATAGAGAGGGACAGACAGGAACGGAGAGAGATGAGAAGCTTCAATCATCAGTTTTTTGTTGTGGCACCTTAGTTGTTCATTGATTGCTTTCTCATATGTGCATTGACCGCGGGCCTTCAGCAGACCGAGTAACCCCTTGCTCGAGCCAGCTACCTTGGGTCCAAGCTGGTGAGCTTTACTCAAACCAGATGAGCCCGCACTCAAGCTGATGACCTCGAGGTCTCGAACCTGGGTCCTCTGCATCCCAGTCCAACGCTCTATCCACTGTACCACCGTCTGGTCAGGTGAGCTGAGAACCTTAAGTGGCCGGACTAGGGCTAGGTGTCTCCGTCAGCTCTGGTATAGCTGGCCCTTGACCACTGGTAGGTTTATGCCCAAAGGACTTAGAGAAGCCTTAGACTTACAAATATACGGATATTTGTTCAGCCTCCTGACTTTTCCCCCAATTAGATTTCTGTTGGATCAGATGTTTCTTGTTTGTAGCCACATAGAACAAGCGTGTCATCTTATCAGTTTGAGAGCTTTCATTTCCCTGAGTAACCTCTCCTCAGAAGGAAACCATTTTAATTACTTAATGCTAGCCTGACAAGTCGGGAACATGGGCATCACCACATGGAGATGCTGACCGGGCTGCGCCCAGCCACCTCCCCAGAGCAGCTGCTCTAAAGATGTGCCCCCACCCCTGCCCAGATCACAACGTTCTGCGTTTCCCGAACCCGCGGCGCGGCCTGTGAAGGAGGGAATCACTAAATACCAAATTCTACGGACATTCGCAGTCTAGTGTAATTTGCCTAAATGCTCACACATTTTACTCTTGAACCAGTTAGAATTCTAGCATCTAGACTTGCAGTGAGACATGGTGAGTTGGTCACTAAAACTGAGTAAAGGATAGAGGGGAAAATACACAAAGCCACAAAGACAGAGAACTGGAGAGGGAAAAGTGCACCCAAAAAGAGGATCTGGACCTTGGGGGCCGCTGGAAGAGAAGGGCCTTGAGGAGTGGAGGGTGGTGGAACCCCGATGGACAGCCAGGCATCAGCAAGAAGTAACAGGTGTCACCCTGCGGGGCCAGGTTGGAGGTCCATGGTTAGGATGGATCTGGACCAGACACTGGGGTTTGGTTGAAAGTCTGTGTAAGGAGCTGTTAGAACTCCCACGCCCTGCACCAGTGCCGTAGAGCTAATATGAATGCTCTGTCTCTTGCTTGAAGACAAGAGGTGTATATTTTTTTTGGAGAAACTGAACCGAAGAGCCTCCAGACGGGACACCTTAGTAAACAGCATGACCCTTCCCTCTTCCTCCTTCCCACCCAGCCAATAGGATATCTCCAGCCAGGCCTGTTTTCCTGGAAAAGAGATGAGAGATTCTTTAGAAAAAGTAAGCGGTTCATGGTGAGAGACATAAAAGGCACTGATGTTTGGGGGTTGTCCCAGTGAAACGTGTGGCCGTTCCCCACCAGGAGTAAGTGAAGCCCACCAACCAGTAAGCCCCACTCACATGCACCCCGAGCCCCGTGAGCCTCAGTGACTCACTCTGACACATGAGGATCAGCCACGGGTAACCAGATGGCTGAGAAAGCTGCTCACAAAACAGATTCAATGTGGAGAACCAGTAATTTAAAACAAAACTACCCTTGGGTTGTTGAGCTATACTGCATGTATTGAAAAGCCACAACTCTGTAAAAAGGAAAGAGTAGGAGGACAGGTAAGAATTCAGCGTGAAGCCTGGCACCAGACTTCTCAACAACACGGCAGATGCTAGAAGGCATCACAGACTTGTCTGCGAAAAACTGAGTGAAAATTATTTTCAACCTGAAATTCTCTGCTCGGCCGTCTGTCAACCAATATGGGGGTAGAATGGAGACAGTTTTGGAGAGGCCAGCCACACGTGTTTCCTTCCCGCCCACTCCCTTCCCCAAGAAGCTGCTGGGGGGCAGCAGTGAGGGAGTAAGGGGGCCGGGAGGCCAATCGAGAGCCCTGTTTTTCAGTCACGGGTCCACGGACCAGTCCTCCAGAAATTCTATGCCGGTCCATGGAAGAGTTAACCAACCTGATGCTCTATGAAGATTATAGACCCAATTATCTTAGTGGAATCCGCTTATTGTCCAGGGAAATTTCTGCTGTAGTGGTCCCCGAATTAATTCCCGTTTCCACTGGTTGCCAAGTGTAAACAGGTTGAAAACCACTGGTCTAGAGCACATGCTCTGGGATGGAATGCCCGGGGGGATAGGGGAAGAGACCGGTAGGGGTGGAGGAGGTTGATGGCCCGGGGACTCAGTTGTGCTGGACCCTGTAGAAAATTTTATTGAATATTCATTGGAGGACGTGAGACTAAGTAGGAACTGGTACATCAATCCAGTGAGGGTAAAAAGCAGCTACAATAGAAAAACCAGAAATGGAACATGATCATAGCCAGGTGTGTCTTAGCAGTAATCTACATTGATATGGTCACAGTGACATGGACACTGGTTGTCCAAGAGTTTTTTCTGTTGTTGTTGTTTTTACAGAGACAGAGAGAGAGGGATAGACAGAGACAGACAGACAGGAATGGAGAGATGAGAAGCATCAATCATTAGTTTTTCATTGCACATTGCGACACCTTAGTTGTTCATTGATTGCTTTCTCATATGTGCCTTGACCACAGGCCTTCAGCAGACCGAGTAACCCCTTGCTCGAGCCAGCGACCTTGGGTCCAAGCTGGTGAGCTTTTGCTCAAACCAGATGAACCTGTACTCAAACTGGCAACCTCGGGGTCTCAAACCTGGGTCCTTCCACATCCCAGTTCAACGCCCTATCCACAGCGTCACCGCCTGGTCAAGCTGTTCAAGTGTTTTGATGCTCCTGTATGAATGAAGTGGATTAGGGGGAGGGGTGAGTGGTAAAGGTGAACTAGATCTGCATCTGCCTGTGGGACATGGGTAGATAATTCCAAAATATAAAATTCAAGCACTGCCCATCTGAGTTTGTTTTGAAATACGGAAGTAAATATACAAGGACGTTGATGACGTGATTTTAAAGTAGGTGCAGATGCTGGGGGAAGACGTTTAGCAGGGAACTGCTTTTTTTTGGTTATTAGCCATATAGTGTGACTTCATTTTTTAAAATTAGTGTCTTGTTTGTATTATTTTGGTGAAAATTTAAAAAACCAATAGTTTAAACAAGTCTTTACACTTCTCTTTGAAATGACTTGAAGGCTTCCTCACTAGTGTCTCATTTGAGAGCCTCTTTCTCTGCCTGAGTGGTATGGAGTCACTCCATCGGTGTGCACTCTGGCTCCCCCGGCCTCACTGACTGGAGGCAGGACCAGACAGAGCGACAGCACCCCGCCTCCCACCAGGCATTATTCTGGAGAATGTGTGTGAAAACTTTACACAGCCCTGTGTGGTAGGGCCCTGATATTCTACATCAGAGTAAGAGACACTTGGGTCCAGGGAGGCTTAAGTAAAAGGTCCGTTTCACATAGCTACTCCCTGGCAGAGGGGGAACCTGACCATGGCACTGGCTGGCTCCATGGTCTTCGGCCTGAAGATGGCCAACTGCCAGACTCACCTGACAGGGATGTGCGTGGGACAGCTATGAGAAGCCACGTGTTTAAAATGCTGTCGAGATCAGTAACAATAATATTCTTCACTTTAAAAATAGGTCGTTCTGACATAAAGACTAAGAACATCACTAACATATCCCAGAAGACACTGAGAATTGCTGATCTTCAAGGTAAAACAAGTTACCGCCTGGTCATGCAAGCCTATACGGATGGTGGAATGGGCCCCCCGAAAAGCATGTTTGTGGTGACAAAGGAAAACTGTGAGTTAAATGTTGCCATTAAGATGCTTCCCATACTTAAGTGCACAGTGTTTCTGTTGGTTTTTGTTTATGTAGGAATCCCCTTTTTTAAAATTCCACGTTTTTTTTATAGTGGATATAGGCAGTGTTAAAAGGCCAAAAGATGACTTATTTATTTTTGTTATTTGAAGCTATTTCCTAATGTGTACCTGAAAAATCAGTAAGTTAAGGATACATCTGAAGTCTTGAGTTCTAGATTCCTGTTGAATTTATATAATGACCAAACAATTAAAAATTTTTTGCCCTAACCTGTTTTTTTTAACATATCCAACGAAGAGTAAAATAAATATTCTGAAAAAATGTATTAAGCACAACCTATAAATCTGAGCTGGAAAGTAGAGAAGAATAGACTGAACCCCCTTGTCAGCAGCAAAAAACTCTCATTTGCCACCTCTGAGCTGGAGTGCATGCACACTCCTCCATAAATGATCATGAGGATATGGTTCTCAACTGGGGGTGATTTCGCCTCCTTGGGGACACTTGGCAATGTCTGCTGACACTTCTGGTTGTCACAACTGGCAGGTGCTGCTGGAATCTAGTGATTAGGACCCCAGAGATGCTGCTGAACTTTCTACAGAGTATACGACAGCCTCCCACCCTGCCGCCCACACCCCACACCCCACCCAGACCCATGCGCAATGTCAGTAGTGCCGAGATTGAGAGACCCTGTTCTAAAGAATTTAAGTACTAGTGTAAAAATAATTAAAGTACTTGAAGATCATATTTTAAAAGTTTTTCAATGTCTCTGGAGCAGTTAAGATTTTTCCTTCTCGTTTACCAACTTTAATCTTGTCTGATGCAAATTTATTCTATAGTCCTCACGAAAACTGTTGATTTTAATATTTGCAATATTCTCTTTTCAGCCGTGGGATTAATCATTGCCATCCTCATCCCTGTGGCGGTGGCTGTCATCGTGGGAGTGGTAACGAGCATCCTCTGTTACCGGAAACGAGAATGGTAATGGTACCTGCTTTTTCTTCTTATGGGCTGACGGTTATCCAGCTTATGTTTAACAAATAACTACATTTTTTTTTTAGTTGAAGCTAGTTAGTAAAACATATATAATACACACACACACACATATTTGTTTTAGAGTTATTGTTGGATTTAATGTTAGGTGAGAACGTTGCACATTATTTAAAGGCTTAAAAATTAATAAAGTTGAAGTATAAATGTTTTCCCTACTGTACTTTCTAATTAAAGTAATAGCATTTGTACTCAAAAAAATCTTTGCAGACTTAAATATGACAATAGCTATGTCAAAGATGTAATGTAGTTTAATGATTAAGAGCTCATTTGTTTTGGTGACCTACTGAGAAAATCAGGTCATTTATTCAGCAGATACGAAGGACTCCTCCTACATGAAGGAGGATAGAGTAGTGAGTTAAATAAGCATGGAAGCATGGTCCTTATAGACTTACAGCATGGCAGGGGGCTGGACACGAACCCATAGCCCTCCAATAAATGCACGCGTACAGAGTGTGGTCAGGTCCTGGGAAGTGCGCCACGCTGTGAAAACCGCAGGAGAACCACGTCGCTGGAGGCTTCCCATGGGAGTTCCATCTGAGCAGAGGCCTACAAGGTCAGGAGAGAGGCGAGACTATTCCAGGCAAAGGAACTGACTTCTGGGAGGACCAGGAATTGGAAAGAAGTTGATCATATGGAGAAAGTGAGAACTATGTGTAGGTGAATGGCAGGAGGTGAGGGTGAGGTGAGGCTCAGCAGGACAGAGCACTTCATGGTCAGCCGGCAAGGTCTGCTGTGGGCCGGGCTTGGGGCAGATGCTGTGTCTGTGCATAGACAGTCCTCTCTGGCCTTAAAAATACCATCCTTTATGACAAAGACAAGAATGTATTCTAGCAGTCCAGGCTTATAAGTCAAAATTGTATTAATTGAGAACTATAGACTAAATACCCTGCCTTGATAGCTACCATATTTCCCCATGTATAAGACTCTCCCATGTATAAGATGCACCTTAATTTTGGGGCCCCAAATTTGAAAAAAAAATGTATTACATAGTTATTGAACTCAAGTTTTATTCATCATAAAATTCATACTACTCCTCATCACAGTCAAAACTCCCATCCATTAGCTTGTCCTCATCTCTGTCTGATCACAAATCACTATCTTCAACACTGAGCACAAAAACAAGTGCGAAAAAGTGGGAAATGCAAGTAAAAAAATCTACAACCCTGTATATAATATGCACCAAGTTTTTAGATCCCAAATGGTTCGGGAAACAGTGCGTCTTACATGGGGAAATACGGTGTGTTCTCATTACCAAAAATCCCATCTTGAATCTGGTTTCAATGAGAGAGAGAGAGAGAGAGAGAGAGAGAGAGTATTTGAAGTTAAAGTTCAGACTTACCTTAACAAAGTTTTTTCCTGTAGAAATTTTGAATAATCAGGTTCTTTTGAATAGCTGTAAATACGGCATGTCACTGAGAAAAATCTCATTTTTCTTAGTGTTTTGTTTTTGCTTGAGATGAATAGCCTTTCCTTTTCTGCTGGTCCAGAGCCTGCTGTGTGCAGCAGTGAACTGTGTAACGCACATAGGTTTCCTGAGTTACCCATCATGCTCAGTGCAGTTCGCAGGATGAACATTTTGTTTGTATGAACAAAGCCTACATTTTACTTTGGGCCTGATAACCCAATCATCATTTTAATTCTTTGCTTTCCATTTTCATAAGATACATAGGATACTGTAGATCTAGAAATAAGAGTAGTGCATTTTTGTATAGTTTTAAAGTTGGGACCACTCAACATGTTCGTAGAAAGTTCCAGTGAATGATCACACTGAAAGCGATTGCATTTTTATCATACGTTCATTATGAAATGTCCAAGTAAGCCTCATGATTCATTAACTATTGGTTGTCGAGTTGCTAATCTTAATGTGCTTAATTATTCTTTATTTAAAAGGATAAAAGAAACCTTCTACCCAGATATTCCAAATCCAGAAAATTGTAAAGCATTACAATTTCAGAAGAGTGTCTGTGAGGTAATCCTTTGTTTTCTTTACATTTATCTTTGGGGTCCTAGCTTTCTTATTGTAGTCTTTTGTGAAAAGTTTTTAACATGGCAATGTCATCCCAAGTAAAAGTACTGAAAAAAATAAGTGCTCTGACATCTGAATTTCTAAAAGTATTCATTTTAAGTCATTTATATCATGCTCTTTTCCCCGCTACTATTCATAGCAAGGATAATATTGATAGGTAGAAAAAAAAAGTAGCTTTGCTCCAGTATGCACTACAGAACAATAGAGAGAAATTTTTACAAGCAAATGTGGCGGAAAAAAAAAGTAGATAAAAGAATGCCCCTTTGTGTGGGAGGGGCATTGGACATCAACTTTGGTGCTATCCTTAAATCTCTTTTAAAATTGACTTCTAGGGAAACAGTGCTCTTAAAACATTGGAAATGAATCCTTGTACCCCAAATAATGTCGAGGTTCTGGAAACTCGAACCACATTTCCTAAAATAGAAGATACAGAAATAATTTCTCCAGTAGCCGAGTGTCCAGAAGATAGGTCTGGTGCTGAACCCGAAAACCACGTGGTTGTGTCCTACTGCCCCCCAGTCATCGAGGAAGAAATACCAAACCCAGGAGCGGATGAAGCTGGAGGGGCTTCACAAGTTATTTACATCGATGTCCAGTCCATGTACCAGCCCCAGGCAAAGCCCGAGGAGGAACAGGAAACCAACCCTGTGGTGGCGGCAGGCTACAAGCCACAAATGCACCTCCCCGTGACTTCTGTGGAAGAGGCAGCGGCAGAAGACGACTTAGATAAAACTGCCGGCTACAGACCACAGGCCAATGTGAACACCTGGAACTTAGTGTCTCCAGACTCTCCCAGATCCACAGACAGCAACAGCGAAATTGTGTCTTTTGGAAGTCCCTGCTCCATTAACTCCCGACAATTTCTGATTCCTCCTAAGGACGAAGACTCTCCTAAATCTAATGGAGGAGGGTGGTCCTTTACAAACTTTTTTCAGAACAAACCAAATGATTAAGTGTCACTTGCGCCTGCCATCTCAATAAGCTGTCATTACTAACACTGTGTCAGCACGGGGCGCCTGGGAGGGATCCTGTGAAGTGTCAGTGAGGTGGGCTTCACTGCGTGGAAGTCACCCGGAAAGTGTTCATGTGCTTTTAATGTAGTCTAAAAGCCAGAGTAGAGCAACGCAGAAGTTCAGTCCACACAGTTCAAGATTTGGAGCTGTCATTTGAGCGAAAGGATTCTCCTGTTCCTCTACCTTCCAGAAGCACTTCTAGCCTAGTACCTAAGTACCGTCTGGTCCATCATGCAAAACAAACCCCACAGCAATTGTATCCTGTTCTGTGGTTTGTGGTTTTCTCACCTGTATGCTTCATGGAGTGGCCAATTTGCAGGCAAGGGAGAAAAATGTCCAAGTAGCAGGCAGTGTGGATCTGCCTGACATTTGCTCCATTCTGGATGAAAACCAAGCACAGATTTGAAAACTTTTAACATGATTCTCCTCTATTCACAGCATTTACAAAATTTAATATAATTTGTAATGTAGCAATAGCCATTTAGTGTTTTGTTTGATAAAGAATGCTGATTCCTGTGCCTACTGTATCACGATTATCAAACAGTTTTCTCAGGGGTACAAACTTGGAAAATGAGCGTGACACTGAGCTGCCCAAACCAGAATCGTCTCTTCTGCCTTCGGTAGGTTTTCCAGACCTCTCCATTATTTTTTTAATTTTCATGCTTGCTTTCCATATTGAAGTTGATCACCCTAATATTTTAAACTTAAATTCCTAAAACTGTAGATCTAAGTGGTTGTTTTTTTTTAATTTGGGTTATTTTTTTATATTATAAGCATACAGTTCCCATGACTTACTGTTTGAGACGACTACTAAGCAGTATCTAGCAGCATTAGCTCTCTGTGCAGTTCCGACTGCCTCAGTTCTTCCTGAAAAGTCCATGCCGCTGAGCTGGTCTCTGGGGCTGGGGCTGGGGCTGTGATACCTCATGGCAGGTGCTCCTTCTGATCATGGCTTGTAGCGGTTCCTTCTCTTTCAGTCCAGACTATTCGACCCAGTCCTCAGTTTTTTAAAATACCAACTAAAAAGATCATGCTTCTTACAGGAACAGTTACTCAAGGGCTATTTTACATGAAATGTCAGCAAATTCATTTGACTCTGGGAACCCTGTATTGCAAGCTGCTTGGTAAGCCATCCAGAGCCCTGTGTCTTCCCAGCACACTCTGCCCACCCTGGGGGTTTGTAAATGATGTCTGGATTGAATGTGGTTCTGAGAAAAGCAGGTGCAAAACCACAAAGTGTATCTGATCTTGCTCCTTCCCTCAAGTTGTCTATATATTTTGTCTTTTGATACTTAAGGTAATAGTACTTAAAATGTTGAAATACCTGAGTAAGTCAAGATATGCCTTTATTTTTTTTTTAATCATCTGAGGTTCTGTAATGCATTTGTACATAATGGATCAGGGTTGTTTTGTTTTATTTTTTTTCTCCCCTCGCTTCTAATGTATCTTTATGAAAACTATGTTGTAGAAAAAAAAACCACAGGGTGACAGAGGACAAAATCTGTATAGGTACTCTGTGAATCCTGGTTTTAACTAGAATTCAGCTAAATTCCTGAGCTTCATGATATATGGACATGTGGAATGAAACAGTTATGTACACACATGGTATATTAAAACTATATAACAGCTCATAGAGACTTGCAACAATGAAACAGGTCTCCAACCAGGGCCACCTCTAACAGAGTTCCCTCTGTCATCTTTATTTCTCCTCTTGGGCTCCTTCCCTTAGGTTTCATCTGAGACATTCAGACCTGGGGCTGCCTTCTTTCCCTGCTGAAGTGTGTCACAATACCTCTTTTCCCCAGCTCATGCCTCGTTCCCCATTGAAACCTGTAGATCCTTCACTGTGTCTCTGTAAGATGTGTTGGCTAAGGTAGAAGTTTATTGGTCTAAACTACACTAAACTGAGATAATGGGAAAAGACCAGAAGAGATTGTGTGATCTTAGTCATCAATTTTTATGTGTTCCCACTGTGACCATCTGGATGCAGTGCCCTTCTGCATAATGACTCGTTTGTTTGGCTAATGGTGGCTCTCACTGGGCTCTTGAATCCTTTCACTCTGTCCACAAATTCATTTTCCTGTCTCTTCCATCCGATTCCAGTCAAGCTTCTCATGTGAGGAAGGGACGTCCTGGTGGTCATTACGACTGTATTTTTCTTGTGAGTGACCCTCTGAAATAATCACTAGTTAATAAAAAAAATGTTTAGAAGACTTAGCGAGGCTTTTAACATTAGATAGACCTTTTACACTATGTAGTGCATGGCGTAGACTCATCTAGAACTGAAGTCTTCACTGTTTCGAGCCTGTAGAAGCCTGGAATTGAGATTGGTCCTGAGTACCTGGAGAGTTGAGTCATGTGTTGATTTGCTCAGGTGTTGGCCTTGCTGTTTCCCGCAGCTTAGACCCCGGAGCAGCTGCTCACGGGAAAGTTTAAGGCCTCACGCTCCCATACCAGCATTACTTGCACTGCTCGTGGAGCTGGAGGATTGCATTTAGAACCTCTAATCCTTAACCGTGTAGCAAAGGTCACAGTTTTGAAACTTCATGCAACTTGTGTTCTTGTGGGAAATTAGTCCTAGAATTCCTTTGTTGTCTTTTTACCTTTCATAATTAAAGAATACTATTGTTCTTTCTGTATTTGGGTAATTCAATATGTAGATTAGTAAAGGAGACTAAGGAATATTTTCTTCCAAAAGGAACTTAAAATCAATTTTATGGTATTTTGAAACTAAAGTACTCCCTAACATGTCAGTGTGCAGAAAATGTTATTTTAAAGTTTCCTACTGCTCAGGCACATAATCTGGGAAGACCTTTTGCTTATTTAATATTTAAAGTAATTTTTGTGGTTTTCTATTAAAATCTGTGCATCTTTTACTTTTTTCTTATTTTGAAAGTATAAAATTGGGCATCTCAAGAATAACGTGGAATCATTAGCTAATTACAAAGACTAAGCATGTCATGGAAGTTCAGTGAGTAGTTTTTTGTTAAGTCACATCCCAGACTGCTGATTTAGCAGAGTTTTTCAGAAGGGCAGTTGAGTCAAGGTATCCCTTGTACAGATCTGAGGCTATTGGCTTCAAGATTCAATACTCTAGAAGTGGCTGCACAGTTTGAGTAAAAACTCGGGAAAGACTCATGCAAAAGCATCACTACATATTGTATTTCTCCCTAATTTTATGTGTCCAGAGTTTCTTTGTATTGGATAGGTATATAGCTTGGGATAAGTTTGTACCCACCAGCATGTGTACCAAACCAACAATACACCTTGACGAGCAAGCTTAATTGATTACTATGAGCACTCATTGTTTTGATAAACTGTTTTTTGTTTTGGGGTGTTTTTTTTTTGTATTTTTTTGAAGTTGGAAACGGGGAGGTAGTCAGACATACTCCCACATGTGCCCAACCGGGATCCACCCGGCATGCCCACCAGGGGGCGATGCTCTGCCCATCTGGGGCGTTGCTCTGTTGCAACCAGAGTCATTCTAGCACCTGAGGCAGAGGCCATGGAGCCATCCTCAGTGCCCGGGCCAGTGGAGCCTTGGCTGCGGGAGGGGAAGAGAGAGATAGAGAGGAAGGAGAGGGGGAGGGGTGGAGAAGCAGATGGGTGCCTCTCCTGTATGCCCTGGCCAGGAATCGAACCCAGGACTCCTGCACGCCAGGCAGACGCTCTACCACTGAGCCAAACGGCGACAAACTGGTTTTTTTTAAGTGTTTATTTTAAACTGGTATTTTCTGTTGAAACAAAGTTTCATAGTACCATGCCCATCTATTATATCCAAAAGAAAATGTTTCACAGAAGAAAAGGATTCCTGTCCAACCTTACTGGAAATGACTCTTTTAGATAGGGCCTTGGAATATCATTGGAAATTACTTGGTTTGATTGGGTCTATTTCTATCTTCATGGATTATGTACCAGGACCATTATCAACACCAGTAGGGAGGATTAAGAACATTCAATTTAAATGTCAGGTAAAATTGTGTCAGGTAAAATTTTAGGAGATGTGATTTGATGTAGAATATATCCAAATCCATATAATTATGATATTATAAGATTCTGTTATTTTTAACCATAAGTAGTGCTTGTTTCTCCCTATATTAAGAATGTTAATATTTTAGATTATAAGTGTACTATTTATACACAGTTTACCTGTACAAGACAAATTCTAACTGTGCAACACTTTGATGAAAACTAAAAGTAGTATTTTAAGAGGGGAAACCCTCTGAATGTTTTTATGTGCAAGTGCCTAGCTGAAGAACCATAGAAACAAGAAATGTAAAACCTCTCAAGTAAATTATAACTGATTGAATATTAAACACAAAGCAGTAGTAACTTATAATTCTTTTTGGTTGCTATAACTCAATACTCTAAAAAACTAAGAGATGTAAATAGGGGGTAATATTTAATTTTTAAGGAAATTCATTTTATTACATTTACATATATCTCCTAAGATTGTCTTTGCAGTAGACAGAACTCTTAAAAATAAAACCAGTCATCACAATATAGACTTTATGCTGTACTTAAGCCAAAAATATTTTGTATGCCTGATTGAATGGCTCACTTAAAGGTATTAAATTCCTTTATGTACATTTAAAATGTACTTCCCTTTAGAATTATCCCATTTTAAATGGATAACTTTCAGTTTCCTTCTTTTTTTTTAATTTTAAAATTTTATTTAGAAAATTAACTTCAGCGGAGTGACGGAAAATGATTGGACCCTGGGCGAGGGGCACACAACACAGTGAACAGCCCAAGTGCCACAGAGATGTCCACCCAAATCCCATGTGCTCTCCTCAATTAGTGCCACCCTGTCAAACTCAACTTTCCAAACAAAAATTTTTTTAAAAAAAGGAAAAAATTCAAATGCAATGCAATCAATGGAAAACAATTACCATTTTATATAAACAGTCAGTAAATATATTTTTCCTATTTATTTTATATCATATAATTTTTTTTTAAAATCTCTGCATGTTCTTGTTTTGCTCTCAAAGGCAATCTTTATTTGAATCTGAATGATAAAACTGTATTGCATGATAAGATCGATAGCATTCATATTTAACTTGAGCCCCATCTTCTTTTAATCCTCTAGTTAGCATTTTTTGAAACTCCTGCTGCATTTCTTTCGAGGAAAAGGAAGGCTCTGGACTTGAAGAAGGAATTGCCAAGTTTTCTCTTGGATTAGACATTCTACTGGAAAGAAAACTATTACTAAGATTTCCCCCAGAAGGCATCTCCCAGTCGGGCCTCCTGTTACCAGTGCTGAATGATGACATGTTCTGCTGTTTCTGCAGGATAAGTGTGGTGTGGGCCTAGACTGGCTTCTCCTAGGTCCATGATGGCAAACCTTTTTATAAAAACTGCCCACTTTTGCACTGCTGGTCAACCTGGTTCCTCCTGCCCACTAGTGGGCATTCCAGCTTTCATGGTGGGCCAATCTCGGGGCCGTTTGGTTGGTCCCACCATGAAAGCTGAAACACGCACTCGTGGGCAAGAGGGACCAGGTTGACCAGCACTGAAAAAGTGGGTGGTTTTTATAAAATGATTTGCCATCACGGTCCTAGGTCTTGTTTAGTTCATTTGCCAATGACTTTCTACCTTCTGATTCTTCTAGGTAGAGTTGCTTGCATTTTTCTAGTTCTTTGTTATTACAGAATCGAGAAGTTTCCATTTCAAAGAGGAAGTACTCCAAATCTTCTAGTTTTTATTTTGGAGAATTCATATTTCAAATCTTGATTTCTGAGTTCCAGTTGACTTACTATTGAGGCATTATGATACTCTGAAATTTCTTGAGAAGCTCTTTGCATCTGTAAAAATTGATTTCTTCTATTTTTTTTAACTAAATCTTGTCTTGTTCTTTTTTCAGTCACCCTTTTGTACCTTTTGACCTCCGTGTATTCTACCTTATTCTGTTCTGTATGGGTTTTGATTTTTTTTTTAACTTCTCATTTTCATTCTCTAATTGTTCACACTTCTTTTGTATATTTTTTTATACATAATAATTCCTGTTGAAGACATTTGCTCTTTTCATCCAGACATAGACATTTTGAAGATGCAGTTTCCAGTTTTGCTACAAGATCATGATTCAAACTTGTGTCTAACAGGTTTGTCTGAAGCTGTTCAATTATGTGTGCTTGCCTTTTTTTTTTAAGATTTTATTTATTCATTTTAGAGAGGAGAAAGAGAGCGTGAGAGAAGGGAGAGAGGAGCAGGAAGCATGAACTCCCATATGTGCCTTGACCAGGCAAACCCAGGGTTTTGAACCGGCAACCTCAGTGTTCCAGGTCGATGCTTTATCCACTGCACCACCACGGGTCAGGCTGTACTTGATTTTTGATTGTAATTTTTAACTTAGCATTTTCAGTTTCAAGCCTGTGCCTCTGATCCTGTGTCTCCTCTGCACATCTTACGGCTGCTGTACATCGATTTTGTGCTTCTTGTAACTTAATCTTTTAATGTATTAATCTGAATATCCATTTCAAGTTTACTTGGTTTTGAACCTCCAAGGAAACTAAACTCTCAGTTTTCATATTCATTTAACTTCCTTAATTGTTAAGAGTTCTTTTAATCTGATGTTCTCTGTTTCTGCTTCACCATTTTCTTCCTTTCTTGATCCAAACTACATACTCACAAAAATTAGGGGATCAGGGAACATGCAGATACTTCAGTACTTTCAGCCTTTTCACCAATGAAATAAAAGTTGGTTTTGCATCTCATTTGCATAATTGAACAACTTTCTTTGACTTATTTGCTTTTCTGATGTTCTTGTTTAATAAAAAAAAGTCAAATGCTTTTCTTACCACTTCATAGTCATTTTGAAATATCCCCTAATTTTTGTGAGAAGTATATACTGCAGCTATTGGATTAACTCAGTATGTTTATTTTATTGCTCCTTTTCATCCTGAGACTCACTTGGAAGTTGAAACTTCTCTTTTATCAAAGCCAGCTCTACCTTCAGCATGTCCATGTCATTCTCCAACCCTTCATATCTTGCTATAATTCTTCAGTTAGACATACTTTAGATGCTCTGTCATTATACTGTGGGGAGCTACCGGCATCTTCAAATTCAATTTCCATGCTCTTACAGTTACTAGTGTTGTATATGTTGTATAGGAACAGCGAAAAACAAACGTCTTGCCACACAATCAATTAGCCAAATTAGAAAGTCTTTATTAGCTAGCTATGTGTGCAGACCACACGGGGGAGGGGGGACTGGCTTTTTATAGGGAAAATTATATACTGACTGAGGAATGGGGAGGGGAGAAAGTATAGCAGTAAAACAAAGCAGTGAAACAAGCTTTCTTACAATGTTTATCTATACACCTGCAACTTTGCAAAGTTAGCCCATGGCCACAGTCTGAGAGACCGGCCTCACGGCTGGGAATAGGGAATAACTTACTTTCAGAAAAAGTAAGTTCTTCTTATCTCTGTGTTTTAGAGAAAGTTTTGCCAAAAAAAAAAATTATTCATGTTAAGAGCCTTTTTTTTCTACACTTCACTAGCACTGTAATTATCTGCATATGATGGTTTCTGAAAAAAGTCTCTTTTCTTGTATTTGTAACTGCAGAAATAGCCATCCTTTTTATTTCAGTCAGTTCAAGATGTCCTTTCGGATCACAAGACTGAAGTTTACGTTCAGTGCTTAACGTCCCACTCCTGCTACTTGGGTTCATATTTTTTGTCATCTGCATATCAAACTCTTGGTCTCCCTTCACTTCAAATGTAACTACTGAGTTCCTTATATTTTTATTTTCTGTATCATTTTAAAAACTCACCTCGTTTTTGTTAAAAACACGCCCAGTGTCTGGTTTGGGGTCATTTTCATAGTGTAATTTCACCTAAACAAAGAAGGTAGCCGAGAAGCATCTTCTGAGAACCCAGGGAACAAATGAGACGGAAGAGCATTTTCGAGAGTGGCTTCTTCAGGAAATGTTTGGGATACTGCACAGGCAGAAACTCCAAATACACCTTTTTCATCCCAAAGTATGTTATTTGTTTAGTTAGAAGGATTTGTCTTAAGCTTGCTCCTTCTTTTGAGTCGTCATGCAGTAGTTCTTCCTTTTACACAGAATGATGTCCTGAATATGCAGACATATTATCTCTGTCACATTTGCTATTTATTTCTGGCTCTTTTTTTTTTTAATTTAGTTAGAGGACATGAGATAGAGACAGACTCCCGCATGCGCCTGACCAGGATTCACCTGGCATGCCCCTAGGGAGCGATGCTCTGCCCATCTAAGGCCGCTGCTCCATTGCAACTGGAGCCATCCTCAGCATCTGAGGCCAACTCACTCCAGTCGAACCATGGCTGCAGGAGGGAGGAGAAGAGAGAGAGAGAAAGAGAGAAGTGAGAGGGGGAGGGGTGGAGAAGCAGATGGTAACTTCTCCTGTGTGCCCTGACCAGGAATCAAACCCAGGACTTCCACACGCCAGGCCAACACTCTACCACTGAGCAAACCAGCCAGGGCCTATTTCTGGTTCTTGAGAGACTTCTTGCAGATGGAAAAGTGGGAGAGGGACTTGCTTGCTTTGGTTTTTACATGTGTCTTTGTGGACGGTATTTCCACCTCCATCAAGCCTTTCTTGTTCTTCCGGTGATGTCACTGCTCAGTCTAGTTCTCATCTGGATGGTGTGCATCCTTCATTTGTACTGCTTTCTCGGGAGCAGGATCCTGCACTTTTGCGGTAGGCTTTGAGTGAGAAGGTTTTTCAGTAGAATCTTCTACTTGTCCAGTTAGTATGTTTTTTCTACTTTGATCTGGAGCCTCAAGTAAAAACAGACTTCTGTGCAGACTTCTGTGGGAGAGCTGCACAGGAACTCCCCAAACCCCAGGTGATTCTGCATCTTTGTCTTCTCCCAATGCTAATGCTGACATTTTACCACCACTATTACCTTTGGGTTCTCCATCAACATCAGTTGAATTGTTGTTTTGTTCTCTGGAGCACTTGCTTCTTTCTTTGTAACATCAGCTAAGCTTGGCTTCATGACTGACCGTCTTGGGCTCCCAATCCAAGTCTTCATCATCTGATGGAAGCCAGGCTCATTAATGTCAGGTTTGCTGGAAAGGCTGTTTAAAGAGTTCAGTTTGTTAGAGCACCATCCCAAAGTAAAAACATTTCCAGTTCGATCCCCAGTTGGGGCACATTCAGGAATAGAGTGATGTTCCCGTCTCTCTCTTCCTCCCTCTATGAACTTGAACTTGTTTTTCTTGATTCTTGGTTTGGAGACTCTTCTCGACCAAGACTTTTGCTCCTTTCAGAAGACTTTTGAGATCTCCTTTCTTCTGTACTTTCCAAGGTTGGATGGTGATTGCTTTCTATCTGATAGACTCTTGCCTCTGTATAGACTAAAAGTTCCACCATCTGTTCGTTTTCACTTTCAGCCAGTAGAAGTGCTGTGAGGTCATCCTTGTTTCTCACTTCGATCTGGGCTTCGTGTGCAGGCAGCTTCTCTACAAGGGCTTGCATTTCCCTCAGGGCAGCATGGTGGAGAGCAGTGTTGCCATGGATGCCCATTACATTTGGATCTGCTCCGCACTCTAGCAGAATAGCTGCACCTTCCTCTGCCTGGCACTGCACAGCCTTAATCAGAGCTGTCTTGTTTTCATTGTCACAGAGGTTCAACAGGCATTTCCTGCCTGCTAGAGCGTCACCACTCGGATGGTCATGGCACAGGCCAGACGTAGAGCTGTCCTGTTCATCTTGTCTGTCATCTACGCCGTTATCCGGAGCAACAGATCAGCTTCTCTTTTGTTATGTTGCCTGCACTGGTAGCTTTGTGGATCTTCCCCAGGTCTTTGTCTCAGATGTGGTACCTGGGTCCTCTGTCTCCCACGCTGCTCCTCCCTGGGCAAACAAAAGTCCTGGGGCTGCACCATGCTTGAAAGGGAAAACGCCCCCTTCGGACCCGCAGCACCCTCGCCCACCTGCCAAAACTGCCCTTGTGTCCACCGCCAGGCAGGGAGGCACTGGGACCCTTCTCCCCCTTTCCCTCCCCTTACCCGCTCTTGTCCTAGAAACGGAAAACCAACTTTCAGTTTCTGAACTTACCATTTTTCCTAAGCATTCCAGTCACGTATTGTATTAGAGAATATCAAAAGATTTATGGGGATAATACAATTTTTGTTAAAACATAAAACAAGTTAAGATGTTAGGTTTGACACTAGTATTTTTGCAGTTGATCATAGAAAACAATACTGAATGATGATTTTCATACATTTAAAAAAAAATATTCTGCCCCCAGTTTGATTCTAAATGCTTTCTCCCATTATTTATGATATATCCTTCTGTTTAATTATTTTCTTCCAACATAATGTTTAGGAAATATGTAAACACATTATGAATAGTTGAAGACAACACATGAAAAGAAACCTTCCATTTATTGTTGTGGAAAGATAGGTATTATACGATACCTGGGATTTGTTTTATCCCATTATTTCTGCCCCCTAAGAGCATGGCCTTTAAAAAAGCAAACAAACAAAAAACATTCAATTCAGAATTGATGGAAAAGATTGGCTTAGATAGAAAGACATCCTAAATCTGAGATGGTACCACCTTAAAAGGTATGTCCAAAGGTCAGGTCATTTTAAAATACTCAACTTTTTTTAGTAGGAATGTATTACTTTTTATTCTTTCACTAGCTGGCCATAAGTTCTTAATAATGCTAGGAAATCAGTTTACTCTCAAAATTGCATTATAGTGAATTACTGTTTACAAAATACACATACTGTGAACAGATATAAGTTTTTGTTTTGTATAAGGTTGTTTGTAGAATGAGTGTTTTTTCAAAGGGGATGTTATATGTTAAATATTTTCAATTTTTAAATAAATACTAGCAACTCTTTACTAATTTTTGTTTGGTCAGGTGTGTGCAAATGTAGCTGAAAGATAGGGAGAAACTGCAGATCTAGAACTGTTCCCTTTCTCATTTCTTGAAATGTTACCACTACAGACCTTTTCTTTCTTTTTTTTTTCTTTTTTTTTTTTTTGACCTGAGTGATGTGATGTTCTGTACCTGAAATCATGCTTAATCATACAAGGAAACATTTAAATACAGATACAGGAAGCAGACTCTAGGTTGTGGGATATTTGTGTGATTCAGTCTGATTGCAGAATTCTGAGTTTAATGTGGAATAAAACAGCTCCACTTACAGAGATGACAAGTATTTTCTGCCTTGTGAAAATTTGGAGATGATGTTGCATCAGAATGGAAAATTTGGTCATTTTATATCATTGTATAATTTCAGAGTTTAATTTCCATATCTTTTTGGAAAACATGACTATAGCAAGAACATAGAATATAAGCAACCTATTACTAAGAGACCTTAAATGTAAAACTATTCTGCTTGGCTGTTAACTCTTAAAAGATGTTACTTATGTCTTTTTAAAACATGCATGTATTTAACAATTGTATCATAGTATTGTCATGGAAAAAATAAATATATTTTCTTACAACTTACACTGATAGATATGGCATTATTTGTTATTTCTTCCTGTTTTAAGCACTGAGGAAAATGTGGCTTTTGCTTTCTTACATCTTTGGGTCCCATACTGTAAGAATTACCACTGTGACAAAGCGGTCACATAGGGCTATAACTAAATATTTAATACATTGCTTTGCCATTGATACAAGCTTTCATATGTTCCATTAAATCTGTATTCTGTTTATCAGAGAAGTTAGCATAAAAATAATCCAATAGTGGGAATCTAACATAAAAAAAAATACTGGTCACGAAGGTGTGGTTTTTAAATTTATTTCCTATGAAGATAACCTCAACATTTATGGAGATTCTAGGAATATATCAAAATTATATTGTAAGTTGTTGAATTTGGCTATATAGCAATTGATTCAGCAGAACCTCAGTAATTGTCAAGTGTGAATTGATCTTAAATAGAATTTTATAGGGGAGAAATGAAGTATTCATATGTAGCTTACGTTTGCCTTGAGTAACAATGGAACTATTGGGGCTTGGATTTACCCTGAAGAACTTGCAGTCCAATTGTAAATGAATTTTGTTAGTATCTGAGTAGAAGAGCTCACACATACGGTCTGTCCTTCAGGGACAGATCTCAGCACATACTTGTTTCCCAGCTGGTGAATTCTTGAGCCAAAACATATAACAACATAAACCTCTGAAACTTTGAAAAGGTCAGAAAGAGAGGAATGATGTCATAATTAGGGGAGAGAAACAATGTGTGAATTATCCTTTTTAAATGTATGTTATTCTATGTTACACTGAAATGTTAGCTTACAAACTCAAGTTCTTTATAGAACAGCTAAGAATTCACTTTGAATAACCTATAAATTCAATCTATTGTCCTTCCTGTGGAATGACTAACAGCAAAATTGAATTAAAAATATTTATTAGGTCTGCAAGAACCAGAGAGGCTTGACCTGACCTGGGATTAAATTGTAGCTGGTTTTATCCCAGAGTGATTAGTCTCAGATTAAAGAGACAAGACAAACTATTGAGGATGATTCTGATCATCAAAACCACGCGGTGGATGGAGATCATCCCGTCACAGTGAGGGGGGAGGGCAGTCCTGCGCTCCTCATTCTTATCTGCCTCCCAACATTTGAAAGGTGAAAAGGAATTTCAAGCCTTGGCTCATAAGTAATCTCTTTTCCCTTCACAGCCCAGCCAAATTATCAGGGCTGAAGAGCCAGCTTCAGTTTCAGCTTTAGAGGCGGGGACCAGTCTGTCTGTGTTCCTATCGCTGGAAGTGCTAGCACCCCTCCCTCCCCTCTCCCCCAGAGCTGCTGGATGAGCCCAGAAGTGGGGTGTTAACAAATGGACCCACCTAGTCACAAATTACCCAATTACCAGTGTAGACAACCACACCCTTCAGAAATGGACCTGGAGTCAGCTTTTCAAAAATGACCACTTGGGGCTTCTTCCCTAACCCGTGGCAGCTGATGCAGGTTCCCATGCAGGGCAGCTGTGGCCTCACCTGAGCTGCCCAGCCAGACCTGCCTCAGGGCCAGTGCCACCACTTACTCCCTGAGTGACCGGAGAGATGTTACTCATCCTCTCCTCGATAAGCTACTTTTCCAAAGGGAGGTTTTGTGACAATTTCAGGTAGTGTCAGTATTGCTCCCAACAGAACAGATGAGCCTCTATCCCGAGAAATCCCAGCAACACCTGACTGCTCCGCACGTTACAGGTGTAAATGCCTTCATACCAGTTCAGACGCACCTCAGGTCACACCCCAGTACCCAGAGGCCCCATGAGATGAACCACGGGAGCTGATCCCACGTGGTCGGACACAATCCTCTTACCTTTCTTCACTTTCTGTCGTCAGGGCTCCGTTTGAGCACTGCCAGCCCAGAGCCTTCCCGGGCGTCCCAGGACCCCGCACTTCTCCACAGCCATTAGCACAAATCCAACGCATTGATAAAAGGAATTGAACAATGTCTCCATCACTACTCCTGCATCCATAGAGCATAGCATTTGTATCTCTCGTCTTAAGTGCATGATAAATATTCCTGAAATAATTGTGTCTTGGGCTGGGAGGGGGGTGGCTTAATGTGTTTCTCTGGGTATTAGAAATGCATCATATCACACAGAGGTGAGCCTCCTGTGGGCAGGTCTCCAGCTATGGAGAGAAAGGGGGTCCATCCAGCTTGTGGCTCCCTGTGGTGGTCGAGGCAGCTCCTCCCTGGGCCTGGGCCCTAAGGCTATGTTCAAGGAGGCCAGGCAGGTCCACACTGGATCTGGGCAGATGGCAGAGGAACTGCGGAGCCAGGGAGCAGTGGGGCCGTTCCCTCCCGTTTATTGGAGGCTCGCAGAGACAGGTGAGCAAACCGGCAGGGCGATCACTTCTCACAGCAGCAGGCAAACAGCAACAGCAAAATGGCCCCTCCCAGTGGCGGGCAAGCGAATCCCAGTCCACCCTGAGTGGAAGCCTTTCCTATGTGCTCACGTGCTAATCATGCGAAGTGCAAGCAAGCAAGCCTAACCCAGCTGTTTCCTCAGCAATGCAGCTACCCTGTGGTCGCCCACAGGAAAATCTGCCTTCATCTTCTTAGCTCCCTGACAAAAATAAGGCAGATAGGGGATGAATGGGCTTTATCTGAGGTGACAACAAGTTAGAGCCCTTCTCCTACCCCCGGCTACAACCGCCCTCCTCTCCTCTGCCCTACTTTGAAATTTTCATTCTCCTGGGTAAAGTTCTCTGTATCCTTCCAAGTGTCTATTGGCATGACCAAGTGATCCATTTCTGTCCCCAATTGCTACCTGCTCCTCTGGGAGGCCACCCTTGCCTGACTCTCAGGCATCTCCTGTGTGGATAGGTAAGCCCTGGTCCCTTTAGCAGGGCACACACCTCCTAGAAAGAATGCCTGTCTCTTCATATTTAAAACTTGCTTCTTTCTGGCCAGGTGTCTCCAAAGAGCTGGCCCATGGTTCCAGGCTCCTCCAAGCTTACAGACTTACAGTCAGAGGTGGGAACAGCCTCCCAGCTTCCACTGGGGGCTCTGATTGGCCAGCCTGGGTCACATGCTGGTATGGTCATGTGGCTTGGCAGAGGTTGTAGACGTAAGAACCATGTATTAGAATTGGAGAAGGACCAGTCCTCCAAAAGAAGAAAGGTGATTTTTTTTTTTTTTTTTTTTTGAGCGGCAGGGAGAGAGAGAAAGAAAGAGATACAGAAACATCAAGCTGCTCTTGTATGTACCCTGACTGGGGAATTGAACCAGCAACTTCTCTCTAGAATAGGGTCCCCAAACTTTTTACACAGGGGGCCAGTTCACTGTCCCTCAGACCGTTGGAAGGCCGGACTATAAAAAAAAACTATGAACAAATCCCTATGCTCACTGCACATATCTTATTTTAAAGTAAAAAACCAAAATGGGAACAAATCCAATATTTAAAATAAAGAACAAGTAAATTTAAATCAACAAACTAACCAGTATTTCAATGGGAACTATGGGCCTGCTTTTGGCTAATGAGATGGTCAATGTGCTCCTCTCACTGACCACCAATGAAAGAGGTGCCCCTTCTGGAAGTGCAGCAGGGGCCGGATAAATGGCCTCAGGGGGCCGCATGCGGCCCACGGGCTGTAGTTTGGGGACCCCTGCTCTAGGATGATGCTCCAACTGAGCTATCCAGCCAGGGCTTAAAAGAGGTGATATTTTGAGTGAACAAAACAATAGATATTGGCCCTGGCCAGCTGGCTCAGTGGTAGAGCATCAGCCCGGTGTGTAGAAGTCTTGGGTTTGATTCCCGGCCAAGGCACACAGGGGAAGCGCTCATCTGCTTCTCCACCCCTCCCCCTCTCTTTTCTCTCTGTCTCTTCCCATCCTGCAGCCAGGGCTCCATTGGAGCAAAGTTGGCCCAGGTGCTGAGGATGGCTCCATGGCCTCCCCCTCAGGCACTAGAATGGCTCTGGTTGCAATGGAGCAAAGGCCCAGATGGGTAGAGCATTGCCCCCTAGTGGCATGCCGGGTGGATCCCAGTCGGGCGCATGTGGGGGTCTGTCTCTCTACCTCCCAGCTTCTCACTTCAGAAAAATACAAAACAAAAACAAATAAACAAAATACAATAGATACTACAGGTTCACTGAAGAAAAACTAGAAAAAAGATAAAAAAGAAAATCACATTATCTTCTTAAAGGGCATTAGCTATTTTTAACATTTTACTGCTTTTCCTTTCAGACATATATTCCTATGTGAATGTGTGAGTTTTCATATATACATATTATTAACGTATTAATATACGTTGCTGAGTGAGACCGCGCAGCAGGCCTTGTAACCACATGCCTTTCCTCCACGCTGTGGGTCTGCCTGTTCCTTTGCTTCTGCTTGCCTTCCCTTCCACCAGTTTCCTAATAGGGCTTTCTGCAGCTAATCCCCTGGCCTGGTGCCTGTTCCTTTTGTTTCAACATAAGTATATAATATGAGCAAATTTCTTGAGCCTCCCTGGCCTTCCTTCTCAGAGACATTCCAATCCAAGTGGTTTTTCAGCCAAGTCAGAGCTGCAGCCCCTCCATACTAGTAGGACGAGGCTGTCCAAGGAGGCCATAGTCCCAGGCTGGGCCCTGGCTGGGAGCTGGGCAGCTGGGACCTTAGCGGAGGCTATACCACATGTTGGGAGAGCTCTGTGCCTTTGTAAACCATTTGGAACTTGAGCAAGTCAGAGAGACAAAGATACACAAATAGAAAAGGAGCAACCTCATCCCAAATGCTGAGACACAGTGTTCCTCTCACGTCTTTCCAGGAAAAAAAGTAATCCTGGGAGCCACACACTTTCTAGGACAGAGACGTCTCTGAGAGGGCAGGCGGGAAGAGGAGAGAAAGGGAGTGGCCTGCCCTGCTCCTCCGATCTGGTGTGGCCAGGGCTAGGCAGGGCCCAGGGGAGCAGGCCGCTGCCTCGAAATACCTTGCGACAGTTCCCCTGAGCTCTGGACGTTACTGTGCGGGGGGGGGGGGGGGGGGGGGGAGGAGAGAAGGAGAGAGACCAAACACAGAACTCACTGACTGTCGGGGGGACCCTGAGCTGCCCTCTGAAGGCATGGCTCTGGCCTCGGCTTTCCGGCTTGTCCAACCTACACTCCTTGCAGCAGAACTTTGGAAGAAGGGAGACCTGGTGCTGTGATGAGCACCCGGCCTGTGCCCTGACACCTGCACCCACAGGGCTACCCTGCCCATGACCGCTCACCTGAGGGAGCCCCAGCACGCCACCGAGCAATCCTGGGTACTTGGGCAGGCTGCATTCGAAGGGAGAGGTAACAGGAGAGAAGCTCCCCAGTGGAGCCTCATGGTTGTGTCCTTGTGGTGGCACCATGGCACATTGCCAGGTGTTTTTCTGGCTAACCTCTGTCTTCCCAAGTCAAACAGGCCATGCCCATCTGCTCGGGCCCTCATCAAAGGCCGACAGTTATTAAGAACATTCTTTGACCATGAGGTTGAAGTGCAGTTAGTTACTCACAGGGCCTATCCCATGAGCCGGCCCATGTGCTGAGTGGATTAGTCATTTTTCTTCCTGAATACAACCACCTGTGAGCTGGACCTTTCTAAGGATGACCTGTTACCAAGGCCCACCAGCTTCAGTGCCATCAAACCGTGGACTTAACACCCAAGCAAGGCCAAGGCAGGGCTGATTCTCTTTCCCTTCTGTGTGTAGTGTGTGCCCTGGCCTTGTGCTTGAGACACAGATGAATGACCGCTCTGCATCTCTCGAACCACCTCTGAGGGCGGGGCCCAGCAGCCCGAATTGGGATTTGAGGCTTGCAGCCCCCTCCTCCCCAGGCCCCTTCGTGCTGGTCCTGGGGCCTTTTCCTGCCTTTGATAAGCTTCCCACGCCCCTTCTCAGCTAAGGGCCTAGGCTGGCACAGGGCACACCTTTGCGCCCTTCCCCACCTCAAGGGCAGCCCCTGCGCGCTCCTGGACAGGCCTGGCTGCGGAGGCCAGACAGGGGATGGAGATGGAGCAGCTCCTGCTCTGTCCAGGCTCCTCCGGAGGTCTTCAAGCCTCTTCGCTTGGAGCTGGAGTTTTCCGCCTTTATTGCCCCAACGCTGGGCCCCTGCAGGCTGTCCCCCGAGAGGGTTTCCCTCCCGGGAAACGGCAGCCTTCTAGGGCCCAGGGCTGGCTGTCAGAGCCGGAGAGGGGCTGCGAGCCCCTCCTACTCCCACCCTTCTTCCTTTGGGAACTCGCGGTGCTAAAAACAAGCTTTCTGAGAACCATATTTTTCTAGGTTAAAGGTGAAAAATGCAGCGTTTCCTCCAAGTGGAAAGCGCTCCCTGCCAGCTCCGGGCACGTTTCCGAGCTCCTTCCTCCCACTCCGGGGAGGCGGGGGGTGGGGTCGGGGCGGAAAGTGGGAAGGAAAGCAGCAGCCACTCGGCCGGGCCGGGCCGGTCGGGCTGCAGGGACAGCGGCGGCCTGTTTGTGTTGGACCGAGGGAGGCCGAGCGGGCCGGCTCCGGAAATGAAAGGCAAACAAGGGGGCGGGGATCGCAGCGCTGCCCGCAGTCCTGCCGTCCGGCTGCGCTCCTCCGCCCCGGGGCCGGTGTAGGGACGAGGAAGACCCCGCAGACTTCCGTGGGAGAACTCCCAGAAATGGGCTAGGAGGAAACATATGGGGCCCTGGACGTCGGTTTTAATAGGAAAAGCAAGCACAGTCCCTTCCCTTTACCCCACCCTCTGGCCAACCTTGCTTAGCGCACGGGGGTGGGGGGAGTTCTGGGGAATTTTCTCGGATCCTGATGGTGGTATCAGAGCTTTTCAGGAACCCAGGCCTCACAACCTCCTTCCTGGGCAGGGCAGGGACTGTGTGGAGCTCCGAGCTCCCTGGCTGCTCCCAGACTCTGATCAGTGCCAGGAGCCCGCCAGCCTTCTCTGGCACACCTCTCTGCAGAGCCCTTACCCAAATGTCCGCCAGGGTCCCTTCCCTCTGCCAGGTCCTCCTCCTCCGAATAAGGACAATGCCACGTGGCAGACACCAGGGGAAAGGATGAGGGAGATCAGGGAGGTAGCCAGGAGGCAGAAGGAAAGGCAAATGCTGCCCCATCGGCTCTGGACCGGCTGAGCCAGCTCCTGAGAATTTTACAGACCCTGTCCGGCTCCCAAGGGTCCCTGCAGAAGGATTTTTGCACCGCTTCTCCCAACAGCACATGACTTGGGTTCATGGCATTAATGGCCCTGCGTTTTCACCCTCTTTGCCCTTTGCCAGGTGACAATAGATGGCAGTCTACATTTTCATCTCTTAAACCTATGCACTTCGACTAATAGGATGTGACAGAAGTGACCTGTGGCAGTTCTGATCCTCAGCTGCACAAGGCCTTATGAGTTCCCTCTAGTGCTCTTACCTGGCAGGCTTCCACAGGTCCCAAGTCGCCTCACTATCTCACGTGGGACCATCCTAAATTAGCCAACTGCTACCCATGAGAACAAGTCCAGCCAAGACCAGAAGCAATGCCTAGGCGAGCCTAGCCAAGATCAGCCAAGCTGCCAAGCTGACCACTCAAGCATGTGAGAGGTGGCCACGTACACTGGTATGCCATGGGGGTCTTGTGGTGGCCTCTCACGTGGCATTACGGCAGACACAGAGGGCAGATATGCTCAGAGACAAAACCAGAAACCCACGCACCTAGGCTCAGATCGTCTGAGCTCTCCCACCTTTTGGACTCAGGTCAAGTCTCTTGGCTTTTGGACAGTGTTTATCCTCACAGCCCCCTGTGCTGTATACTCATCCCACATCTCCTGGTTTTTGTCACTGAGCGGGTCAAAGAGACCCGCTTCCTACTAGCTTGGGATGTCCTGTCTCTTACCCTGTTCTCCAACCCTGAGTCTCCTGAGTGGTCAGCTCCTCTTGGGTTCCTGTCCTGTGGAGGCTCTCCCCAGCCAGATCTCTACGGCCCTGACTCCATCGTGGTGTCTGTCACCCCTCCCCTTCCATTCACCCCTTCAGCATTCCACCCAAGTTGGTGATTCGGAATCCTCATCCACTCCAACACAGCCCCGGGCCCACACCCCTGAGTCCCAGCATGCTTCCCTGGATAACGCTTGCACAGAAGAGCACCTCATCTACAAACATGGCTCTTCTGGCTTCAGCTCAGCTGGATACTTCGCGAAAATCACAATGATGTTTTTGGCTGGAAGCAATTGATTCAAAATGTGCTATGAAAGCAACTCTTGTTATATTTTGGGAAGCACTGGCCCTCACAGCCCTAAAGAAAAGGTAGTGAGGTGAGGGTGCTTGTGAGGTGGTGAAACCCACTTTATATCATGTGGCTTTCTTCCAAACTACACATTAAAGAAGCCATATGTAGGAGAGGATGAGTTGTTATCGTGGTTGTTGTTGTTACCATTATTCTTCTGGGAGGAAGGATCCTGGTCATCAAAGTGTCCCAAAGATAAGCAGCAGAAGGTTGAAGCACAAGGTGAATGTCTCTAGTTTATTTATTCATTTTATAGAATTCTTAATGTGCCCAAAGCTGTGCTTTGCCCAAAGCTCAGTCTTCACTGAATGGACACCACACAAACAAGAGTTGAGTCATGACTAGGACTAAATATAGGCTCTTGCGTGATGGATCGCATTTCCCTACTCTCTGGGGCAAGCGTGTGTCTCACTGTTCCCTGAGCGAGTCCTGTCATGGGGATCTGCCAGCGAGCCAGCTGTCACCAGCGTCATGTGCGTGAATAGCAAAGGGATAGTAATGGCTCAGAAAGAAGCAGCCCTGCTCCTAACCCCGCAGCACAGCCTTACAGAAACTGTCTGAGCGTTCGTTTCAGGACGAGGTCTCTGCACAGATCACTCACACCTCCACAAGTGAATGAATGGCTGATGAATGAGTTCTAGCCTTCTTTATCTCCTTTATTCAAGTTTACTACAGATATACCCCACTCCCTTAAAACAAAAATGGGCCCTCAGTAACACATGTCCCTTTTTAACCTGCTTATTTTGGAAACTTCCGATTCACTTCCTGGAGCTGTCATTTCCTTTTTACAGTAAGAAAATGGTCAGCTCCCCAAGAGAATGCCCACCCTGAGTCACCTACCCTACTTTACTTCGGCCACTAAGGGCCCCAACAGGTCTCCTTTGGGAGAAAACTTTTAGGAACTGTGCAAAGAATTCAGGGTCGTCCACCCCAAAACTTGCAAAATTATACTGTGTGGACAATCTACAGCTATAAAAATAGACACATACAAAAGGACAGCTACAAAATCAGGGTGCCCGTTTTCTTAGATTAGCATTATAAAACGTAGGGACTTCTCACTAAAGGTAAACTTTAGGGTGGCAGCATTACAATTATGATTCTACATTCAGTCTCTGTTCAACCTTATTTCCAGGGAATAGTCAGAGCACATTGAACCAGCCAGTGAGGAGTGGAAGGGGTTAATCCTAATAATTCATGGGCCAGGGTGAGAAATTCCAGGTTCAAGGTCACCCAGTCATTCTGCTGTCAGTAAGTGTCATGAGTCAGGGAAGTAGAGAAGTATTTTAATGCTGCCCTCTGGGCCTCTCTCTCTTTGCTTTCTTTGTTTGATGCACACTATGAGTCACAGCACCGTCACTGAGTGACCACGGACAGGCTCTAGAATTGGCCTTGATGTGTGATCTCTGGCAGCTGCTACCCATTCAGTGGACAAAGTCCCGTGCTTCCTACACAGAGGGTTCCGCTGGGTTTGGCCCAGAGTGTCAGCAGGGAAGGCCACACAGGGACTCCCATCTCGGTCCTAGTTTCTCAGCAGGGTGTACTTCCTCCTTGATGACAAGAAACACCCCTGGTCCCGCGCCTCTGTGTCTGGCATCGGCAGGGTCTCGGGGCCCCTGGATTCTCAGGATAGGATAGAAGGCTCTGTCCCTTGGGCAAGGCCAGCTGGTGTTACTTGGCTCCACACGTGTTGATGTTTTTCCCATCTGCGGCATCTTCCACGAGGGAAACGTGGTAATCAGTGGACAGAGTGAAATGAGAGATGCAGCCCACGAGGCCTCGCAGGAACTGCCTGCTCGTGTGCAGGGCGATCTCCTTCATCCCACCTGCCAGGAAGCCAGAGGGAGGTGGTGAGCCCAGGCGACGATGTCCCGTTAGGACCTCTGAGTGCTGACCAAGGCGTCCCTTGGCCGACAGGGCAAGAGAGGACTGTGGGTCCCTCAAACTCTTCCGTATATCATATCTAAGTTATAAGTACTCTTGAAGGAACAGGGTGACTTAATTCAATCTGATACACAATCAGTGGCTATAAAAACCTACCGCCTGTGTGATTTCTGACCCAGTTGGCCACTTCCCACCAAATAGGATCTGGTAAATTTTGAAATGTATAATGCCAATAATATGCAGTACAAAGTCGGAGGTGAGATCATCTTAAACCGAAAGCAGCACAGTGATGCTGAACGCTTTCAGTTCAGTTTGCATTTGGAAAATACTTGGTTAGAGACATCTCTCCATGAATATGCTTCTGCACTAGCAGGTTCCTAGCTATTTACAGAAATACCACTCATTCTAATTCCGAAAGGGGCCAGAGAACAGACCCTCCTTCCTCAGAGGGAATTTATGGAGCTATATTTAGCAGGTTCCTGTTCTATAAATAAGAAAAGCATGGTTTTCCTGGCATATTAGTCCAAAGTACAAAAACATCTAAGTGCTTCCTGTCCCCTCAGCCATGAGTCAGAAGTTCAGAAAATGAGAGAAAGAACTACCTGGACAGCTTCCTATTTCCAAGCATTTGGGTGACCCCGGGCAGTGCCCGACCCCAAGGGGCCCCTGCATGGCAAATGGAGGAGTAACATGAAAAGGCACCAGCATTCTTCAGACTTGGTCCCAGGTCACTTACCCACGTACAGCGCTCCGTTGATGTTCAGTTGCCTCATCCTGCCTGGCGATTTGCCTGTTCTGGCCCCGTAGTCATCCACAGTTATCTTTCCTGATTGACCATCCCTGTAAAAGCCACCACCATGTTTGGAGCTTCATTCAATTATTCAATTCAATTTCAGTAAAAATGTATTAATGTACCTACTATGCACCAGGTGCTATGCTAAATGATACAGCTGCAAAAATGAAAAAAAAAAAAACCCAAAAAACAAATAACATACTCATGAATCCCAGGAGTTTCAGGTCTACTGAGGAAGACAAAAAACAAACACATTACAAATGACAACTGTCACCGCTCTCCGGCAGAAGAATGCCAGGGCACTGTGGAATGACACAGGAGGCAGAGGGAGGGTTGGGGGCAGCTTCTCCAAGGAGGTTCTGTCTGAGACGCATTTTGAAGGCTGGGTGGGTCAAGCGAAGGAGGAAGCTAATGCCAACAGGGAGTCACTAGGAAGAGAGAGACAAGACAAGGGGTTGGCACAGACTGGGCGCGGAGAGCGCTGGAGGTGGGCACAGAGTGGAGACAGATGAAGCTGGAAGCTGCTGGTGGCGGGCATAAGGAGCTTAGCTAGAATTTATCCTGATGGTGAGAGGGAACCGGAGCAGAACTCACTGGTGACCTGGTATCCTAAGCACAAGGGGAAACTGATAGAGCAGTTCTTGGAGGTGGAGGATTACTTTAGAGAAGGACAAAGAATGGCAGGACTAGAATGGCTCAGAAGTACTTAAAGGATGCAAAGAGTCATCCGAAAGTAACTCTGAGCACCGGGAGTGGAGGCAGGTATCTGTGGCAAGGGCACCGGGAGTGGAGGCAGGTATCTGTGGCAAGGGCACCGGGAGTGGAGGCAGGTATCTGTGGCAAGGGCACCGGGAGTGGAGGCAGGTATCTGTGGCAAGGGCACCGGGAGTGGAGGCATGTGTCTGTGGCAAGGGCTCTGCAGGTTTCCCAGACTAGCCAACCCCATGGACCCTCTTCATCAAAGTCTGTCTGCTTCTGTAGCTCTTGGTGGGTGGGTGGGTGGGTGGGGGACCGACCCAGGCTGCACTTTCCTATTTCCCGTAAGAGTTCTTTATTGGTCTTTTAATGCTCCTTTTTTTATTGCGAAGTTCTTGTTTCTTGGGTTAATAACCTCTCTTGTCTTTCTAATAATTTTTAAATTTATATCTTTCTTTTCACTCATTGCCTCTGTTTCTTCCAAGTTGCTTTTCATGTTTGCTTGTCCTGACACTCATCTTTGACACTGGGAACAGTTTTCAATGCCCTGTGATCTCTGCCTGCCCCCTCAGAGCAGAGTGCTGAGCTCTTGAGAAGCAGGCTGGCAGCTGTGTGTCCAGATGGGTTTGCTGTTGTGATCGGGCTCGGTCACTTCCTGGGGGGACACCAAGGTTTCCTACTCCTTTTACTGAGTCTGGCTGCCAGCATCCTGGAATCCCAACTATGGAGAAAGAATTATGGAGTTCTTAATATTCAACATAGGACCTGCCACAGGGGTCCCATCCTCACTTGTACAACATACAGTAGTCTATTACAGTATTTAGTTAGGCCCAGTGTCTCCCATTCCAGAGACTCTTTCTTCCAAGTTGCTTTTCATGTTTGTTCAGTGAATTGACTGTTATTTTTCCCTACTTTGTTATTTTTCCACGGGTAGGGAAAGGGCGGTGTGCCAGCTACATGGGGTAGGAAAGGGCTGTGGGCTTTAACTCCTCAAGTTAACTCAAGTAAATGCTTAAGTCTTCCTGCTTTTAACCCCTCACTCACCTTCCAGAGGTTCTTGGCTCTACTAGTATTTGCGAGGGGGACAAAAGGGTAGAAATCTGACTGCTCAAGCCTCAGTTCTTAAAGGAACTCTTCTAACAACTAGCTTTAGAGGCATTTCTCCTGTTCTGCTCGCCCCCCGAGACCACACACTGCCTCCCCAGTCTGGATACGCTAGTTTAGAATCTCATGCCAGAATGCTGCAATCGGCGATGCTCCCAACACCTTGCCTTGTCTGACCTGCCTTTTCCCCTGCATTATTCTAAAAATTCATTTTTTTCCACATTAGGTCATCAATTATAAGAATTTTATTTTCATTTTCTATATCTCTAAAATGAGGCTATGTCCATTATAATCAATGGCATCTTAAATTTGAAAATAAATCTAATAAATAATGAATGCTCTCATAATGTTTATTCCTGATGGTCTATGGCTTCCCATTAGGACTGTCAAGGCAAGGGTGCTTGTATTATTCAACGATGTCTCCCATGTGTCTGGAATATATAGTGCTCACAGTGGTAGAGGAATGAACGAGCAAACTTGTGGAGCTCTAACTGCTCATCTGAAATGGGAATAACTATGCCCATCTCCCAAGGCTACTCTGGAGGTCAGTGATGTGCATGCAAAGCACAGAGCATGGCGCCTGACACATACCTGCTCTGCACAGAGTGGTGGAGGAGTATGCTGTTACTGTTATCAATGTATCATCATTCTCACTCATACAATGAAGATCATAAAAGTTAATATGACTGTTAGCTAAGGTAACAGTAGGTAAAGTGCCTGGCAACCTGAAAGTGCTAAATAAATGAGAATTTGCTTTCTCTTTCCTGCTGGCATTAGTGCCTGCAAGACCAAGTTTACTCAGAGCAAGACAGTGCAAAAAGCAGGGCTCCCCTTGGAGATGTCTGCATCGCTTGCCCTGTCTCTGACCCTGGAGTTGCTGCAGAGAATTAAGTTATCCACTCAACTCTGTTTGCCACACTTGCTATCCATAGCCTCGATGAGGTCCTGCTTAGAACTGTCGTACCATCCCAGCTAGGCCTGTCTGTCCCTCTGGAATGTGGCTCACACTATCTGCTTGAATCCTCCCAACTACCCAGTTCCTGGCCTCACTTCCTTCTGTTCAGCCCTCACTGCAACCTAAGGCCCGCTACGGGAGATAGCAATGATAACAAGACTAAGGACCATGTCTGCAAACCGTCTTCATGGTGTCAGGCTCGATGCTCTGACATCTGAACTTCTTCTGCTGGAGTATTAGGGAGTATTCCCTCCAAAGCATCTGAAACCTTGGCTGGGAGGGCTGTACCACGGAGTAGGGTGGTAAGAGCTTTGATCTGTGATTCTGATCTTGACTCTGCCCACACACAGCTGTACGGTCTTGGGCAAGTCACTCAACATCTGTTTCCTTAGATGTCTAGGAAGTGCCTGGACCCCCCTCAATGTGTATGCTGATGCACATCATCAGACCACAACAATTTTGAGGGTTTAAAAATCCTTCCACAATGTCCAAGTGTCCTAACAACTTTCTCTATTTAAGGAAACTGAGAGCAGGGTGCTCACAGGATGAGAGTGACAGGGATCAGGTATGGTCACGTATTTTATTTCTTTGGATGTTTCTGAGTGAGCCCTTATAAAGACGAGTAAGAGAGAGATGAAGAACTTAGAAGCCACGCAGTTTAACATTTCTTGAAGTTGGTTTGGGGTATGAGCATTTTAACTTATGTTCTAGAATATATTTTAGATTAAGCCTATAAATATTCACTGAGGGGAGACCGTTCTTTTTTCAACAACTCAGAGCTGGGGTGTCACCAAAATCACTCTCTCAGGGCTTCCTAGGCACCTGAGCAGCAGACGGGCACAGATCAGCCTCTATTTCCCCACACATCCTAGGGTGTCGGGCAGGCACAGTGGACAAGAGAGTGGGGTCCAGCTATGGCTAGTCCCACCACAGCCTGTGTGTCTGCAGAGCAGGGAACCAAGCGAGGTAGCCACATGTTTCTCAAGCCTTACTTCTGACCTCACGCGCCGACCACTCTAGAAAGGGTTATGTATGGTAAATTCTCAGGGGACCCAAATCAAAAGTCTCTGTTCAGCTCATCTTCTGCAAACTTCTTCTAACATGGCAGGATTGAGAGGCCTTCGTCCAGGCTAAGTCTAGGCCTGCTATGTGGTATCTCAATATAGACATATTGTTAGGGATATGGACATAGGTAGCAGAACTATAATGTAAGGGAGTGATTCACCCAGAGTTAACTAGCAGTCAGGAGAGTGACTTTTGTGAGAGGGGTGACACATAATAGGGACATGGTACACATGGCTTTGCAGGTTCAGGTAACGTGATGTCAAAGGAAAAGTGGACAATTACCTACATAATGAGATTTGAAGCATTCCTCAAAGTCCACACGCCCTGAAATCTCATCTCACTAGAGAGATCCAGATCTCACTAAATAACAAGGCCTTCTTCCAGGTTAGCCATCAGAAAGTTATTTCTCCAGAAAGCCACCGTTGAGTGAAGATGTGGGAGTTCAGCCTCTCAGGTCTGTTAGTGTCAGTCAAGGGCACAGGTGGGAGTTGGCAGCAGAACGTCCTTAATGTCCCGAATCGGGAGGAAGGGATGCCAGGAAGAGGAAACAGGACTAAACGGATGTGGAGGGCACCTCCCTCCCCTGCCGGGCTCCAGCTCTGTCCCACGCTGCGGTAGGTACTCACCGCACAGCCTTGACCCGGTGCCACCGGCCGTCATTGAAGGAGCCGTTCACCATGATGGAAGCCACGCCACTGCCCAGGTTATAGCTAACGGTGTCGGGGAAGAATAGGACAACAGAACAACGCCATGAGCACGGGCAGACAGGCACAGGTGCATCTCACTGCAGAAGGCCCATGGAACTCAGAACTAGTTTCCTCAGCACAAAGGAAAACCATGTTACACACTAGCTTTCCAAGCTAGGTCAGGAATGATCAAAAATGTTTTAAATTGTGGCTAAATCACGCATAACAACATACAACCTAATGGCATAATCATGTTTATGGGTATAGCTCAGTAGTGTTGAATAGCCTCACGCTGTTGTACAAGCCATCTCCAGAACCCTTTTTCTCTTGCAAAACTGAAACTCTGTACTCCTACAACCCTTCAGCCTCAGCAACCACCATCCTGCTTTCTACCTTATGAATCCGACCACTCTAGACACCCGTACAGCACTGGTCTCTCTGCGGCTGGCTTATTCCACTGAAGGCTGATGATTTTCAGGTCCGTGTACAGAAGCATAGGACCAGAAAGGGCTTTCTACGTGTAACGTGTTAATACTCAGCTGAATACCGTTCCCCCGCCCCCAAGATTCATGTCCACCCGGAAACTCGGACTGAGACCTTCATTGGGAATAGGGTCTTTGCAGGTGTCATTAGTTAAAATGAGGTCTTACCGGATTGGGACAGCCCTGAATCCTATATTACTGGTGTGCTCATAAGAAAAGGACATTTGGACACAGACACATGGGGGAAAATGCCCGGTGAAGATGAAGACAGAGTGGAGTGACATGGCCCCAAGCCAAGGGGTGCCAAGGACTGCTGGCAGCCGCCAGAACCGAGGAGGGGCACGGAGCAGCCCCCAGAAGACCCAACCCTGCCGACGCCTGCACGTCAGACTCAGAACCTCCCGAAATGCGAGAGAAAGAATTTCTATTGTTTCAAACCACCCAGTCTGTGATAATTCGTTATGGCAGCCCTTGGAAACTAATACATCTGTTTTCACTTTAGGAAGTAAAATAAAACAGAACATTGAAGAGTAGGCTGAGCCCCAAAGAGATGAAAGGAATTTGCCTAAAATCCCAAAGCTAATGTATACAACTAAAACCTGGTGTCTCACTCCCCACTCCCATTTCCTCTGCTATCTGATCCACGCAGTAGCTTTCTAGTTTCTCTTTCAGTTCCCAGATGCCCATACCCTAAGGGTGTCAGAGGATAAGCATGTGTTGTTTACCAGAGAGGACTATGTCCCTTAGTCCAGCGCTCATTCAATTATTCTAACTCAATTCAATTCAACAAATATTTAGTGAGTGACTACTCCAGGCCAGGCACTGGGCCAACTGCCTAGACTTCCCCGCGATAATATAATAAAGCCTAAGTAATCCTGCTTTTGGAGGAAAATGTGTTCTACCTGGGACAGCTCTCTCCTCATCTTGTGAGAGGACATGTCCCTTCTCTGGCCAGAAAACGGGCAGGAGGAAGCCTGGACTGGGTCCCAAGCTCCTGCGTGCTCTCAGTGGCCACAGCAAAGAGCAGGAACAGAAAGCACCTGCCTCCCCCCCCCCCCCCGGGAGGCTCGTGGGTCCTTTGTTTCACAACAGAGGCTCGGAAGAGTCATACTGCCCATCGGCATTTAACCAAGAACAGAACTTGGGTGACTGGACAAACTCTGAGACAGAGCTGTGACTCAGACCCTGAAAAATCCACTGTTTTCCAATGAATTTTCCCACATCGAGTGTCTCTTTGTAGGAAGCAACCTGGAGGTGGAATTTGCAGGTTACATTATTTAGTGTCAAAGGCTTGTTGAAGAAATGAGTGATGATGAAGACGGGCTAAGAGCTGCTGGTGGACACGTAGCTGGATGACCAGCTGGATGACCACGTGTGGCTTCTGTGAGAGGCAGCGGGCACCCAGATGAACCCGCCCTGATTTCCACCATTGCCAAGGATGAGCTTGGTGACCTTGGGCTATGTGCTTGATGCTCTGTGAGCCTAAGTAGGGTTCGTCATCTGTGACATGGGGGTAATCACACCTTCCCTGAAGGAGCGTGGCGAATATTAAGTAAGGTCCCAGATGTAAAGAGTGTAGCACGTAGTTGAAGTCAGACAGTCCCACCACCCCAAGTACCAACATAGCTGGCGCACAGGGTGGACAACATCCTCAGGATCCAGCAGCAAGGAGAAAGGTGCCACCGAGAGTTCGACTGCCAGGCCTCTGCTGGGAGAGAAGTCATGTCTGAGTGTAAACCAACAGGCTGCAAGAATGGAACCAGCAAGGTCAGGAACACCCGGTCTCAGAACAGAGGTGACCCAGGCATAACTGCGGGGATGCCCGACTGGAACACGATTAGAATCCAGGGAATGGAAACCTTGTGAGCTGTGTTTGGACAAAGGCTGTCCTGCAGCCCGATGACGCTCCTGTTTGTGCAGAGAGTCAGAAGGTGATCGGGGTGTCGACAGGGAGGCTAGGAGACAGGAATCCCGCACACAGGAATGAGTGAGAAAATGAACAAATTGAAGGCATGTCTGGTGTCGCTCTCGATGTCTTATGACTCTGGTTAGCATGAACCAGTTACCCCGATGGGAGTTACCCTACTGAACTCAGCGAGCACGAGAGGTCGTGAGGCTGAGTGCCAAGGTGAGCCTTTAGGGAACGCCACCAGGTGAAGCTTTGGGGAAACCAGGTGGCTGTCTCCATGGGGTGACACTGGTGCTGCAGCCCAGGACAGCTGGCCAGTGTCAGAGCGTGTCCCTTTCTCTGTTGCAGGAAAATGTTATCGAGGTTGCATGGAAAATTAGTGGGAAAGACTGTCAGTCCAGTGAGTTTCACAAAACCTGCTCACTGGGTCCTACGCCCCACATATGATGAAACAAAATGAAACAAAACAAAAACGGAACACCACGCTCTTCGCTGAGCCCGTGGGTTCCTTTCCCTTCTTAATCTTGTATAAAAACCACAAATAAGGTTTTTAGAGTTCCATTGCTCTTCCTTATTCTCTGCCAGCAGGGCTTTGAGCTCTAAATTTGCCTAAGGACCAGCATTAAGATGAAGATAAAAAGTCAAGAAAGTTGAGAATATATTTTATCTTAGGTTTTCTACCGTTTGTTTTGAAACTGTGTCAAACACCAAAACCTCAAAAATGGTTTTTCTACCCAGTAGACCAGTTCACTCCCTAGGCTCCACTTATGTAAGCTGCTTGAAGGCGGGACCTATGTCTTTCTAACAGTAATAATAATAATGGCTACATTTTATGAAGCAGTTATATTGTGCTAACTTCCATACTTGTTATTCATCTGAGGTAGGGATTTTTAGAACACAGAAAACACTTGATCAAGGAAAATAATTTTGATAATCATTATCACGAATAGCTAGTTCTGCCAGGCTCCGCACTAAGCCCTTTAAGTGAATGAACTCATTCAACCCTTTCCTTTCACAGGGAGGTCTGGTAACTTGTAGGAGGTCACGTGGCCGTGGGAACCGAGCCTGTCTGACCCTGAAGCTCACACTTTTGACCACTTCAGACCCCGTTTCCCAGGCTGTGGTCCCAGATTGTCTTTCATCAGACTCTGGTGCCCAAGGAGACCTGCTCCATTGGTCTGTGGGTGTGGGCCTGAATCCACCTCTGAAACCAGCTCCCAGCTGGCCCGCCAGAGCTGCCGCTTCCACACCCCGGGGCTGCACTCCGAGTCCGATGCCCAGCCTGCCACAGGGCATCCGTATGTCTGCGTTTCATGAAGGGAAGTGACTGCTCAGAGGAAGGAAAGACAGCACAGCAGCTGTGGTCCCTGGCCCAGGGACAGCGCAGGAGGGGTTAGGCCATGTGTCCTCCACACAGAACACAGCCAGAGCTCCAGACTTAAGACAAAATGTGGGGCCAATTTCCAGAAACCTGAGAAAGACACGGAACTGTAAGAAAACATCCGGATGGAGTGGAGTTGTTAGAAAGGTGCCTGGGGGTATGAGAAGATGGGGGGCCCGTGAGGGGCTGCCCAGCGGCAGTGGGAGGCTGGTGGGAGCTGCAAGGTGGCCCTGAGCGGATCGAGTTTCCTTGTCTGCTGGGGGGGGGGTAGTGGGTAGGTTTCAGCTGGCGGTTTAGGGGGAAGCTGCCCCCCCACCGCCGAGCTACTGCTTCAGTTCCCTTTTCTGGGCACAATCAAGTACTTGAGGCCTTGGTGAGGTTAACCACAGGAAAACCACAAGAAAATGGCTTCGCGGCAGCCAGCCCAAAACCGGGGTGTGAAAAACTTGACGTTTGACCTTGGGGCCTGGGTGGGGGAGGGGCGGAGACGGTGAGAACTGCTCCCATAGGTCAACCACCAACCTCCATCCACTCATATCTCTCAGGAGTCCCCAGTTGTCACGGGATCGTGCCACTCAGCACGCTCTGCTATTTAGGGGCGAGTGAGAGCTTGGATAAGTGACATTTACTCTCAAAATGCTTTTTATTCAAATTGGAAAGACTTCCATGATCCTACTCTGGCTGTCAGGAATCCCAGCGTACAACCCAAAGAAGCCCAGAATGAGGTCTTCATGCTCTCTGGAGTTCCGCTACCTTGCCTTTGCTTGTTTCAGTTCCAGTGAATTCTACGCCATTTAGTGGGCACTTAGACACCAGAGAGAGGATTAAAGAAGGGAAAGCCAAAGATACTCCTGCCTCCAAGGAGCGGACGGTCTAGAGACCGGGCCAAGGTTTCAAACCTCAGCGAGCATCGGAATCACCCAGAGAAAGGGCGAAGACAGATTGCTGGCCACACTCCTGGAGTTTGTCTGGTCGGGGGTGGGGCCTGAGAATCTGCATTTCCCAGGTGGCGTTATGCTGCGGGTCCGGGGACCACACTATGAGAATCACTGGTCCAGACGAGTTATTTCTAACCTCCAGTGAAGAGGGGCTGTCACGCTCCCCAGAGAGGTGGCTCCCATTACACCAGCCAGTCCCTGCCCTACGGAAAGCCAGCTCCCTTCCATGCTGGGGCGGGGGGTGGGGGAGTTGTCGTCAAGTGACCCCTTGGCTGTGTTGTAGCTACTCATTTGAAAAATCTGACAGAAAAGTCTGCATTCACTTCACAGAGTTAAGAACTCTGTGAACTTCCTTACCAGTATCACACAAGAAACATTTACAAAACCCTAAATACTGGGTGGATCTACGGAGATATGAACCTGTGCTTTGTTCCCCTTCGCCATGGGAGACCGGAGGGCAGGCACTCTCCTCCCCAGGGCTGCAGGGCTAAGGGGGAGCAAGGTCAGAGTCCGGAGCCATGTCCCCTGACTTAAGACCTTCAGCTCTGCGGGAGCTGGGGTGCACTGAGCTGTGTGCTCAGCTTCCCACCACTCCCCAATTTGCAAGTGGGGAGCACACAGCAGAAACATAGGACAACAGGGGTCATAACATTGTTCTGTCAAGAGCCAGGTGTTAACATGTCAGGCTTTGCCATACAGTCCCTGGTGAAACTACTCAGGTGTGCCACCGTAGCTGGGAGGCTGCCACAGACAATGCATAAATGAGTCTGGCAGTCATCCAACAAAACACTAACAAAAATGGGTTGTGGGCCAGATCCGGCCCTCAGGCTGTGGACGGCTGACCACTGCTCTAGATTTGGATGCTGAAAGGAGGAACCTGGAGCCTCGAATAAGCCTGCAGCTGCAGGTAGCATCACTCTGTTTGGCAGGTCCTACCAGATGAAGCTGAAGGCAGCTAGTGGGGTGGGGAGGGGGTGGGGAAGGGGGTTACCTGAACACTAGGGCTCCATCTCGAAGGCCCAAGGAAATGAAGTCACTATTGGACATGGGGCTGTCCCCCCTCCACATCAACAAGCCATCTTTGGCAGTCGTCTTAAACCTCATGAATACGTTTGATCTTGATCCTGACACCCTGGAAGAAATACACAAACAATTACACCAAATTAGCCACTGTCTGTCCATATTCACGTCTGCATCTTTGTCTGCCAGGCCTGGGAAGCCAGGTAGGAGGATGAGGATGGGCCAGCATTTCTGACATTACTCCCAGATTAGAGCTGGCATCACAACCACGAGCCACACAACATGGTCTAAGCCTAGACTGTTCACTCTGCAGCAGTGTCTCTGTCCCCAGGTGTGGTGTCACCCCACGAGAGAGTACCCCATGAGTCACAGATCAACAAGACTCTGGTCAATTCCATGGTCTCAGGCTGTGTGCCCGAAATACACCCCAGTCCTCTTTCTTCCCTGTCTGTCCACTGAAGGGTCCTCGGGAAAGTGTCCTCCATTCCCCAACACAAAGTGGGGTTCTTAATTTTCAAGAGGTTCAAGTTGACAGCTTCTTTGGGCCATAATCGTGGCTGTGGATGGCCAGCACTGGTGGGGACTGTCCCTGAGGACAGAGGAGGGACTGGACAGGAGGCGGTGAGTCAGACCAGAAGGGGGCTTGCTAGGGTAGTGGTCCTAAAGGTGCTGTGGCAAAGGCAGAGTGGAGAGGAACAAGAAGCTGAGAAGGGAGGGTGCTCAGGCAGGTCACGGCCACAATCCTGCAGCCATGGCTGCTAATAAGACCACAGGCTTTTGTGCTCTTATCAATTCCTGGGAATACGTTCCCAGTCTCACTAAGTGACTAGAGTTTCATCTGTTGTATAGAGAAGAGTAACTATAAGGTCCTTAACTAAGAGGAAGAATAAACATAATTTTAATATTGCTACTATTATGACACTGTTGGAAAAGTCTCCCTCTATTTTCCTGTCACTTGTCCCACTAACCTGGAACTGCAGATGCATTTAGTAGTGAACAGTGGAGGGGACTTCTGTCTAAGCTTTCTGGAGCCTGATCTAGACACGATGAGACCAAGGCCGCCTGGCCCATGCAGGGTTCCAGCCTGGAGGGGGGGCAGGGTCCATGGTGGCGACTTCTCCCCCAGGCCAGGTGCAGAGCAATCTAGCAGCCCAGCTCTGGCCTCCTTCCCTAGAGACCTGCTTTTCCCCGTCTCCTTCCTTCCCCCACGTGGCTTGGATACACTGATTGGTAGAAGCTAGTCATGACGGTTCCATTTCTCCTGCAGTGAGTGGTTTAGGGATGGGCATGGGACCCGTTATTACCCAATGAGATAGAGGAAATGTATCAGGAAGATTCTAGGAAAGATTCTTTTCCTTTTAAAAGGAGTCACAAGAAAGAATGTTTTTTCACTTCCACTGGATGTTGCCCTGATTCATGTCCGCCTTATGAGCGTCTCAGGGATAGCTGCCCTGTAACCATGAAGGGCACAACCCCTGGAGAACGTGCCAAGGATAACGAGGCAAAAAGACCGAAGAGATTTGGGTTTTTGAGAATACAGTTGATTCTCTGAATTAATTAAGCCAGGATCTAGTCTGACTACCTGTTCTAGGAAATAATAAATACCCTTCACATTTAAGACATTCTTGAGTTGAGTTTTCTGTTACCTACAGCCAAAGGCTTCTAACTGAAACAGATCCTGAACTTGACTTTTATCTGTAGCTTCACGCACACAATTCCCATGCCTCCTGTTCCCACCAAACCACCAGTGCCACTCTCTAAGCATCCAGGGAGCTCAAGTCATGGACCCCTCTCACACTGTCCCTGCTTTCTGGGGACTGGGGGCCGGCCCTTCCATCAGCGGAGGAAAGAGCTGAAGAAAGAAGAGGGTCTGTCTTGGTTGGAAATCAATTCTGCTTAAGGTCAAGACCACCAAGATCAATACAATGTGAGATTAGAGTTACATTTGTTCATTCAATGCCCCAGGAAAATGTCACTCAACCACTTTTGTTCCTTGAAAAGCCACCAACCTTCATCTAAAAACTGGGTGTTTTCCGCTTAAAGCTTTGCCTTAGTATGTTAAGAAACAGCCTGAAGAAGAAGGGCAATTCCTGGAGGTTGGTGCTGGCGGTATGATGGGGGTGCAGACTGTAAAGAACTAGGGGAGGGAAAAGAAAGAGAGCAGAGGCAAAATGAAAGCACTGAAGACAAGCATCCATTGGTGCAGGTCTCGCCAGGGCCAGCCTTTCCCTGGTCATGTCCGCCAGCTATTCCAGACCAGGAGCTGGGACTCCAGCGAGGGGCTGGAGCCTCAGCCACCAGGGATTAACAGCCCCCGTGGTGACCCAGGCATCTCCTTGGGCCTTGTTCTTGTATCCACATGAAGAGAGCTAAAGAGCCTCTCACTGAACTGGACAGAGTCTGAGGTGGATAGTGGACCTTTGTTGCTGAAGGTGCAAAGCAGGACATGGACTTGGACCTGTTTGTCAAGCTGCAGGAGCACCAGGCTCCTCCGTGACAAGCTGCAGAGCGCGGGCAGGGACAGCACGCAGCTCCCTGGGAATCGCTGGTGACCCTGGCTTTGGGGTCGTTAGGACTGGAAAACCCGCGGCTGGCACGCTCCCGGGAGAGGGTTTCGGTTGTCCGAAAGGCTGCCTTTTTCAACTTTAATTTGTTTTTGTTTTGTTTTGTCCTAGTTTGTATATTTATGATGTGTGGTTGTTTTCCCCTGAGGCCACGTCTAAGCGGCCTTCTTTGAGAATCATCCTCTGGCACAGACAGTAAAGCAAAGCCCTGGGGAAGGCACTGAGAAATCCACCCCTAGAGAGATCAGGGAGGTGCCTGCTGGAACTCATTACCTCTTGAGGATGTCTGGATTGTCATAGGTCAGGTAACTGCGGCCGATAAACTGCGGCGTCTCGATGGTTTCCGTGATAGCTGAGACAGGACAGAAAATGGAGGTGACGTGGCGTGTGGTTCTCATGATCCCAGCACTCACCCCCCCCCCCCCCCGGCAAAAAAATACAAAGAAGGCCAGTTCCTGGAATCGTAGCGTTTGACAATGTGTCAGCGCCTTCCTCCTGGCCAGGTTTGGAGTTGCCTGGCCTGACAGCCTGGAGTTGGCGTCCTCCTGCTGTCCCCTCCCAGGGGCTGGCTGTCACGGTGAATGCCCTCAGCACTACTGAGAAGGGCTTGCAATACGCTGACACTTGAACCATGCCCCTGGTCATTCCTGTGAGCCTATAAGCGGGTCTTGGACCATGTTGGGAGCAGCTGGGGGCCACCCTAGACGTTTTCCAAGGGAGGCAGAGCACAATACCCCCAACAAAGCCCACCGGAATTTCTGTACCTGAAGCCAGTCTGCCCCTGAACCCGTTCAGCCGTGACCACAAGGAGGAGAAAGGAGGCCATTGAGGCGAGTTTACAAATCACCTTCCAGTGTCATATTTCACAACACTTTCACCAAAAGCTCAGGAAGTAGCGGGGATTTTGGAGAAAGGGAGGGTTGGTCATTCTCATTTTATAGAAGAGGAAATGAGGTGTATAAATCACCCAGGGGCTCCCTGAGATTATACAGCTAAGAGAGCAATCGACCATGAACCAGACGAGCCCCCCTCATTTCTGGTCCTCAGCCACTTTTCACTTTCTGGGACTTCAGAAGAGTATTTCCTGCCCCTCAATTTGCTGTCACGTTGTTTTCCTGAGAAATCTTTCTTTTACAGAGTCAGCACAAGATTAGGTTATATTGTTGTATCTGGTGTCAAAAACTGGGGGAAATGTAGGAGACTCCTGCCAAAGAGATAACAGCCATATCTCCTTCCTCTTTAGAGAAATATAGAAATGGCAGTGTAAAGAATTAAGGTAGAATAAGTCTCATTTTCAAAGAAATGTGCAAAGCGAGAGAGCTTATAAAATGAGTTGGAGTTTCACAAAAAAATACATGATTGGTGCAAAAAAGACAGTGAACTAAGTAAGGATCCTACATGCAGGAGAGAACATATATAATTACTGGACATGATGAACAGCCAGGAGAGTTTAAACATAACTTCTAAACTTTTTTTTTTAAAAAAGAGAGATAGGCCCGCCTGACCAGGTGGTGGTGCAGTGGATAGAGCGTCAGACTGGGATGCAGAGGACCCAGGTTCAAGACCCCGAGGTCACCAGCTTGAGCGCAGGCTCATCTGGTTTGAGCAAAAAGCTCACCAGCTTGGACCCAAAGTCGCTGGCTTGAGCAAGGGGTTACTCAGTCTGCTGAAGGCCCACGGTTAAGGCACATATGAGAAAGCAATCAATGAACAACTAAGGTCTCGCAACGAAAAACTGATGATTGATGCTTCTCATCTCTCTCTGTTCCTGTCTGTCTATCCCTGTCTATCACTCTCTCTGACTCTCTCTCTGTCCCTGGAAAACAAAAACAAAAACAAAAACAAAAAAAAAAAAAAAGAGAGAGATAGGCCCTGGGCAGTTGGCTCAGTGGATAGAGCATTGGCCTGGCATGTGGATGTCCTGGCTTTGATCCCCAGTCTGGGCACACAGCAGAAGCGACCATCTGCTTCTCCTCCTCTCTCCCTTCTCCTTCTCTTTCTTTTCCCCTCTTGCAGCCAGTGGCTTGGCTAGTCCGAATGTCGGCCTCAGGCATTGAGAATAGCTCAGTTGATTTGAGCACTGGCCCCAGATAGGGGTTGCTGGGTGGATCCTGGTCAGGGCACATGCGGAAATCTGTCTCTCTATCATCCTTCCTCTCACTTATGAGAGAGAGAGAGAGAGATAACAGAAAACCCCAAAAGCCAGTAACACTGGGCACCCAAGTATAAGTTCCTCTGTTGACAGGTCACCTATGGCATGTTCCCAAAATCTTTTCATGAACAGACAAAATTTAAAAAGAAGAAAACAGAAAAAGCAAAGGAAGAGAAATAAAAACTTGAAAAGTAATTTCTGAGAAATCGCCCACTTGCTCTCTGAAGCAAGGCAGCCCTGGACAAGAGCCCGCCGGCCCGGAGGGCCTGTTAGGGACAGAGCCAGAGAGCAAAGGCTCTTGAGCGTTGAACTCTGGACCGTGCCACTGGCCTCTCTCCCTGCCCATGAAAGTGGGAAGGAGGGGGAGGGGAAGGAAGGGCTGGGAAGGAGAGAGGGGAGAAAAGAGTGGCTTGCAAAATGGAAAGACAGTGGGGAACAGGGGAAGGAAGGGGCAAATGAGAGTGAGAAGAGGAGAAAAAAAATGCCAAGAAAGAAAAGGAGGAGAAGCAGGAAGAGAATGGACACCAGGTGGATGGGTAGCCCCCAGGGATGGAAAGAAAGGGGAAGGGAGAAGGCAGGATGCAGAGAGAACAGGCCCGGAGGGGCAGAGCAGGCCCGAGGGGGCAGGTATGGGGCACCAGGAGAGAAACAACAGGGCAACTGCAGGAGGCACCAGAGGCTCTCGAGGCCGGGGGCTGAATTTCAGGGTGCTTGTGCTGAGAACAGAGGAGCCAGGCTAATGGAGCAGTCCTTCCTGGAGCCAAACTGCAACCACGGTGCCCAGCTGGGTTTGGCTCAACCCCAGGGTGAGAAGCACCTGGCAGGGCCTGTTCCCGCTGTTATTGGCCATGGACGTAGGCCTGCGGCCAATAGCTGTGGCTCCCCTGGACTCCCTGAAATAGCCAGGACATGGTTGTCCCAGGTCAGTTCTGCTCATGGAGCCTCAAAGGGGTCTGTGTGAGCCCCGTCCGGCTGCCCGCCGAGCCCCCAGCTCGGGAGCTCAGTGCCTCCGGAAGTCCACCCGGGTCTCCAGTGCACTCCCAGCTGGCTCTTTCCGAGGGAGGACCCGCACCACTCTGGTAGGCACGACCAAGTCCCACGCCGCTCACCCCAGTTACCCTCTGTGGGCGGTTGGCCTGCCCCGTGCCCACGGCCTGGCCGGAGCCTGCCCTGGCACAAGCCCAGAGCACTTTTGCCGCCTCTCAGAGGACTTACTGTACTTACTATTGAGACAGTAGTTCCCACACTCTGCCATGTGCCAGCATGAAACAGAAGGGGGAGGGTCAGAACATCACAGTCATTGTCCAGGCCCGGTCACTCAGGCTGCAGGTCACGGGGAGCCGGCCTTGCTCTCCTCCCACAGCACTGTGGAGGGCCCATCTCGCCTCCCGGTCTCAGCTGGAGGCGGGGGTGAGGGTGGGGGAGCAGCGGTCCAAGAAGATGTGTATAAAAGGTGGCCTGACAGCTGGGAGATTCCCCTGACCTTGAATTGACAGTCCTCATTTATTTTAAACCCCAAGAAAACGTTCCTTTCTAAAGAGTTACTTACGTTGTCAGTGATTATTACTTTTCTTGGCTCTAGGCTGCATGTGAAAACGGAATGATAAGCCAGCCAGTTGCCTCTTTCTCTCCGGAGTGGAAAATATCAGCTTAATTCCCACCCCACCCCACCCCACCCCACCCCCCTTTGCAAGACTCCAGAGTTCTGGTTATTTTGTGATTAACAAAGGACCAGGGGACCCTCCAGAAATGACACCACTGAATACAAAACAGTGAAACTATACTCACGGTAGTCAGTATGCATAGATAAATGTTCATTTTATCCAAAGACATGGAGTTTGGACATGACCTTACAGCCCTTTCAGACCCTTTGTGTTTTAAATATTGAAAACATAATTATATTTGACATTGTTTTTCTCTGTGGTGAAGACCTAACTGATGAATTAATTGAAATGTGTTTTTGTCACTTTCTCACATTTATACCAGAAAGCATGTACCATCTGATAACACACACACAAAAATATCCCAGTGAATCACAGTCTCCAAGCCAGGCAAAGCACATTCTCCCCTTGAGGGACTGAAAATTCCCAGCAGAATGAAGAGCTGGCTGGCTCTTCATGCCATCGTCACAGGACTGAGACAAAGGAAGTACACGGGGTGCTGTAACTCCACTTTCCCAACAACCAGGGCTCTGGTCAACGACATCCTGATGGACGGGACAGCCCGAGGAAGCATTTTCTGCAATGGGCAGCTTACTCACCCCAGCTGGGGCGGACCTGCCCCTGGGGGACAGGACTCTTGTCAGTTCAGAATTCTTGTTACATGAAGCAGACTCTGTAGCCATAGGGTAAACCAACAAACAAGCATCTTCCTATACACTATTAGCCGTCAGCTACCTGAAGACCAACATGTAGGCTGAACACCCCACAATTTTTCACTGTTTAGCCGTACACCATCCCAAGAAAAGAAATTCCTGGTAGTATGCATATTTTACTAACTTGTGTTTCTATATGCTGAAGTATTTTAAAGTATGGCCGATACTTACTGAAGTTACTTTTCATATACACTAGGACCAAAAAGAATTAATCCAAAAATATGATGTGAATCTTCTAAATATAACATAAAATGTCCTAAATATTGTATATAGGGTAGGTCAGTATAGACCAGACCAGATTCCATGTTTTAGGGCCTTGCATCTATGAAGAACGCATGTCTTAGCTCTGCAGTGAGTACTGGTCAGCTCACCTGCTACAGAGAAACACCCCCATCTAGTGGCCTGCAAGGTCCTACACGGTCTAAGTGGTCTAAGTCCAAACTGTTCTCAGTAATAAAGAGATAGGAAGGGAGGACCACAGTCCTATTTCTTCCCCTAGTAGCCAGTGTTCTATTGGTTGGGAGAACCCCAAGATAAAACAGCTGCATCCCACACCCTTGTGTTGGACACTCAGAGCATAGCAAAGGCCCTGAGAAGTCCTGCAGAAGAGACAGCGGTTTAACCATGTTGACCCAAACTTCTTTGACTACAGATCCTTGTCATTTTGTGCATGCGAAAGTGTGTGTCTGTCTGTCTCTCTGTGTGTGCAAAACAGCCATTAATATTCTTTAGAACTTAAATTTTTAACTTATTAGCCACTTACTTGGATAGAAGACCTGTGAGGAACTGGAACACAAGATGGTTGAATTTGGATGAGAGAGGAAAAGGAAAAAAATCTCTAAGGATGGGGGACTGAGGAGGAGGGGCCCCGTGGACGCCCCTCTGGTAAGATGAGAGGGGCCTTGGTATTGGGGTGCTGATGTTTGAGGTAGAGGAAGGCACTTAAGAGAGAGTGTCCCCAGATGAAGGTGAGGCCACCACCCAAGTCAAGCCTCATGATTTTTGCCAGCACTGGAAGTTGTGGTTGGGAATTGCAAGGACCTATGGCTCCTCCTGTCTTGGTGGGTTCCCAAGGATGAGACAGAGAGGCTCCATTTCCTGTAGCTGCTCCAGGGAGCCGGTAGTGCCCTGGGGACCCCCAGGAGCTCAGAGGGGGGCCACATGCCCACGTTGCTGGCTCTCTTGCTACTGCCCTGACCTTGCAGAGACAAGAGGGCTCCCAAAACCACCGTGATGGTACGCGCGCCTAGACAGATATCTAGGACTTATCTGAGTTCTGGGCCCAGTCCTCCCAACAAGTGTCCAGGGAAAACCAGACTCACTGAAGAGGCCCCAAACTAAACTAATGATGGAGGAGGTGTCCCCTGGTATGGATTGAGTGGGGGCTGCTGATGTTGACTTCTACACCACATTGCTCGACGTAAAACAATGGGCCTAACTTCCATGAGGAACACTAGGAATAGGGTCATGCTCTTCAAGCACAGCCTGGGTTTTAGGCAGGCGGGGAGAAACCCAAATCTTTAAGTACATGAGGCTACAAATCACCTCGCTGGATTAGACGGGGCTCTCTCTGACCACACAGGACAACTTCCAACCCTTCTTGTTCTTTCAGGCTAAGAATTCACCCAGACTTTGGGAATGTTCTTCTGCACCTCTACGGAGCAATTGTAGTTGGGCCTTTCCCTAGTATAACAGCAGTCTGTGTTCTGCTGTGTGTCTGCTGGGGCCAGGAAAATTGTTCTCAACAGCACGAACCGGCACCCAGAACCCTGTGAATACTCATAAAATGAAGGGGAAGTTATGTGACACAGACAACGCCTCTCACAGTGGGTTTCCATGGCATTGGCAACTGCTGCCATGGTGCCAGAAGGCCTATCTTCTTTGTAAAGCACAAGGAGACAATGATATAATGGGGGGAGGGGGCAGCTGATAGGCCTAAACACCCCAGGCCTCCTTGTCACTGTCCCTCCTCCTTGGATCTCACCAGGAAGCCTCTTGTGAGGACAAGAGATCTGCCCCTTCATTCTGGTGAGATGTGTTTCTCACTGAACCTGGGCCCACCACAGTTACGAAATGATGAATATGAGCTTTTTCTATCTGTTGTAGCTAATGTTCTGTAGCTGGAAATGGGGGTTAACAAGATCGCAAATTATCCTTTCCTTCCTCTTTTAATTCCCAAAGCTGCTAACTGTTCACTAAAGCCTGGACTTTATAAATTGACCATTAGTAGGGGTGCTCAAGGCAGGAGCAAGCTTGCACTGCCCATGGTGAGACAGACTCCTAAGAAATTGAAACACGAATGTGTGAAATCCAAACCCAATTTTCTAAATGAATGGGCCACTCTTCAACTAAATCTCTGCAAGTACACACTATTAGCTAAACAAGGGTTGGCTTGTTAGAATTATAATCAGGCTTGTTCACCAATGGATCAATTACTCTTCTTGGGGGGCTTATCATTAGAATGAGCTCTGTTAATAAACATATTTCATTCAATTTGCCATGCAGGTTTCAAAATCCATTTAAATATAATATTTCTCAATCTTCCACCTGGCAAATTGGCATCTTTCATATTTCCTAAGACTGCTGCAAAACAACTCTATCATTCCAGAGACCAAAATACCTGTAATTTACAGTTTCCTTCTAAGCCCTACCTCCAATAAAAGCCAAGACCCTGGAAAGAAATAAGAGAGACAGAGAGCATATTCCTTCACTTGGGCTGACTGCCTTATGCCCTCCAGGCCTGTCCACTTTGCTTTTCTTAATTATGAATTCCTGAACAGGTGAGACCATCCCGACACCTCAACAAGAAGTTCTCTGTGGCCCATCGTGGTGGCCATACGTGGGCAGGCTCCTACTAGACAGCACTGCCTCCCGGGAGCGGGTGTGGGAAGCTTAGTCCAGCGGGGGCTCGTGGTCTCAGACAAGTAGTGCAGGTTAAAAGCTGAGCAGTTCACAGCACCTGCTAGTGGAGTTTATTTCTCTCCCCAATAATAATAATGGTTACTGTTGGTTGAGTGCTTCCCAGGCATTCCTCCAAGGAATATGCATTATCTCACTTAAACCACACCATACCCTTGGCATTAGATCCTATTGCTACTTTTATTCCCATTTTACAGTGAGGAAACTGAGGCACAGGGGAAACTTGGCAGCATGGTAAACAGCAGTCTGCAGAAGGTTGCTTATATGTGAATTTGGAGAAGTATAATTTGTATTTTTCTGTATTGGGGAAGATTTCTTTATAATGTTCACAGGCAGGGGCCCAAGTATTTAGTCAGACTACTTATCAGCCTATTAGGATAGGCTCTGTGAATGCCACAGATGGAGGGGGACCTGGAAACACCCCCATATCATGGGCTAACCTTTCAGTTGCTGGACCATGAGGGGGTTCTCAGGGAAGGAGCCAGGGGAGGGGTGTGGGGAAGCTATTCACCTACTGTCTCGGAAGGATTTCAGCATTTGAATTATTAAATAGCTATAGTAGTTTCTAATCTACATGATTAACTATCTACTGTATCATTGAAATCATTGATAAAAATAAACCAGTATGGCTGTCCTGGTGTCCCCAACTCTTCAGTCCACCAACAGTCTGCCCACCCGATGCCGTGCCCAAGCCGCCCTCGGGTACCTTTCTGGCAGTGCAGACCCTCAAAGCCGAGGGGGCAGTCACACTCATAGCCTTCCTTGCGGGGCCGGCAGCTGCCCCCGTGCGCACAGGGGCCCACCACGCAGGGGTGGGCTGCATTCTCCACGTTCACGCCCCTGGTGAAGTCATGCTTCACGTGGATGGTGCGGTCGTTCAGGGCGATCTTGGGGAGAGAAAACGTCATGAAATTCAGGAACTCAGAAAACACCTCTGCAGTTTGTACCATGGTCCTCAGCCCATGACCCCAAATGAGGTGCAGGGACAGAGCTTTAACAAGAAGAGGCCAAGTTCAGTTGCTGCCTTGACAGTCCTAAGGGGCGCTGGTACTGAAACAACTGCGTTTGGCGCTTGGGGAATCTGCAGAGAGGAAAGCGCCCCCGGTTGTGGGAGACCAGCTCACTCGGGAGGTTGGAGAGAAGTCCCAGGAACTACAAACGCTGCTCATTAGAACCCCCCAGGCACTTTTAGGAAATATCTAATGCCCAGGTTCCTTCCAGATCAATTGGATCAGAGTCTCTGAGAGTGCAATCAGTCATCAGGAACCGTTGAAAGCTTTCCAGGTGGTTCTAAGTGGCAGCCAGGGCTGAAGACGCTGCCTAGAAAGCTGAGTAGGGAACAGTCCAAAGCAGCAGGACCAAGGCGGGAGCCACGGCTCAGGTGGCGGTGCAGGAGGAGCCTCGCACTGGACCGCGTGGTTCCTCTGGCTAGTGTTTTCCCGTGACTTCCTTAAGCTCCATCACCAGGGCTCTCCCCACAGCTCCACTGCTCCCCCCGCCCTCCGGCCCGACATGCTTGAATTCCCATCCACTCTACAAGGTCTTCCCTGCAGTTAAAGAAAAAGCGAAACTCGGCTCACATTCTCATCACCCTGCTGGGTGCACTCTCTGGGCCAGAGAGCTCCTTTGCCCACCCCGTTTTCCCTGCAAGGGGGCTCTGGAGACACTGGTGAATTTTAGGAATAGATTACCAGGCTCCTGACCCCACATAAATAGACCCATTGTCTTTAGCCCTTGACTCAGCCTGTGCGTCTCCCCTGAGCTGTTGGTGCTTCAATGTCTGGAATGCTTAGCAGAACTCAGGGACAGAGAATACCCCCCCACACACACACACACTCTCAGGAGAAGCCCCACCCTGCAGGGGGCCCCACGTGGTTAGCAATGGTACTTCTTGTCACTAATCTGTGTCTGCACAGGCTTGCCTAGTCCTGAGGGAGTGTCTGAGGGCTGGGGAGAAATTTCCTCAGCTCTGGACCTCAGAAGTGGCCAGACAGGAGCCAGGACCTTTTTGGAACTTCCCCCTTTTCACACTGCACATGAAGGACTGTGAAACTGTCATATGTAGCAGAGAGAAGCCAAGAATGGCTCCATTCACTGCAGGACAGGGCACAGACAACGATTTGGACCCTGAGCAGGGAGGGTATCCTTTCTGGGAAGTGAAGAGGAAAGGGCTGTGTGTTAGTGAGGGGCCGTGCCTGACCCAGGTGGGGAGGCGGGTGGAGCCTCCGAGCACCTCAGCTTGCATCCCGAGCGAGAATGCCAACCACAGGATCACACACGGTCAATCCCACTGGCTCTGAGGTGTCCCACTGAACTGAGGTGTCATTGTCACCACAGTACAGCAACAAAGGGAAACACATCAGAGTCAGCAAATATTGTCTGGACCCCATACTGGGACACATGGAAGGACAGAGCCCCAGGGGCCCTTCCCAGCTCTGATGAGCAAATCAAGATAGGACCTTCCTCCCCTGGCCCTCCCCCATCTCCTGTTTGAAAAGGATCGATGGCCCACATTCCACCCTTGGACACTAACTAACATCTAGGCACCCAAAACGCTTTGCTTCAGATCCTTGTTCTCTTGGTGTTTGATGGTCCTGGAAATCTGGTTGGGGAGTCAACCTGCACTTCTGTTGCAGCCAGAACACACTAGTCTCTGGAGAGATCAGCCCCCAGAGGAATACGAAATGAAGATGAGTGGGCTCAGTGCCCTGTAACTTCTACTAGCTGAGCGTTCTTTTTCCTCCCTGGACCTCCTATGAGGGGCTCTTTAATCTATGCTCTTGAGAACTCGGTTACATGACTGAAGAACAACTGTGAAACTGTGGGGGTGGGGGGAGGTCGAGTTGGTTCTTGCCTTCAGCAAACAGCAAGGTAACCTTGCAGAGAAGCACAGAACCAGGAGATGCTATTAGACTCCACCTCCTCCCTCCCTTTTGTAGAAGTTTCTGGAGTAACCTGGTACCAGCTGCCTCTTCCCTCAACAGCTCCAGGATATTTTTGTGGATTCGCTGTAAAAATTCATCTTCATCAAATTGCGTGTGTGTTATGTCTGCTGGGCATAGACTCAGGAGCGGCCGTTATTCGAGATGGGGTTGGAGAGGGATGCTGTGAGCCTTAAACAAATGAGACCTTAAAAATGTTAAAGCCCTCTCAAACTTTCTCTGGTAGCAGCAGGAGTCACACCGATCCCAGTTCCCAATTCCATTGTCTGCAGTCCAAGTCCAGCCACAGTCATGAGAAAGCGAAGCCCGTACCTTCTGGATGCTCCCACTGAACGGCTTGAGGATACCCGATTTGTTCTTCACTTCGTCGTAATTGGGGACGCCACCAATAAAGATATCTGTGTTGCAATTAATCTGAGTGAAGCCACCCTGCCAACAGAGTAAGACAAAACACAGTGGGACTTTCAGAAGAGATGGTTCAGACTACCACATGATGTGCCTTTGGATCCTTGCCTGTGTGGTCCCCCCCAGCACCTGTCATGACAATCTGTCTTCTTATTGGCTTGACTTTCACCCTGCTTTGCATTGCTACTGACCACCTCTTTGAATGCCGGCGAGTTTCTTAACCTCTCTGAGACTGGGGTTCATCATCTGCAAAGTGGGATTCACAGTATCTCCCTCCTGGACATGTCACAATGAATGGGGCATACTACTCACTCAGCAGTACCCCTCTCCTTGCAGGAAGATGACCTCCAACCTGTCAGTCTCAAGTGGGGCCATGTAACTTGCGTTAGTCAATACAACATAAACTAAAGAGAAATGAGTGACTTCCGGGCAAAAGCTTCCAGAGCTGGGGAGAGTTCACCACGCCTCCTTCCCAACCCCTGGTGCCTCCTTCCCAACCCCTGGTGCCTCCTTCCCAACCCCTGGTGCCTCCTTCGCAACCCCTGGTGCCTCCTTCCCAACCCCTGGTGCCTCCTTCCCAACCCCTGGTGCCTCCTTCCCAACCCCTGGTGCCTCCTTCGCAACCCCTGGTGCCTCCTTCCCAACCCCTGGTGCCTCCTTCCCAACCCCTGGTGCCTCCTTCGCAACCCTTGGTCCCTTCAGCCTGCCTCTCGGATGAACGCTGCAGCTGGCCACTGCTGGACACGCAGCATGAGTGAGGAAGGAACCCTATTATAAGCTGCTGACGTTTGGGGGTTGTTTGTAACTGGCGGTAGCCCCGTCTGGCCCCTCCTGGCCCTGAGTTGGATGCACACTCAGCATTCGGTATGGTCAGCTACTGTTATATTCAGGTAACAGCAGGGATGCCTTGATTAGATTACAGACTGGACTGCTCTCTGCCGAAACCCTTCAGGCAGCTTTGAGGGTTCTTATTGAGCCAGAGGAAGATGGGGCCCTCAGCAAAGGGCTTTCGGGAGCTGTACCACAAACCCAAAGGCAGCCATCACTGTCTTCATTCTCACCTGGAAGTTAAAATAAGATAATGGAAGGAAAGGAAAAAGGTCTCCAGGGTCAAAGGGATTTCCGAGAAGCAGGCTGTTTGGACAGTATTTTGAATGATGTTTGTACCCCACCAATAGAGTGGGGCCCCGTGGTGTGGAGCAGGTACTTTTGTGCTTGCTGAACCCTCCCTTTACCCCTCCAGCTAACAAGCTGCCCCAGCCATGTGGGACCCGAGGAGAGAAGTGACGGGAGGCCTGTTCTGAAGTGAGGGCCTCATGGCAGCTGGCAGTGGTTGGGACACATGAGCAACCCCCCGGTTTGGGGTTTCTGAGCCTCTCCCCCGAAGCAAGGCCTCTTCTTTGAGCCCTTCCACAGCTCGACTCAGCTCTGGGCTGGCGGCGTCAGCATCATCAGCTGAACATCGGGGGTTAGGTTCAGTTTGGGCACAGACTCTTAAGGGCCCAGGTCCTGGGTTAGCCCCCAGAGTGTTCTATGAGTCTTGGCTGCCGGTCTCTAAGACCACAAGCCATGACTCTGAACATGGTTCAGACAGCGGGGAGCATCACCCCCAGAGGGGGGCCTGCTGGGGCTTCCCTCTCCCATCTCGGCACGGCCTCAGCAGAGCCACAGGCAAAGGCACGCACAGCAGCCATGGCCCACGCCACGCGCCTCCATCACTTTCCAGGCGGCAGTGCCCGGTCAGCCCCATCCATCCCGGCACAGTCAAAACCCAAAACAAAGGGCGCTGGCTCCACCACACCGATTTCATTCTCACCCCCTGATGGGGTGGTAACAGGTGCTCTGAGGTGTGGTTGTGCCTCCGCGGTGGCCCGTCACTGTAAGATCCCGATGGTAAACACCACATCCGGAACAGTTCCATGTTCCTAATCCAAGGCCTTAAACCCTGTTGCAAACACTACTGTCCTAAGCTTATGTTTCTTTTTTAAAGGCCTTTGTAATTAAGGCCTAGAGAGAGACAATGATTTTTGGAATTTAGATTATTAAGTGAACCTATAGTCAGGTCAACACTTGTGAGCTTCTAATTCTGTCTTGGACTAAAGTCATCCTTAGAATTTTCAGGATTCTTACAGTGACTCTTGTTATCCCTTTAAAATCCATTTCCCTTCATCCATCTTTCCTTCTTCCTTTCCCCTTCCTTCCTTCCTTCCTTCCTTCCTTCCTTCCTTCCTTCCTTCCTTCCTTCCTTCCTTCCTTCCTCCCTCCCTCTCTCCCTCTCTCCCTCCCTCCCTCCTTCCCTCTCTTCCTCCTTCGCTCCCTCCCTCCCTCTCTCCTTTCCTTCCTTCCACAGATATATATGGAGCATTGTCTAGGTGTGAAGGGTGCTTGCCTCTTAATGCATAACCCAGTTTGGGATTCTCCCAACTCCCAAGGAGGTTTGGTCCTGAGAGGACCTCCCACCACTGCCGTCCCTGAGGCTGGCTTCTGGACACATGTGTCCTTCTCTCTGCTTCTCCTCAAACAGACACCTCTTTCCCCACCAAAAAGTCCCTTTTCCTTCCCTTTCTATTTCCTACCGACCCATTTTCTTACCAGAGTACCCACATTCACAGATGCCCTCTTTATATCTTGCAATGCACAAGAAAAAGAGTGTTGGGGGTTAAAATACTTGCAAACCCGAAGTCCCCTCTGCTTTTAGGTGTCTGTAATTTTTGGAGGGTGTAAAGAATCCTAGTTGGTTATAACTTAAAGCAAAAATCATCTCTTCTTAAAAATGTCATTTTCCTTTGGACATATCCTTGGAAATAAAATCGTGGGTGAAAGTTATAAGCTTGAGGAGAAATTCTGAGCTAAGGCGATGATAGAACACTATAAACTAATAATAGTAACAATAAGTAAACTGAGGGGTGCTGATCAGATGCCTGGGCTGTTGTTGTGTTTTACACATCTGGTTATTCTAATTCGCACAACTCTATGAAGTAGGCACTATCACCACCATTATCCCCATTTTATGGATGAGAAAACACAAACTTGAGGTCTGAGTTCACACTAGTGGTAAGGAAATAAAGCAAGATTTTGAACACTGAAATCTGGTTTTAGAGCCAGCTGTACTACAGCCCCATATGAACAGAGAACAGGACAGGTGGAGAGCAGTAACCGCATCCACACACATCATTAGGAGCACAGGTGAGTCCTTCTTACCTGCGCCATGCCCTCTACCACTTTCTGCTTATCCACCTGTAAGATGCCATTCTTTGCTGTGCGAGATACATGTAGCTCATGCCAGTGGCCGAGTGCGAGGGGGTCTTCACTCCTGTAGAAGGAAGAACACTAAGTGTGAGCCAGAGGTCATGGGTTCGATCCCCAGTCAGTGCATCAACGAGAAGCCATCAATGAGGGCACGTACAAGAAGAAATCAAGTGAATACACAACTAACTGGAACAACAAAGTGAAACAACCAGCTGATGCTTCTCTCTCTCTCTCTCTCTCTCAAATCAATGGGAAACGAAAAAGAAACAAGAAACAAGAAAACTGAGCACGAGTTAGCATCCTTGACGTTACAGATAACAGTGATTGATCCTGTTCTGATGACCCTGACACCTACGTCAGGTGCTTCACTCTGGTCGGCAAAAAGGAAATGATCACTGCTGCTCAGCAAACACAGCAGGGTTTGCTCCATTTACTGCACCTCTTCGTGGTAGGAAAATTACATTTATCACTTTATTTGTTCCTTACGGCAGGTCTGAAATGTGGATAGGATGAGCTTTGTTTTCTAGACGAGGGGTGACAGAAGAGTAAACTGTGATCACTGTTGCACACAAGCTTTGAAGAAGAGAATATTATATGGGTTATATATAGTGTACAACAGATTCCTTGGTGTGCTGATATCTGCTACACTCATTTAAACGCACAGAGAAGTAAGATGGATGGATGGATGGATAGATGAATGGAAGGAATGGAGGGAGGGAGGGAGGGAGGTCAGATACGGGATAAAAGGAAATAAAGAAAAAGTTTCCTTGTAGGTGGGTATGAGGATGTTTACTGTACTAGTCTTCCAACTTTTCTATATGTTAGAAATTTTTCATAATAAAATGTTGGGTCAAAGTCAGGCTTCATGTTGTCTGATATTGTGAAGAGGATTAAAAATACTTTAAAAAAATCCAGTTTTAATTCAAGGTGGAATCACTTGAAGTTTAAATGATACTGATAAGAGTTTTACACATCAATTTTGAAAGTGAGGGGCGCAGGAAGAGTGTAAGTGTTGAATTTGTATTTCTGACGATGTGTTCCCTGTTCTTCACGGCGCCTCCCGATTATGCTGGACCATCTTTGGAAAACAGCCAGGAATACCAATGTGCACCATCTCTGAAAGGTCTTCACCCTCTTACTTGATTTTTCGCTTTGGCAGATGCTTTTGTGATCTGTCCTTAGCAATTAGGATTTAATCACCTTGGCTAAATCGATATGCAGTAAAGAAAGCAGTGGCACTTTCTAAGTGGCCCCGTGTCTATAGGAAGGAATGGCGCCCAGTTCTGTTCTTGTCCCAGCAGAGGGCATTCCGTGTCAAAGTGCTGCCTCCTCGGCACGGCTGCATTGATTACGGCCATCACCGGCGCATTACAATAGTCTCGATTTCTGAATCCAGTTCAAAATGAATTTGACCATCGTGCCCTTTCCCTAAAAAATGCTCCACAACTTCCTAGAGCCCAGGCTCTCATGGAATTTTTCTAATGAAGCAGGAAGGCTTTGAAATGGTTTGTAACATACATGTCTTCCAAAGGAGCGCCTGAAACACTAACAGTGGTCACAGTGGTCAGGCTACCCTGAAGAGGAGACAGGACAAGGGAGGTGACGGTTGGCCCTTGTTCCTGGTGAACTTGGAGCACTTGTCTCTTGTTAATCAAACCTAATACTCAAACCTAATATTCTATGTCCAGGTGCCTTTCCTGACAGGCAGGAAAACAATAACTTATTATTTATTTTTTTAAAGTAAAAACTACTCTTTTCAAAAGCTGGCACCAAATTAAAAAGAGAGAAATGCTGGACTTCTGAGGTCCCACGCTTCTGTGACCCCACCCCCCCAGCTATGGCTGCCACCACAGAGGTGCAGAAAGGAATCTACCCAGAAGGAGGGCTGATGAGCCTCAGCCCTCCCTCCCTGGCTTTCTCTGCTCATTCCTTATCCAGGACGAAGCCATTTGAAAGGACAAGGTGATGTGCAAGGTGTCCTCCTTTCTCAACCTGACAAATAGTTCTTAGTGACTTGCTTAGGCTGGTTTGCATAATTGTATGTAAATTGAACCAATTAAATACTCACCAAAGTTGTCCTCAGACACAGGATGTTTTTGCAGAATCAGAGATACAAAAATGTTTGTCCATTCTGTCCCCAAGGTGGGAGGTGTCGCTGATGTGGAGAGCTTCAGCCATAGGGACAGAAACGAACTGTCCTTTTGCAAAATTATGGAACTCCAACAAGGGGAGCATTTCCCATCAGCCATGAAAGATGACCAGCAATTAAGGGCAACATATAATTGCAACATCTCACCCACATGCTCATTCTAAAAATGACAGTTCAGCAATATGAAGAGTGATTGAACATGACCTGTGATTGCATTAAAAACAACAACCTGCTCACTGGTTTCCGGCTGCAGGGCAACACCGAAGCAGAACATCCCAGGGGGTTTCAAAAGAGAATAATTGGGAAAACATAGGAGCAAGAAGCATGTCTGCACTAGATAAGTGGGCCTCCGGCGTGAAGGTAAACACCACCACGGGAGGAACACAGCTAAGAAGAGCGAGACACAGACAGATAAGGAAGGCACTGGCGCCCAACAATCACAGGCTCCAGGGGACTCACAAAGCTACTGATGCACCGGGCGGGAGCAATCGATCTGCTAAGTAAATTAATACTGCAAACCAGGGGATGGAAGGGAAGTTTGGACAACTCAGAACCAATTCTGCAGATCCAGCAAGTAGCCGAGGCACCAATTTACTGCCGTGCTGTTAAAACCACTCATCATCACACAGCCTTCTTGAGTATATTGGTCAGAGATGGGTCTTTGCAATTGCTGGTGATTCACGGTCGGAGAACAGTGAGAGGCTCGCTAAGGAACATAGTCACCACCGAAGAAACAGTGCAAGGGGAAAGTTAAAATTTACAGTGAGGTTGTCACCCAGGACATTTCTGTTCATTAAATTTCTGTTAATCCCTTTTTACTGGTCATCATTTATTTGCTGAGCACCCGCCACGGGACTGACGCTCCAGGCCAGGTGCTGATTAATGACAACTCATTAAACTTCTGCTGACGGCACGGTGTGACCCCGCGTGGAAAGGGGTCCCCCATCTGAAGCGAGCCTTGGCTTGTTTTCCTTGGCTTGATGCAGAGAATCATTACCCATTGCATAGTTATTTTAAAAAAGGAAACCCGGACAGCATGATCGGTAGGAAGCATGTCCTCTGTATGAAACAGGACGGGCTTCGGGAAAGGTAACTGTGTAGGGAAGACAGGAAGATCACAAGCTATGGAGCGACAAATTCATCTTTCCCCAAAGTGGCTGCTGTTTGGCTTTTTTGGGGGGCAGAGGGCCCTAAGAGGTCTCATCCCTTACCTGAGAACAGCGGTCCCAGAGCCACAGTCGAAGCGGAACTCCACGTGGCCCCCCGCCATGCCGATGGATAGGAAGTCCTTGCTGCCCGTGTCATAGCTGTACAGGAGGACGCCGTCGCCTGCGTCTGGCCGAAAGGTGATCTCGAACTCCATGAAGGAAAGGTAGTGCCGGGGCTCCAGTGGCCAGGGCGTGGCAGCGTAGGACCTCAGGGACTCTCGGAACTGGGGAATGGTCAAGGTGAAGGCTGAAGAAACAAGCATGTTGTTAGGAGTCCCTCCTTGGCAGAACTAGCCAGGTTCTTTTCCTCCCGGGCACAGAGTTAAAGGACAGCTCTCAGCTGCCCTGCAGTGAGAGGGGCGGTCTAACTGAATTCAGGCTGGGGGAATGTGGCCGGGAATGTGCTCTACAGCACCTCAGGGCGGGCCCCCAGAACTTCCCTCCATCCTGCATGTGTTCTCTGGCCCCTCACCTGCTGGCTGGACTTGGGAATCAGGGGAAGACTCAACCCCTAGCAGGGTCACTAGAAGGCAGGTGCTTGTGTCCCTGAATGAATGTATGGAGCAGAAGCCACCCCCCCCCCAACACCACCATGGACCTGCAGTGATGTGTAACATGAGCAAGGGTCAACTTTTATTATGTTAGGCTACGGAAATGGGAGATGGCATGTCACAGCTTCGGCTTACCCTGACTCATATGCCCTCTTCCAGGTGACATAAGATTTTACAAGATACCATGTTAAATTTTTTTTTTTCTCCAATATGGCATCTTAGGTCCAAATCTGAATCACTGGCGGGAAAGTTAAAACACATTCAACTCAGTGTGGTTTTCCAAAATCTTTAAAATTTTCCATTATCATGTGTGCATTGGTATGGGCATGTGTTTACACATATATATATACATATGTGTATATATGTAAATGATTGTATTTATATAATCAATATATACAGTATTGAGGGGTGGGGTAACTCAGCAGAACAGTACAGAGAACATGGAACAAGATCACTCCTGTCCCATCACACTGTCCATGTTTCTGTGTAGGTCTTTCCAGCCTTTTCTCTGAAACTGTCAGCTATTCTAAGGAGCATAAGCTGTCAATGCGTCGAATTGGGCCCGCTATAGGCCTCACAAATATAGAATTTTCAAAGTTATTTGAGGTTCAAGAGGAGCCCACAAAAGCCTGGACCAGGAGCATCTTAAAGTGAAGGTTTGGTTTGGCACTTTGACACTTGAAAATGATCTAACCTAGTGAACAGAAAAAAAAAAAAAGATTCTCCTGACCCTCTCAATAAAGCAATGTGAATCCCATAAACAAGTGTGAGCTTGGCTTAAAGCACATTGATGAGAAATTACATCATCATCAATTAACATGCAGATAGAAGTCACCATCAACTTGCTTCTTTCTCACCATCTTCGCAGTGTCGGCCTTTAAATCCGAGGGGGCAGAGGCAGATGTAGGAGTCGGCTCTGACTGCTGTGCAGGTGCCACCGTTGATGCATGAGGTCTCGTCACAGATTCCGCTGCTGCATTCGCCTAAACACGGGACCGAAGTTACAAGGCCAATTAGTCACGAGCCAGTCCAAGACCATGGAGCTGGCCATGCCCACAGCTCACAGCTCTGAATAACTGCATTTCAGGTCCCACCCTTGTTGACTTGCACCTCTGTACCTGCGAACCAGCCTTCAGGATAAGTGGGACCTACCCTTCCTTTTAATTTGACTCTGGCTTGTTCTTTTTGAACAGACATAGAGATGCTTTAAAACATGGTGGACATGACAAATCACTCCATAGACCTTGGGCAATTTTATGACCCCTGACAGGGATAGCTGAGTTGTTTCTGCTTTAATTTATCTCTCTGTGTTTCCACAAGAGTGTGTTTCAATCCTTCAATGTCAACAAAGAGTGTGTATGTTGAAAGTGCTCTAATGTGCATGGCCCCAATTACCTAAAGTGCTGCCTCTATTGGTTGAAAACTGAGGCAACCAAGATGAACACCATGTCTAAGCTTTCTAACTGGCTGGAATTGGGGACTCCTTGGTCTGCTGCAGTGAGGGGGAAGAGAGGGCTCCATGAGACCTCAGCGTGTGATCTCAGGATCCCGATTTCCATCTCAAAGTTACAATTTTTAAAAAATTGTTTTTTATTGATTAATGTCAGGGAGAGAGAGGAAAGAAGAGAGAAACATTGATTTGCTGTTCCGGTTATTTATGCTGTTCAGCAGGTGCTTTTTGTATATGCCCTGACCAGGGATCGAACATGCAACCTTGGTGTGTTGGGACAATGCTCTAATCCTGAGCTACCCAGTCAGGGCTCAAATTTAAGATCTTATGAGGGAGAGAAAGGTAGTCGCAAGCACAGAGTACTGAAAAGTTTGACATCAGATGGGGTGGGTAGTTCTCTAATGGAACTCATATCCGAGAGTCCCACCGAGGGCATACGTGGTCATGCTCAAGTGCACATCACCAGATGCCCTGAAAACAAAATGACTTTTCTTGGGCTGCTTTCTTCTGCTTCCTTGATCTTCCTTTTCAGCTTGTGCATGAGAAATAAGTTAGTCATATGGGCCACAATCTGAACCAGACCTACATTGGTGACTACAAAACACATTTCGGGGGGTCAAAGACAAAGGGGGTACATCTCTGATGGAGCTGTGAGGGGTCAGCTCTGTGCCTGACTGCCTCCCAGTCCCCGATGCTGCACCGCATGAGCTGGTGGCCCATCCCCTGTGAGATGAAGAGCCCCCCGGCCTGATTGTGTCATCTCAGCAGAGTGAGTCCCTATCCTTCCCTCATCAGCCATCCGTGTTTGTTGAGGTGATCTGGTCTTTTCTTTTTGCAAAGCCTCACTGGGCGGAGGGGGGAGGACTAGGGGGCACGTGGGTTCCCAAAAGAGGAGACAGATGTCAGGTGCTGATGACAGAACTCAATGAAAGCTCTCCCAGGTGGCTTGCCATTCTGGCTGGGGTGGGCTGGCCCCTGGGACTTCCAAGCAGCAGTGACCACCGGTCTGGGTTGACTTTGACTTTAAGAACTAGACTCGGACCGGCCCCCACGCTCCAGTTTCTGTGGGTGGAGATCCTGTCTGAGAGTAGGCAGGTCCCACATGAAGAAGTGGGGTCCTTGGGTTATCTTAGACACACATGGAAAAAGTTTTTTACAAATTTGCCTTGTAGCCATTTGTTAAGAGGTAGGAGCTGGGGGATGGGGGTGGGAGGTGGGGGTGTGTAGGAGCCAGCCTGAGTTGCTGACTTAATGACAACAGTCTTGCAGAAAGATTGTGTGTGTGCAAACCAACAGATGTGAGTGATCGGGCGAAGGAGGAAGGAGGCCTCAGGGATGGGGGCGGGGTGGTGGGTGAAGGCAGCGGAAACAGAGAGAAAGTGGAGACTCCAAGAGACACGGAGAAAGAAGAAATAGTCAGTTCACTTCAGAATTAGCAGGTGGACCCCAGCGTGACCCTGAGGTTTCTAGTCCTCAGAGGGAAGAAGAGCGGCAGGAGGGGAGGAATGGAGGCACTGTGGCCGGGAACTGCGGTGGCAGAGGACCAGCTGGCTTCTGCTCAATGTGAGCTCAGGTGACTGTGGAAGGAAGCATCCACTGCTGAGCCCCGTGGACGGGCAGGAGGAGATCAAGCACAGGTGAGGGACGGAGGGGCTGCAGCCCCGTGGGGGTAGCCCTGACACCAAGAACGAACGGGCCCCCTGAGAGAGGACCCATGGAAAGGCCTCAGGGACTCCTGGGGAAGCACAGAGGTGAGGAGCCCGCAGAGGAGACAAAGGGAGACAGGCGAAGGGCCCTGGGGACCCAGACGGGGCAGGTGCACGGAGCAGAGGGAGAGAGAGCTAACACCGTGAGGGGACTGGGGGATCCGTGAACTTGGATAAGAAAGACACCCATCTTTATTTTCCCTAACTTCCAGCTGGAACGGAGTTTTCCCTTCCGTTACAGCTGCAGACAAAGACCTCTGGCTCGGGCAGTTCTAGTGACTCGTGACCGGCGGGCCTGAGTGATTGTCCTAGCGCACTCCAGTCATCGTGTGCACCTCAGGATGCCGTTTGTGCCGCTTACTATCTGGAAATCGTGCCATCACACCACCATTAGTCACTCTTGTTCTTTAATGTTTTAGGGAGCAGTACATACATTATCATTAATACCAAAAATTTAAAATATTGTATGGCTTTTGTTCAACATAACTGTTTCTTATTGTGCATATTATTCTCTGCCTTTAAAAAGCACTGTTCTGAGAAACAGTCCACAGCCTTCCCCTGACTGCCTAAGGGCTCCACGGTGCGGGAACGGCCCAGCACCCGTGGTAACAGAGAAGAGGTAACTCTGAGGGACTCAGGGGAGGATGGGGGTGGTGTGTGGGTAAACGCGTCAGTGTCAGCTGGGAGGAAGGAGGTGCAAAGTCACGTGGGCAGAGCCGGCAGGAGCTCACCGTCACTAGGTAAAATAATGTTTACTGGCACCGACACCGAAGATGTGCCAGCCGTTGTGTAGGTTTGTGCAAGATATGAAGTGAAGGGCAGGACAGAAATCAGGCGCCCCAGGAGGGAGAGAAGGTAGGGCCCCGTGGAGTGGCTACATGAAGGAGACGCTAACAATGAGCTACCTTCCTGCCCCCCCCCCCCACTACCCCGGGACAGGCCATTTCTTCTGCCTGGATTTCACGTCTCTCTTTGCTGCTTCCTAATGCTTCCTCTTGCTCCAGGCATCAGCTTCCCCTTAGAGCCCCAAAGGGGCTTTCCCTGCCCCGTGGGCCGTAAGACCTCCCTCCTGTACATGATCATTGCACGATCACCTCTCTGTAACACTTAGCCCAAATTTACATTTACTTGTTTGGTTACTTGTTAATTTGGTCTGTCCTCATGGTAGTGACACTAGGGCTGAGCTGGGACCCTCTGTCTTATGCAATCACTCTATCCCCAGCACTCGGCATTGAGACCAGCACTGAGCAGGTGCATACATAAACACGTAATAAGGTAAATAGGAGTGAGTAAGAGCCACAAGCCATAGTAAGACCCATGGCAGACCTCCTGAGTCTCAAACAGCTTGGGAAGTTGGCTCTGTGACCTCACTCCAGAAGGTGTGGAAAGCCCAGACAGGGCTGGGAAAAAATGAGTGGTGGCAGGTTAGGTTTGAGAATTTAGGTGGAAATAACAAAAGAAAAGGCTGGGCCAGAGAATAAAAAACTGTTAAAATTGCTGAGAATGATGAAATGTGAGTTCAGAGAGAGCCCAGTAGCTGGGGACAGTCTAACGAAAGAGGTGACGTGGGAGAGTGGGAGACACGAAAAGCCCCCTTGGGGAGTGGAAACTGGTTTGTGAGGGTGGAGGGGGGGCAGGGGAAAAGTTGTGGTTGAAGGTGACAACGTCAAGTTGGAGGTACCAGATGGAAGATCGTGACCCGGAAACTGCTGTCCCCCCTTCTGGAAGCCTGTACTTCTCTGCCAGAAGTTTACTGCTGTCTGCAGGGGCCCAGTCTTCCTTGTGGTAGAACTGCTTTTACTTACAAGAACTTATTTCAGGACTAACTCAGAGTAAAGCAAATATAGAAATGGAAAAATAATAACCAGCCCTGTTCTTATGCCCCGGGGTTGGGGGGAAACAATGGGAAGAAACGGCGGGGGGGGGGGTGGGGGGAGAGGGGAGGCAATGTGACCTATTCACATCAGAGGGAGAAATCACATAATCCAAATAGAAGCCCAGAACCAGCAAGGTGAGTCTGTCAGAAATTGGTCCTTGCTTAATTTTGCAACTTCTAAACCACCTGTCAGAGGTTACTATGAACTTGCCAGGTCATGAAGAGAGAAGAAACACCTTACACCTGGCTTGGTGGGTGGAGTTAGAGTATTAACAACAGGAAATATTTACATTTGCTACATGCAAGGCTTTATTCTAGGACTGCACATGCAGCACAACTAACCCAGACATAAACATTCTATGAGGTAGTTACTACTTATAGATGGGAAACTGAGTCCCAGAGAGCCTAACTGATTTGCCAACCCCCACCCCACCCTGATCTGCCTTCAGAGTCCAGGCTCTTAAACGCCACATGGGACTGACTTTCAATGGACTGTGGCTGCTCATGTTCTGAATCCTCACCGACACCCAAGAAGAAGGATTTGGATGGCATGTCCTACCATGGTGGGTGCTTTTCTAATTGTTTGATGGTTGCTGATTGTGGTTCAGTTTCCTTAAGTGTTTAACTGGGGGCGGGGGAGTACCATAGAGAATAACAATGGATATAAAAATCACACGTGGATAGAAATTTTTTCCCTTTTAAGCAAACTTCATTGTTTGTAGTTTTAACAATGGTATTAGCTTCAGGAGTGAGCAAGGTGGAGAGAGGCAATCAATCTGAAGCCTACCCGGGAACCTGCAATGTGACATGTGTGATTGAGAGGGCGGGCACGGGAGCCAGAATGGCTGAGGTCAGGTTTAGGCTCCACCACTTACCAGCTGTGTGCCCTTGGGCAAGTGACCTATCTGTTCTGGACCAGTTCTCATTAGCTAAGGCTAATCATAGCACCTACTTCAAAGGCACTGTAGGGAGATTGAAAGTAGTCTAGAATGGTGGTTACATATACTGGGTGCTCAATGAATAGTAGCTACAAAACATAAACAAACTGCAAATGCTGTACCTGGAGACATGAGGATCTGTCTAGGAATGGAGACAGGGAGGGACTGATATGTGGTAAAGCAAATGTAGCAAAATGTTAATGGTAGAACCTAGGTAGTTGGTACATGGTGTTCACTGGGCCTGCTTCCAAAATAACAACTTGGAGTTGGAGGGGAAAGACCCAAAAAAGGGACCTGCCCTTTCTTTCCAAGGGCAATGTCAGGTGAGGATGTGATGTTTAGAGATGGGGGGCCATCTTGGGATTGAGTCAAAGCAAAGAAATCACGGAGCGCTGATGCTGCTGAGTCACTGTTCTGGACTGAACTGTCTCCCCAAACCTAAAGGTTGAAGGCCTAACCCCCAGTGGGACTGGACTTGAAGCCAGGCCTTTGAGGTGGAAATTAGGGTCAAATGAAGCCCTAGGGTTGGGGCCTGATCCTCTCTGACTGGTGTCCTGATGAGAAGAGGAAGAGACAGCAGGGACATGTGCACAGACAAAAGGTTATGTGAGGACCCGGCATGGCGGTGCCATCTGCAAGCCCAGGAGAAGAGCCTCTGGAGAAACCAAACCTCCGATACGTTGATTTCGAACTTCCAGCCCCTGGAGCTATGAGAAAATAAATTTCTGTTGTTTAAACCACCCAGTCGGTGGTATTTTGTCCAGGCAGCCCTGGAAGACCTAAAACAGCCACTTAATTAACCAACCTTGGAATTATTTATCTACTGCCTTCAATGGTAGAATAAATGTCCTATTGTCTTAAAAACAACTCGAGTCTTTTCAACAAATAAGAATACAGACACAGATCTTATAAAAGTCACAAAAATTAACTCAAGATGGATCACAGACTTAAATGTAAAATGCAAAACTATAAACTCATAGAAGATAACAGGTACAAACCTAGATGACCTTGGGTGTGGGGATGATTTTTTCGATACAACACCAAAGGCACGATCCATGAAATAAATAATTGATAAGCTGGACTTCATTAAAATTCAACATTTCTAATCTGCAAAAACAATGTCAAGAGAATGAGAAGACAAGCCAAAGACTGGGAGAGAATATTTGCAAAAGAGACATCTGATAAAGGACTGCTGTCCAAAGTATACCGAGAATTCTTACAACTGAACAATTAAAGAGATCCAATTTAAAATGAGCTAAAAACCGTAAGAGATACCTCAACAAAGAAGATACAGATGCCAAATAAGCATGTGAGAAGATGCTCCACGTCATATCTCATCAGGCAAATGCAACTTACAGCCACAAAATAACACTACTATTAGAATGGCCCATTTCGGGAACTCTGATGACAAAACTAGCAAGGATGTATTAATAGTAGAGCCATAGGAATTCTCATTCATTCTTAGTGGGGGTGTAGAATGGGACAGCTCTCCTACAAGACCGTCTGACTGTTTCTTACAAAACTAAACATACTCTATTAAGATCTAACAATCGTACTCCTTGGTATTTTTATCTAAAGGAGCTGAAAACTATGCCCACCCCAAAGAGGTGGATGTTTATAACAGCTTAATCCATAATTTCTAAAATCTCAGAAGCAACCAAGATGTCCTTGAGTAGGTAAACAGATAAACTGTGGTCCATCCAGATGATGGAATATTACTCAGCACTAAGAAGAAATAAGCTATCAAGCCATAAAGAGACATGGATGAATTTTAAATGAGTATTACTAACTGAAAGAAGCCAATCTGAGAAGGCTATATACTGTATGATTCCAATGATACGGCGTTCTGGGACAGGCCAAACTATGGAGCAGATAACAAGACCAGTGGTTGCCAGGTGATGGGTGGGAGTAGGAGATGAACAGGCAGAACACAGAGGATTTTTAAGACAGTGAAAATACCCTGTATGATACCATATGGTAAATGTATGTTATTACACATTTGTCCAAGTCCAAAGAATACACAAGAGTGAACCATAATGTGAGCGAAGGACTCTGGGTGACTATGGAGTGTCAGTGTAAGTTCATCTGTCATAACAACTGTTACGCACCGCTGTTGGGAGGGTTGTTGATAATGCCAGAGGCCTGGCCTGTGTCAGGATGGGGGAGGGTGTGTGGGAGATCTGCTTACCTTCCCTCAATGCGGATATGAACCTGCCACTTCTAAAAAAATAACACCTCAAATTAAAAAAAAAGGAATAGAAAAAAATAAAAAAATAACAATACCAGCTCCACCTGCTATTTTGGATAAGCTATAACTTTTACAAGCCCCTGTTTCCTTGTGGATAAAACAGGCATAATGATAAGGTTAACCTTCTAGAGTTAGTGTAAGAAGGGAATGAGGAGACAGAGGAGAAGGTGCTGAGCACTGTGGTCAGGAACTCTAATGTGACGGTTTTTCTCGGAATCAGAGAGTATGGGGAAGCTCTTCCTCCCTGCATTGGCTTCTCAATTGGCCTTGGTGACTGAGGGTGAAGGGGCCCAACTATGTACACTCTGTCTGGTGAGACCTTGCTGCATTTAAGGAGGAGGACCCAGGGCGGCGGCAGCATACAGCCCAGGGCTTGGTTCCCCGTATTGATCACAGGGCTTGGTGCTCAGACTCAGAGTCTGCAGAGCACTGAGCACCGACACCCCGCCCCTTGGGCCCAACTCCACCCTGAAGTTCTGCATTAACCAGCCGCTGAGGGTTGTAACTCCCTAGGCTGCTCACCTCCCTGGCCCACACCCCAAAGCCAATCCCACAAGAGCCCACTCAGCTGCACTTACCCACATCGGCCCCGCTCAGCGCTCTGCCCAGCGGCCAGGGCCTCATGTCGATCCTCTCCCCATTCACCATGAGCAACTGCACGCAGCCCTGAAAGCCTCGGTCTGTTCCCGTGGCTCGGACCAGCCAGTAAGTACTGGGAGCTCCACCAAGATAAAGAGGTGTCCGGAAGGTGATTTTACTGTACTGGCCCTTTAAGATAGATGAAAACTCTTATTCATGAAATGAATTCAAAAGCCAAAAACGCAACTGATTTTAACGAGGGACATGATTAGGATGTAGTTTACAGCCATCTGTATTTATCTTTAAGACATTGCCCTGCAGCAAAATTAAACCACCAGTTACCATAGGAAACTCAGTGAGCTTCTCAGAAGGCTGTTTTGAGAAAGGATGATTTTGGAATGCCTAGAAGGGAAGGGAGGGAAGGTCAGAGCCAAGAGCAACCCAACGGGCAGTGTACCATACTGGTGTCCAAAAGAAACTTTCCCTTTCCAGTCCTGACACCAATGTACTGTGTACCTTGGATGGGTCACAGAGCTACTCTGTGTTTCAAAAGGTGATAATACTAATTTTGTGTATAGGTGGGCTGACATTGACCCTTTCTCTGGCCTAGTCACCTTTACACTATATCCTGCAAAAAACATTGGGATGGGGTGATTACCAAACAGATGTTGTTGCAAAATATTATGAAATTTGCTCATGGACACAATTTTTTTTTAAGGGTTCTTACAGTTAGGTGGAGACATTTCCAATCCAAGAGCAAACCACAACCTGGATTGTAGGTTATGAGGTTACAAATACAGAGCTGAATGTTAGGGGGGACAAAATTAAGGCACCCTTGGTCACTCGTTCTTTGATTATGGAAATATCTCATTCATTTGGATTAATGGCTGTATAGAAGAGGGATGGGAAAAAGGCATGTTGGCACACTTATAAAATGTCCAGGAGTTAAGCCACTGAAATGTAATCTTGATCTTCTCTTTATACTTTTGTTACCAAGAAGGGGAAGACCTAGCCATTGTTTTAGCTTTGCTAATGAGCAGATAAAGACTCATAGGAAAATAATATACTGAACATGAGCCAGGCAGATGTAAAGCACTCGCAGTGAATTTTAGAGATTGTTTGCCAGCCAGTGGCACACCGTTGACATAACACTCAGTGCCCTGTTGGCTTGTTCTGTTAACATCCTCAGAATTCACTCCTTCTGGATCCGTATTCACCCTCTGGCCCATTCCCTGACCCAGGACCATGGTGGGGGCTGACAGCCCAGGCCTCTACTCCCTCCCTGGAGCATTCTGTGCATCATAGGGTGGCTGGTTCCTCTGAGGTCCCCTTTGCAATATCCCAGGCAACAGCCTTCGTGGCTGGCCTCTCCCTTCCTCTGAGGAGGGTTGCCTTCAGGTTCCTGCAGCCTGCTTTGTCTGCTCATGCAGGGAACTGAGGTTGCCCTGGAGTTTGTACTATTCCAGCACAGCCCTTAACAGTTTTTAATGAGCACAGGGCTATGAAAATTCAACTCACTTGCTCTGGGTTGGAATCACTCTGAGCTGTAACTTACAATCCAGCTTCCCTGTGGGATGAGGCTGAAGCTGGAACCTGCAGAACTTTGCCTGAGATCCCACTCATGCTGACTTTCGCCCTTCCCTGTCCATCTCTCCCCTCCCTTACAGGGTTCCTATGGCAGCGCTTTCTTAATCATCGTTTGCCCAAGACTCCTCATCTCAGGTCTGTTTCTAGGGAGTGCCACCTTAAGACAGAGTCATTTTCTCTTACAACGATTTATTAAATAGTCCACCTCCGTGGTCCTGCTTATACAACTTGCTTAGCGAGTCCTGGTAGTAGAGATAAATGTTGCTCTGAGTGTCCATAAAATTATAGGCTTCACTAAAACCATAGACTCTTAGGATCAGAAAAATTTGAAAACTCATATAACCCATGCTTCCACTGACTGCTGGGTTCCTTGAACATCCCCACCAAAAAGTTTTGATAAGCTACTTTTTGAATACCCCCAAGGACAGGGAACCATCTACTGAGAAAGTCTGTTCACCTCTGTACACCTTTGTGTGATTAGGTAAAGTAAAATTGGCTCCTTGCAGTGACGCCATTCAGCTTTAGCCTTGGGACCCACAGAGAAAGTCCTTCTTCCCAACCCCCTCCCTTTGACTCTGATGAAAAGCCACCATCCACACCTTCATCTTCTCTCCTCCAAACTAAACAATGGCCCTTCAATCAATTATTCCAGGAATTTCAAGTCATTTTCCTATTTCACCGACTGCTCTTTGAACATGCTCCAGTTTGTCTGTAACCCTCTTAAAGCATAATCAAAGATCTGAATACAATCCTTTTAGAGGATTACAGTCACCATTAGAGCTCTGGAAGCTGTACACATAGTCACCAGACTAAAATAAAATTATCACCTCCCTTTTTCTAGATGGTATGCCGCTAGTAATGTAACCTGTAATTTCTTTAGCTTACTGTTATGACATGGCTGTTTATTAACGTTCATTAAATTTCCTTGCTTTAAAGCTTGAGATATTTTCACAGATGTTGCTTTTATTATAACTTCTTCATCCTGTTTTCATGATATATTTTGGACCTAAGCTCAAAGCTTCTTTATTTCTCTCAAATTTAATTTTAATCATATTGGCCCTATTCTTCCATCACTGATGTGACTCTGTAGCTCATTTGTTCTGACTTTTCTTTCCTTAGAAATATAGGCATAAGTGATCTCACTCCTTCACATTCACTATATTTGGATTCTTGTTCCTCTGGAACTACTGGGGTCCAGATTACTGCTGGTCAGCAAAGCATGGCCCTTTGCACAACACGCCTTGCCAGCCCAGAGTAGTGAAGAGCCAAGGCGGGGAATACACACAAAGGCTTTCTTTCTACATTTTTCCTCACAGAATACGGACACCTGACTGATTGTAATTACAGGTTCGGTGTCTTTGCGGACTGCTAACCCAAACTGTTTATTCCAAACAGAGTCCTAAAATTGTCCCGACCACGACAAATATGTGAGCATCTAGGTGATTTACTGAGTAGCCCAATGGTTATATTGTTTTACCACTTTCTATAATCATGGTCCCCCCAAAAGGTAGATAAATGGATTATATTCCTGCCTAGTGAACCTAGTGAACCAAGTAAACCTCTTGGAACTATTTTCTAAAGACACAGGATTGGAACACCCCCATCTTAAAAGCCAGCGTTGTCTGCCCCTAATAGTGGCTTCTCCCTCTACGCCTGGATTTAATGTCCTGTGGAAAAAGGACATGTCCCCACGTACCCACCACAATGATGCTTGCAAACTCATTCCTCCTCTTTGGTAGACGTGGGATGGATGTGTGCCGCGAAAGCTGCCCCAGAGCAGCAAGGCCCCGCAGGAGGACTTCAGAGTTCCACTGCGTGGGTCGGCAGTGAAAAATGGCCCATCCACTTGTACCCTGCCAAGTCTGCCTCAGCCCTCTGCAGTGGGGTCCCCTGAGGATGCCATCGAGGGCGCCAGGCGAGGGGCGGGAGGGAGGCTCACACTCACCTGGGACTGGCCCGTCACCGGTGTGTTATTGCTCAGCTGCAGCAGTCCATTTGGCCCGTCTCTGTAGAGCATGACCGTGTGCCAGGCCCCCAGTTTGACCTTGTTCTCGCTGATGATGACGGCGACCCCGGTTCCACAGTTAAACCTGCGTAGGAGGAAACAAAAAGAGAGCTTTGGTGATCAACTGGCTCACTACGTTTTCAGCCCCATGGACATCGCTCTCAGGCTGATGGCTTCTTGGAGAGTCAATCTGTTCAGAATCAGGCGTGCAAATACCGAGGGTAGTTTAAATGTATGCACAGAAGGACCAGAGGCCTGTTCTCTGGGGCGACGTCCGTCTGGTTATCTTTAGTCTGCCTGTGAAACCGTTAAAAGTGGGGCTTCTTTAACCTGCTTTTCTCTGCAGCTTAGAAAGAGATAGCAACTTAGAACCTCCTTGTCCTTTTCCAGAGGTTACCAGGTGCCTCTGGTAGATTCAAGGTGCAGCGAATCAGAACTTGAGTCATTCTGCTTCCGGGGGTTTCTCTGGGGACTGCCTCCAACTTCCAAATGGCAGGCTCAGTGATGTTAATAAAATGTAAAAAAGCCAAGTCTTCACATTCGTGTTGGCGGGCCAGCCAGCACTGCTGTCCTTGCCCAGCTGAGCCCGAATGCAGGGGCAGGTCCCAGGGGGCTCGAGCTTAGGGGTGAGGTGTGGACACAGGAGGAGCATTTGCAGATGGTTGCATTCTTCTTTTATTTTATTCCCAACCTCCATATGGCCAGGGTGCCCGCTGGTCACTATGCCTGGCATCTAGAATTCTGAACCTTTCTGTTTAACGTCCACACAGCCCCCATGCCACTTCCCACAGGTCCTGAGATCACCAGCAAGGAAGGAAGCATGGCTGGCGGCATCCTTCTCCAGGCTGGAGCTGATTTCAGCCCACTCTCCTGGCCTCTCTCTGTCTGTGGTCCTCAATGGAGTGGAAAGGGATGGAGAGGCATTGCAGGAAGAGCTCAGACTCGCTCGGTAGGAGTTGCAGAGACAGAGAACTTCCCCCAGCCAATAACTGCCGGTCTGCTGGAGTCTCAGATCCTCTGGGTGTTCTAGGCCCCTGCCCTGAACCTGGAGGCTGACAGCAAACTCCCAGGAGTCAAAGCCTTTAGCCAAGGAAGAGGGGCCATTTTCTACCCCAAGTGGGAAGCTCAACAGTCTTTTCCAACTTAAGCAGAAAGATGTTTTGTGTGTTTGTGTGCTGAAATAATCAAAAGACAACAATGGTTGATGCTGACTGAGAGCTTGCTATGGACCAGGCACTGCGCTAAGCACTCTTAGGCATGGACTCATTTAATTCTCACAGGAGCCCTGGGAGGAAAGGCAGGCTTGGAGAGGTTGTCATTTGCTTGGGGTCAGGCAGAGGAGAACGGTGCCAACAGGATTTTAACCAGTGCACTGTGGAGAAGGACAAGGCTGATTCTCATTGGTTGCTCTCAAATAGGTGTGTGTACACCTCTGTGAAGGTGGTTAAACACTCACACCTCCGCCAAACCCTGCTCATGGGAAACCATGCACAAATCCAGTGGCTTCCAAAGTGTGTTGGGAGATAAATGACCAGGGCAGAGGAGGTGAGCCCAACAGCCCACTCCAGCCCGGAGGGCAGACAAGGAAGGGGTGTGAGCCTCTGGGAAGCCTGAGGAAGCTGTTGGCTCTTCTCTGCTCTCCGTGGCTGTCAACCATACTTACCACCAGGGCCAAGGAGAGGATCCCAGCCTTCATTCCGTCACCCAGGGAGCCCCAGGAGAGAAGGGACTTAACTGCTGTGCCTCACCACTGCATTCCTGGGGTCTGCAACAGTACCTGGCATCCTGTGGGTGCTCGAGACACACTGGATCTTGAATGAAAGGATGGTTTGGGGTTCCAAATGTTGCAGAGGTCACCTTGTGACCCTGATGCTCCAGTATTTAGCAAACTGGTCCATGCTCACCTTACAGACATGGTGCCTTATCTACGGGAACCCCTCCTATACTTATTTTATTCACACTATAAAAATGGACATATAACATAGAGTAGCATTAGAAACTGCAGGCTTTGGGTGGGAGTTACCTGAACTGGAGCGAGCGTCGGATGAGGGCCAGGGACATGAAGTCGCCCCTCTCGTGGGCATTCTCCCCACAGAAGAGCAGTAAGCCGTCCTCCGCCTCTGCCTGGTGGATACACACACAGAGCCGTGAGCGCCTCCTCGTCCATAAAGTGCCACCTGGAAACACTCATGAGTAGGAAACCTGAGCATTCTCCTCTCTGTGGTCCTCTCTACAAAGGCACAAGCATGTGGACGCCACGAATCCCCAGGTACATGGTCCCAGTTCACTTCCAATACACCACTGGCGGCGGTATCAGCTGTGTGAGGACCGGCGGGGAGGTGGCACAGGAAGGCAGCCTCCGTCCCACCTGCTCTTTCCTGGGCTCAGTGGACCCAGCAGCGGAGCCTCGGGAAACCATGCGCACAAAGACCAGGGTCAGGGAGAGGCTGTTCTCGCACTTGCCAAGTCTATTTTCTCTGGACAAGCATCCTGTAGTTTTTCCTTATTGTTATTATATATTTCTTACTTCCCGCCCTCTGAGAAGCATGCAGATCTGCTTTCATGCTTCTCTCAGGAGAACGGGACAGAGAAGGGTGCCCAGCGGCAAGCCTATTTTGCTCTTCCCCCATGTTGGCTGTCCTAGACTGCGCCAGATCATCTTTTGGACACTCAACATGGTGACCATGACCTCAAAGGGACTTGTTTCCAGGTCTCCAGACATTGTCATGTCATCAGAGACACCCATGAGAACCACTTTAAGCTGAAGCCACACCCTGAATTCTGCTCTGCAGGTGGTCCAGACCAGAGGGCATCTACTGGGCCTGACGCGCTACGCCAGGGCTGTGTATTTCAGCTTTTCTTTGTCCGGTTACAGCGGTAGCCATGAAGGCAGATATTTGGGCTCTATTTAAAAGGGATTTTGGAATGAGACTGCATTATGCCTTCTGACAAGCTGGCCAGGGAGGCATCACTTTTATGAGCAACATGGCTGGGACCCAAACTTTCTCTCCAAGAACCTTCAGGCCAGTCACTGCCATGGTTAAATCACATGCAGAACCCACCCTGCCCTCAGTGGTGCCTTGCATGTGTGAATGTGCCCGTCATCCTGCTACCCTGTGAACGGTCTCAGGACAGGCATTACCTTTGATACGGACCTCCCTGCTTCCTCTCTCCCTCCCCCTCCCTTTTGTGAGAGGATGTCCAATGGACAGTCATTGAATAACAATCCTTCTTACCCTAAATTCAAGAGTAATTTGAAATGCCTGATGGGAGTTCTTCAGAGGTTCAAAGGTTACATAAGAGTGGCCAAAGAACTGAGGATACTGTATAATGATATCTGAAAAAAATAAATAAATAAAACACACAAAAAAACAGGCTGTTTCCTTACTTATTCAAATGCAAAAGTCAATTCACACTGGTGTTTGGGTGTCATGAAGTGCAAACCTCTAATCTGTTAAACCTAGCTTACTATCTTTTTTTTCTCTACTTTTCATACCTACAATTCTCATTCTTGGGGATTTTGAGCTCTTGACAGTCTTAGAGAGAACCTGGGCCTTTCTCTAAAAATCAATACTTAAAATCTTAAAAAGAAAAGAGGCCAGAACAAACCCTACGTGGTCAGCAAAACTACCCTCTGGTTTGCAGTGGGGCTAGCCCAGCCCAGCACCATGTCCTTCCCCACCCCCAGCAATGGCCTACCTTCTGAGCAGCTCTGGCCACCTTTGCCCAGGTGGCAGTGGCATCGTGAGTGCCCCCACGTGTAGTCATTGGCACAGAAGCTGTCCACAGGGCAGAGAGTTTCATCACAAGACATGCTGAAGGGCCTCGGCACTGTAGGCACGCCGGTCTTTCTTTCTCCTGTCCCTGGCGTGGGCTGGGGAGCCACCGTGGTCGCGGGGACAGACGCTGGGGCTGGGGGGACAAGCCTAAAAGCGGTCTTTGGGTTTGATCTCAGTGCAGTCTTGGATTCTACCAACAATTTCTCATTCCCTCCTTTGATAGCAGGAAGTGGTTTAACCTATAGCCAGGGAAGGATGAACACCGAGCGCCAGGAATTAGATGGTCTGTTTATGGCACATGCCTAATGCTTGACAACATGGTCACTCTCGAGACGTCCCGCAACCCTGGGATGAAGATGGGGCAGGTGGTACTCACCCCGTCTATGGGCAAAGGATGTGAGGCTCAAGGATTTTTAGTACTTTGTACATTTTAGTACATATTTTTAGTGCTCTGTGTTACTCAGAAATCAGTAAAGCTGGTATCATATGGTTAATTATTATTACAGTATCACAAAAATGGAATTGTCAAGGACTTGCTCATTTCCTGATAATACCTGACTTTGTAAAATTTCACCTGGTGGGAAATCTCAGCATGTTTCTGCCAGACTGTGAGTAGAGCAGGCAGGGCTGACCACAGAACATCAGAGCGGTCGGTGCTTCGTTAGAACTAATTTATGGTCACCTGGGGCATCCTAGTCAGAGGAAATAAATGTGCTGAAGGGAAATGAGCCAATTTAAGTCAGTTTTAAGTAAAATTCTAACAGTCCAACTTGCCTTGTTCCATAGGAAAACAAAAACACCCTGGGGGTTGGAAGAGCAGAGATTTCTGTTACCTTCTGGAAGGAAATATCCAAATCAAAGTCGTCATCAACTCCATCGTCATCCTCACTGACTCCCGTGTTCGTTATGTAGTGGGGTCCATAGCGGCCGCTTCCTGCCTCCTCGGGGCCTTCAAAGGAAAGAAGCACACTGCTGTCACCATGGCCCCCACCCCGTCTATCCTCACTCGGTCAGGCGCAGCTGCGTCGGACGCATGGCGAGGTGTTGGCACACAAAGAATTCAACACAGAAGAGGAAGCATTGGTGACCAAAAACTATGAAAAAAGAGTTGCCATTTGATACTGACAAGACTGGCAAAAGTGTAAAAGTTGGGCAATAAAAAATGTCACCAAGGATGAGATTAAAGGGGAATTGTACATGCTATGGTAGACGTGTACAGTCACTCTGCAGAACAACTGGGAACAGGGACTGCAGTGGAAAACCTTCACACATTTGGACCCAGCAAATAACTTACCGAATCAAAAAAAGCATGCATGTCAGGAGATGTGCAAAACATGTTCATCATAGCACCAGAATTTGTCACAGTCAAGGAGATCTTAGGTTTGCTCTTTATAACCACAAGGAACCCCCCAAATACCTACCAACAAAGAATGGCTACGTGAGTGACAGTATCTCTATGGAATGGAATCTACAACAGCAGGGGACACAAATGAATGTGTGCTTAGTAACACAGCAGTGGGGCTTAATCTCACATCATTTCATCCCAAAGTGCAAGATGCAGAAGAACACATTCAGTTTAATGCCATCTATATAAAAGCCAATGGCAAACAAAAATTAATATATTATTTAAAGATACATATGTGTGTAGTTGAAACAATGAAGAAAAAGTAAGACAGTGACAAAAATACCTGTGGAGGCCCTGGCCAGTTGGCCCAGCAGTAGAGCGTCGTCCTGGTGTTGTGGAAGTCCCGGGTTCAATTCCCGGTCAGAGCACACAGGAGAAGTGCCTATCTGCTTCTCCACCCTTTAACCTCTCCTTTCTCTCTCTACCTCTCTCTTCCTCTCCTGCAGCCAAGGCTCCAAAGTTGGCCCGGGCCCTGAGGATGGCTCCATGGCCTCTGCCTCAGGTGCTAGAATGGCTCCGGCTGCAGTGGAGCAAAGCCCCGGATGGGCAGAGCATCGCCCCTTGGTGGGCATGCTGGGTGGGTCCTGGTCGGGTGCATGTGGGAGTCTGTCTGTCTGCCTCCCCCCGCTTCTCATTTCAGTAAAATACAGAAACAAAAACAAAACAAATACCTGTGGAAGGTTATAAGCGTGTGCCCAAGGTGGTCCAGGGACCTTCCAGAGTACTCTATAGTGCTCTTATTTCCTAAGATACTGTTGGGTATGTATGAGTATTCAGATTATTTTTATATGCTATATATAATTTTTTTCTTAGAGATATTACACTGCAGCAAGCACTTCTATACCCAGGAATAAAAGGGGCCCCACATGGTATCTTGGGGGCCAGCCATTTCCATTCGTTTTGCAAGACATGGGGCCTTTCAGCATTGGAAGGAAGAACTCTTAGGAGACAATACAGGACATTATCCTTTGGGGGATGGTCAGGTTAGCATTTCTGCCCAGTAGCCAGCCAGGAAATGCACCAAAGCGCAACAGTCCTGACTAGACACTGGAAGCACTCCCGGGATGCGAGTCTTTCCAGTTCTGCTCCGTGGTGCCCCACTTCCTCCCAGCAGGCTGCAGCAAGCATAGGTACCAGCTGCCTTCTCCAAACTGGCACACAGGGCACCAGTCTCCAGGGCAGTAATGTTGCTGACAACAGAGATAACTTTGTAGGCTTTTGATGCCCAATGGTTATTAGATATCCAATGTTTGGAAGACTGATAAAGGGAAGAAAGGAGGAAGGGAGGAAGGGAGGGTGGGAGGAAGGAAGGAAGGAAGGAAGGAAGGAAGGAAGGAAGGAAGGAAGGAAGGAAGGAAAAAGGGAGGGAAGGAAAGAGGGGGGAAGAGGGAAAGAAGGAAGTGGAGGGAGGAAGGGAAGGAGGGTGAAGAGGAGAGAAAGGGAAAGAAACAAAACATTAAAAACATAAACTGAACTTAAGAGACATTCTGCTTTCAGAATAAACTAAACCAAACACCTTTCTCAGAAAAGCAAACTCATCCTCTTCAAGGCAAAACAGCGAGCAGACTGAAAACGAAGCTGAAGGAAATGACAGAAAGGGAGTGTGAGAGGTGTTCTCAGCGGGCAGCTGCGGAGCAGAGATCTGATGGGGACCAGGAAGAGAGAAGCGCGATGAGCAGGTGAGTGGAGACAGGAGATGCGGAGAAGGCGCGGTCCTCAGGTGCCCGGACACATCTTGGTGGAGGTGGGATAACACACCACCTCCACACCAATCCCCACAGTTTTGTTTAAAACAGTCCACACGTCAGCTGGAAATTCCAGCCTGTGGATGCCAGACTTATACCTGGACATAGTTTTCCTGACCCCCTGCATGCAGCCTGCACAGCTGGGGACAGACTCTGTCTTCACAGACTCAGGAAGCCCCTGATAACACCTTTCCCCTCTCCCGTCTCTGTGTATCTGTGCATCTCTCAACCTCTCTCCAAGCCTTTCTCTCTTCCTCTGGGTCTCCATCCTCTCTCCATCCCTTTCTTGTTATTCATTTCTGTGTCTGTCTCTTTCCTATTCAGAATTGTAGGATTATTGTCATTCTTGTTGCATTCTCCTCAATGTCAAGATTTTTCACTTCATTTTATGATACCCTATCTGAAAAAAAAAAAAAAAAAACTTTCAAAGATCTCCCCACCCCCGTTGCCTGTAAGATAAATTTCAGGCTCCTTGGTCAAGAATGAAGGATCTCAATGGGACCACCTTCTCTTCTTTTCCTTTTTTCTCCCACCACCATTATTTATTGAAGCCTACCTACCTCCTCTCTCCATGAACAGGCACTGTTGCTTGTTTAACATAACATTTCTAAACTTTACAACGATCCTGCAAGGTAAGTGTGGCTCATGTCACACAGTAGAGAAATAAATCAAAGCTCACGGAGATGAAGTGACCTAAGATCAAAGACTTTGTAATTGGTTGAGCCTAACTCCAAGCCTACAAAAGTGAAAATTTGGGGACCTGTTCCTCTTGTCACCTGCAAGAGAACTAGCCACTGGGGAGGAAGAGGAGGCCGATATTTAGAAAGCTAACACTTATCGATCATTTTTATGGTGCCAGGAGATTTTCAGACATTGTTTCTGCTAATCCTCCCCAAATCCTGTGGAACTGGTGTTATTATTTTCATTTTGGCATGGGAAGATATAAACTCAGAAAGATTAAAGAGCTTGCTCAAAGGCACACAGATAGTCGATGGCAAAGCTAGAATTTATCTTGGACTCGCTTTGATTTCATCCTGCCACTTACATTCTGACTCCAAATTGTGTCTTCGGTTTTTGCTTTTTTCTCACCTTCTCTTCAAAAGTATTAACAGACAAGCCAGTCTGTCAGCTGATTCCTGAATCGATCTTGTATTTTCTTACCCCAGGACTTTATGCTCTCCTCCACACCGCCATCCTGTTCCCTCTCCTACGTCCTTAGGCATGGCCCACTCATCCTCCCAGTGACACACGTTCTGGGGAAACAGAATGCTTCATCAAAAGGCCCAAATCAAGTGATACTTTAAAAAGAAAGCATCAGACTTTTTTGGAGAAAGAAATGGTGACTCCCCCAAAGATGGAGCTGCCAAGACCTGTGGGACATCCTCTGGATGGTGCTGTCCACACACGGTGTTTGCCCCTAATCATGAGCTTGGGATCAGCTCCCATAGCTTAATGAAATCAATAAATGTTTAGGACAGTGTTGATACCTTCTGAACTCCTGGTCTTGGAATGCTGCCCTTGTGTTTCCCAACTCAACTGGGAACCCCTTGAGGGTAGAGGCCATATTTTAGGCTTGATATTCTTTCCTATCCTCCATTTAACCAACATGTCACATGCTCACCAACGGCCGAGATCTCCCCAGGCAGAGGAGACGCTCCCGCAATGCTATCATACTACAGTGGGACTCCGTGAGGAATACTTATATGGTGAAACTCTACCCCCAAATCCAAAGACGCTCCCTCAAAACTGCCACTGTTCCAACTCAGGCTAGTGTTCAGGGTTGAAGAGAACTTAGACACCATCCAGTCTGAATGTCTCATGAAAACTTGTGACCTGAGCACACAGAAGAGAAGGGACTTTCTGCCCCTTAACCCATGCTAGGAAGTCTATCGTGAAGGGAATTCCTTTGAGAAAAGGACCCAGATGTGTTTGTTGCCAAAGGTACAAAATGATATGATGATGAGAATGGAAATGAATACAGATTCTCTGCTCATCTCAACAAGTAAAATATGGCACATATTATTCACTGGATCCAGTTCTTTGGTCTTTATAAAAATTGCTCTGTTTTGACACTGTATATAATATATCTCCTTGAAGCCAGAAGTTATTTCTGGGCACAGAAAGGGTGTGAGATACGAGTGGGGAAAGGAATATGGAATTACAAAGACTTAGAGTAAAAAATTTTTGACTTTTGTAGGCAGACCTTTGTGATCAGCTAGCGCAACAAGTCCATTTCACAGAGGAGTAAACTGATGCTCAGCGAGACCAAGTGACTTGCCCAGGGAGACAGCTCGTTAGTAGTGGCCAATTTAGAATTCTGGACTCCCAATGCCATTTTCTAGTACCCTTGGCAGCATCTCAATTTCCCTACCCCTACCTCTCATAATAATCCAGGCTAGTAGTCATTTCCCATTTTTTTAATAGAAAAGCAGTGCGCACCGAGAGGACCAGCCACAGCATGAGCATGCCCGGGAGAAACCCGGACGACAGCTCCCTGCTGCTGGGTCCTGCCAGCCCCACCCACCTCCCATCTCAAACTCAGGGCCCACATGAAGTTTTTACTAATGCTATTGCTAAATGGAGACAGAATGTTCAGTCCAAGCCAGTGATAAGAATTCTCCCAGTAGCCTGGGGCTATTATAATTAAAGTGCATAACTTATCTCTTTCTACTTGGCACTTTGTTAATTAGGAAAAGAGAACATTAAAAAGGAGGCATTTATTTAGAACTGGAATAGTCAAACCACTGACTGAATGCAAAACAAGTTCAAGGGTATTTCCACTCTAAGAAAAACTAATACACAAAATACAAATTTCTATTAATAAATTAAGGATGGCTTTTATTTTACAAAGACCTGCATGTTTGTTTTTATAAAGGCATTTCAACTTTTCTCTCTATATAAAGTGAGCTTCTCTGATGTATCAACATGGTATAATTCTGATTTTTAAAATCTCAACAGGTTTCTTTTTATGGAATTGAAAAAGTGATTCTGAAATATATATCAAAGAGCAAAGGGTCAAGAGCAGACAGGGCAACTGTGAAGAAGAACAAGGTGGAGGAGAATTAACTACCAGGCACCATGACTTGATAACACTGTAGAAATTAAGACAGTGTGGCCTTGAGGGAGGGATAAAGGAATAGACTATAGAACACAGAAATGGATCCACAATAATGTGGAGATGGGATACATCAGAAGATGCCATTAAAATCAATAGGAGAAATGATGAGTGATTTCATCATTGGTGCTGCGGTGACTGGTTATCGGTATGAAAAAAATATGTATTAAGTTAAGTTCCTGCTTCTTCATACCTAAAAGTAAATTGCTGGTAGATTAAAACCCTAACTATGAAAAACAAACATTTTTAACGTTTAAAATAAAATATAGATTTTGCTTAATGGCCTTAGGAAAAGGAAGTAGTTTTAAAAACCTAGAAAACATAAATCACAAATGAAAAACTAAAATATAACCACACAAACAAAATACTTCTGTTCAATAATTGATACAATAAGTGAAGTAAAAGTCACAGTGGAACATATGTTTGCAACATATATTAAGATTAGTATTTAAATGCATATATTGATGCTTATTTCAATTTTCTTACAGGTTTTATTCAGTTTTATTCAAACTGCTGATTTAAAACCCATTAGCGAGTAGTAAAAATAATTTAGTTCTTTGTACCATTCAGACACAATATTGATGATAGTAAGATGTTCTAAAGGCCTCTGATCACTGAAGAGATTTCACTTTCTGCTTGCGAACTTTTCTTTCCACTGCATAAACTAAAATCTGAAGTTAGCGGCTCTTTCCCATTGTGGTTGGGCCATGGAAGAAGTCAACCACCTGAGGCAGTATCCTGGGCCTTCTCTGCTGTGACCTCATCTCTACCATTCCCAGCGGCTCTTCGGGCTCTGAAGGTCTGTGACCCATCGCCATCTGCTGGATGGCTTGTGAACTACCGCCATCTGGGCATGCGTCCTCCTACTGCCTCCTGTCCGTCATTCTCTAATAAGGTTCATGATCCTCAGAATCTGTTGGACTCCGGAATCCCTTATGACCCTGTGACTAAGACTACTGATGGGAGAAGCATCCCACTGGGCCAGAAAGGGTATACATTCACATTTTAAAATCTGGCAGACCCCAGAGTTGGAGTCAGACGGCAACTAACCATGTTTCATGACAGATCTCTGCCCTCTATGCAACTGGGAATGAGAAGCTGAAAACAGCAAAACTTCCGCTATGAGACTTGAGGTTTAAAAACGGTGGTTTTATCCTCCTAGCATATGATTTTTTTCTTAAAAAAAAAAAACCCTCAAAAAATTGTCTCAAAAGTGTACTTAACTATGGATAGTATCTATCAAAGTACTAATCGTTAGACTAGCAGGTAAGAGACTTGGGTTTCAAATGCTATTTATATTACCAATGACCATGCACATTGGTCCATCCATCAATAACACAAGAGAGAGGAAACAGTCTGACCTGCTCTGCTTCAGAGATATCAAAAGGGGAAATATCGACTTGGACAAGCCAAAAGACAAATAAAGACACTGTCAAAGTGGCCCTGCTTTGTATACAACAGTGAAACAATCTAAATGTCCATCGGCAAAGAATTACCTAAATAAATGTGGAAGAGCTTTATAATGGAACATACTGTGGTTATTAAAATTAATGAGGCAGATTTCTATTTACTTGTATCCAAAAATGTGGATAGCATTTTGTTATACAAATAAAAAAACTGTATATGTACTATGATCTCATCATTGGATTATAAAAAATTCTGGAAGATTACGTACCAAAATGTTGATAGTGGTTACATCTGGATGCTGAGATTAGGTATAATTTTCATTTTTATTTTTTACACTTTTTTTTTTTTTGTATATTTCTGAAGCTGGAAATGGGGAGAGACAGTCAGACAGACTCCCACATGCGCCCGACCGGGATCCACCTGGCACGCCCACCAGGGGCGATGCTCTGCCCACCAGGGGGCGCCGCTCTGTTGCGACCAGAGCTACTCCAGCGCCTGGGGCAGAGGCCAAGGAGCCATCCCCAGTGCCCGGGCCATCTTTGCTCCAATGGAGCCTTGGCTGCGGGAGGGGAAGAGAGAGACAGAGAGGAAGGAGAGGGGGAGGGGTGGAGAAGCAGATGGGCGCTTCTCCTGTGTGCCCTGGCCGGGAATCAAACCCGGGACTTCTGCACGCCAGGCCGACGCTCTACCACTGAGCCAACCGGCCAGGGCCATTTTTTACACTTTTTATGTTGCTTGAATTTTTTTTTCTAATAGTTAAGTATAGCTTATTTTTTCTGTTAGAGAGAACAACAAGAAAGGCTATTTCTGCTTTGGGATATTACAACAGTTTTCTTAACCGGCTCCCTTGTTCTTGCCCCTGCCCCTCTAGAGACCTTCCTTCCATTACACAGAGAGTGGGTTTGTTGAAACCTAATGAGGTCTTTTCACTCCTCTAGTCAAGTGCTAGCCTTCCCTCCACCCATCTTCCAGTCGTTTCATCTCTCTTTGAGCAAAAGCAAAGTCTAGCGGCCTCCTGTGGTCTTCTAGGTCCTAGTCAGGCTCCACCAACCATGATCTCTCTCCTTCCACTCTGCTCACTCAGACCTCCCAGTATGGCCACACAGACCTCCTGAGCCTCCTTGAACACTGAACACCCGAGGATGCTCCTGCATCAGAACCTTCGCATTTGCCTGGGATGCTCATCCCACATGTGGGTGGGTGTGTGGGTGGATGGATGGATGATGAATAAACAGAGAGATAGGCAGATAGATAGCTCGATAATCAATCCAGGTATATATATATACCTAGAGAGTTCACTCCCTTCTTCTTGTTCAAAGATCACTTTCTCAGGAGGCTTTTTCTGACTGCCCCGCCCTTCCATGCTTTGTTTTTCTCCATGGTCCTTACCACCATCTGACATGCTATCTGAATTTTAAAATTCATTTGTTCTCTGTCTGTGTGCCTGGACCAGAATGTCAGTTCTGTGAGGTCAAGGATTCCTTTTGTCTGTTTTGTTTACTGCTGAATTCTCAGCATCTGAAACAGTACCTGGCACATGGTAAGCACTAAACAGTTGTTTGGAAGAAAAAATAGATATATTGTTAAATAACTTGGGGAGCTGGTTCTTTAGAAAATGGGAGTCCCACTCACAAGGTAATCACTAGACTGGGTTCTTGGCCAGGAACTGCCACTAAATGACCTTGAGAAGGAGGCTGAGTCAGCCCAGGCCTCAGTTTCCTCATGTGCTGAATGAGGGAATCCTTTCCAGCTCTCTGAACTTACAAACCCTCAACCAACTAAAATTTGACTATGGCATCTGATTATCCCCTATGTTCCTTGCAATATACTAAAAGAGGCAAAGATGAATGAGATAAAGTCTGTGTCCTAAATCTATAAGCATGAAAGACCAAAAAGTAATTCATATTTTTGGACTCCACATAAAAGGCACCATTCTCTTATTATATGAGATGATACTATTCCTTCTTGCTGTGGGGCCCTTCCCTATGCCCCCAGATCCACCTCTGCCCTTTTCCAATCTGCCCTGGACCCCAGGAGCCTGACCTGTCTGGCTCCCAGTTGTGTTCTTCCCACTAGGAAGCCCTAGCAGAAGAATGGAAGGAGGAAGGAAAAGGAGTCAGTCTTTGTTCTTCAACTTGCGTCCTATGAGGCTGTCACAGGACACCTGTCTGAAGGTCAAAGCTCTTGCCTGCTGACCCTCCCTGTCTCTAGGAGTTGATAATTGCTTCTTCTTCATTTCCTTATACCTGTCTGAACTTTTGCAAATAGTCCCTTCACTAAATTCACTTCAAATGACCCAACTGCCCATGCCTCTGTTTCCTGCTGGGAGTCTGGTGACACCTGAGATCATTGGAAAAGCCATCTTTTCTCCCATGGTTGTCTCTAATTTGCATATGTCTGCACATACATTTGGTTGCACGATCAGATGCACTCAGCTGGCCGGCACCATGTTCCTCCTATAGGTCCGGTCACTCTGTTGGGCTGATTTCATCTAACTCCTCTGGGCTCAGCCACTATTGTGGCCCTACATGCACTCATCAAAGAACCTAAGTGATTCAGGGATTGAGATGCTAACATACTATCAGAATGAAGAATTGTGTCAAAGCAGGAAGTGCTCCAATGGAAAGAACAGGAAAGGGGAACTATGAAATGAGTCTAAAGGAAGAGAACAAAACAGATAACAAGGATATAGAAGGGAACAAAGGGAAAATTCATTAATGTTTGTGTATTTCTCCCTTCAACATATTAATGCTTAAAAGCCCATTGAGACCAAGAGGAATAAATGGCATATTGTTCCTCATGTGTCTGTTAAATGCCTGCTAATTAGAGGGACAGACACTATGGCTGTGAAATTGGCGCTGGGGGTGCCTTTTCTTTGAAAAATTGTATTTGCCCATCATTTGCTTTAAGTCTTTCTTCCTTAACTAGCCAGAGGGGGTAAACTATTGGTGTCCTGGTTGTGAGTAAATGTATGGTGATGAAAGGCGCACTGAGGTCTCAGAAGAGCAATTAACAGGGAGCTGGTATTTAAACAGCTGAGTGAATCATTTGCGTCAGAACCAATAAAGTGGCACAGGTGACTTACTCAGATTTACGTGCACAGAGGCTGGAGCGCATCCACGAAGCGATCCTGCAGAGCGCACCCGTGTGCGAATGACACACGAAGTTTGTTTATGTGCAGACCGCACACTTAGCATGCAGATTGCCTGCACCGTGAGCACAACAAGTGATTTGTTCTTCCTCCTGTTTCATTTTTTGTCTTGCAACACCGAGGATTTACAAATCGGTGAGCTCCTCAATTTATTAGCCTATTTATTACAAGCTCCTGGAGTCACACCAAGCAGAGACAGCCCTCCCTCCACTCCACTGTCTCTGTGTTAAGAGCTCTGCGAGCCCTGACCGGTTTGCTCAGTGGTAGAGCATCAGCCTGATGTGTGGAAGTTCCAGATTTGATTCCTGGTCAGGGCACACAGTAGAAGCGCCCATCTGCTTCTTTACCCCTCTCCCTCTCACTTCTCTTTCTCTCCTCTCCTCCTGCAGCCATGGCTCAATTGGAGAGAGTTGGCCCCAGGCACTGAGGACTGCTCCAGGGCCCTGCCTCAGATTCTGAAAAATGGCTTCAGTTGTGACAGAGCAATGCCCCAGATGGGCACAGCATCACCCCCTGGTGGGCTTGCAGGGTGGGTCCCAGTCCAGGCACATGAAGGAGTCTGTCTCTGCCTCCCCTCTTCTCACTAAATAATAATAATAATAATAATAATAATAATAATAATAATAATAATAGTAATAATAAAAGAGCTCTCTGGAAACTCAGACTATTCCGATCAGCACACGCCCGCCAACTCTGAGCTCCACACTGAGTCCCCTCTCCCTGTCTGCTTTCCTCTCTCCTGATTCTTTCTCTTTATCCTATAAAAGCTTCCTGCCTTCTGCCTCATGTTCCAGTTCTCTGGGCCTTCGAGAACAGAGGGTGCTCACTCCATGAAGTGTTGAATAAACTTGGTTTCTGTCACCTAAACTGTCTTCTTTAATCATCTTTAATAATACAGGCATTAAAAATGGTTTTTACACTCTTAAATGGTTGAGAAAAAAAAAGTTTAAAAATAGATAATCTTTTGTGACACATGAAATTCAAATTTCAGTGTCTCTTGATACAGTTTTATTGGGACACAGGCATACACAGCGTTGATGCTCTGTGGCTGCTTCCATGCAAAGGTGACCTGGAAACCCAATGTATTTACTCTCTAGACCTCTATAGAAACATTTGCTGGCCCTTATCTCGGTAAATGGTTAATAGTGGGGAGGTTAAAAATAAACACACACATAAAAACCAGAGGTACAGCCTAACTCTGTGGCGTTTCTCTTTTTCCCTTTTCCTTTTTGCCTGACCCAGGAAGTGCTTGTGCAGTCTGAATTCTCTGATGTCTTTTAAATCTGCAGCCGTCAGAAACCAACCAGCCAGAACCCATCCCGATGGTTCTACTTGACCGAACTCGCGTGGTCCCTTCTCTTCTTCCACCTCTGTCAGCAAAACTTTTGCTCCTGGACTTTTGTTTCTGAATCGTGACATTCAAATGCCTTCCAGTCCCAAGAACAGAGCTTAGGGCGTGAGTCATAAAGAAAAAGCTATGGACCGGCTGGTGGCCTCCGCGCCAGACACACCGTCCTTCAGCAATTCTCTGTGGAGGAAACACGTGGTAACCCTCCTTCATCTTGAAGGTGAGAGGCCATACCCTCTGTTTGCACGTATTTCCTCAAAGTAAGCCTGAGAGGTAAAAAATATTACCTACCTACCTCAGATATTACAGCATTCATTTTACAGATGAGGACACGGAGGTCCAGACGGATGAGACAACTTCCCCAGATCTCACGGCAAGGCAGTCGGAGAACCATGCCTGCCGGAGACTGCTCTGTCTAAGGGCACTGTGCCGGGAGGCAGTAAGGAGCATCCAGGGTTGCTGAGGACTTTCAAAGGCACTGACCAAAAGAGGCAGCAGGCTCTATGGAAGCTGCCAAAGGATGATGGTAAGTTGTGGGGATTTGAGTGCAGGCCACCACCTTCTGTCCCCACTTCCTTCCCCTCTGCTCACTGCTGCAGCCCATTCCGGGGCGCTGCTACGTAACAGAAGTCCTCACTAGTGACGAGGACAAAGGAAATCTATTTTGTGGCTACCTGGCGATGATCTAGCCAGGACCCCTGTCAGGCTGAGCTGGTCTCTGGGGAGATGGTCAGGCAGTTAAAAACAAGGGCTCCATCTCAGAGCAAAACTGGGTGAGCGCCAGAGTCACACACAGATGCCGACGAGACAAAGGACACACACCTAGCAACAGATGAACAGAGCCACGTCTGAGTAAGCAGGAAGGGAGAATGGAGAAAAGTCAGGTGAGGAGTTGGGGGTGGGGGTGGGGTGGAGAACTCTGGAATCAGGTTTATTGTAGAATTTTGATTGCTTTGAGCCAGGGTGGGTTTGTCTCAGCTCAGGAGAAGAAGTTTCTGAACTGTTAAAGAAATTGGATTGTGGGGAGAAGATGGCCAAACCCATCACAGCAAACATCTCTCACACCTCCCTGTGCGATCTCCAAGGCTCTGAGACCATAATTAGACTTATTAGGACCAGAGGAGAGATTTCGTGTAGAAATCATAAAGCTTATTCTCATGATCAAGAAAGAACACAGGAGCTAAATCAGGGCTTGGTTGGAAAATGTCCGTCTTCCCTCCTCAGCCTCCGTACCAGGAAATCGTACTCTCGAGCCCTAGAGTTCTCTCAAGACACCTCTTTCCCATCCTTGTTGCCTTGAAGTTAATCTTCCCTGACTTGGTGTTCTTCCTTCCTTCCTTCTTTCCTCCTTCCCTCTTTTATTTACTTTTTTCTTACTTGTGTTACAGTGCAATTCTGGGAGGTCCACTTCGCTTATTATCTTTGCCAATGGGGCCACCCTGGTAAGTTTCCGGGCCAACCTTCTCCTCCCATGTCCTCCTAAAATTTCCTGGGCAGCAGTGGTAGGTTAGCCAGCCCCCAAAGCCATCTCTGTGTTGTTAAGTCACGTTCAGTCATTCACGTACTCAATCAATATTTATCGAACTCTTACTTTGTACAAGGTGTAGGAAACACAACCTTGAACAAGTCATTCCAACTCCAGAATGAAGCTTATCCTGGAGGGTCGATACAGATGATAAAATAGTTTCAGGCAGAAAAAGGGCTATGGAGAAAATAGAGCAGGGAACGGGACACAGGGAATGGCGAGAGTGCACCTCTCTGAGGAATCTCCGCATAGAGTTCCAGTCCAGAAAACAGGGTGTAAAAGCCCCAAGGCAGGAAAGAGAGAAATGACTTTGGATAGGAAGAAAAAAGATCACCTTCAATTGGGGACAACAGCCCTGAGGATACCAATTTTACTTCTGTGAAAAAGAACTGATTGGTTCTTTCTCTGCCTATATCATGAGAATAAAATATGAGAAATTAAATGGTTTAGGGTACTAGGATTATATAACCTCCCAGGGAAGGTGGTCACACGTGTGAGTTATTTTTAATTTCATTTCATTTGGCTTTGGTAAAAAAAATAATACTTTTTGATTGTTGCCATTTCTGTTATTTATAATTCATATTTTTATTACTTGTTCCATCCTTCTTGGATCCCAGAGAGTAAATGACTTCCCGGCAGGGCAAATACATGTCCCACAAAGCCACACATGGACCCGTCTGTGTCTGTGAGATTCCATTGAGACCCCTGTTGTGATTGGCTAATTTATAAAATCCATCACAGGAATAAAGGAATGCCATTAAGGCATTATGTTGTTGGTATTTCTTTAAAAATTTAGCAGGATGGGGTATAAGGTGAGAGATTGTGATCTTCGCCTTTGCGTTTCCCTGGAGGAACAGAATGAGTGTTGATAAGTGAGGTGAGTCTCCAGAGAGATGGTGGAAGCAAATACAGGGGAGCACCATTATTCGTCAAGGTCACAAAACTGCTCTATGTTCCACTAGAAGACGTGGACACTACAACGTCCTAGGATTTTCTTCCATTGTACAGTAACTTGTGGAGCTAAGATGTGGATGCTGAGCTCACCTAGCAACACTCCAGTGAGGCCGTCAAAACCCGCCTTCTTCCTCACTCTGGCTGAGTGCTCATTAAGCAAAACACTGCCCTGGCTTTCATCAACTACAGACATAAAAGCAACTGACATCTACCAGTTGTCCCATTAAGCAATTAAGCTGCTAATAGGGTCTGGCATTAATGGGTCCTGGGGAAGTCCATGCTTGTTCGTTAGCAGAGCTGAAGTGCTATGTTTCCTTTGAAAGGAGGTGGGTGCAGACCTAAAATAGGCAAGAGGAGCCCAGCGAGTGGCCGTGTCCAGGGTGGGATCTAAGGGTTCCCGCCGGGCACTTTGTGCTTCAGTAGTCCACCTGATCTTTCTGTACTGAAGTTCGCTGTTCAGCAAGCAAAGTGGGCACCACACCAAGAAGACATCCAGGTAGGCAGGACCTTGATGTGGGGTGGAGGAGGAGCAGTGAGCGTGGGAAAGCCCAGCAGGTAGAAATACTGTTCTTACAAACCCCTTCAGGGCCATTTCCAAACTGGGCTTGGGTCTAACCAATCAGAAGGGCTGGTGGCTATACACTCCTGGGGCTGTCCCAATGTGCACTGAGTGAAGTCCAGACCTGCATGTCTGTATAGCATACCCCATAAGTTTTAAATTTAAAAAAATCCTGACTCGTGGACATAGATAAGAGTGCAGTGATTACTAGGGGGCTGAGGATGAGGGGAGAAAGAGGGGGGGTGGGGAGGGGGTGGGCAAGGGGAGGGGCATAAAGAGGGATAAATATAAGGTGATATAAGGTGACAGAGGATGATTTGACTTTGGGTGATGGGTATACAACATAACTGACTGTCCAAATGATGTCGAGATGTTTGCCCAAAATCTATGTACACTAGTTGACCAATGTCACCTTGTTAAATTTAATCATCTAAAACAAAATCCTTATACATTTGTTCTGTGCTGTCAGAACTTTTTTAGTCCATTTTATTTCATTGCTGACCTTACTATTCTCATGCTACTTTGCATTAGAAGAATAAGAACCATCTTTAATTTCCATCTCATTCAGAGAGGTGGCTCTGCAGTCTGCCATACATGAGTTCAAATCCTGCCTTTATAATTTTAATTCTTGGCAAAATACAGAACTGTTCAAAAACTCAAATTTTAAAAATCTACACAAAGGGATACCAATCCTTGGCACAAGGGTTTTTATGTGTGTGTGTGAGGATTCATGTGGGGTTCGCTAGGTAAAGTGATCCATGGTACCTGAGCTCAGAGGAGGCTTTCACAATGGTAGTTCTGATATCTAGACTCTATTGTATTTAATTCAAATAAGTGCTACTTGGTAATTAGGTATTTTTACAAGTTGGAAAGTGGGTTTTAGAAACAAAAGAATAGTCTAAGTTGAAAGCAAATTAGAAGTTAGAGTGTGTCAGAACACAGGGTTCTTTAAAACATTAGCAGTGATCATGAGAAAAAAAACACACCCCACAATTGAAATATCAATTACAGCCCATTCTTAAGTGTCCGTGAAATAGCCCATCTAATAAATCCTATTTCTGTTATCCTGATTTAAGTAACTGTATATATGTAAAAGCAGTTAAATTGCATTTATTTAAGAATAGTTCAGCCTGACCAGGTGGTGGCGCAGTGGATAGAGTGGCGGACTAGGATGCAGGGGACCGAGGTTTGAAACCCCGAGGTTGCTGGCTTGAGCATGGGGTCATAGTCATGGTCACTGGCTTGAATCCAGAAGTCGCTGGCTTGAAGCCTAAGGTCACTGGTTTGAGCAAGGGGTCACTTAGTTGGCTGTAGCCCCATGATCAAGGCACATATGATGAAGCAATCAATGAAAACTAAGGTGTTGCAACTAAGAATTGATGCTTCTCATTTCTCTCACTTCCTGTTTGTCCCTCTCTGTTCCTCTCTCTGTCTCTGTCACACACATGAAAGAAAGTATAGTTCATAATTGAGAGTTTTCACTGAATCAGCTACCTTCCCTGCACACAATTACTTTGAAATGATAAAATTTTCCTTTGCATAGGAGATCAATTGTAATGAAACATCACGTATCTGTGGGAGTAATGAATACACAATACAACATACAGATGATGTATTATAGAACTGTATACCTGACACCTGTATAATTTTGTTAACTAATGTCACCACAATACATTCAATACAATGAATAAATTAATTGATTAAAAATAAACATTACATATCTGTCAAGAACATTCACATACCTTATCCCAATGGATCCACCAGTGCAGCCATGATTATCAGAACTCCAAGCCTACACCAGTGCTTCAGTTTAGAAAGAGAAAGCTCAAGGGATGCCTCAACCCACACCTCTCCCCTGACTCTAGTGTTGGCAAGGTGGTCTAAGTAGTTGAAGTGTGGTTCTTAAATCAGTCATGTGGGAACTTCTTAAACACTAGACTATAATAAGACTCTGACATTTCAAAAAATCCCCAGGAGATCTGCTAGATACCCGAGCTTCCCCCAGTTCCCCGAGGCGCACTATGGCAGAAAGAAACTTATGCCACCAGCTGGACCCCCAGTTGCATGTCAACACAACAGTGACTTCCTTGATTCTCCCTGACCATCATCCAGAGGGACTGATTTACCTGTGCACCCTTGATTTGAAAGCAAACACTATCCCTGAAGAGTCTTGGAATATTATTTTTAATCCTGTGATTTTAAAACGGACACATTTTTTTCCCAAAAGATAAAAAGTGGGGGTGGAGGGAGGCTGCGGTATGTACTCTGTTCCTACGATCGTAAAAGAAAAGTGACCTCACATTCCCTAAGGAGAATGCAAAAATAAATCTTCTGTTGACCTCATGTACACAGAAACAGCCTGTGTCCCTGCTGAAAACATCTAACCTCCAAAGGGCTGGGAAACTGCAGAGAAAGGCTGAGGAGAGCTCCAGTCCGGGCTGCGCTTCTGCAGGGACCACGGGGGTCCTCATGAGGCAACCTCGTCCGTGGGGCTAAATCCATGTTTCTGAAAGGCCGCAGTACTCACCAGAGGTTCGGACGGTGTCACTGGGCTGGCTGCGGGGGCTGGGGCCGTGGGGATTCGTGGCCCTCACAGCAAACTGGTAGTTGGTATCCGGATCAAGGCCCTTGATAACCATGGAGTCCATCTGGATCTGCTCTTCGATTAAGGTCCAACTCTCATCAAAGTCTGGTCTTTATTGATTAAGGAATGAAACAAAACGAGAAAGAGTTGCTCAGGGACAGCAGAGGCTAAGGAAGCTTGCCGGCTTCATAAACCACAGGCATTCGCACTCTGGAAGCAACACTTATAAAAATGAGTGAATGTTTCCTATCTAAAAGTCATCTTGATTTTAAATCATAGGTCATCATTTTTAAGTCCTGGCCAATAAAAGCAAGTAGATCATTTTTAGGGTCAGTTTTTAAGTGCTGTTTCTCAATCAGCTGCTTTTCCCTGCATGGCCTTGGCTATGGCAAAGCGATCCCCACGTTGGCGTTCGTTGTCAAGGACTCCATCCTCCAGATGTTTCATAGACAAGCCTTCCCCTGCTAGTCCCTATCCCTGGAAGTCAGGAGAGCACAGACTCCATTGGCCCTCAATCTGTTCACAAAATAAAGAAATATAACTTTTATAGCGTGACTAATTTGTCTGAATCGCCTTGGGAAAACCGAAGAAGATTCAGTTCATGGCCATTCTTCATATACTCTGAACAGAATTGTACAACCGTGCTGTCAACTTGGATTTTTTACACACCCTGCGTACCCTACGGAGAGTGCACAGTCACTGAGAGCTCCCAACACACACAGGCTCACAGTACAACTCCGGGGCTGGCCAGAGCCACGCAAACCCTGCCTCTGCTAACTGGCTGCTATCGAACTTCTGTAAGTCTGCATTTTCTCATCTGTAAAATGGGGGTCATGAAAGTACTTATCTAAGGGGGATGTCATAAAGATGAAATGAGATCTATATCCTCAGCAGAGCACCTGGCATCAGACAGTTAACACTCAGCATGTGTTAGACATTCTCTAAGAGACTTACCCACATCACAGAGCTAGAAGGCCACCTCAGGCCACCTGCTAACTCTAGGCCTGTGTGCATGCGGCCAGTCCGCACTGGAAATGTGGCTAGTCTGAACTGAGAGGTGCTGTGAGTATAACATGTACACTGGATTTTAAAGTGTAAAAAAAAAAAAGTAAATATTGTACTGATTACATATTGAAATGATATTTTGATTTAGTGGGTTATTATGTAAATTATGTTCTTAAAATTAAGTTCCCTTGTATCTTATCACCTTTATAATGCCACTATTACAAAACTTCAACTTTCACATCGGCTCACATTGTATTTCTACTGGACAGCGTTGCTCTGGACGTCCTTGTTTTTGGGAGAACGGAGAGCATTCTGGGTAATAAGTGCTGCGAGATGACACTTGGGAAAGATTGCGGGTGGAGGGGGGCAAGTGTGGGTGGCCTAGTTGAAGTGGAGGCTTTGCGTTAACAGCTAATAACGGTCCCATTTTTCAAGTTCTTTTGAAGTACAGCAGACCCCCAGTGGATGACTGAAACCCCGGACAGTATGAAACCCTATGTACACTATGTGTTTTCTTATACATGCAAACCTATGATAAAGCTTAATTTATAAATAGGTAGAGTAAGAGATTAACAAGAATAACTAATAATAAAATAGAATTATAGCAACATACTGCAAAAAAAAACAAAACCCTTACATAAATGTAAGTTCTTTTTTTCAAAAATCTTACTGTACTGTACTCACCTTCTAACATAAAGAGAGCACATCACGGCTTCTCCTTGGCGTCTCTGAACTGCCAGCATCACAACTCTAACACTTTGGGGTCACTAGTAAGTAAAATACGGGACTTAACCACAAGCACTGCAATGCCACAACAGTCAATCTGACAACCAAAACGGCTCCTAAGTGACTGGAGGAGGGTTGGGGGCGTGTACACAGCATGGCCACACTGGACAAAGGGGTAAATAACGCCCTCAGCGGGACGGAGGGGGACAGTGTGATATTTCATCACCCTACTCAGAACACTGTGCAATTTAAAATTTATAAAATGTTATTTCTGAAATACTTTCAGGTCATGGCTGACCACCAGTAACCAGAACAGCGGAGGGGGAAATCACGAGTCAGGGGGAACTACACCAAACCCTGTTCTAACGCTTCACTCATGTGTTCCCAGACTACCTATGCAGTAGATTATAATATTAACCCCCTCTTTTCTTTCACAGAAGAAAACAAAGCATTAAATGGGTAAGTCACTTGCCAGAGGTCACACAGCTGATGAATGGTGAGGCCCACTTGGATCGATGGAGGAAAGTTAGATTAAGAAGATCTCTGATATTGTATGAAAACCTGGGGGGATCGTGGTTGGAAACTATTCTCCATCCTTTAGCTTGCTGCCTGGCCATCCCTCCATTGCTCCAGTGTGAAACACCTCTTCTCACAGATATTTAGAAAAAGGCAGGAAGCAAAAATGATTGACATTTGTCCTTTCCGAACAACTTATTGGACATGGAAATAAAACTCATTTTTCTGAAAGAAAGTTCTCAGAGGACACACAGATTTCTCTAACATGTGCTTGCCTAGTTGCTCTCTCTCTCTCCCCCCCCCTTTTTTTTTTTGTATTTTTCTCAAGTGAGAAGCAAGGAGGCAGAGAGACAGACTCTCGCATGCGCCTGACCAGGATCCACCCTGGCATGCCCACTAGGGGGCGATGCTCTGACCATCTGGGGCGTTGCTCTGCTGCAACTGGAGCCATTCTAGTGCCTGAGGCGGAGGTCATGGAGCCGTCCTCAGCGCCTGGGCTAACTTTTTTCCTATGGAGTCTTGGCTGCAGGAGGGGAAGAGAGAGAGAAAGAGAAAGGAGAGAGGGAAGGGTGGAGAAGCAGATGGGCGCTTCTCCTGTGTGCCCTGGCCAGGAATGAACCTGGAACATCCACACACTGGGCTGAAGATCTACCTCTGAATCAACTGGCCAGGGCCTTGCCTAATCTCTCTTTAACAGGAATTGTTGAACACCAAACGGAGTCCCTAAGACCAGGAAAAGATGCTTCCTCGGACTCAGCGTGCAGAGGAGTGGTTTGTGGGGCCGGTATCTCAGAAGAATCCACACGTTTGGAGAAGCAGAAGTCACAGGGCATGCCCACTACAGGAAGTATGGCTTGTTTCTCTTTCTTGATATCCTTTCCCTAAAAATGGCTTCTCATGTAAACTAACTTTGTCATCAAAGAAAACCTCATTGAGCGGGAAGGAAACACATTTACAAACTCACATTAATAAAATCACTTCACAGAGGAAAGCCACAGGGAATACCCTAAAAGTAAAGTCATAAAAGATATAACCTTTCTCTCCTGTTATGCTTTGCTAAGCTTCCCTGTGGCATTTATAGAGGAAATGACCTAGAACTGTTCTCAGGTGCCATTGTTTGCCCAAATATTTGCAACAATCTGCATGTAAAAATTATAGCCCCCTTCCACCTTCAAAAGGGTAATCATTTTGTATTTGTCCATTTAATGCAGAAAATAAAGCAATCTTTTTGGCGAATAAGAGATTAAAATCATTAACCTTTAATTTCATTAAATAGAGTGAGAGAGGAGAGCCCACACAGATTGAATGCCAGCTCAAAACCTTTCACATTTGGCCTCTGCTTTTCTTCTGGGGTTTGCATTTAAATGTTTTTAGAGTCTCTCAAGGTACAAAGGTGCAAAGGTGAGGTTGGGAAAGAGATAGCTAAGCGAAGGTATTGTCTTTGATCACCCTCAAACAACAGCTTCCTTTTTCAACTAAAGAAAATTATTTTATTCATCTACACAGTTGCCAGTCAAATCACCATAGCAACACACGCCTGCCCATTTCCCCCACAATGACAAGGCTAGCAGGAGAAGAGCAGACTGTATCCCAGATATGGATGGGCACCCACCAGCAGGTGGGTACTGTAAGCACTTTTCCAAATGGTGGGGGTCGAGTCAGGCATCCTTCATCACTGGAGATCAGTGGAACACCTCTGAAAGGCAGCTGGGCAGGGAGTTCGGGGGCACAAGCAAGGTGTTGGCAGTGCCTACTCAAATCTCAGTGAGCTGATTCAAGACAGCAAGACTCACTCACTGGTTCATTTGGGTGAGAAGAAGCACTGGCAGTGTAGCATCCGACCTGGTTACTGAGCACCCGACAGATCATTTCATCTGAGTACTTAAGGGCTCTCAGGAATCACATGAGAGATTTTGTGAGTGAGCATCATTTCATTTTTCTAAGTAAAGGGTCCTTAGTTTTTATCAGATTCACTAATGCTTTGTCACTTGTCTAGTCAAGGCTCTCCTTGGACCCATGTGGACACTGAAGGAAATAATTTATACAAAGTCACAGAATTGCTAGGTGGTATATTTTTCTGTGTTATTCCCTTTCTTTCTTTTGGCATTTTAAGCACCTCTCCCCTTGCCAACCTCATCCTTAGTGGACCATCATTTTTCTTGATACCATCAAACCCAGTAGGTAGCTGCCTTCGGCTGGTCAATTGGCAAGTGATTAACGATTATCAAAGTGGGTATCCATCACACAAGCTGTATTCTGGAGGCTCCAAGGAACTATAAACATAGTTCCATTCTCAGAGAGTTTCTAATCTAATTGGAGATAAGAATCTAAGGATCAGTCAGAGCACAAGAGCATATTGCAAGAGCTCTAGTTAAAGGGGCCAATGTGAACAGAAATCCTGGGAAAAGTCTATGAGGACCAGGAAGAAGTTAAGTTAGGTTTGGAAAGTATTTGAGTTTGGATAACTGAAAAGAAATAAGAGCATCCTTGGGTGGAGGAGGACAGAGCAGCATCTGCTCTGTGTATGATGTGCACATGAAAGATACTCAATATAACGTGTTTGGATGGTTATAAGCACTAGTACATGTCCAATAAAGGATGGTTGAGTTGAACTGAAATATCTTTAGAATTTGACCTTAAGAATAACAAGAATGCTCTAAGCCAAGGTGTGGCAAATGTCAGCTGCTGCTAGCTTTAAGTGAAGTTTTACTGGGACAAACCATGCTTGTTTGTTTAGGTGTTGTCCGGGGTGGCTTTCCTGCCACAGAGGCAGAACTGAGTAGTTGAGGCAGAGATCACATAACTGGCAGAGCCTAAAACATTTACTATCTGACCCTGTGAGAAGCAGTTGTACGAACCCTGGCCCGAGACAACAATCTTTAAACTTGTTTGTGCCCCTTTGATTGTCTGAGGAAGCTTATGAACCCTCTCTCAGTAAATATATATATTTACTGACAGAAAGGGACAGACAGACAGGAATGGGGAGAGATGAGAACAATGTTCATTGATTGCTTTTTTGTATGTGACTTGACTGGGGGGCTCTAGCTGAGCCAATGACCCTTTGCTCAAGCCAGTAACCTTGGGCTTCAAGCCAGTGACCTTTGGGCTCAAGCTGGTGACAATGGGGTCATGTCTATGATCCCACACTCAAGCCAGTGACCCTGTGTCAAGCCCGCCCTCAAGCAGGTGACCTCAGAGTTTTGAATCTGGGTCCTCTAAGACCATCTAAGGCCGACACCCTATCCACTGTGCCACTGCCTGGTCAGGCCCAGAATAATATTTTTAAATAAATAAAATAAAATACATAGAAAACCAATTATATTAGAAACAATTATAAAAACAAAAATTGTGATATACTAATACAAGCATATGTACTTCTTTATTAGTATATTACATAACAATACCTAGCAATTGATTTAATAATTTTAAAGTCATGATAAGCATAACTAGTATTTGGAGATATGTACAACAACTGTAATGAGATAAGAAAACATGTATAATTCTAATGGTGACAAAGTCACAGGAATTGTTAATACCATTGTGGTTTGCTGTTTACATTCATATTTGAAAACAAAACAAAAACACTTGATTTGGTGAAACAGGATATAATTTTTGTCCAGCCAAAGCCCAGAGACCCCTTGAATTCTATCCAAGGAGCACCTGAGGATCTGCAGACTACAAGCTAGTACCTTGGTCTCGAGGAGACACGATCCCAGAGATCATCCTGGGCAAATGCGACAGGGGCGCGTGAAAACCTCATGCTTTAAAAAAAAAAAAAAAAAAAAAAAAAAAAAAGCCTCCAATTCACTGTCAATTTTACAGATTGGTTTTCTGTGTGATCTGCTCTACACTAAAATGAATTGCAAGAAGACGTCCAAAACCACTAAGTAGTCATAGTTTAGAAAAAAATGTATTATTTGACCTTCAGTTTTCTTTCTTTATTTACAAATTGGTCCAACCCAACCAAATGACAAACAGATGGACAGAATGGAGAAAGAGACCCAGCTGGCATTCTGTCCCAGGCAGAGCCGCCGACAAGCGCCCTTTCATTTATAGTTTACAAATGGCTCCCACGGCTGTGACACGAGAATTCAATTTATGTCAACTGCCATCAGTCTGACCGGGGATTACATCAGAAACGCTCATGGTAGGAGGGACGGAAGCTTTAAGGGACCCATTTGTAGAACAGTTGGTCAGACTTCTGCAGAGACATTCAGAATTGCCCTTTCCATTGGAGCCTGAATAGGTGAACTTGACAGCTACCAGAATTTCAGAGACCGGGCACCAGTCTGGAAGGTGTTTCTGAGATTTTCAGTTTGGAAAGGAGAGGTGAGAAGAAGGAATGCTTTGTGAGGCACCCTTGTTAACACGAAGTCTCACCTGCATCCGAGCAAGCCCACTCTCGCTCATTTCTAAGGCGATTCCTGGTGGTCGGGAAGACTGATACTTAAAAAGCATGACTTCCTAAACACGTTCTTACAAAGAAAGGAGGATTTCACCCTCATTCTCCCCTAGATTAACTAATTATGAAAAAAAAAAACCCAGTGATTTAAATAAAGTTCTATAGTTTGGGGGGCAGGAAAACCGACACATCGCCGGCCACACCACCGTTCAACATCACAGCCATTTGCCCAGTCACTGGCATGCCCTCTAGTAAAACACTATGAAAACAGTTGCAATTCACTCGCATCCTATGAAGAGCTCCAAAGCACAACTTAGCATTCAATGGGAACTTCCATGTTAGCCTGACATATTTAGGTATTACTTGAAGCTTTACCCCATACTGCCATTCCTTTTCTGATGAAAAAACAAAAGCAATAAATAACATTGTATTAGAGAGAAGGGGAAAAGATGGGGTGCAGATACATGTTGGGGTGTTGTCTGGCTTTGATTTCATCAGTTTGAGGCAGGAGGTTGGTGTGAACCCCCTGTGGCTAGTGTGGCCATATGTTTCCATTACATGTGGCTCGGGGTAAGGACATAAGGCTTAGGGTAAGGACATATACACAATCTCCCATGAGCCACTCTTCTAAGGGCTGCATAGACATCTCTTCACCTTCACAATCCTTCCCAGGTAGCTGCTAATGGCCCCATTTCACCCCAGAGGGCAGCAAGGCTCAGAGGGGTAAAGGAGTTTGCACAGGTTCCAACTAGTTGCTGACATTCTCTAGATTCAATCGCAAGACTGCCTGTATCCCACTTTGTGCGGGAACCTACTTGGCACATGGTACAATTACTCCACGCTAGGTGCTGTATTCCACAGAAGGGACGGAGTCGGTCATTACCCATGTGTCATGGTGAGCAAGACAGACCTTGAACAAGCAATTCACTGCAAGTGTGATGTGTCTTGCACATAAATGTTGTAAGTACACCTAACCTAGTCTGAAGAATGGGCAGGCATTCAGGGAAGGCTTTTTGGAGGAAGTGATCATCAAACAGAGGTCCTGAAGAATGAACAAGAGTTAGGTAGATAAGGAGGTAGTAGTGTTATCCTGGAAGACAATAGCAAGCATAAAGACTGCTAGCCCAGAAAGTACATGGCTATATAGACAAGCAGAAAAGACTATCACAAAACCCATGAACAGGAAGAATTTGCATTGATTAGGAACTTACTATGTGCCAGGCGCTCTTCTGTGCATTTTCTGTGTATCAACACATTTAATCTCACAATGACACTAAGAGAGAAGTACACTGTTATCCCTGTTCTATATGAAGCACAAAGAAGAGGCGTAAATAATCCACTGAAGAGCAAATGGTTTAGAAATGGTGGGGGTAGGGCAAAGGTCAGACCAGGGAGTCTAGCTCCAGAGCCTGCACACAAACCGCCACTCTGCACTGCCTCTCCTTTGTCATGAGGACAGAAAACCAGTCACCAGACTTCAGAGGTCACATGGTCCAACCTTATTTTGTAGGTAAAGAAGTTGAGAGCTGGGAGCAAGCCACTTGTCCCTGGGACTAGGGGCCAGCTCAGACCTTGTCTCCTGATTCCACATTTGGACAAACATAAACCTGAGAGAGGAAACCAAGAATCAGACTGTCAGCTTCAATTCTGAATGAGGAACTTCCTTAATTTTCTTAGGCTGTGACCTTGACCATGAGCCAAATCACATCATCCCTTAAAACTATTCAAGGAAAAATCCAGAATCCGTTCAGCCTCCGTTCTGAATACTGGACTTGATCTTCATTTCAGTCACAGCCTTTGCAGGGTCACGTCCCGTGAGGAAATGAAGTTCATTTGTCACTTGTGGATTAACAAAGTGTTTATGATGGGATGGAAAGATAGATGACTTTTGACAAAAACGTCAACTTGTGAATAATTTTCAGAACCTACTCAGGTGGGCATGACCTTGAGATTCTCAAGTGAAAGTCAGCTTTCATGCAGCCCTATGTGAAGATGAGTTTTTTGAGTGTTATTATGGAAGGCGTCTGCAAAGAATCGGGGAATTATTTATGCAGAAACGTGTGAAAGGGAAAAGACAGGAAGCATTGCTCTTCCTCATTTACTAGTGTAACTATCTCAGGCTGAGATTGAGAGGGTGACACTTCTTGACCTGTGCCCCTAAAACACACACAGAGATATTATGAACTTTCCCACGCACACCAAAAAAGCCAGCGGTAGACTTTTTATTGAAAATAGCCATTAAAAACTTGAATCTATCTTTTCCAGCAATTGACATTGCAAACCTCTGAAACAATTTTACGAGGTCAGGTCACACTGCAAAAAAACTATATGTAAGTTAAAAACAACAACAACAAAAAAAAAACCCCAACTATGTTTTACCTTTAACCAATCTGATAGATCGCATATGTGAAGTATGGCACCCATTTGGAACATCAGGGGTGAGGAATATTTTTCTAAGACTTTGGATTTCATTGCCAGTATAGTATATATTTTTTGCTTCTGAGAAAGGCACTTACCCTGGGGAAATTCTTAGGCAGAGGAGAAAAGTTTCTCAGATATTTATAGCCAAAATATTTCAAAGCATAGGTAGCTATATTTATTCTTGGTTCTTATTTTCATAATCACCAAGCATTGTTGCCCACAAAGAAACTTTCAGTATCTCTTCCACCACAAATGCACGATTTTTCTGTTTTAAAAAAAGCAGGTAAAAATTTTGAAAACATTGCAAATTATGTTATAGCCTGCAGCCTTACTTAGAATTTGCCTTTTCAAATCTTTTCTACACTGATTAAAAATTAAAAAATCTACTGTTAGCAAGGCAGATAATGAAGAACCCTGGGCCAACTTTAGGGGAAAGAGAAGCCAGATGAGGAACAAAAATTTGCTTGGTCATAAACCCATGACTCGGGAGAGCGTCATAATGCATAATATCTGCCTGAAACATCATCAAACTAGCAAATAAACAGTCAGGTTCCCCATACTCTAGCCCAGTGTAACTTCTCAGGGCAATCTCTTATTAACCAGTTAAGTATTTATAAAGATTTTAAAGACTATTTCCTATCAATGCCTTTATACCATTCTCCTTGTTTAATAAATAAGAAAACAAGTGACATGTGAGCACCTACCAAGAGAGAGAAAGGACCGGAACCTCACCTTCCAACGCCAGGACTTAGAAGGAGATTTCACATTAAGATGGTTGAAATCTATGGATAATGTCTGGCCAAAAACTGACTTCCACAATTTCCTAGCCTTTCCTGCCAAAGGCCTGCTTCCTGGATATAAACAAGAAACTTCGGGCTCGCACAGAGACCTGTTACAGGTGTTTCTGTACGCAGGAGATTATCTGGGCAAAAGGAATTTGATATTAAACATTAAATAGACCTTGCTGGGGAAAACAGAATTGCTGCAGACCCCCAGAGTTTTTCACACTAATTGCAGTTTCTGATATGGAGCCCAGGAGAGCTCTCTCTAGACACGTGTCCGAAGGCACTTGCCTGCAGCAGGACAGGCTCTGAGATGTTTACAGGTGAGCGTGGGGATTTACCTTGCAGCCAAGCAGTAAATACCACAATGCGCTGTGAAGGCTTTCTGATTTCAGTCCCAATTTTAATTCTGTCCCCCATCCAGGTGTTTTGCCTCAGTAAAGCAACCAAAGCAACTGAGTCTCAATTTCTTTCTTTGTCAAAGGGAAATAGTGGCGTGGTGGGAAGGAAACAAACACATCAAATGTCTACTACATATAAACGCTATGCAAAATCTATGATCAATAGCCTTGCAACGAGGGTTACATTTAACTTGGTATTACAGATGAGGAAGTGGAGGTGCAGAGAGGCAGTCACATGACTACCGTTAGGTATTCTGGAAGAGACAATGGAGGCAGAAGTCCTAGCTCAGGGGCTGGAACCAGGGGTTGGCTTTCACCCTTCTACCGTGCATGTTCCATTTGGAACTCTAAGATGTCCAGAAATTCTAAATTTGAAGTTAGCTTTCCAGGGCATTCTGAAGGTATATTTTCCAAGATCAACAGAGATTATATATATAAAACAGTTTGTTCAAATGGTGAACACTTTAAAAATATTTATACTTAAGAATTTGGGGCCTAAGCCCCTTAAATATTAGAGACAATGCTGAATGTTAAAATACATTTTTGCATTTTTGCTGGAGAGGAAGTATAATTATTAAATGTAGGCACAGAACAGCCATATATACCTGGCAGTTTTTTAGGTTTTTAATGTCTACAAAGTTCTTTCTCATATGTGATTTCACTCGAGTCTCCTAACCACACTTTATAAGGTTGGAAGGAGTTAATCAGCCACGTTTTGCAGATAAGAACATGGTCGTCAGCGCCTCTGGGGCCCATGACAGTTGCCTCATCCTGCCTCTGACTTCGGGAGCAGCTGTGTCACAGAGTTTCCTGGGAGCTCAGACTCCCCTTGTGCGGCCAGCTTCCAGCCTCAAGCTCCTGCTGTGCTCACATCTCTGCTCCTTCTCTCCGGGGACCTCCCCCACCCCTTTGTCCTTGATCCACAGTCAGCAGAGCCTAGAAGGTGAGAGTTAGACCCCGGGGGGTGGGGGACCATCAATCAACAGAGAATGAATGGTCATGTTTTCCTGATAGGGAAATTCTGGAGGAAGGACTGTCCACATCAGAGGTCGCCGTGGCCTTGAGCTCCCACTGAAGACCCTGCGACCTTCAGAAGTGGTGTCAGTGACGCACCCTTCCAGGTCCTCCTTCCTTCTGTTACTCTCCTCACTCCTCACTCCTATTTCTAAACAAAAGAAAATACATGCGCCAAGGCCCTGTCTCAGGCTCTGCTTTGGGGGACCCCAAACGATGAGGGGCACTAGGCCTCAGGAGGGAAGGTGACAGGCACAGGGCCACCTGTCCCAGCTCTTCTGGTCCTTAATCCAGTGAACCTCTTTCATCTTCAGTGTGCAGTTGTACATACACATCAACAACTGTGACTTCTGCCTTTTACCAAGATGCCAGACAAGGGTAACAAATGCATGAGTTAGGGCAAAATGAATCATAAATGACAACTATCACTTTTGCTGGAGGTTATACAGATAGCCTGCTAAGCTGCTTTTGGAAAACCTTGAAATTCATAGAAATTTTAAAGTATTACACTTTGCTTTGCTGGTGAATTATAAATGTTATGTTTCACTCCATTTCATACATGAAAAAGCTGACATTTTAGGACTTTGCAGTGTTGGCGTTTTAACTATTACTAGAACCAGAATTACTCCAGGCACACTCCTGGCTTGGCCTTACCAAATCTACTCAACAGAGGGACTGTAGACGACCCTTGAGGAAAACCACTGGCCTGGAACTTTAAAGGTAGGCAACTTGTTTTGTTTTTAATGTTCTCCTGTTTTCCATTACTTGCACCGCAATTGTCACCCTTTTCAACTCTCAGTAATGGACTTCAGGTCTGAATGACCCATCTGTCCTCACTTCCAGAGCTCAGAATAGGACAGGTACAGACCAATTAGTGCCGTCCCCTCCCTGGCCACAGTGACTGGTTCAGGGAATAGAGAGGAACCTGCGCTCTGCCAATTGGAATGACTACTGAGACTTTGTTGGGTTATTTTCCAGTGAGGCCAGCCAGTTGACTGCATGTCTTCAGTGCTTGGTGGCAGTCTCACCAGCACTCAGGAAGAGCCTGCCTGGAAATGAAGCCAACGAAGGGGAAAGTGTGGCACAGAAATGGATGGAGAGGGACTGCCGAGGTGACACGGATCTAGTGTTCCTTGACTTTAGATTTGCCATCGAACTCCACAGTCCTGGGAGCCAGTACGTGACTGCCTCGTCTTCTTTTGAGCATCTGCTGCTTGGAATTCAACAAACCTGCTGAAACCAGGTCCAGGTTCAAGCATCAAAGAGACATTGTGAGTACTTCTCCGAAGAAACACGTAACTATTTTTCCACAACCAAGGAATAAGCTGGGAAATCGAGAACGAGATGCAAAGCTAATCAAACCTTGGCAAAATCCTGACCCAGCTTCAGAGAGTCTCGGGAATGATACTGAACTAGTCTCTTTGTGAATCCGTGAGGCTGCCAGCCTCAGACGAATCCCATCACTTTTAATGTCGAGAACACCACCTGCACAAACAGCACTTTCATCAGCGAGGTGTTTCAACTCCAACTCCAGCTGCAACTAGCGTCCCGAGGACTCTCCGACTGGAGCTAGACTGGGAATTCCTTTTGCTTATTTTCTTTCCTTTTTGCTTAAAATTACATGGCAGCATTGGGAAGCCATGTTTCACATCTGTAAATTCTCAGAAAAGCTTCTAATCATTTTTCTACCCTCTGATAAGATGAATAACAAGGACTGGAGAGGTGTTAAGAAAACAAACAAACAAACAAACAAACAAGCTAAAACCAAACCAAGAAACTTGCCCAAGGCAATACAGATACAATGAATTGTACTTGTTTTTTTTAAATTTATTTATTTATTGTTATTAAATTTGTTGAGGTGGCATTGGTTAATAAGATGATAGAGGTTTCAAGTGTACATCTCTATGATACATGATCTATACATTGCATTGTGTGCCCACCACCCAAAATCAGATCATCTTCTGTCACCATATATTTGGTCCCTTTACCCTTTACTAACTCCTTCCCAACCTTTCTTTCCCTTTGGTAACCACCATATTGTTGTCTGTGTCTATGAGTTTCAGTTTTATATCCTACATCTGAGTGAGATCTTATGGTTCTTAGCTTTTTCTGACTGATTTATTTTGCTTAGCACAATATTCTCAAGGTCCATCCACGCTGTCGCAAATGGCAGTATTTCATCCGTTCTTATGACTGAGTAGTATTCCATAGTATATAGGTACCACATCTTCTTTATCTAGTCCTCTATCAAAGAACACTTTGGTTGACTCCATGTCTTGGCTACTGTGAATAATGCTGCAAGGAATGTGCACATATCTTTGTGAATAAATGTTTTCGAGTTCGTTGGGTAGATAACCCAGAAGAGGGATTATTGGGTTGTATGGTAACTACTCAGTTTTTTGAGGAAATGCAAGACTGTTTTCCACAGTGGCTGTACCAGTCTACATTCCCATCAGCAGAGAACGAGGGTTCCTTTTTTGCCATGACCTCTATAATATTTGTTATTATTTGTCTTGTTGATAATAGTCATTCTAACAAGTACAAGGTGGTATCTCATTATAGTTTTGGTTAGCATTTCCCCAATAGCTAGTGAAGTTGTTGGCTATTTCTATATCTTCTTAAGAGAGTGTCTGTTCAGGTCCTCTGCCCATGTTTTAATTGGATTGCTTGTTTGTTTGGTATTGAGTTGTATGAGTTTTTATATATTTTGGATATTAACCCCTTGTTGAGTTTGTTTTGTTTTGTTTTACTTTGTTGTCAGTTTCTTTTGCTGTGCAGAAGCTTTTTAGTTTGATACAGTCCCGTTCATTTTTGCTTTTACTTCCTTTGCCTTTGGGGTCAAAGATATAAAATCTTCTCTAAGACCAAGATCCATAAGTTTAGTACCTATATTTTTTTTTCTATGCAATTTATTGTTTCTGATCTTATATTTAGGTCTTTGATCAATTTTGAATTAATTTTTTTACATGGGGACAAACTGTAATCTTTTGCATGTAGCATTCCAATTTTCCCAACACCATTTATTGTACTTGTTTTTGTTTTTTTTTTGTCTTTCTCTGCCTGGCTTATTTCTTTTTTTGTTTGTTTGTTTTTTGGGTTTTTTTTTTTTTTAATTTATTTATTAAATTTAATGCAGTGACATTGATAAATCAGGGTACATATGTTGAAAGAAAACATCTCTAGATTATTTTGACATTTGATTGTGCTGTGTACCCCTCCCCTAAAGTTAAATTGTCTTCTGTCACCTTCTATCTGGTTTTCTTGTGCCCCTCCCCTCTCCCAACCCCTCTCTCCTTCTTCGCCCCCTCCCCCCTCCCCCCACCCCATCTCATTCTTGTTCATGTCTCTGAGTCTCATTTTTATGTCCCTTCAATGTATGGATTCATATAGTTCTTAGTTTTTTTCTGATTTACTTATTTCACTCCATATAATGTTATCAAGGTCCTTGTTTTTAAAGGGCTTTTCCCCTCTCCCTCTAGAAAAGTCACCATCAAATATTTACTTCAAAGACAATGTTTCAAAGGCAGGGAGGCAAATTTCAAGCCTGAAATGCAAGTAGGCTTGTTGGAAATGGCGCCTCAGGGGTTTTCAGAGGTGAGGACTATCTCTGACTGTGGAAGGAAAATGGGAAAGAGGTCAGATGAGTGAGAATAGGTTTATATGGCCCACCAATGAGAAGGGGGGGAGAGGTGCTGGTCCCAGGACAAAGTATAAATAGACGTATGTCTACCTTTGTTACCTATTGTGTACACATGCTATGAGATGGCGCCCCTCTGGTCTCCTATCATGCTTGGAATACTTGAGGCCACTAGTTTTGGCTTTTGGGTATGATACACAAACTTACCTGATGAATTCCACAGAATAGTACTGAATAGGGGAGCTTCCTTCACTCTCTCCAGGTTTCCATGATAGGGCCACTTCGGACTCAGAAACCACAGTGACATGTGGCTGTTGGGGTGTTGTTGGAGGCAGGCAGGAATCTAGACAAGAGAGCAGACAACTAGTGGGCTGGTGATCTTTGTTGCTGGAGAAGTTTAATATATTAAAAAACCTGTGTGCTTCCTACTGCCTAAACATCTCTATTCAGAACAGTCTCAAAATCCAAACCAGGCCCTCGCTGGTGGCTCAGTGGATAGAGCATCGGCCCAGTGTATTGACATCTTGGGTTTGATTCCTAGTCAGGGCACACAAGGAGAAGTGACCATCTGCTTCTCCTTCCCACCCTCTCCCCCTTCTCACCCTCTTCCCCTCCCACAGCCAGTGGCTTGGTTGGTTCAAGTGTGGCCCCGGACACTGAGAATAGCTCAGTTGATCCGAGCACATCAGCCTCAGATGCTAAAAATAGCTCGGTACTCAAGCATTGGCCCAAGATGGGGGTTGCTGGGTAGATCCTGGTCAGGGTGCATGTGGGAGTGTGCCTCACTATTTCCCCTCCTTTCACATACACCAAAAAATCCAAACCAAACAAACAAACAAAAAATAATCACAACTGGATTCACCATTAAGATTTGAGTCAATAAGAGCTGGTGTCTCCTTCCGCTAAACCCCAGTCATAAATCCAACTGAATTATCATCCAGATCATTGATCTTAGAGCATACAATAGTGTGTACCCTTTAAAACCTCAAGTCATACTTCCACCTCCTAACAACCTTTCATCTGTTTGCATGATGGAATTGATATTAACTTACAAGGAAAATAAATGCTTAGTCACTTAACTTTCTGTGTGTGTGTTCTCCCAAATCATCAAAATACATACCAATGGTAGAACATTTGGAAAATGCCCTCATGTGTAAAGATGTAGGAGTCACTCATGATCCCCTCACCCCAGGGTAACTGCTGCTACTATTTTCATACCCAGACTTTCATATCTCTCAGCATTCATTTATACTATTGCTTTTGCCAAAAACATTTTTTTCTGCCTTCTCTTCTTAATAAATCCTATGCAGTTTTCAAAGTTGGGCCAAAGATAGAATTTTTTCTGATACCTTCTCTGAGCCTCGAGGTGGAGAAGTGCTCTCCCCTGAGTGCTCCAAAGTCCAGCACTATAGGTAGCAGTTATCACAATCTGTGACTACAGATTAGATGATTTCTTGACCCACCCCACTAAGTTCCAAAAGGAAACTGAATTCCCAGAGCTCAGTACTGTGCCTGGCACATAGTAGGTCCTCTGTGATATATACTGAAAAAAGGAATAAAAGTAGAGGGCCTGCCTCTTCCTATTATTAATGAATTGAATCCATTTACCTTGGGGCAAGGTGGTAACATGCTGAGGAGAGCTAATCCACCCTTTGCCTGTCAGGCTGGAAGCTGCTACGCTCACTTGATATTTAGTGTCTGGTTTCAAATCTCCGATCACTTCCTCCTGTCAATGACCAAACAATAAAGGTGTCAGTGGGGCAAACCAGACAATTTCCATGAGCACTGCATCTTGAGGCCCCTGTGACATTGCTTGGGACAGAGGCTGTTTAACTTTTTCTGAGATTGGCCAACTTTTCAAATTTTCAAAGAGGACAATGCCATGCTGTATTTCCCCAAACTGGCAGAATTACCTTTTATTGAGATCTCTACCACAGGTTCCTATGTTGGGGAGTATATACAGTGTGGAGATGCTAGACAAAAGGATGATTCATGTCCTGGGCCATATGGAGCAAAATGGCACAAGATTTCATCATGTTACTCAGAACAGCATGCAATGTAAAACTTATGTACTGTTTATTTCTGGAATTTTATATTTAATATTTCCTGACCTCGACTGACCATGGGCAATAGAATAGCAGAAAGCAAAACCTCGGATAAGGGAGGACTGCTGTGGTCCTGCCTGGGTAAGGCCATCTACCAGTCTCTTAGTGGCTAGCACTCACCTTCATGGGACACTTCCCACATTGGCATTTCCAGCTCAGACCTGCCTTTTGATGTCCAGCCGTGGGTTTAGGACTACCTCTTGGACATCTCTACCCGGTAACTACAAAGCCGCTCAAATTCAACATAACCAAAGCTCAACTAATCCTTCTGCTTGCTCCCACCAAAAGCAAAACTTTATTTCACCTCTTGTGCTATCTTTATCCAAACCAGAAATTCTTGACACTTTCCTCTCTGTTCACCCATGCCTCCCAAACCACCATTCAGTAGGTTACCAACATAGTTACCAGGACTCTTTCATATCACTTGCATCTTTTTATGTCATTTCGTCCTCACAGATATTTCAGTCTAAGTCCCTGTACTTTTGACGACAGGCTCTGATCCTCCTTGCCACCAACATACTGCCTGGGCCTCCAATGTAGACTCCACGCTGCTCGAGTTACCTTCCTGAACTCCAAATCTGACCATGTCCCTTCCTACTTTACAACCCCTTAGAAGAACATATTTGTGTCCTCCTGTTTATCCTTCCGGCCTTGTCTCATGCCACCTCCCTTCCCTGCATTCTGTATTCCAGTCAGACTCAAGAATTTGGCAGGATTCAAATTTATGCCATTCAATCCCTTGCCTCTGGGCCTTTGAACCTGCTGCCCCTCTATATGAAATGCCCTTCCTTCTCCCCCACCTTGCCTGGCTCACCGCTGCTCATCCCTCATGACTCAGTTCTGCTGAGACATTACCTCATTTCTCTGACCCACCCCCTGCAGTCTGGTTAGGCACCCCTCCTCTGTGCTTCCTAGTGTCCTTGGTGTATCTCAATCTCAACACCACTCACCGTATATTGGAACTGTCTGTTTATCTGTCACCTTCGCTCCACCCACCTGAGGGCAGGAAGCAAGTTCTTATTCCTCTGGCATCCCAGAGCTTAGCATAGTATTATGAGACATGTAGCCAATGCCCAAATTATGCTTGGCATTTTTTTGATGAACAAATACATGAATGAGTGAATGAGCATAAAAAGAAATTAAACCACAGTGTTCAATGTAAGCAGATGACCTCGTAAAAAACTTGCTCCTCCTACTGGCCTCCTCCACCTTGATTAACGACATCAGTGCCTTCACTCCAGGCCCTGGGATTAGTAATACCAGGAACAGGGCTGACTCCCTCTTACCCACCTCCCTCCAGCCACCTGCACATGCGTCTCAGACCTGCTTCCCTCTCCCACTTCCTCCGAGTCCTGACCTGGGCCATTTCTACGGCCACTTGGAGAAGGTTTATCTCCAATCCCCAACACACACACCGCCACACACATGCACACTCACTCACACATACACTCTATCCCAGTGGTCCTCAACCTTTTTTGGGCCCTGGACTGGTTTAATGTCAGAAAATATTTTCATGGACTGGCCTTTAGGGTGGGACAGATAAATGTATCACGTGACTGAGACAAGCGTCAAGAGTGAGTCTTAGATGGATGTAACAGAGGGAATCTGGTCATTTTTAAAAAATAAAACATCATTCAGACTTAAATATAAATAAAACGGAAATAATGTAAGTTATTTATTCTTTCTCTGCAAACCGGTACCAAATGGCCCACGGACTGGTACCGGTCCACAGCCCGGGGGTTGGGGACCACTGCTCTATCCTACGTGCAGCTACACAAGGGGTATTTGCTCAACATATGGACCTGCTTCCACAGCCCCTCTGGCTTGAATTTCCTGCATCTGGGCACTCCAGTTCCACCATATGTCCCCTGGTTCCATGTCAGGTTGGGCTCAGAGACTGCATGAGGCAAGTACACACCAGACCTGGTGCTCACTTCTCTCCTAGGTCTCCCCCTCCTTCCCCAGAAGTGGAGACACGTTTTCAAACCCACATGATGCTCTCATAGACTTCTGCTTCAGAGTGCTTTCCCCTGTGACTTCACCATGTCGTAGGGAGTGGGGAGGCAGTGCTGTGGTCTCGCAGGCCACTCCAGAAAGCAGTGAGGAGCCAGGACCAAATACAGCTACTATTAGTCACCACGTGTTGTTTCTCTGCCCCAGGAACATGTATAGCCTAGCTTGACTCTCCCTGCAGCCCTGTGACGCAGGTGTCCCTCCTACTTCATTTATAGACGATAGAAAGGGACCCCTGATAAGTTAAGGACGCTGGAGGACATACACTATGACATGGCGAGGTGGCCACTGGAAGCCAACTTTGCTTGACCCCAAGGTCCAAGTTCTAATTCTACAGTACACAGATGAAAAAATTAGGTAACATTTAACTCTACCAAACATACTTATCATAAACACTGGAGATATCAGATATTATTTTATCTATAAACAGGAAAGTTTATAGGTTGTCACTAAACTTTTAAGATTCTGGTTGTCACCAGAAATTTTAAGGTTGTCACTAAAAATCAGAACCTACCTACTGGACCCTGATTTAAGATCTCCCCTGTACCTCACTCATGCTGTGTATTCTCTCACTGCGGCAACCCAGGCCTTTGTTGCAAAAAATGATGCTAGATGTTGTCCTGTTCATTGGCCAGACACATAGCTACAATGCTGCGAGGGCATCCAGGTCACATAGCGGAGAGGGGGCATGAAGTAAGAGCCCAGGAGCCAGGAGACTCAGTTTCTGGGCTGGATAGCTACCTATGCCACTTAACTTCTCTAGGCCAAACTTCCAATAACAAAATTCTGTGATTTTTCATAAATAACCTTCACTGGTAGCGAGTATACTACCTTGGATTCAATCAACTTCACGGTTGACTCTACAAGTCTTGTCTGGGCCTCAGTTGCCTTAGTACACGTCAGTAATATTTAGCATCATTAGATGGAAGGTACCAAAGAAATAGAAAAGCAATATCTTACAAACACTGTTCTTCCAATGGTCCAGAGACAGGCTGTGCAGGCCAGAGTGAAGGGAGGCGTTGGAGGGATTTCCATCCCCCGGGGCGGTCAAGGGAAGTTAGAGAGTATCTTCCAGGGCTTTGTAGGAGGAGCAGCGCTGGCTTGGGGCCAGCACAAATCTTTCTCACTTGGGTCTGTCTTATGTATTGCAAGAGTCAGCACCCCTGAGGCTTGTTCACTAAGACCCACCCATACCTCCACATGCCCTACAGGAGACAAGGGAACCCTGAGCTGGGAGCCATTACTCACCAACTTCTTCATTTTATATATAGTCAAAGGGACATTCAGAGGGGTTCAGTGACCTTGCCCAAGGTTACCCGGGCTGTGGGGACAGAGCTGAGACTAGATGCAAGTCTCATAGTTCCTGGCTAAGTTTTCTCTCTCTAGCCCTGGATAAGATCCAAACAGAACCACTGTTCTGGGACAACTAGATCCAAACAGAATCACTGTTCTGGGACAACTAGATCCAAACAGAACCACTGTTCTGGGACAACTAGATCCAAACAGAACCACTGTTCTGTGACAACCAGAACAGAGGAGTCTGGAGTAGTGTGGTGGTGCATCTTCCTGGCTGAGCAAGACAATCTACTGAGAAGGAAACAGAAGAACTGTCTATTTCTGTTTTCCCTCCTCTTTTAACGTGCTGTGGGGTTTTAGAATGTACATACTATATCAGCAGGGTGGCATATGTATAATGAATTACTACATAACTATACATATATTGTTACGTCCTCAAATATTTGTTAGCTGATGATATGCATGATCAGAAAGTATGGAGACCGTCTATTTAAACATCCTTTTCTGTTTCAAAATCTTAAGGAATTACCAGCTTGTCCTGATCTGCTTTCCTATTTGTTTTTCCAGGATGAAACTGTAGGTTGCTCTCCTAAGAAAAAGGCAGGTGTCAAAGGCTAACCAAATCGGGAGTCTCTTTACACAAGCAGATTATCAAAGAATGCATCACATCATCAGCCAGGTAATTTGGGTCATTTCATTATTTGCCAACCCAATCTCCTTTGGCATTCAACCCATCAAGTCAGTCACTAGTTTTGGATGACCCAGTCCTGTCTATGGGGAGGTCTGGCACAGTTAGAAGAAGTAAGAAGAAGAGAAAAGGGGGTGGGGTGGGGGGGACTACCCCCACAGTGGTGCTCACTTGTTTAAATATATCAATCTTATCCACCTAGTTTTGGAACAGAGCTTAAAGGACTTTAACCTTTAGAAATGTTCCCTTAATCTCACTCTGCCCTGTGAGATGAAGTGACACATACAAGGATTAAAGGCGGCTCCTTCCCAAACGGTGATCGGTGATCAGTGCTCCTGGGAGGCACTGCAGTGCGGGCCAGAGGGGAATTAAGCACTCCTCACCTCAGCCTTAATCAGCACGAGGGAGATGCGGAAAAAACAGCACTTTGATCAAAAGAGACCCCCCTTCGCCCCAGAATCCTGGGTTGGGGCAAGGATTTAACTTTTCTGAGGCATACTTACAAAAATCACCTGATGATCCGATTGCCCCTGCAAAGGAGAAAAATCAAAACAATGTGAAATGTAAAAGAAACTTACAGGAGCAAAAGGAAGCTGTAGAGGAGTTGACGCCCACCACGCCCAGCCCAGTCCAGCCCAGCCCAGGGCAGCAGGCCCCCATCTTCCCAGGATGAATTCTGCTGGCCCCTCACTCGGGTCCCATTCCAAGCAGCTATGATTGTGAGCTTGGTTAACGCTCACAACATCCTTCTGCTACAGGATGATGTGACACAGGACAGAGGTTCCCAAACTTCCTCTGTTCACATCACCTGCAGTGTCTCGGGAATATTTTTCATAGTGCCTCCAATCCAAAAGACATGCCTGACAGCTCCATTTCTTTGGTACTTACACCCAAACGACTTGATGGCACTAGCTTGACAAGACGCAACTGTTCCCTTTGTTTACCTCCTGCACAGCGCCCCTGGGAGTTGGCTGCAGAGCCCTGAGTTCCCCTGGCAAGCAGTTTGGAGTCAGAGCAACACCACCTATGGATAGGTACTATTTGAATCCCCACTGTGTCGATGAGGGAGCTGGAACCCAATGGGGTGACCCAGCTGGTTGGTGGTAATACAGGAATCTGAACGCAAGTCATCTGAATCCAGAGCCCATTCTGCTATACCAGAGCCCGCCCCTGCCCTCTGCCTGACTCACTGCCTCCATATCGGTTATTATTTCCTCTCTCCAGGCTGAGTATTCTGCACATCCCCCGCCCCCACGCAAACACAGGGCACACAGGCAGCCACACTCACTCCCCTGGCTCAGAGCAATCCTCTCCACCTGAACACCCCTCCCGCCTCTGCCTTTCCAGCAACGGCCCCTGCTTCAATTCTCAGCCGCACGCGTTACCTCTTGCCCACTTGTCCTTACCCCAACCCCTCTCTTGTCAAAGCCTCAGCCTGTCTACGCAGTGACGTGTTAATGACGTCTGGTCTCACGCTGTCCTCTAACTGCTTAGTCAGTGTGGCTGTGGTGTTCCCAATAAGACTGAAAGCCACCCAGGAACAGGGGCGCTGTGTTATCTCCTACTGGGTGCCCCGCAGCCGCTATGGAAGTTATGTGAAATCGGCAAGGTTGTCAAAATGCTAAAATTTGAAAGCATACTCTAATTCCTGGCTGTAATTCACAGAGAGAACATAGTTAACATAAAGGCAATGACCATCAGGAATGACAACTGACATCCACATGGCTGCTTTCGCCTTTGACCAAGGGCTGGCACTCGCACAATTTTATGTGGCACTCACAGCAGTGTTATTATTACACTCTTTCGTGGGAGAAAGGGGAGGTTTAGACAGGATAAGAGACTCTGGCCAAAGTTACCCAACTACAAGTACAGGAAGGAGGTCTGGAAACTTGGGGCGCCGTGTGCCCTCCTGGCCCTCTGTCTTCTGTTTGCACTGTGGTGACTGTCCCAGAGATGCCATGTAATTTGACATGTACATTCAGAGAATGCCAGTGTCCCACCGAGGTTCACATGATGAGACAGGATCTTGACTTCAGAGGCACTATCCGGACTTCAACACACTTATCCCAAGCACTGTGCCCTTTCTGCCGACACTGTTCTACATTGCAGGACAGGAGGCTGGTAGCTGGGGACACTGCCGGCCCCTAGATGGGCCCACAGGCTTGTTGAAAGTTCTAGTGCTGCTGAGGGGAGACTGAAGCTCAGTGACAATTTCCTAGGTGAGGTCAATCCAGTCTCCCCTGTTAGGATAGAGCAAACCACAGAGCCTGGGGCTGAGGGCTTCTGAGGCAAATAAGCAAGAGCCTTAGATGAAAAGCATATCATGCAAAGTCCACGCAAGCTGAAAATGTGTGTGTCTTCTTTTGGAGTCCTGGGGGCTTTGGTGAAAATCTCCAGAGCAGAGCTCAGCAGCCCTGGGGTGACAGTGGATTCTGTTACCGGCAGATGGATGATTTGGGGAAAGATATTCCACTCCAGAATCTCAGCATCCTTGTCAGTAAAATGAGGTCATAGTCGTCAAGATCAAATGCAAAAACAAATGGGAGGCATGAGTGATGGAGCCTGGCGGGTAACAGATGCTCAGTCAGTGATAGCTACTTATCACGGAGGACAAATAGGTTTCCAGGTGCGGTGCCCAGCAGGCACGTAGCCAGTGGGCATTACCAACATGACCACCAGCCAGGCAGTACAGAAGTATTCTGCGCACTAATGCGACTCCCTGCAGAGTGATGGGAACCGCGCTAGCCTGTGGGGCAACTGTAGACCGGGAAAGGAGGAGAATGAAAGAAAACAGAACGTGCCTCAGGGAGAAAAATCCACCCAGTGAGACCATGACAGGAAACAGAAAAGAAATAGATGAAGAGCCAACAACTGGTTAGTGACAGGACAGGGTGCCCAGCTAGAGAAGGCAAACAGACACTGTGGACCCTTTGAGTGTACACTTCAAATGACATCCTTTTCTTCTGCACTGTGCCCCCAGGCAGTGGGGAAGACAGAACTGTGTCATATTTATTGATAAAGCTTTATTGAGATTTCAAAAAAAGTAGAGTTGAACTTTTTGAAGAAAAGAAGGGGGAAAACAGCTGTAAAGTGACTTTTCTCACATGATCAATGGGCTGGGTCGAGTCCAGAACTTTCTTCACGTGGCTGCCTTCCTGGTGGTCCAGGTGCACATGCTCATGAAAGGCATCCATCCATTCCCAAGGACCATGCAATACAATGCTATTACCGTTACATACAGAGCAGCACACACACAGCACGTCAGAAATGCCAACCCCAGATGTGCTCGGAGCAGCTGCCATCATGGAGGTACTTACAGAGCTGGCGATGTCCTGGCTGAGCTGCACGCGATGGTACCGCTCCTGCGGGGGTTCGCCTGCGCCGACCGCAGTGTAGAAGACCTGGGGAAGACGCAGACGGCAGGGTGAGCGCCGGGCGGGGCTTCTCCAGAGGATCGAGGCCCGGGGTCTAGGCGCACTCACACCTCCGTGGGCTCTGAGGGGCCCTGCCTCCTCTCACCCACACGACCTGGCAACAAACATCAGACACGCCGGGCCAGGGTCACCGACTGGTAAGCCTGCAGAGGCCCAGAGGGACACTCGTGCTGGGGAGCTGGGATGAAGAGGGCTGTTCACAGCTTCTGGTTTTCTGTTTTGTTTTTTTTCTCAAAACCACGACTCTCAGAATCTTTCATTTCTCCACGTTTGATACATGAGCTGGGAAAACACATTTCTCCAGGAAAGGACTCTAGGACAAGGGCCTTGATAAACGGCGGCCTCCCGTGGAGAAATGACGACAGCAAGGGCTGGTGGATCTAGAATGTTACTGCGTGTGGGGCGGGGTGGGGGTGAGCTCGCCTCCCATCCCCAGTGGGCAGCGCCGCTCCAGCCCACGGTGCCCCACGGGAATGCCGGTCCTGTGCAGCCAGCTCTCCTGATATCCCCAGAGACTTGAGAACTCCAAATACTTATCTGACATCTTTTGATTTCTAAAAGTTGACTCATTTTTAAAACCACTATTTAAAGAGAAGATTTTGGGGAACATCAGTCAGTCCCATTGGTAATCACTGATAGGTAGGAATGCTTTCTCCCTTCTTCCCTCCACTTCTCAGTCCACCCCGTTACTGTGATGCAGACTGCACATTATTCTGTATGTGTCAACAACATTCCACAGTGACTCCCTATTACTTCCCCTGTTTCTGCTTTAGTCCCTAAGTTCGACTGCAGGCAGCTGGGTACAAGAACCCTGTCTTCTACTTCACATTTTTTTTTTATCCCTGAACAGAGGAAGGGTTGGGAAGATCCTAATTGACTTTCAGGACACTAACAAATGTCCTTGAAAGGGAAACACTTCTTCTGGTTTCAGGAGGGAGAATGGGGCAATAATCGATATGGGAAGGCTGCTATTAGGAGGTCATCATGAAAGAGCAAAGATGAGAAGGCACATACAGTCATCCCAGTGCATACAGTTAATCCCAACACACCCACGACGGGAACGCCCAGGTACTCACGGTATACCCGGCGACGGGGTGCCGAGGACGCCTTGGCATATTCCACTGGATGCTGAAAGCCGTACAGTTCAACGCGTCCAGCAGGACATGCAGAGGAGGCCCCACCTTGCCTGTTTCGTTTTTGCCAGAACAAAAGAGCTTGTGTTAGAAGGCCCATGCATCCGACCTTGGGTAGGCCTACACAGGATGTAAGAGAGGGTGCGGACAGATGGAGAGCCAGGGAGGCAGCCATCTCTACAGCATGACTTCTCCTGAACTCTGCTGTCCCCTTCCAACCCAGCACTGACCGGGAAATCAGGCCAGCTACTGCTCTCAGTCCCTCTGTATCTCCAATACCTTAGGGACCAGGAAAGGGAAATTCAGGGTATTATAGATCAAACACTTCTGGCTTGATCTAGGAGCTTGGAATGTATTAAAGCAAGATGATGATTTTGTTTTTTAACTGAGTAACATACAGATATTTTATGTATGTGCTATATAGATATGTCTTTATATAGCCAGGAAATTCCCATTGCAGAATGTTTCAAAATATATTTAAGTGTAAATGGGTGTCAGAAAATTTCAAATGTTTTTCTGTGCATTTACTTTAAATAGTTTTACACTTACAAATAGTATATTTTATGCTCACAAAATCAATAAGTACAGATTGCCAAAATTTAGAAAATACAAAAATAATAATCATTTCACTATTCAGAAATGAGTCTTGTCAATATGTTAGTAGAGCATACCTCCTTTTAGTCACATGCAATTTTTTAAAAAATGGATGTATACATTTATAGTACTGGTATTCTATTTATTGTTGTGTTTATATATAATAGATACATAATAGATATTTACAGTTTTAAACACTGGATTTCCTAGAATGGTTCTGATTATAACCTATGTCTCACAACTTTGTCCCCTTGAATTCTTCATCATCATGAAAGTTAGGGGGTCATGGCCACATGGCTTCCTAGGACAGGAAAGCCTCGAGAATGGCTCAGGCCAGGCCTCACAACGTCTAGGGGAGGGTTGAAGGGGCAGGACAGGGCCCTGGCGTCATGCCTTCAGGAAGATTCTAAACACGAGCTGGTGGAGCCCAGTGCTCCAAGCATGCCGCTCTCACATAGACTTTCTCATCCCTATACATCGACTGGAAGATTTTTTTTCTTTCTTAAAATAACTGACATTTATATGATGCTAAAAGTATTATTTGTATTTTTATTTTCAGATGATTTTAGAAGAAATAAAGTTGGAGGAATATTTGTAAGCCATATATCTGATAAGAGGTTAATACCCAAAATGTAAAACAACTCAACAGCAAAATACAAATAATCCAACTTAAAAATGGACAAAGGAGCTGAACAGACATTTTTCTAAAGAAGACATACAAATAGCCAACAGGTACAAGAAAAAGGTGCTCAACTGTCAAGAAATGCAAATCAAAACCACAATGGGATATCGCCTCACACCTGTCAGAATGGCTATCATCAAAAAGACCAGAGTTAACTAGTGCTGACAAGTGTGGAGAATAGAGAACCCTTGTGCACTGATGGAAGAGCCTATCAATGGAACAAAAGGCAGAGACGGTGAGAAACGAGGTAGAGACAGCCTTCCTCCTTCCACTCCTTAACACTGGAGTCCTCAGTGGTCCCGCCCAGCCTCCTCTCCTCAGCTCCCACCGGGGCCTCTTCCTGGGTGCTCTCATCCTTGCCAATTGTTCCCACATTGATGCTGGTGGTTCCCTGATCTATTTCCCCAGCCCAACCTTCTCTTTCAGAGGGGCAGGCATATGTACCCAACTGCCAAGTGGACCCAGATGTCACCTGGGCCTCTCAAAGTCAACATATCAAAGCTGACTTCATCTTTCTTTTCAACCTGAGCCTCTCCAGTAATCCCTGTCCTGGTAGATAGCATCACCACCCACCCTGACTTCCAGAAATCTGGCAGTCAATCCCCCCTTCAAATAGGTCTCATGGCATATCCATCCTCTCATCTTTACGGGGCCTCAGAATCCTCTTCAACCCAGTGCAGGGAGCAGCACTACCGTTGCTCAGAGCTGTGCGTGCAGTGGAACTTATTTTCCACGGGTCAAGACTTCCTCACTGCTTTCTCCGGCCTTTCTGGGACCTAAGAGACACAGTTTCCTTCCTGCAGCTACTACAACCTGCACCCTCCTCTGGAGAAATGTATTAGCAAACTAAATGAAACTTTTTTTTCTGCAGAGCAGCTGAATATAACACCAAGGTTGTTGGGGGCCAGGGAACTGGTGGCTTTAAAATTTGTGAGTAGGAGGAGTGTAGGAAAGAATGGCCTTTTGGTTGGAAGGGAGCACCAGGGGCCTGGTCTTAAGGTATATTTGCATAACATGCACGACATTTTTTTTCCCTGGTGTGTTTGTTTGAAGTATCCTTAAGGGTAGGCTGGTCTCCAGCCCGGGCATCTGAAGCTATTTGCACAGCAAGCACACTGTGTGTACACAGATCATACCCTTACTGCCCTAGTTTCAGAGCAAGGTAAGCTAAAAGGCTGGGGTAGGCCGTCAAGTGCCCCCAACCCCAACCTAGAAGTAGATCTGGACAGGGTAGGGTAGAGGACGGGAAAGCCAGAGAAACCCGTGGGGGAAGTCTTGACAACATGGTCTGATATCAGCTGAGGGGACAAGGAGACATCTGTAGGTGTTCCTGAATTGGGTGAGCCAATGGAAGTATTTCCCTAAATCTTTTTCAGCTACCAAAGTGAAAGATAAGAGTGAAACTAATTTTTCTCACCTCTCTACAATTTCTGAGTCACCAGGAGAAAGTCTAACCTTTGGACAAGTCAAGCCCCAGCTGCATTTTCCATAAACTCTGAATGAAGCAAGAAGTTTTGATAATGTTTGTAACACTGAGGTTTCCTGGGAGTTTATCTCTTATGATATAAAAACATACCAGTGCTTCCTCAATATTTAAAAAAATATATCAAAGTAGCAGGTCACTTACATGTGAACTGAGCAAGATTTAAACAGATAAATGCAGAAATAACACCCATATTTAACCAACAATGGTTTCAATAACAGGAGTATATTGCACAAAAGAAAACTAGTATTGAAGAATTGTAGCTTTAAAACCAGGATAATGCATTTACACAATATATCCTGTGTTCTTGCAAGCTAAAAGCTATACTTCTTAAGAGATAAATAAATAAAAACTGTGTTCCTTTGCCATGAGGGAGCTGTATCCTGGGCTTTTGTCTTTGGAGGGCTTTCAAACTGTATTAGGATTTTGTACCAGAAACTTATGAATAATTAGGTCAATTTCTTATGGTAATTTTATATCATAAAATACTTCAACTTCCTGAGCAAAATTCATCTGATTCAATTAGTTTTGTGATCCAACTCATAAAAACACTTTAAAATGCAAATAAAACTATCATCTGTGACAGAAATACATTGCTAGCTTTTTAGTTATTTGATTTTCACAGGATGAACCAAGTTACATTCACTGATGCATTGGAAAGTGCCCAGACTAACTAAAAAATAATCAGGAAATTCTGTATAGGAAAAAACCCTTATTTCCATCTTTTTGAAGCTTGCTCCAACTATTATTACTAAAGCAGTACTATGAATATGTAACCACAAATCTGCTGCTCGGGCCAATTTCAAGGTGACGCCTTCAAGGCAGCAGTAAAAATGTGAGTTTAAGACGCAGACCAACGTTTGTTCTAGTTACCCAGGGATTTAAGAGATTGTCAGACACTGAGGAGCAGTGTGAACTGTTTCCCAGAGCCCTGCAAGCTTCTTTTGGGGGGACAGAGGGTAGTGCTCACCGTCGTGCTTCCCTTTGAAATCCACCGCCCTTTCCAGTAACCTACCACTCTAGAGTATAATTCTAGAGAGTCACCCACCACTTGGGAGTATAATCGCAGAGTCACCCACCACTCCAGAGCATAACAGCAGAGTCACCCACCACTCTGGAGTATGATCCCAGAGAGTAACCTACCACTCTGGAGTATAATCCCAGAATGTGATCCACCAGTCCGGAGTATAGTTCTAGAGAGTCACCCACCACTCTGGAGTACAATCCCAGAGAGTAACCTACCACTCTGGAGTATAATCCCAGAATGTGATCCACCACTCCGGAGTATAGTTCTAGAGAGTCACCCACCACTCTGGAGTACAATCCCAGAGAGTAACTCATCTCTCCAGAGTATAATTGTGGGATGTACCCGAGCACTTCAGCCCAACCACTCCCCAAGGCTGGAGTGTGGCAGCCCAGGCCAAAAGGACATGGCCTGCTGAGAGTCCAGGAGTCCCCAACTGTAGACCACTCCCTGAGTACCCAAGACCCAGATTCCTGCCCAGAGTCTTGAGCCTGTTTCCTAGTCCTTGGTGACCTCTTCCTCATTAGAAAATATTACACAAACTCAAAATGAATGACACTCTACAAAATAATTAACCAATACTGTTCAAAAGTGTCAAGGACATGAAAGACAAAGAAAAACAGAGACTTTGTCATGGACTGAGTGAGACTAAGAAAATATGACAAGAAAATGCAGTGCACCACTGTGGATTAGATATTGGAATAGAAACCGATGATATTTGAAAAAACACTGTCCTTTAGTTAATAGTGTGCACCAATGCTGGTTTTGATAAATGTCCCATGGCAATGTAAGATGTTAACTTTATGGAAAACTGAGTTATGGAAACTCTATATTATTGCCACAACTCTTCTATAAATCTAAAATTAATCCCCAAATAAAACTACAAAAGAAAAACTGTGGGTCCTTTTGTTTTTTCACCGTAATCCCAGCAGAGACTCTGTTCTCTCAGTCAGAGCTCTTGTCACTGGGAAAAGCTGTCTCCTCAAGCTCAGTTGTCCCAAGCCTGAAAACTAGCAACAGAAAGCCAGTAGCATCCTTCACTGCCCACTTGCAGTGACTGGGCAGCCATAGTAACTCATCGGTGAGACCACCTCTAGCTCTTTCTTGTATTCTCAGGGTCGAGTTTCTCTTGCTTCCTCCTGCCAACACTGGCCCCTGACCATATGATAGCACATCTGGTGTGGAAGCTACACCTGTCTTAGGAAGCAGCTTCTGTCTTCCCCTTGTGCTGGCTGGAATCTGGCCTCTACAATTTTCAGGACAGCAGCAAGAAGCATTGTGCCAAACCTTCACCTCCGGCTCCTTCTTGGCAGAGCCATTGGGTTAGTAGAACATGAAGATTCGTGATCAATGAGCTGCCTAACCTTGTTTGTAACCAGAAAATGCTTAACATCTCTTATCCTTCCGGGAACAGAGATTAACAGTCATTTAAAAATGGAAACTAAACCAACCATTTCCCTTTTCCCCAAAATGCTGGAAACTTTAAAAACAGTAGGTTCATGGTTTCAGCATATGGAATTTGCTAAGGATGATAACAACTGTAAGTTATTGACCATCATCTCAAAGCCTGACAATCTTGAGCATTTGACAGAGAGAGTCCATTCCATCACCCTCAAGACCATAAGGCTTGTTTAGGCAAATAGGAAAGAGATTCCTCTTTCTGGCAGACACAGACCCCAGGCCGGGCACAAGGCTTAGAGAGAGGATGGACTTCCCACTCCCAGGCAGCTGTATGATCAGTCACTCATGGATTAACAAGGTGATCCCTGGCTGGAGTCCCAATTTCTGCAGCTCTTGACTGCACACAACTGGCCCAACATCATGTAAGTTACTCTTTTTAATTCCTTCAACAGCTCTATAAAGTGGGTGTCATCATACCTATTTTAAATGAAAACCAGAGGAAAGAGAATTATTAAAATGTTCAAGATCAGAGAAAATAGGAGTAGCCAGGATTTTACCCCAGGGATAGAAATTCCACCCAAAATGGATGTTTGCAGTCACTTGCAGGACCATGTGTTGGAAGAACCAGGGAATGTTGATGGGAACAGACAGATTTGCTACATGGGACAGTAGTTGTTGCCAAAATATCAACCGCATATCCTTTTATTCTGCTCTTGGGCCAAGATAGCAAGTCTTTCCTTGCCCTCTACCCTTTTTTAGTAGCATCTTAAACAGTAACATAAGAAAATGGGGAAATTTTATTTCCCCAGATTTAGGGTTGGGGCAAACTGAGTTTACAAAGTTATTTCCCAGAAGAGACATCGTGGGAACAGCTGAATTAGACCTATGCCTCAAGACGGCTCGGAGGTAGTGAGGGGCAGGTTGTGGGAACATGGGCTTTTGGAAGCAGAAGAACGTAATGGAATTGAGTCTGTAAAAAGGGGAGGATGAAAGCCTAATATTCAGTAAACAATGCCAAACAGAATGTTGAAATGGAGAATAACACAGTTGAAAATTACTGCCTATTGTATGTCAAGTACAGTTTCAGAGGCTTTGGGTGTATTAACTCACCCATTCCCATGACAACTCTGTGAGGTAGGCACTAATGTTGTCCTGTTTTAGGGATGAGAATTCTGAGAGAGAGGTTAGGTAGCTATTCCTATGGTGATGGAGACAGACCAGGAACTGAGGACAACTCCAGATCCTTGAGGAGTAACACAGGGAACTTAGTGCCAAAAATAACCAGCCAACCAGGAACAAGGGAACCCCAAAAGACTACTGTGCTAACCTAGTAATAAAGGCAAATAAAAATAACTGATTTAATCATTTCTGTGCTTAAGCGCTTTACACATATTATCTCATCTAATCTTCATGATGAGTTTTACAAAAGAGGAAACTGAGGCTGAGAGAAGGAAAATAAGTTGCCCCAATCACACACCTCGTAAGTAGGAGTAGGAATTGGAGCGGCTGGACGCCAGAGACCAAGCCTTGTCATCACTAGGGCTTATGCCCCCCTCTCTTTAAAAGGATGGCAATATTCCTCTTCCCCCTATTGTTTCTAGCGCTAGATCATCTGTGCAGATCTGTTCAGTTAGAATCAATATGGTCTTACGGTTAATTAACAAAGTATAAAGGAGCATCTCACACATAGGCTTTGAAAATATGAAGTGCATGTACTACATGTCGGTGAATGAATGAGGGGAGGTCCAATATGTCATTACAGTCTGTGAAGGAGTTGCATAAACATTGACCATGCCTATCAGGACTTATGATCCCAATGAGGAGAGAAGATAAACATAGCTGAAACAATAAAATATGAAGTTGTCTCTGTCCAGCACAGAAAAGCATGTCATTGGTAATAGAAAAGACAGGACCATAAAATCTGAGTTAGAAAATCGATGCCCAGTAAATGAGATCTGAGATATGCAAAGTCTCCTTAAAGAGCTGGGATGCTAAGACTTGACTGAAGGACAAGGCTAACAGTTGTGCTGACTGCACCTCCATGATGTCCTGGCTGCTGTTCACATTGATCAGTCAGTGCTCATGTCACACCGATTGTGAAATATTTTGACGTTTGCCATCGGTCAGGACAGGCTGGGTCATGCTGCTGTAATAAATGGCCCCAAACACAGTGGCTCACACAATGAAGACTAATTGATCATTCATTCTACAAAACTGCTGAGGCTGCAACTCGCCTCCATGCTGTCCCCACTGTGGGGCCTAGGCTAATGGGAACAACCTCTATCTGGAGCCTGGTGAACCATATGCTGGTTCTTTAAGCTTCTTCTCAGTGGTGACACAAGTCATTACCACTCACCTTCATTGACCAGAGCTAGTCACATCGCTTCACCTGAGCTCAAGATGTAAACATTATAGATGAACATTAGCATCCCATCAAGATGTGAAAAAAGATGCTATTCTGTGCTGGGGTGTGTGTGGGGGGATTCATCTGGAACAGATACAGCAGAGTCAGAGGCAAACGACAGTGGTCTAGGGGAGCCCTGTTCTAGGAGGCTGTTTAGGCTCACATCTACATCACTGAGTAATTCCTTTCAACAAATAGCAATCACTCTGGACATGCTCAGGGCCTAAAAATGGGCAAGGAGAACAAAACTATTAGGCATGTGCAAGTATCTATTTCCCATGTCCTCACATTAACATAATTGTTCTAGCTCTGCTGGTCTCTCACTTGAAATAGTGGACTTAAACTACCCTTCAACTATAATTAAAACGCCATGGTATTGGCACAGAAATGAACAGGCAGATCAATGGAAGAAAACAGATAACCCCACAATGTACAAAAACATAATTTATGATAAGAAAGGTATCTTGGTTCAATGGAAGAATTATTCAACAGATGACATTAGAACAGTTGGTTAGCAAATTAGAAGAGAAAATCAATTTCAAGCCTTAATTCATACTTCACACCAACATAACTTTAACCCCAGATGGATTAAAAAATTAAAACACTACATCTGGTCCCTTTGATAGCTCAGCTGGTAGAGCAGAGGACTGTATTTATTTCCTAGAAAACTACATCTGTAGCCAAAAACCAGTAAGATCATCACCTTTTCACCTCAACCACCCCCACATATTTAAGTTTTCTTAATAGAGCAAGTCATACACAAAATAAACAGATTATACAACAAATTTATACATTTTTAAATTTCTTGCTGTCAAAACAATCAGATAAAATACAGGCTGGGGACAAATATTTATAGACAGAAATAAGATTGGTATCATTTAATATATAAAGAACTCATACAAAATACAACAGAAACATTTTATGGTTTAGAGAGAAAAATGGACAAAGGGCAGAACAGACAAGTCACTGAAATAGATAAAGTTTAAAAACACACATACAAGGAAATATTCAAAACACATGAATATTAAAAAAGTACAATTACTGCAGCCCTGAGGGTTACTGCCTATCTACAAACTGAAACGAGTGTTTTACAATGATAAAATCCAGTTCTATAAAGACTGTGTTTTATACATTTTGATTATAGTTTTACTTGATATAATGCTTTTGGAAAGTAATTGGGCATTCAATGAGGACTTTTAAATATATCCTACTATGACCTAGTACTCGTATTTCTAGGCAGGTCAATTATAGTAACAAATGTGTAATCAATGGCCTATCATTAAAATTAATAAAATAATATTTACATCATATTAGTGGTTACCACAGGAGGAGGGTACTAAAAGGGACAAATATTCGGTGACAGAAAATGATTTGACTTTGGGTGATGGGTACACAACACAATCAGCAGTCCAAATGATACAAAAGCTTTACCTGAAACCTATGTATTCTTACAGATGTATTCAGGGCCCAGGCTACAGGGGCTGCCGTGGAAATGACAGAGACACAAGAGGCAAGTTCAAGTGCACAAGAACATTTGACACACCTTATTGTGTAAATGTTTGCTAACATCTCATTGGTCAAAGCCAGTATTATTGCTAAGCTTAAGGACAAGAGGTGGAGAAGGATATCTATATCTATATCATCTATATCTATCTATATCTATATCTATATCTATATCTATATCTATATCTATATCTATATCTATATCTATCTTCATTTCTACCCTCTACCCTGATTACTGTGAAACCAAATCATATGGTCAAGCCCAATGTCAAAGGGGCTCAGAAGTATACTGCTTCCATGTTAGGGTGGGAGATTTATTTATTTTTTTTTAATTTTATTTATTTATTTATTTTTTACAGAGACAGAGTGAATCAGAGAGAGGGATAGACAGGGACAGACAGACAGGAATGGAGAGAGATGAGAAGCATCAATCATTATTTAACCAATTGAATTTAATTTCTAAGTAAAAAAAAATAGGAAAAAATGAAAAAAGATAGGAAAAAAATGACACGAAGAGTTTATAATCACATGGGGAAATGCTTCTGTTAGAACAAGGCAGTCTACAAAATGCATGCGCATACAAATGAAAATTATACAGAGCCAAACCCTGAGAAAAAAATCAGAAGTTTATTGTAGTTGGCTCAAAATGATCAACTTCTCTTTCCCCTTTTCTATCTGTATAATTTCCTATAAAGAGCAGTTTTACTTTTATGAGAGCTAACTACTAAGCACCTTAATAACTGAGAGTAATAACTGGGTGTTGACTGTGTCAAGTGTAATGCTGGGTACTTTACAAAATCAAGGCAGAAGCAGCTACACCTAAAGGCAGAATAACATCTAATACATACTAGATGTTAGACATGCTCTGACTGATCCCATATATTATCCTGTCCTTAGGTGATGTTATTAACCCTTTTTTACAGATAAGAATCTGAGGCACAGAGAGTTCGAGCATTTTTCCAAAATCCCACAGCTGGTGAGTATGCCATGGAGCCAAGATTTGAACCAAGACAGGCTCCAAAGTCAGTGCTTGGAACTACACAGTGATCATGGCGTGTAGCTGGGGCAACAACCCATGGATATCATTTGACAGGTGAGGGCACTGAGGCTTTGAGAATGTTAAGTGACTGTGGCTACAGGACAAGCAGGCAGGGAGTTTGTAGGCGAACTGGGGCAGGCCAACACTGAGGTCCCTCCCCCTTTCTAACCCCTGGACAAGTTGCCTGGTTAAATCACTAGTACACCCAGTTCCCACACTTGTCTCTTCTCCCTTGCAGCCTCCTTGTCTTTAGTTAAGAAAGCTCTCAGTGGCTGGGTGTGCCAAGTATCCAAGACCTTTAGTAGTCAGCCCTTCCCTCTGTGTTTCTGCATTCCTTTCTCAGCATTTGCAATTCAAGGCTTGCTAACCTTGCTTCAGGTTCATGATTTGATAAAGATCTTGGTAGGGAGGAGAGTGTAAATGCATTATGATGTTTTGTAGATGTCTTTATTTCCATTTTTACTTTCATTAAAACAAACAAAACAAAAAATACAAAAAAAACAAAAAAACTAGACAGATGGATGCTAAACACAAAATGTCCTCAGTGACAAACCCAGGGTTCCAAGTAGGAGAGAGAAAGGCAAGGGGTGGGGCAGAGCAAGGGTGGGGCAGGGCACAGGAAAGGAAGTAAGGGGGAGATGCTGACCTCCACAGCTGGCCACCTCTGGGAACAGCCTGCCCATCACAAGGCATTGTGCACAGAGTGACACCCTAAGGTGTCATTTTTTAGTAGTTTTCACACGTGAACAGTCTTTTTTGTGAGCAGGAAAGAGTTTATTGGAAAACTGGTTTAAATAGGGGCATGTCAGATAAAATGCTTATAAGATGGAAATCTTAAGGTCAGTGTCACTCCATTTACAACCTTATGTTTCACTTAAAAATTGCAAATTCAGGCCAGAAGGGTAGATGATAATAGCTTTAAATTTATGTAAGACATTAGGAAAAAAAATTGGTAACTTTTTTTTTCTTTTTTTAGTGATTAACTTGTCACATTCAAACAAAGAGATTTCTAAATAAGGAGGGACTATGAAGAAGGGGTGGAGTGCTGTATCTTCACATGGAAATAACTAAAGAATAATTATAACAGACACATTTTGAACCCTAATGTCCCTCACAGAGGTTCTGAGTGATTTAACTCAGTACATAATATGTCTAACATTTAATCCTCACAATAATCACGTGCAGTAGCTGTCACCATTCCCACTTCACAGAGGAGAAAATTATGGCACAAAGTTGTACAGCTATGAGTGACAGCAGGATTCAAACTGCACTGTGTGACCTCAGCCCGCAGTTCTTAACCGCTCTGCTGATCTGCAGAGAGCAACCTCAGGGCCGGACAGAGACGCACCCAAACAGTGAGAGGGAAGGCTCACAGAGTTTGGCGATTTGGAGAAAAGTGGATTGGATAGGTCACCCAAATCTGCTAACACACTTCAAAGGATAAGAGGGAACTTCTGTTCTAGGGAAGACACACCAGCTAATGTTCCTCAGATATTCGGCGACCACTGAGGCTCTAACAGTAATGGTGACAGCAAATTCCCCATTAGGGCTCATCTGAGCCACTCTCTGTCACGGCCGATGGGGCAGTCAGTCTAGCATTATGTTGTGTGCTATACTGGCATCGGGTGTTATTGTATAGTGTTGGGTTATTGTCTTTTATTAAAGTGAAAGGCAAGTTGGACTTTGTCCCCCCAAAGTTGAGTTTACAGTCTGGTAGCGGATGGTCTGTCTGTCCCCTGTTCCCATTGTATCAGAGGAGTGAGAGGGATGAAGCAAGTACAACCAGGGGTCAAGGCTGAGAGATGAGCCTTCCCAGACCACCAGCCGCGAGGCACAACTGCAGCCTTCACTTGTGCACTACGGTCGGTCCAAACACTGCCCGTGGCTCAAGGCTGCAGGTCACAGTGCCCACGTGGTCCCTCAGCCGCTGCTACACACAGTGGTGGCTGTGGGCTTGTCAATATGGGGGTTCAGGGAGCCTAGTAAGTGCAGAGCAGGAGGGGGAGGGCAGGGCAACCTACAGCTTGCTGTTTCCGCGGCCCGTTTCTTTTCTTTGCTAGTGTCAGCTTCCGGCCTAATGTAACTATCGCGTCCTGGGCTGCAGAAGGCTGCAGTACTTTTCTTCCTGGTCGCTTGTCTGAACCCTGTCTGCACTCAGTGCAGCACTGGTAAAGGATTTTCAAATCCCCTAATTGGTCGTGCGTGCCAACTTCTGTGGTGTGAATGCTCACACCATGGCCAACTTTAAGTTACCGATGTGATGTCATTGACCCCAGAGTTGAGTTGAGATGGTGCAGTGTTTCCACGGTGTCAGTACCAGAGGTAAATAATCTCATGAACACAGATGATACAAGATACAGTAAGTACTTAGAAAGTGATGACTTTTGACTGTAAACTTACATGTTAACTTTTATAATGGCTGCTTTGCAAGATTCTTGAAAATCTAACAGCTGGCTTGGGTGAGCTGGGAGGGCCCAGCAGCAGCACATAGGTGTTACTTGTCGCTACCGCCAGGACGCCTCAGAGTCAGCGCCCCAAAAACTGGTGTCTGGTGGGAATGCAGAGCCCAACCTGCACAGCCCCATGTGGCAAACCTGTAGGTGATATGCAATCCAGGGCATCTCTTGGTTCTTCATCTCAGATTCTTTCTCCTCCCCCACCCTCTCTGTCTGTCCGGCTGTCTGTCTTGGAGAGGCAGGCCTGGTAGAATAAAGCCTTCAAGAACTGTCGGGTGGATAGAGCATTGGACTGGGATGTGGAAGGACCCAGGTTTGAGACCCCAAGGTCGCCAGCTTGAGCGCGGGCTCATCTGGCTTGAGCAAAAAGCTCAGCAGCTTGGATCCAAGGTCACTGGTTTGAGCAAGGGGTTACTCGGTCTGCTGAAGGCCCACGGTCAAGGCACATACGAGAAAGCAATCAATGAACAACTAAGGTGTCTCAACGAAAAACTGATGATTGATGCTTCTCATCTCTCTCTGTTTCTGTCTGTCTGTCCCTATCTATCCCTCTCTCTGACTCTCTCTCTGTCTCTGTAAAACAAAACAAAACAAAACAAAAAAACTGCTGGACCCCTATTTCTTTCTCTAGAATCAATCATCATCACCTTTATTATTGCTACTTTTTTTTTTTTTTTGAGTATCCACTCTATGTCTGAATATACCTTACTTTGAAAGTTCACAGAAACCCTATAAAGGGAGCATGATAGAGCAGAGGTTGGGAACCTTTTTGGCTGAGAGAGCCATGAACGCCACATATTTTAAAACATAATTCCATGAGAGCCATACCACAACATTAAATTAAAATTTTCCATTATCCAATAAAAATTTGGTGTTGTCCCAGAGGACAGCTGTGATTGGTTCCAGCCACTTGCAACCATGAACATGAGCGGTAGGAAATGAATGGATTTATATTTTTAACATTATTTTTTATTAAAGATTTGTCTGCGAGCCAGATGCAGCCATCAAAAGAGCCACATCTGGCTCATGAGCCATAGGTTCCTAACCCCTGTGATAGAACATAGTTTCTGGATAAGGAAACTCAAGAGAGTTTAAGTAATATGCTTAAGGTCATGCAACTAGAGAAATATTAGAGCTAGGATTCTGATCCTGATGTGTCTGGTTCCAAACTCCGTGCTTTCCGCCATGCCAGGTCACCCAGCTGCCTCTCTCTTGGCACAACCCTGCCCCCAGCACGTGGGGGGTCCCATGAGCAGAACACACTCAGCTAAGGCTTCACCAGGAGGAAGGGAAGAGTCCTGGGAGTGCTGAGAGGGGCCCCGTGGGTGGGCAGGGCCTCCCGTCCCTGAGAAGGGTGGAATAGGGCAGCAGGGAGGCCCGCTGATTCTCACCTGTGAACAAGGGCTTTCAGCGGTGCCACTTTCATATAACACAGGCGAACCCTTTGTCTGTTACTTAGCAGTTGTGGGATGGGGGAGGGTTTGAAAGGAACTACTTCAACAGGACATAGAAGACGAAGTCTGTTTATTTCTAAGGGGACATCTTTCTAATATTTTTTTCTGAGAAACATGCCTTCCCACACAAACTATGGGAATGGAGTAAGTAGGTCTTCCCCAGAAACAGAGCAAGCTGAGAACCAAGAGTTGGAATTTACCAGAAAAATATCAAGAGCGTGCTCAAGGTCAAGGGAGGTTGCGCCCAGCCCCAGGTGAAACTAGGCAATAAAGCCACAGGGCAGTGGAACTCTGGGCCTCAAAAATACTAGACAATCCTGCCCTGGCTGGACAGCTCAGTTGGTTAGACTTAGAGCATCGTCCGGAAGCTCAGAGGTTGCCAGTTCGATCCTCGGCCACAGCACATACAGGAAGATAAAGAGCTGCTCCTATCTCTCTCTCTTTCTCTCCCTTCATCTCTCTCTAAAATCAATAAAATAAACATTAAAAAAATAAAACTTGCCTGACCAGGCGTTGGCGCAGTGGATAGAATGTCGAACTGGGATGTGGAAGGACCCAGGTTCGAGACCCCAAGGTCACCAGCTTGAGTGCAGGCTCATCTGGTTTGAGCAAAGCTCACCAGCTTGGACCCAAGGTTGCTGGCTTGAGCAAGGGGTTACTCGGTCTGCTGTAGCCCCACGGTCAAGGCTACATATGAGAAAGCAATCAATGAACAACTAAAGTGTCACAACGAAAAACTGATGATTGATGCTTCCCATCTCTCTCCGTTCCTGTCTGTCCCTATCTATTCCTCACTCTGACTTTCTCTCTGTCTCTGTAAAAAAAAATATAAGTAAATAAATAAATAAATAAAATAAAACTTAAAAAAATATTAGACAATTCTGACCAGTGAATTCATAGCTTCTTGGGCATCTGGTCCCTTGCATGTCTGAGCAGTTTGAAATATTTCCTTAGTTGGATAGCTACCCAAAGAGAAAGTTCTTGCCCACAGAAATATATGCAAAGAAAACTCCAATTAGCATTTTTTTCATAGCTGCATGAGTAAATGGAGCCCAACACAGACCCAGGTGCCAAGTACAACAGATAAACAAACAAACAAAAATAGAAATAAAGCTATCTGTTACTGAGCAGCAAACAACCCCCAAAATTAATGTCTTAAAATAATTTTATTCATTTACTCATGATTCTTCAATATGGCCAGGACTTGGTGAAAACACCTTGTCTCTGCTCCGCACAGTGTCAGCAGTATTGGCCCGACTGGGCTAGAGGCTCCAGGTCCGAGATGGATCCCTCACACAGTGGCTTGCTGGTACAGCCGTGGGCCCAGAGCATAGCTGGGGTTGGTGACCAGGGCCTGGGTTCTTGGTTCTTGCTGCCAGCTGGGCTTAGTTCTCCGACATGTGGCCTAGTCCTGCTGTAGCTATATGGAGCCTCCCCACAACATGGCGCTCTCGGGCAGTTAGAATTTCTACGTTCAGGTGGTTTTCCCCAAAGTATGAAAAAGCAGGTGCTTTCATGACTTCCTAGGGGTGAGGCTTAAAACTCAGCATCACTTCTGCATGCTACAGGTTAAAGCGAATCACAGGGCTGGCCCAGACTCCAGGGGAGAGGGCTGTAGAAGTGCGTGAGTCCCCACACAAGGTGCTGGGGATGGCTCATGGAACAGGCCACCACAAGGTGACTTTTCTCATGAGCTTGAGAAGTTTTATATATTTAGCAGTGTAACTTCAGTCCATGTGTAAGCAGAATAAATAGAACAAGGGTTACATGAGAGCAAAAAATACAAATTATAGAAGAGTGACAACAGCAACAAGGAGATTCAGTGAAATGGCCTTGAACATTAGATTTTGAACTTGAAAAGTCAACACTGGGGACTGGCCATAGCTTCCCTGGGAGCCTGCAGGCCAGGCCACCAACAACCAAATCTTCAGCCTAAACGAGGTAGCCACTAGGCCTAAACTGTGTCCTTTGCGGGGTCCATTGTCTCAGAATAGATACCATTAACAGACTAAATGTTGAACTCAGATTTGTGAACTGACTAATAATTCGGTGCCCCTTCAAAGTGATACCATCTTTTTTAAAAATTATGTTGATTCCAGTAAGATTTCTGTTCACTAGGCCTAGACTTTTACAAACCAAGTAATAATTTAGTAGGCTTATTTTTATTTCAGTTCTAGGAATGCGGTGATGAATGATGTACCAGCCAACACCGAAAATCTCCACCAGTCAGTCCTGTGATTACTACTCAGCTCAGCTGACAACCATGGCAACGATGCCCATCTCGTCTCTGGTGATTTGAAGGCTGCCTCTGTTTCTCTGTTGTTTGTCGTCATCCTCCTCACTCTTTCTTTGTATGGGTATTATTTGAATATTTAATGTCCTGAACTGGGCATTGATTTTTTTTTTTTTTTTTGTATTTTTCTGAAGTGAGAAGCCAGAGGCAGAGAGACAGACTTCTGCATGTGCCCAATCGGGATTCACCCAGCATGCTCACTAGAGTGCGATGCTCTGCCCATCTGGCGCGTTGCTCCGTTGCAACCAGAGCCACTCTAGCACCTGAGGCAGAGGCCATGGAGCCATCCTCAGTGTCCGGGCCAACTTCGCTCCAATGGAGCCTTGGCTGAGGGAGAGGAAGAGAGAGATAGAGAGAAAGAAGAAGGGAAGGGCAGAGAAGCAGATGGGTGCTTCTCCTGTGTGCCCTGGCTGGGAATTGAACCCAGGACTTCCACACACTGGGCCAATGCTCTACTGCTGAGCCACCCAGCCAGGGCTGGGCATTAAATTTCTTATCTTCTTTCCTTTCTTCTCTGCCTTCTCTTTGTTCTGTTTTCCAAAAGATTTCTCCAACTTTCTTTTTAACCTTTATAGTGAATTTTTAATTTCTGATATCATGTTATTGAAATCCAAGAGCTCTTTTTTTTCTCCCTTCTGGTTAGTATTTCCTTTTATATATTATTCTACTCATGTTTCATGGTTGCGATATCTTATCTCTCTAAGGAGCTGAGTGAATAATTTTTATGTGTTTTTTTTTTTTACATTTTTTTCTCCTTCTCATAGTTCCTATTTCTTCCAAGTTGCTTCTTTCTGTTTTATAATTTTTGTTTCTATCTTTCACGTCAGAGACATTCTTTGGATGCCTGAGAAGCCTTGATTACCTGCTCATATTTAGATATTCAGGAATAAAAAGCTCATTGTAAGCTTGTGTGTGTTAGTGGGACTCCTTGACTGTGAACTTTATTACAGTTGTTTCAAAAGTTTTTAATACCACCACTATTTTAGGTCTTTCCTCTTAGGCTGGTCAAATCCCAGAGAGAGATCCTCCGGTACCTGACCTGCAAGGGGAAGGCTGTCTGCCAAAAATATGGGAAATGAGTAAGGAAGACTGGAGGTCTCGGCATCCTGTGTTTGGGTGCCAGCAGTAGGGTACCCATTCTACTGCTCACTGCCTGGGGTACCAAGAAGAAGGGTGAGTGATCCATAGCCTTTAGCTTTAGCTGTATTGACCAGCAATTCAGCTCTGGCTGCAGACTTGCCTAGATCACTCAGAAAAACTTAGAAGCTCTGTAGATAACTGGACTCATCTTCCTTACAGGAAATTTCAAGGACTCTTTTGTTAATAAGAATTCTCCCTGAGAGTTTTATGCCATTCACCTCACCCCAAAGTATCTTTATCAAAATATATCTTCTAATTATCAGCTATTCTCTATGAGAAGTACCATATTTTTCACTCCATGAGATGCACCTGACTATAAGACACGCCTAGAGTTTTAAGGAGGAAAATAAGAAAAAATATATTCTGAACCAAATGGTATGTTAAAATATTTAATAAAAGACCGTATTTTTTATTCCGTAAGACGCATGGGCATTTTTCTCCTCCACTTTGGGGGGGGGGGTGCATCTTATGGAGTGAAAAAATGGTATTTTGGTAACTACAATTGTCTTCATCTTATATTTCCCGTGAAATTTTTACTCCCATGTGATATTTAGCATCCCTTAGGCTCAGCTAGCTGCCTTCCCCCTTCACTCCTCATTGACTGAAGACTAATGAGAATGGCATGATTGACTTGGGAAGAGCAGTTATCTTGGAAAATGTCCTTTAAAGATATCCCAGAAATGTTCTGGATAAATCCCAGAGACAAAGGGTGCATTTCCACAATTTGCAAGTGCTTTTCTTACTTCCCCTGTACAACAGGAATGACAACCATCCCTGATCTTGTTGCACAAGCAGTGTACACAGTAAGTTGGGTGACATCTGCTAAGCCCTGGGATTCCAAGGGTCTAGAATGACCTCCCTTTCGAATCTGGGCTATTAGTGCATGAGGACAGCTAAGGAGTAGCAAGAGTGGAGAGTACTCATGAAATCCTCACTTCAAGCATGTATAATCCATTCAGAAAATCGCCCAGGCGCTGAGACAACTAAGGCTTTATCTCTTACCAGGTGTGAGGGAAGCTTTAGAAAAATCTACATTGTCCATTTACAGTTATTTGAAAACAGGTGAAAAGGCTTGTTTTCCAGGCGCTCTTTTTTTTTTTTTTTGTTCTTAGACACTTGAAAACAAAATCTCTTATAGAAATAGAGTCTGAAATTTCAAGAGTTTGAAGAAGTGCTTCTGAATTGTTAGTGGAAAATGAACCTAAAGATGGAAATAAAATTAATTTCTATTTTAGAAGGGAGCAGGAAACTAATTTACTGGCTCCTTTTTCATGTGTGTGTCAACATTTATATTTATTTTTTCATTGCATTTTTATAACAACCTTATAAGGTAGTCATTGTTACAGTTCCCATGATGCAGATAAGAAAATGGAGGATCAGAGACTTGTCCAGGTTCACACATCAAGAGAGTGGACGAACTAAAAGTTGAGTGTCACCTGGCCTGACAATCAGGTCTACACCAGGTTCATCACTACCACTCAAGGAAATACTGGCTTTAGATCTCCCATCTATATTACGAGGTCTATACGTCTAGAGTTGAAGCTGATCTCTTTCTATCACAGGATTAAGCTGGACCTTTTGGACTGTCAGGGGAGGGGGAGATTAATGCCAACCGTGTACCAGGCACTGGACAACTTAGCTGGCACAAGACACTGGGCTGATCTAGACATGGCTGATAACCAGTTCTCCCCAAATTCATAATATTTAAGATGTGTTGATCTTTAAATATCTATCTTTTCCTTTCCTTATCATTTTTATGTTGTTCCACTCTATCTCTCTCTCTCTTTTTTTTATTTTTACAGAGACAGAGAAAAAATCAGGGAGAAGGATAGACAGGGACAGACAGACAGGAACGGAGAGAAATGAGAAGCATCAATCATCAGTTTTTCTTTGCGACACCTTAGTTGTTCATTGATTGCTTTCTCATATGTGCCTTGACCATGGGCCTTCAGCAGACCAAGTAACCCCTTGCTCAAGCCAGCAACCTTGGGTCCAAGCTGGTGAGCTTTGCTCAAACCAGATGAGCCCGCACTCAAGCTGGCGACCTCGGGGTCTCGAACTTGGGTCCTCCGCATCCCAGTCCGACGCTCTATCCACTGCTCCACCGCCTGATCAGGCTCTATCTTCTAATCCCCACATGACACCACCAGTAATATTTTATTGGATTTTCTATGTGAACCCTAGCACAGGAAGATGTCCTAGTGCTATTTACGGGACCTGCACTGTAAATCATTCAAACTTACTGTTATTTCCCCCATCTCAGAAAAACCCTCCTGATCCCTCTTACCTGGTAACTACCACCGTTTCTTTCCTCTCCTAGGCAGCAACACTTCCTAAAAGAGTATCAAAGTCCAGTGTCTCTTCTCTTCCCATTTTCCCTTAACCCACCTCATCATGTCACTGAAATGCCTTTCTCTAAGTCACCGATGCCCTCTACTCAATCCAGCGGCCAGTTCTCTGTCCCCACCTTACCTGACCTAGCAGTAGCATTTGCCAGTTGGTCCTTGTCCTCCTGCCACACTGTGCACTTTGCTTCCAGGACACTACGTTCTCTTGGTTTTACCTCTCTCTCTCTCGCAGAAGCTTCTGTTGGTTTCTCCTTTTCTCTGGTGTCTTAATGTTTTAGTGCGTACACTCCTGCCCCTGCTGGTCCCATCCCCCTTTGGCTTTAAATGCCCGCATTTTGCCCACAACCTCTCCTCTGGACGCTGGACTCCTATCTGACTGCTTTCTTGGCATGTGGCAGTCTAACAGACTTCACAAATGTAACACATCCCAACTCCTGATCCTCCAGCTGCCATCAAAGTCCTTTCTTCTAGCCGATCAGGCTAAAGTCTTGGCATTGTTCCTGCCTCCTCTCTTTTACTCACGCCCACATCCAATGCATCAGAAAATCCCGTTGGCTTTAGCTTCGAAATGTAGCCCCAGCTCAGGGCCCTCCCTCCACCTGCACTGCTACACCTGGACTGAGTCACCTACTCCCTCTCTCCTGAATTACAGAAGTGACCTCCCCATGGGTCTCCTGTTTCTCCTTCTAACCCCCAAAGCCTAGTCTCACCATAGCAGCCAGAGTGTTGTTACCTTAAAAAGGAAATATAAAAAAAAAAGAAGAAGAAAGGAAGGAAGGAAGGAGGAAGGAAAGGAAAGGAGAGAGGGAGAGGGGGAGGGAGAGGGGGAGGGGGAGGGGGAGGGGGAGGGGGAGGGAGAGGGAGATGGAGAGGGAGAGGGGAGGGAGAGGGGAGGGGGAGGGACAGGGAGAGGGAGAGGGAGAGGGAGAGGGAGAGGGAGAGGGAGAGGGAGAGGGAGGGGGAGAGGAGGGGAGGGGGAGGGGGAGGGGGAGGGGGAGAGGGAGAGGAGGGGAGGGGAGGGGAGGAGAGGAGAGGAGAGGAGAGGAGAGGAGAGGAGAGGAGAGGAGAGGAGAGGAGAGGAGAGGAGAGGAGAGGAGAGGAGAGGAGAGGAGAGGAGAGGAGAGGAGAGGAAACTCAAAACCCTGGAGTGCTTCATTTCCTTAGCATTGGTCTGACCCCCACAACCTTGCGCGGCCGACCCCTGCGACAGCCCTTCTGGCTGCTCCCGGGACATGTCAGGTAAGTACATTCCCTCCCAGGATGCTTTTACTGGCTCTTCTTCACATTGCTTGTCCCTTTAATTCTTTTACCACCCCATTTAAAAGTGCGGTCATGTCTGTATCTGCCTAACAGCCCTCACACTCCCGACTCCTCGGTGTTTCTAGTTTCTCCGCAGCGTCACTAGTCCACACCTGTGTATTTACTCTCTGGTTCACTGGGCTTGTCTTTCTTCCTCCCAGAATACAATAAGCCCCACAATCACAGAGACCTGTGTCTATTTCTGTTCACCAAGGCAACTCATGCACCTTAAACACTGCCCAGCCCATAATAGATGCTCAATAAATACACATCAAGTAATTCTTACCTAAAACCTTGCTAGGAGATGGCATCAGAATAGACATGGGCGTGGCCAAGCCTCACTCACAGGTCTCACCACAGCGTCCTGAATTCTGTTCCAGCTCAAGTGACTTTAGCTCCTTTATGCAAGCTTCATAGTACACAGATATTTCATAAGGAAAGAAAAACAAGTCATCAAGAGCACCACCCCTGGACCACATAGCCTGAGTTCATAACCTGCTGTTACCACCCACTAGCTGCTATAATTACTAAGGGGAATTTCCTCACCCTTTCTCTGCCTCAGTTTTCTCAACTGTCAATTGGATATTTCAGTTGTAGCTGTATTCAGTATTGTACAAATGATAAATTAGCTGATACAAGGAAAGAAACTTAAAACAATGCTCAATATATAATAATACATACTCAATAATTTTGACTAATATTTAATAAAATATATTTCTATTTTATGCTTCTTTTTATTTGTGTTATTTAATAGAAGTCTTAACTTTCAGAATCACAGGCATTCCAATGATTATATAAGAGTGTATTCAATATATAATGGACCACTTGACACCATCTTAAAACCCCAACATATGAACATCTAGGAGTAATTTATAGCCCTATAGATGGCCCAAGGACAGGGGCTTGTGAAGGCATGGGCTCTTTAAGACTGAGCAAGGGGCTATTGTGGGTTCTCGTGCTACAAGGGAGCCATGGAGGAGGAGATACAAAGAGTTGGGATGTTTACATGTCTCCTAATTGAAGAGCCCTGGGAGACAGTAGCTGGGAAATGTTCTCTAAAGATGACTCAGACATGGCTCAGATAAAGCTGTAGTCACAGTCAATTAAAATGGAAATCTTTGAATAATGCCGGTCGCTGCACAGACAGAAGAGAATGCCAAAGAGAGATGCCCCAGCTCACGGACAGAGCATGTTGGACGGCCGCCTCCCTCCTTCCAGCGGACCACAGCTCCTTTATGATCACTCTCGTCGAGTGTGGACATGTTTTCTGCATGAGTCCTCATTAGCCTGCAAGGACTTCAGTTTTCTAGAAACAACTCTCCCTATGGTGTTGTCTACACTCAATGTGGATTTGGGCTGAATGGCACTGTTTCCTGACTTAAGTGCGCCGAGAAAACATTGTCCTTGGACAGATGGGGAGAAGATCCCAGCTGCAAATCATCCCCCGTTTGGCCACTGGGAGTACCCAGAAATAGCTCTGAATCTTTGTTGGGAGGTGTTCAGACCCCATAAAGAATGCAAAACCCCCTGGTGCTGCTATTTGGACAGTGAGCCCAGGAACAACAAGCTCAAATTTGGTGCTAATCACACTAATGAATGGCTCTTGCTGACTTTTTTTTCTGGGAAGGATGATTTTAAAGACCAAGTAATTACTACAGAGTCAGGACAGCCTCAGAGAGTCAAGCAAATTTGGCTTAGGACAAAACTGTTTTTACATGTTCTTAAAATGTCCCGTTTCTGGCTGGAGTTATTGTTCATATTGCCTAGTCTGTAGAAAAAGTCCAAAATCCACAGGGCAGCACGAAAAGCAAGAAAATATCCAACTGATAGTTGAATACTAAACAGAATTGTATAATTTAAAATTCATTGCCTAGAGACTGGATATTTTTAAAATTCTAGAAATTTCTATATTTATCAATGGGTAAATAATAGATAATTATGGTCTTTATTAGATAAAATCTTGATTTTAATGATACAATAAAATCCCTATCCCCTATTAATTTAAACTATATCATTATCTTCCTTTTTCTAAATGTTTTATTTTCAAATAATTTCACACTTACAGAAAATTCGCAAAAATAGTAAAAAGAATTCCTATATATCTTTTACCAAGTGTCCCTGAATATCAACATCTCACATAACGTAGCACAATGATAAAATCCAGGAAAATAACATTGTTCAATGCTATTAACTAAACTATAGTCCTTATTCCAATTTTGCCAGTTTTTCCACAAATATTCTTATTCTGTTTAGGATCCAATTCAGAATCTCATAGTACATTAAATTGTTATGTGTCCTTAATAGCCTCCAATTTATAGCAGTTCTTAAATCTTTCCTTATCTTTCATGACTTGGAGAGTTTTGAAGAGTAGTAGTCAGTTATTTTGTAGTACATCCTTCAATTTGACTTTTTTCATGATTACATTGAGGTTATACATTTTGGGCAAGAATACCACAGAAGTAATGCCATTCTTTGTATCATATCAAGGGACACAGAATGTTAATTTGTCTTAAACTAGTGGTCTTAACCTTGGTCACTTGGTTGAGGTAGTGTCTGCCAACGTTTCCTCTACAAGATTAAAAGTTTTCCCTTTGTAATGAATAACTACCTTTAGATAAAAAGATACTTTGTTACAAAGAAGTATCTTGCTTCTCTTCAAACTTTTGCCCACTAATTTTAGCATCCATTGATGGATATTGCCTATATCTGTTATCACAGCACTTGACTAGTAGTGATTTTCTATATCCTTTAATCCTTTGACATTTATTAATTGTGATTCTTGCATAAAGAAGAGGCCATTCTCGTTAAAGGAGAGGCAGTTGAGGACAATGAGGGGCTGCTGAGTATAGATGGAAGACAATGAACTTTAGAGTTAAACTAATGTCTATTGGGATCCAAACTGTCCAACTTACCAGGGTGCCTATTTTGTAAACCAATTCTATCATCATCATCATCATCATCATCATAATCGTCATAAAAACTCTTGCCTCCTGAAGGGAAAATCTTTAGCTGAGTTTAGAATAGTTAAAACAACAAGAGTCAAGGGACTGTCTCTCTATCTTTCTGTCTGGGCTTCTCCCATAAAGAGACTGGATGGAGGCCACTCTTCTTTCTATCTTACCCTGTCAATGGCCCGTGGACACTATTGTTTTCATTTCTAAAGCACTGCATGATCAAGAGTATTGGGTATAACCAGAAGTAAGCTTGTTAAACCCCTCAAAGTGTTTTAATTATTCTGGGGCTTACTTAAGATTACATTTTGCAGCTTAAATAGCACTAACCCTAAATACATAATGAATATCCCTTTACATTTCAGGATTGCTACAGTACTGCCTGCACTGGGGTACTTGTCTTTGCAATGGTCTTTCAATCCACTATCGATTGAAAAAGGGGGTACTTAGCAATGGAAGACATCCTGCTTTCCATGAGCATTTTTTCCTACTGGAAACACAGAAGGTAGCTTTACCAGTTGCCTGATAACCATCACCACCATCTTATTTATTCTTGGGTGTGTTTGAGGTATGGAGGAAGGTATATCTCAGTAGCAAAATTCAAAACAGGATTCCTCTCTCAGTTCCAGCCTAAATTTTTAAAAAGAATCCATCAAATTTTTATTTGTAATTGATTATTTTCTAAAATTTTCCATTTGGTGAAAAACTGGGACTCTTCTAACATATGCCTACAAAAAGAGAAGAGATGTTCTATTTGGGCATCTCCCATTAGGCTGTTTGTCCATCTATACCTTTTTCATCAGTCATACTTTTTAAAAATTTGTAATGTATTATGTTAGACACCCACTGATTCAAAGACCTGACATGGGCTCCTTTCTGTCTTGATTACTACTATAAACATTCTTTCCTTTCCAAGCCGAAACTGATAAAATGCCAGCAACAACAACAACAGAAACCCGAGTCACTACAATGAAGTTCCAGGAACTTCACTTTGAGGTAAACTGTCCAGACATACCATTCAGTGGCTCGTGGATTCTAGCTGTGGCTCTGAGTCATGGTGTACTGCCATTACTGTGAGCTTCATCACAAGCAATTAATTACTAATCATACCTAAAGTACTAATGTTGAAAACTGGTTTGCTTTTTAAAATAAACCAAGATAGATATAATTGCTGGAAAAGTACGGGAATGGTGGAATTATAGCTAGATCCAAGGCAAACTGATAAAACACATGGCCTTTTTTAATAGTGGGAAAGATTCTGAATGGAAGGGTCATCCTATGACCAGTGTCCTCTATGTGTCACTTCAGGATGGCTGTTGGACAGTGAGTGCATTGGACCTGTGCTTATACTATAGAGTTGTACCATACATATGCACTTCACTTATAAGAACTCAACTTATGCCCTTGACAGTAGGGGTTGATTAGATCCTTGACCAAAAATAAATCTCCCGCATGACCAGGCGGTGGCACAGTGGATAGAGCGTCGGACTAGAATGCGGAAGACCCAGGTTTGAGACCCCGGGGTCACCAGCTTGAGCGCGGGTTCATCTGGTTTGAGCAAAAGCCCACCAGCTTGAACCCAAGGTCGCTGGCTCCAGCAAGGGGTTACTCGGTCTACTGAAGGCCCGCGGTCAAGGCACATATGAGAAAGCAATCAATGAACAGCTAAGGTGTTGCACCGCGCAATGAAAAACTAATGATTGATGCTTCTCATCTCTCTCCATTCCTGTCTGTCTGTCCCTGTCTATCCCTCTCTCTGATTCACTCTCTGTCTCTGTAAAAAAATAAATAAATAAATAAATCTCCCACCCCAACATGGAAGCAGTATACTTCTGAGCCCCTTTGACATTGGGCTTGACCATATGATTTGGTTTCACAGTAATCAGGGTAGAGGGTAGAAATGAAGATAGATATAGATATAGATATAGATATAGATATAGATATAGATATAGATATAGATATAGATGACATATATATAGATATCCTTCTCCACCTCTTGTCCTTAAGCTTAGCAATAATACTGGCTTTGACCAATGAGATGTTAGCAAACATTTACACAGTGAAGTGTGTCAAGTGTTCTTGTGCACTTGAACTTGCCTCTTGTGTCTCTGTCATTTCCATAGCAGCCCCTGTAGCCTGGGCCCTGAATACACCTGTATGAAGCAGCCCTGAACCTCACCTGTCACAAGGAGTCAAGCCCAGAAGAACCTGCATCTTGGAACAGCACTGCCCAGCTGAGACCAGCCAGGCTGACCTGACCCCAGCCAGCCTACAGAATCACCTAAAGCCATTGGAAAATACATATTTATTATACAATACATTTTTAAATAAAATATGTATTTCCGATGGCTTTAGGCGACCCCTGTGTTTTGGTGGTTCGAACCCCGCCGGGGTCGCAACCCACAGGTTGAGAACCGCTGCTTTGGGGGAATGGTAAAGTGCACCTGCTAAGAAAAAATATGTTTTCTGTGTGGTTAACTGTTCACAATTAAAGTATCTGAGGAATTGAGGGAGACTATAAAGTAGAAATTCTTGGCAGCCACACCTCCATACAGCACCAGTATCATAACACTGGTCATTAAAAAACAAAAACAAAAAAAACATTTAACATGTGTTAATGTATTGTATATAAGACTGATTTTAATCCTTACTATAATTCTGTGGGAAGTAAGTATTGTTATCCTTATTTAACTTATTTTTCAAGCAAAGAAATACAAGTTCAGAGAGGATGAAGGTCTTACTTAAGGTCACACAGCTGAGAGTAGTAAAGAGCTGGACTGAAACCAAGGTCTTCTGATTCAAATCTCATGTTGTTCCCACCACGGCACACATGAAGACAGTGGCGCACAGCCCAGACTGGAGAGCAAAGGGTCTTCACGGTTTAAAACACTGGGCAAATTACAAGGTTAAAAATAAAAAGCCTTATTAGACTAGAAGTTCCCATTCAATAACAGTCCAAGCTCTTCTAAGTGGAAATGAAAAACATATGAAGTTGAAGGCTCAGGGCGAAAATAAAAGCTGCAACCAAAAAACAAGCAAGACAGAGAAGAGGTCTACAATGGAGCCACTTTGCACAAGGGCAACTCTGCTGCATGCTCCGTGGTGGGGAACAGAGCGCAGGACTTGATCAGTTTTTACTGTTAATGGTTCTCCATAGCAGTATCAACTGTCTCACCAAGTACCATAATAATCAATGTCCACATGCCTCACTATAGCACTGCATTCTTCCCTCCTAACACTGACACAGAATGTGACTCCTCCAGCAAGTTCTCCTTGGTTAATCACTGCACACCCTCCCCACACCAGCCAATCTGCTTCTGCACGTATACACAAAACTCTCATAAAATCAGCATGTACCTTTGCAAAATATACTTAAATGGTTTACACGTGTATGTTTGTGTACCATCCTCTTAGTGTATCTGGGATCTTTATGTGATTTTTACACAGGAATGATTATTAATGCACTAGGTACTTGGTTAACGTAGAATAGCATGCGGGAGGCACATGGGTGATTTATAAATAGAATAGAGTTCAGAGTCTGGAAGATAAAAGCAAATGTGTAGGTTGCCTGGACTTGCAAGAGACTCACAATGGGGCCACTGACTTTGTCAATGTTGTCTGTCCTTGTGGACTCTCTGCTTAAGCAGTGGGGACAACACGCAAAACACGACAAAGACGTGCCTTTATTTTATTTTTATTTTTGGAAGAGAAGATAAACCTATTTTTTTGTAATTTTATAATTGACTCCAACAAATCCACAATTAGAAAAGATTGAACTCCTCTTGCAGATAAACGTATCAGGAATGAACAGATCTCTTCCAATGGTCAGAAGGGAATTGCTAACCTAAACAAACATTGAAATTATTGTTTTTAATTTTTATTGAATTTCTTGGGGTAGCACTGGTTAATAAAATTATATAGGTTTCAGGTGTGCAATTCTATAATACATCATCTGTGTATTGTATTGTGTGTTCACCACCACAAGTCAAGTCTCCTTCCATCACCATTTATCCCCCTCTACCCTCCTCTACCTCCCCCACCCCCTTCCCTCTGGTAACCTCCACACTGTTGTCTGTGTCTGTGAGTTTTCCTTTTTTCCCCGCTTAACCCTCTCACCATTTCATCCAGCCTCCCCCACAACCTCCCTCCCCCCTGACAGCTGTCCATCTATTCTCTGTATCTATGAGTCTATTTCTATTTTGTTTGTTAGTTTATTGTGTTCATTAGATTCCACATATAAGTGAGATCATACAGTACTTGCCTTTCTCTGAGTGGCTAATTTCACTGAACATAAAACTCTCCAGGTCCATCCATGGCTGCCATTCTTCAAATAAACTTGTGCTCAGCCATATAAGAACAAAGAGGCAGTCAATGAAATCAAAAGACAACACATTAAAAACAGATAAAAGAGGTCCTGGCCAATTGGTTCAACAGTAGAGCATCGGCCCAGTGAGTGGAAGTCCTGGGTTTGATTCCTGGCCAGGGCACACAGGAGTAGTGCCCATCTGCTTCTCTACCCTTTCCCCTCTCCTTTCTCTCTATCTCTCTCTTCCTCTCCCTCAGCCAAGGCTCCCTTGGAGCAAAGTTGGCCCGGGCACTGAGGATGGCTCCATGGCCTCTGCCTCAGGCTCTAAAATGGCTCTGGTTGCAATGGAGCAATGCCCCAGATGGGCAGAGCATCACCCCCTGGCGGGCATGCTGGGTGGATCCTGGCCGGGTGCATGCAGGAGTCTGTCTGACTGCTTCCCTGCTTCTAACTTTGGAAAAATACAAAACAACAATAACAAAAAAACCCCACAAAACAAACAAACAAACAAAAAAACTAGAAGAAAATGCATTTTTTCCCACCGTCTACATGATTAACTTAAGAAGTTGCTGTGTAGGAAATTGTTAAGGCAAGTAATCTGATATGGTTTTTTTTTCAGAGGATTTGACTAAGACAAATCTGTTTCCGCATTTATGGGGAGAAAACCATGAGAATGGTCACCTATCTTTGTTTAGAATGAATCATCATCTTGGGTCAGAAGTTTCTCTTTGGGCTTAGCATTGTCACACTGAAAGGAGAGGCTGGATCACCATGTTAGGAACCCTCACAGGGTGAGAAAAGTGACACCATGAGTGAGTGAGGTCACCCATCCATTGCTGTTTCTCAGTGAGCTCAGTGAGCACCAAATACCATTGGTCAGGAACACGGGAGTGGGTGGAGTTTTCTCCTTCAGTCCACACCCCTTTTCTTAGCAGACCAGAGTGCAGCTCTGATACCCGGGAAAGGCACTTAAAGAGGCACTTCCTTTTTCCAGTTTGGAACCAAAGTCCAAGGTCTTTGTCACTCCCTGATCATTAGCAATCGTGGCATATGGTTCGGAGTGTCACCGTAAGGTTAACTGCATTTTCCCAGTCATGTCATCCAAAGAGAGTAAACCATCTTGATTCCACTTCCATTTCTAATGGGAATAATGGCAGGTACGCATCTCCAGGACCAGACACGTGGAGGGGAACCAGCTGCCAACTGCTGGAAACCACCCTGCCCTCCTCAGTCTGCTCCTTCTGTCCCTACTCAGGGTGGAAACTCCAAGTGGAAACACAGATGCCAGAAGCTGGGGAAGTAGAGACGTTGATGGTGGCACAGTAGCATAAAAACAGAAAAACACACCTCTTCCCGAAATCCAGACTTCAGCACGAACTTCGGCAAAGTCAGCCAACAGGGACTGAAAGTGAGATAAATATGCATATGGATATACACATACATCTCTATAGTTACATTAGCATACATTTCTATAGTGATATTTATCTGCCTTATTCCACCAACATTAGGCGAAAATGAATGAGATACAGTCTGTTACTTCAAGAAGTCTACAGTCTAATCCAGAGAAAGACATACAAATGCATCCCTGCCAGCAGGACAGTACAGTGGCATACTGACCACTCTGAGGCTTAGGAGCAAGAGGCAGAATTTCTGACCACCAATGAAGGCTTCATGGAGTAGGCTATGTCTGAGCTGAGCACAGAACATGGAGAGAATTTAAATAGGAGGCAAAGTGCTAAGAAAACTCCCAGCAGAAGGAATGGCATGAACAAAGAGATCAAGAAGAAAAAGGACAAGATGGTTTGGAGAGGGGTCAGTGGCCTGTATCCAGTGTTAGGAAGTAGTAAGATGTCAGTGTGGACAGACAATGGGTTTGGGAATCGGAGTGTATGGATTTAAATCTTATTCACTGTATCCTTGGGCAAGTAACTTCCCCTCCCTGTATGGGCACTGCCAACGCCCATAGTCCCTTGGATTATCAGCACTGTTCCAGAAAACTGAGTTTGCGCACTTTTGCCCAAGGGTACACAATGGCTGACAGTGCACGTGTGGCTTGTAGACAGGGCAAGGCAGGGCAAAAGTACTGAGTAGTTAACATCTCAAGAGCAACCCTCAACCAATGGCATTCAGACATTGGTAGAAAACTACCCCAGTCCCTTGGCCTGAAGCATAGAGCTCTGGTCTACACATTCTCTAAGGTGGTCCACAGCTGGACTGAGAGTCCTAGCTGTCCACAGTGGTAACTAACTCATTTTCACATTATTGATACTCCTTTATTGCTGTTATTACAATGTCTTCCATCACTGTGCTTCCTGGCATCCATGTCCTTGCTACAGGGTCTGATTTTGGAGAAACCCAAACTAGGACATTCTTTAATTCTCAGTTTCATAATCTGTCAAGTGGGAATTAATAATGTCTAGCTTGAATAATTGTTGTAAGAAATAGGTAAGATAATGGATATAACAGACTCAGCAAGGTATCTGACATAGTAAAGTGCTTAATAAATATGGGCTATTCCATAAATGTTAGAGATCCTTGAAACCTAGGGTGTCTGATGGAGGGTGGGGAACTTTTTAAAGGTTTTAAGGAAAAGAGGGCTTTGAGGATACTACCAGTGGTCTTTCTTGGGGGATTCTGGCCTTCATTGGAGAATTCTCATTTTCTTAGTAGAATTATGGCTCTCATTGTAGGATGAAATAGTAAAGACCCCTAATACTCCCCAATATCCATTTCTCCACTTATTCCAAGAACACAAGAGAGTTATACACTTCTGCCATGTGACTAGTTCTGACAAATGACTGTGAGTGAAAATTAGCGTGTTACTGCTGGTACAGAATATTGAATTATCAATGTGCGATCCACCAGGTCCCCCTAGCCCCTGCATCAAGAACCGACAAAATTCTACACAGCATAGCTTGGGTCACTGAGAGGTGATGTTGTGAATTACCAGCCTCTTATAATCTATGATGACCATGACTTACGAGTACATCTTATTTAAAGCCACTGAGGTTTTCTAATTGCCTGGTAGTGCAGCATAACCTAGCTTGCCCTGACTAATGCAGAGAGACTGAAGGCAGATTAGGTAGGAGTCTACACAGGCCTCAGTGAAAAGAGTTTGAAATAAGACCTAGAAACCAGAAGGTGAAGGTGGGGAAGAGTAATTGTCCAGGAAGGAGAATCAGCAAGGAGAGGGAAGAGAAGAGGAAGTGAACACAACTCCAGGGATTCAAGCTCAGGAACTGTAAGAAGATGGTAGAAGAAAATGGCAACCAAGATGAAAAGTGGGCCTGACCCAGTGGATAGAGCATCGGACTGAGAAGTGGAGGATCCAGGTTCGAGACCCCGAGGTTGCCAGCTTGAGCGCGGGCTCATCTGGTTTGAGTGAGGCTCACCACCTTGAGCCCAAGGTCATTGGCTTGAGCAATGGGTCACTCGGTCTGCTGTAGTCTCCTGGTCAAGGCACATATGAGAGAGCAATCAATGAACATCTAAGGTGCCACAACAAAGAACTGATGCTTCTCATCTCTCTCCCTTCTTGTCTGTCTGTCCCTATCTGTCCCTCTCTGTCTCTCTCTGTCTCTGTCACACACATACACACACAAAAGATGAAAAGTGGGTCTCAGAAAGGCTGGACTGTACGAGCCACGAGTTTGAAGAGGTTCTACCCCTCACCACCAAAAGAAGCCTTCCTATCTCCTCTGCCCACATAGGGATCATGGATCCACAATCACCATGCATTGTTATGGGTCCAGTTATAGGACAGATGGCTGTACTCAGGGTCCCTGCCTTTTAATTCAGTCTCTTCTTACCGTTCACAATTGCCCCAATATTGAAGAAATAACACATCTGGTCTACATAACCAGAGGAAGGGTTGCTAAAAAAATGTGGTTACCATAGTTCTCCATGTATAAGATGCACCCTTTTTCAAAAAAATTGGGGTCTAAAACTGGGTGTGTCTTATACAGTGGTTGTAGATCATTTTACTTGTATTTCCCACTTTTTCATGCAGATGAGGAGTTGTGTGAATTTTATGATAAATAAAACTTGAGTTCAATAACTTTATGTAATGCATTCTTTTTTAATTTTGGACCCCAAAATTAAGGTGTGTCTTATACATGGGAGCATCTTATACATGGGGAAATATGGGAATTTAGTATTGTCTGGACAAATCAATTATATAATTTGTAAGGAAAATAAAGTGAATACTTGTCATCTTTCTCCTTCTTATAATCTGAAAGTGTCTTACCAGAAGAAAAATTAGCATTTAGGTCATCCTAAGCTTCATTATATAAATGAAAAAAATACCACTTCACTTGGAGAAATGATAGGCGCCCTATATTTTCTCAACTTATAGATTAAAGTCTCGGCAACTCAGAATCCCACTCTCAAACCTTACATGTGGACCCTTTGATGTTATACAATTTTATGAAATCATTTAATATTTCTAGGTAAAGTACAAACGTGGAATGAGGGCTTTCTATTTGACCAGATGATGAGAATAATAATATGAATAATAGATAATATCAAAGTAAAGTTTCTTTCTTTCTCAGCAATATTTTTTTTCCATTTTAAAAATGACTATCTTTCTTTCACAATGCCAGAACTTATAGCTATTTTCCTAATTATATCAAAAGTGCCAGAAGCGCCTGACCAGGTGGTGGCGCAGTGGATAGAGCGTCAGACTGGAATGCAGAGGACCCAGGTTTGAGACCCCAAGGTCGCCAGCTTGAGCGCGGGCTCATCTGGTTTGAGCAAAAACCCACCAGCTTGAACCCAAGGTCGCTGGCTCCAGCAAGGGGTTACTCAGTCTGCTGAAGGCCCACGGTCAAGGCACATATGAGAAAGCAATCAATGAACAACTAAGGTGTTGCAACAAGGAATGAAAAACTAATGATTGATGCTTCTCATCTCTCTTCGTTCCTGTCTGTCTGTCGCTGTCTATCCTTCTCTCTGACTCACTCTCTGTGTCTGTGAAAAATAAATAAATAAATAAAATAAAATAAAAAGTGCCAGAAGATGTCAAGAAAATTGGATAGTACAGTGAAACAGTCTCTTTATACATTTAAGCCTTTTTAACAGTTACTTTTAAAATCTGAAGACCATCTAATCTGTGCACTGAATTTTCATTTCTATAAAAATGCATTAATAAAGGTCTATATTAAGAAATTACACTGAAAAACAGTTCATAAGGTACCTTTCAGCTTTATAATTAGTTCTGTAATCTATAATCAGATGATTTAAATCTAATATAGTTCAATTAGAAACTAAGTAATTTCTATTTCCATCAGGAATCATTATATCTTTGGAATTTTGCAAAGCATTAATGAGTTTTAGAAAAATTATTGTATTTCTTACTCCCTTTATTCCCAGCCGCTAGCACAATACCTGGCATATGGTACTTGCTAACTAAACAAGTGATGAATTAATTAAATGAATAGGTAGCCATAAATAAGTGATTAGCAAAAGCATATTCATCGGTCACTGCTCCCACTCAGGGCACAAATGATACTCACTTCCATGTCTCAGCTCAGACTATTGCTTTCTGGTTGGCTGTGTGTTCATTCTGACTGAATGGTGCCTTTGCCTTACAGGTCATTATACAGAAATGTGCCTGCTCCTGGACAATGTATAATCAAGTGCAAAGACTACTCATGCAAGAGTCAGGGGACACAGGTTCTGGCACTGCCACTCCTGGAACTGTGGTTGTCTGCACATGCAGAGGTCTTCCTTAAACCTACTGCAAACTCGGCTCCGTGCCTGGCACATCATGAGCACTAAAGGGTTTAACTCATAAAACTCCAAAAGGGCAATGATTAATCCCCATTTTGCACATTCAAAAACAAAACAAAACTGAGGGTCAGAAAGATGAAGGAACTTGACCAAAGTCACAAATCTAGGAGGTAAGATTGCAAAATAGCTCTATCTGATTCCCAAATCTATCACTAGTCACAACTCTAATAATATAGATAAGAGTTCTGCAAACTCTGAAGCGCCATACCAATATGAGCGATAGTCCTCAGAATTGCCAATCCCCTAAATTTCTATCACTGCCCTCATAGATACCTCTTGTCTGAAGGCAACAAATACCACTAATGTATCAGTGGAGTCCTAACTTTGCAAGACCTCTGAGGTAGGCTATGGCCAGGCTTCCTGTGTTCAACCCCTTCTTGGTCTGTTTAGATCAGACATGACTGTTTGAGCGTGTCCACACACTTGTTATTCCATAGGCACAAGTTCCCTATTCCGGAGTAATGTCTACTTACCGTTTTATCTGTATTAAGTACAGCAGTCTAGTGCTGGTGGCTTAGTATCCTACCTGCAGGTGTTCAGCCCAGCAATATGGTTTCCTATTGGCAATTCCATGTACATAAAAGCTAAGTATGCTGGAGCTTCAAAGTACATGGCTGAGGATTAAGGAGGCTTGGCCAACTCATACTCCGGGCTTCTCATGCCCTGGGTGGGACCTCGCTCTGGGCTGGAGGTCGACCATGGCCACTATGTGTGTCTTCCTTGAGGAACCGGCAATCTGGGGAGTTGTGCTCACCTTACACACACCCCCTACCCCTGCCCCGGGGATGATATCTCATGATAGCTATGCCGAGAACCTAGGATTGTGCTTACTGGAGTGAACGGTGAGATGTCAGAGATTTCAACATCAGAGTGCTCACTCGAGTCACATCTCCAATCCATTCTCAGCAGGGCAACCTCAGCCCAGGAAAGCAGAAAGAAGTGGCCAAGGAGAAAATTTCCAGCCCCTAGGTTCAAATCCCAGCTCAGTCACTGAACTTCTTTCTGCCTCAGTGTCTTCACCTGCAAAATGGTGATGGCGGAAGACGTACCTCAAAGGGATGTTAAAAGAAATAAACATATGCTATTTCTAAGCACTTGAAATAGTGTTTGGCATGTAAAGCTTTGTGAATGTTTAAGTTTTTAAAAAATTCTAAAATGGTTTACTTTTTTTTCATCTACCACATTTTTTTTTTTTTACTTACATGTATCTTTACAGAAGACACAGATTTTACGGACAATTGGAAAGTTATGCACTGAAATGACTTCCATTGCTTTGAACTCCACCAAGACAAAAATTAGTTGATGATTTCACCACAGTTTGGCAGAAGCTTGTGTACTGTGAAGAAATTACCTGTGCAAAATATGGTTGTGGCACAACAGGGCAAGATCTGTTTTAACTAAGCAAAACAATACAATTTTTCAAAGCACTGTGAGCAACAGAAAGTTGACGTAAGTTATGTCCTGAATGAATTAACAGCCTGCATTCCCTCTGTACAGCATACGGAGAGTGAGGGCTGCAGGTGCCCTGGAAGGCGTGGGGCTGGCCAGGCTCCACTCTGCATGGCCCTGGCATCTGTCCCTCCCCCCACCCCCGCCGCCCTGTCCCCACCAGCTAAATGTTGTATTTACCAGGAGTCGTTTGTGCGGCTACACATTGTTATTTTAATCACATGACCTTTCATTTTGTAAATAGATAAAATACAAATACAACAAGAAAAAGTTGTTTCTGTAAAAGCTAGGTTTACTGTTTCTAGAGAACTCAATACAGGTGATTCTTAAACAACTACCACAACTTTAAAAGACTAAAAAATTTAGCCCCTTTCTGTACCAGATAACTCCCTGTTGTCTGAGTTTATGCTTGAAGGATAACCAAGAACTCAAATCAGTAGGCCCATATTAAAAAAATAGAAAAAAACTTCACCCCTACATCCGGACATTGTCAAATAAATCTTGCACTGCTATTTTCAGCTAAAACTAAAATATGTATTTTAAACACAGGGTTCCAGTAATAGTTGGCCCTCAGCCTGTTTTATAAATAAAGTTTTATTGGAACAGTCACGCCTCTTCATTTACATATCGCCTTTGATTACTTTTGCTTTACAATGGCAGGGCTGAGTAGTTGCAATACAGACCCAAAAAATAAAAATAAAAAGGAATAAAATATTTACTAGCTGGCCCTTAACAGAAACAGTTTGCTAACCTCAATGCTCAAGGATCAATTCCACACAAAGCAGTGCTTTATGAAGAATGATCATAACTGTAATATGTTCGGGAACTTCGCCATAGTAAATTAAGTCCTCAAGGTTATCCCTAACAATGACAGGCAAGCCAAGTGATTAACTAAGCCACCGACACCATCTGATGACACAAATTTCCCCTCAATTTCCCCTTCGAGAGTGCCTCCTAGAAGGATTCACTTAAGAGTATACTTGGAGATGGCTCCAGATGAGAATTTTGATGCTGTACAAATGTATTCTCTTCTCTGCCTCAACACCCCTGCCTGTCTACCTGCAGATCTCAGCCGCTGAGAAGACGAGGTCCTCACAGAGCCCTGAGTTTAGCGCTAGCCACGGGGAGCAGAGAAACTAGCTTGGGCTATCCTTTCACGAATCATTTGTTTCTCCAAGCATGGCACTATCTTAGGAGCTTGGGCTGAGGGTTCATTACCTTTAAACATATAAGCAAGACCAAACTCAAAAGGAAAAAGGAGATAGTCAATGGAATAGAAATTGCACATATGTGAGTCTCAACCTACCTCACCGTCATAGAAGTGGTGAATAGGGGATAGAGCACAAGACCAGGGGTCAGAAGACTTGGGTCTTAGTGCTGATACTGTCACTAACTAGATGTATGACCTTGGGCAAGTAATTATCTTCATGAGACCACACAGGGTTAGACAGCTACCCTCAAGCTCCTTCCAGTGCTGAAACTCTAGGATTTCATGATGCCAGCCTTAGGAGTCTGTGCTGCTGCTCCCAGCACCTGGCACATAACAAGCATTATACAAATGTTAGCTACCATTGTTTTGTAAATGCACAATGCTTGCCTTTAAATGGAAATATGGATTCACCCTCATTGTAACAATCAACAATCTAAAAGCAAATTCTAAACAACAGAGTTAACCATATGCAATGAAGACTGAAATTTCCACTGGCCTTCTCAATTAGCACAAATGAATAAAGTTGTTTATTTTTTTCCTTTTCTGGTTGTATTGATGGTGGTTCTTAGATCTAAAGCCCAAACAATCACCCTTCTTGTATCTCTCTAATAGGAGAACTGGTTTGATCACTAGCCTATATGTTCAGCTGCAATGTAGATCTTTTTTCCCCCTAAAAATCTTGATTCAGGTTGAGACTAGGAACTGGAATTCAGGATCTGGAGTATCTAAACATCTTTTGCCTTCTTCCCATAATATATAAAGCCTTTGGGGAGAAGGAGTTATCTATCAAAATGGTAAATGACACTCATTCTTGATAAATAAAATTTGTCAGTTATGAGCGTAAGAGAACTGTTTGCACCCACCATAATCACTCAGCCTCACCACCTCCGAGTTGGCCAGCCCGCTTACAGCTACCAATCTCTGCAACTTTTTGCCCAGGAGTTTTCTCGGAAGACACAGAAACCTGCTCTGCCCTCCGGCCTGGCAGGCTGGACAGGTGGGAACTGATGCCCCCCTGGCAGCAGCTTCCTCTGGTGGGGAGGGATAGATGCAAACACCGGCCACTCACCCCGCAGGGGGGATAACTGAGCCGTGGGTTCTGTGCCCTTTTCGAGAGTTTCTCCCATTAGCTGAAGCTCTAATCATGCACAGTATAACTCACCTGATGAGAAAACCATTGCCTAATCAGTCTTCATCAGGTAAAAGGCATGTATAGTCTACAGGATGTCAGGAGTGTAAACACCAGCAACACACATAACAAGCAGGAGGAAGTCCAAGCTTGCTGTGCTCTCTCCCTGTAGGTCAAGTTCACTGGACTTATATTACAAGAGGTTAGTTTAACTTTTTCAAGAGATAAAAAATGATCTTCCTTTCATTTCATATGTGTTCCAGGAACCTCTAGGTTCCCCAAATTCTATTAACTGCAATCGTTTCTCCACATCACACAGCGATGGACAGGTTAGCTTCCATGTGCTCCTAGCCACGAAACCAGCAGATTTGGGCCCAGGGGACAAGCTCACCCTCAGAAGATCAAGGTTTTCATTGCTCTCACAGTGGATCCATGAATTTATAGCGGGTATCCTTATGCAAAATCAGACCCGATCGGAGAGTTCTGAATGCAAGCGAAACACAAATCAAAACCTTACAGCTGAACTCAAGGGGAAAAATAGGAGAAATACAGCCTCTCCTGCAATGCATTAGTACCAAAGGTATCAACGAGGGTTCCAGCAGAAAGAAGAACTCACTTAATTAAAATATTGTTTAATTAAAAGACTAGTTATGGAGGTGTGGGCAGCTTTAAGGAACAACCAGGAGTACTGCTGTGCCCGGAGACGGCGCCAGGGCAGGAAGGGCAAGCTCTCTGGGCCGCAGAGCTGGGAGCCGGAGGGCGGAGAGGTGCGGGGTTAGAGGAAGGCAGCACCAGAGTGGGGAGATGGGGAAAAATCCACCAGATTCCCTCCCTTGCTCCCCTCCGACCTCCTCCAGATGCCACCCCTCGGTGGCACCCAAAGGAAGCCAAGGACAAGCAGTCTGAGTGAGGCAGCTGGGGCAGCCCCACGGAGCATGGAGCCGGGCAGAGGGGAGCAGAGTGTGGAGTGAGAAGCAGGACAAAACCACAAAAGCCGTCAATCGGGGGGTGCAGAGCAGGACGTGTTGGAACCCCACTCTTGATAGGTCAGACTTTGCAACTTTGCCGTCATTTCATTTTCCCAATAGTTCATCTTTACTGTCACTTTCCTAGGATAATAATCAAACACACAGAAAAGTGAAATTGTTGGAGGGTGAACATATGTATACTCACTGTGTGAATTCTGCTGTTCACACTCTACCACACCTGCTTTATCACATATATATCCAGTAATCATCCCTCTCTCTATCCACCAATGAATCTTATTTCTGATGTATTTCAAAATGAAATTCAGGCCCGGAATGTGGAAGTCACGGGTTCAATTCCTGGTCAGGGCACACAGAAGAAGCACAATCTGCTTCTCCACCCCTCCCCCCTCCTTTCTCTCTGTCTCTCTCTTCTCCTCCTGCATCCAAGTCTCCATTGGAGCAAGGTTGGCCCGGGTGCTGAGGACGGCTCCATGGCCTCCGCCTCAGGCACTAGGATGGCTCCAGCAGCAACAAAGCAATGCCCCAGATGGGCAAAGCATCGTCCCTTGATGGGCATGCTGGGTGGATCCTGGTCAGGTGCATGCAGGAGTCTGTATCTCTGCCTCCCTGCTTCTCACTTCAAAAAAATACAAAATAAATAAATAAATAAAGTTCAGATATCATTACACTTCCCCTTAAATACTTCCTCATCACATCATTTACTTAGCTTATTTTTATTTGCTATTACAATGCAACTCACTTTCAGCTTCACTTTATACATATACACACCTTAGAGCTGAATACATTCTAAGAACTAAACATATATAATTGGTGAATGGGTCAATCAATTGGTTGTTTTAATTGGACCACCCGGGGCATTCATTTTACCAAGCATGCTGGTCCTTTTAACAACAAAGACTGCAAAAAATCTTTGCAAACACTAGCTTTTGGCTACTTTACCTCCCAGGGATTACATAATTGATCTTTGCAAGCAAGCCAGGGTCAGCACAATAAAACTGAAGAGGAACGTTGAAGATCTTGAGGACTGTGTTTCTCCTGACCCCACAGTCAGATCTCATCAGGAGATGGACTGTCCTCATCCCCTCTCCTGCAGCTTGGCCTTCTCAGTCATACCACTAATGCCATTCCCACTCAAGCCTTGTTCTCCTCTCTTTGGTTTTCTAGACAGATGGGGGAAGGAGGGGAATTGAACACTGGACTGTTTTACTTCCCCTCCCATCCCCCACTATATTTTGATGTATGCCTTTGCTTCTTAACCTCCAAGACATGATAAAAAGCAGGTCTGAGGCAGCTCCACATGTTACTTTAAATTCTACCTGTTCTCCAGGTATCGAAAATGACATATTTCTCAGTATCAACTCAGTCAGATGTTGCTTAAAACCCCACAATTCCAACAGCCTCTGGCAGCAGAAAGGTAAAATTTAAATTACGTACTGATGCAGACAGACTCCTAGAGCCATTTCCTTCTCTAAATCATACCGTTGTGTGGGTTTTCTAATGTCTGCTCAGGTTTTAAGCAAAAGTGTTGACACATGGAAGTGACTCCTTTTCGGAATTGTACCGGAGGAAGGAAATGCACTTGGGAACTGTGAAGAGGATCAAATTATTCACGTGATATGAGAACATATCTGCCCAAAATGAGGCCATCGTTTTCCATTCCACTGTTGTCTGGGAAAGGCTGGCTGCATGCGAGACACACCACCAGACAACAGAGGGATGCATAAGTGAAGAAAGACATCATAGAACTTCCCTTGACAAAGTGACAAGTCTGATGTTATTGGTGTATCTGAGCCGGCTACACCAATAACATGATATGAGGCAAATAGGAGAGGGAGAAACGGCTTCTGGCTGGAAGAGTACGTGAAGGTTTCACAGCACAGGCGACAGCAGTGATACTGCATTTCTTTGGGCGGAGATGAGGAAAGGATGTGCCAATGGGGAAGATCAACAAGGGGGCAGGTTCAGTACTGAGAAAGCAAAGAGAAGGTCCAGGGGAAAGCAATGACCTAGCTTGGCTGGAGGGGATGCAGGGTGTGTTTCCACAGAGAGGACAGGAAAGGTAAGTTGCGGCCATACTGTGACAGATTTCAGGTGCTCAGCTTTAGAGTTTGGAAGGTAATAGAAAGCCAGAAAGGATATTAAACATAAGAGTGTCAGGCTTAGAACCTCATTTGGAGAAGATTATTATGGCAGAGTATGGCTGAATCAATATGGGGAGAGAGTGGACATCATAGCAGTAGCATCTTTTACATTTATTCTCTTAATAGCACAGTAAAGAAGGTAGCTGAGGAAAATATTGATATTCTCACTGCAAATAGCCTCTTTTTGGATAAGGAGACATACAGCTGATACATGAAAACCTATTTCTACCACAGTGGCTGTATAAAAACACAGGATCTTCAGTCTTTCTTCCTAGTTGTATACAAAGTCCAAAGCAAATGTTGGTTATTTTTACTAACCTCTAAGCTGACTCTAGGTCTTTCAGCAATGACATGAACTTTATGGCTGATCAAGACACCAAAAGTCTTCATTTGGGGATATAAGAATCTATAATATAAAATTAAGGAAATGAAATTCTTCTCAATGCCGTTTTCGTGATAGGCTAAACTCAGTTTTACATGTGTGTCAGGGTTGGCAATATTTGACATAAAAAAACTATCATCTCTACCATTATATGAACTCTATAAACCTTAATGACCTAATTAATAGGGACTGGCTTTGGCGTGCTCATTGTGCACCAAATGCTTAAGTACTTTCCTAGGTGCGTTTTTAGTCATCACATTATCCCATTTATTTATCACACAAAACCCCTTATGATAGGTAGTATGAGCCTTATATTATTTCAGGTCAGAAATCAGAGGTGTGAAGAGACTGAGTACTCTACCTGGGATCAGGCAGCCATAAATTTCAAATTTAAACCCAGGTCTATTTTATAGAATTCTTGTTACAATTCCTCCAAGCTGAAGGGATGTGTGTTATGGGCAGAAGTTGTAACCAAAAACCCATCGATCACTTAAAAATAGCTATCAAAGGAGTGCTTCTTTTTTCAAGCTAATGGCTTACTTAACTACACCACTTAGGAACTCCTAGAACAGGGGGTCCCCAAACTTTTACACAGGGGGCCACTTCATTGTCCCTCAGACTGTTGGAGGGCCAGACTATAAAAAAAACTATGAACAAATCCCTATGCACACTGCACATATCTTATTTTAAAGTAAAAAAACAAAACAGGAACAAATACAATATTTAAAATAAAGAACAAGTAAATTTAAATCAACAAACTGACCAGTATTTCAATGGGAACTATGCTCCTCTCACTGACCACCATGAAAGAAGTGCCTCTTCCGGAAGTGCGGCGGGGGCAGGATAAATGGCTGCAGGGGGCCGCATGTGGACCGCGGGACGGTAGTTTGGGGACCCCTATCTAGAACCTCACAGAGATGTTTAAGAAACTAATAGAAAATCCTGAGACTTGAAGGATGCCATATTGAAAGATGCCACATTGTAGTTCTAGTAAATGTCTCATGTCACTAAAGAAGATGGCTAAATCGTGGCAGAATGGAAAGCTTCAAAGCCAAGCTGAGTCATCTAGGTGGTCCCTGAGACCAGCAAATGGTCTCGGCAGAAGACACTTCGCAGTGCGGGGAGGCTTCTAGAGCTATCCTCCAGCTGCTGCAGCTGCTGCTTAGTTGCAAATAATCCTTCTGTCATCCCATCCCATGTTTTGCAAAATGGACACCAACCTGCCAGGAGCATGAGTGAAAGCAGTCGGGTTCATTCTACATAGTGTCCTCGGACAGGCCTGGAGCCTCAGCCAGGAAAGGGTGGTAAGTCTTGCGGGCAAGGTCCCTCCTGGCTCCAGGGCCAGACTCAGTGCATCACAGCGATCCTGCTCTTGCCAATTAGCTGGGTGATAGGAAGCAACAGGGTGAGGGGCTGGATGTCCTGGGTTCATGTCCCGGCTACGCCTGTTTCCTCTTTGCTAAATCCTCAACTCCAGACTTCCTCGTGGGGCAAGGGTTACACGATGTCCATTCTACGAACGTGCTTTGAAGAATGCAGGGCCGCAGCTAAACGCATCAGTTTACTATTGTTGGGATCAGTCCACACCATCCTCATCCCCATCAAAGCCGGTGATGAGGTGACCAAAAAATAATTTTTATATTTTCAGATGTATCTTTTGCTGAATAAATTATTCTACCATGAATGTTTTTTTTTGTTTTGTTTTTTGTTTTCGGTTTTTTTTTTTTTTAAATTATGGGACACAAATACAAAGAGCTTCTAGAAAACTGTAGGGAAAAAGTGAGGTATAGTTGATAAGCCCTAGAAATTCACTGTACTTAACCCACTGGATATGTTAATTTTCGAGAGGGATTCATTTTACTTTTTGTAAAATATAGGAAAAATTAGAAACAAATAGCATATATTCCTGGAGCCACATGCATATGTTGGGGCCCTACTGCCAACTGATCTAAGTCAATTTGAAGGCTTATAGTTTTTTAGGATCCTTTGCGGAATCAGAGCAGCCTCCAACAAGTACAGGTATGGTAGTTAACTGCTTTTCAACCAGACTCCCCAGTACAATGAAAGCAAAGTCCAGGCCAAATTCTGCCACATATCAAGTATTCACAGGCAAGAAGTCAAAAAGATTCTCTACTCTTTTAACGTCCCTTGTGTGTCCTTTTGGGAACTCCAAAACATGACATCAGAGACAACCGCCCATATCTATCCATTTTCATCCTGTGCACACCGGCGAACATCGCACGCTTCCCCACCTTGTGCGTGACCGTGTCCGGACCTGGCACACAAAGCCTCTCGCACAAGCCTTCTTTCTCTCTACCCTCTACGACAGCCGGGCGGCCTGTTATAAAGATGGTGACATGACAATATGGAACTATTCAAGACAGAAGGGCTCAGGTCTTCAAGTCACCATCTGAAGGAGAGCAGCCCAGGAGAACTAACTGCAAGCAACATTCATTCTGGACTCAGAGTAAATGAAGAAGACATTTTTGTGTCAGGCCACTGAGATTGGGACTTGTTTGTTACAAGCACCTTGCTGAAGCAGCTACAGCAACGTTCTAATGGGCAGGACCAGCAAACCATTGAGGAGGTCTGGGTGATTGATCCTACTGAGTGCTAAGGGGGGGAATACAGCCCTGAATGGAGCCTAACTCAAATGCAAAGCAGCGTGACTGCGGGCCATGTTGAAATTCTTATTTTTTTGCCCATGTAAAAATCAAGGGACATGCATAACCTTTCCAGCTAATCACATATTTCCCCAATGAAAAACTGATTTCTAACATGATTTGTACTAACTAACAAACCCTCTAGCCTGGGTTTTTGACAACAACCATTCAAGTATTTTCCCAACCATCTTGGACAGTGAACTTCATTGCAAAGTTCTTCAAACAGTAACTAACCAGCTCTGGGTGTGGGTTCCTGGCTAGCAGGTGGAGTTGGAAGCTTTTAACCACCGGTATAGCACAATCACCAGGCGATTAAAATAGATGTAAACTCACACACTGGATTGCTTCAAGTATTAATTAAGTCCCCTTAGGGAAGAGATTAAAGTAATTCACACAGTGACTGTCAATACTGAAGTATTTTAAAAATAAATTACAAACTGTAGAACAGGCATCCAAGTCACAGCCATCATCCATTTCACTTGTTTCTCTGCTCACTCTAAGAATTATGAGCAAAGGATCATGAGACCTGTTCCTAACTGTAAGATTAGATCAATAAAATTAGCCATCTGTCCAAGGAAAGCTTTAAACTCAGGTTCTCTTTCAGTATTATGTTTCCAACTGCCCAGATGTGAGAGAAAAGGGCCTACTGATACAATCCCATCTGCACAATGTAAACCATTAACTGGCTAATGTAAACTTATTGCACCAAGAAAAATAAACAGCATCAACACGGCGTTAACTCTGATTCGGGATTTTGGGGTGCCCTGTCAGCAAACAAAAGTGTTGAGATGTAAATTGCTCCGGATTTGCAGAGTCAGATGAAGAAAGAATCTTCAAGTATCTTGAGGGAAGTAGAGAAAGAAGAGACTGGAAATGAGATCAAAGCTTTTGACAGCATGTCCTTGGTTGTTCTGGTTGGCTAAGGTAATAATAAATACTCTGATCATTGTTAGATAAAAATATCCTATCTCTGTGTAGCACTTTAACTTTCAAAGCAGTCGTCTGCTTTATTTCCTTTGATTCTGAAAATCAGCTGGTGGGGCTATCTGGGGTAAGTGGGGGATTTTTTTAAAGCTGAGGAAAGCAAGAATCATTAATAGAAAAGGGAAGAGCCACTGAGTCTGGTCTTTATCTTTCTACATCACAGGTAGTGGCTCATGAATTACTCAGTCAATCAATGAGCAGACCTGGACCATTTCTTAGTTCTCTAGCTTCGCTGAGATTTTTCACCGAGCCCCAGTCACACATCAGTCTGAATAATTCGTTTTCAAGAAGAGCTGCACCCCTCCCCACCACCACACCCAGCAAAACTTGCCCAAGACAATTGTCCTCCAGGACAAGACAATTACTAGGTGAAAGTCATCCATCACCCTTGGGGTTACTGGTTCTCAAAGAAATCCATTCACTCAAGACCACAAACTTGGCAGCCACATTTTCCAAACCAAACATCAAAGCATGTGGTTGACCAAGGAGTCTTTCTGATGGGTCAACTAATATAGCTGGAAAATTTTACAATTCTGCACAAATTAAATCACGTGTAAGCAACCATACATTAACACAGGGGTTGGGAACCTATGGTTTGTGAGCCAGATGTGGCTCTTTTGATGGCTGCATCTGGCTTGCAGACAAATCTTTAATAAAAAAAAAATAACGTTAAAAATATAAATCATTCTTATGTATTATAATCCATTCATTTTCTACCGCTCATGTTGATGGTTGCGGGTGGCTGGAGCCAATCACAGCTGTCCTCCAGGACAACACCAAATTTTTATTGGATAATGCGTAACGTACACAGGTCATTGTGAGGTCAGGAAGTAAACTTCCCTCCTTTTAATCAAGTAGTCAGCTAGCTAATTGCAGAAACCCTTTTGACCAAGAAGATGGCTAAAAGAAAAAAAGATGAGGAGTATCGTACTTTTCAGCAGGAATGGACAGAGGAATTCACCTTTGTGGAGAGAGCAGGTTCTGCAGTGTGTCTAATATGCAATGATAAAATTGCATCGATGAAACGGTCAAATATAAAGCGGCACTTTGACACATGCCATACTACATTTGCATCGAAATATCCAGCGGGGGACAGCAAGAAGAAAGCATGTCAAGAGCTATTGTGCAGAGTGCAAGCTAGTCAGCAGCAACTCCATGTTTGGACCCAACAAGGTGACTGGAATTTGGCTAGCTTTGCTGGTGCTTTAGCAATTTTGAGAAATGGAAAGCCATTCACAGCTGGGGAATATGCCAAAATATTCATGCTTGATGTTGCCAATGAACTTTTTACTGACTTTTCGGATAAAGACAAGATAATCAAATGAATAAAAGACATGCCTCTGTCGACAAGAACTGTTCACGATCGTACCAACATGATGGCAAATCAAATTAAGGCAACACAAGTGAAGGACATAAATGCAGCATCATTCTTTTCTCTCGCTTTGGATGAGTCAACAGATGTAAGCCATTTATCCCAGTGCAGCGTGATTGCAAGGTATGCTGTCAGTGACACACTACATGGGAAAGTCTTGCTGTTTTGCCTATGAAAGAGACAACAAGAGAGGAAGATTTATTCAAGTCTTTCACTGAGTTCGCTAAAGAAAAAAATCTACTGATGGATAAACTTATTTCTGTGTGTACTGATGGTACTCTGTGCATGGTGGGAAAAACAGAGGATTCGTAGCGCTTCCTCATGAAGATGAAAAGAGACCCATCCTAAGTTTTCACTGCATCCTACATCAGGAGGCACTTTGTGCTCAGATGTGTGGCGAGCAGCTGGGTGAGGTGATGTCGCTGGTCATTTGAGTGGTCAACTTTATTGTTGCCCGAGCTTTAAATGATCGCCAGTTTAAAACACTACTGGATGAAGTTGGGAATAATTATCCTGGTCTGCTTCTGCACAGCAATGTGCGTTGGTTGTCAAGAGAGAAGGTGCTCAGCCTTTTCGCGGCTTGTCTGAGCGAAATCCGGACTTTCCTTGAAATGAAAAACGTCGAGCACCCTGAGTTAGCTAACACTGAGTGGCTCCTGAAGTTCTACTATCTCGTAGACATGAGTGAACATCTGAACCAGCTCAATGTGAAAATGCAAGGCATTGGAAATACAGTCTTAGCCCTCCAACAAGCAGTGTTTGCATTTGAAAACAAGCTGGAACTCTTCATCGCTGACATTGAAACAGGTCGTTTACTATACTTTGAAAAACTGGGAGAGTTTAAAGATGCATGCACAGCAAGTGACCCTGCTCAACATCTTGATCTCCAGCAGCTAGTGGGCTTCACATCTAATCTCCTGCAGTCATTCAAAGCGCGCTTTGGAGAATTTCGTGAGCACACTCGTCTTTTTAAAGTTCATCACCCATCCACATGAGTGTGCAGTGGACAGCGCCGACCTGAGTTACATCCCCGGTGTCTCTGTCAGAGATTTTGAGCTACAAGCTGCTGACCCAAAGGTCTCAGACATGTGGGTGAATAAGTTCAAGTCACTGAATTAAGATTTGGAAAGACTTGCACGACAGCAAGCAGAGTTGGTGAGCAAACTCAAGTGGGGAGAAATGAAAAACTTCAACCCACGGACCAGCTGATTGTCAAAACTTGGAACGCGCTTCCCGTCACATACCACACACTGCAGCATGTGAGTATTGCTGTACTGACAATGTTTGGCTCTACGTATGCATGTGAGTAGTCTTCCTCACATCTAAAGAACATTAAGACCAACCTATGATCACGTTTAATGGATGGAAGTCTCAATGCCTGCATGAAGCTTAACCTCACCACGTATCAACCAGACTACAAAGCCATCAGCAAAACCATGCAGCACCAGAAGTCGCATTAATGGTAAGAAGTACTTTATTCATCATTGGTTAACAATAGCATAACAACATTATTAAAAAAAATTCAGAGACTTATTGTACTTTAAAAGTGTTGGTCTTACATAAAATACACACTTTTACTTGCATTTAGTGTTAAACATATTGTATGGCTCTCATGGAATTACATTTTAAAATATGTGGTGTTCATGGCTCTTTCAGCCAAAAAGGTTCCCGACCCCTGCATTAATATGTATGGAAAAGGAGAAAAGCACATGACATCCTAAGTGCCTGTGTTTATCGCCATGCCTGGAACACAGTCCTGTGGTTGCTCCTATTCATTCAGGATTTCTCTTTCTCTGTCGAGATTAAACAATCCCTGCTTCATAAATATTGCCTTCAAGCATCAGGCTTTTGATTCTTTTAATGCCTTGGTATGGACATTGCCTCATTTACTCCTTGTAACCTTAAATGATAAGTTCTTTCATTACTCTATCTTTATAGATGAGCAAACTGAGGCTTACAGACCAATATAACTTGCTCTATGTCATCAAGTAACCAATAAAAAAAAAATAGTGTCAGAACTTAAACCCAAATTTGTCCAGCAGCCGAGTGTGTGTTTTCATGCAGGCCTTCCTGCTCGGTGGGGAGAAGCCGGCCTCGGAGCTGCGTGGAGGTGGGCGGGCATAGGGAATGGGGGGGGGGGGCAAAGCTGGTTATCTACCCTTCAGCATGGCTTGTTGTTAATACTGCCGCAGGGTCTCCCTCGTTTCTGCAGCTGTCTCTCAAGGGATGGGTTGCAGAAGCCAGGGTGAGTAGGAGGAAGGGTCTGCTCAGAGGAGGTACCTTCAGGAGCCTTCAGAAAACCACAAATCCCAAATCCAACCTTCGGAACACCTGCAAAGAGCCTAAGCCCAGGGCTGCCCGGTCACAGCATTGGTCCCTGTTGTTGCTGGCCATCCCACCCGGTAGGGGTAAACAAAGTGGCAGAAGAAGGCAAGTCTCCAAGTGTGGACTGTGACCCACATGCACCAAGTCACTTGAGGTTCATGTTAAAAAAGTAGATACCTAGAATGCACCCCAAGAGTTCTTAACCATAATTACTTGCTTGGGTTAGAGGCCTGAGATCTTATGTCAGTGGTTCTCAAACTTTTTGAAGTCAGGGCCCATTTAAAAACCTACAAACTAGGGGTCCCCAAACTTTTTACACAGGGGGCCAGTTCACTGTTCCTCAGACTGTTGGAGGACCGGACTATAAAAAAAAAACTATGAACAAATCCCTATGCACACTGCACATATCTTATTTTAAAGTAAAAAAACAAAACGGGAACAAATACAATATTTAAAATAAAAGAACAAGTAAATTTCAATCAACAAACTGACCAATATTTCAATGGGAACTATGCTCCTCTCACTGACCACCAATGAAACAGGTGCCTCTTCCAGAAGTGCAGCAGGGGCCGGATAAATGGCCTCAGGGGGCCACATGTGGCCCGCAGGCCGTAGTTTGGGGACCCCTGCTACAAACAATTGTAGGTACACTATATACAAATTTCTGAGAAATAAGTTATAATAATTAAGTCAAATATTAATGAAAAAATATAAAGCCCAAGTGTGCTTTTATGGTAATAAAATAAATATGACAAAATTAAATTTATTCTGACATTAAAAAACATTTTTATGTTACATTTTTTGAGTTATGCTTTTTAGAATTCATAAAAAAGAGGGGTTAAAAAATTTAAAAATGACAAAAAGTTATCTTTTTATATATATAGAAACAGTCTTACTAAGATTTAGTAAATTCAGCAGGTCCCGGCGCAAATGTGTTAAGTTTTTTCAGTCTTGTTTTTATGAGAAACATGAGTCTGATGTGTCCTAGTGATTTCTTCAATGTTTGGGCATATATTTGAAAGGCAAACTCTCATTTCCTTGTCACTACATTGAAGAATTCCTCTCTTTTTACTCTTAATTGTGTTGAGGGTTAAAAATCCTAATTCACATAAATAGGATGTTAGAAATTATAAAAAAATGTTCAAAGATCTTTTAGGTATTGCCACATATTTTTCTTCTATAGAAATTCAGAAGGCTTCAAGAGACAATTCCTTATGTTTAATCATCAATCCACGATCAGTGGATATAGCTGCCAGTTCTTCTTCTGTTAATGTTAAACCAAAATCACTTAAAGCTTCCGTGAATGGGTTTCTAATCCAATCGTATTGTTCAGTGTTAAGTGATGAAAAATGCTATAAATTAAATTCTGCCCGTCAGCCTTCAAGTCCTATTTTATTTACACTTAACTTTTGCTCACTTCCAGGATCGAATTGTTCAATATCATGCTTCTTTATGAGAAATCTACTCATTTTATTTGGGTGTATTTATCTAAAAATAATATAATAATGTGTTAACAAAAAGAGTGGTATTTCCATAATAAAATGGTATAGTAGAGAAACTATATTTATTTTTATATCTGGGTACATGCCAGAACCAGTGCAGCTAGTAATTCCACGTTCAGAGTGGAAATGGTGCGGAAGTAAGAAAATATATGAAATTAAGAAAATACGGGGTCAGGAGGGCCCTGTAATTGCTGCTGGCAAGAACAAAGCACACCCAAAAAATGTATCTTGCTTTATTTATAGGGCAAAGTGAGGCCATTAGCAGATCTTAACTTTACACCAAACAAAGGATACAAGAAACTTGCCTCCAGTCTTTCCCGGGGACATGGGGGGTAGTGTAAACAATCTAGCACCACAGCTTAACAGCCTTTTGCAACCTAATCAGGCAAGTGAGGTGGGGGGTTAGCCAGACTGTCAGCTTACAGCCAATTTCCCACACCTCTGTCCCTCAAAAATCTAAACTCCAAAAACCTTGTTGGTTTTTTGGTCCCCAGCAGGCACATGTTTCTCTGGAATACCATAGGGCATACCTGGAAATCTTCTAGGGCACACCAGTATGCCCTGGCACACACTTTGAGAACCACTGCCTTATGGAGTCAAGACCTGCTTTGAGCCAGCTGTGGAAAGTGCGCCCTCTGCTGGTAGCACTTTGATTTGAATTTCACCTGATTCACCCACTGCACCCACCCCCATGACCAATGTACCCACACCTGGCTTCCCCATCACATGAAATCAGGGGTTCTTTGAGGTGACAATGTCTTCCAGCTCACTTGATGAGGCTGAAGCCACAATCTGGAATCCTGCTTTAAAACACAGGTCTCCAACCAATGTTATCAAAGATAGGTCTGGGGAGTTTCCCGCACAGACTGCCATTTAGGCTCTGTGGCATCTCCTCCTTTTCCTTTCTTTATCCCTGAAAGAGCAGGTGTGCTTCCAATACCTGCAGTGTTACATGCTGCGACTCAAACAAGTGGCAGGGGTCTAGGATCGTTCAAAAGACCTGTTGCAATGGAGACAACATGTCATTCACTTATTCGGTTGGGAGACACCGCAGTCCTGCTTGGCCCAGTGCACGGGGAGGAGAGTACTGAATGTCCACAGGGCAACCCTGTGGGAGCTGAGGTCCTGCCTCAGCCTGCAGCGCTCAAGCCCCTCTTCCAGGGAATCTAGGGTGGAGTCACTGGACCACATTTGAGCTACCGTAACCCATGAACAAACAGAGTTCTAGTTCCCAAAGAACTCTAAGGTTATAAAAGTCCTGGGCTCAGGATAAGAAACAAAGACAAAAACCACCACTCAGTTATTTCCTGGTCAAGTCACTCTTCCATGAGAAAGAACTCTGAGAAGCAAGTACTGCCTCGTGTTTTACTGCATTGGCCCTGACCTTGATCTCTCTGTCCCTTTACCTCCTAGAGAACCAAAGGGGGGAGAGAGAGAGAGAAAGAGAGAGAGAGAGAGAGAGAGAGAAGACGGGGCTCCTTTATAGGGACTAGATATGATAAAGGGTGGAGGACAGATGGAATGAAGGGTAGGAGGAAAGTATTGAATATTTCTGCTACAGGTCCTGAACTGACCAAGTAGCCAGGTGCTGGGGATGTACAGCAGGTTCACCTTGGAGATTCATGGGTTCGGTTCCAGATCACTGCGGGAAAGCGGATATCGCAACAAAGCAAATCATGGAATTTTTGTTTTCCCAGTGCATATAAAAGTTCATTAACACTGAGAGTCACCAACCTGCCTTTGGGAGCAGGTGTGGCTTGGTGCGTGCTGGTTCCAGCAGGTGTACCTGGCTTTCCCTCTCGCTCTTCCTGCTGCACATCAGAAGGCTCACCTGCACTTCTTGGTGAGACTCAGGGTTAGAGAGAAATGCCAGAGACCACGCAAAGGGTTCTGGTACAAGTTCAAGTTCAGCTTCTGCTGTTAACTTGGGCAAGTGCCTTAACCACCTTCAGCTCAGTTGTAAAATGAGGGCTTTTCACTTCCTTCCAGGTATATGATTCTAATTTGTAATCTGAAAAAGAACGAGGGACATCCAACAAATGGCATTTCCACGTCATGAAGACCCGGGGGAATGACAGTGTCCTGCTGATCTTCAGACACCCCCTTTGCTACCTCCAGGTACTCTAGTTGACTTGCTAGCCCTTCCCAAGCCTTAGACCCCCCCCCCCCCGGAACTCAACAAGAGAAAGCAAGTGCTTCATTACATTGCAATGTCTCCCCGTGATTCTTGTGGAAGAGATCAGTGGACAGCAGCCTCCAGAATACCCTATTGGTATCATTCACATTGTTTTCTTTGGAAGCCTGGGCATAATCCCATGTACAAATTTTTAACAGAATTTAACAGGCTCCCTTCCACACACAGCAGCAGGGGTAACCCCTCTACCTGGCTCTGTCTCATGGAGCTCCCCTATTCAGCCAGGAGTCAGATGCACTCCAAGACAAGTGCTAAGAACTCTGTTTCTGGCTCTGGGTACCAGAGCCTCAATTCCCATTCCCCCACTTACAGGGTGTGTGACCTTGGATAAGATATTTAATCTCTCTAAGCCACAATTTCATCTTCAGTTAAACAGGTGTAATAATAGTACCCCCCTCACAGAGCTGTTGGGTTGATCAAATATACCAGTATGTGTCAAGTTCTTAGAATCGTGTAGCAAGCACTTAGTGTTAGTTATTATTATTTAATTTGACTTAACTTGAAAAATGTCATTTCTTGTGGTTTCAGAAAATGCAGAGGTTTCTTCATAATGCTCAGTGACAGAGAGGAGCTATCTTGGGGTGGAAGGAAGGTGCCTATGTTGGACCCAAATTAGACTCTTAATTGAAGCAGCTACTTGGTAGATAGGGTGGGGAATTTTCAGGTTGATTCTGAATCCAAGACTTCTCCACCAAGGCTGGACTTGTCAAAAGCGTCAATTTAGCAGCATGAGGAGACAGTCAGGGTAACCAAATAAAACAGGACTGTTCCAGCATGCCTGCATGGTGGCCACACTACCTTCAAAGTACTGTGCACAGACCGATTTCTACTGAGGGAACAAGATACAAAGACTCTCCCATATGGGTACTAGCAGGATTTGCTGGTGTCTGGGGAAGATTATAAATTAGCTGGTAGCTGTTCACATCAGAGCCAAGCGGGGCACATTCAGTTTTTAATCTGGACCAATTTTCCGGATCAAAAACTAGTCTTTCTAAGGGATGTAAATGAGCGCAGGAGGAAATTTTTTTTCCCCTGAAGTTTATAAAGTAGCTGTCATTTTCATCGGAGCACCTTTCCAACCTGAAAGCCAGTATCTGGATACAATTATAAAGTAATAAAAAATTTGTCTAGGTGAAACATAGTCCAAACACTCCTTCTACCTCAAACTTGATGTATTTAATATGCTAATATGTTTAACAGATGGAGTTGCCACCATCAAAACCTCATCTACGCTTCAAATAAAACCAAAGAAGCCAACATGGCATATTCATGGTATGGATATCAGAATGAGATTGTGGAGGAACCAGGTAGAAAATATTTCTAGGAAAGGAACTACACAAAAATAAGAAAGGAAGTATGGTGAATCGTATGAGCAGTTTTATACAGCAGGCTTTTGTGAAATGCTTTGTAAAAAAAAAAATCTGCTTAAATGTTTGAAATCCATCCTTAGAAAAACACTGCATACACAGTTCATGTTTAAGAACTACAGACAGAACTATGCATTGTTCAAAACTGTGACTAGATGGTTTTATATGAGTAAACACATAGAATGCAATTGATCATGATGTGGTTATCTTAAGAAGGAAAGTTAGAAAGAAGCCGTTCATGGAAATCCTGGCTGATGAATATACATGTGCATGTAAAAAAAGAAACTAACATAATATTACCTTGGACTGCTGCTATTATCTCCAAAAGGAACGGAACAATGGGAATAGATAAATAGGATAGCTCATAATTTAAGTATGCTGCAGATTATGATAATGTTCTAAATATCAAGGCAGGTAGCAAGGTGCAGGTGATAGTAGATATAGTTTGAAAAGTGAGGGTGTCTCCCAGCACAGAAAGGCAACAAGTCCTATTTCCAAATGGAGAGATCCTTGAACAGCAAACATGTTTAAGCAGCCATATGGGAATCTGCCAAGATTATTTTCTTTGCCCGCTTATAAAACATTTGTCTCTTTCTTATAAAAACATTATTTGTGAAGACAAACTGCACTTCCTGCAAAGTTTTGTAGACTGCAATCAAATAAAGTTATATTGTTTTCCATTGTTCATAAGATATAATTAATCCCATAAGACAACCTTGCTTACAAAGTAAACTAAGAAAAAACAGATTTTTCAGAATTCTAAATATAGTATCAGCAAAGAAGAATAAAAATCATTATTCAGGAAACAATGGTTAGAACTTTATTGCTTAGAAATGTTCTACTTTGAATAATCTCACAACACAGGCCAAATCAAAGCAAACAAAAATACAGGAAGACTTTAAACTGGTGTAACTAGAGGAAATGCAAGTTATTGTGTTCCAAGTTCTAGCCAATTCTTTCTAATAGCTTACAAGGCACACATTTTGTTTAAATCCCAGAGCAAAGGCAGGAGTTCAAAACAAGGTAAAATTAACCCATTGGGTCCTTCTTTCTGAGAAAGTGGAAAAGATTCCTAACATGAGAGGCCACATCCCTAAACAGTGTGTGGGCAGGGCTAGAGATGGGCATAGGGGACTCCAGGCAAATCTTCAGACGCTTAACAGGAAATGGCTGGGCTCTGGACAATATGAATTCAATAAGATGTTTGGAGACACAGGAGGAGCTGTTTGACTCTGCACAGTTGCAATCCTCTGTAATTGAGACGGCATGATCTCTAGCCCAGCTTTTAGCTCTCGGTGATCAAATGCAGAGCCTTCCACCTCTACTGTGCCTGTATAATAGATCATTCTTTTAACCAACAAATATCCCTGGAACCTCCTGGGCTGGGGTGTGTGTGTGTGGGGGGGGGGGGGGGGGGGGTTGGGTGGAGAGGCTCAAGTCTTTTCTCAGCCCTGAGCAGAGATGAACCCCGTTAAACTGACGCTGGTAAGGGAAGAGAGAGAAGCGGTGCACAGACCTCTATGCGTCCTCACCGGGGACCGGGACCGGACCAGGACCCTGGCGCTCCGGTTGCGGTGCCCCCTGGCGCGCTGAGCGTGTTACCTGGTTTTCGGAGAGCTTCTCCAAGCGACACGGAGCCGGGTCTGAGGCTGGAGGCCAGGAGCAGGAGCCGGAACAAGATGCCTTGGATTAAATCCATTTCACCCCAGGCGCCCGCAAAGTTTCACCAAGTCCGGGGCGCACAGGAAAAGGGCGTCTCCTGGGGCACCAGTAGGCAGTCCGCTACGCGGATCCCTGGCCAGGGTGCGGAGGTGGGGGGCTGAGGGAGCTGGACCAGCCACCGCCGGGGAGTCGGAGGAGGCAGGGCAGCAGCAGGGAGGTCGGCGTGCGAGAGTGAAGCAGGCTGCCAGCGGCAGGGCTTTTCGGGGGGGGGGGGGGGGGGGCGGAGGAGGCCGACGGGGAGGGACCGGCTGGCCACGCAAGGAGGGAGGCTCGACCCGCCCGGGGATGGAATTACAATAGGGTGGAAGTGAGAGGGGCAGGCCCTGAGGCAATTGACTCTTTGCCCACCCCTAGGACAGTCAGCCCGCCTATCACCCCCTTCCAACGACCCCCGGCTCAGTCCTTGCCGGCTGATGACCTAGATTGGAGGACTAGGAGGGGCAACTTCGACCACTAGAGACGCGGGGACCGAGAGTGCGGGACCCTCGACCGTGGTCCTGACCCTGAAATGTTGCGGCGCCTCCCGCGTCCCTTGGTTGTATCCTCCTCCTTCGCTCCACTCTGGGTGCTTTCCACCAGCCTGGGGACTCCCCCCGACGCCGCCAAGGGCTGCCCGGGTCGGTCCCGCGCACTTGGGTGAGTGGGAGGGGGGAGGAGTGGGTCTGTGATTGGCAAGTGGGAGAGGGCAGAAGGAGGAGGGGCGGGGCCGCCGGCCAGGCGCTAAGAAGATAAATGGGATTTAAGACGCGCAGATGGACAGCCGATGTCCCACCACCCAGGCGACAACGCCGGGGGGAGATTAAGGCCGAGCAGGGGAGCCGCGGGGTCCCCTTGCGGCAGAAGAAAGCAATAGGAGACCTTCCAAGAGCGGAGATGAAACTCCAGGTTAAGTCTGGCGTCGGGGAGAGGGAAGCGACCTCGAGCCCCCTGGAGGGCAGAGAAGGCGCGGGTGCCCGCCGCCTGGGCTGGGGCCAGGGGCCGCCGCGGGGCTCTGGGTACTGATCCCGGGACAGGAGTACCCGGACTGGCTTTCTTGCCCGTCAAGGTACCTTCCCCTCGGGGTTTGCTGCCCGAGGACTTAGTAAAATGAGCCTTTTGCCAGGTTTCCCTGCGAGAGGGGTGACCCTGGGACGTAACTCGGTTGCACAGTGGCATGCTGAGTTCCACGCCAGGGAGAAGAGAAAGCAGATACAATAAATAAACCAGGGGGGAAAGGCAGCCTCACCATTTCCTGGGGAAAGATCAAAGACCTGAGGAAATGCCCCGCAGAGGGAGACCGAGGTTGCTAACTGAGAGGATGATGCGCTGGCCCGCCCCAACTTGTAGCAGGGCTGAGGCTCCTTGGGCGTCCTGGCCCTGGCCTTCCTTGTTAACCGTGTTAGGAGAACCAGAGGGAATAAATATTGACTGATATATCTTCCCCGAATGAAGTATCTCCCGGCAAAAGGGTCTGTAATGAGCCGGATCTTGTCTGTTAGCTAAGCTCAGGATAGTTAACGCCTTAGGTTGGCGTTCCCAGATGTGCAACTGTCCATAGATAACTTCAAAGTCTGCTCCAACTTGAGTATGTGGAAGTCTTAGCTGTGACAGAGCTTGTCCTTTCACACGGATCTGGAGCAGAAAAACAGAGAGACTGTGCTTTTCTCTTCCATGGCGATAACAAGGCCACATCTGGAAACCAGGCAGTGTGACTGTCCCCAGGGCTCCCAGTCTAAAGGGCGACAGAGTCACAGACCTTAAGGATTCTCAGAGCCCCTAGAAGTCATCCAGGCCCTGCCTCTGTACCCACGGGATTGTTCTTTCAGTATCCTTGGCAAGTCATGTGCCTGGGCTTGAACTCTACCAGCCCAAAGCTGTTGGAAGCTCTTTTCATTGAAGGTGATTTCTTCTATCAGATATAAGGTGGTACCCACAATTAGGCAAGTGTTACCATGAGGATACCTCCCATGTTGGTTCTTCTCTTTTGCTCCTTTCCACTTTAAAAATGATTCTCCCTGATGTAGAAGTTGGAAGTAATAATAACTATTAATATCCTGGCTAGCATTTATATAACACTTACTAAGTACCAGATGCTCTTTGAAGTGCTCAGTAATCCCAATAGCCATCCCAGGTAGGTATTGTTTTTAGTATTATCTCCATTTGACAGATGAAAAAACTGAGGCATTGAAAGGTTAAGCAACCCACCCAAAGTCACGCAACTCCCAAGAGATAGACCATTGATTGAATCCAGGTAGTCTGGTCCTAGAGTCCAGGCTTTAAGGAAACAGACAGGTGGAGAGCAGACACGGTGGCACACTGAGAAACAGGACATTTGGGTGTGTCATCTTGGGCCTTGCTTGTGGTATATCTTGCTAAAATAGAGGAGCTGGATGAAATCATCATTGAATAACAAATTTTGCTTTCTTTTTATTGTGTGTTAAAATAGCAACATCTAATCCAAGCCATTTTTGCTTTGAATATGCTTTTTAAAAGACCTGTACAAATTGCCCATTGCAAATTTTGCAAGCCTTCTTGCTGATCTCCTCAACATGTGTCCATACCGCCTCCTCACAGTTGGCCCTGGGCTTCTCTTCCATCTTTTGCAGATAGCCATAGGTGATTTGGAAGCCTGCTTGGTTTCCCCAGAGGCCCTTCTTGTTCCTTCCCTGCGGAATTACCTCTGATTATATTGTTGTATTTTACTTTGGAGTACCCTCCAAAAGCTCTGGGTCATCAGGACATTGGGTTAAGACCTCGCTTCAGTTGAGGGTACATGTTACACTGGACTTACTCCTTTCCTTGGCTGATCAAACCTCAGCCCCCAAGGTTCCCTCTTCTTCCAGTTTGACAACCAGTTTATGGCACTTTAAATCTGATAAAAGACAAATGGAACACTAACTTCCTTCTCTCCCCACCTTCTGGGAAGAGGGGAGCTAGAGAGGGCAAAGAGGCTTTGAATGTTTCATTTAAAAAAATCTGTTCAAATTCACTGGAGGTCTAAACTCAATTAATAAGGTCACCAGCAAAAAAGTGACCTGCCTGCTTTGCTCAATATCATGAAAGAAGACTCTGACCTTTGCTCCATGGAATAGATTTAGAAGAAAGTAAAGGCAAACATACCAATTATAGAATATTTAGAAAGTTCCTAAATGAGAGTGAGGGAAAGACAGCAGCAAAGAATGGGCTTTAGATTTAGTTTTTGAATAGGTTATATGTACATATAAAATTTGAAATGTGCACCAGGCAGAGTGTATAGTGAAAAGTAAGTTCCCTTTCACCCCTTCCTCTCTCAGAAGTGACCAGTGTTACCAGTTTCTTGTGTATCTTTCTAGAGATATTCTAGGAAAAAACATACAAATAGGTACACATAAATGTAACCAAACAGGAGCATCTTGTACACACTTCTTAACCTGAAGATCCTTTCAAAGTAGCAAATACAGATCTGCTTCCCCCTTACTAAGTGCCAAATGACATTGTACTGTGTGATGTACAGCAAGCACTCTGTTCTTTCTTCTATTGATTCCAATTTTACTATTATAGACAACACTGCAATGAGTGACCTTGAATATATAACAGTTTGCACATGTTATAATAGATGGTAGGGGACATTTCTAGACTAGCCATGCTCAGCCATAGGGTAAATGGCTTTTCATTTTGATAATTTGGCCAAATTTCCTCCCAAGGAAATCATATGAATTTATACTCCCACAGGCAACATGTAAGCATGACGATTCCACAATTCTCATTAGCAGAGTGTCTTATCAAAATAGAACTATATATTATATACATGTAGATTACATTTTAATCAACAACAACATATAAAGAACACAACAAGTGTGCTGATTGATTCATTAGAGCAAGGTGAGCAGACTTGCACAACTACCCCCCGGATAAGCACCGGAACATGACCAGTACCCCCTAGTCTCTTCTCAGGCTTCCTCCTGAGATGTATATATTTTGAAGAAATATGAAGAGAGTTCAAACTTTCCATTCACTTTTTTTTCTTTCCTTGTTTTTAATGAGAGAGAAAGAGAGGAATGGAGAGAGATGAGAAGCATCAACTCATAGTGGTGACACTTTAGTTGTTCATTGACTGCTTCTTATACATGCCTTAATGGAAGGGGGGGTTGGATGGGGGCCTCGAGCAGAGCCAATGACCCCTTGCTCAAGCCAGTGACCATAGGATCCTGTCAATGATCCCACACTCAAGCTGGTGACCCCGCACTCAAGCTGGCAACCTTGGGGTTTTGAACCTCGGCATCCCAGTTTGACTCTGTATCCACTGTGCCACCATCACTCAGGCCCCATTCACTTATAACTGAAACACACAAATAAAAATAGATCCACAAAACATGTAAGCATTCCCCACCCTCAAAATGAAACAAACATTATTGAGATTTGATCTTATTCTGCATAAGGCTCTGTGTTGGGAACAGGAAGACTAATCGGAAAGAAAATGCAACAGTGTCTTCTGACTACAGTTTGTTGGAACAAAGACCGTTGCCCAGCCAACTGTCCCACAAAGCAGAACAAAGCAATCACGACATGACAGTGCAAGCAACATGCTGTGTGTCAAGAGAGGAAGACTCTGTATTACAAATGACAACCTATGCCATAATACAGTAAAAATAGAGCCATTAACCTCACAAATGTTTAAATTATGCCTGTGTACATAATAGGATTCTCCAGGGGCGGAACTGGAGTTACCAGGGTAGATTACCTGGTATTCCCAAATCTGCCCTGCCTTCTGCATGCACATCTAGCAGCACTGATTAAAAATGACTGGGGAATTATAGTTAAGTTGGGCAAACTGATGCTTTTCCAGCCTTCCATTTTCACGTAAACTTTTAAATAGATAAAGGTGCATAAATCCTAAGTATATAAATCAATAGATTGTCACAAGGGAATAAACACATGGGATAAACCTCCAGATTATGAGACAGAACAATGCTGGGCCCTAAAAGCCTTTTCATTCTTCCCCCTAATCATAACCACCTTCCTCACAACCAAATGCAAAAGCATTTTACTGATTTCTAACATCTAGATTAGTTTTGCCTTGTTTTGAACTTTCTGTAAGTGGAATTCAGTAGTTTAATTTAGTCATCACTATCAGTCTAGCCCTGTGATGGTGAACCTTTTTCTAAAAACTGCCCACTTTTGCAGTACTGGTCAACCTAGTCCCTCCTGCCCACTAGTGGGTGTTCCAGCTTTCATGGTGGGCCAATCGCAGTGCCGTTTGGTTGCTCCGCTAGGCCCACCATGAAAGCTGGAACTCCCACTAGTGGGCGGGAGGGACCAGGTTGACCAGCACTGCAAAAGTGGGTGATTTTTATAAAAAGGTTTGCCATCATGGGTCTAGCCTCTGACATAATGCTATTTTTGAGATTTTCATTCAAGTTGTGTGGCTATTTTCCATTGCTGTCTAGTATTCTATTGTGTACATATATTTGAATCTGTTTGCATTCTCCTCCTAATGAATATGTGGGTGTTTTCTGGGTTGGAGCTATAACCAAAAATGCCTGTATGATTACCCTGGTATGTGTCTTTGATAGGTACAAGTATAAATTTCTGTTGTGATATCTGTGAGCAACATTATTGGGTTACATGGTAGGCATATGTTTAGATTTGAAAGATATTGCCAAACAGTTTTCCAAAGTGGCTATACCAGTTTACACTTCCCCTGGAAGTATATGAAAGTTCCAGTTGTTCCACAGTCTCACCAACATTAACAGTGTTTGTCTTTTGCATTTTGGTCGTTTTGGTGAATGTGCAGTCATAACAGATAGTTTCAATTGGTGTTTCTTTGATAACAAATGAAGTCAAGTACTTTTTACTTGTTTATTGGCTATTATATATCCTATTCAGTGAAGTGCCTCTTCATGTCTCTTGCCATTTTTCTATTGGATTATCTACCTATCTTATTGGTTTATGGTAGTTCTTTATATACTCTGGATATAAGCAAGAGGAATATTTTGGGGGGTGCTGGATATTTATATTAAAAGTGTTTTTCCTGCTCTGTCTTGTCTTTTAACTTTCTTAATGATGACTTTTATTGAACAAAAGCCCTAGTTTTAATGTAGTACAGCTGATCAATTTTTTTCAGCAACGTCTAGCATTTTTTTAGCTCTTCTTCAAAAAAAACTTTACCCCAAGGCCACAAAGATATTAGTACATGTTATTGTTCTAAAGAAGTTATTGCTTACCTTCCATACTTAGATCAGCCACAGATTTTTGTGTATGATGTGGGGTGGCGCTCACAGGCTTTCTGACTAGACACTCCCTCCCGTGTTAGCTGTAGGCAGCTGCAGCTCCACGGGGAGGAGGTGTGATCCCCAGGATGTAGCTTCTCCAGTGTATCTTTTCCTCTGCAGGCAGCAGCCCAGCTGATGTCCAAGGAGGAAGCTCCGACCACCCTCTTCACCTGGTGGAGGCCATGTAGATAGCCACCTGCATTATGTGTTTTGGAGCAAAAACAAAGGCCATCTGCTCCAAAATATCTCACTTACTGGCCTTTTCATTTTTTTTTTTTACATTTCTAAGATTTGAAATCTGCTATGGATCAAAAGTATAACTTGTTTAGGATGTACACACCATCTATTCCAAATGGCACTGGGGAGAAATGGAAGAGAAATGTTTGAAGAACTTTTATGTAGGTGATCTCTCTTAAAATGCACGTATTCTTCCTGAAAAGAAAGAAAGGCCCCATTAATACTATGCCTGTTAACACAGAAGTAAAGGCTAATTTACTAACTAATTTAGCTGTCACCTAGGATATCAGCACCGTGGTCTACCGTGGTTGGAACATATGAGTTTGATAGTGATTTGGGAAGGGGAAAGTGTTGTGCGTGAGGACCAGAATGTGGGATATGGATGTTTGTAACAGCAAAACCCTGGAAGCAATAAACAAATCATCACTGGGGAGAAATTGGTAAAAAGCATCGTGCGATATAATGGTACGTGACACAGCTATCTAAAAATAGTGGGCTCAGAGCTTCAAGTGCGAAAATGGAACATAGTCAACAAAGCAAGATGCAGAACAGAGTGCAGGTGTTAACTGTGGGAGGGGGCTGGGGGGCCTCAGATAAGTGAGGGAAGGAGCATTGTGTTCTCCTTTACTGCTTATATTTTAATCATAGGAATGTCTTTGTTTGGGTTCAGGAGTATGAGTGCATTTTCAAAGAATATAGGCAGTCTAGATGGAGTGACAGGAGGAATTACAGGGACTAAGAAACCTAGAGAAGAAATTGGGGCCCTACACATCTTGGGAAAAAGAGAGAATGAAGGGTCTTGGGCAGGCGCCGCCAAAGGGGAGTGGAACATGAAAGGTAGACCTCACCAAGGATGTGATTTTGTCCAGTTCTACCAGGTTTAATATGCAAGAGAGAGAGCAAGAGGCCACCTTCTTCCCGAAAGTGCAGGGGACGCTGCAGCATGTAGAGACGGTGGGGATCTCATGGGTTGTGTGACCTCCAGCTAACCAGGGACCACACACAACACAACAAAATGTTGGGGCCTCCCCCAGTGGCCACACGTAACTGCTCACCCTCCTAAAGGCATCTCTTTAGAGAGCCAGCATGCAATTCCAGAATGCATCTATTAAGAGAGCCAGCACGCAATTTCAAAATGCATGGCTTGTTTGTGGACCGACATGATGTCAGGAAGCTCTGAGTGGACTAGAGGTCAGGGGACTTGCACAGTAGCTCCAGCCTGTCACTAACTGTCAATGGGACATTGGTGATTCAATTGACTTCTTTAAACCTTATTTCTCTCTTCTCTCAAATGAGGGTATTGGAGAAGATGATGTCTCAGCTCCTCCTAGGGCTGCCAACCTCAGCTTCCACAGAAGAGCCTCTTTACTTTTCCCAGGATAGACAGATGTCATGCTTAAAAACAAAGGAGTCATGAAAAAGGTTTATTCTTAGAGAAAAATTTGAAGTTGGAAAGTAATAGTCTGTTGCAAAAAAAAAAAAGTAAAAATGCAACATTTAATGCGCACACACACACACACACACACACACACACACACACACACACACACACCTCTGCAGGACAAAAGCAATCGCTTGCCTCTGAGAAGCTGTAGGAAGAGAACACCCAGTTCCCAGTCCACCCGGAGAAACGGGAGGTGTGGGTAGGGATGGGCAGGGAAGACCATGACCGGAGTTGGGAGAGGGCGTAGGAAGCAGAACCACATTGGCTCAGTTTCTGGGTTACTTAGTGACTACAAATAAAGGCAGATTTTCTTTTCTTTTTTTTTTAAAGGTAGATTTTCTGATGTCAAGAGAAAACCTGTGGAAAGAAGCAAGAAGTCAGTTTTTTTATATTATTATTGGAGTTTGATTATATTTTTATTGGTGTGTTTCTTAAGGGAGGAAGTGAGGAGAGGCAGGAGACTGGAAGATTTGAAGGCATGGACGCCACCAAGCGGAAGGTGTCTAGGACAGAGAAAGTAGCTAGGTGAGCAGAGTACTTGGTTTGCACCGCTGACGAAAGAACACTCAGCTTAAGAAAAATCTTATCAGTGTTTATCTGAGCCAAAATGACAATTGCTGGGAAGTAAAATCTCAAGGAACTGAGGAAATGCTTCAGAAAATGGCATTTGTGCAGCTCCTTTTGTACATTAGAATCAAAGGAGGAGACAAGATACGGAAGGCTGCATGGAACCCAGCCTTAAGGGGGCAGAAGAAAGCAAAGCAGGGAAATCTGTGGGATTAGATAGCAAAGCGGAGAGACACATGCTTCGTTGACATTGGTGGGTACAGGTAGTTAGTAATTAACATTTACAGCACACAGCGATGCTATGCTGGGAATGAGATCTCAAAGAGGGTTCTGTGGGAGTACCCTGAGGGGTCTGGAAAAAGGAGATCATTCTGACATTTGCATCTTAGATGCAAAAAGACAATAGACAGGCTCACTTAACATAAAGATGGACCTTTGTCACGGAAGCAATAGGCTTAGGACATGACTATCTGCCAGGACTTGCTTTTAGTTAGGAATTTTTCTGTTCTGACCATCCTATGTGGTTATGTTCAGTTTCTGAGTCTGCAGGGTCCACCTTGCAGGCCTCCCCTGAGCCTGTCAGGTGTAGGACGTGGCCCCTGTTCCATCCACATCACACAGCCCCCAAGAAGAAAGAGTGTGAGAGGAAAGATTTAAGCATGAAAAGCTGTATGCACATCACGATGGTAGTACTGAGGGGAGGAAGAGGAACGGGATAGCTTCAAAGAAAATTCTTTATCCAAAGAGTAGGAAGGGAAGACTTAGATTCATGCTTTTAAGTTAATTGACAATATGAAGAAAGATCAACTGCAAAGTATGAGGGAGACATGAGCCTCAGTGTCTTCCTTGTACAAGGGGTGTGACACCCGCTTTAAAAGTTGTACCCATCAGACGGGATAGCCTCAGGCAGTGTGCACACCATGCACTTGGCTTCCACTGAGTGTTGGCTTTAATTGTTTTTGTTCCATCACGCTCATATGTATCACACAGACAGGCTGAGTCCTCTGCAGAGTTCAAGTCCAGAAGCACGAGGGGGTTATTTCTAGGATATCACAGAAGACTAGGGACAACGATGAAGCTTTGATCTAAACATTTTCAACATGAACTGGGAATAATGGAAAATCAAGGCTTGTATCTTGGGACAATGAAAGTTCTCTCCCAAAAGATAATGATGTACTTAGATAGGGATTGTCCCGGGAAGCGACAATGACTGAGCCATCAAAATGAGTGAACACAGCAGGATACACCTACAGCTGGTGGGAGGCCAGTCAGTCCTCACAGCTGCTGGGAACATCAGCCAATTCATAGTTTCCTTCAGCTTTACTGCCTCTTAATTGATCCAGTATGCATGTTTTTTTTTTGTTTCCTGTCTTTTTCTTTGTTTATTACTTATTACATGTCCCTGGGTGAGTCACAGTGTCTCCCTGGCATCAGTTCCGTGGACTGAACTGCATGAAGCACAAGATCCTTCCCAGCTTGGACATTTGTGCGTACTGGGCAGGGGGCATGGCAGCCCCTGGCACAGCCTCCTCAATCCTGTCTAGTCTCAGCGACTTATTCCTGAAAAATGCTACCATGGCTCTGGTGTCTGAGCTGAAAGAATAGACCAAAGCAATTGCTGAGTCCAGATGATGGGAAAACCCAAGGGGCAGTAGGCAGTTCTGAAAGTATTCATTTGGTGAACAGACAGGGATGGCTTTACGTGATTGTTCTGTGGTCCCAAGCTCGATTATAATCATGGGTTTAATTGGGGAAAAAAATGACAACTCACAATTTAAGCTACCCATTTTCACTGGGGTGAAAAGCAGACGGTACCAATGCAGCTTTTATCTTGGATGAGTTAGAAAGTGTGTTGTATACAAGTGTGCCCCCATAGCCCCATGCATGCCGGTGTACACCTGGCTTTAGAATAGACACTTAATCTAGAGTGTTGGCTTTCATTTTAATTTATATGTATTCAAATATAAAGACAAACCATTGTTGAAATAAATGTAAGCCAGTAATGAAAGTGGAATATATCAATATATGGACCTAAATTGAGATTTCATTGAAGGAATTAATGAAGACAGCCACCTGTCCTCATAGCCTACACTTTCACATTGTGTGAACCGTCAAGCCAACTAGTGCATGATATCAAAGAGTTTGCAATAAATTATTTATTTGGATTAGAAAATGAACTGTGTTTCTAAACCAAGTGTAAATGAGAGATAACGGTTTTGCTGTTTTGAGGGGATATGTGCATTTTCACTGAAAATCAGAGCAAGGAGTAAAGTAGATAGCCTAAGATGCAAAGGGGTGGCTTTCTGTCAGTGGCTCATAACTTGGCTGTGCATTAGAATCACAAGGGGAACTTCACAAAATACCAGTGCCTGGGCTTCCCCGCCCCCGAGATTCTGAGTTAATTAGTCAAGGGTGAGTTCTCAGCACTGGGATTTGTCCAAATTCCCCAGGTGATTTTAATGTGCTAAGTTGGGAATCCTTGCTGCACAGTGAGAGAGCCTCTCCTGGGGCTGGAAGGGGAAAGCCGGAAGGGGTGGGTCTGGGAAGACATTGCAGATAGAACTTATGCATTAGAGGAGGGGCTGGTCTGGAGCAGCATTGCTTAAATGTTAATGTGCACACTCATCTCTTGGGACCTTGTTAAAATGCAGATTCTGATTCAGTAAGTCTGAATGGCTCCTGAGATTCTACATGTCTAAGAAGCTCCCAGATGATGTCCGAGCGGCTGATCCAAAGACCACATTTGAGTGGCAAGGGTCTAGATGACCTTGAAGAACCTTCTGATACGAAGATTCTATTATTGTCTGACTTGAGAACATCAGGGCTCGAGGAACTATTTTTCCAGAGAGGGAGCCCAAAGGCTTGAACCACGGGGTGCTATTTGCCCAGCCCTGACACAATGCTGAACAGACTTGCCAAGAAGCACAACTCCCTTGACCTACAGTTGGAGGACTCAGGTTGAGACCCAGTGGAGAAGCAGACGTTTTAAGGAAACATATCAGAGCTGAAAGGGAAACAAGGGGAGTACTCAGATGCTCTGCTCAGTAGACCTGGTGTAAACTTGGAAATCAAAGCTTAAGAGTAAGATGGAAAAAAGTAGGGATGAGAAGTAGATATATTATATTTAAGTATATCAAACTATTTCAAAGTTTATATTTTACATTTAAAAATTTTTGAAACTATATTTGGGCAAAAGCATTAAAGATAAATCTAGTTAAGTGCATATAAATGAAAACCATACTAGTTTTAAAGATGAGCAGTCACCAGGGACTGTGGAGGGGGGAGGGATTGTTTACAAGGGGCATGGTGCATTTTGGGGGTGATGGTAGACCAGTTCTATGTCTTGACTGTGGTTACCCAATTGTATGTATTTGTCAACGTTTTTAGACTTGTATACTATATGTAAATTTTACCTCAATAAATCTGAATTTAAAAAATTGCATATTATGTCCTTTTTATTATTAAATTTGTTCTCTCTGCATTTCCTTAACCTCCTTCCCTAGCTAATATGTCCTGACTGTTTAGTCAGGCACAATACTAAATGTTTACAATAATGTGGAACAATTTCAAATTGTCATTTTCTTTCTTTCTTTCTTTCTTTTTTTTTTTTGGTATTTTTCTGAAGTTGGAAACAGTCAGACTCCTGCATGCGCCTGACCAGGATCCACCTGGCATGCCCACTGGCCCATCTGGGGCGTTGCTCTACTGCAACCAGAGCCATTCTAGTGCCTGAGGCAGAGGCCATAGAGCCATCCTCAGCGCCCGGGCCAACTTTGCTCCAATGGAGCCTCGGCTGCAGGAGGGGAAGAGATAGACAGAAAGGAAGGAGAGGAGGAGGGGTGGAGAAGCAGATGGGTGCTTCTCCTGTATGCCCTGGCCGGGAATCGAACCTGGGACTCCCACATGCCAGGCTGACGCTCTACCACTGAGCCAACCGGCCAGGGCCTCAAATTGCCATTTTCATGGGTCAAAAGATGATCAAATATCAGCTCTTTCATGTGACTTAATCTAATATTTACCACAACCCTTTAAGTTAGATACTATTTTTATTTTCATTTGAGGTACAAAATGAGGTTCAGGGTGATTAAGTACTTTTCCAAAAAACAATGAGGAGCAAAGCCAGTTCCAACTATATAGATGGATGATTAACAGAGAGAAGTCATGAAACACAGACAGTCTCAAAGGCAGAAAGCAGATACTCCCACAATACGATCCGTCACCCAAAGTGATAACGTTTTGGTGTTTCATCATTAAATACTTTTCAATAAAAATTATTCTGATGCTTTTAAAAAATAATTGAATAAGAGAGATAGAGACATTGAATAAATCCAGTGGAGCTAGAAATGAAGATTTTGTCTTATTCCAATTTGCCAGGCATTTTTATAATTGAAAAACAGTTTAATGCTATTTTACACACTAACAGGTTTAATTTTCCCACTCATCTTCTCCTCTCCTCACTTGCTACCCCTTAATATGAAGTCAACTTCACGTATGTAAGATGGCGATTGATAATTACCCTGCATTTCCAATACAATGTAGCACTCAGAAAGAGCCTACAAGTATCTGTGTAAATAATTACCACATTAATTTATCTCCAGGGTCTCCTTATCTTCTTCTCTCTCCTGTGAGTCATTGATAATTTCCGGCTGCGGATGAATCCAGGGTGTCAGAAATAGAGAAAGTACATTGTAGAGTTAATTCCAGCTGCCAGAGAAGCTCGATAAGCCCCCAAGAAGCTTTTGAAGAATCAAAAAAACTCTTTAAAAAGGTCTTTAAAAGTATTTTTTCATGTTTGGCCCAACAGAGTAATAATACTTCTTTAAAGACAAAGGGAATGGGAGCCAATCAATACGCTATTAAGACACTGACGCACTGAGATAGGATTACAGGCTGAAGGAATTGTGAAACCTTTCACTTTTTCATTTTCAGCAAGAAGAATTGAGGAAAGTGGCTTTTTAAAACTTATTTTTATCTGAATAGCCTTAGGTCATACAATTTTTTTCATTTTAGGTCAGGGAGTTCACCCTCAGTCCACATACAACCAAGAGATCAAGTTAATTTTATATCTTTTTTTTTTTATAACATGACTTTATCCACAAGTTGGTCCAGCCTTCCTGATTTGGTGGAAAAACTTAACCACTTACCTTGTAGACTCTTTCCAATTTCCATTACTAAAAATATAGGAGCTTACCCAGATTAACTCACAAAGTAATTTGGCTGTATTTACACATTAACTTGAGCTTTGAAACACTTTCTAAATAGCGGTCAGTGGTCTTTTTATGCTAGAAAAATTGATAGAAGTCATTGTATATCACCCCTAATTTCACAAGTAATAAAATGAAGACCCAGAGAGGTTAATTGACTTAAGACACACAGATCTCCTGACCAGTGGTGGTGCAGTGCATAAAGCGTTGACCTAGAATGCTGAGGTAGGCTGTTCAAAATCCTGGACTTGCCTGGTCAAGGCACATATGAGAAGAAACTGCTATGAGATGATGTTTCCCACTCCTTCCCCCTCATCTTTCTCTTTCTCTCTCTCCTGTTGTTGAAGTCAATAAATAAAATCTTAAATAAAAAGATCACACAGATAGATATCATTGGAGTTGAAAATCACCCCCAAACCCTGTCTTTTAAAATATTACCAGTGACTTCCTACTCTGCTTGTATCTTAGTATTCAGGGAGCTTTAAGAATCCTGATGCCCAAGCTGCACCTCAAATTATATTAGAATCTCTGGAGTGGAACTCAGGCATCAATGTTTTCTAAACTTTTAGACCCCAGGGTTCACTCTGCAAGTGCACAGAACCATTGGGTACAGGCTTTTGCTATTGTGGTGTTCCCCTTTAAAGAGTCAACTTATCAACATTACCAGAAGCATTTGACATGCACAATTTTGCACATACTCCAGACCGAACTTTGTCCTTTCAACCTTCATGACAGGTGGACTCCATTAGTACTATTTTACAAACACTTTCAGCTTTCTGTCTTCCAAGTTCTTGGTAAGTTTCTACTTCCTGGCTCTTGTGCTTGAGTGAATCATGTGACCAGGACTGTCCAATGAGTTGTGAGCACACTTTACTTTGGGCTGGAGCATTTAATTCCTGGTTCAAACCCTTCCATAGCTCACATTCTTTCTGTCACTTGGATCAACCATGTTCCACAGAATGATCATTCTGTAACCCTGGATCCCAGAGTAAAGTCTCAATGCTCACAGTGGATATGTCGCATGGATGAAAAGTAGACCTCAGTTATTTTAAGCCACTGAGTTGGTGACCTTCTGTGTACCATGATTCACTCTATAATCCTAAAGCTAGTATTATATAAAAAGTAAATTATTTTTAAAAGAAAAATAAGTCTTCCACCCCAAAATCAGAATTCAAGATTTCTTTGGCTATTTTTCCCTTTTTTCTATTGACACTGAATCATAATATTTCATTTTGAACTTAAACTTTTGAAAGTCCTGCCTTGTTCCCAATGTTTACACAGCTTTTTCTATGCATCATCAAAATTTAACTAGAAGAACCACATGGAAGATTCCCAGATGTTCAGAAATGAGAAGCTGTGTTTAAGAGACCTGCGTGTTCTCAGTGCACACACATGAGGCTTCTCCTAACATTAACATCTTCCAGTAGATTCACACTTGAACTCATTTTTGTCTCTTTACACTATTGAGTTGTTGCTTTAAAATTGTTAGAAAGTCTCCAACAGGAGCACTCATTTGCTAGTAGAATCCATATGGTTGTGACTTATGATCCAAATCACTGCAGACAACCACTTGGGGCCAGAAGAGATGACCTCTAACTTTCTTCTTGGACTCATAGCTTAATATTCTTATTCCAGAATATAGTATCCACCCATTTTTTTTCTTCCCCAGAAGTTATGGTAATGACAGAGGCCCACTGGAGCCCATGTATATAAAGGAACTGTCTTAAAGGAAAAGCTCTCCTGTCTCCAACTCAGAATTTGCAGGAGGGAAGAAGCAAAATGTACCAGCATAAATTATAGGCTTAAATCCAACCATGATCCCATGGGATGGGGAAGCATAGATTATGGGAAAATGAGGGTTAGAGTCATGAGGAAAAATGGCTGAAAAAGAGGGTGAGGAGATAGCACATGAACTTTAATAACCCCCAGCTGGCCAATCAATAATACATGAACTTGTCATGCAGTCAAACACAGCTGAGAGAACAACCCAGCATTGTATGGGTGAGGTGGGGTGAACTTGTGACCTAGTAATGAGCTTCTTCTTCATCTAACATGCATGAGTCCATGACGAGTACTAGATCCTTGTTACACTGGGCTATAGTTACAGACTTCTAAGGAAGGCTGGCCCTTCAAGGCCTTCTTTGACTCTATAGGCGCAAGGGTCCCCAAACTTTTTACGCAGGGGGCCCTCAGACCGTTGGAGGGCCGCCACATAAAGTGCTCCTCTCGCTGACCACCAGTGAAAGAGGCGCCCCTTCCAGAAGTGCGGTGGAGGGCCGGATAAATGGCCTCAGGGGACCACATGCGGCCTGTGGGCTGTAGTTTGAGGACACCTGCTATAGGGTCTCATTTTATGTAGTTAATGAAAAAGATTCGTTTTTAAGCATTTACCTTCATTCTTTTGATTTCTCTAGGAAATTTCTCCCCACCCCTAGTAACCAATCCTGAAACAGGATGATGGCTCTACAACTTCAAGAATAAAATATATGAAGAAAGTAGGTAAAGGTAGTTTACAAAATAGTCAAGAAGTTTTTTGTTTGTTTGTTTGTTTGTATTTTTTCTGAAGTTGGAAAGAGGGAGGCAGTCAGATAGACTCCCGCATGCGCCCGACTGGGATCCACCCAGCATGCCCACCAGGGGGCAATGCTCTGCCCATCTGGGGCGTTGCTCTGTCGCAACCAGAGCCATTCTAGCGCCTGAGGCAGAGGCCACAGAGCCATCCTCAGCGCCCGGGCCAACTTTGCTCCAATGGAGCCTTGGCTGTGGGAGGGGAAGAGAGAGACAGAGAGGAAGGAGAGGAGGAGGGGTGGAGAAGCAGATGAGCGCTTCTCCTGTGTGCCCTGGCCGGGAATCGAACCTGGGACTCCTGCACACCAGGCTGATGCTTAAGAATGTTATTATTATTATTTTTTTCTGAGGAGTGGATATATTTCTATTGACTGAAGTTAAAGTCTGCAAAGTTTCAGCCCTGGTTGGCTCAATGGTAGAGTGTCGGCCTGGCATGTGGACATCCTGGGTTCGATTCCTGGTCAGGGCACACAGGAGAAGCGCCCATCTGCTTCTCCACCCCTCCCCTTCTCTCTCTCTCCCCCCCCTCTCTTTTTCTTCCCCTCTTGCAGCCATGGCTTGCTTGGTTAGAGCATATCAGTCCCAGGCAATGAGGATAGTTCCACAGAACCTCCACTTCAGGTGCTAAAATAGTTCAGTTGCGAGCATGGCCCCAGATGGGCAGAGCATCAGCCCCAGGTGGGGGTTTCCGGGTGGATCTTGGTCAGGGCACATACGGGGAGTCTGTCTCTCTATCTCCCCTTCTCTCATTTGGAAAGGACAAAAAAAATTTTTTTTTTAAATCTGCAAAGTATGTTCCAGAAAGATGATTAATGAGCTGATGTTCCTGGGGAGCTACCATAGTGCAGGGGAGAGACAGTAACACCTAGAAGATGAAAAGCTTCAAATTCAAGTCTTCCTCTATCGCTCACCAATTCTGCAGCTGTGACAAAATTAGGTGTAAGTTCAGACTCTAGGTTTTCCACATTGTAAAATGAGATACTGTAATAATAAACCTGTTCTACTTTAACTGTTACATTGAGGTCCACTTAGTTAACATACTTTTCAACTCTGGGCTTAATACAGTATTGTTACTGATTTGAGAGAGCCAGAAAGTTCAATCATAATCATGACCAAAAATGGGTTTTGAGAAGCTATAAGAGTATTATGGTGACTGCAATTTGCCTTTAAAATTTCAAAGTTGACAATGTTCTATAACTGTGTGTTAGTTTTAATAAATACTCAGCAGTTATTGCTGTAGCAGGACACCCATATTTTAGGGGTGTCGTCTCATACTTAATAAGGAGGCCACATGCCAGAGGCAGCTGCTATGAGCATGTCAGCTGTCTTTATCTCTGACCCATACCAGAGGTTTTGCTAATTAGCAATATGAATATTAACAATGGGTTTTCATTGCTGAAAATAGTAGCGCTTCATATATATGTGGATTGGCTAATGAGGCAGTCAGAAAACTTTGTAAAGTGTCAGATGGTAAATTATTTTTGGCTTTTCAGGCAAATGATCCCAGTCACATTTACTCAATTCGGTCACTATCGCACAAAATCAGCCATAGACTATATGTGAATAAATTGGGATGGATGTGTTCCAATAAAATTTTATTTACAAAAATAGTCCCAGACCAGATTTGGCTTGTGCACTACAGTTTGCCAACTTTTAGGCTAGAATATCTAAAATGGCAAGGACCTGAAGTCACTGAGCTGTGGCTTTTATGACTGCTTATCAATAATGTTTGTGTGGGAGCAGAATTTGTCTCTTGCTTTTATTAGCTGCAGCGTGATGATGGGATTGAGATGGGTGGTCCTTACCTACCTCTGGCTACTGACACATACCCAGTATGAATAAAAAGAACATAAGGACACTATGCTGCCCCATTGGGTTAGGCCACTTCACAGCAAAATTGGAAGACAGAAGGGAGAAAGAGTATCACCGCCCATGAAGGAAAGAACTGATTCTAGAGAAAGGGACAAGGCAAGCAAATAAGCCCTGCTCCATAAGGTCACAACCACACAGCACCCTGTCCTTCAGAGTCAAAGATGACATTTTCTCTACGAGTCTTTGTGGCTGGAGAGACCACCCCCAGATTCAATAGCCTTTTCGACTCTGTAAAAAACAGTTCTTTGACTTAGGGCAGTGATTACATTTTACAAAGCTTGTTCTTGTTAGCACATTTACTGCTTTGAATTGTGGTATGTGCTTAGAGAGATGGCCTTCTTCCCAGCTGCTGACACCAGGCGGGATTTCCAACACCCCTTTTATAGAGACTGTGAGGATTAAGGAAAACAAGGTGCATGAGGCCTGGCCCTTAGTAAACACTTTATAAATGTCAGGTGTTTACTATCATGTCCCAAGTAGGATAATGCAGCTTCTGTGCCACAGAGGTCCTAGGGGCATTTTTTTCTTTCTTTTTATTAAAACTCTGCTTTTCCCTTTATACATTTGTTTGCAAAATTCTACAGTTTTAGGGCAGAAAGTGACATGCAAGATCATCTAACCCAATGTCCTCATTTCATTTTGAAAAACTGATCCTTGATCAGTGAGAAAGTTTGGGGAATTTCATCCAATGACATATTTCCATATGGAGACATAAACCTCATTAATACTTTAAAGCAAGCTTTAGAATTCTGAGGCCAATAACAGGGACTAAAATTGTTAATCTATTCCAACCAAAACATGGGTCAAAAAGTCAGTTTACAAGTACAAGGAAATAAAATATGGACTAACTTTGTCAACAGTTTAAGTCACTGTAATAGACACATTTCAAACAAAAATAACCTTTCTTTTCTTCTTCTAGGGTTTGAGGAGTCCAACCACTTCATGAAATAATTTCTAAAAGCTCTCTGAAAAGTTCATTCATTCAATTAATCAATCAACAAGTTTTCAGAAAACATCTGTATGGTTAAGTTTTCCTTCTAATGATTAGGACTAGCAATTATAAATGGGAGACTCCCCAAACTATACCCCCAACCTTAACCAGCCTCTCTCTCTGAATTCCCATTTGGCTCCTCAGCTTTGTGGAGATTGCCTGAACTCCATTTGTTCAGTGAATATTCACTGGGCACTGATTCAGTGTCAGCCACAACTCTGGGCACAGGGGCCCCAGCAGTGAGCAAGCCGGACACAGTCCAGCCTATGGAGCTGGTGTTTTGGTGAGCTTTCTGAAGTTAATACCCACTGGTGCTTAAACAAGTTGAAACCAAATTCATTCAGATTCCAACCGCTGTTAAGTTCATCCTGTTCACCAGGAATTTCTTTGTCCCTCACCATGACCTTGGGGAGTAAGCTTGGCTATCGTACTTGTTCCAAGGTCTCACGGCTCTAGTAAGCGGTGGAGCCAGAATCCCATCCCTGATCTTCTAATTCCAGGCGCAGTGTTAGAATTCCTTCTCTCTCCTCTCCCCCCTCCCCTTCTCTGCACCCTCCTTCTTTCTGCAACTGCAAATGACCTTTTCAGACAGGCACCCTTACAGCTCGTGCATTTCTTGGCATTGTTAGCCAGGCTGGCCTTCATTCTAAATGTCATTAGTCTGCTCATCCATTCCTCCCACCTCGCCCACCACCAGCCCCAAACACCTCTGCATCTTGCAAATTGCTGCTGCCCACCATCGTTAGATCTAGGCTGCTGTGTCTATGTAGCCGTTCTGCTCAGCCCAGAGAGGCCAAGCAGGCTGCTGGCTCCTGGCATTTCTTCAGGAGAATTCCTCCCTAGTAGAGGAAACCAACAGTGGTCACTTTAAAGACATTATTACAGATGCCCCCAAAAAGGTTTGGGTAGCCCAAGAACAAAGACAAGTTCAAGTGTACCAGATGCTGCCTTGATGTTTCTGTGCTAGAAACCTAGGGAAGGCAGTTCCAGTATTTTGTTTGCCCACATGCCCCTGTAAAAGGCTAAAAGTCAAACAAGATTGAGGCATTAGTTACTGACAAGTAAATTGAGGTTAAAACAGCATTGCATATGTTACAGATGTGATTTGGGTTTAAATTTCTATAATCATCAACCTCATTAGGCTCATAAACTCACTGCATTCCAATAATGTACAAGCAAATACTTAGAACATCATTAGGAGTCTATTAAAACAGAATCGTAGAAATTTTTCCTGTTAAACAAATCAGGAAAGGAAAAGGAAAGAAAAAGTCATTTCCGGCTAAACTTAAAATGAGAAGCGTATGTTTGGTCACTGGTAATCACAATCTCCTAACTCACTTAAAGACCAAATTTGGTAACTGCATCAGAATTTTGTGGTTGTTGTTTTAAAACCAACTTACAAAACAAATGCATATTTTTTTGGAATTTATGGCTTCTGCACTGAAAGAAATAGTAACTGGAAAGGAAAATGACAGAGAGCTATTACGACCCCAAGGCTTGCCACTTTGAGTCTACCAGATAAAGAGCGGGTCAGCTAGCTTTTCTCATGACTATAGTGTGTGTAGGCAGATGTGACTCCATGGCAGTTTCATAAACAACCTCATCAGCTCCATTGTGCCCCTCTTCAAGCTGAACTTGGACACGGCCATAGAACTCTGGCTAAGAATACCTGGGAGGGAGGGGCTTTCATTCCTCTGAACCAGGGGCACCCTCAGTGAGGATCACAAAGATGAAAGCCCAGCACAGGGTGCTGGCCACTTAGACATGGCAAACAGACTAAGAATGTTACCATCAACATGAATGTGAACTTCCTCCCTCCCTACGTTCCCATAGACTGACTGCTGGAATGAGCCATTTAAATCTCTGTTTATTTTCTGCTCATATCTCAGTTTAATGTGGATTGATTGATGGAAGAATGGGAAAGGGAGGAGTGGGGGGAGGGGTCTGCTCCAAGCAGTCATTCAGGACCCAGGATCCTTCTGTCTCCTGGCCCCACCACCCCCAAGGCAGCGACTCAAACATCTTTGTGCCATGGACCCACGTGGAGGTCTGTTGAAGCTTCAGGACCATTCCTAGAATAATATTCTTAAAGTGTTATTTTGGAATGCATGAAATGAATGACTTCAGATTGCAAAACCAATAATATTGAAATAAAGCTATCAAAATATTTAAGAAGTTGTGGTGGATACACTTCCTTGTTACAGTAAGAACCACCCCAGTCACAGTGGTAATCACACTGTGATCTCATCAACAAACTATGTTTCTTAACATGATATGAAACCACCTGTCATTTCTAGTGGCAACAGTGTCATGGATACTGTTTATTAATTCTACTATTATTGCCTGCTTTCATTAAAAAATTAAGAAAATACTAAATTTCAGTTAGCTCGAGAAAATAAAAATGAGTTATTTTCCCCATTTAACTCCTCAGATCCCCTGAATTCTATCCACTGCCTGCTTTGGGGGCTCTGAGGACCCCAGGTAAAACCCCCGGCTCCCCTGATTCCAGCCAGTGAGTAAACACAAGGGGGCTGGAGGGCCGCAGAGGAGGATTGAAGGGCCAGGCGGCAGCAAACAGCACCTGCGCTCCTCTCACTCAGCTCAGACCTGTGGTCACACCTAACGGCCTGGAGGCCGGGACACACAGGCCAGGGGAGTGCCCAGGGGACAGAGCACACGGTCCTCGGAGATGTCTTGATTCAAGAGAGCAGAGGCCATCCTGAAATAGTGCTTACTGCACGTTTCAGAAAAGAAAAGTTCTCTATAAACAACAAGCCTCTCCTTAGATACTTTCATTTTAAGGGAAATTATTTTAAACCAATGAACTTAAAAAAAAAATCTATCCCAAATTTGGTAATTTAGAAACCAAGTTACTAGGTTTTAGAATCTGAGCCGTAGGACAAAGGTGCAGCCTTGATAGAGTCTCGTTCGAGGTTGTCCTTGACCCACCTCATGCTGTTGAGGTCTCCAGACCTAACAGCCTCAAAGAAATAACACGTGAGGGTCACGGAACAAGGTGGACCAGAGTGTTGACCTGTTTTGATGACTGAACTTAAAGGTTTCCTTTCTCGTCACAACGAGGAACAGCATGTGCTTTGGGACATTGACTCTCACATTCTGAATGTTTGGTCATTCTCTGCAGAGATGGCGTGTGATTCTGATCCCAGGAACACAGCAGGGCCAAGCCCTTGAGAATGGGAGTCCCCACTTAGCCCACGTCAAAACATCAGGACTTCATTCCACGTCAAACACGCCCGTTTCTTCTCAAATATGCAGACCTGTGTCCTCTCCCTTGTGGGCCCTGCTGCTCTCTGTTTGTTTTTACTCTTCCCAAAGTGGTGCCTCTCCCAGAAGCTGACACATCATAAGTGAGAAGTATGAACAGGGGGTAACACAGTCACAGAGCCCCCAGGAGATGTACAGCACGGCTGGGCTCCCCGACATCAGACATCGTGAGCCTTTGCACCACAACCCTGTCTGGAGAATGTGCAAGGGTGGCTCCCAGCTCTGCACCCCGCTGAGGGCAGAGCTCTAGCCTGTGTGATAAGGGAGACGACAGAGTGGCCTCTGGAAAAAAAAACCAAACAAATCTTCTATGCCCAGACCACAAAGAAAGGCCAAATATTTGGAAATGTATATGGCAGCTGCTGACCCCATTTATTCTCAGAAAGCATTAGTCCTCCATGCCCTGCTCTTCTGAAACAAGACTGGCATCTCTCCTGTCCTAATGAGCCCCTGACATGTGATTTCTGCTGCAGAGCTATAAGAATTTAAAAAATCACCGGCATTGACTGATAAGATTATTTATTCCATTGCAGTCATGTACAGAAGGATACAAGAGTGGGAGAGCTTGCATTATTTCTTTTAACTGACTATTATGGGAGTTCAAATACCATTTTATTAGAATGCAAGATGTCAAAACAAACTCCATTGAAATCTAAATAGAGTTCACTTAATTGTATAGCTATTTACTGTATAAATTTATTATACATATATATATCATAGATGTCACTTCATCATTACACTGTTGCCTGTTACTAAACTCATAGCCTAACAATCATTCTACTGACTCTATTTCATAAACTAATGAAAATATTTTCTTAATTCTGCATCACGTAGGTGACGGTTGCAGCCTTATTCTCCCTGCTGCCATTAGAAAGCACGGTAGACATAATTTAAACATGTATGAAGCACACACAGAGCATGCTGCACCAAACACAGATCAGACGGTCCTGGACGTGGCGGAGTTTAGGTCAGGGTTGAGTACACATGCCTGAGTATGGGGTCCTGTGAGGGTGATCGGCACAGTACGCCTGGCTGTGTGTCCCTGAACCGGCCCGCTCACGACCCAGCATTAAGCAAAGCTGCAGAAACAGCCAACTCCCAATATATTCAAGGGCTGATTGTTCAGCTTTTGTATTATCTGAAAACTTCAGACTGTTTTTCCCCCTCATTAGGATTGCCCCCAGAAGGTGATGTTGTAGTCTTCAATTTTACCTCTTTTTTTTTTTTTTTTTTGTATTTTTCTGAAGTTGGAAATGGGGAGGCAGTCAGACTCCCGCATGTGCCGACTGGGATCCACCTGGCACGCCCACCAGGGGGCGATGCTCTGCCCCTCTGGGGTGTTGCTCTGTTGCGACCAGAGCCACTTTAGCACCTGAGGCAGAGGCCATGGAACCATCCCCAGCGCCCGGGCCATCTTTGCTCCAATGGAGCCTTGGCTACAGGAGGGGAAGAGAGAGACAGAGAGGAAGGAGAGGGGGAGGGGTGGAGAAGCAGATGGGCGCCTCTCCTGTGTGCCCTGGGGGGGAATCGAACCCGGGACTCCTGCACACCAGGCCGATGCTCCAACACTGAGCCAACTGGCCAGGGCCCAATTTTACCTTGTTACGAAACTTTGCTGGGACAGATAGTGGCAACTATTGGGGAAGGAGGAGAGAGAGAGAAACTATTTGCTATTTATTGTGATTACTTTCATTGAAATCCATTCATCCTTATAGCCAATAATCAAATGTTTCCCATGTGTGCAAAACAAGCCCCAGTCCTTAAAGCACTTTCTCTCTTTATCTATCTATCTATCTATCTATCTATCTATCTATCTATCTATCTATCTATCTATCTCTTTCTCAGCCCACTTCCTTCCAAGATGGAGAGGTACTAGAAATCAGCGAACTCAGTATTGCTTTTTACATGACAAAGCATGTCTGTTCATATACACTCTCTGATCAGATCTTCACAAGGGTCAGGATTGTCTTCCTTTCCTAATGAGGAAACTGAGCCCCTGAGAGGTAAGGAAGCTGTGCAAGGCTACACAGCACACCAGTGGCAGAGATGACATCTAAATGCACGTTTTGTGACTCAGATGCTGTGAGCTTCCATCCACCAGAGCTACTACCCTACCTAAAATAGCATGTTCCTCTGGGTCAACTGCTGGCTAAGGGTGAGGAATCAGGTGTGGGATATGCTGAGGGTAACTTTCAATTATTTTCCTTCCATAGCATCTATATTCGTAGAGATTTTGGAAATGATTCAGAGATGTAGAACAGGGACAAAAAAGCAAATGCAGAGGGTATGGGTGTGGTTTCCCTCAGCTTACGTGGTGAAGGGACAGTTGGGGCAGAAATCAACAAGTGAACATTTGTTCTTTGGACTTAACAAAACCCTACCATCAAAGGTCACAGACCCTTGCCCTTGTCAGGCTTCGAGGGTCACCTTATTTCTGACCTTACAAAATTTTCAAGTTTTACAGCTACTTATTTAGACATTTAAAAAATATATGTCTACAAGATGAAATGAGAACAATTAAAAGGGATAATATCAATTACCTATCACCGTGCTGGGCCCATAGACGCTCAATTTGATAGCAACTACTATTGCCATTAACGTTATTATTGTTAGAATGACTCTACTTTTCTCTTAATTATGAAATAGCCAGCTATATTTCTTGACTTTGCCTATGACACAACGCACAAAAATGCTTTACCTGAAATTTCATCCCTTACCATTTAAGATAAAGGCAGTGACTGAGGATGGTAACTAAGCCAACTTTCACAAAAAGTCCATTTTGATGTAGAACACATATAATCACAATGTTTTGGGCATGCCAGCTAGAGTTGCTACTACATATAAAATGGATTATTAGAGAGGTATTATTACATGGCCATCTGGAGTCAATAAACTATAACAATAAGTTATGCCAAATAATATATTTTTGATCCACCTTCTCTCTCCCTCCCTCCTCCTTCCGTTTCTCCTGGTCTCCTCCCGCCATGATGGTTCACAGTATGTCACAGTCACATACCTTGGAAGATAAACAGACAGTGCCTGTGAGTAGTAATCAGATTTTACACAGAGAATTGGCTGATGTTTTGTTTTTCAATCCCGCCATTGTTTAATGAAAGTGGTCCCCACAGGGATTTGAGAGTGGAAAGCTACGCCTCCAAATCTTCCCCATGCCTGGACTTTGTCCACTGGGAATTTGCACTGGGAACAGTCTTCTCTTTTTTCAGAACTCTCTCTAAAAAGCCAAGCAGTGCCTGACCTGTGGTGGTGCAGTGGGTTAAAGCGTCGACCTGGAACACTGAGGTCGCTGGTTCGAAACCCTGGGCTCGCCCAGTCAAGGCACATATGGGAGTTGTTGCTTCCTGCTCCTCCCCCTTCTCACTCTCTCTCTCTCTCTCTCTCTCTCCCTCCCTCTCTCTTTCTCTTCTCTCTGAAAAAAGAATTGAATAAATAAAGTCTTTAAAAAAAAAAAAAGCCAAGCAGTCCTGGGAAGTGTTATACTCAAGACCCTACAATTTGGTATAAAGAGGTGAATTTGATGCTTTAAAAAAAAAATCTGAGTTACCAAAATACTTTGGAGCATTGAGCAAAAGGATGAGAAAGTAGGAGAAATGATGAAGGGTGGGGGGAGGGAGGAGTCCTAAAAATAAGCATTCTTTCCCTCACTATTTGCCCGGGCCAATCTTAGCTCTGAGAGGAACTCTGCAATGCAAACACCTCCCAGTGATGCCAAAGTGAACTTCTGGTCCTCCCTGAAGACCAGCTGACTTTTACAAAACAGTTTTCCATAAGGATTATCAAATAAATGAACAAGTGGCTTAGAGCAAGTGACTCAAACTGAAGACCCTCATCTTCCTACATGAAACCTACCAGCCTGCCGACTCTGAATGCACAGTCTGTCCCCAATCTGGCCTGTCACAAAGACAATGTCCCCGTTTCTATGAAAGCCCAACCCTCCCCCTGTGGTCTGAATCTCTTCTCCCATGTCTTCTCAAAGACATTGCTTCTGTGGTTATTTCGTTCCTCCTCCAACTTCCTTGTTCTTCTATTCACTTATTCCCATGAGCACACGAACATGTAAGCCTCCCCTGGTTCTCCTGTGTCAACGGCGTCTCCTTCTCGGTCTCCTTTGGCATCTGCATCTTCTCTAACCATTCTCCAGACAGAGATAGTCCAGGGCTTTGCCTCTAGTTACTCCCTTCCCTTTCCTCACAGCCCTTTTCTCTCTGGTCTCATCTGGCCCCAAGGCTTCAAATGGCATCAATATGCAGATGGGGCTGATATTTACATTTATAGCTTTGACCTCTTTCCTGGACTCCACACTGGTATCCCTCGTTGGTTTTGATGTATCTGTGTGGATGACTAATAGGGACTCAAAAGTGAACTATTGATTTCTGTATCTCTCGAGCCCAAATTTACTCCTCCCTTTATCTTAACCATTTCCGAAAATGACTGCGAACAAAGTCAAGTAAAAAGCTAAGAGAACTTTTATTTCTCACCACCCTCTGTGACAAATGTACTAGGAGAGCCTGTGAATTCTCCCTCTGAATCACATCCCCAATCCATCCACTTATTTTTACCTCTCCTGTTCCTACCTTTATCTATACTGGGGTTAGTCAACCTTTTTATATCTACTGTCCACTTTTGTATCTCTGTTAGTAGCAAAATTTTCTAACCGCCCACTAGTTCCACAGTAATGGTGATTTATAAAATAGGGAGGTAACTTTGCTTTATAAAATTTATAAATTTTATAAAGCAAAGTTACAGCAATTTAAAGCATATAATAATAATTACTTACCAAGTACTTTATGTTGGATTTTCGCCAAGTTTGGTAGAATAAATCTTTATAAAACAACTTACTATAGTTAAATTTATCTTTTTATTTATACTTTGGTTGCTCTGCTACTGCCCACCATGAAAGCTGGAATGCCCACTAGTGGGTGGCAGGGACCGGGTTGACTACCACTGATCTATACCATCATAACTTTTTTCCTAAAATAACCTCCTATGAAACTCTCAGATTCCATATTTCTCTACACAATCCCATTCTTCATGATCCTGTCAGAATTATCTTTTAAAAATGTAAATAATAGCATATCTTTTCTTTTCTTAAAATGTTCCAACAGCTTCCCATTGAATTTAGAATAAAATCAAAGTCTTTATTATGATAACCAGCCTGCCATGAAAAATTCCTAAAGAGGCATAAATGGAAAATTCCTAAACTCTGTGGCACAGGTATAGATAATAAGAGATTATCCCAATGCTGACAGAGCAAAAATTTCATGTCTCTTAATCCAAACATTATACTTGGGTGACCCAGTCTCCTTAATAGCAGAATGATTGCCTCATGATAATTGGGCTTCCTCTCAATATGGAGGCTGGGTTCCCAGTGTAAGCTTACTGGGAGGTGGGAACACCAGGTACAATGCATTCTTTTTATGACTTAGCCTTGGAAGTCACAAAATAATCATTTCTAACATACTTTGTGGATCACAGCAGTCACAAACTCCTGCCCAGATTCAATGAGATCTATGTTTAGGTGTTAGAAGTGTCTGTCACATTATAAGAAGAATATGTGGGATGGGATAGATAGATGGATGTAGACATCTTTGGGAAAGACAATCTGTCTCTCATGTGGTCTTAGAGAGAGTTAGCCTTTCCCAGGATAATCAGCAAAGGACTAAAGAGATAATTGTGATTTGCTTCAAGAAAGCTATCGCATATATAGAGAGAGAAAAAGAGAAAGAGAGAATCTCTAGAGATAGGATTTCAAACTAAATTTAACCAAAGTCATAAACACCTTCAGTTTCACTTGTGCACTCCATTATTTGAAAATTACTGAGACAGCCTGACCTGTGGTGGTGCAATGGATACAGCGTCAACCTGGAATGCTGAGGTCACTGGTTCAAAACCCTGGGCTTACCCAGTCAAGGCACATACAGGGAGCAACTACTATGAGTTGATGCTTCCTGTTTCTCCCCCATCTCTCTCTCTCTCTCTCCCTCCTCTCTAAAAATTAATAAATAAAGAAAATTTAAAAAAAGAAAATTACTGAGACAGATGATGAAATTACCTTTCATTTATAAAATTGAGCCTGGCTTAGAAATGTGAAACTAGCAAAAAGGTCTCAAATATCTGTGTATCACCTGGACAAAGCTCATCTAATAAAGTAGATACCCTAGCAATAAAGGATAAATGAAAATTTAAGAGTTTTTTTATTGATTTTAATTTGTTGTGTTTACATAGTTACAGGTGTACCCCTGAATATATCTCCTTCCCTCACCCCCTTGTTCTCCTTGATATTCCCCTTGCCCCCTCCCCCACCACTTTCCCCCTTCCCTCCATGATTTACTGTCCTGCCCTCTATCTCTCTGTGTTATGTGTACATACTTTCACATATGTCTTTCCTTTCTTTGATCCCCTCCTCTCATCCCCTTTCCCTCTGGACTCTTGAACCCCCTTCTCTGCCTCTCTTCCGTTCCTCAGTTCACATTGTTCATTGGATTCCTCATATGAGGGAAGTCATATGATATTTTTCTTTCTCTGCCTGGCTTACTTTGCTTAGCATAATAGACTCCAGGTCCATCCATGTTGTTGCAAAGGGTAAGATTGCCTTCTTTTTCATGGCCGCATAATATTCCACTGTGTATATGAACCACAGCTTTTTAATCCACTCATCCTCCGATGGACACTTGGGCTGTTTCCAGATCTTGGCTATTGTAAATAATGCTGCCATAAACATGGGGATGCATTTCTTCTTTTGAATCAGTGATTTGGTGTTCTTAGGATATATTCCTAGAAGTGGGATAGCTGGGTCAAAAGGCAGCTATCCCACTTCTAGAATATATATTAAAAATATATATATCCATTTTTAATTTTTTGAAGAATCTCCATACTGTTTTCCATAGTGGCTGCACCAGTCTGCATTCCCACCAGCAGTGCAGGAGGGTTCCCTTTTCTCCACACCCTCACCAGCACTTATTCTGTGTTGTTTTGTTAATGAGCACCATTCTGATAGGTGTGAGGTGATATCTCATTGTGGTTTTAATTTGCATTTCTCTAATGATTAGTGATGTTGAGCATTTTTTCATTTGCCCATTGGCCATCTGTATGTTCTCTTTGGAGAAGTGTCTATTCAGTTCTTTTGCTCAATTTTTGATTGGATTGTTTACTTTCCTGGTGTTGAGTTTTACAAGTTCTTTGTAGATTTTGGTTATTAACCCCTTATAGGACGTATTGCTGAATATGTTCTCCCATTGCATGGGTAGTCTTTTTATTTTGTTCATGTTGTCTTTTGCTATCAAAATGTCTATACTACCCAAAGCAATATATAAATTCAATACAATTCCTATTAAATTACCAATGTCATATTTCAAAGATATAGAACAAATATTTCAAAAATTTATATGGAACCAAAAAAACAAACAAACCACGAATAGCCTCAGCAATCTTGAAAAAGAAAAATAAAGCAAGGAGTATCACACTTCCTGATATCAAGTTATACTACAAGGCCGTTGTACTCAAAACAGCTTGGTACTGGCATAAGAACAGGCATATAGATCAATGAAACAGAACAGAGAACCCAGAAATAAACCCACACCTTTATGGTCAATTGATATTTGACAAAGGAGATAAGAGCATACAATGGAGTAAAGACAGTCTCTTTAACAAATGGTGCTGGGAAAATTGGTCAAATACATACAAAAAAATGAAACTAGACCACCAACTTACACCATTCACAAAAATAAACTCAAAATGGATATAAAAGACTTGAATGTAAGTTGTGAAACCATGATCATCTTGGAAGAAAACATAGGCAGTAAACTCTGACATCTCTCGCAGCAATGTATTTGCTGATTTAACTCCACGGGCAAATGAAATAAAGGACAGGATAAACAGATGGGACTATATCAAACTGAAATTTTAAGTTTTAAGATTTAAGTCTTTCTTAAAATTAGAACACAATTCAGTCATATTGTGGAGCCTGTTGCCATTGTCATTTTCAATAAATAAATGTTACAGGAAGGAAGGTTACAAGTTGACTTCAAAACATTGCTCCATCTACTGCTTCACTTAGTAAGAAAGAAAACACATTGCTTTCTGGGACATTAAGCGATTTGAGCATGTGAGAATCAGGAAACATTCCCACAGAAGCCTAAAGATGAAAAGCCAGAATGCTATTTGTATGGGGGGCACTTGACAAGATCCCATTCTGCTTAGTCTCACGACCCATCCATGGTTTCCATTAATATCTTCTCTTCCTTGTCTCTGAAATTCTTCATCATCAATGGCTTATTGTTAAAAACTCCCTTCCCTAGCTTCAGGCCATTTTTACCAGCCAGTCCATGTTTTCCTGCCCCAACCAAGATTCCTTTCTTTTTCCTGACCACTAAGGAATTAACTTCCTCATGACATGCTACCATTTCAAGGATGTTAAGACTCTCTGGCCATGCCAATGGTATTGACTCCTGGCGTCTTCTTGGTCTAATAAGACTCCCTTACCCATCTAATGGACACCCCAATGTGTCACAGACACTCCCACAGAGCTCTGCCCTAGGCAGCTAACAATCTCCATGGCAACAGTCTTCCATCTGCTTAACTTTTCTAGATAATGACAGCTTTCTTTCCCTGGCAAGTGCTGATGTGTATCCTATATTATTCCATCACACTTTGCATTCTTAGTCTAAGTATTTTTTATTTTTTGGAAAAGGTATTTTTTAACATTGTTTCGGAAAGTAGAATTGTTGCCTTTTCTTTGCATGTCTCTGCCTTCCTCTGCACCCTGCCCCCTCTCCTCTGCTTTCCCCACCCCACTGGTGGGCTGCTCCTCAGGTTCTTAAACAACTTTAACACAGTTGTACTTTGTTTTCTGTGCATATCTGTGATTTTGGCTTTCTGAGAGGACGTATTGTGCTGGGAGGCGGAACTATTTGATTGGAGAATTGTTTAGACTGTGGAAAGTAGAACCATTGAATAGAATGTTTTATGGAGTTAAACTTCAAGGGAAAAAAAAGGCATCATTAATGCACAAAAAAGAATAAATGAAAAAGTTGTCATGGGTAAGACACTTGGATCACACTAAAACAAGACTTAAATCTTCATGTCAACTTCACCAAATTGGAATCTTAGCTTTGAAATGGAATCCAAATGGTGAGCATTTCAGTATGTAACAAGGTAGAATTGAAGGGAAAATGCTCAAGTGCATAAACCATAGCTTTCATATCAGCGCTTCTTAAAATCCACTGTCTTCATTTTTTCGTAATTCTTCCTCATTTTTTTTCCGTCATGTGGGATTAACCAGCAAAATGGGGTGTCTTTTTCTAATGGTCTTTATACAATTTACAGAGATTGGAAGCCTATGACTGTGAAGGTTTATGTCAATATGGGACACAAACTCTGATGTGAGTGGAGGAGTGAACTCAAACCCCTGCTGGACACAGTGCAGGACAATACAATCTACTGAAATAAATACTTGGCTGGGAACTAAGAGACCCAAGTTCTGAGCATGACTCTTCCACTGCCTGGAAGATCTTCAGCAAGCCTAGGAGTCAATTTTCTTACCTGGGAATAAGTTGAATGAACTAACATTTCCTTTTAGCCCTGAATCTACAAGTGGCTATCATTCTATACCTAATATACCCTTTTACATTTATTATTCATAAGCAAGGTTTTCCTACCTCATGGACGCCACAGGAAATCACTTCCCCATGTTATTAGAATATAACAAAAATCTTTTGTGCATGTCATTTGCACTTGTTGAAGATAAGTCTGTGTTCTTCATGCCTCCACATTGAGAAAGTAGAGCTATACGCATGGCACTTTATTGTATTGGCATCTTCCCTCTAAACTTTACAGACCTCTGTGACTAGCACAATTATGGAACTATAGAAACAGGAGAGAAAAGAGGTAGAGGAAAATGCAAAGAAGAAAGGATATGGAAGTTGGATTTTTTTTCATGTGTACATTGATATAAAGAAATCCTGCCTCCACCGGGGAATTGTGTAAGCTAAAAATCCCACCTGCCCAGGGCTTCAGACATAATGGGACTTCTTCTCTTTGTTGTTGGATGCATTGTGAGTTCAGACAACTAAGGCAAAATCTTATTAATTTGAAAGTCCAATTTTTCAAATGGATACACTGGATGTTCCAAAGATTGCAAGCTTAGAAACCTGGGTAGCTAGGTCTCTAAATCTCAGATCAGAACACATCAAAGTAATGCTGGGCCAGGGAAATGAATTTCCATAATAAAAACCTTGCTTCAAATGAGAAGCTTCCTGGATAGCAAAACTGTGCTTTTTAGTTTAGTTAATAATAATTACAAAGAGGCTGCCTAGACCAAGCACAGCTGTTAACACAACAACATGATATGACAAACTTTTGGAAACAAAAAGCTCACATGTCCCAATGGTCCAGATGCCGGAAATATTTTTTACTCTCAGACACAAATCTGAAAAAAGGATGAATTCATCCCATGCCGTGCCTGATGCTCATTCATTCTTAGTATTATGGATAATTAGTGTAAGTTAATTACTTTAAGTTATAATTACTGTATAGTTATATGTATGCATAATTATTGTCATCATTGTAAATCAGTGTAAATAATTACTAGCAAATTAACTATGTGTATTTGTGTTGCTACCTGTTTTTCAACACGAGTTAATTTTGTCAAAAAGAAATAGCTTTTGCCTTCTCTGATTATAAAAGTAATATATGTTCAACGTAAAAAACATAATGAAAGAAAAGCACATTGGAAGAAATAACATCATTTAGCCCACAACGCCTTCTTGTCTCTCTAAGTTCCTGAGATGTGTTAACCATATGTACTATTATGCAGTTGGGCACCTTAAAATATAGTATCCTGACTCTTGGGACTCTTCCCAGGAGGCTCCCCTCCTCTTGGGCTCTGCCCGACATGGGAGAGAGCTCCTGAGCTCTTCAAAGCCCCTATCACATTCTAACCCTAGCACCTCCTTTGTCTCCTGTACACAACATCAGTTCAAGGTCGCATTCTATATCTTCCCACCCACTCAATTTCTTGCCTTGATCCCAGAAGAGTTAGCCTTGGAACATTGGCCCTGCCTTGTAACAGTTTTTTAGCCTCCATGGTGCCTGGGAGGTGAGATGCTCATAACAGGTGAGAGACAGAGGAGGTGACCACTTTGTACAAGTCCTGGGAACACGCTCACACCATGTTTTCTGTGACAGCGCCCGTGCAGCCCTTGACAGGGCAGGATGGTTCCCTAGGAGCTGTGCAATATGGTGGCCAGGTGGCCAGCATTCTCAGAGGAGGCTCGGGGGCTGCACAGAGTAGGTGTTTGGTGCACAGTTGATGCTATTGTTGGAGATTGGGCAGCAGTGGCTCATGTAGTGACATGGTCATCCAGTGCTCAGACACCAGGGCCACTTGGCTGCCATTTGACTTTGGCTTTGCTGGTCACACAAAAGGCCACCTACACCTCAGACTGACCAGACACTCATTGCCCATTCTAGAATAATGCAAAAAGCTCCAACTTGTAAAATAATTCCATGCAATGCCCAAGTGTGGTCAGAGTTTGCCAACGTGAGCCAGGGGGCCATTGTGCACATTAGATGTCCTGCACTGTAAGCTGAACACTCCATCTGAAAGTATTCTGACTAAAAACGGGAGGGGAAAACGTAAGTGGCTTATGGAGGCTACACACCATGCTTATAATTCCAATAATATCTGCCACCCTACTCAGCTTCTTTTGGTGCCAGTTAAATCTTTTTTAAATAGAATTGACAAAAATGATGAAATACCCAACCTCTTTCTTTCACTTTCTTACACTTAAAAATCATCCCAATCCTGGGGCTGACTGACATTTAAAATTATGTTAAAGCAATTAACACTTGTGTCTTCCCCTCCTCAGTCCTCTGTCAACCACAGGGACCTTGAACCCTGGATGCTCTGGGTTCACCATTTCCAGGAAATATCCATTTGTGAACCTTTCCTTTTATACCTTTTCAAAATGTATCTCTCTTTGGCCTCATTCACTTACCTTTCAGGGAATAAAACTTGACCCATTGGTTTTTATTTGTGATTGCTAATAACCTAATGTTATTAGCTACCCACCCTTCTTAAAACCACAGACATGCATGAATTAGCATGCACCCACTTTCTAGTAGGAGCTTTTAGTACCATATCCAAAGAAATGAACAGTGATGGGATTTTTATGTAGACACAGGGGCAGATTGCCTAAAACTATACTGAAATAATAATAGGCAAACTAAATTTTTTGCAGACATCTTTCTCTCTCTTATTTATTTATTTATTTATTTATTTATATAAGGGGTGAAAGGAGGGGAGATAGTGAGGCAGACTCCCACATGTGTCCCAACCGGGGTCCACCTGGCAAACCCATCTTTGGCTAATGCTCAAGTATTAGGCTATTTTTAGTGCCTGAGGCTGATGTGCTCCAACAAAGCTATCCTCAGCACCCAGGGCCATGCTCAAACCAATCAAGCCACTGGTTGTAGGAGCAGTAGAGGGACAGACGGGGGAGAAGGAGAGAGAGGGAAGCAGATGGTCACTTCTCCTGTGTGCCCTAACCAGGAGTCAGACCCAGGACGTCCACATGCCAGGCCAATGCTCTATTCACTATACCACCAGCCAAGGCCAAACTTTACCATCTTCATTCAAGAAGAACCGTATCTCTTTCCTTCCTGTCCCCTCTACCACTTCCCCACATTACTGATTAATAGCTCCCTGTGACAAAGACAGTGAAGATCCTACCACTAAGGAGGAAGGACTTTTATTCCTAAAACTGTGAATTTACCCAGTGAGACTCTCCATGGCTGTGTGCTACGTTAGCTGATGCATCAGTGACAAATAGTCCCAAAATTCAGTGGCTTATAAAACAAAACCAAACAAACAAATGGGTCAAAAGTAGGAGTATTGAATGTTTATGACCCCTGAGGGTCAACCAGGGGTTCTGCTCTGCATTGTCCACACTCTGAGACCCAGATGACAAGACATGCACTTTCTGGAGCATTTATGGTTGCCACGGTAGAGGGAAACACGAGGAAAGAGGATGAGGAGATGGGTGCACAGGCGTCAGAGTTTGGTCAGAAGTTGCATGTATCACTTCCTCTAACACAGGGGTAGTCAACCTTTTTATACCTACCGCCCACTTTTGTATCTCTGTTAGTAGTAAAATTTTCTAACTGCCCACCGGTTCCACAGTAATGGAACGGTATTATAAAGATTTATAAAGTAAGGAAGTAACTTTACTTTATAAAATTTATAAAGCAGAGTTACAGCAAGTTAAAATGTATAATAATAATTACTTACCAAGTACTTTATGTCGGATTTTCGCTGTTTGGCCAAATAAATCTTTATAAAACAACTTACTATAGTAAAATCTATCTTTTTATTTATACTTTGGTTGCTCTGCTACCGTCCACCATGAAGGCTGGAACACCCACTAGTGGGCCGTAGGGACTAGGTTGACTACCACTGCTCTAACACTTCCCTCACCAAACCAGTCCAAGGCCACACTGACTTCCAAGTGAGTGTGGAAGTACAAGTCTACCATATGCTTGGATGGGCAGTCAGAATATCTGTGAAAAGCCCAACTGATTAACTGAGTGTATCAAACACAATTGTTTTAAGGTAAAATGCCAAGAACAGAATCTTGTGTTTAGCAAGAGCTGATATTATTGTCGTTACATATGGGAAAACAGGTCCAGGAACATGAAATGATGAGCTGAGGTCGTCAGCTACTTAGGAACAGAAGACAGATGAGAACACATCCTCCTGAGTTCAGCACTGGAGCTCTCCTCTCTCAGCTCATCTGAACACCTAGCAAAGACGAGACACAGTCAGGGACCACCACAGGCAATGAGGTGACCACGAATTCTGCTTGTTTCCCATGTTGCCTTGCCTTCAACAACAATAGTCAGCGAAACATTTCCTGTAGAGGACGCGACAGTATATATCTTCGGCTTTTCAGGCCACACCATCTCTGTCAGCACCACTCAGTTCTGCCATTGTAGCTCAAAAGGCAGGCTCAGCGGGCGTGACTGTGTGCCATGGAGACTCTCTTTACAAACGCAGACAGTGGGCTGGATTTGGCCAGTGAGCTGCAGTTTGCTGACGCCTGTCCTGGCGCATCCCTTACTGGCGAAGGTCGGGTCACTGACAAGTCAGAAAAGTACCCAAACCCAGGCACTGTGGGCAGGTTCCCTCCCCTGCCTGAGCCGCGGGCTCTCTTCATTACAAAACCCACTTCCCAGGGTCACTGTGAAGATTAAACAGGCTGATATGTGCAATGCCCTTAGAAGAGCAGATACGCCCCCCAGTCCGCTCCCCAGAACTTGATTGCCCCGGACTGGGTGTCAGTCACTGTCCTCAGTGCTACTGGTTGGATGGAGAACAAAGCAAAGCCCCTGTTCTCCTGGAACTAATATTCTGGTCTAGCAAGTGAGACAAAGAGAAAACAGACGTGTAAGATGTCAGGAAACTGATAAAGGCTGAGAAGAAAAGTAAAGCAGGATTAAGAGTGGGAGGGAAGATATGTTTGTTAAATTTTATGGGGGGGGAGGCCTCAGGGGAGAAATTTTGAGCAGAAACTTCACGAAAGGAGGGAACAAGGCGCGTGGATACCCGGGAAGCACGTTTAACACAGATGACAGCAATTGCGAACTCCCCCAAGCAGAAGCCCGCTGGCCGCATTCCCAGAAGTGGGGGCTCCCCCCTTCCCATCTCCTCTCTCCCCATCTATCTCTGCCTCTTTTTCTGTGCTCCTCTCTTACCCTTCTGACACTCTTCTCCTTACATGTAATACTTCACTCCGCTGGTGGCTCGTGAAACCAAGGAGGTCACTACCCTTGTAATAATCGAAGGCAAAGGTTGGCTCAGGCCAGGGCTTTCCAGGAGGATTTAACCTAATTCCTTAGAGGCTGGGCATCAGACAGAAAGGCTTAGGAAGAACAAGATGAGACCTAGCGCAACGATGGTCAAGAATATTTTGCTGTTACTTCTTAGACAAGATCTCAAAGCCTTTAAAGGAATATGCACGTTGTTTGGAGGTCACGTGATGGTGGTGAGGAAGAGATGTGTGCATCTTCCGCTCTTCCTGTCCATGCTGCAGTGTGAGTGTGTGAGCGGGTGTATGTGCTTATCCCAGGATTCAGAACACAACCAACTCTGGATTACCAGGGCTAATGGCTGTGATGTAAACATCCCAAGTACTGTAGCTGAAAATCAAAAGGTGCTTTTCACAGAAACATTTGTAAGGTAAGCTGCTGTGTCCTGATTAAACAAATATTACATATGTATACGATAGTGGATCTTTGGGTACATTTCTTATATAAAAAAGAGAGGGGGGTGGGAGCTTGGAGAGAGAGAAGAAAACACATTTGACCATCAACTGTCAGGTATGCTAAGTAACGTGCTGACCAAAGCCCAGCACATGCTAGTGGGCACTGGAATCCTCTGTGTTCAGATTGTGTGGCCGTATCAGCCTGCAGACAAGCCCTTTCCAGGAAGACCACTATGGCCTAGTGGTTCTCTGTACATCAAACATGAACATCATAGGAATAACTTCTCCTTCAAACACACTATCCGGGTCTGGAGAAGATCTTGAAATTCTGCATTTTTAGTAAGCTCCCAAGTTTTGTACACATGACTGCTCTAGAGACCTCACTTGACAAGTACAGTGGGCCCTTCCATGTGACAAGAAACTCAAAAGCTTCAATTACATTAAATCTATGTCATTGCTTTAAATGATAACATTTATAGTAATATATCTTGGCTAGAGGTGGGCAGGTGTGTCATTTCTGGGTTGTGGAACCTCTGGAGTTTCTAAACAGAAGTTTCAAGGTAAATTTACTTGTTGTGGAGAAAATGTTAATAAATCTGTGGAGGGGGGATTCTAAAGGGAGTCTCACTGTTGGCCCAGGTGCCCAGAAATCTGGAAGACAAATGGGTGCTTCTCAGTTCTTCCAGCTTGGACCCTCTGGTGTGAGCAAGACGTGAGGCCTGTCATGAATGTACCAGAGTGCCAGACAAAGCTGTGCTGGAAAGTGACAGGACCCACGGGCAGCCTGTCTGAGCTTGTTGGCCTTGGGCTCCATCTTGTGGGCAAAGTAAGAAGACTTTTCTTTCCTTTTTTTTTTAAATCTAGAAATAAACATGGTGTATAGTTCCACCCATGCACAATGCTATTCTGTTAGGTGCCTTAATTCAGAACAATGAATCTTAAAAATATACTAAATTTCTAAAATGTATAGATTGGAGTTTTCTATATCTCATTTTTTTCCACTTTCTTTTTAACTGCAAAGTTGAAATCCTTGCTAAATTCAGCACATTCAGCTTCAGCAGAAGTCCTAGGTCCACTCATGTGTGCTGTATGACCATGGCCATGTCCAGATTACTTGTTATTACAAGACCCTGAGGTCTACATCTGTAAATGAGGATAATACATCTACTTCATGAAATTTGGGGAAGATTAAACCTATGGAAGAAGTTGGACCCCAGTGCCTGGTAAGAATTCAATAGTTAGGAGAGCAAACCATGGAAGTAGTTATTATTACTGGGCACAGTATAGAAACAGTAATGATCAAAAACACATGAAATTTTATTATTTCTAATTTATGAACAAGGAAAATGAAGTTCAGAGGCCAAGTAATTTATCAAAGGTAACAAATCCAATTTTAGATCTAGGTTTCACGTGGAGGTTTTTTAACTCTAGATCAGGGACTCTTTCAATGACAAAGTGGCTTTCATTGTATGTTACTGGTCTGATAAACAAAAAGGACAAATGTATTAGTCATCTTTCTCTGGGTTATGCTGCAGTAACAAATAGCTCCCAAGTCTCAGTGGTATATACAACACAAAAGATTAATTCTCACTCTACAAGAACTTTGCAGTGGTCTGAATTGTGGTTGCTCCTGTCGTCATGGGCAGAGCAAGTGAGTAGGGAAATTGGAGGTCCACTGTTGAAATTGGAGGGAAAATGAAGTGTTTTTATTTTGACTGTGTCAATATTGTCTACACAGTTATGGGGTGAGATCACTTAATGACCTCATATGAGATGGGAAACAAATACTGGACATGTGAATAGAGATAAGGTTGGAAAATGCATTTCTTAGGAGTATGCAGGACATTGCCCAGGGTTGGTAAGAGCCCGTTTGAGCTTTTTGGTCTTAAGTTGGAAGTGGGCTTGGCCACCCCTGCTGTGCGACCCCCTTCAGGAACACTGAGCTTGCTTGGGTTTCAGTGTGAAGTAGGCAAAAAGGCCAGGTGAGGTCTTGCTAGGTGAATACAACTTTGGGAGAGAGGGCCAAGAGAGGTAAAGAAGTTTGTGATGCGTTTTTCAAAAATTTAAACACATCCTGGCTGGATAGCATCATCCTGATACACAAAGATTGTCAGTTCAAACCCAGGTCACGGCACATATAGAAACAGATTGATGCTTTTGTCTCTCTCTGCCTTCCCCTCTCATTGAAATCAATCAATAAATAATTTTTTAAAAAACCCCAAACCAAAAAAACTTAAGCATTCAAAGCCTGAAGGAAACCTTGAGGTCCTGCAGTACATCCTGTCCCCTCTCCCCTTACACCCAATCTACAGGTGAAAGTAGAGGTTTTAAGTAGGCAAGTGACAGCCCCAGGGCTATGAAAAGAGGCAGCCCTGGCAGGGTAGCTCAGTTGGTCAGAGTGTTGTTGCTATACGCCAAGGTTACAAGTTTGGTCCCCAGTAAGGGCACATACAAGAATCAACCAATGAATGCATAAATACATGGAACAACAAATCAATCTCTCTCTCTCTCTTTAGAAATTAATTAATTAATTAAAAAAGAAAAGAGGTGTCTGGTGTCCTGGAAGGTGATCCTTTGTGAGACACAGACTGTTCACATGGTGTCCGATTGGGCCATCCCTGGCCATGCTGTCCCAGCCCTCACAGAAAGAAGCAGGTGGCTCATTTGTTAGGACGCTCTTGATTCTGCCTCCCTCCCATTCTCCCACTATGAGGAGTACTAACAATTGAGTTATGATTGTTCTATTTTCTAGTTCTTTAACTTTGGGAAAAGTGCTTTAAGTCTCTGCCTCCATTTCCTCATCCAAAACAACAAATCAAATAATAGTTGCCTATTTCACAGGGTGGCTGCATTGATTAAATAGCAAAGTCAGTGTCTAGACCAATACCAAGAATAATATGTGTTCGGTAAAAATTGGCCAATGTTATCAGCCGAGTTGGCCAGCAAAGTAAATCTAACAATAGTCATAATAATCATAACAGTAATAACCACCACAGTTTAAGGACTTCTACACCAGGCAGTATTCTAAGTACGTTGCCCACATTCGGTTGACATTTAAGAGTGGTTCAAGTTCTGGAGCCAAAACTGTCTGATCAGATAAGGGCATATTGTATAAGATCAGAATTGACGTGTTGAATTTCTCAGGATTCAAAAACCAGATGGAAAGGGAAAAAGAAAGACTTGCTGTTTGTGGAATTTAGGCATCAACTATAATGTTAGACAAAGGGTGTGGGGGAGAGAGCAACATTTATGCTGGGCTTTCTAGTGCCCTTCTGATCACACCATGAGTAGTTGGCCACAGAAGAATTCTTTTCCCCGATCACAAGACAAGCTTAGTGGGGCTATATTTTCAGGTATTCAGAGCCAATGCAAGGACCATGATGGAAGAAACTTCCCTCTCTGCCAGGGTACACTGCTGCTCTTCGCCTCCCGGCCCAGAAAAGAGACCTGCTCCTATAACATCAACCCCTGAGAGAAGAAGTGGTACCAAGGAAAAAAAAACAACAACTAATAAACAAGTGGAGAAAAGTAATATCTTGAGCCGTGGCTGGATCACATTCAATTGCTGCCTGCAGCAATTCAGTTTTAACTCGCTAAACCTTGGTCTGAGTCTTGGGAGAACAAGGCGGTACAATTCCAAAAAGCAATCAAAAAACGACTGCCAAGTGGTTGGGAGGTTCCGCAGCGCGCCTCTAAACCAGCGCTAATCTAATAAATGTACGCGCGATGAACTGTGAAATTGAGAACATGATTGCCCACAGTCCCCACGCCAAAGGAATAAAGCAGCCATTTTCTCTTTATTTCATATGACAAAGGAATCACAAATAATCTGCTAATTTGTACCTTTGTCTAAAACGTGAAAGTCTGCCTGTCTTGTGGCATTTGTGATAGCAGGAAGGAAAGACTTCAAGAATGATGATCCTTGCCTGGCCAGAACCCCCAGTTCAAACAGAAGGCAAGGAAGCATGCTAGACCTGGAGCCACAGAGCCTGGATCAGGAGCCCAGACTCTGCCGTTAGGACTGTGCGAAGTGAGAGCATGCATTCCAATTTTACGTTATCAACGTGAAGTTGAAGTGTGATTGTGTTTGTGGAAAGCTCTGTTGTAACTGTGTGAAGGAGTAAGCCTAAGGCAAGACTGGGTATGCAAATATTTCCATTTCAGTTTATGAAATTGCTGGATTTTTTTTCAATTTAGCCCCAGTTATTTTTTTAAAACCCAAAATGCAATCATGACTATAAGCATGACTAGTATAGCTGAAAGCAATAGAATTGTTGGCTCACTGTGAGATTTTAGGGTTACCATCTGGAACATCAATTCAAATCAACTAGCAGTTGTTGAGAACGTCAACTGAGTTCATGGGAGTGAGCTAATTGTAAGAAATACCACAATGATTACGATTCGGTGACGGTTTTCAAAGCGCTTACAATCCGATGGAAATTGAATGGGATGAAACAAGCAAATTGTATACAAGATTAAAAATGACAAATGCTAAAAGATGTTTGTAAAGTGTTAGATAATTGCAAACAGTTACTTGATGACCTCTGGGGAGATCAGAAAGAATTCCATAAAGAGAAGGCATTCAGGGTGTGCTTTAAAGAATGGCGAGAGCATCCTTCAATCTAAAAAACATACCAAGCTACACATTTCTCTTTTTAAATATTCATTGATTGATTTTAGAAGAGAGGGGGAGAGAAAGAGGAAAGAAGAAAGAAACATTGATTTGTTGTTCCACTGATGTACGCATTCATTAGTTGATTCTTGTATGTGCCCTGACAGGGGATCAAATCTGCAACCTTGGTGCATCGGATCAGTGCTCTAACCCAGTGGTCCCCAACCTTTTTTGGGCCATGGACCAGTTTAATGTCAGAAAATATTTTCACAGACCGGCCTTTAGGGTGGGACGGATAAATGTATCACATAACCGAGACAAGCGTCAAGAGTGAGTCTTAGATGGATGTAACAGAGGGAATCTGGTCATTTTTTAAAACTAAAACATCATTCAGACTTAAATATAAATAAAACGGAAATAATGTAAGTTATTTATTCTTTCTCTGCGGACCGGTACCAAATGGCCCACGGACCGGTACCGGTCCGTGGCCCGGGGGTTAGGGACCACTGCTCTAACCAACTGAGCTACCTGGCCAGGGCCAAGTGATACGTTTCTAACATAGAAGATTTAATTCAGAAGATTAGTGACAAAAACACTGAATGGGCCAAGAAAGAAAAATCAGAAATGCCAGGCAATCCAGAGATTCATAGCTGGAGGAAGAAACGCTGATCCCTTTGGCTGCAGAAACAAAGGAGAGGAGGTGAAGCTGCCCACAGCTGGAACCCCATTCTCCTGCACTGCCGGGGGTGCTGCCCCGCGATCAGGGACTGCAGAGGGGTTGCTACCTGAATCGGTGCTGGGACCACAGAGGCCACATCCGTGATGGGAAGCACTATCAGTACTGATTTACCCAGGGGACTCCATGCTACTAGTGTTGGTACCATGGAGAGGGCACTGAACTTGCTGTTGGGACCAGGGAAGAGCCCCTGTGCTGCTATGCACCTGCTGCATGACACCAACGCCTAGATGTGTCCAGGACTGTCTGCCAAGAAGAGACCCCCAGCCCCTAGAGACAGCACAAGTGTGCCCTCTACCCTCCTCACTTTCCAATACCCAGTCAGTGCTCCCCCTGGGAGAACCAACCAGAAGACAACTGGCAAGGGCATCTGGGAGACAGGCGGGAGCCATGGCACCCCACACCCTGAGCAGAGTGGGCGTGGGGGCTGGAAGAAAGGGGCAGCTGCCACTCACATGGGAAAGAGGCTAAGAAGCATGGAGGGAAGAAAACTTTCCAGGGCAAATAATTAACACAAGTGAATTTGCACGGAGGCAGAAAAGCGCAGTCACGTTCGACGCACCCACCAGTTTCCTAACTGCAAACAACAGACTCAGAGTCTGGGGCAGATGTATCCTATAAGCCAGTGGTCCCCAACCTTTTTTGGGCCACGGACCAGTTTAATGTCAGAAAATATTTTCACGGACCGGCCTTTAGGGTAGGACGGATAAATGTATCACGTGACCAAAACAAGCATCAAGAGTGAGTCTTAGATGGATGTAACAGAGGGAATCTGGTCATTTTAAAAAAATAAAACATCGTTCAGACTTAAATATAAATAAAACAAAAATAATGTAAGTTATTTATTCTTTCTCTGCAGATCGGTATCAGTCCGCGGCCCGGGGGTTGGGGACCACTGCTATAAACTGCTCCTAGGATAGGCACTCGGAGAAAGAGGTACCTGCCCTCACGTGGCTTCTGTAGTGAGAATCAGACAAACCCCTGCATCCCCCAGGACATGCGATGGAAAGCTCTCCCAAGTCAGGAGGCATTCCCTTCTCTCCTGAGTAACTGAGGAAGACAAACACAGGGTACAGCCCTCCCCTCGAGCTCTCCAAAATGTGCATACCTCCTTTTTCCCGCTGTGGTGTTCATCTCCTTGCCTCCCAGTTCTGCTATGAGTCATTTGTATAAAAAACATCCCCGCCAAAAGGACAAAGGTGTTGTCTGTTACTACATCCATATTCACATCCCCGATCTCTGGGCAACACTCATTTCTACTCAGTCTATTTAGTTCCGGCAAAGTTTCACCTTGGTTTTGGTATCCTAAAGTAAGACCCTGTTAAATGATTCCACCATAGAAAACAATGAATAAAACTGTCTGATGAGGAAAAATAGCTACCTGAAGGTACTGGGCAGGGAACCCAAGCAGACAAACTCCAGTGGGGCGTACAGTCTAGGAAGGGGGAGAAAGGGAGAGCTGTATGAAGATCCAACTTTTATATCCCTTATCTGGGGCGGAGTATCATGGCACCCATGACGCCCAGCAGAAAAACTACAGACCCTCTAGACAGAGAACAGGAAAGGTGAAGCTGGGAAAATGAAAGCCACGGAGAGGCTGGGAGAATCTTGGGAGGAAACACCAGGGTGGGGATCCCGATTCCATCTGCTTTCACAGCTAACTTATTTTTCTGGGTGGTGAGTCAATCATTCCAGCCAATTATAATTCCTGTTTTGCCTGTCAATCAGTGGATGTGGAAGCAAAAATGTCCAGCTTCCAATTCCATGTGGCAATTTTTGAATCCCCGGGAGGGAGAAGTACTCTTGCTCATAAACACCCCACAATAACAGGGGCCGGAAAAGCAGAGAGGAGAAACAAACCTCTGTGGTTAGGTTCTTCCGCTCACACCCACTCCTCAGCTCTCTGCTCCTGTCCTGGGAATATCAGCACCATGTACTCACTGGCCATTGGCGTTGAACATCATTTCTTGTTGGTTTTCTTCAGCTCTTTAACCCTGCCCATACCTCTCTAAATAATCTCTTCATTAAGAGCTCTTCAGTTAAACACTTGGAGCGTTTAATCTGATGCCCCGACGCGCCCTCAAAACTCAGAAGCCTGAGGAGCGTCTTTGACTGCCTGAGCCTGTACCCCTTGCCCCCCATCCATGAGTGGGGAGAAGTGTGTTTCCATGTATGTGTGAAAGGGCTTGGGGCTCTCACCAACGCCCACAGTCAAGAGGATTGCTCCAAAACAGGAAGGATGTGACAGTGATCAGTAATTGTTTTTTTTGTTTGGTTTTTTTTTTGTATTTTTCTGAAGTGAGAAGCGGTGGTGAGGGTGTGGGGGGAGGTGTGGCAGACAGACTCCCACATGCTCCTGACCAGGATCCTCTGGGCATGCTCACCAGGAGGCGATGATCTGCCCATCTGGGGCATTGCTCTGCTGCATCTGGAGCCATTCTAGCACCTGAGGTGGAGGCCATGGAGCCATCCTCAGCACCCAGGCCAACTTTGCTCCAATGGAGACCTGGCTGCAGGAGGGGAAGAGAAAGATAGAAATGAGAGGGGGAGGGGTGGAGAAGCAGATGGGAGCTTCTCCTGTGTGCCTTGGCTGGGAATCTAACCCGGGACTCCCACACGCTGGGCCGACGCTCTACCATTGAGCCAACCAGCCAGGGCCTGATCAGTAAATTTTTAAAAGACCAAGTGTCTACTAGATTGTGGAAATGGTGAGTGGTTCTACTTGGACAGAAAGGAGGGTATGGGGGGAAGAGAAGGAAATTAGTCTCCAAAAGGAGGTAAGGACCTTATTAATTAAGGAGGGCTTGAGTACCAGGAAAAAGGAATATATATGTCAAGAGATGGGACATGGGGAGCCATGGATAGTCTTGAGTGGGAGATGACATGATATGATCTGTGCTTTAGCAAGATTCTCTGCTAAAGACGAGTGAAGAAAAGTCCCTAGAGGAGAGATTTTTACTTTCTCTGTTGGACTGTAAGCTTCATGTGGGCAGGACCTTGTGGAATTGTCTAATGTTTCTTTTCTTGGTGATTAGCCCAGTGCCCAGAAAATGGTACATATTCGATCCATACTTGTGATGGAGAGCAAAGAAGCAAGGCTTAATTAGGAGGTTACTCTGGTGGGTGGCCATGGTGAGAGACAGCAAGGCCTGGGTGAAAGGCAAGAGAAAGAATCTATATTGAGCATTCACCATGGGCCAAGCATGTGACCCCATCACCCCAATCACATGAGGTACATATTATTTGTTTCCAGTTCACAGGTGAGGATTGGACAGATTAAATTAAAAGCCCACATTGATACATATAATAAAAAATGGAGCTGGCACCTGAACACATATCTGACTCCGAAACTCCCTCTTGTGCCTTACGTGATGCCATCAGGGGCCTCAGAGTAGGTCTTAGTGAGAAGACAGATGTGAGTGATATCGACAAGTGACTAGGTCCAGTGGGTGGTACAGACCACGGGAGAAAATTGAGGAGTTCGAGCTTTTGAGCTGGAGTTAGAGGGAGTGTGGAGAGGCCACTTACAGAAATCAAGGAGTCAGGAGAAGGGACTTGCAGAGACAAAAGGCTTGGATCTGCTTTGGACATGCTGAGGGGGAAACAGCTGGATGGAGCTATCCATCGAATAGTTGAAAGCAAGTCAGGCCCCCAGGGCAGGCAGCAGGAAGGCAATGGACTTGCAGGTAGCCCATGCTATGGTGGTGACTCGGGTACAGGTGTGGATGTGGATGAGAATATGTTACCCAAGGGCGAGATGTGGACATACGTACATGGTCCAGCATGGCGTGCAGGTGGGGCCAAGTAGGCACACACCCTAAAGTATGTTCTGAAGATACTGTATCTCTCCATGTATAAAAAGTTCCCATGTATAAGATGCACCTTAATTCTGGGGCCCAAAATTTGAAAAAAAAAATGAATTTCATAAAGTTATTGAACTCAAGTTTTATTCATTATAAAATTCATACAATTCCTCATCACTGTCTAAACTCCCATCCATTAGCTTGTCCTCATCTGTGTTTGATGACAAATCACTGTCTTCATATATTGCCTCATCCTCAGTTCCATCTATGGCATTTGAAATGTTACAACCATTGTATAAGATGCACCCAGTTTTTAGACCCCAAATTTTTCAAAAAAGAGTGCATCTTACACATGGGGAAATATAGTAGGTCTTTTTACTAATTCTTCCCATCAGCAGTTTTCTTGTGATCTTCCACCTTTATGTAAGTGGGGTGCATTGCCAGGGGCCAAAGAATCCACAGAGAGATCTGATCCGTGCAGGGCTTGCTGTCGGGGACTGAAGGGCTGAATGTGCATCACTGGCTAAGTCTTCCCAAGGAGGGAAACCTTCAATAGCCACGTTAAGAACCACAAATGTGGGTGATTCTCCATCTGGGGGCTGAGAACCCAACCTCCAGGAGCCATGACCCCTCAGGTCACCCACCTGTTACCGGGGGCCATCTGGGCAGTCCCCAGGCACAGCCTCCAGGATCGGATTTCTGTGGCAGCAGGTGGGAACTCCCTTCCCCCTCTGCCCCTTCCTGATGGAGACTTACTTGTCTGAGGGGCCCTCTGGCTGGGGCTTTCTGGGAGGTCAGGCTGCCCCAGGAAGAGCGGTCACTGCTTCTCAGGCCGGGGGGGCCTGATTACAGCCACGTCAGATCAGGCTACCTCTGTCTTTCTACATCAGCCAAAACATGACCTCAAGTGTCTATGTGGGTGGAGATAATCCAAAGCGGCTGAACGCGAAGAATATTTTTGCATGCAGCGTTCTATACTGGGAAACTACCCTAATTAATTCAGGGAAGCATGTTACCCTGACTCAGTTCTAAATGACTGGAAATGTCCTTTTTGCATCTTGTTTAGGATGACATTTTGTGGGCATCTACACCTGCACAACAATTTCCATGGCAATAAACACATAGACGTGTTATTTGGTAGCTGTGTGATTGTGGTTTTCTCCTGCGGCTTCTCACAGAGGTGGAGATCTGCTTTTTATTGCCCCTTTCTCTTCCCCCCACCCCCCAAGGAAAACACTCATACCAAACCGGAGCGAAACACCAAACCAGAGGGGATGTGACCGTCCACGTGTCGCTGCTGTGTGGAAGCTGCAGGTTTATTTGCCAGGTGGCCCTTTGAATTTTCCAGTCAAGCCCTTTGCAGGTGGGTTCCGCTCAGTTCACGCTGAGCGGCAATGCTCACTAATGACCACCAGGGGGAAGTCACGGCCTCATAATACAGCAGAAACACTTGCTCCTCCGTCCACAAAAGGAGCATTTGGAGCTATACATTCTATAACTTCGAAAACCTTTCTCAACGACTGTATAAATAACTGTCATGATGAACAATGACATGTCAGATTGCCTGAGTTAAATCCCAACTCTGCCACCTTACTAGCTGTGTGACCTTGGGCAACTTACGTTACTTCTCCGGGCCTGTTTCGTCCCCATTTCTAAAACGGGAGTATCAAGAATCCCTTTCTAATAGGAGGTTGTGAACATTTAGTGAGTTAATATTTTTCAAGTGCTCAGAACAGAGCCTCGCACGTGGTAAGATATTATAGTTATTGGCATTGCTAATAAGTATTATACTAATGTTTATTTTCTCTTTGAGGGCCTCAACTAAAGTGTCCAAGGACAGGGGACGGGCCATGACTGAGGAAGAAGGGAGAGTGACAGGCCATGCCAGGGATCTGTGGGTGATGGAGAAGGGCACGTTGGAGACGTCTGCACTCTGGCAGGAAAACGGTTCCAAGGGGCAGCGAGAGGGGCAAAGCCTGACCTAAGTTTGCCTGTTTCTTCCTCAGAGGAAGATGGGAAGGCGGGCCCCAGCGTGGGCAGGCACCTGCGCGAGAAGGGCCTGAGGCAAGCGGAGCTGCTCTTCCCAGCAGCTTTCGAGCTGGTGCAATTAGCTGCGCCCGGGGAGGTCGTCCTGAGGAGTCCGGCGCCAGGGCACCAAGGACAGAGGAGGACACTAGCTCTGGGAGAGAAGCCTCTGGGGTTGTTTTACAACCAGCCTTTAGCAGAAGTATTGATGAGACAGGCCATGAGGACTGTGCGGCCCGGGGGCCTGCAGGAGGATTCAGAGAGCAGAAAGGGGGGCGGACCGGTGAGGTGTCCTCTGAACCCTCTGTGGAGGGATCTGGGCGTAAGCTCTGAGTAAGCTTCCTGAGGGCAGGGAGCCCCCCTTCTCCAGCTGCGCTGAGTAGCAGCTGTACCTGTGTCAGGCTGAGAGTGGACTTTCCGGCTCTTTCCTTACCACACATCACAGGATGGCACGTCTCTGCCCCCCTGAAGCCACCATGGTGTGTGACTTCCTTGGGCTAATGAACTATAAGCCAAAGGCTCCAAGAGCCCACGCAGGCGCGCTGTCCTCCCTTCCCTCTGCTCAGCATGTGGCGGCTGCTCCACGGGCCCGTATCCCCACGTGACTACAAAGAGCGAGGCTGCCCCGCGGTAGGCACGCACCAGGAGTGAGAAACCAGCCTTGGCTGCTTCCAGCCATTGAATGTTGGAGTTATTATCAATAAATTCTTTGTTACTGAAGCATAACCTAACCTCTCCTGATTGAGACAACACCTTCCCTTTGTGTACTTTGTGTAGCCCTGGGCGGTGTACGGTGATGTGTTCACACAGCACGGTACCTCTGCTTCTGATCCTCTGAAGCAGGGGTGGGGAACCTATGGCTTGCGAGCTAGATGTGGCTCTTTTGATGGCTGCATGTGGCTTGCAGACAAATCTTTAATAAAAAATGATAACGTTAAAAATATAAAACATTCTCATGTATTATAATCCATTTCCTACTGCTCATGTTAATGGTTGCGGGTGGCTGGAGCCAATCACAGCTGTCCTCCGGGACCACACCAAATTTTTATTGGATAATGCCTAACTACACAGGTTGTTGTATGGCTCTCACGAAATTAAATATGTGGCGTTCATGGCTCTCTCAGCCAATAAGGTTCCTGACCCCTGCTCTGGAGAGCAGTATAAGCTTGGTCTAGTCTCTTCCTTTTCCAGATAACGAAACTAGGTGGCAGAAAGCTCAAGGACTCGGGGTCCCAGGGCAAAAGGACAGACCTGGGACTCCAACTCGAGCACTGTCACCCTGCGGAGTCTGCCACCTGGCCCCTAGCACGTGTGCACTGGAGTAAGTGCAGGGGAGGACCCGGGTCAGCGCGGCCACTCATCACCGCCACCACGCTTTCTCGCGGACCACTCTTTCCTGACGCCACGCACATAATATGTAGGTACGATGCACAGTGTCCCACAGAGAGGACAGAGAAGTCAGACAAAGCGTCTGGAAGGGCTATCTCACTGTGATTAGTAACCTAACGTTGATTAGAGTGTTCTATCCTGCCCCTTTCCAGAACACCGCCTCCCTTCCCCTCCGGCTCCCTGACTGCAGTCCTCTCATTCTCTGCACTAAGCTTTCCTCCAGTAGCTGTTTGGGGCCTCAGTCACTGAGGACCCCTTTCTCCCTGGAAACGGGCAAACTGCTCGGCCGACTCGGGCGGGGCTTGGACGTACTGTCACCCCCGCATGTCACATTTGTATTGTAACCGGCTCTCCTTGAGCCCTTCCAGCAGGACCTCGGAGCAGCCGGTCCGGGGCGTATCTCAGCACTGGCCTACTTCTTATTACACCTCCAGCGACATCCTGTAATTGGCAGTCGGTTCCACTCCTCCAAAGACCACTTTCTGCATCCACCCATCCTTCGCCGCTTACTTTGAAGGGATCAAAGGGCCCCATGCGTGTCCCTAATCTCCCTAATCCTCATAACGATCCCAGTGAGGATGCAGGTATCATCACCACCATTTTTCAGATGAAACGAAGGCCCAGAGAGTTTTAGTGACAGGCCCAAGGTCACCCCCGGGAGCTGGTGGCAGAGATGGGAACAGGACTCAGTCCGGCTGAGCTCCCGGGCCATCCGTCTCCATTAGACCCTGCTGTCTCGCTGAATTCCCCCTGCAGTTTTAATTGAAGATCATGTTCTTCCTCACTTCCTGCCCTAAACACAGCAACAGCTGCTGCTGACCCTCCTGAGCCGGCTGGCGGTACTTCAGTGGTGGGGGAAGTGATCCTGGGATATGAAGTGGGTGAAGCATTTCAGGATAAAAGGGCCCATCCAAACCGAAGATATTCACGAAGGTATAAAAGGGGAGCCCCGACTTTCCCGCTTTCCCTGACTTTCAAATGACACGGTGTCGGGCAGCCAGCTACCAGGGAAAACTGAGTGGGAGGGTAAGGGTAGCAGGAGGGGGTCCCGTGGAGAAAAAAAGAAAAAAAAAAAGCGTGTAACTGGATGAAAACTTCTGGGGTCAAAATACATACATACATACATACAGACAGACAAAAAAAATAAAAGGAAAAAGGCTGTGTTATTGGTGAGAAACCCAGAGGATGGCATCGAATGGTCCGGGGTTTCTTTTCTTCTTTTGGGGACAATGCTATAGGTTTGGAGGAGGGTTACAAGCAAGAGCACTAACACTTGTCTCCCCCATTCTGTCTGCTGTGCGGTTTCCACAGCAGTGGTTCTCACACGTGGGTGCAGCAGAAGTACTGGGCCCACAGAGGAAAAGTACCGGAGACTATGGACTCACTTGCAGGGGACTGTTAGGGAAAGCCACCATTATGTCCCCCCCCCCCAAGCCCATTTACATTTTGGAGAGATCTGCTCCTGTGCAAGGGCGGGACTTTTTGTACCCTCCACGCTAGGCCACGAGCTGAGCACTTGCAGAAGCCTGTCTAACACCCTTCAGTACCCGGAGGACCCAGGAGGAGAGGGGAATCTCGCCCTTGGAAATCTGAGCGATCTGGTCCAGGCCAGGAGGAAATTGAAAAACTTCCCAACCAAAACGTTGACTTCCCAAAGAGATAAAATGCAGCTCAGGGTCATAAATCGGTGCCAACACCCAGGACCCAGAGGTCAGGCTGGAGGCCGGAGGAGGATCAACACGCGGGGCCCGAGAGTGGAGAATGCGAGCTGGGGGAGCCCCGGCCTTCCGGGGCAGAGCTGTCCCTCAAACACTCAGATCACAGGGGTCCAAGGGCACCAGGGGATGCCTCTCCTCTTCCCCACCCCACGGCCGGGGTTGGGGGTTTGTGCCGCCCCTAGGCCACGGGGGAGCAGCTTCCTGGATAAGCGTCCACCCCAGTCCCCCGTGTCGCCTCTGCCTCCCTGTGTTCTGCAGAGTGGCACTTTTCTTGGAACCCAGCAGGGGCAAGTTCACCAAAGGGAAGCAAGTCATCAGGGAGGGCGGTGTCAACAACTGGCAGCCTCTGTTTTCTAAACTGAGAACCTGAGCCGCACCAGGAGGCCGCTGACCGGTGCCCAGCCCCAACCCCCAGAGGGGGCTGCCTGCCCAACTGTGACCCGCACTGGGCAGATGGCCCCTGAGAAGGTGGCCCGAATTACCCTCAGGAGCCTCAGGAGTGCTTAGGAAACCAGGAACTCTGACTGCTGCATTGAGGGCGAGGGCTGGGTTAAGATCAGGACACCTTTGGCTGCTACCGTCCATGGCAGGAGGAGTCTCATTTTCAACACATCCATGTTCCCCTCTGTGTGGGATTTCCCATGACCCCTCTTACCTCGGGGTCTCAGTCAGCCCAAGACTTTGAACAGCTGCAGAAAGGTGTCCTTAGAATTAGGGGCATGCTTTATGCTTTTCTCACCGAATCCTCAAGATTTGAGTTATCACCGAGGCTAACAGGGAAGAGTTCATCCCCAAGGGCAAAGGTGCACCTGCCGGCACTAAAACTTCTATATTTCTAGATGTGAATCACATCCCACTGCTAGAGATAGTCGGCCTCTGAGATGGGGGAGGGCAGGGCAGAGGAAGCTTTAAGTAATTTGGACTGAAAGTTTGTTCCCCTCCAGGATGGCATTGTACTGGTAGGGGAGTCCTGTAACTTTCCTAGGTCTCACGTCTTTCTCTCTGGGATGTAGCTGTCATGTCGTCCAATAAGCAAATCAGGAATCTTAGCCGCCTCTGAAGGACCTTGAGCTCCACTCTTGAAAGGCAGCCGAGTGCATTATTGGTGGGTGATGGCTGGAGTCAATCCAGGGCTCATTTGAAAGCCTGTGGAAGTTTGGTGTGCAAGCCTCACAAAGATAGAAGGAAACATTTTTAAAGTAGTGACATCACTGTGTAACATGTGCGATTTCCTTCCAGAGAAATCACCACTAATGACCATCTCATACCTCTGAAACGGAGTTACAAACAAACACACAAATAAATAAAAATAAAAACCTGAAGTCAAGATGAGGAGAGGTGGCCGGGGGTCGGAGAAAGGCCGATTATGTGGACATGGCCAGCTCCTGATCTAGTCCCAGCACTAAAGAGCACAGGATTGTGGGCGAGTCATTCCAACACTGGTTCTTGCTTTTACCATGATTTTTTGTTTTTTCAATTGTGATTTTTTAAAAATGCAACATAAATTTACCCTCTTAACGATGTCTAAATACATAGTACATTATTGTTAACCATATGCCTGGCACAGTGTTATACACGGCTCTCGAGAACTTTTCCAGCAAGCATTACTGAAACTCTATACCCACCAAACAACAACTCCTGTTTTCCCTCCTTCCAGCCCCTGGCAGCCACCACTCTACTTCCTGTTTTTATGAGTTTGATTATCTTAGATAACTCACATAAGTGGAATCATGCAGTATTTGTCTTTTGTGATTGGCTTAAGTTTTATCTGTGCTATAACACCTGCCAGGATTTCATTTTTGAAGGCTGAATAATATTCCATTGTATGCATATACAATATTTTCTTCTCTCTATTCATCCGCTGGTGGACTTCTAGGATGCTTCCAAATCTGATTATTGTGAATAATGTTGCAATGATTGTAGGTGTGCAAATACTTCTTTAAGATATTGTTTTCAATTGTTTTGGCTATAGACCCAGAAGTGGTATTGCTAGATCATATGGTAGTTCTATATTTAATTTTTTAGACCCCCCATAGTGTTTTCCATAACAACTGAAACATTTTATAATCCCACTAACAGTCTATAAAAGTTTCAATTTCTTCACATGTTTATCAGCATTTGTTGTTTTTTTTGTTTGTTTTTTGACAGTGGCCATCCTAATGAATTTGAGGCAATATCTCAATGTGGCTTTTATTTGCATTTCCTTGAGGTTTAGTGATAATTGAGCATCTTTTCATATGTTTGTTGGCCATTTATATATCTTCTTTGGAGAAATATCTATTCAAGTCCTTTGCCCATTTTTAATCAAGTGATTTGTCTTTTTGTTATTGGACTGTAAGAGTTCTTTATATATTCTAGATATTTATCCCTTATCCAATATAAGGTTTGCATTTGAATTTTCTCCCACTCTGTAGATTGCCTTTGTACTCTGTTAATTGTTTCCTTTGCTGTGCAGAAGTTTTTAAGTTTGATTCGGTACCAGTTTTCTATTTTTGCTTTTGTTGCCTATGTTTCTGGCATCATATACAAGAAATCAGTGCCTATTCCAATATCATGAAGTCTTTCTTGGTGTTTTCTTCCAGGAGTATTATAGTATCAGTTTATATTTAGGTCTGTAATCCAGAGTTATTAGTTCTAATAGTTTATTTTTTAGGATTTTTTACATATAAGATCATCTCATCTGCTAACAGAGATAATTTCTTTTCCTTTCTGATTTTCTTGCCTAGTTGCTTTGGCTAGGACCTACAGTACTATGTTGAATAAAAGTGGTAAGAGTAGGCATCCTTATTTTGTTCCTGGTCTTAGAGAAAAAGCTTTTAGCTTTTCACTATGGAGTATAATGTTAGCTGTGGGCTTTTTATCTACAGCATTTTTATGTTGAGTTTCTTTATATTCTTAGTCTGTTCAGTATCATAAAAGGGCTTAAATTATATAAGGTGCTTTTTCCTTATCAATTGAGATGATCATGTAGGCTTTGTCCTTTATTCAATTAATGTGGTGTCTAACATTTATTACATTTTGTATGTTGAAACATCCTTATACTTGAGGAATAAATCCTACTTGGTCATGGTAAACAATCCTTTTAATGTTCTGTTGATATCTTGTTGAGGATTTTTGAATCAATATTAATCAGGGATATTGGTCTGTTGCTATCTTTTCCTGTAATATCTTTCTCTGACTTTGGTAACAGGGTAAAACTGGCCTTTTAAAAGGAGTTTGGAAGTATTCTTCTCTTTTCAATTTTGGAGAAGAATCTGAGAAATATTGGTGTTGATACTTCTCTAAATGTTTGGTAGAATTCTCCAGTAAAGCCAACTGGCTCTGGGCTTTTGTTTGTTGAGAAATTTTTGATTACTAGATTCAATCTCATTACTGGTTAGAGGTCTGTTCAGATGATATATTTCTTCATGATTCAGTCTTGTCAGGTTGTAGGTTTCTAGAATGTATCTTCCAGTTTATCCAATTTGTTGGCTTATAATTGTTCATGGTTGTCTCTTATGACCCTTTGTATTTCTGTGGTATCTGTTGTAATGTCTGTTCTTTCATCTCTGGTTTTAGTTGTCATCACATTTTAAAGGAGACTATTAAACTAGATGGTCTCTAATGGCTTTCCAGCTCTGAGATTCTTTGGCATCTCAAAGGAATATTGAAAATGCATTATAAAATATTGAAGATGAAATGATTTAAAGTAGAATACAATAAATACCCACCCAGATTAAGAAATAAAAGTTATCAATGTAATAAATGACCTTCTGTGTAGCCTTCCCAAGTATGTTCTCCATCCCAGGAGATGCCTCCATCTTGAATTTTGTGCTTTTCATTTTCATGCATTTCCTCATACTTTTATTATATACATATATATAGATCCCTGAGAATTATATGGTATTTTTTATTGCGTTTAGCTTTATATCTGCAATATCTTACTATGTTTGTTGTTCTACAAGTGGCTTTTGTTCTCATAACATCTTGTTTGTGACCTTCGTCCATGTTGATGCTTGTAGCACTTGTTCATTTCTTTCTTGTCTAGTATTTAATTATATAAAGATGTTATAATTTATTTATGCTCTGTTGATGGACATTAAGTTATTTCCATTTTGTAAGACAAATATCATCCTTCCAAATATCCACCTACAGATCTCCTTTGCACGTGTGTGAGACTTGCTCTCGTAGAGGACTATCTGGGGCCCAGGGGATGCACACCTTCACCTTGACTTAATAACACAAAACTTTTCTCAACAGTACTTGAACCAATGTCTGTTCCCACCCACAGGGCATATAATTTCCCAGTGTTCAACATTTATACCATCACTTGGTGCTGCCGGACATTTCCTACCCAAACTGATGGGATAATATGGCAATCTTTTATAGTTTTCACTTGAAATTTCCTCATAACAACCATAGTAGTTCATGCTGTCAACAGCCATACACGTTTCCTCCTTGGTGAACTGCTTATTCATATTCTTTGCATGCCTTTGGTTTTTCACATGGATGAACTGTATTTACTCCATATCCTGGGAATGTCATAGATTGCGTGATCAAATCTCACTACTGTGAATGACATTCTTGAGAAATTTACAACCCAGCTCCCACTTGTACCATCGGAACTTGTGGGTAAGAATTATCTTTCCTTAGGTTCATTCAACGTAGCCATATATTTTTTGCACAGGCCAGTGCAAGTGGACAGCGTGAGTCTCCTGCTAGAGAACTGAGTCGGGTCCTTGCAGCATGTGTTGTTGGGCTGATGCTGTTTCTATCCCAGATGGCCACCTGGCCTGGAGAGGACTGAGCATGCCCTAGGGAGGCCGCGCACGCCGCTCTCCACATAGAGAGTCCTGGAAACTCTTGCTCTACTACTTAGAATTTCCTGGAGTTTATGGAGAAATGTGTCCTCCTGGTATTTTTCAAAGTTGCAAAATGCTAACATTTATTTGGAGATGTGTCACAAGTGAAGCCAAAGGAAACATGCCCAAGGTTGAATCTGAGATTTCTCTAGCTGCAACTTTGGAGCAGAGTGTTCACCAAAGAAGGGTTAGTGATGAGGAGGCAAAGAGCCTATTGTGTTAACTCTTGCTTAACTTTTCTCATTGTAAATTCATTTTGTCCACTAGGATTTAGACAAGTCAGGATCATCGGCTTTGGCTTGCACATCCATCTCTGGTTATGGCTGATGTCACTGCAGACTGTTGTCCCAACTACAGTCAGGTTGGACTGGTTTGTGCAGTGTAACTCTAATATAGACTGGCAGGTCACAGTGGACACTTCCCGCTGGAGAAGACTAAACTCTCATTGTCAGAGTCCAAAGTAAAAAAGTAGACATCGTGGGTTTGGCATTGAGACACAGTTCATAAGACATTAAAGAGACAGAGAGGAGAGGGTTTTATTCTTCCCAGCTCGAACTCCCTTCAAAAATATGTGTATGCACACACACATTGGTTCAGAAAAGCATGTCTACCCCATCCACCCTCATTCTACTGCTCTTAGTCTCTCCTATGTTTGCTTCTGAGTAGCAAGAAAAGCCAAAAGTCGGGGAAATAAAGAACAAAAACAAATAAACAAATTAATAAATAAATGAAAAAATTTAACTATCAGGCCTGAAATTCATAAAAGCATAAACAAACATGTTTACCAGCAGACTATGAAGTAAACCAACAAATCATCAATATGTTAGTCAATTAATACATAATTATTAAGTGCAAAGTGCTATGTGTATTCTGGATGATGGCTCTCCCAGGCCCACTAAAACAGATGCTCTGGAATATCCCACACTTGTGCTGTGTTGGTTTATAACCAGCACCTTAGACACAGCCAATTAAAGAAATACAGAAAAGCCAGAACTAAGTAGAGAATAAATAGAAGACTATAAAAGGATCTGGATAAAGAGAACCTTTGAAATAAATGAACCTTGACTAATCAAGCCATTAATCCACTTGCAAATATTTATCAAAGACCTATTATATACTGTCCATGTCTATGGCCTATCGGGAGTATAATAATTGTATCTTTCCCTCTGTGCTTCTGATTTCTCGGCTGAAAGTTGGGGGTAATAGTAACAACTACCTTGAAAGATGGTTGTGTATGTCAAATGGAATGACACATGTAAAGCTTGTAAACAAATATCTGATGGGGTAATTATGCAATCAATATCAAGGGAGGAGACAAATTGTAAGTGCATAGAAACTGAACAACAATAAAGACATCAATACAAGAGATGTCAAAAGCCAGTACATTATTAATTGCCAAACAAGTGTTTCTCACCCCTGAATGTCAAAACCGAGGGCACAGAGCTAAGAGAGAGCCAAAAGAGTTTGGTTTCTCTCACTAGCCAAGCACCTGCCTTTTGCACGTGTCCGAGAAGCTGCAAACTAGGTCCCTCCAGAGATACCATGGATCGTGATAGGCTTCTGGTAAAGGACCCAGAGCTGCCCCTTAGCACGGAGGTGGTTCAGAGAAGTGCTGAGTATGCCAGACTGCCCAAATTCGAAGCTCAGCACTGGCACTTATGACTTGTAGGCTCCTGGGAAAGTTATTTAACTCTTACATACAGTTTTCATGTATGTAAATGAGGAATAAGAATAGTATCTATTTCATAGGTTGACACGAAGACTAAATGAGAGAGATCTTGCAAGCTCATCATAATACAGTACATGGTATATACGAATCCAATTGTTCATCTACGTTGGATATAAACCAACTCTTCTTCAAGACCTCCAAGGAAAGAAATCCCACAACCTGCTCTGGTGTTTAAAATGTCTTCCTGTTAAAAAATTCTCCTTTCTTAATAATTTGAGATGGCCATTAAAGGTTGTAATAAACCAACTCATTCTACAAATGAAGACATTGAAGCTGGAAAAGTGTGAGCAATTGGACCAAAGTCAAGCAGAGGGTTTGTGACACAGCAGGGGCTGGCTCCCAGTTGTTCTGATATCTGAATCCATGCTTTTCTTACAATGGCTCGTTGACTGGCTCCTGCTGCAGTCCCTCTCATCCTGTGCTCATTGTAATGCAGACGCTTTGGTCCACATAATTTCAAACTCTTAGGCAGAGCATTCCAAGTCCTCCATGGTCTGCCCCTCATCTGCCTGTTGGAACCCCTAACGCATGGCATCTTATTCCCATGTGGGCTCTAAACAAATTTGCAAAATAAAATAAAGGGTACAACTATGACCTGATCATCAGCTTTATTACCGATAAAGGTGAAACTGGAAAACCCAGCTTAGCATGAGAGCCAGTGGGCTCACCAGCTGATCCCCTGATTGGGCAGACCCCCACATGGCCCCAGGCATGTAGACTGGGGCACAGAGGAGCAGATTTCCATGTGGCAGGCAAACTGGATCCCACAAGGAAGGAGGACAGGGCTAAGCAACGCCTGCCAAAGTACTCTTCCCCAATTTACCAACCAGAGAAGTCACTGCCCCTAAGGGGGGGAGAGAAGTCAGGAATGCACATAGGAAAATCCTAGTTTTACTCTTTCTAATTACCCCTCTAAAGCTCCTTGTTCTCTAGCCCTACAAATCATCATAACCTTTGGTCCCCTCTATTCCAGCTCCTGCTTACGGTATTACTGTTGAACAGGGTTGCCGTGCCTTCTGGTGTCAAGTGCCCACTCTTCTTTCAAGACTCTGTTCATGTATCTCTTTCTGTCAGAAGCTCTTCCTTCCTCTTCTCATGTCCACCCTCAACACTCTATGGCAGGGGTCGGGAAACTTTTTGGCTGAGAGAGCCATGAACACCACATATTTTAAAATGTAATTCTGTAAGAGCCATACAACGACCCATGTACGTTATGCATTATCCAATAAAAATTTGGTGTGGTACCAGAGGACAGCTGTGATTGGCTCCAGCCACCTGCAACCATGAACATGAGCAGTAGGAAATGAATGGATTGTAATGCATGAGAATGTTTTATATTTTTAACGTTTTTTTTTTTTTATTAAAGATTTGTCTGCGAGCCAGATCCAACTATCAAAAGAGCCACATCTGGCTCGTGAGCCATACGAGCAGGTTCCCGATCCCTGCTCTATGGGGTAGATGTGGCCATCCCCTTCTTTGTGTTCCCATTGTGCTCAGTAGACTTCCAGCCCTATAGCACTCAGTTCCACTTAATTTCCTAAAGCAGCGGTTCTCAACCTGTGGGCCGCGACCCCGGCGGGGGTCGAACGACCAAAACACAGGGGTCGCCTAAAGCCATTACATAAGGTGTAATGTTAGCTATCCAGGTACATCAAGCAGACTAGAATTTGAAAGAAATGCAGTTATAGGTACATGATCTCCATGTCTATCTTAGCTCTGAAGCTTCAAGTCTGCATGACAATCTTTATATCAGAAACGTCTCTTGAAGATTGTGACAGATGGTGGCAGAATGAGCAAATGTGACTGGGAGCTGAGTCATTTTCTAACTAGAAGAGGGTTTATAATAAATAGCCATGAACTAGAGTCACTCAGGTTTGAGAAAGGGTGCTGTTTGTTCCTCCATCTGAACAAGTCACTTCACATCTCTCTTTAGATTTCACTTGAAGGATGCAGGCCTTTCTGAGTCTTCTGCCTAACTGTTCTTGTTACAATGCCTGTGATTTCCCTTAAATTATTTCAGTGTAGACACAGATGTGCATGTGTAACTATAATTAATCTATATTCATAAATGTTGGAAAACACCAACCAGGAGTGTACATGACAGAGGAAGAATAGAAAATGCTGCAACTCTCCCAGTGTAAATTTGTATCTGAGAATTGGATAATGAGGGTGATAAAATATATTTTCATCAGTGATGTCGGTGGTGGTGAAGATAAGTGATTGTGTCTGCCTTTGCATGAATCCCATGTGTCCAGCAGCCCACCTGGAGGGGTGGCTCTTGACCTGGAATTTCATTTATCCCATTTATCCTATGCACTCCATGCTTGGTGGAAGATGTGTTTGCCAAAATAAATTCTATATCTTTCCTGAAATTCAACTCCACACCCTCCCCTGGAGTCAGGCAGCTTTCTCTTGCATCAACCAGTTTCTTCTCCCACCTGGATCTTTTAGCAGAGCTATTTGCCACCTTGAAACTGCCCACCCCATCACCTTTTCCAGAGGAAATAAGACAGCCAATATAACATCAGCCATTTCCATATATGAAGGTGTCAGTGGGATATGTCGATCTTTCCCCTCACATCCTGATGTAGCAGACAGTGCAACTGCTCTGAAATCATGACAACTCAGATCAAAAGACAATTTTATAAGTCTCTGCTATGTACACTATCCTCATTTGATTTTCACACAGAGAAGGTAAAGCTGTCATTACTACCACCAGGAAATGAAGGATCAGAAAGGTTACATAACACGTCCTGAACAAAAACCAACACTCAGCAACAAAGCAGGTGTCTGAGTCTCCAAATGAAGAAATGGTTGACCCCCCCAGATGGTTGAAACTATGTGGTATAAAAGAACATGAAGAGATGGTTCTAGCACTGCACATTGCCTCCAGGAGGGAGGTCTGTCTACTGGGTGTTGCGTCTTACCTGCGCCACCTGGAGTGGGTTCTGTGCATCCCTTACACTCTCCAGCTGACACCCAGCACGGATGTCCCCAGAGAACCATGGTTCCCGCAGTTGGGACATCAGTACCAGCACTTAGCACTAACCCCTGGCAGACAGTAGGGGCTCTGTGAATGTACTGCTTGCATTACAAGTACAGCTCAGACTTGCTCTGGGCTAAGTACACACCTGTGGACAGGCTGGGGAAACCAAGCCGTCCTCTCTCTCCTAGCACTCACTCTGCTCCAGCTCATCAGACCTCTGTGTTGCTCCTTCAACAGAGCAAGTTCCCACTCGCCCTGGTCTGGGACTTCCCCCCCTTCCTCACTCTCTCATTCCTTTCGGTCCCTCTCAGTGAAGGCCCTCCGGGGGTCACCCTGCTGACAGCCCAGCCCCACCCAGCACTCCGTATGCCCCTCTCCCCGTTATTCACTCCATGATACTCAGAACCACCCAACACAGCACATCTACTGCTCATGAAAATTAGGGGATATTTTTATCACTTCACATTCACTTTGAAATATCCTCTAATATTTGTGAGCAGCATAGGTTGCTTGTTTGTTTGCAAGTGAGCTGTCTCCTCTACCGGGGGATACACTCCTTGAGGACAAAGGGTTTTTGTTTGTTTGTTTGTTTGTTTTATAAATAAATTTTTATTTTAATGGGGTGACATCAATAAATCAGGGTACATATATTCAAAGAAAACATTTCCAGGTTATCTTGTCATTTAGTTCTGTTGCATACCCATCACCCAAAGAGAGATCATCCTCCGTCACCCAGAGGGTGACAAAGGGTTTTGATACGTTTTGTCCTGCAGGATCCTCGGCACCTGAAATGGCACCAGCCTTGTCATTGGGCTCAAGATGTCCTTGTTGAATGAATGAGTGAATTCATTATAATATTGTTTCTGTGGACCCCTGGATTCAAACAACTAATTTACCAGCTGACTTTTGGAATATAAGTCAGTTCATAAATAAGGACTTGCTAGACATTTTCTTGTGCACTAATAATAAACTACAGAAATCATTCTTACTAAGCTGTGGACCATCCAAGCCCCAAGATAGATACAGGGAATGAGACCCACGCAGCCCTGGTGGTCAGGTGGAAGCTATGTGGGGACAGAGTGGGGACTTCGCGGGGTGCGAGTTAAAGCAGGAGGCCTGGAACTCACGAAGAGAAAGAGAGCCGAGGGGAGCACCCACCCAGCAGCATGGAAATGAAGAACTCACGCTGAGTTTAGGATGGTGCTGGGCAGTGTGGGGCGGAGGAGTCTCAGTTCTGATCCTGGTCCCCGGGAACTACCAATGGGGGAGGGGAGCCGGGGAGGAGGAACTGAGAAGCAGGGAAGGAGGAGGTGCTGAACCCTGAGTGGGGGCCTTCCGAGGAGGCTGACAGAGGAGGTGGTCCTGCAGCAGACCTGGAACGGCAGCGAGTGGGTCTTCAGCCTTAGGGGAGAAGGGACAAGGACTGCTGGTTCCAGCCCGGGCCAGCAGAACTGGGGCTGCAGAAACAGGGACCGGGCCACCACAAGCACAAAGCTCTGCGCTAGCAAATCTAAAAATACTCGCCCTCTCTCTCTATTTTTTTTCCTTTCCTTTTTGGTCTCTTACTTTTCTTCTCACCCTTCCTATTTTCTTCCTTCTCTGGTCATCCTTTCTGGCAACCCCTGGACTCATTTCCTCATCCCCCAGGGAATCCCCTACCCGCTGGGTGGGCCAAAACCTTGCTGGACTCCCTGCTGTTCAGGTACAGGTTGGCAGCCAATCCAAAGGCCCCCCACCCCCTTGACTCACTTCTTTCAAATGCCAATTAACAGGTGTCAGAAATGTTGGCCCAGACTCAGAGACCCAGGTCTGCATAACAACCCAACTATTTTGGCTGTCCAACCCAAGAGCATAAATATCATGGTGTTTGAGCCCTGGGGGCCTGTGGAGTTTACGAGTATGCAGTCAAGATCTCTTCGTTGGGCTAGTGCTTGAAGTGCTTCCAAAAAGCCAGGGGACTCCTGCGCTTTTATGTGTTCCCAAGCGCGGGCCGCCCTGGCTCCGCGAGGGGCCCTCTGGGGACCGAGTGTCGGTGTGAATCTCAAACAGCAAGCTGACATTCCGGTTGGGAGTGTGACAGTGCATGCCTGGGTGATGATGCCAAGGCGGCAGGTGACAGGGGTCCACTCGGAGGGGGAGAGGAACGGGAGCAGCTTCCAGTTACACGTCCTCAGGGCTCTGACGGATGGGATCAGGGTCCGGGGAGCGGTTATAAAACGATGTGACAAAATCCGGATGTCCTGATCAAATCGAGACCACTGAGATGGGGCGTCCAGAGTACAGGCGATACCAAGGTTCCCCCCGCAAAAAAGGCATCTGACTCAGGCTAATCTAGGATTAAAGACATTGCCAGGCAGAGACAGACCACAGTCAACCCGTGAAATCACACGCGCACACAGAGTCTGTCGGACGCAGAGAGACAGTGGGCATCCATCTGAAGGACTGGCGACACCTTCCAAAGGACTTGCCTTTCGGGGCGCTCTCCCCTGCCCCCACCCCAGGCCGCCTGCTGGCCTCTGCGGTTCTAACTCTGGGTAAACACCTGAAAACAGAGCGGCTGCCAGGGAGGAGAAAGAGAGAGGCCAGGGTGGAAGGGGATGGGGTGGGGCATGGCGACAGGAAGGGCTCAAAAGATTCTCAAGTTGGGTGACGACCAAAGTTGGCTTGTCCCAGAGGGCAGTTGGGCCCCGGCCTGGCAGGCGGGAGGGGGGGGGGGAGCAGGTGCAAGGCGGGCTTCTGCCAGTGGGAGGCGGCATGTCCCCCACCTTGTCCAGTACACCGCAGGCTCTGCTCAGAGCTCAGACGTGGGAGAGTCTGCTGGACCTCTGATCAACCTGGTTCCTTCCCAACAGGAGCCATGTCAAAGGGCTTGAATGCACTGTGCCTTGTCCGCTTTGGGGTCTGCACAGCAAGCTGGGAAAAGCCACTGGAAGAAGCCTAGTGGGAGGGTGGGAAAGGCGTGCCTTTCAGAATCAGCTTGGTTATGCTTTTGTAATTATTGTTCTCTGATGAGGAAGGCTTTCCTGATGCCTCCAGCTCTTCCTGCACTTGTCACAGAAACCCCATATATTACAGATTTTACACTTGTGGGGACCCCCGCCCAGAAAGAGGCAGTAAAGCCAACAAGAGCACATATATGTCTGGTGGCACACCAGCCCTTTGTCCCTAATAACCTTTCTATTACTCTATTCCCGGCTCTGTCTTGTATATATCCAGTTAACCTATCTGGGTAAAAAGTACAATAACTAAGTGCGACCTGAGGACTATTTCCTCTTTCCTGAAGTAGACTATAAATTCTTTGCCTCCCTGGTCCTGATTTAACTTCACAGTCCCCATGCAGTGACTACTCTGGGTGTTCCTGGTCCCTGGTGACCAGAGGGGAGGACAGTCCCCAGGACAGTTAGCCCTGAACTAACCCCTCAGAGGTGCCCGGATGAGCCTAACAAGAATCCCAAAGACGACATGAAGTCTTACCCCTCAAATGTCAGGATTTGGAAGAAGTCACCCTCCCCTAAGCAAAAGCCAAATGGCTGTAGAGGTGAAATAGGAAAATTTCAAAGGGATGAGGTCAGTTTTTCGGAAAAGAAATCTCATTGGATGCAGACAGAAAACAAATAATTTCATCCAACACAAGAAAACAATTTCTTTCTGTGCTCCGTGGTGGCCAGAGGCCACGGAGCTGTAAAAACTGAAAGCAGTGTGGGTTTCAGAAAGCTGTTGATGGGATCATTTTTATTGTACAGTGTGTGGCCCCAGGGTGGCCAAAGGGGAGTGTCAGAGCCTCGAATCTTGGCCCCATTTTGGGAGGGCCACTGTGGGCAGACATTTCGCTGATCATAATCACTTTTATATGTAACTGGACCTTAATTCATCTGGTAGTATGAACTACGGAAGGGCGGCGGAGATTAGAGAGCTATGTCTGTAACTGACGGTATCTGCGCCTGGCGTGGATTTGTGGGGGAAATTAAAAATAAAATGAAGCTCATCTGAAAAATGCGTGGACTGGAATTAGCCGTCTCCTGACCGGTCACGCATGGAACTTGTCGGAGATGACCAGGACAGAAAAGTGAGACGTGGGCAGCAGATCGGGCCACGCTGTCCGCCAGGCTCTTGGGAGCCTGTCATAATTCATAATGGATTACCTTAGGAAATAGACGAGGATGGCTGTGTTCAGGAGCCAGGACAGACGCCTTTGGCTTAAAAAAAAAAAGTCCAGAAAACACATTTCAGAAAGGCAAGACCTGTTGTTATTTAATCTACAAGATATTTACTGCCTGGACTTGGTTTGAATTAACTCATCAAACCCTGGGCTCTGAACATGACATTTTAAGAGAGCAAATATCTCTGGCCAGGTACATGGCATTCCTCCTAAGGCTGGTGTTGGGGCGCCTTTTGCACTTGCTGCCCGTAAGGTGGCTACCAAAATGCACTGGAATTTTTACAGTTTATAATCTGAGTTTCAAAAACGAGGTTTGCATACACGTGCGTGTGCGCACGCGCACACACACACACACACACCCAGAAGGCAGTTTCCCTCTGTGACCTCTCTTTCCTTCTTTCCTTCCTGTAGTGCCCGTGATGCCCACTTCATCTGACTTCATCAAATGCAACTGCTCTGGACCAAGCACATTTGGTTGCACAGAGAAAAGAAGGGGCAGCCTTTGCTGGCTTCTCCCTGGACAGGGTGATCACAAATTACATAAGCTCTGTTTACCTTCACAAAGACCTTTGGGGATATTGCCATTCCACTGATTTCACTGATGGGGTGATTGAGACCTGAAGAGATTATGCAACTTGCTAAGGTATACCACCTGGTAAAGTGGCCTCACTGGGTTTTGAACCCAGATCACCACGGCTGCGAACCTGGTCCTTTATATCCAGTCAGGTGAAGTCAGAATCCTACTGTCCCCAGGCGGGCTCTGCAATCACAGAAGAATCTGGATGCAGCAGCCTGCTCTATCCTCAATCCGTAACCCACCCAGCCGAGTCCTCAAACCCAGGTTTCTTTTCCTGGAACAATTATGAAAGGAAAATGCACTTCAAACTTGCAAAGGTAATAGCAATTAAACAACTCACTTTCCATTGTCAACCTGGTTTCTCTGCCTTCATGGAAAGTCTAATGGGATCTTTCACAAGGATGACAAAGACAGATAATGAAAGTCAAGCTTGTGCACAAAGCTTTCCTGAAAGCTTGGTAATTAAGGGCTTTGCATTGTTCTTTAATAAGTCACCTTCTTAATGCATTGTCGAAATAGAGACGTGCATTCCGACGCATATTTGCATTTCAGCCACACTCTATGAACACAGCCTCTAGTAGAGAGCAAGACCGCCGTGGAAAGGAAGACCAAGAGGTAGCTGTTTTGTCCAAAACATTTTTAAACATTTACTGCATTAGAGGTGAGATATGAATCTTCATACCTGAGTTCCCAGGGAGGCTTTTTGGGGTTGAAAGGAAGGGCTGACAAAAGCCTGGATGCTAAAGATAGTCACGACCTTCCTACATGACCCATCCATGTCACACAGCAATGTAAGGTGTGTGTGTGTGTGTGTGTGTGTGTGTGTGTGTGTGTGTGTGTGTCACTGGGGAAAAGTCTAGTATGTTCCTTGTGTTGTCTGCAGAACAGAGGAAGCAGGCGCCATCTGCTGTTGAGAGGTTTCTGAAACAACATGTCCCAAAGAACTTTCACTCCCGCCTCTCAGATGCATGAATTCTGCGCAGGGGTTAAAGGAAAAGGGAACCAACGTTTTTAACAGGTACCTACTGTGTCCGGCACTGTGTTAGGCACTTTCTCAGATCTCATCAATCCTCATCACGACTCTCTGAGGTATTGTTCCTTTTTTAGAGATGAGGAAATTGAAACTAAGACAGGTTAGACTGCATGCCAAACATTACATAACAAATACGTAGGCAGAGTCTCAGATTCAAGTTCATGTGCATCAGATTCCCAAACTGAACTCTTTGTCCCCTGTTCAAATGTGACTGCCCCCGGGAAAGGTGGCACCTGGGGTCCTATCAGTCATTTACACTGCAGTGTAATGAACTGATCCTACCTTCTACTGAGAGAAAGTTCTGCTTCGAAAACCTAAAGGTTCTATATTACATAGAAGGGAAGAAAGAGTACAGAAGAGAAAAGATAGTGAAGACAAGGACACCAACCTGTCACCTCCCAATTTTGCCCAGCCCTAAATATCTCTGGCAATCTTAACAGAGCAGGTAAAAGGGGGAAAGGTAGATGTGAAATACAATGTCTTTATTCAACTCTCATTTCTGAAAAGATAGTGAGGAATGGAAATGCTGCTAATGTTCCAAGGGAAAATGACTTCAAGAAGGGAGAGAGGGGTTTATTTTAAATTTAGTATAGTACAAGTCAAGGTCCAACGTTACCTGAGCTGACTTAGGCCACAGCACGGCTGCGGGTCTGCAGAGCCTCTAGGCTGAGTGAGGCTGGGACTAGTCCACCTGGTCCCTTTCCCCAAACTGGTCAGCTCAGCATCACACGCTGGCCCCACGGATGCAGCATGGGCCACAGAGAGCACTAGTGCTAGTTTTCTCTCTGCCAAGCTGTAGCCTCTGGCATGTTCTCTGTTTCTGCATTTGTAAAATTCAATTCATAATGCCTGCCTCACAGGATCATTGTGAGAATCCAGTAAGATAGTATGCAAGTAGCACTTAGTAAATGGTCATGAATGCTACCATATAATCCCCCAATGGGGACTTTTCATCAGAAAGCATTGGGGCCAAGTTGACTTAGCCATTGACAGAACTTTTATTTGCTACACATGTGAATTGATATGTGATGAAAAGGACTTTTAGCTCCCAACTCCAAACTATCTCCTTTATCCAAAAGCCACAATGTCTGGAATTCCACATTCAGGATATACTCCTTTGGCAACTGCCCCATTCCTTTATGAATTCCTTTGATGGGTTAACACATTAAATCAGTGCCTACCAGCTGCCCATTGAAATTGTCTGGGGAGCTTTTATAGGTTCAACTGTAAGACCACTTTAGTGGAAAAATTTAGTCACTTTCCTGTACAAATTTTTTATTTAGTCTTGGATTATTTTAGATACTTTATATTTTCCTAGAATTCTATTTCAATTTATCAACAAATTTTTTAGCTATGTCTATTTGCATTATTATAGCTCTGTAATGGTCACTCATGGAGTAAGATGCATATTAGTAATATTTCATAGTCTCCTTAAAGTTAATATATTTTGTATATTGCAACTGTATAGGTCAATTTACCCCGACCCTGTACTATATACTATAGTTGTCATGTGTATTCCATCTTATATATACAGCTCATAAATATTAGAGGATATTTTAAAATTAATATGAAGCAATAAAATATCCCCTAATTTTTGTGAGCACTATATGTTTCACACCAAGACAAGGTTAAAATGTTATGTTTTTTTCTTTAAACAGTCAAATGGCTTTTTAAGAAATTATGAGGGCCTAACTAGTGGTGGTACAGTGGATAAAGCATTGACCTGGAATGCCAAGGTCACCAGTTCAAAGTACCAAGCTTGCCGGCTCAAGGCACATACAAGAAGCAACTGCTATGAGTTGATGCTTCCTGCTACTATCCTCCTATCTCTCTACCTAAAATCAATAAATAAAAATGTAAAAAAAAGAGAAAGAACTTATGAGGAATGATCCTGGTTGGGTGGTTAAGTAGATAGAGCGTTGTCCCATTGCACAGAGGTTATGGGTTAGATTCCCAGTCAGGACACCTATGAGAATCAACCAATAAACGCACAACTGAAATGGAACAAGTGAATGCTTCTGTCTTTGTCTCTCCCCTTTAGTCTCTCTCTCTTAAATCAATGAAAAAAAATTTTTAAAGAAAAAGAAATTAAGAGGAGAATCTTGTATATTTAGACAGACATTTACCATTTCTGATGTTCCTCATTCATTCTTGGAGATGCCAGTTTGCCTCTGGTGTCATTTCCCTTCAGTCTAATGAATCTCCTTCAGGTTGTTCCTGCAGTGCAGATCTGCGGATGGCAAATCCCCTTCTTTTTCTTTGGTCTAAGAAAACCTTGACTCTCAAAGGATATTTTCACTGGATACGGACTTCTGGCTTGACAGGCATTGTTTGTCTTCATGTTTGTTTTTCTTTCAGCACTTTAAAGATGTTGTCTCCTTGTCTTGTTAGCTCCATAGCTTTTGATGAAGGCAGAAGTCATTCAAATATTATTCTCTTGTAGGTAATATGTCATTTTCCTCTGTTTTCTTTTTTTTTTTTTTAATTTTTATTTTATTTATTCATTTTAGAGAGGAGAGAGAGAGAGGAGAGAGAGACAGAGAGAGAGAAGGGGGGGAAGAGCTGGAAGCATCAACTCCCATATGTGCCTTGACCAGGCAAGCCCAGGGTTTCGAACCGGTGACCTCAGCATTTCCAGGTCAATGCTTTATCCACTGCGCCACCACAGATCAGGCCTTTTTTCCTCTGTTTTCAATATTTTCTCTTTATCTTTAGTGTTCAGAGGTTTGGTACGATGTGGCATGGTTTTCTTTATAGTTCTCTTACTTAGAGTTAACTGAGTCTTTTTTTTTTTTTAACTGTTGACTTTTGCCAAATTTGTGAAATCTTTAGCCATTGTTTCTTCAAATATTTTTTTTCAGGTCTATTCTCTCCCTAGTCTCCTTCTGAGACTCCAATTACACATATATTAATCCTTTGTCCCATAGGTCCTTAACGCTCTGTTTATTTTCTCAGTACTTTTTCTCTTCATTCTTCAGATTGGATCATTTCTATCCATCTTTCTGGTTCACTGGCTCTTTGGCCTGCCACATACATTCTGCTCTAAATCCTACCACTTTAAATCTAAATTTCAGATACTACAATTTTCATGCTTTTTCATGGCTTTCATTTCTCTGCTGAGATGTCCTGTCATTTCATTAATTTTGAACATATTTTTCTTTATATCACTGAAAATATTTATAGTAACTGCTTTAAGTCTGTGTCTGCTACAGTCAACATCTAAGGCCTCTCACGATTCCCCTTTCTCTTGAAAAATGGGTCATATCATTTCTCAGCCTTTTGGCTAAGATCAAGTTAGAAAATGGTCACATATTCCCATTTCTTTATATGTCAAATAACTATGTATCTTGATTTTTATAATGTCAAGTTGTAGACACTTTTTATTTCTCATTTTTGTTTTAATAGCAATTAATTTGGTTGGATTCAAACCGCAAACTCTATCTCTTGGGTGGCACCTCAACTCTTAGTTCCGTTCTTTGAGCCTTCAATGGGCCTCTCAGTCTGCTCTATGTAATAGTGACCCAGAGATCTGAGCAGTTTACACCCAGTATTTGGAACTCTTCCTTTTGGGCTCTTTCCAAGAATTTCCCTACTTTCCTGTGGCTGTGGCTGCTCTGAATCATCTGGTGCAACAAGCCCATAAGATTGAGAGTCACTTCCAGAGTCTTTGCCATTCTGTACATTGTAGAATGTAGACCGAAACCTGTGCTCAGGAAAAGAAGAGGAGGGGATTCACCCCAAGTTCTTTCTTTCCTCCACGTGTTAATTTAGAACTGCCTCCAGAACCTGCCTTTCCAGTGCCTTCACCTCATTGTATTTGTATTTTTGTCTATATCTTATAGTTAGTCTGGTAAGTGCTAAGTCATCCCTACTGTAAGCACAACTAGTTCATACATTAACTTCAACTTTTCAATTTGTTGCCATAGGGGAATTATCTCATAGCTCCTTTAATTTCACTGGGATCTATATTTTGTCTCCATTTTCATTCCTAATGTTTTTGTTCTATCTTTTTACCTTAATCAGTCTTGCAAGGATGTTTTTTATTCTTCTTATATTTTATAAGTATTTGCAAAAAACTGCTTTTGAAATTTATGTTCTCTTTTCTAATTTGTGCTCTTTGTATATTTCAGGTTCTATCTTTAAAGTTGTGGGAAAGAAATATAAGAAAGTGTTGCATCTTAGCATCTGAGCTGAAATAAGGAGATCTGGAAGGTAATCTTTCCATGATAACGAATGACCAAGGAGGCAGAGGGGTGCTGAGCAAATAGGGAAGCCGGAGGGGAGGAAGAACCCTTCAGCCCATTCCCAATGTCTCAGTGGTCTTAGATCTTTTTTATTTTTTGCATCTTAAAATTATTTCCAGGGGTTTTTGTTTTTAAGATCTGCACACATCTTGTTCTAAAAGGCTTACTTAAAGTCCTTCACTGAAGCACTGATGACAAGAAAGTAGAACACAGTCCAGCTCTGACATAAAAGGGGAGTCAGGACACAATCAATGAGACTGGAAGAATGGAACTGCTTTTCTGAGATAACATAAATGATTTGGAACTGATGTATTTCCAAATGGAATTATGTCTAAAGAATTGACAGTGAAAGTACACATGTGGCAAAGACATCTCCCCATGATCGCACTTTCTTTGATACTAATAAACTGTTTTCTGTGACCACTTACAAATCCTGGGTACTGTTCAGTGGTAGCAATGAAATGTCATAGGGCAGCTGAGTTATCAGCATGAATACTAACCAGCTTCTGTGTACTGCAACCCACCAAGGCTGGAGAGGACAAGGAAGCAGGAGGAACAGGGCATTAGTCTGTCAACTGTTCCTGGTTACAACAAGCATCTGAACCCCTTTCCCAGCCTGTTTTAAGAACGGTTTGCTACCTCAGTTCCAGCCAAACTGACTCACTTACTGTTTCTGGGATATGCCATGTGGGTTCAGGGCACACTGTGAGCAAAGCACGGAAGGAATGCCAAGGAATTCTCTAGGCTGTGAGTAGTCGTTGATCTAGTCTCCAAGCAAAGGATGGGTGAACGTACAAACTTCAGTTATTTGTGCATATGCTTTGCCTCCACAGTTTGAAGCTCTTTCAAAGTTAGTTTGGTGCTTTCTCCTCCTCCTTCTCCTCCTCCATCACCTCCTCTTCCTCCTCTTTTTTTTTCTTCTTCTTCTCCTCCTCCTCCTCCTCTTCTACCTCTTCCTCCCTCCTTCTCCTCCTTCTTCTTTTTTTTCTCATTTTTCTTCTTTTGCTGCCTACAGCATTTAGCATAAAACCTGGCACACAGTAAATATTTGATAAACATTTCTTGACTTTATCCCACTTAACTTATTCTACCTTTCATATTTATTTTCATCCCAATTCAACTCCATCATCCATCCCACAGACAGAACAATCCTGTCTTTCAGTTGCAAACTTCAGGAAGAAGACAGGGTTTGAGATGATGTCCCCACTGGGTTCTCTAAGGTCTAAGGCTAACTATGAACACTGTACCACTTAGAAAGCCATTATGGTAGGCAGAATAATGGCCCCATCCACAGCATTAACATCCTAATTCCCAGAGTCTGTGAATGCATTCCTTTACATGGCAATGGGGACTTTCAGATGTGACTAAGTTAAGGACCTTGAAAAGGGGAAATTATTTTCCTGGATTGGTCAGGGTAGGTGCCCTATAGTCACAAGGGTCCTTTGAACATGAAAGAAGCAGACGGAGGAGTTAGTATCAGAGTGATGCAGTGTGAGAGCAATTCAGCCGCCACTGCTGACTTTAAAGATGGGAGGGGCCATGCGCCAAGATACAGGCATTCTCTAGAAACTGAACAAGGCAAAGAAACAGATTCTTCCCTGGAGCCCCTGGAATGAACACAGCCTGCCAGCATCTTAAGCTCGTTAAAATCCATTTCAGATCTCCAGAACTGTAAAATAATAAATTTGTGTTGTTTTAAGCCACTAAGTTTGTGGTAATCTGTTACAGAAACAATAGAAAACAAATACACCTATCTAGATGTTACTTATTTTTTTCCTGAGACTGTTCTGATTCTACTGAACTACTGACTCTGCTCGAAAAGAATGTTTCATAAACCAAAAAACTTCTGAATACAGCATTTAGTTTTCACATTAGTTTCTTCTCTGTACCTACTTATCTGTGGATGCAAAATCACTGATACCTGCCATATCTATCCAACACAGGGTGTGCCAATGCAAATGTGTTAAGTTAGAGGTTCGAGTTTCTGAACAACTTATTTTTCTCTACCTCTTTTATTCTTTAAATGTATAATTCAGCATTTTTGTGTAATGGTGGTAGCTCAACAATGTATTAACTAGTACAACATGGACCAGCACCAGTAACAGAAGGGATGCTGACTATTCTAACAGTGCACCCTAGGTTAAAGCAAACCCTGATCTGGAATGTCTTAAAAACTTATAGATATCTTCTCTTGTATCTGAATGTGGGTAAGGTCTAATGAGTTCATCTTTGCTGTTCTCTATCACCTCCTACTTCCCAGTCTTCAGTTAGGATCCCTCATATGGGGCATGGCCTTGCATAAACCCCAGTGAGAACTTTGACACAAACAGTCCAAACAGCTGAGAATAAATTCCAGAACTCTGGACTTGTCACCAAGAACCTTTGAAATCCAAACAAAAGAATTAGTGTTGTTGGCAGAAGTGCATAGGTAATTATAACAGCCATCATTAAAATGTACATAGAGGAATAAAGACCCCAAGGAAACTAGGTTTCATCTAGCATATTGGTGTTTTCTAAATCAACACAGACGGCATGAATAATGATCTGCTGAGTCATTTGGAAGTGAAGTATGAAGGGGATATTTGGGTACTGGTTCGTGCTGATTTAGGGAATGGAGTTAATAGACAGTGATTGGGAACCTAGTCTCCATGAAAACAAACCTCTCAGAGCCTGGGAGAAATCTCTATGCTTGGCCAAATATTGAGTTTTGCTAAAGTTGTTGTTGGGTCTTACCTCAACACTTGTACCCACTTTGAATTCTTTGGGGTGGTGTTTCCCAACGTGGGGCCCACGCCCCACAGGGGGGCAATTCGATAGTTAAGGGGGGCAATTTAAAAATGGACTCAACACGACTTTAACTCTTTCGCCCCGGGCCATTTAAATGCAATGCTAGATATTGGTGCCAAATTTAACAAAAAATGCAATTCTTAAATAATTGCGGTAAATAATTATTAAGTATAATTTCATTTGACGAGACCAAAATATCAACTGGGTGATTGGCGTCGTCAAGTAAACTTCGTCCTGGGTTCACCGCGGAGCGTGCCGTCTGCCGCGGGGAACCCCAGATGTTTTAAAAACTCGCTAAACAACGCAGTTATTCTCACCTAATTGGCCCATCGCAACTTCTGTAGTGTTTCACATCATTCAGTTGGTGTTAATTTGAAATAAGTGTCAGTCAAAACTGTTGTAAAAGCTCGTTGATTTAATAAATATACATATATATATTGTATAGATATAATTGGTAAGTATTTGATTTTATTTTTATCATATTAAACTCTTTATTAAGGTCTTCTTGCATTGGGGCTAGAAAGCACTAATATTTTATAAATATTATTGGGGCTATAATAGTGCATGCACGCCTGACCTGTGGTGGCGCAGTGGGTAAAAGCATCAGCCTGGAATGCTGAGGTTGCCGGTTCGAAACCCCAGGCTTGCCTGGTCAAGGCACATATGGGAGTTGATGCTTCCTGCTCCTCCCTCTGTTCTTTCTATCTCTTTCCTCTCTGTGTCTCTTTCTCCCTCTGTGTCTCCTCTCTCTAAAAAAAAAAAAAAATGAATAAATAAAAAAAATGTAAAAAATACATTGTAAAAAATAAAAAAAAATTATATAAAAAAAAATAGTGCATGCATGATAATTTTAATTTTAGAAGCATAACTTTCCAGAAAATTTTGTCAAGTGGAAAAAATATAGATACCTTTTGATTTTCGGTGGTAGTGTAGTAAATGTGTTATATACATTT